>NC_086108.1:21819390-23149638 GCF_963921235.1 Mobula hypostoma
TAAACAGACACAAATTTAGAATTTGATGGCTGCAACACACTCAACAGCATGTTTACCATTGTGTTACATCACCTTTCCTTTTAATAACACTTTTTAATCATTTTGGAACTGAGGATACTAATTGTAGTAGATTTGCAACTGGAAATTTTGTCCCTTCTTGCTTGATATAAGACTTCAGCTGCTCAACAGTCCGTGGTCTCCGTTGTCTGATTCTCCTCTTCATGATGCGCCATACATTTTCAATAGGAGATAGATCTGGACTGGCAGCAGGCCAATCAAGCACACGCACTCTGTGTCTACAAAGCCATGCTGTTGTAGCCCGTGCAGAATGTGGTCTGGCATTGTCCTGCTGAAATAAGCATGGACGTCCCGATAAGAGACGTCGCCTTGATGGCAACATATGTCTCTCTAAAATCCTAATATATGGTACCTTCACATACATGCAATCACCCATGCCGTGGGCACTGATGCACCCCCATACCATCACAGATGCTGGCTTTTTGCACCTTTCGCTGATAGCAATCTGGATGGTCGTTTTCATCTTTGGCACGGAGAACTCGACGCCTGTTTTTTCCGAAAGCTAGCTGAAATGTGGACTCATCTGACCACAGCACATGGTTCCACCGTCTTTCGGTCCATCTGAGATGAGCTCGGGCCCAGAGAACTTGCCGGCGTTTCTGCATAGAGTTGATGTATGGCTTCCTCCTTGCGTAATACAGTTTCAAGTTGCATTTCTGGACGCAGCAATGGACTGTGTTGAGTGACAATGGTTTTCCGAAATACTCCCGAGCCCAGGTGGCTATAATTGTCACAGTAGCATGACTTTTCTGTGCACTTTTCAATCTTATTTTAACTCTGTCCCAACTTTTGTTGAATGTGTTGCAGCCATCAAAGTCTAAATTTGTGTATATTTGTAAAATACAATTAAGTTGGTCAGTAAAACTATTGAAAATCTTTGTACTTTTGTCGGTTAAATAAAGGTTCACATGAATTAATGTATCACAGATTTTTGTTTTTATTGCATTTTGGAAAATATCCCAACTTTTCTGGAAAAGGGGTTTGTAAGTGATTGTGATAAAACACCTGGAAGTAAATCACAGGTATTATTTTGCTGCTCTGTGGTTAACAATGAATTGAGATATTTGAAAACTAATATTGCATAAATAGTAGAAAATGACAATCAGACCTTTTAGAAGTGATTTTTGAATTGCCACTGTTATACACTTGGCTCATTTTTATTGTCACTTCATGACTGGAAATTCAGCTATGAATTTCAGCTTGGCAGTTTAAATTTTTCTCATGCCAGACCTTCTATTTGATTTTTCTCAACCTTCGCAGGTGTTTTGTACCTTTGACAGCACCATTTGCAGAACAGACTAACGTGGTGCCAAGATCGATAGAGCCCACTGAAACTTCAAGGATACTCTGTATTTGGGCAGGTGGCATTTGAGAAATCTAATATGTAGAGCAATGCAGTTGGTGTCTATAACGGCAGTGTGGTGTTTTCATTACTCAGGCTGTGTTGCCTAAATTAACAACTCAGTGGTGTTGGTGTCACTTCAAGAATTTGTTGCCTAAGCATGTTATGCATGTCTTCTTATAGATAGTAGATTCAGATTTATGAATTACTTTAATTTTGTAGATATTTGGACATAAATTGGTAAAAAAAAAATTAGACCACCTGGTGTTGATAATTCTAATTAGAAGGCTTGTGTTCTGCTGGAATGTGCCCGACCTGGTCTCTTCTACTCCCAACACCCCATTGTTCCCTCTTTCGGAGGAGCATAGAAAAACTCAGCACAGGTATAAAATACAAATCTGATCCAAATCTAAAGATTTCAAAAATTTTTTTTGATATTGGACTCAAACTTGAAATATAGTCGGGTTGTGTCATGTAGTCAGGCTCTTGAACCATGGTTTCAGCTTTTTAGCTGAATTTTAATTCCTTTGCAGACACGAGGAAATCTGCAAATGCTGGAAATTCAAGCAACACACAAAAAATGCTGGTGAACGCAGCAGGTGAGGCAGCATCTGTAGGAAGAGGTACAGTCAACGTTTCAGGCTGGGACCCTTTGTCAGGACTAACTGAAAGAAGAGGATGTGGTAAAAGCATCAATTCCTTTGATGCTTTTACCACATTGTTCAATCATGTTCAACATTGTTTTAAGGTGCTGCTGTTAACACTGGTATTGAAAATAGTTTGGCATGTTCGTGTGTTTGAATACTTGTTACCTGGAAACCACAGTCACAAATATTTACTTGCTCTTGTGAATGATGTCAGTGTTGCTTTTTAACAGCCGCAGATGAGACTTCACTGAACTTGGTGCTCCCATTGAAAGATGAAATTTTCCCTTATATATGTGTTTTTTTGCTATTAATTACAGTGAGAAGCTTTAATCTTCAGAAAACATCAACAAACTAGATGGGGAAATTGTTTATTTTTTTTGGAATTCCCTTTGTTTTGGATGTATTCTATGTAGGGGCCGGGCAATTACTTGGTGTCACTGAGGGAAATGGCAACTTAATGCCCTAGCCAGCTTAAGATCAATTTTTTAGGGGGCTGAAAGTGAGTAACTTGGATTCAGTGACAGTTTAAAGCTTGAAAAAATCAAGCATGAAGGAAGTAGCAGTTAATGTTGAAAGAAAAATTTTCCGTATCACATGTTTTCAAGCACAGCAGTTATATTTTTCAAGCAGCTGACCCTCAGCAGCAAGGCTGTTGTGTGTATATCCTCAAATGAAGCCTCATTTGAATCATGCTCTGTTACTGCAGTGAGGCATCACGTCATTATTTCACAGACTTAGAAAATCCCTGAATGTGCTTGATGAATTGGCTTCATTCTTTGGAAGATCGGAAGATCTGTAAAGGTGGTAGCTTTTAACTATTTCTTATTCCTAATTCTCTGATGCAAAAAAAAACTTTTGACTTACCATTTGCAAAACTTCTGAATTGATTTGATTTCCTTGTGCATGAATTAGCAAACAGTAAATTTGTGATAACTTGCAAACAGTAAATGTGGGGGAAAAAAGTTTAAAAAGAGCACAACCTTTTTGTCAACAATGCCCCTGTTAATTTACTGTGAGTCTTTAAGCACATTTACTTTTAGATCTATTTTGACTGAGGTACCATTCTTAGATAGCACGTTTTATAAGGGTAAAAGAATGTTTATGTGCTGTTATTCTTTTGCACCAAAAACTTCATTATTTAGCTTCATAAGCCAACTGCAATGATAATGAAACATTAAAATTAAGCACCAATCCTCATATTTAAGGGGAATAAATCAAACCAAAATTGGTAGACGTTCTGTAAGGAAAATTTTAGATGGTGTTCCCTGGAGCACAGGAGAATGAGGGGTGACCTAGATTGTATAAGGATTTATGCATTTCACTCAGGAAAAATTAGCAAGATTTTTGTTTAGAGTTGTAACAATGCTGTCAGAATCGGAGATCCTGCCTCAAATCTGCTTAAATTCTTAGTGAATGGTAACCGTGTTATTAGATGATGTTTGGCAGTTAATGTTGTGTGCTCTCATCAAATTTTTGATCAACTGTGAAACAGGGCTAGTTTAGATTTAATTGTACAGATTTGTGACTAATGTCCTATGTACTGTGAAAATTGTCTGATGTTTTATTGGCAGAAAGTTGTCATGAGGAAGAAGAATCTGCTTTGATTCATTGCTGCTTGATTCATTGCTTAATAATTTATTTAGTTTCATTTGTCTGACTATGAAAAAAGCTTGGGGAATGGTTTTGGCTGTGGCAGTTGTCTCTTATTGTGGGGAAAATACTGTTTTTATACTTGGGTCCAAAAACTCAAGGCCCTTGATCAAAAGAGTGCAAATAACCAGGGGTTTATGGGTGGTATCTTTTCATCTTAGCACACCCACAAGAGCTATCCTGAGAGAATTGTCAAACAAAAAGAAAGTTTTGTACTCCTTGGAGAGACTAATTCATTATTAAGATCACTTATTTGTGTAGTATAGGCTCTCAGCCGATGCATTTCTATCCTGATTTGTTCAGTATTTAGGTTCTCTATTGGGTATAAAGGAGAACAGCTGGAAGTTTTGACTCTTTGAACGTTTGGTCTGAGTGGTGATTATCAAGTGCATTGGAATACACAAAGATGAAATGCCAAGTATAGAAATGTAGTTGTTGGAAATTTAATGGGTTGCACTTCATTTGGGTTGGGACTGATGTCCTTATGGAAAGGTTGACCATTGTAGCTGAAGATAGTTTGAGCTAAACTGACAAGAGGATTGGCACCAGAATATAAAAGAAGAGGAATAAGGTCAATTAAGAAGTGAGACTGTTGACTAGCACAAGACAGAATGTGGTACCATATTATACCAAGTTTTTGACGTGGGAGACAAAGATAGGCCCACAGTCAGATTTATCGTAAACAAGAGAAAATCTGCAGATGCTGGAAATCCAAGCAGCTCACACAAAATGCTGGAGGAACTTAACAAGCCAGCTAGCATCTATGGAAAAGAGTACAGTTGACCTTTCAGGCCGAGATCCTTTAGCAGGATTTCTGAAGATTCTCGGCTAGAAACATCGACTGTACCCTTTTCTATCGATGCTTCTTGGCCTACTGAGTTCCTTGTGCATTTTGTTGTATTGATCAGATTTATTATCATTGTTATTCGACATGATGTCTAAAACTTTGGCAAATTTTTATGGATGTGTAGTGGAGAGTGTATTGACTGGTTGCATCACAGCCTGGTATAGAAACACCAATGTCTTTGAACAGATTGTCCTATAAAAGGTAGAGCATATGGCCCAGTCCTTTGTGGGTAAAGCCCTCCCAAACTTTGAGCACATCTATGTGAAATGCTGTTGCAGGAAAGCAGCATCCATGATCAGGGACCCCCAGCACCCAGGACATGCTCTTTTTTTAACTGCTGCCAACAGAAAGAAGGTAGAGGAGCCTCAGTACTTACACCACCAGGCTGAGGAACAGTAGTTACCCCTCAGTCATCAGGCTCTTGAACCTGATAACTTCAGGGGATAACTTCACTCATTTTCACTTGACCTGTCATTGCAGTGTTCCACAGTCTAATGGACTCATTTTCAAGTACTCTACATCTCATCTTCTTGATATTTATTGCTGCTTTATTTATTATTATTATTATTATTCGCACAGTGCTGTCTTCTGCATTCTGGTTAAACATCCTAGCTGGGTAGTCTTTCATTGATTCTGTTGTGGTTATTATTCTATAGATTTATTGAGTATGCCCAGAAGAAAATGAATCTCAGGGGTGTATATGGTGACATATAAACAACAGGAATTCTGCAGGTGCTGGAAATTCAAGCCACGCACATCAAAGTTGCTGGTGAACACAGCAGGCCAGGCAGCATCTCTAGGAAGAGGTACAGTCGACGTTTCAGGCTGAGACCCTTCGTCAGGACTAACTGAAGGAAGAGTTAGTAAGAGATCCAAATCTCTTCCTAAATCTTCGTTCAGTTAGTCCTGACGAAGGGTCTCGGCCTGAAACGTCGACTGTACCTCTTCCTAGAGATGCTGCCTGGCCTGCTGCGTTCACCAGCAACTTTGATGTGTATGGTGACATATAGTTACTTCAATAATAAACTTACTTTGAATTTTGACAGATGATGTGTGCTGTGCTGTTTTGTTGCTGCAGTACCGCGTAAAGAGGTAAAATTACTATAAATTACAAAAGTGTAAAAGAAGGTGTACATGAACCTTTCAGAAATCTGGTGGAGGGGAAGAAGCTGTGTTTAAAACATTGAGTGTGGGTCTTCAAGTTTCTGTACTTCCTCGCTGATGGTAATACTGCAAGAAGGTATGTCCCAGATGGCGAGGGTCTTTAATGATGGATTCTGCTGCCTTGAACCACTGACCCTAAAGCTGTCTTGCGCCACTCTGTGTATTGGAGGCTGTGTACAAGGCTGTAGTAATGCTAGTCAGTTTACTCTCTCCCATATACAGGTCGACCTTCACTAATCTGGCAACCATTAGGACCTGAGGAGTGCCGGATTAGTGAAAATGCCGAATTACAGAAGGATCACATTAAGCATAATCAGTGCCGGATTTTCAAAGGAACAAGATTACAGGTAGTTAGATTAGTGAAGGTCGACCTGTATCTGGAAGAATTGGCAAGAGTCTTTGGTGACGTAATAAATCTTGTCAGATTCCTAATGAAGTATAGCCACTAGTACGCCTTCTTCATGATTGCATTAATATATTGGGCCCAGGATATATCTTCCGAGATGTTCATGACCAGGAATTTGAAGCTGCTCACCCTTCCCACCACTGAACCCTTAATGACTGAAAGTTTCTTGATTTTCCTGTCATGAGTTCCACAATCAATTCCTTGCTCTTGATGACTTTGAGTGAGGTTGTTGATCTTTTCAAATGATCTGTCTCACTTCTGTACACTACCTCATTGCCAACTGAGATTCTGGCAACAACAGTGGTGTTATTGGTGAATTTATCATTGGTGTTTCATCAGTGCTTAGCCACACAGTCATGAGTGTAGAGACGTTTCCTGTGTTGATTGTCATTAAGGAGGAGATGTTGTTACTGATCGGCACTGATTGCGGTTTCCTGATAAGGAAGTCGAGAATCCAGTTACAGTGGCCTGGGTTTTGAAGTTTGGTGATTAGTACTGAGGGAGATGATGGTGTTAAACACTAGATTTAGGTACGTTTGTATAATTGCACAGAATATGGTGTTTGTTAGTTATCTGCAAGCACAAATAGCTCTGTGGGAATATAATGTCCTGCCAATAAAAGAAAAATGATGGTGAGTTGACACTTAATATTCACAGGTACAAACTATAATTTTACTTCTCAATATGGAATTGAATATATTTTAAGTGCGCTTAGTTTCAGGGTTATGAGAAAAGGGTAGGGAAATCGAGCTGACTGGATGGGTTGATGAAGATTTGTCGCAGACTCGTGTTTTCTCATCTTGGATGTATTTTTAGGTTCCAGGATTTGGCTCCAATTCAGTACAAATGTCAGTAGCTGAGAAGATGTGTCTGGGGGTTTGAAAATGAAGAGAATTATTTTTGTCACAGAGTATAATTTACTTGAACTAGATCAGTGGTAGGACAATTTAGGAGTTTAAATTAATCCACATTAATTCAGGGTCAAGTTAGCTGTTGCGAGTTATCATTTCCAGATCATTGTCTTTGAGCAGATGTGAACACTATAGTTATGATTTTTTTTTCTGTTTTGCTTCAGATGGGAACTGGATAAGTTCTTGAGAGGGTATGGATTTTTCTGGAACTATGAATATCTGTAGTTTAAAAGAATAATATAAAAATCCTGAAAATAATCAGCAGGTCAGGGTACATCTGTGGGACAAGATAAATAAGCTAATGTTTAACATCTAAGACCTTTCGTTTGAACTGTCTGATGAACAGTCTTCAACCTGCAATGTTAACTCTTTTGAGGTCAGGCAAACTGGCTTATAATTTCCTTTCTTCTGCCTCCCTTCCTTCTTGAAGGCCGGAGAACCATTTGCAATTTTCCATTCCTCTGGAATCATGCCAGAATCTAGTGATTCTTGAAAGATTATTACTAATGCCTCCACAATCTCTTCAGCTACCTCTTTCAGAACCCTTGGGTGCAGTTCATCTGATCCGTGTGACTATCTACCTTCAGACCTTTCAGCTTCTCAAGTAATAACAATTAAGCTTACTTCTGCCCCCCGACACTCTCAAACTTCCGGCAAACTGCTAGTATCTTCAACAGTGTAGATGGATGCAAAATACTTATTTATTTCATCCACCATTTCCTTGTCCCCCATTACTACCTCTGCAGCATCATTTTCCAGTGGTGTGATATCTACTCTTGCCTCTTTACTCTATATAAATCTGAAAAAAACTTTCGGCGTCCACTTTGATATTACTGGCCATCTTTATGTTTCATCTTTTCTTTCTTTATGACTTTTTCTTACTAGCTCTTCCTTCAGTTAGTCCTGACGAAGGGTCTCAGCTCGAAACGTCTACTGTACCTCTTCCTAGAGATCCTGCCTGGCCTGCTGCATTCACCAGCAACTTTGATGTGTGTTGCTTATGACTTTTTTAGTTGCCTTCTGTTGGTTTTCCCAATCTTGTAACTTCCCACTAATTTTTGCTGTATTATATGCCTTCTCTTTTGTTTTATTGTTTTTGACTTCCCTTGTCAGCTACAGTTGTGTCGTCCCGCCTTTAGAATACTACTTTGGTTTGTATCTATATTGCACATGCTGACTGCCCCTCTGCCCCCAAGAATCTCTCGCCATTACTGTTCTGCCATCATCCCTGTCATCCCTGGTATCCTCTTGCAGTCAACTTTTGCCAGCTCTTCTCTAACGCCTGTAATTCCCTTTACTCCACTGTAATATTGATACATCTGATTTTATCTTCTCCCTCTCAAGCTGTATGGTGAAGCCTATTGTATTATCACTGCTCCTAAGGGTTCCTTTACCTTAAGCTCCCTAATCAAATCTGGTTCATTGCACTACACCTAATCCAGAATTGCCTTTTCCCGAGTGTGCTCAATTACAAGCTACTCTAAAAACCCATCTAATGGGTATTCTACAAATTCTCTGACTTGGAATCCAACTCCAACCTGGATTTTCCCAATTTACCAGTATATTGAAATCCCCCATATCTATCATAACTTTGCCCTTTGACATGCATTTTCTATCTCCCGTTGTAATATGTACCTTACAGCCTGGGTACTGTTCAGAACCCTGTATATAACTCCTATCAGGGTCTTTCTACCCTTGCAGTTTCTTAACTCTATCCACAAGGATTCTATATTTTCTGATAATATGTCACCTCTTTCTGAGGATTTGATTACATTTTTTTACTAACATCCACCCACCCCTTCTGCTGACCTGTCTAACCTTTCGATACAATTTGTATCCTTTGATGTTAAGCTTCCTACTATGATCTTCTTTCAGCCTCAATTCAGTGATGCCCACAATGTCATACCAACCAATCTCTTAAATACGCTAGAAAGTCATCTACTTTATTTTGTATACTTTATGCATTCAATATAACATCTTCTGTCCTTATTTGTCACCCTTCTTGATGGATTTTCTAAAACAAATTTTAAAAGATTCAGTGACTCATAATCGAATGACACCAAACTGAAAATGTTATTCTTTCTTTAATCAAGAAAAGGATTTCTCAGTGAATTTACAGCCTGAATAGCTAAGCTTAAATTCCAACTGAGGAGTTCAGAGTTTACTGATCTCATAAAATAAATTTGTTTTAGTTGGTCACAGTGTACCTGCAATATAAATGGAAAATTCAGTAGAATTTCTTCACTGTGGAGTTATCCTATGTTGAAAATGCCCATGTGTTCATGTTAGGCAAGGAGTAAAGAGATATATCGCTGTATCTTCTGTCACTGGTCAGTATAACAGTTAATTTTTAATAATGTCTACTTCAAATGATGTGTCCTGCATCGTCTTACACAAAGCAAATGACAAAACAGGTGTCATTACTTGGTATAGTGCACCATAGTATTAGTGGATACATGTAAGCTTTCATCTTATACACCACATTTGGGGTATTGTTAATCATAGCAAATTGTAAACTTGTTTGGGACTACAAAAAGTTTAAAATTAAAAAAAAAGGCAAATGAGTTATTTAGGAGCACCGATGCTACAAACAGCGAATAAATACCAGCAGCAGTCCTCAAAACATACTTCACATACTGAAAACAATTTTCTCATTTCAGTAAATACAACATTGTATTTGGTTCTTTTGCATTATACAATTGAATTCCCAATTCCCAGAAGGCATGAATAAGCCTTCTATTTTGTTGCAACAAAAATGCTTATTCTTTATTTTTTTGAGGTTCATTCAAAGCGTTGGCTTTTCATATCTACAGTTTCTATTCAACAACCATAGGGTGACATCGTTACTATCTTCTCTTGAGGCAAAATTTGCGATTAATTTAGGGAAACTCCTTGTGGCCTCCACATTCCATACCCACTATTTTACATCATATTAAAAGTGATTTATACGTTTCAGAAGAAGACTGAAATTTCACAATTGATGATAAGCCCCATGGTCTGCTCAGATAATCAACTAAGCTGTCCATGGTTAAATTCTTATTGGCTAGAGCCCAGTATTCCAACATTTGGTATTATCAGCATATTATTAAAGCCATTTCCTCATAAATTCACTTTGACCTGTTAAAGATTAAACATTTACACAAACAAAACATGAAGCATGACTTCACAAATACTTCAGCATTTAATTTAGGGAGGACATCCTGTTTTGTGCCACCAGACATAGTCCATTGCATGAGAATCAGTGCTTGACTTGGTGACAGCGCTTATTTTAATAATAAAAATTTCAAAGGAAAAGAAATAAATGGGAAATGAAAAACAGAACCACAAAAGTAAAATGTCTGTTTCGATGCAGAAATGTGAACTAAAAACTGAAAATGCTTGAAGTATTCAGCAGGCCAGACAATTTCTATGTAGAGTGAAACACTGTTTAGCTGTCATTAGGCAAAAGGAAGATATGCAATTAGAAGGAAGGGAAAACAGATTAAGTAACAAGAAGTGTGATTAATGAAAGGTTGTGGAACTGTACTAGATGTAAATGCAAACTAACCATCCAAAGGAAAATGATGGGTATGCCATAACTGTAAAATAAAATTGCCAGAAATTATTTTTACTGGAATTTGCAAAACAAATGCTAGGTCAGGGTTCAGGGGTTTTTCTATCAAAAATTAACAACTGGAATTTTTGGAATAATCAAATGACTTATGACCGTTCTCATGATTCTGTGATGGATCCTGCACACAACAGCCATTAGCAAATATGCTTTATTCTGGAAGCAACACACAAAGCTAATCAGGATTTAAAAAAAAATCCAAACTTAGAACAATACCTGACCATAATTCAATTGAGAGATGAACTGACCCTCCTTGCTAATTTCAACACAAAAGTGAAATTGACATAAGATTTCCAAGAAGGTACAACAGGCACGTAAAGGAAAAGGCAAGCAAACTCTAAGGAAGTCCTCCGTGTTATAAATCTTTAAAACAAGCAACACTTAGTTTCATCAGTGAGCTAAGTCCAAGATCTCATGGCACCAACTCTTGATTCAGTCAGAGGCATGTGTTTGATTACCTCATTGCTGCAAAAGTGTCTACGTCTTCTATGCCTTAATTGGAGATGATGACACCCTAATTCCAGGATGTTAAATCACATGGGATCAAGGGCAAACTAGCCAAATGAATACAAATTAGCTTGTAATAATGTGAGTCAGAGGGTTGTAGAGGAGTCCAGTTTTTCCTGACTGGAAGCCTGTGGCCAAATGTGTACCACAGAGACAGGTGCTGTTTATCATTTATATTGAGATTGTAGATACCATGGTAAGTTTGCAGATGACACTGACATTGGTGGTAGAATGAACAGTAAAGGTGGTTATCAAGGACAGGATCTTGATCAATTGGCCTATTTGGTCAAGGAATGGCAGACAGAGTTTTATTAACATAAACGCAATGTGTTTCATTCTGGTCAGTCAAGCCAGGACAGGATGTACCTATTGAATAGTAGGGCATTGGGAAATGTAGAACAGAGAAATCTGAGGGTGCAGTGACATAGTTCTTTGAAAGTGGTGATACAGGTAGATAGGATGATGAAGAAGCCCTTTGGCACCTTCTCCTTCATCGGTCAGAATATTGAGTATAGAATCTAGAAGGTCATGTTATAGCTGTACAAGACATTGGTAAGGCCCCATTTGGAGTGCTGCATGGAGTTCTGAACAGTCTACTCTACAAAGTTTACTATTTGATTAGGAGAGCCTGCATCAAGGAGGCCTGCATTCTCTGGAGCTTAAGAGAATGGAATTTGATCTCAATGAAAAGTTTTCCCTGTCTGAGAAGTCTAAGACTAGTGGTCACTGTCTCAGAATAAGAGGTAAACCGTTTGGGTTGAAATGAAAATAAATTTCTTCAATCAGAGAGCACGAATCTTTGGACATCACTTACATAAAGGTCTATGGTCATTAAATTGATTCAAAACTCAGATTGAATAATTTCGGGATATGAAAGAGAAGTTATGCTTCTGGGATGGTGTAGGAAAATAGAACTGTGGTTTGAAGATTCATGATATTGATAAATGACAAAATAGGCTCCAATTGGTTGACTACTGCTCCTTGTTCCTGGGTCATGTCAGGCCATGCCATTCTAGGATAAAGCCAGGTTAGAATGATTTGTTTAGTATTACTGCAAGGGTCCTCTCTTTTTGATCAATATTAGGCATATCATCCTCACAGATCAATACAAAATCGGAGACATATTTTGTTGGTTGATTTTTGTCATGGAGAATATAATTTCAAACATTTTGGCTCAGGTTGACTTTAGATTGTCTGCTAGTGAATCAGGTTTAAACTTCATATCTGATCAAACTTCCATAACATAAACCGAGATTGTTCTTATCACCACCCCACCCGCCACCATTCCTCTTGCTTCAATGCTTATAGTTATTAATTCTGAAGAGCTTTTGATTTGTAGTGATTACCATAAATTATGGTGAATAATCAGAGGTACTTGATGTGGGTTAAGTATTTCTCAGTTTCTCTTATCTACAGTATTCACCCTAGATGACTCAAGTGCTTGGAGGGAACCAAAGGATTAGTTACTTGGTTATCACTAAAATATCCAACAGCTTCTAATGATTTTGGAAGGGACAGCTTTCCTGTGAAAACAAATGTATTCTTTTATCATTTATGGGAAATAAACCTTCTGTCTCTAAATAAATAAACAAACCCACAGATCAGGCTTCAATTTTGCATCTGTTTGCAAGTATTCATTCGTCAAAAGCAATTAGAAGCATAGAAAACCTACACCATCGGATAGAACCATCATTTCAACTTGGCGAAACAACCCTGGAAAACATGGACCACTTTCCGTATCTTGGAAGTCACCTCTTCTCCAGCGTCGACCTTAATGACGAGATCCAACATCGTCTTAAGTACGCTGGAACAGCTTTTGGATGTCTCTGAACAAGAGTCTTTCATGATCGTGACATCCGAACAGATACCAAAATGTTAGTGTACAAAGCAGTGGTAATCCCACCACTCCTGTATGCATCAGAAACCTGGACTACATACCGACGACATCTGAAAGCACTTGAAAAGTTCCATCAATGCTGTCTCCGAGACATCTTAAATATCAGCTGGGAAGATAGAAGAACCAACGTCAGTGTGCTAAATGAAGCAAAACCAACAAGCATTGAAGCCTACGTCATCAAGAACCAACTAAGATGGAGCAGTCATGTTGTTCGGATGAAAGACGAACGTCTGCCGAAACAAATCTTCTACTCCCAGCTTAAAGAAGGCAAACGTAAAAGAGGCGGACAACAGAAGGGATTCAAAGACGTCTTAAAGCCAACATGAAGAAATGTAACATTGACATCAACAATTGGGAAACCAATGCCAAGGACAGGAAACTCTGGCAAGCCATCATCCGAGAAGGAACAGCAACTTTCGAAGCCAATGGATGTGCAGAATTAGAAGAAAAGAGAAGAAAATGGAAAGAGAGGCAGCAACAACCAAAGCCCGATCTGCCATCTGGAACTACCTGTCCTAAATGCGGAAGAACTTTCAAAGCCAGGATTGGACTCATAAGCCACTTGAGAGCCCATAAGTAGATCAACAGAATGAAGACCATCATCCTCGACCTCGAGGGATAGCCATGTCAATGACGACGACACCACTATACAGGCCCTTTGGCCCACAAAGTTGTTCTGAACATGCCCCTCCCTTAGAAAATACTAGGCTTACCCATAGCCCTCTGTTTTTCTAAGCTCCATGTACCTATCCAAAACTCTCTTAAAATATCCTATCGTATCCACCTCCACCACCGTTGCCAGCAGCCCATTCCACGCACTCACCGCTCTCTGCGTTTTTAAAAAAAAACTTACCCCTCGCATCTCCTCTGTACCTACTCCCCGGCACCTTAAACCTGTGTACTCTTGTGGCAACCATTTCAGCCCAGGGAAAAAGCCCTTGGCTATCCACATGATCAATGCCTCTCGTCATCTTATACACCTCAATCAGGTCACCTCTCATCCTCCATTGCTCCAAGGAGAAAAGGTCGAGTTCACTCAACCTGCTTTCATAAGGCATGCTCCCCAATCCAGGCAACATCCTTGTAAATCTCCTCTGCACCCTTTCTATGGTTTCCACATCCTTCCTGTAGTGAGGCAACCAGAACTGAGCACAGTACTCCAAGTGGGGTCTGACCAGGGTCCTATATAGCTGCAACATTACCTCTCGGCTCCTAAATTCAATTCCACGATTGATGAAGGACAATACAGTGTTAACCTTCTTAACCACTGAGTCAACCTGCGCAGCTGCTTTGAGCTTCCTCTATATAGGGACTCGGACCCCAAGATCCCTTTGATCCTCCACGCTGCCAAGAGTCTTACCATTAATATTATATTCTGCGATCATATTTGACCTACCAAAATGAACCACTTCACACTTATCTGTGTTGAACACCATCTGCCACTTCTCAGCCCAGTTTTGCATCCTATCAATGTCCCGCTGTAACCTTTGACGGCCCTCCACACTATCCGCAAGATCTTCAACCTTTGTGTCATCAAATTTGGTTAAAAATTGTGGGATTCCTTTAATGAACCTGCAAAGCATCTACAATGTTGTGTATTTTTCCCAATTTAGCCACAAAACTCAGTCAGCATTTTCAGCCAACAAAATGTAATCTTCTCAGGATATTGATTACAGATAGGAATGTTTAGGGAAAGGATTGGTACACTAACTACTTTGATCTTAAAGCCTTCTTGCAGATTCAATTCTAGGTTGCATGCTTCAAGAACTTTCTTATCTGCCAGCATTCAATCATATGCAATAAAATATAATTTAAGAATAAAAATTAATGGCCCAATTGCGCTTTGATCAGACTAAACCCCCATCAACCCCTCAATCTGAAGGAAGCAATTCAAAAACCATACTTGAAAGCATGAAGGATGATTACTGAGATTTCATTTCTCCGTGACAAGTAGGACTAGCCACTGCTAAAATACAATGAAGTTCTGTTAATCTGGCACACTTAGTAGTGGTGCCAGACTGGCAGATTTTTCATACTATTTGATGTTATTCCAAATTGCAGAATTTGGAGAATTATTGGTCATAATGTTTCAATGAATTGCCTACAATCTCATAGGGGAAAAAACTGAGAAACTGCAGCAGTGTTAAATTTCAAGTCTTGCAGATGTTGACCAGCATATTATTTCCTCTTCATTATGTTAAGGATAATCTTAACTGGACCCAGAAACTATAGTATTAACAATTGCCACTATTGGCTTTGTTTCCTGTCAGTCCTGCTCCCCCTGTCTGAAACAGATCTGTGGAATTCATTGCCACATGCATATGTGGAGACCAAGAGCTAGATAGGTTCTTGATTAATCAAGAGCTAGATAGGTTTTTGATTAATCAGGATGTGAAAGGTTTTGAGGAGTGGCAGGAGAATAGAGTTGAGAGGGAAATGGATCAGCCATGATAAATGGTTTAGCATACTAGATGGGCTTAATGGCTTGATTCTGGTCCTATCTCTTATGATCCTATAAAACATCTTTTCCTGGATCCTGCTGCTTTTCACAGAAAACTATGAGCTTTTGATCATAAATACATGTGTCAATTGTAATTTCTTATGTAATTTAATTTCATAAGTAAGAAATTACTGTTTACTGTTTGGTGTGATTAAGTGGGATTAATTCTCTGAGTGCAATTATTTAGATTAGATGCAATGTTTCTCTCTGCTTTCTGAGCAACTGTTTGGAAACTTGGCTAAGGTCTGCTGACATTTCCAAACTAATAAAAATGACTCATTTTGCACTTATTATAGGTAATCATTCTCAGAACAGTCATTTGATTTTGCATTGCATTTCTGAGAGACAAATGTGATTAGTATATTTGTGGATGACATAAACTTGATTGTATTGTGATTAGCTAGGTTGTCAAAGGCTACCTCAGGATATGGATGCGATGGAAAGTTGGACAGTGTGTTTGCAGATGGAATTTAATTCCAACAAGTGCAAGGTAATGCGTTTTGTTCAGTCAAATAAGGGTAAGAGGCATTGAGAGAATGGTAAGGTGCTAAGAAAGATTGATGAACAAAGGGAACTTGGGGTTCAAGTTCATACTTCTCAGAAAGCGACAGCACAGTAGATAGTGTGGTGAAGAAGGTATATGGCAAGCTTGCTTTCATTGACCAAGTCACAGAATATAAAAGTTGGTATTTAATATTGCCACTTTACAAACCATTAATTAGACTGCAGGCAGAGAGGTGTATGCCGTTCTGGCACCATAGTATACAAAGAATGTGGGTTGTGATGGAGAGGATAGAGTCGGATGTTGCCAAGATTGGAGGGCTTTAATTAAAGGAAGCGATTGGATAGGCTAAGCTTGTTTTTGTTGGAGGAAACGAGGCTAAGGGGTAAACTGATTGAAGTTTATAAAGTTGTCAGAATAAGGTAGATAATTTTTTTCCATGGTTGGAGTATCATAAACAAGAGGGTACAGATTTATGGTTAGAGGAAGGAGATTCGAAGGGGAATTTTTTTATGTAGTGAGCGGTAGATATTAGAACATGCCACCAGAGTCGGTGGTTAAATCAGATACAATCACTACATTTAAGAGATATTTAGACAGATGGTTGGGTTGAGTTATTTTCTGATCTTGGCAATTTCCTTGCAAATGTTTTGTCACCATGCGAGGAGACGACATCAGTGCATTGTGATGCTCTTCATATGGTGACAAACCGTTTGCAAGTAAATTGCCAAGATCAGAGAGCAACACAACCCAACCATCGACACTTGAGCTACACATTTTCTGAATTTTTTTCCATTTTGGCGAGTATTTGAATTGGCAGTGCAAGGAAGGACATGGACCTAATGTGGGGAACTGGGATTAGTATAGCTGGGCAAAAAGGTTGGCATGAATGTGGTGGAATGAACTACCTATTTCTGTGCTCTTTGATTTGTTGTCTCTGCATGACTTATTTTCTGGATTTTTGAGTGAATGACGCTTGGATGGGTCAGAATTTGTGTGGTGCAAACAAAACAATCTCCTTTTGCTATATACAGAGGAACCAACTGGGGTAGGAATACTGGACCTCATAGAAATGAGGCAGGCTAAGTAATTGAACTGGCAATTGAGGAGCACTTTGGGTCCACAATTCTCTCAATCTTATAATAGGCAACAAAAAAAAGATAGAGCAGGTCCACATGTTAAAGTCCTGAACTGGAGCAGGCCCAACTTTGATGACATTAAGCAGGATCTTGCTGGGGCCGATTGGTATCTCTATCTAAAGGCAAAGGAACAATTGGCAAGCAGGAAGTTTTTGAAAGGGTCATATCAGAGGTCCAAGGGCAGCATGTATCTTTTAGTGTGAAGGGTAGGAATTTGAAGCTCAGGGAACCCTGGCTGATGAGAGATTTTGAGGCTCTGGTAAGGAAAAAGCAGAAAATGTGGTTCTTCAGTCACATTAACAGTAAACAGGTGATTTGGTCTTCTGTAGATTACCAGGGTTGCTTATGTGTAGAGCCATAAGAAAGGGCTGAGGTTTTTGTATCTCTATTTCTCTTTGGCATTTACTAAGGAGAACATTATGGATGCCAAAAAAAAATAAGGGTAATAAGTAGTGACATCTTGGATCATTGGTATATTAAGATGGAAGAGATATTTGCTGCCTTGAAGTGCATTGAGATGGTCACATCTTCAGGGCCTGACCAAGTGCATCCCCAGACCTTAAGGGAGACCAAGGAAGAAGTCAGAGGCCCTTGTAGAGATACTTGCTTTGTTGTTAGCCACTGGTGAAGTTTTAGAAGACTGGAGGGTGGCTAATATTGTTTCATTGTTCAAGAAGGGTAGCAAGGACAGGTCAAGGAATTAAAGGCCAGTGAGCCTGACCTGACTTCAGCTGAAGGAAAATTATTGGAGAGAATTCTGTCGGACAAGATCTACCATCAGTGTGTGGGAGGCCTGTCAAATCTTTTGGAGTGTTTCAAAGAGGTAGGTAAGGGAATTGCTGGAGGTAGGACAGTAGATGTCTATTTGGACTTCAGTCAGGCCTTTGACAAAGTCCCACATAGCAAGCTGATTTTAAAGGTCAGATTGTATGGGATTCGGGTGGGTGGGAGCAACTGAGGTAGATTCAGAACTTGCTCTATGTTTGGAATTAGAGGGTGATGGTTGAAGGCTCATTCTCTGAATGGAGGCCAGTGACTAGTGGAGTGCCCCAGGGGTTGATGTTCAGACTTCTGTTATTCATTACTTATGTAAATTGCATGGTAGCATAGTGGTTCGTGTTATGCTTTACAGCACCAGAGAACAAGGTTCAACTTCCATCACTGTAAGGAGTTTAAAAGTTCTCCCTGTGACTGGGTGGGTTTCTTCCGTGTGCGCCGGTTTCCTCCCATATTCCAAAGACATACAGGTTAGCATTAGGAGTGGCGCATGCTATGTTGGCCCCAGAAGCAGTCTGCTTGCCGTCCGACCACAGCATATCCTCAATTCTGTTGGTCCTTGATGCAAACAATGCATTTCACTACATGTTTTGATGTAAACAAATAAAACTAATCTTCTAAATCAGTTGGATATGGATGTACATGGCATGAATAGCAAGTTTACTGGATGTGTTGTTGATAGTGAAACAGTTTACAATAACTTACAAAGAGATTTTGATCAGTTAGGGCTGAAGAATGACAAATCGATTTCAACTTATCTAAGGGTAAGGTGATGTATTTTGGATAGTCAAAACAATGGAAGACCTATTCTGTGAATGGCAGGGCACTGACAAATGTTATCTTGTAGAACAGAGGGACTTGGGAGTGCAAGTGACAGTTTACTGAAAGTGACCATACAGGTTGGTAAGATGGTGAAGAAGGCATTTAGCATGCTGGCCTTAATTCAGTCAGACCATCAATTTAGGAGTTAGGACTTTATGATGCAGTTATACAACTTGGAGTATAGTGCTCAGTTTTGGTCACCCTGTTACAGGAAAGACATTGTTAAGCTGGAAAAGATACAGTAGAGATTTCTGAAGATGCTGCCGGGACAAGAGGGCCTGACATATAGGGAGAAGTTAACCATGCTGTATTTTTATTCCCTGGAGCACAGGAGAATGAGGGGTGACCTAGGAGTTTATAAAATTATGAGGAGTAAGGCTTGCAGAGTAATGGGCTGAATGCGGGCAACTTGGACTTGTAGGGAGGGTGCTGTGGTTGCCATGGACTAGCTGGTTTGAAGGGCCCATTTCCCTTCTGGATTATTCCAGAGTAGACTGGGATCCTATGTCAGGATGAAATCTTTTTTTTCATATTGATAGACAGTGAAGCCACTTTCATAGCTTTCAATGTTGTTAGAATTCATTTGTACTAGGAAGTTGTAATTTTGAAATTTGTCTGAAATTTCGTTCTGCTATTTTGCCTGTTTTATCCATTTATATCTCTTCCCTAAAATTATGCATTGCCTTATCCAGGTCACCACTTAAAATGTGTGACCTTGACCTGACTCCAACAAGGAAAGGAGTTGGGATAGGGAATGCCGATATTGTACCTGGAAACTTCACATCAAATAGCTGTTGTTAGAGGGCAGTTGGTGGAGCTTGACAGCCTGTTTACCTTTTTGAAAGCATAGTGAAACTGGCTCTAGTTTTGTGACTAATGTTAGTAAAATCAGGACAAATTGTGATTTGAACTTTTGTCCAAGCAATTGATCATTATGGAAACCCATCAAGTCTTTGTCTCCTCTAGTGGCAATCTTATTCAATGAGTGGCTGAGCCACATGCATCTGAAAGTTGTTGACATCAATTTTTATTTATATTTAAAGGAGAATAAAATTGATCATGTCCCTGACTTGGTGGATGTATAGCTAAAATTCTGGGTGCTCTCATCAGGATTGGACAACATTAGATTGATTTGTGAATTATTATGTGGTTTCATATTATGATATCATCAAGAGGTACAATATGAATAATAACTGTGTGCATGAAACAGGCCTCATAAGAGACTCCAGATCCTGCAATCTGCAAAAAAATTAGCAGAATGCTAGATTATCTCTGAGGTAGAAGTGGACGTTTTAGTTGGGACTCTGCATCAGAGTGGAGAGGGAAGATGGAAGATGACCAGTAAACATTTATCTCCAGGTTATGAACACCCAACTTGCGGACATCCATGCATATTAACAAACTCCCATATTTTTAATAAATTTGATAGTTCAATGTACATACGTAGAACTGATTTCCTCTTTCCCTATTTACTTTTAGTAATTGTTCTTTATCAGTTGTTTGTTCTTTGATGCCTTTTCTTGCAATACTCCAGATGCATGGTTATGACATTGAATGGTATTCATATATTTTCTGACTTGGGGACTAAATTGACCCAAGGGTGTCTGTAAAGCGAGAAGGTACTTGTTACCCAGGAACTGTCAATATAACATTATGGGTGGGTTAGGATAGTGGCTGATAGGTTAAAAGTGGAAGCAGATGGAGTGGGGATGTGAGATGAAATTATGTGCAGGAGGGGGTGGAACTAAATGAGGTGATAGGCAGATGGTATCAAGTAGAGGAAAGGGAGAGAAAAAAACACAACAAATGGAATGGAATATAAGGTATTCTTCCAATTTGCATTTGGCCACTCCGCAGCAATGGAGAAAACCAAGAGCAGACAGGCTAGTGTGAGAGAGAAGGAAAAGTTAGAATAATATATAACCAGAAGCTTGATCTGGCCATTGCAGACAGACTACATGTTCTGCACAAAACATTTGTCTGTTCTTGTTTTCATCCCTTGCTCCACAGTCGGAACAGCAATGGAGTTCCTCATCTTTCACTCCATGAGCCTCTGCATCCAACACATCATTCATTCTCCACCATTTCCACCAGCTTGATCATAATCCTACCACTAGTGATACTTCCTCTTTGTTCCCCTGCGTGCCATGGTAGCATAGAGGTTAGTACGACGTGATTACAACTCAGGGCTTCGGAGTTCAATTGCTGGGTGGTGTGGCTAGAAGGGCCTACACTGCACTGTATCTCAATTTATAAATAAATCTCACTCCCCACCCCCCTTCTGCCAGGACAGCTCTTCTGAGGACTGCTTATCCCACCCTGCCCACCCCTCCCCAACCTCTGACACTTCCACCTATGAAAGTATAACACCTGTCCTCCTGTCCCCTCATCACCTCCCTTACCACCATCCAGGAATCTTAACACCTCCCCAAGATGGACAGACGCTCCCTTGCATATCTTCCAATCTGTCAACTTGCTAGACAGCCTCTTCTACTTTACCCATCCTTTACAGATATAGATTCAGGAATGACTGAGATATCTATCGACTCTTTTAGCCCAGCAGTTTTGAGCACAGTTAGTGCTGTCTTCTCATTGGGCCAATTGAGGGCATAAGTGTGTCAATTTAAAATACTTGAAAAAACAAAGACTGGAAATTCTCAATAGCTTTGGTAGTACAAAGAAATAATGTTAATTTTCTCAGCCAGTGATGCTTTCGTAGTTCAGCTGCATTGATCCCTGTTGCCTCTTCCCAGTGGTTTCTGTTTGTATTTCAGATTTTCAGTAACTGAGGATATTTTAGTTTTGAATCTTTGGTGGAAATTGCTATAACTTTTATTAACATCTCCAGAACCACAGTCAATTTTTGTAAGTATTGGTATTGTGTTGATGAACACTTGAGGTGAATGATTATTCATTGTTAAGTTTGCTTCAATTTATTTAATAATGTAGCTATTTATGACTAAAATAGGTAATTATTTAACTGCTTTTTTTAGTGGCTTTGTGGACAATATTTTGTGCGTGAAATATGTGGAATTAATTTTCTGGAAAGTGGCATGGGTAGAAGATTACAGAGAAAAATTGTGGGCTGTACTATTGTTAATGATCCATGGGGCAGATGAAAGGGTCTGGAAAGAAGTATTTCTTTGGCTTGCTTGAGTCTCTTACCCTTCGGGTGTCTTATGATTATAACTACTTTTACATTGTTGTTTGTGATATTTTATGTGATAACAGGAGATTTACAATCCATGTAAGCATATGGTTCATCAGTATCTTTAACACTACCAAAACACTTTGCTGTTTCTATGGATTTTCACCGAGTATTGTTCATGATTTTTCAAAGAACAGTTGTTGGCCATTTTAGAGTAAAGGATAATTAAATATTTCACTCAGTCAGATTTCATGTTGAAACTTGCCACTTGCACTGTTCAATTTCATGTGTCTGCCTTCAACAGGTTCTGAAAACAGCTAGAGCTGCTGATGCAGTTTCCTGCACTGTAGCAACTTTGTTCAAATTGTGCAAGTGCCATTACAAGGCTTTAACAAGAGTGCTTAAGATCTTGAGGTATTGGAAGACTGATGTTCAGTCCAGAACTCTTTTAGTTGCTTCATCAACGTGCAAGTTTTCCTTTTGGCTTCTTTTTCAAGCGTATTTGGGATTCAGGCTGCATATCTCTCCATCCTCAGTGGCAATTCTTCAGCTCAACCGGAAGTGTAGGTCTGGAAATCAAAGATGTCTATCTCTGAATTAATCAGTGGAAAAACATTATGCAAGTATGCAGGAGGTCCTAAGCCCTGTTTTATCCCTCTATTACTGGCAGCCAAGCCTTTGGGTGTTTTAGTCCCTGGATTTGGAATTCCCTTTCTTCTCTCAACCTTACTATTTTTTCCATTAAGATTCTGTTTCAGACACACCATGGACCAAATGTTTGATTACTCTTTTCATAATGCTTGCATTTGTTTGATAATATGCCTGTTAATATTTTATTGCACCAAATATGCTAAATTAATGTGTTGTTTTTGTGTACTTTTGTGGTATTAATTTTATACCCCCAGTGTAACACTTTTCCTATTGTTATTGTCTTTAGTCGTGAAAAGTCTCTGATGTTTAAGTAGATAACTCTTTTGTGTGCTGACTTTGGTGAAAATTTTAAATTATAAAGGATGTTGATGGCATTGTCAAACGAAAGAAAATCAGCAGATGCTGGAAATCCAAGCAATACACACAAAATGCTGGAGAAACTCAACAAGTCAGGCAGCATCTATGGAAACCAGTACAGTCGACGTTTTGGCCCTAGACCTTTCAGCTGCTTAGATGCTTAAATGCTGCCTGGGAGGAAACTGGAGCACTTGGAGGAAACAGGCGTGGTCACGGAGACAATGTATAAACTCCTTTCAGATAGCAGTGGAAGTGAATTCTGGTTCACTGGCACTGTAAAGTTAAGCTAATTTTTAAGCTACCATGTTGCCCAAGTTAGTGCATAATATTGATAGAGTATTACGGTACAATTAGATGCAGTAAGAGCTGTTTCATTATGGTGGTTTCTGCTGATAATGGTGCGTATGATAGTTGGAGCAGAAAATACTGCAGAAACTAGAAACACAAAACCAATGAAGAGAATGGAAAATGCCACTGTTGATGTGTTTGGTCTAAATGCTGTTCTGAGCTATTCGTGGAAGCATCATTAACGGAAGAGCTGGCAAGGTATTGCCAAACAAGACCTAACCTACACTTGTTCATGGGTCCTAGGGTAGTGTTTTCCCCATTGTTGGTTTACCTGGACAATTTCTCAATTGAAAGAGCACTTTTGCACACAAGAAATATGTCACCTCAGATTGCCCGATTGATGCAACCTATAGTGAATGCAAGGGTATACCATGTTTTGATTTGATATGTAATCTTATTTTCATACAAAGGTTCATTACTTCTACATTTATTGACCATCTCTAAAGTAACCCCTACAAGGCTGATGAACTTCTTGCAATGATCACCTCTGACCCAATGATGAAAGAAAAGTAATGGATGAAAAAGCTGAAGCTAGCTGATCAGGGAAACTGCCCTGAACAGCATTTGCAGCAGTATACTTTATACTTTATTGTCTCCAAACAATTGATACTAGAACGTACAATCATCACAGCGATATTTGATTCTGCGCTTCCCACTCCCTGGATTACAAATATTAAATATTAAAAATAGTAGAAATCAGTAAATATTAAAAATTTAAATTATAAATCATAAATAGAAAATAGAAAAATGGAAAGTAAGGTAGTGCAAAAAAACCGAGAGGCAGGTCCGGATATTTGGAGGGTACGGCCCAGATCTGGGTCAGGATCCGTTCAGCAGTCTTATCACAGGTGGGAAGAAGCTGTTCCAAAATCTGGCCGTACGAGTCTTCAAGCTCCTGAGCCTTCTCCCGGAGGGAAGAGGGATGAAAAGTGTGTTGGCTGGATGGGTCGTGTCCTTGATTATCCTGGCAGCACTGCTCCGACAGCATGCGGTGTAAAGTGAGTTCAAGGACGGAAGATTGGTTTGTGTGATGTGCTGTGCCTTGTTCACGATCTTCTGCAGCTTCTTTCGGTCTTGGACAGGACAACTTCCATACCAGGTTGTGATGCACCCTAGAAGAATGCTTTCTACGGTGCATCTTTAAAAATTAGTGAGGGTTTTAGGGGACAGGCCAAATTTCTTTAGTTTTCTTAGGAAGTAAAGGCACTGGTGGGCCTTCTTGGCAGTGGACTCTGCTTGGTTGGACCAAGTCAGGTCATTTGTGATGTTGACCCCGAGGAACTTAAAGCTTTTGACCTGTTCCACTTGCGCACCACCGATGTAAATTGGTATTTACATTGGTATTTTGGGATGTTTGCCTCTTAAATGACAAGTTGTAACTCTAATCATTGAAGTATTTTTCTTTCCCTCTTCATGCCATGCACTGCACTTATCAGATACCTTCTTCTCCAGCCCTTTGCCTTTCACCTCCCAGCTTCTTACTTCATCCCCCCTCCACCACCCACCTGGCTTCACTCATCACCTTCTTGCTAGTTCTCTTTCCTCCATCCCCCCCCACCCCCACCGCCCCATGCCTTCCTTTTTAGTCCTGAAGAGTCTTGGCCTGAAACTTCAAATCTTTATTCGTTTCCATAGATGCTTGACCTGCTGAATTCCTCCTCCAGCATTATTTGTGTGTTGCTTAAGATTTTTTGGGTTTATTAGTTGCATATTTGACCATATATTGTGAGGGGCAGTCTCTTTTAACTTCCCTCTAGAATTGAGCTGTTTGATCTTGTTTCAAACAAGGTTGTGATAAGGTCTGGAGCCAGGTGGTCCTGATGAAAACAAACTGTGAATAATTAAGCAGTTTATTGGTATGTCCACATGATAGCACGCTCAATAACGCATTCCATTGCTTTGTGATGGTTGAGAGTAGACTGCAATAGTTAGCAATATCGGATCAATCCCTTCTTTTTGAACAAAACATTGTGCAGTTTTCTACATTATTGGCTAGATGCCAGTGCTTTAACTGTACTGGAGCAGCTTGACAGGAGGTACAATTCCCAAGTACAGCTCATCATTACTCCATCCAGGATGCTGTCTGATCCCATGACATCTGTCAAATGCAGTGTTTTGCAGCCATTTATAAACATGTGAATTAGGAATGGGAATAAGCTACTCAGTTTTTTGAGTTGCTTTGCCATTCAATATGATTTGAGTCTGATCTGATTGCATTCTCAACTCTACATTCCAGTCTGTCTTTCACCCACTTCTTAAAAATAATTTCTTGATGCCATATGAATGAATCAAATTGGCTTCTACGATTATGAGAATTTTGTGAACTGGCTGAGATCATCAATTGGCACATCTGGTTTAACATGGTTGCAAACTCTTCACTGCTGTCTTTTATCCATGTATGTTAGGTCTTGCCATCACTGAGGGTGAGGATGATTTTGGAGCTACCCCCTTGCCAAGGTATTTAATATCCACGATTTATGATAAGCTGTGGCAGGACTACAGAACTTTGTGATCTTCACTCATGATTGTGGGATTGCTTAAATCTGTTCCATTTTGCATTTGCTGCTTAGCGCATGTCATCTTGTCTTGCAATTTCACCAGGTTGGCCCCTTATTTTTAGGTGTGCCTCGTACTGTTCTGCTCATTGAACCAGGGTTGTCACGGTTGTTCTCCAGGCCTGATTGTGACGATGGAGTGGGTGAGATATGCTGAGCATTGTAGCTAGGGATTGTAATGGTGTAGACTTCTGCTGCTGTTGATACTTCATTGTTGTTCCTCATCGCATGTTATGGCACATTGGGCAGCAACCTTGCTGTTTCTTTAATGTTTGTCTGTTTTCTAAGAGGCCAAATTGCTGGCTCAGTGCTCAGTCCTGCACAGATGGAAAGCGTGCAAGGATCTGGCCTGATTTGAACCCGGACCCACTTTCCACGAAGTCCATTGCGGATGCGACTACACCACCAGCTGACTAGGTTGATATTCCATTGCGTCTTAAACCAATAGCATCTGTTCATCCATCCAGTTTTCATGCACGATGAAATGTTTCCTCATTGAAACGATGGGGCTCTGCAAGTAGGATATGATGGCTGCACCTACTGTGTCTGTTCTGAACAGGTGTATTTGCAACTGCTGGACTTGTGAGGTGGTGATCAAGTCCTCCTCTAGATCAGGGGCCCTGATGTGTACATGGTATTCAAGATGCAGCCTCACAATGAAATTACAGTTACTTTAAAATGACTTAACAATTATTCTCATCCTCTTGCTACTATTCCAACTTATTGCTTGCTGTATATCTATTAACTGTGCGTAAGGGCATCCAGGTCTCTGTACTTCAGTAGTTTTCAGTTTCTTTGCCTGAATTTCCAAGTGTTGCTCAAGACAGAAGAGCAGTGATTAAAGGAGGTGTAATTGGGAGGTTTCAATGCCTATTGGTGATTTGATGTCATGAAACTTAACGGTAAAAGCGAGGTGCAACAGTCAGCACCAAGAGGCTGTTGATCTAGTCGGTTAATAGAAGTTCTTTTTAAATGCAAATTTGTTAATGAAGAATCCTCTGGATTGGGATGAAATATGTCACTGATATCCTTAAGGGGATGAAAATTGCCATTTTTAACCAGTCTGGCCATATGTAACTCCAGGTGTTTAGACAAAAAGGGAAACTCAATGGCCATTGGAAATTTGCTGTGTTAACACAGAAAGACAGTGCAGTCTGCATGTTGAAGGGTAAAATCTTACAGCTGTTTTTTCTAGTGTGGCTCCAAGCATACTGTTTCACAGGGAGGCCAGGTGTGAGCATTTCAGCATAGCAGAATGCAGTACAGAGCTGTCTAAGTGCAGACAGCCAGCTGCACTTAGAGAACTGCTTTGACAGCTGGTGAAGCTCCGCCCCAGTATCTACAGCTGTCGTGGTTATTGCATTTTTGTGCATCTTTGACAGTAAAAAATTCACTAACACTTAGGATCTGCTAAAAGAAAGCAAATTGTTATTTTTGAATCTACTCGATAAAACCAGCCAGAACATTGAAACTAAAATCATAAGTATATCTCTATTTCATCTTTCTCCTTGAAGGCATTATCCTCCATTTATTTTAATAGGGTCAGTTGTGCCTGCATCAGTTTTCATCCCATTCCCCACAATTGATAGAAGTTAATGACGAGACCACTTCTCCGATATTTTGTAAAATTCACCATTGTATTCTGTGCAACAGCATAAGCAATGGCTGTTTAAAGGAAAAAAGTATTTGAAAACCAAGAGCTCTAGGTAGCATTGGTGCCTGTCCTTATCTACACTATGAGATGTGGACTATAGAAAGAGTCACTTTAAGTATATTCCCTGCAGGGAGGCCCAAATTATACTCGCTGTGCTCCACTGGGAAGGACATGATGTATGTTTGCCCTCCACCAGATTCCTAAAATGGCCATTCTGATCTGAGCAGGCAGGAAATGATTCCTGCTATTCAGTGTTGTCTATAATCCTTAGGAGCAGAAATAATTGTAAAATCTTTGCAAATAGGTTAAACTAAATTTGATCTCTTGTATTATTTATTTATTTTGTGGGCGGGGAAACAGATTTGGGAGTTAACTACAAATGTAAAAAGAAGTGGGATTACAATTAAAAAGTGAATTTTTAAAATTTTTTTTGTGGTTTTGTCACTAGTATGAAACAAAAATGTAGTTTTATCTCATACTCACGTTAAAAAGAAAGATGTTTAACACAAATTTAGTATTCCATCCTCCTTCTAGTCCATCATTAAAATAGAGGGCCTTTCATGGAGTTGTGCGGGGCTGGGGTGACGGTGTAAATTGGTGGTGGTGGTTCATGTAAAAGTTAAAAACCCTTAATCTAGACTTAAAAAAAGTTCATGTATATTATCTGTGTTTTATGGGATAGAATGGGGCAAAAACAATAAGAACTTGAAAAGTCTGAAACAAAACCTGTGTCCTGTTTTATAGTGGTAAATGCTGCTTTGTGCCAGAAGTATCACTTAATCATCAGCTGCTTCACTCCCATTAAAACACTGAGTTTATTATAAAATTATTTAAATTAGTATTATGAATTGATCAGTAAGTACAATACTTTCAGCTGCTATTATTAATTGCACAATTAACTGAACTACACATTATTTCAAAAATCACCTTGAGATGAGTAGTCAAACCAGTTACATGTTCCACTCGTTTACCATTTTAATTAGCAGACAGGGATCCACATTGCTTTTAATTAGGCGATTGTTTAATATAGATACACACTTCCTTACCATTCCTGGATTTCAAACAAAGCATGACATCCTTTCTCCTCCCTCATTGTGTTTTGAAGAGGCAGAGTTGTCTACCACACGGAAACTCCACTGCATCCCAGAGCTTAGGTTTAATTATGGCCTGCAACCTCTTATTCCATATCTCAGTCACACTGATGGTTTCTGGAGTCCCACTCTGCTAGTCACTTCAATCATTCCTGCTTCACCCTCATCAGCAGAAGGCTGTCAGCTTGTACAGGGGTTAGGAGATACTGCTCAGGTTTGGCTTCAGAGGCCTTGCCGGATCACTACGAGTTTGACTGTAAATGTGGCAAATGTATTTGGTTGCCTGTTGCTCATCTCGCAATATAAGAAGCGGTTGCTGAAGTAAGGCATTGGAAGTTGATCTCCAAGAATAAGTCAGTGGTGGGAACGAAGGAAGAACTTTTCCTCCTGTGCCAGAAATCCAAGTTCCTTCACCTGGACTTAATTCTGCAGGAACTGTTTGATTATTTGGCCAAGTTGCCACTTTATATTTTCGATCAAAGTAACTAACATCAGTAACTTATTTGGCATTAAGCCACAACACTTAGTATCTATAATAACACAGTTCCAATTAGGATAGCTAGATGGGGCTGTGAGTTTCTCTTTCAGCCCCTCTGTCATGATAATATTATTTAAAATAATGATCAGGAACATGCCTGATAAATTATAACAATGATTCATCAAAGCTCTGAAGATGAATTGAACATGAAGCTACAGTACTGCTCTGTGTAGCACAATTTATTAGTGCTGTTGCCAAGCACTGTACTCTGTATCTCAATGTTGATCTTTCATCTCAAGAACCATGTATTGAAAGCATAAAACTGTTCAGTTGCATACTAATAATACATGTGGCATTACAGGCAACGAGTACAATGTGGTCTACTCCAAAATAAGATGTCATTAAAAAAATTGGCATATTCTGAAACTCTGAAATAAAAAGAGTGCTGGGGATACACAGCAAGACAGTCAGCATCTGTTGAGAAACAGTTAATATTTTGATTGATGATCTTCAGTAAGATTCTGATGAGTAATCAACTTGAAATGTTGATTGTTTTTTTTCTTTCGAATGATGCTACCTGATCAGCTGAGTATTTACAACAAGCTGCTATAATTAGCACAAAATATTGCTTAAAAAAGAAATCTTCTCCATAGCAGAAAATTCCCTTTGGTTTTTAAATGAACACCAAATGACCATGCCAGCAAGAATTTCCCGTCATAAAGATGTGCACAAGCTTTTGTCTGATCATTTCAGTTAAAAATTATATTTAAAATTTTCAAGTTCTTAATTACAGCTTGGTTTATATACCTGTTTTTCGTGCTTGGGTGACTAGTAGTTAGAATGCAGAGATACAGACATATAGAAAATTCTATACAGTAGCTGATTGAGCATCATTTCCCAATGGAACTGAATCCCAGTTTTTAAACGTATTGCTGTTCTGGCATACAGATACTCTTAATGGGGGCTTCATGTCTGTTCCCCATCAGTAGCCATAGATGGTGCATCTAAATCTGTCATCTCCTTGAGCTATCAACAATGTATTCTGCTCAACAAAATACTCTTTCATTCTAAATATAACATATTCTCAAGCCCATTAGTGATATCATTTCCAGCCCTTTTTGTAACTCACAACGCCACCTTTATGCAGGATGTTAACCTTCCCTTTCCTGTTATCCAGTCAGTTAGTTGTAATACCTATAGGAAATTCCTCGAAACTCTTTTTCCAAACAGGAAAACCACTTCCAGGCTTTGTAAAATAAAACAGAAATAAAGCTCCACAAGATTTGCTTAAAATTAAAAGATTTCAAGTCATTAGCCGTACACTGACAAGAAGGGAATGCCATCACCTTTATACTCCTGTTTATCGTTAACCAAGAACTTAGAAATACAACTATATTTTCATCATAGATTGGCCAGAACCTTGGGATTTCTAATCAAACACTGGAAGTACTTTCACTGCCAATCGTTGAAGACAGCAGTTCACAATCACCTTTATGAGCATTTTCAATTATATTCATATTTCAGGAGTAAATAGAAACATAGAAAACCTACAGCACAATACAGGCCCTTTGGCCCACAATGTTGTGCTGAACATGTCCCTACCTTAGAAATTACTAGGCTTACCTATAGCCCTCTATTTTTCTAAGCTCCATGTACCTATCCAAAAGGCTCTTAAAAGACCCTATCGTATCCGCCTCCACCACCATTGCCGGCAGTCCATTCCACGCACTCACCACTCTCTGAGTAAAAAACTTACCCCTGACATCTCCTCTGTACCTACTCCCCAGCACCTTAAACCTGCGTCCTCTTGTGGCAACCATTTCAGCCCTGGGAAAAAGCCTCTGACTATCCACACGATCAATGCCTCTCATCATCTTATACACTATCTTATAATAGATCATTTCATTTTCTAAAGAAATTTTGTTTTTTAACCATTTATGTACCCAGGGATATTCTCTGCCATTCATTTGCTTTGGGTAAAGCCAGCTAATGGAATAATTTTGATGCTTTTCTTCTCACTGGGTCTTTTCTGTCTTTACCTGAAAGTTATTGTAATTAGGAACAGGAACGGCCAAGTTTAATTTTGAACTGTTGTTTTAAGTTGCTGCCCCCCAGTAATCTCCTTATAAGGCAGTGAAATCTCATCATACTAAGCTATCGAAAATTTAAGATAGTTCCTAGAGGTGCACAGAATCTTCATGTCAAAACTTAAGACTAATTTCCCAACCAAATTAATAGAGAAGCTCAAAATCACAATGAACTAGTAAATTCCATTCCAAGCTGTTGCCAAGTGAAGGAGGTGTCTCTTGTCACATTTGAATCCGTTTGCATGAATATATGGTACCAATGTGCACAAGCCTGTCACCTGCAAGTTAGTTAATTCGTATTTTAGCAGTGTACCTACCATATGTACAATTGAAGGAGGAGCAACAAGTAGTAAGTAAAACACTTTAGAAGAGAAGGGAAACAAGCAAGGAGAAGTTGGTTGAACAACACAAGGAGTGAAGCTATTTTAGGCTGATGGAAACGTACAGGAATATAAAGGAAAAGCTTATGTCAGCCTATTTAATTGTGCAGTTGCTTAATGATGGGTGATCTGTCTCATCTTTTTACTGTCCAGATGAACTTATCCTTCTTCTGTTGCTGGGCCAAATCCTGCTAATTGAATCAAATGAGCCCTCCTGCAAGCTATTGTTGCAAATTGTGATTTTTGCTTCTGAAACATCTTGGAAAGTGCTCTAACTAAGTAAGAGATGTTGTTTAGGACACTATCACACCTGCCTTTGCCTTTAGTCAGAAAATCTCACATTTCTACGACAGATTCCCATCCTCACTTTACCACCAACTTCACTGGCAACCCCTTCTTTTTTGCTGCCATCTTGCACAACCCTTGATTTATTGATTTACTTGATGCTTGACTGTGGGAAGATGGAAGACAGTTTTCTCAAAACCTGCCAAATTCATAGCGTCGCTTTGAACTTGAGTTAAATTTTCAAACATGTAGATGTTCCATTGACAGGAGTATTTGGTTCTGGAACTCCACATGCCTGTCCAAGCCTAATTCCATTCCAATACTTCTGAACCCTCACCCAGGCTATTTTTAATATCAATAAGACTCCTGGCCAAATTTCTAACTTCCATTTTGTGTACATTTGAACATCTAAAATTTTTACTACTAATTTTCAAACAGACTGTTTCCCCAGCTTCTATTCATTGTTTTCGTATTCCTCCAAGATTTTGTTCATCCTTTTCTCTGCAACCATTTTTGTAGCCCTGTAACATGTGCAGATCTCTGCTATCTTTCACTTTCTTTTGTTTTGGCATTTCTTGTATTTTCACAGATTACTATTTTAATTGATTCCTTCAGGAATTTTGTTATCCCCGTAAAGATTCCTGACAAACACTTCTACCTCTCTGCCTTGATATATCCCTTAAAATTCACTTCCCTTAATATGTCCCATTTACCTATCAACCTTTGCTACTTTTTACTTGCACCAGTAGATGAATTGTAAGCCAATGAAGAAGGCACATGCAAATTCCTCTTGGATTCAAACTTATGTAAAATTTCTGAAAAATAAAGATATTTTGTATTAGAATGGCTGAGGTTAACGAATATTAAAGAGGAATTTAAAAAATAGGAAAGAACGGTTTTCAGCACAACACGGTGAAGAGCACAGGATATAGTTATGCCATTAAGTAAGAGTTATGACAGAGCAGCAGAAATCTGTTTTACGGAAGAGGCTGAGAGAGGCAGCATGTAATTAAACATGTCATGATTTGAGAAGTGGTCATAAAGGAAATTGAAGGTTATGGGATGGGAAACTGGGTGTTGAGTTCTGTTCGTTTGGACTATGTAACTATTTATTACGTATGTGCACTCTCCCTATAATGCGTGTGCGTGTGGACGGGGGGTGGGGAATGGTGGGATGTAAAGGTGGTGGCCCTTGGGTATTGAACGGAGACATTGAAAGTAAAGTTGTTTAAACAAAAGGAGAACTTGTCCTTGTTTGGGTGTTGATGCTGGGAACAGGGGTAACATCTACATAGAGGTTGAACACTGGTTTGTACCTCTCTTATTTCCTCTCCTTTCGAGATGTTTGAGTGGATAAGCTTTTGGTTATCTTTATTATTCAACTCTGCCCTGAGTGCTGTGGATCAATTACATTCAAGTCTGCAATGGAAGTTTGGACTCTGAGATAAGAGTCTTAATTTTAGTGAATTGCAAAACAGACTGGGGAGCCACTGTTTTGCTCCTATTAAATATTTGTTATATGTCTTTATACAAGCTCTTTTTGTGGTTCAATATATTTTACTTTTTGGATAACACTCAGGTCAAGCACATTTGTGTGTTTCGCTGATCTCCCTGTGTATCGATCGAGGTCATTGGCCATATTGTGACACTGGTTTAATTGGTGACTGTAAGATCAGCATTCATAAAGACATGTAGGGATACCATGTGGACGCTCTATGTGGTCCTTTCGTTGTGTTAAAGTTATCATATAAATGAAAGCTGTTCATTTGATGTGTTGTTCAAACCAGTGCAGCAATTGTTTCAGATTGCTATTAATCTACAGCTTCATCTCAGCATTAAGAGATCTGAAATCCTTGACACTTGCTGACCTTGAACTCCTAGGCAATGGATTTTGAAGCATTGTTGCAACCATGTGCCAACATACTGTAGAACAATAGTATGTTAAATAACAGAGATGCAAATTTTGAGATACTGTCATTGTTTTAAAAATATAAACAAATCTGCATTCAAGACTATGGGCAGGATCATTTCCTGCTCTCTTGGGAAGTACTAATTTTAAATAAATGGCTTTTGTATATTTTTCCCCTCTATGTCAATATTTAGATATAATGGAGAAAGGAAGAATGCCTATTTTAATAGATGTACATATGTTGATGGAGGATTTTAAAATGATATTTCAAATTTAACCACTTGGTTTTATTTTTCAAAGTTAATCTTACATCCATTTAATTGTCTTTTCCATTATCTTTTAAACTCATTAGAAAGAACCAACAAGAACTCCAATAATAAGTTTCTAGTTGATTTCTGAACTGCAGTTAGCAGAACAAATGAAATTGCAGCTTACGACTTTCAGCTGAAACTCTCAGTTTTATACCTTTGAAATTATCGAATAAATTAATCAGCTGATTTGCAGTTCTGTTTACCAAGAGAGTTCTCCATGATCCTGACTGCAGTTCACATACCACCATTGGCCAACTGTAATCATCACTTGAGACATCAGCAAACAAGAAACAGTCTACCCTGACGCATTTTAAATCAATCAGGGCCTTCAACCAGGCTTGTCTGAAGAAATCTCTGCCCAATTACCAGAGGTTCCAACGCGCTAGACTACTGCTATACTACGATAAGGATTGCCTACCATTCCATGTTCAGACTGCATTCTGGGAAATCTAATCACTTGGCTGCCCTACCTGCAGATAGGCAGAGGCTGAAGAGTGAAGCTCCAGAGACAGGAACAATGTGGGAGGCAGAGGTGTGGCTATGGGATTGCTTTGAGTCAGGTCACTAGGCCATGATCAAAGACTCATCAGTGGATCTAATGAATACACCACGGTTGTCACTGACTTAATAAAAACAGTGTGTCCCCACAAAATCATTCAGAATCTTCACCAACCAGAAGCCCTGGATGAATCATGGGATTCACGATCTGCTAAGGGCCAGATCAGAGGCCTTTAGGTCTGGCGATCAAAGATGCAAGAGGTCCAGGTACAATCTCTGGAAAGTCACCTCATGGGCGAAGTGCAATTCTGGATTAAGCTTGAATCAATGAAGGATGCTCAACAGCTGTGGTATTATCTTGAATGCTAATACCTCTTACAAAGTGAAATCAAGCGACATAGGTGACAACAGGGCTTCACTTCCAGATGAGCTCAGTGCCTTCTATGCTTGCTTTGACCATCAAAACATGGAGGAGCCTTCATAAATTCCCACAGGCCCTGATAACCCTGTCATTTTAGATTCTGGGGTTGATGTGAGAACATCTTTCAGAAGGGTGAACTTGCAAAAAGCATCCTGGCTGAGTACTAAAGTTCTATGCTGATCAGTTGGCTGGAGTATATCATTAACTACTCACTTAGGCAGTCTGAGGTACCCACTTGCTTTAAGCAGGCCTCGATCATACTGGTGCCTAATAAGAATGTGGTAACCTGCCTCAACGACTATCATCTAGTAACACTTATATCAGCAGTGATGAAGTACTTTGAGAGGTTGGTGATGAAGCACACAACTGCCTGAGTAGCAACTTGGATCTGCTCCATTTTGCCTGCCGGCACAACAGGTCCACAACAGATGCTATTTCATTGACTCCTTATTCAATCCTGCAACATCTGGACAGCAACAATGCATACATCAGGATGTTCTTTATCACCTACAGCTCAGCATTCAATACCATCATCCCCTCAGAACTAATCAATAAGCTTCAAGACCTTGGCCACAATACGTCCTTGTGCAATTGAATCCTCAATTTCCTCACTTGCAGATCCCAGTCAGTTCAGATTGGCAACAATATTTTCTCCATGGTCTCCATCAGCACAGGTGCACCACAAGGCTGTGTGCTTAGCCCGCTGCTCTACTCATTTCACACTTATGACTATGTGGCTAAGTACAGTGCCGATGCCATATGCTAATTAGCTGATGATACTCCTGTTCTTGGCCAAATCAAAGGCGGTGATGAATTGCCATATAGATGAGAGGTTGAAAATCTGGTTGAATGGTGCCACAACAATCACCTCTCTCTCAATGTCAGCACAGTCAATTGATTATTGACTACAAGAGGAGGAGGTTGGAAGTCATTGAGCCAGTACTCATCAGGGGATCAGGGTTTGGAGATGGAGAGGGTCAGTAGCTTTAAATTCCTTGCCATTATTATATCAGAGGATCTGTACTGATACCAGCATGTAAGTGCCATCACAAAGAAGGCACGGCAGCACCTCATCTTTCTTAGAAGACTACACAAATTCGGCAAGTCGTCTGAAACTTTGACAAACTTCTGTAGATGCAAAGTGGAGAATATCCTGACTACTAGCATCACAGCCTGGTATGGAAACAGTGATGCCATGGAATGGAAAACCTTACATGGAGTGGTGGATACAGTCCAGTCCACACAGACAAAACCCTCCCCATAACTGAGCACATCTGCAAGGAGCACTGCCACAAAAAGCCAGCATTCATCATGAAGAACTCCCACCATCTAAGCCACATTCTCTTCAGTCAAAGCTGGTGACAAAGCAGTATGTAGGCGGTAGATTGAAAATTTGGCTGAGTGGTGCCCCAATTACAATCTCTCACTCAGTATCAGCAAGACCAAGGAGCTGATTATTGACTTCAGGAGGAAGAAATCGGATGTCCATGAGTCAGTCCTCGTCAGATGATCAAAGGTGGACGGGGAAGCAATTTTAAATTCTTCAGTGTAATCATTTCAGAGGACCAGTCTTGGGCTCAGCACATAACTGCAATTATGAAGTGAATACGGCAGCACCTCTACTTCCTTAGTTTGCAGATTTGGCATAGCATTTAAAACTTTGACGTGTCAAGTCACGTTTGTTGTCATTTAACTATATACATGTATGCTGTCAAATGAGACGCTTCTCCAAACCAGGGTGCAAAGCACAGTAGTACATATAACACAATAACTTATGAAAGTAAGGATAAAATCTACAGATGAATTACTCATAAATAGACAAACTAAAGTGCATAAATTAAATATTGTAGGGTACAGAATGTATTAGGCAACGATACTTCGAATGTGATATGACAGGGAGTTCAGAAGCCTAATGGCCTGAGGGAAGAAACAGTTTCCCATCCTGAGCATTCTTGTTTTTATGCATTGGCATCTCCTGCCTAATGGTAGAAAGTCAAAGATGGTGTTGGATAGGTGGGTGGGATCCTTAGTAATACTAAGGGCCCTGCATACACAGTGTGCCTGATAAATATCCCCGATGGATGTTAGGGAGACCCCTGTGATCATCTAGGCCGTTCTCACAGTCCTTTGTAAGGATTTCTGGTCTGATGCTCTGCTGCTCTCATATGAGCTGGAGATGAAACTTGTCATGATGCTCTCAGTGGCATTCCTATAAAATTCAGTTAAGATGAGGTGGTGACAGGGGACTGTCAGTTCCCTCTATCTCCTTAGGAAGTGGAGGTGCTGCTGTGCCCTTCTGTTCAGGAAGGTGATATTAAGGGACCAGGTAAGGTCATCCGTGATGTGAACTCCCAGGAACTTAGTGCACTTAACTCTCTATGGAGGAGCCATGTTTTCTTAGAGGGGGATGGCTCCTCGGTACCTTCCTGAAGTTCACAATCATTTCCTTGGTCTTCTCCACATTCAAACTTGGGTTGTTCTTCTCACACTAGTCCACCTGCTTTTCCACTTCCTCTCTGTACTCTTTCTCATCATCATTGTTGATGAGACCAACCACTGATGTGTCATCTGCAAACTGATGACACGGTTGAGCTGAATCCTGTGACACAGTCATGTGTCAGCAGTGTGAACAAAAGTGGGCCGAGTACACAGCCCTGGGGAGCGCCAGTGCTCAGTGTAATAGGACTAGAGATGTTGCTGCCCACGTGGACTGACTATGGCCTTTCTGTTAAGAAGTCCAGGATACAGTTGCAGAGGGAGGTGTTGTGACCCAGTAAGGGCAGTTTTCCCACCAGTTTCTGGGGTATGATGATGTTAAATACCAATCTGAAGTCTATAAATAGCAGCCTGGCATACGGGACCCCATTTTTCAGGTGGGACAGGAGAGGGTGGAGGGCAGAGGCTATTGCATCATCAGTGAATTAATTTGAGCAATGAGAAAACTGTAAAGGATCCAACCACAAACACGAGAAAATCTGCAGATGCTGGAAATCCAAAGCAACGCACGGTATGATGGAGGAACTCAGCAGGTCAGGCTGATGTTTCGGCTGAGTCCTTTCATCATGACTGATTAAGGGTCTTGGCCCAAAATGTCAATTATTTACTCTTTTTCATAGATGCTGCCTGACCTGCTGAGTTCCTCCAGCATTTTGTGTGTGTTACTTTGAACAGGTTCCAATGTAGTTGGGAGTAAAGCTTTAATGTACTCCATGACCAGCCACTCAAAGCATTTCATAATGGTTGATGATTAATGCCACCAGGTGACAGGTTCCTATAACCTCCTTTGGCACTGGAATGATGGCTGCTGCCTTGAAAAGCAAGGGGATACTAGACTATTCCAGAGAGATGTTGACAAATTTCTGTAGATATGTGGTGAGAATATATTGACTGACGGCATCACAGCCTGATATGGAATCACCAATGCCCTTGAGTGGAAAATCCTATGGCCCAGTCCACCACGGGTAAAGCTTCTCCCACTATTGAGCACATCTATATGAAGCAATGTCACAGGAAAGCAGCATCCCTCATTAGGGACCCCCTACCACCCAGAAGGTGCCTTCTTTTTACTGCCACCGTCAGGAAGAAGGTACAGGAGCCTCAGAACTCTCAGCACCAGGTTCAGGAACAGTTATTACCCCTCAATCACAAGGCTATTGAACCAAAGGGGATAGTTCCACTCAATTTCACTTGTTCCATTATTGAAATATTCCCATGACCTATGACTCACTTTCAAGGACTCTTCATCTATGTTCTTGGTAGTTATTGCTTATTTACTGTATTTATCATTTCTTAACTTCTGTATTTGCAGTTTGTTGTCTTTTGCACATTGGTTGTTTGTCCACATCATTGATCCTCTTATGGTTCTTGGATTTACTGAGTGTGCCTGCAAGAAAACAAATCTCAGGGTTGTATGTGGTGACATACATGTACTTTGACAATAAATTTACTTTGAATTTTGAATTAATTAATACAGGTCAACCTTCACTAATCCGACTACCTGTAATCCGGTTCCTTCGATAAACCGGCACTGATTATGCTTAATGTGATCCTTCTGTAATTCAGCATTTTCACTAACCCGGCACTCCTCAGGTCCCAATGGTGCTGGATTAGTGAAGGTCGACCTGTATTATCCATATTGCTTGGACTGTAGTTCAAGCAAAAGTGTTTAAATATTAAGATGTTATAGTTCCATTTCTCATTTGAGTCTTGTGATTAAATCTAGCATTTAAAAATCATGCACAGTTCTGTTTTGAATGAGGAATATAACTGATAATGTCTGCTATTCAATCATGTGCTGCATTGGTTTTGGAGAGAATTTTAATCATGACAGATGGTAAAAGAGACGTCTGTCTGACCATGAAATGTGATGGTTAGAATTAACATGGTTGCTAAAGATGCAGTGAGTATTTTACATCAAATATATATTAGAAGAGGATAAAGGAAGAAGGATAAGTGTGTTCCTGTTGCTGTATTTTGGAAATCCATTTTGAATAAACAGCTGTGTTCACTGATCTTGGTCCATCTGTTCAGTTTGCTACAGAGCATCCATTTGTCCTTCACTTGAAGAAAGATTTTGGCTGAGGTTTCAAGTGGTATTTTGTTTTTAGTGTACTTGCCTATTTATGAAGCATTAATTATCTCCACTTCCTTTAAACACCACATGGTTTGAAGAATTTTGGTAAGTGTCTTGTGTCCGTTGATTTCAATGGGATATCCTGTTAAGTTGAGGTTATTTGATTAATTTTGTATCATGTATATCACACATTAGTCATCTGGTCAGTACTGAAGATTAGCTTGCTGATGATTTTTCGCTATCCACAGTTAAATATTTTAATTCTACCCTATTTTTCTATAATAGTAGTATTTCATTTGCTGTTTTCAATTGATTGGGTTTGTGAAAAATGTCTCAATTTTTGGAAGTGCCTGTTTCTGTCTATAGGTGAAGGCCAGCTTGTCCGGGCCATAACAACAAGATTGTATTTTTCTAAGGTTTAAATCTGGAGAAGTATGCAGCCTTCAAGACACTGTAGTTTTCAAAACTATGACTCAGTATTTGGACCAAAAGTCGATACCCCAGTATGAGTTTGTTGCTATTTTGCAACAATCTAGTCGTGTAAATCAGATATTAATACATTATACCATAAGATATAGGAGCAAAATTAGGCCATTTGGTCCATTGAGTCTGCTTTGCCATTTCATCAAAGCTGGATCCATTTCCCTCTCAGCCCCAGTCGCTTGCCTTCTCCCCATATTCCTTCATGCTCAGACTAACGAAGAATCTATCAACCTCTGCCTTAAATATAACCAATGACTTGGCCTCCACAGCTCCCTGTGGCAGTGAATTCTGCAGATTCACCACTGTCTGGCTAAAGAAATTCCTCATCTCCGTACTAAGTTGATGTCCCTGTATTCTGACACTGTTCTTTGGTCTTAGACTCCCCCACCATAGGAAACATCCTCTCCACTCTATTGAGGCCTTTCTTGGCATGCCAAGAAGGTTTGCGTGCTCCTCTTTGAAAACTACATTGAAGTTACTTACTTGATTTGCTTTAGAAAAAGAATTTTATCTTAAGGAAGGCTTATCAGCTGATAAGCTAACAACAGTACAAGTTTTTCACTAATCAGAAACATTCAGTACATGATGGCATACAAATGAGAAGATACTGCAAAAGTGTTTAACTAGGTCTGCCTGCTATGTTCTGAAAATTAAATCTGAAATGCTCCATGTACAGTAGTTTCCATGCAAGTATGTTGTGTGAGTATGTGATAGATTTGAAGATTACTGATCTATGCGGAGCATTATTCTAGTTCTAAAGAGAAATCAATCTGTTCGCTTAAATTTTATGCTTGGGCTTGCAAAGATTTTGATTGGCGGGAAAATAAACCCGCAGTTGAGGTAGTATGAGGAGTGTGTATAGTAGGACCATGACTTGGTTTCTTGCTCTTAGGATGGTTCTAAATATCACTTTTTGTTGTGTGAGTCATTTGCCAGTGTGAACTGTTACCTAATGCCAAAACCTATATTTGCTCCAATAAGTGACCAAATGTTGCATCTTTCATCTCTGCTTAATAAAAGTCTGCGTCTGATGACAAAAGGACACTGTTAGTTGTATGTAATAAATTAAACTTTGTTACCACTGTGCTGCATATGTCTTGGATTTGTACAAATTCATTTGCAGCTTTCCTCCTTTTCTCATGAAATACCCTAATTTTTACAGAAAGAAGTTGCTGTGGCTTGTTTTTTTTCCTTGCTGTTTAAATAGATGGTTTACCGAATAAACTAACCTGACTGGACAGGAATTTAAAAGGAGAGATAATTATTGAACGCTTGCACGGTCTATATACTTTTGATTTTACTGTGTAATATTGTGTTTCACACAACTTATTCGTTTTGAGTTCCTTCCTGCTTAGGTTATTCTGCAGTTTCCCATGGCAACTGTTGTCAACATGATTAACAGGCACCTCTTGATGCAGCATTTGTTGACCTGTATAAGAAACTTCGACATGGTTAGTAGGAATGGTATCCACAAGATCTGTTGACAAATGGCTCTCTGCCAAAGGAGCTCTTAAGTGTTAATTTAGCCTTAATGCAAATGGTGCAGAAATCAGCAAAGCTTCTGTTGACTTTAGCAAGCATATCTCACGCATAGTTCACACAAATATAATTGGATACAGGCAGTCTTCTCTGGCTGATATACAAGAAATGCGTGCCTCAAGCTCAGATAATGAAGGCTACATTCTTTGACCAACCCAAAAATAGCTATGTTCTGTGAAGGCCAAATCTCTGATATAGTGACAAGGTCAAGCAAAGTCTTAAAAGATCAGAGACAACTTTAAGAGCCTTGTCCACATTTGCACATGCTGGTGAAGTCAGGTCAAAGGTGTTATCACCGTAGAGACCCACCAGTGTACAAGCTGAAGCCCCAGAAAAAGTGGACTTTTGTACCTCCATGTGGTAAGTGTTCTGAAAGTTTGCCATTCACGCATCAGATTCTTCTTCTAAAACATTGTCAACCACATTTGATTAAGTATCAAGTCTCATAATTTTTTTTAAGATGTTGGATGACTTTTGGAATATATTTATTCCATAATTATTAATGTTTTCTCTTAATTAATTCTGTTTTATGTTCATTTTACTTATTTTGTTTATATTTAGGTTTGTTTTTTGCAAACAAATCTTTCAAGTTGAACAATCACCACTTTCCTGGTCTTTAAGCCTGTGGGTTCTTGACAGCTCAAAGCATTTGCTTCTTTCCTAGAGATTTTGCTTTTATTTCTTTAGGTCTGCTCTGCAAGGACATCATGTCATTCTGATTGGGTGATTGGTGTAAATGTTTTCCGTCCCAGTATTGTGTCTGATGAAAAGGAACTTATTCTATCATCAATCCTTTAATTCTGTGTTTATTCTTGTGACTTGTTTGTTTCTGTGTCAATTTGGGTAGTGATGGTATTAATCCAGTCCTTTTTATGTCATTTTCAGAGCATTTCAAAGAAATTAATTACCAGTGAAGTAATTATAAGTGCTGATACTCCTTCCTCAGGATCTCAAATAGAAATGTCATACGGTTTGAACAAGGGTTTGTTCTGACGTGGTTCACCGACAAGTTGATTTTCCACTTGAATTTCCCCAATGCTGCTGAGCTGCTTTTGTTACCCTCACACATTATATTTTCATTATATTAATGGTATGCAATAGCTTTTGCTGTTAAGTACACATATGTGATGAACGAGTGTATAACAAAGTCTGCTTACTGGTAGCACATACATTCAGAGTTGGAAATGATAGCAATCCCAATTTATCTCATTGTATATTCCAAACTCCAAAATGCAAAACTCTTCTGGCTCCAAGTATTTCATATAAGGGGTACTCAACCTGTATTGGTAATAAAGTCCAATAAACTATAAGTTTTGTAGAATTTTATTCATGAACCTTTACTTGGTTGAAATTGCATGAATCCAGATTAACAATAGTATAGTTACCTAGAAAGTCACTCAGTTTAAAATTAGTTATGCCTCTTCCTGATTATGCCAGTGATGTCCATATTTGATGAGAGAACAGTAAAAAAAAATGAACTGCATGACAACAGGGTTGGGGGTCATTGACAATTCTGGCTATTGAATAATAATAATTAAAGTTAACTCAACTGCAGGAGTTTCTGAGGGGTTAAAGATAATGAATGAGGAAGGATAGGAGTAAGTGAAAACATGAGCATAAAGAAATGGGGCAGAAATAACAGGTGGTGGTTCACAATGGATAAGAACAGGAGGGTCCTTGAATGGCAAATGCGACAGACAGTTGAAAGGCATTAGTGGGAATTTGCCTCAGTGCCAGCATGATTTTGTTGTGGTATTCTGTGTTAAAAGTCCTTGTATGAAGTAGGAGGGGGGAAACAATGCTAAATTCAATCCATAGCAGGTGAATGTAATTAAAAAAATTTTTAAATCCTAGCAAGCAATTGCTGGATTTTATATTATTATCTCAAACCGGAGAGACAGAGCAAGGATGTGCTTAATACTTTTATAAACAGCTTTTTGTGTTCAAATTTAAAGTAAATTTATGATCAAAGTATGTGCAGTATATGCCACCATATATTCTCCTGAAATTGATTTTCTTGCAGACATTCATAGTAGAATGAAAAAATACAATAGAATCAATGAAAAACTAAACACAAAGACTAACAAACAGCCATTGTACAAAATAAGACAAACTGCAAATCAAAAAAAAAAAAAAAATCACAAATAAATAATTAATGTTGAGAACATGAGTTGTTGAGCCATTGCAAGTGAGTCCGTAGGTTGTGGAATCAGTTCACTGTCGAGGTGAGTGAAATATCCATGCTGGTTCAGGAGCTTGAGGTTGAGGGGTGAACCTGGTGATGTTGGGGCCAAAGGCTTCTGAGCCTCCTGCCCAATGGCAACAGTGAGAAGAGAGCATGGCTTAGGTGATGGAGATTCTTAATGATGGATACTGTTTTCTTGTGGCAGTGCCCTTCCCATAATTATCTATCACTTTTTGTAGGCTTTTCCGTTCCATGTCATCGGTGTTTCCATACCAAGCCGTGATGCAAGCAGTCAGGATACTCCCTACTTTGCATCTATAGAAATTTGTCAAAGTTTCAGATGGCTTGCCAAATTTGTGTAGACTTCTAAGAAAGATGAGATGCTGTCTTTGTGATGGCACTTACATGCTGGTATCAGTACAGATCCTCTGATAAAATGATGTCATTGTGTTGCATTTGTGCTGATGGAGGTTGTGGAGGAGATGTTGCCAATCCAAACTGACTGGGTCTGCAAGTGAAGAAATCGAGTATTTGCACATGGAAGTATCAAGACCAACATTGATGTGAGAGTTGATAGCTTCATATACATTTTGCCTTAAAATTATTTATAAAATATGAAAACAATTGAAATTAAGAGCACATTTAGAAGTCATTTTTACTTCTGTTGTGGGTGGAGAAATGTTTATGCTGCATCTGCTGGTTAAACGGATTGTTTGGATGTCTTGAACTTACTGTGGTGTTAGTTTTTTAAAGTTGTTAGGACATTTGCAGAACTCATGATTTAGCTGTTTTTATAGTTTTGCAAGTAATGACATTAACAACAAACTTTGTCGATCTTATTTCATAGCAGTGGCAAGCAGTTTAAAAAGTATTTCGTAATATTGCATGAATATTTTAGCAATCTAAAATTTGAGTTTTTCTGATCCATGTATAAAGTATGATTGGTGTGTAACTAACAGGAATTCTGCAGATGCTGGAAATTCAAGCAACACACATAAAAGTTGCTGGTGAGCGCAGCAGGCCAGGCAGCATCTCCAGGAAGAGGTGCAGTCGACGTTTCAGGCCGAGACCCTTCGTCAGGACTAACTGAAGCAAGAGTGAGTAAGGGATTTGAAAGTTGGAGGGGGAGAGGGAGATCCAAAATGATAGGAGAAGACAGGAGGGGGAGGGATGGAGCCAAGAGCTGGACAGGTGATAGGCAAAAGGGATATGAGAGGATCATGGGACAGGAGGTCCGGGAAGAAAGACAAGGTGGGGGGGGACCCAGAGGATGGGCAAGGGGTATATTCAGAGGGATAGAGGGAGAAAAAGGAGAGTGAGAGAAAGAATGTGTGTATAAAAATAAGTAACAGATGGGGTACGAGGGGGAGGTGGGGCATTAGCGGAAATTAGAGAAGTCGATGTTCATGTCATCAGGTTGGAGGCTACCCAGACGGAATATAAGGTGTTGTTCCTCCAACCTGAGTGTGGCTTCATCTTTACAGTAGAGGAGGCCGTGGATAGACATGTCAGAATGGGAATGGGATGTGGAATTAAAATGTGTGGCCACTGGGAGATCCTGCTTTCTCTGGTGGACAGAGCGTAGGTGTTTAGCAAAGCAGTCTCCCAGTCTGCGTCGGGTCTCGCCAATATATAAAAGGCCACATCAGGAGCACCGGACGCAGTATATCACCCCAGCCGACTCACAGGTGAAATGTTGCCTCACCTGGAAGGACTGTTTGGGGCCCTGAATGGTGGTAAGGGAGGAAGTGTAAGGGCAGGTGTAGCACTTGTTCTGCTTACACGGATAAGTGCCAGGAGGGAGATCAGTGGGGAGGGATGGGGGGGACGAATGGACAAGGGAGTTGCGTAGGGAGCGATCCCTGCGGAATGCAGAGAGAGGGGCGGAGGGAAAGATGTGCTTAGTGGTGGGATCCCGTTGGAGGTGGCAGAAGTTACGGAGAATAATATGTTGGACCCGGAGGCTGGTGGGGGAACCCTATTCCTAGTGTGGTGGCGGGAGGATGGAGTGAGAGCAGATGTACATGAAATGGGGGAGATGCGTTTAAGAGCAGAGTTGATAGTGGAGGAAGGGAAGCCCCTTTCTTTAAAAAAGGAAGACCTCTCCCTCGTCCTGGAATGAAAAGCCTCATCCTGAGAGCAGATGCGGCGGAGATGGAGGAATTGCGAGAAGTGGATGGCGTTTTTGCAAGAGACAGGGTGAGAAGAGGAATAGTCCAGATAGCTGTGAGAGTCAGTAGGCTTATAGTAGACATCAGTGGATAAGCTGTCTCCTGAGACAGAGACAGAAAGATCTAGAAAGGGGAGGGAGGTATCGGAAATGGACCAGGTAAACTGGAGGGCAGGGTGAAAGTTGGAGGCAAAGTTAATAAAGTCAACGAGCTCTGCATGCGTGCAGGAAGCAGCACCAATGCAGTCGTCGATGTAGCGAAGGAAAAGTGGGGGACAGATACCAGAATAGGCACGGAACATAGATTGTTCCACAAAGCCAACAAAAAGGCAGGCATAGCTAGGACCCATACGAGTGCCCATAGCTACACCTTTAGTTTGGAGGAAGTGGGAGGAGCCAAAGGAGAAATTATTAAGAGTAAGGACTAATTCCGCTAGACGGAGCAGAGTAGTGGTAGAGGGGAACTGATTAGGTCTGGAATCCAAAAAGAAGCGTTGAGCTTTGAGCTTTGGTGTGTAACTATTAAGACATACAAAATGCTGCCTAGACTTCCTCTTGTAGCTGTGTAAATTTGTAATTGGCCCCAATATTTCTGTTTTTCTTTCCAACATGTTCATTGGCAATGAAAGTGTTCTAGGTTCATATCCTGTTATTCTGAACATTTTGGGGATGAAAAGCTAATCACAGTAGAAGTTGGATTATGTGGATTACGTGTTGATTGGTGGCTGGTAGAATCCTGCATGTTTTAGGTGTGTTTCTTGAGTCAGACAGGCATTCCCTAAGCAATCCTGAAGAAGAGTCTTGGCCTGAAATGTTGACTGTTTACTCTTTTCCATCGATGCTGCCTAACCTGCTGAGTTCCTCCAGCATTTTGTGTGTGTTGCTTTGCCTGACTCAAAGCCAGGAAAAAAACTGTTTTAAGTTGCTAAATATTTGCTTCTCTTCAAACTTCCTCAGGAATTTGCTGGCAAGTTCAGGCCTTACAGAATTGACTCTTGAATCTTATGAAATATTGTGTTTGGATCAGGATTGTGGTTGACTAAGAATCTAATATAAACGTGGTATAAATTTTTGCTCTTGGAAAAGTGTTTGTCATTATTTAATGCAGCAATTCAAACTGAACACAAAACAACAAGTACAGTTTTGCAAAGCTAATGTTCCAGATTTTTTAAGGTTTGGCATAGAAGTGACAATGTTACAATTATTCATTCAGCCAGGGAAGTGACGGGTAGGTAATTGGAAAATTTTTACTCTAAACATGATTTTTGTGGACTGTTCTCCTCAAAGCTCATGTTGTTATTTCATGTAATTCTGTGCTCCAGTTATGATTGAGTGAGGATCAAAATTGTGGTTACATTTCTCATGTCTCAGAGCTATATATTTTTGACAGTTGATGAACTCCTGTTTATCGTGGGATTGAAATCAGGAGAATTGTTTCATGAGCTGGTCTTTCTTCTATTATTTATCATACTAGTTGGGAACCTTTTCCAGCTCTGTTTAGGCGTAACAATGCAACCTCTCAGAAAACATGCTGGTGTACTGTGGTGTCAGATGAATCAATTTGTTTTGGATTGAAGTACAAGGCTAGCAATCAGGGGGCGTGGTGTAATATGCTAGAGTTCACATTCCATTACATGAGCTGGGTTGTTTACATTCAATTAAATAAATTGTGGAATTAAAAAATTCTCTCCAATAGTTTACCCATCACTGATGTAAGACTCACTGGTCTATAATTCCCAGGGTTATCCCTATTACATTTCTTGAACAAAGGAATAACATTTGCCACCTCCAATCATCTGGATGAGTTCTATGGCTAAAGCCCCAACAACCTCTTCCCTCAGTTCCTGTAGTGTGTAGACAAGTGGAAGAAAATGGTGGGAGTTCATGTGAATATGAGGAGAATAAAATAAAATTAATGTAAATGGATACTTGGTGGTTGTTGTGAGCTCACTGGACCCAAGTGTCTGTTTTAGCACCCTATGGATCTATGGATTTCTTACTCAGCACAATCACTAACAAGATATTGAGCCCATCACCACTCCCGATCCAGCATAGTCACGCCGAAACTGCACTTAATGTGAGTTTTTAACTTTTGGGGAAGTGCAGAGAAAGAAGAAAAAATAACAGAGGGGTTTTTGAATGACATTTAGTTTGGTGTGTTGTGAAAGGGTGTGTACACTTTAATTGAAACACTCCTTTCTAAAAGTTGCACTGCTTCTAGTTATGTTACTCATGAAATTTCTGGATTGTTAGATCAGAAATTTTGGGGATCTCCAGGCTGGAGTGAGCAAGGTTTAATCAAGGTTTTTCTTCCTGTAAATGTATACTTTGGTAATAAATTAATTAAAATGTTTGAATTAACGTACATTAAGCAGTTCTCTGCAAGCAAATTTAAAATTAACCAGCAATTAACTTCTAGCAATTTTGTCTTATTTCTCCTGTTTTCTCATTACCTTTACTTTTTTTTTGTAATTTCTATTCAAAATTATAAACTGACTTAAAGCTGCTTGAGTCTCAAATCCAGTTCAGTAGAACTGATTTTGGATCAGTGGTCTCTGAAGGCCCTTTTGTATCAACAATTTGAGGTTGTAAAACCATCAAGACAAGATCCAGATCTTTCCTAGACTAGCTGACTAGGCTTGAAGTGCCTGGAGAGTCAGTGCAGTCCTGAAAAGGTTAAGCAGCAAGCATGAGCTGGATGAACTTGATTTTCACAAGAAACATTCACATTTTTTTCTTAGTCTATGTTCTAATGGTGTGATTTTCCACACTGATGCTTTTAATATATTTCTTAAAGATGACTTTACAGAATGGTTGATTGAACCCTGGTCCATGTCTGTTCTTTTTCCAACACTTTTGCTCTCTGTCTTCCCTCTTCTTAGAACCATAAATGGATTCCTTTTATCCTTCAGTTGAATTTTTCCATCCTCTGTTATTCCCACAACCTTTACGATGATGCTACCTTCAAATACATCTTCTCCCTCTCATTAGGAAGTATTGCCTTAATGATCTGTTCTTAATTTGTTCCTAATAACTAGTCTGTATCCCATGGAGCAACACCTCAACTTTCAGTTATGCAGATTTTGCACCCGGATGAACTTCAGACTGAGTTCACCAATTTTATGTTACAAGTGTTTTATTGATTGCAGTGATTGATGTTGTCAGTTATAGGTACTTGTATATCGTATTTTATTTCTCCTTTTAACCATTAACACCACTTTTTGGTTTGCATCTCTCATGTCAATTAATCATTCATATTTGTAATCCTGTTAATAACCTTACTTCAAATTTTTACCTCCCACACATTTTGCAATCACATTATCTATGTATTTGCTTAAAACCAAATGTATTTTAAATTTTGGCAATTGCAGAAAAATAGTCCAAACTGAAAGCTTCACTGATTTCCCTCTACCGACAGTGAACATTTCCAACAGTTTCTGTTTTATATAGACTGCTTTTTTTTTAGATTTGTCAAGAAAAAGTGAATCCATACTGATCTGTGATGTGGGCAACTATTTCCTCAAGTGTTGAAAATGTAGTTCAAAACAGATGGAGGATAAATGCCTTTTCAGGGATGTACAGGGAGTTACTTTTCTATGAGTGGAGTTCAGGGAAGTACTAAAAGGAAGTGGTGTGCTGGGGCCACTATGAACAACAAACCTGCATGTGTAGCCACTGAAACTCCCTGTTTCACAACATATAGAGACCGACAATGGGAGAGTTTGTGTTCTCAGTTGGAATCTTCAGTTAAATTCTGCGGTGTCTCATGATTTATAAATTCAGACACAGTGGGGATTGAGATTTAATTTAGAACAACATGGCTGTAAAGTGTTCCATGTTATTTGAAGCACTTCCTGTATGTGTTTCATGTTTTCACATAACTCCTGTAGCAGGTGTATTTTTAGTAGCTGCTTTATCGGACTGGCTACTGTCACAGGAAATGTTTGAATTGGGAAACAGATGGCAATTGTGATACTGAAGTAAATGATTAAGGCATGTGCTGTTTCTGTTCATCTTTCCCTCGGCATCAATTTATCTATTAATAATTTAAACTTTGTGTTTACTACGGCTGTAGTAACATTTGTGTGCACGTAGAAACTTGAGTCAATGTTTCTGGAAGTTCGGTTCGTGAGTTCGGGCAAATGCAGATGGGCAGACGATGGCTGATCTGACGAGTGGGCAGGTAGGTAGTTTGTTGTGTAGTGTACTCTTCCTGCTTTTACACAGGGTTTCATTATGATGCCAGTGCATTCACCCAAGGTTTTTAATACGGTTTGAACGCTCCTTCACTAGACTGTGCAGGCGTGGGTCACAGATCGCTAAGAGTTAGTGGGGAAGGTATATTTTAAAGTTCATGAGTGCTTGCTCAACAGAATTGACTGAGTGTAATTAGAACCTCGATGCTGGGGATGTTGAACTTGGACGCTGTTGTGGGTTTGCTGTGATGTGGCTCCTCAGATAAGAGAAGCAGCTTACATTTTCCATTAGCTTTTATTTTTAGAGGGCAGCAAGGAAAAGTTGGTCAAAGCTGGAGGAAGGCCATTATCTCAGTGGATTAGCTTTATTTATTTGTCACATGTAAGTTGAAACGTACTGTGAAATGTGTCGTTTTTGTCAAATCAAATCAGCGAGGGTTGTGCTTAGTAACCAGCAAGTGTGCCACAGTAACCAGCAAGTGTGCCACGCTTCCGGCTCCAACATAGTATGCCCACAATTCACTAACCCTAAATGTATGCCTTTGGAATGTGGGAGGAAACCAGAGCACCCAGAGGAAACCTATACAGTCACAGGAAGAATGTTCAAGCTCTTTACAAACAGCACGTGGAATCAAATCCTGATCTTGCAGTTGGCGCTGTAAGGTGTTGCACTGAGTGCCTGCCTGCTGGTCAGATCTGGCATCTGCTGCCTGTCTATATTTGTGTATGCTCAGAGATCGAGCCAAGCTGCTTTACCTTACAAGTGTTGAGTGTAAAACCCATCCTATCATATGCTTCAAAAAACGAATCAGAAATGGCTTAGACCTTGGGTTCTGAGTGCACAGCAGTGCAGGCATCTCATCTTTCTACATTGGCTTTGCAGCTCACAAAACTGGAATGGAAACAAGTGAGGAACTGCTGAAGAAAAAGAGTGCAGCAGGGGAAAGCTCAATTTGAGATTGCAGACCATAACCTGCAGATTTTATTAAGGTCACAAGTAGCCAGTTATTTGTGTGTGTTAACTGAAGACCTTAAATTCCAAATTCACCCTTTATTGTACCAATGGAGGCAAAAGTGTTTCTTTAAAAAAATCACAATATTACAGCTCAAAAATATTTCTACATGTCAGCAACATAGTTCAATCAAGTTCTTAATTCTACTGTTGGAGGTGTTTAAAGCAGGTGAATTCCACTCAATAGCATCAGGACCTCCTTTTGGAGTTGAGGGGAAAGAGGGTAGAAGAAAAAATACCTAGTGAACATAAAACAACATTAGCAATTTTCCCAAAGGATACCAGTATTCTGTTCCCTTCAGAGTAATTGCATTGTTTGAAAATATTTTCACTCAGTTTCTGAATAGAAGTTTGAAGATGCTGTGCCTTAGAAGCCAGATATGGATTTATATTTTGAGTTGCTTGTCATAGTAAACGTGAAGAATACATGGGAAAGAACAATCAGCTAATGTGATAAGAGTGTAAATAAACAAATTGGTTCCTGCACTGACACATTTACATACTACTAATATAGTTGTTACTTTTGAATGGGAATAAATCTATTAGCTGTGCATTGGGAGAAGTTTCTTGAATATTGTAGCGATTTAAAGTTTAATGACCATTTAGATCAATGTGGCTAGAAAATAAAAATGCCAACATTATTAATCAGCAGTATTGTATTCTAAACATTATCACTACGGCACTGGAGACAGCTGGCAAAACACAGTTGCAAATTCTGTGGTAATGAGTTCAAGTCTTCCAGGGTTGTGTAAAATGCTTTGTTGCAACATATGTGGAGCATTATATTTTGCACTGTATTTTTAAAATTGATTAGCCTTTTTGGGGTTTAACATTTCTTGCAGAACCAGATTTGTACTAGTTCCGTCAAATTAGTGAGGAATCGGACAGTACTTGAAAGAGCACTTCATTTACTATGTGGCAAGAAAATCATTTTTCAAGCTGATACATAGGTATCATGGAAGTTCAGTTAAACTGCACGTTTTGATTTCAGCCAGACTCCATAAAGAATTCTGATGTGAAAAACCGAAAGTTGGAACTGTAACAAAATAAATGCAAGTTACATGCTATTGCTGATCTCTTTGAAGTCTTCAAAGTAAATTTGTTATCAAAGTACATATATACAACCCTGAGATTCATTTACTTGCGGACACACTCAGAAAATCCAAGAAGCACAACAGGATCAATGAAGGACCACCCCCAACAGGACGGACAAACAAGCAATATGAAAAAGGCAACAAACTGTGGAAATACAAAAAGAAATAATAATAATAATAAATAAATAAGCAATAAACACCAAAAACATGAGATGAAAAGTCCTTGAAAGTGAGTCCATAGTTTGTGGAATCAGTTCAGATTTGAGGTAAGCGATGTTATCCATGTTGGGTTCATGAGCCTGATAGCAGCATTGAGAGGAGAGCATGGCCTGGATGGTGGGTGTCCTTCATGTTGGATGCTGCTTTTGTTTCGTTGTGCTGCTTGTAAAAGTGCTCAGTAGTAGGGAGGGCTTTGCCTGGATGTTCTGGGCTCCATCCAGCACGTTTGTAGCCTTTTCTATTCCTGGCCATTGGTGTTTTGCATAGTTGATGCAACCAGTTAGGTTACTTTCCACTGTGCATCTATAGAAAGGTTTTATGGGGCATGCTAAATCTGTGTAAACCTCTCCGAAAGTAGAGGTGCAGTCGTGCCTTCTTTGTGAATCAGAGCAGCAACCATCTGTATACTGTATCTACAAAAATCACAACCTTTATGACTGAGAGCAATAGACAATGATTACAAGCATTAAATGACAATTTGAGAAGTTTTGTCTGGACCACTGTTGCTATTATCACTATAAGGGATAAGCTGCATTGGAGCATAAATAAGTTCTTTTCGGCCCAATAATTTGACCTCTTCTATATCTGTTTGCAGCCTTTGTACTTATTTTGCTTGTTTCAATAAATCTGTACAGTTCTTTCTTCTTCAGCCACTTTCTCAAATCACTTTTGGGCTCACTTGCTTCAATTCTGAACTGATTCCACAACCTACAGACTGACTACTCATGTTCTTGGTATTATTTATTTGTCTTTTTATTTATGCAGTTTATTTTCTTTAGCATATTTGTCCATATTTAGTTATACAGTTTTGTCATAAACTCTATTGTATCTCTTTGATTATGATGTCGGCTGGTGACACAGTGAGATCAGCGCCAGGCTCGAGAACGGAGGTTCCCAAGTTCAATCCAGTGACAGACCGCCTCCAAGCGTCCTCTCCAGTCGCGCCGGGTTGATGTCAAGCTCACAACTCGGCCTCGTAAAATAATACAGTGAAATGTCTGTGCGAGGAGTGGCGTCCCACACAGCCTTTCGAATTGTGCCTTGTAAGGCATGAAAATGCCCGATGCTGGCCTCTCAGGTCTGAGTCGAAGTCATCATCATCATATATCTCTTTATTTTTCTGTAAATATCTACAGTAAAATGAATCTCAATGTAATATATGGTGAAATATGTGTGCTTTGATAGTAAATTTATGTTGACTTTGAGATCATGATTTCTAGTGTATTATGCTTGGACAAGGGAGACTACAACAGGATGAGGGAGGAGTTGACTAAGGTTGATTGGGAGCACAGGCTATTATAGGACAGTTGAGGAACAGTGGAATGCATTCAAAGGCATTTTTCACAGTGCTCAACCAAAGTATATTCCAGTCAAAGGTAAGGACAGTAAGTGTGGGGAGAGCCAGCATTGGATAACGAAGGAAATAAAAGATAGTATCAAATTAAAAGCTCGTGTACCAATTCACAAAGAGTAGTGGGAGACTGGAGGATTGGGAAAACTTTAAAAAGCAACAAAGGACAATTAAACAAGAAATAAGAAAAGGGAAGATAGAGTATGAAAGTAAATTAGCACAAAATGTACAAACGGATAGCAAAAGTTTTTATAAATATATAAAGCGGTGGAGAGTGGCTAAAGTCAACGTAGGTCCCTTGGAAGACGAGAAGGGGAAATTGATATTGGGTGATAAAGAAATGGCTGAGGCATTGAATGACTATTTTGTGTCAGTCTTCACGGTGGAGGACACATCTAGTATGCCAAAGAATGATGTTATGGATAAAATGGGAGGTGAGGACCTCGATAAAATCACTGTCACTAAAGAGATAGTGATGAGCAAACAAGAGGACCTGAAGGTAGATAAGTCCCCTGGTCTTGATGGGGTAAATCCCAGGGTGCTGAGGGAATTGGGAGAGGTTATAGTAGACGCGTTGGTAATCATTCATCAAAACTCTCTAGACTCTGGGCAGGTCCCAGCGGATTGGAAGACGGCAAATGTCACACCACTTCTTAAAAAAAGGACATAGGCAAAAGACGTGCAACTATAGGCCAGTTAGCTTAACATCTGTAGTCGGGAAAATGCTTGAAGCTATCATTAAGGAAGAAATAGCGAAACTTTTAGAAAGGAGTGGTTTCGTTAAATAGACGCTGCATAGATTCAGAAAGGGCAGGTCCTGTTTGACAAACTTAGTGGAGTTTTTTGAGGACATAATGAGTGCAGTGGATAGAGGGGAACAGGTGGATGTTGTATGCTTGGATTACCAGAAGGCGTTCGATAAGGTGCTGCACAAGAGACTGATAAATAAGATATGGATTTATGGAGTCAGGGGAAGTGTATTGGTATGGAGAGTGGACTGGTTAACCAATAGAAGACAGAGAGTTGGTATAAATGGGTGTTTCTCTGGTTGGCAGTCAGTGGTGAGTGGGGTGCAGCAGGGGTCGGTGCTGGGCCCGCAGCTGTTTACCATTTACATTGATGATTTGGAAGGGGGGACTGATGACACTAAAGTGAGTGGAAAAGCAAATTGTACAGAGGATGTGGAGAGTCTGCAGAGGGATATAGATAGATTAAGTGAGTGGGCCAAGGTCTGGAAGATGGAATACAACGTTGGCAAATGCGAGATCATCCACTTTGGAAGGAATAATAGAAGAGCAGATTATTATTTAAATGGTGAAAGATTGCAACATGCTGTTGTGCAGAGGGACTTGGGAGTGCTTGTTCATGAATCGCAAAATGTTGGCTTGCAGGTACAACAGGTTATTAAGAAGGCAAGTGGAATGTTGGCCTTCATTGCTAGAGGGATTGAATTCAAGAGCAGGGAGGTCATGCTGCAACTATACAGGGTACTGGTGAGGCCACACCTGGAGTACTGTGTGCAGTTCTGGTCTCCATACTTGAGGAAGGATATACTGGCTTTGGAGGCAGTGCAGAGGAGGTTCACCAGGTTGATTCCAGAGATGAAGGGGTTAACCTATGAGGAGAGATTGAGTCACCTGGGTCTATACTCTCTGGAATGCAGAAGAATGAGAGGGGATCTTATAGAAGCATACAAAATTTTGAAAGGGATAGATAAGATAGAAGTAGAAAAGTTGTTTCTATTGGTAGGCGAGACTAGAACATTGCCTCAAGATTCAGGGGAGAAGATTTTGGATGGAGATGAGGAGAAACTGTTTTTCTCAGAGAGTGGTGAATCTGTGGAATTCTCTGCCTAGGGAAGCAATTGAGACTTCCTCACTAAATATATTTAAGATACAGTTAGATAGATTTTTACATAGTAGGGGAATTAAGGGTTATGGGGAAAAGGCAGGTAGATGGAGCTGAGTTTACGGACAGATCAGCCATGATCTTGTTGAATGGCAGGGCAGGCTCAATGAGCCGGATGGCCTTCTCCAGCTCCTATTCCTTATGTTCTTAAGTTCTTATGACAGCCATGACAGCACTTGACATCCAGTAGAGCTGCAGTTTATTCATAAGAATTTCTGAATGACTCTGATGTTAATAGCCCTGTTAAAGATGACAAAATTTAACTGCAATTATTAATACAGCTTGAAAATTAAACTTAACTAAAATATCAGTCCTTCTAAGTAATCAAGACCAATAAAACAAAATAATATTTAAAAAGCAGCCTTTCCATCCTAATATTTTGCCTTACACTCCCCATTACATCCAAGGTGTGTTGGATCTTTTATCAAGTCTGACTGGCACAACATCTAAGAAATGATTTCCCCAGACCTGGGTGAAGGGTACTTCTAGCAGAGTAAGAATCCTCTGTTGGACTTCACATAGAGTCTCGTGATCGAATGACTGGCAGATTTGACCTTCCAAATTTGAAATAAAACACTTATCTTTCAGATTTTGTTTATAAATTACACGTGTCAAGTATTTAGTGTTTGTGCAGTTTAATTTCCTGTTTCAATCTGTTATTTCTGATTCTTTTGTGCAAAGCTGAGACGATAATTTGCCACAATTTTATTTTAAGAATGCTTTTTTTCCCCTCATCCTTTGAATAGGTGCAGGACATCCAGAATCTTATAACTACTGAAATATACGTACTTTCTTTTGTTCTCAGAATGCTTTTAGCTGTAGGGTGTTGGGGATAGAAGACCTGTTTCTTAAAAAGTTTCCATTCCCTCAACCTTAAGTTTTCTTCTTCATTCTTTGATTAGATACCAACTGGAATATCACTGTAACTTCGCATACACTTGGGCCACCTGTTCTGCATGACAAACTGCAGCACCAGCCATTACCCATATTCAGTACGTGCAGGAAAAGGGAAAAGTCTTCATAAGCAATACAGTTGAACTATTGCAGCAGATTTCTTCAACAGCAAGAAGATATGTTGAAATAGATCTTATTAGAAATAAAATCTATAAAGTTCCTGCATGCAATCTGTAGCCATTCAATTGGTAGTACTTGAGTACAATGATTGATTAATGCGAAATTTTATTTTTGAACTTATTCAAATATACTCTCTTCTATTGAAAGCACTAGATCCTTTTTCATGCACTCCTCTTCTAACAGTTTCATGATGTGCATAATTTGGCACTTTTCAGAATATATCTTGTCACAGTATTTGTCTAAAAAATACAGGAGAAATGTTATTTTAAATTTTATGAAATATCTTTCTGTTCTGAAAGTGCTTATTAATTCTCTGGACCACTGATTTTTAGGTCTGAATATGTGATTGATTGTGAAAAATCCAACTTCTGTTCTTTTAAAGAATGCAGCTAAAAAAAAAGTTTGATGGGAAGTAGTTGTGACATCTCATTGCAGTCTGCATCTTCACTGGCAAATTTTGAAACTGCTATAGTGTGCACTATTGGCTTTCAAATTTGGTGCTCAACATGAAGTGCATGGGTTCAAAATCGGAGAAATGAGATTTTGTGTATTTAAAAGATGAATATGTGAAAACAAAACACATTAAAAACACATTTCCTTTTGGGACAAATTCAGATGATCATTCTAAGAACCAGTTCACAGTGAAAGGAATACAACCAATCTGAATACTGACCAGTCGTGCTGAAAAGGTAAAACAAAATCAAGAACCTTTCAGAATCTGATAAATCAATGAATGCTTACAAGTAACCTACTCTTGAACGCAAACACAAGAAAATCTACAGATGCTGGAATTTCAAGCAGCACGCACAAAATGCTGGTAGAACAGAGCAGGCCAGGCAGCATCTATAGGAGGAGGTACAGTCAATGTTTCAGGCCGAGACCCTTCGTCAGGACTAACTGAAAGAAGAGATAGTAAGAGATTTGAAAGAGGGAGGGGGGAGGGGAAAATGATAAGAAATGATAGGAGAAGACAGGTGGGGGAAGGATGAAGCTAAGAGCTGGGAAGTTGATTGGCTAAAGGGAAACAAAGCTGGAGACACAGGAGAAAGAAAGGGGAGGGAAGCACCAGAGGAAGATGGAGAGCGGGCAAGGAGTGATTGTGAGAGGGAAAGAGAGAGAGAAAAAAAGGAGGGGGGAATAATGAATGAATAAAGAAATAAAATAGGGGATGGGGTAAGAAGGGGAGGAGGAGCATTAGCGGAAGTTGGAGAAATCAGTGTTCATGCGATCAGGTTGGAGGCTACCCAGACGGAATATAAGGTGTTGTTCCTCCAACCTGAGTGTGGCTTCATCTTGACAGTAGAGGAGGCCATAGATTGACATATCAGAATGGGAATGGGACGTGGAATTACAATGTGTGGCCACTGGGAGATCCTGCTGTATATTGGTGAGAGTGCACCCGGTGCGGCCTTCTGTGTATTGGTGAGACTGGGAGTCTGTTTCGCTGAACTTCTACGCTCTGGCCGCCAGAGGAAACAGGATCTCCCAGTGGCCACACATTTTAATTCCACGTCCCATTCCGATTCTGATATGTCAATCCATGGCCTCCTCTGCTGTCGATATGAAGCCACACTGAGGTTGGAGGAACAACGCCTTATATTCCGTCTGGGTAGCCTCCAACCTGATCGCATGAACATTGATTTCTCCAACTTCCGCTAATGCTCCACCTCCCCTTCTTACCCTATCCTTTATTTATTTTTTCATTTATTATTCCCCCCTTTTTTCTCTCTCTCTTTCCCTCTCAAAATCATACCTTGTCTGCTCTCCATCTTCCTCTGCTGCTCCCCTCCCCATTTCTTTCTTCCATGTCTCCAGCTCTGTATCCCTTTTGCCAATCAACTTCCCAGCTCTTAGCTTCATCCTTCCCCCACCTGTCTTCTCCTATCATTTCTTATCATTTTCCCCTCCTCCTCCCTCTTTCAAATCTCTTACTATCTGTTCTTTCAGTTAGTCCTGACAAAGGGTCTCAGCCCAAAACGTTGACAGTACCTCTTCCTATACATGTTGCCTGGCCTGCTGTGTTTTACCAGCATTTTGTGTGTGTTGCTTAACCTACTCTTGAAGTTTTGAAAGAAAAATAATTGGAGTATGTTTTTGAACATGGGCCTCAGTGACTCGGATGAGGCACATTTAGCTAAGGACTATCTAAAATGTACCGTGTTTGATATTTTGGAGCAGCATTCAGTTCATGTCTCACAAACCAGTATCAACTGGCTACAGTGCCACACCACCAATCCAACCTTCCATTTGTTTCATCTTCAGACATTTGTTTTTGTCTTCACTCAATTTTGATCAGATTGGTTTTCAAGCCAGTTGAATCATAAAGAAGAGCCAGATGTGAAATCTGTGTGAGAAAGTAATACCTAGATGATGTGTGGCTGCTTAGCACTTTTATAGGGCCTTGACAGGCACTTGTGCAAGTGAGGTGTTCATATGGATGGGGAGCTTGCTGAATCTAGATATATCCATGATGTAAAGCATTTGGAGAAAGAAAAAATCCGGCTGTTCTGATGCATAGATCTCTCAAAGTAGTTGTATGAGAAAAGTGCATCCTTTTGCTCTTTTGCTTTGTGTTACTTTTTTGGTACCAGGGTTAAAACTTGCACTCAACATTTGTAGAATATTAAGTGGGTATGTTCTTTTTAATTCACTTTAAGTGATGTTGTTTCACTGCCAAGGCCAGCATTAATTTTTCATTATTTGATAAGGTGGTGGCGAGGCTCCACCAAGAAGAGCTGCAGAGCATCAGTTGAATGAATTCCTATAGTGTTATTGGGCAGAGTGTTTCAGGATTCATGTTCTCTCATAAGAAACTTGGGTCGTGTAATTACTACTCATCTGCCTTAATGGAGGAAGTTGTGGGTTTGAGAGGTACTATCAAAATAGCCTTGGTGAATAATGGCTTTGGACTTTGTGTGGCACACTACAGACTTAGTGCATCAAAGTGGAGGAGGGGAATATTTTGTGGAGGTGTATGGAGTACCAATCAAGGATATCACTTTGTCGTGGATGGTGTAGGATCCAACTGTTTGCCATTTTCTTTGCAGTTTAACCATTAATTATCTGCTTGCATTTTATAATTTTAAGAATGCTTTTTTTCCCCCTCATCCTTTGAATAGGTGCAGGACATCCAGAATCTTATAACTACTGAAATATACGTACTGTTTTATATTTTCTTTTTTTGGAACACTCTGCCACTCTGACTTTGGAATTTTGGAAAGCTTCTTTGTCTTTCATTAAGTGGCTAGTATTTTCTTATTGGTTAACTTTTTAATACAGTATTGGTTAAGTGTGTTGGCACGTGGCCAAGTGGTTAAGGCGTTCGTCTAGTGATTTGAAGGTCGCTAGTTCGAGCCTTGGCTGAATGGGTCCTAATGCCCTTCCCTTGGAAAACCGGTGGCGTGGAGAGGGGAGACTTGTAGCATGAGCAACTGCTGGTCTTCCATACAACCTTGCCCAGGTCTGCGCCCTGGAAACCTTCCAAGGTGCAAATCCATGGTCTCATGAGACTAACAGATGCCTATAAATTGGTTAAGTATATTCTAATTGTATTATTATCTATAGAATGGAACTTTCCATGATGGTATAAAAGTAGCTGTTTTGTGCTAGGCCCCATCTTTTTCTTCTTTAGATCCTTTCTTCAAGTAATAAGACCCCCCCCCCAGTCATTGTTCCGTTCTTGTTCTCTTTGTTCTATCAACTCCTATTAAAATGATCATGAAGCAACAGATTTTATGCCTCATTCCTGACTTCTAAAAGAACCTTAGATTTAAACACTAGAATCCCAACAAACTGGAGTAGTTAGTGATGATCTTCCAAAGCTTAAAATTTGTTACACTTGAAGACAAATAGAGAGATTTTTTAGTGTACGACAAAAGGGGTAAGAACTTCCTCTGTTCCTCTGCTGTCTGAGAGAAAAGTTCTGGCTTCAAATATCAGATGGATATCAGGATTGAGAACTTCTGTGCTGCTATTTGAAAGAGAAACAGCTGTCGAAGTATTGGTTGCAATCTATTTGGTCCTAACCTATTTGGTTACAATCTATTTTGGTCGCATGACAATCTATTTTGGTATCTGGTGAAAATTGTGGTTGCACAATCTACTTGGTTGTAATCTATTTGGATCATGATCTATTTGCTGGATCAATCTGGTTGTTGGATCAACTTATAGCGACAAAGTGGATTTCTTACAGTTGTAGAAACTTTTGTCAAGAATGAGCAACTGCTAAAAGAACTTATGGATGTCATACAGCTGCCATCAGAAGTTGCTGTATTAAAATGTAAAAGCTACTACCGTACAAACAGCAAAAACTTTGATCAAGGGCTATATTCCCAGATTGGGAATGGCCATGTCATATCGATGCTGACCAAGGAGCACATTTCACTGCGAGTGTTCGTCAGGAATTATGTCAACTGATGAACATTGAATGGTCTTTTCATTGTCCACATCATCCAGACTCATCTGGATAAATTGAACGAATGAATGAGACCATTGAGAGATTGACTAAGTATCATAAGGAAAGTATACTATGGCCTATGGTCTTGTGTACCAAGAAAACAAAACTATGTCCATTTGAAGTCGTTACTGGGTGTCCTATGTCACTGCTGGGAGCCCTCAATCTGAGAGAGGCAGACAATTTAGTTAACAATTGTGTGAAATTAATCCAAGCTGTACAGTCAGCTCTCAAAGGGTTTCTGCTGCTTGGGAAGACCTAACAGAAGGAGGACACACCCTGATTCCTGATGAGTGGGTTCTGATTAAGAAACCTCATAAGGAAGTACAGGGAGTTTGATGGAAAGGTCCTTATCAAGTGCTGTAATTACCAACAGTGAAAGTAGAAGATAAAAGTAAGTGGATACATGCCAATCACTGCAAGTGAATGGAAGTGCTGTCTGGCAAAGACAATAAATGCTATGGTTAATGTACTGGTCACCTCTGTCACTGTGGCTATGCTGCTGGGTTACAGTGAGCAAATCACTAACCAGCTGGAAGACTTCAAGCAAGTCACCAACCACTGGATATTGTAAAGTTTATTCCAGTATTATTTGTTGTTGTTATATTTTTGCCAATTTTTCCCTAAAGATGTGCTAGTTTAGATGATTATACAGGTTTCCCCGCCGTCTGAAGGTAGAGTGTTCCTATGAAACGGTTTGTAAGCGGAAATGTCATAAAGTGAAGAAGCAATTACCATTTATTTATATGGGAAAAATTTGTGAGCGTTCGCAGACCCAAAGATAACCTACCAAATCATGCCAAGTAACACACAAAACCTAAAATAACAGCAACATATAGTAAAAGCAGGAATGATAAATACACAGCCTATATAAAGTAGAAATACAAACGTTTGTACTTTCCCACAATCATTGCCTGCACTGTTCTCTGTAGCGAAAATCTCATGCAAGCGCTCGCGGCAGAAACACGGCACAAGCGCTTTCGACAAAAACAGCGCAAGTGCTTTCGGCAGAAAACCTCATGCAAGCGCTCTCGGTAAAAACACTCTCTCCAGTAACCTTTAAGCTATGAAGCTGCCAAATCACACCAAATAGCATGTAAAAATACACAGCCTATATAAAGTAGAAATAATGTATGTACAGTGTAGTATCACTTTATGGGAATTGGGAAGACAGCGCAGAGCACACTGATGATGGTGTGTTAGGCTGAGTCGTTGGAGGCTGGGCTGGTGCAGTGTTTAAGCAATGCCGGATAGAATGCCGTTCTGAATCCAGGGGAGAGCGGCTGCTTGGAGCGTGCGCTGCTTTTTTTTTGCATGCTGCCTTTTTTTGCACACTGCTTTTTTCCATGAGCTGCCTTTTTTCATAACAGTGAAAGCACCTTCTGTTGGCAAAAACAGGGAACTAATGTGGGTCTTTCGTAACAGTGAGGTTTCGTAAAGCGAACGTTCGAAAAGCAGGGGACACCTGTAATGTATACTTGTGTTATTGACAATCAGAAATATTACAATTCTGCAAATCTCTTGTCAAGTAGTAAGAAATGGTCTACGTTCATGGACCAAGGTGTAGTGTATGTGAGCCCACATCTCACTTCCATGTAATTGGTTAGAATCTTATTTCGGGTATGTTTTAGTCATAGTCATACTTTATTGATCCCGGAGGAAATTGGTTTTCGTTACTGTTGCACCATAAATAATTAAATAGTAATAAAACCATAAATAGTTAAATAGTAATATGTAAATTATGCCAGTAAATTATAAAATAAGTCCAGGACCAGCCTATTGGCTCAGGGTGTCTGACCCTCCAAGGGATGAGTTGTAAAGTTTGATGGCCACAGGCAGGAATGACTTCCTATGACGCTCTGTGTTGCATCTCGGTGGAATGAGTCTCTGGCTGAATGTATTCCTGTGCCCAACCAGTACATTATGTAGTGGATGGGAGACATTGTCCAAGATGGCATGCAACTTGGACAGCATCCTCCTTTCAGACACCGCCGTCAGAGAGTCCAGTTCCATCCCCACAACATCACTGGCCTTACGAATGAGTTTGTTGATTCTGTTGGTGTCTGCTACCCTCAGCCTGCTGCCCCAGCACACAACAGCAAACATGATAGCACTGGTCACCACAGACTCGTAGAACATCCTCAGCATTGTCCGGCAGATGTTAAAGGACCTCAGTCTCCTTAGGAAATAGAGACAGCTCTGACCCTTCTTGTAGACAGCCTCAGTGTTCTTTGACCAGTCCAGTTTATTGTCAGTTCGTATCCCCAAGTATTTGTAATCCTCCACCATGTCCACACTGACCCCCTGGATGGAAACAGGGGTCACCGGTACCTTAGCTCTCCTCAGGTCTACCACCAGCTCCTTAGACTTTTTCATGTTAAGCTGCAGTTAATTCTGCTCACACCATGTGATAAAGTTTTCTACCGTAGCCCTGTACTCAGCTTCCTCTCCCTTGCTGATGCATCCAACTATGGCAGAGTCATCAGAAAACTTTTGAAGATGACAAGACTCTGTGCAGTAATTGAAGTCCGAGGTGTAAATGGTGAAGAGAAAGGGAGACAAGACAGTCCCTTGTGGAGGCCCAGTGCTGCTGATCACTCTATTGGATACAGTGTTGCAAGCACACGTGCTGTGGTCCGCCGGTCAGGTAATCAAGAATCCATGACACCAGGAAAGCATCCACCTGCATCGCTGTCAGCTTCTCCCCCAGCGAAGCAGGGCGGATGGTGTTGAACACACTGGAGAAGTCAAAAAACATGACCCTCACAGTGCTCACTGGCCTTTTCTGCCATGAGACTTGCACACACCTTATCTTTACCTCCCAAGTCTAGAAGTAAATGTGGCATTTCAGAAAAGATAATTATGCATTAATTTTATTCCTGTTTTATGGTTTGCAAAGAATATAAAATAGATTAAAAATATTCCTGCATCCTTGGAAAGAGTAAGCGAAGACACTGCTGAAGCCTTGGGAAAAGTAACAACAGAAATGGTTGCCATGCGTAAGATGGTTCTTCAAAATGGTATGGCATTAGATCTCACCAGTTAAGGGGGGAATATGTGCAGTTATAGGCAAGGAGCATTTTACTTGTATCTTTGGATTCATCAGGTGTATAACTAATTTGGCATGATCATATTTTTAAAGAAGTATCTAAAATACACTGATGTGATGGATGGGATTTTTTTGATTGGATTCATTAAAGCCTTGGAAGCTGGGGTTACTCAATATTATGAGTCATATTATTCATACTAATATACCTTATCATAACTTACATCTTTTTTACTTGTTTAAAGGCGAACATAAGCAGAATAGTTCAAACTTGCATAATCTGCCTAACCATGATATGATCTTATGAATATTTCGAAGAATATATAGTTTGATACTTTATAACCTAAGTATGTCTTTGATTATTCTATATGTAACATATATAGCACAAGTTTTTTTGCCTCTGAATTTTTAGATGTAATGAGTCTAAACATGTGATTTAGAATCAAAGGGGAATTGTTGAATCTGACTGTTTAATTGCTATTTTCTTTGCAGTTGAACAATTAATTATCTGCTTGTATTTTAAGTAGCTGTTCTACGCTTAACAGTTTAATATGCCTCTAGTTCTGGAAAACTTTGTATTTCATTAAGTGGCTAGTATTTTCTCTGGTTAACTTTTTACTGCAGTATTGATTAAGTATTTTCTATTGTTATTTATAGCTTAGAATGGAATTTTCCTACCGCTATGGTATAAAAGTAGCTGTTTTGTGCTAAGTGCCATCTCTCTCTTCTTTAGATCCTCTTGTCCTCAAGTAATGAGACCCCTCTGTCACTGTTCTGTTCCTGTTCTTTTTGTTCTATCAACTCTTAATAAAACGATTGTGAAGCAACCAGTTTAATGCCTCATTCCTGACTTCTAACAGAATCTTGGATTTAAACAGCAATGATGTTGAGTTTATTGAGTTTTGATGGAGCTGTATTCATCCAGGGAAATGGGAAATATGCCATCAGACTTGAGTTTTGTGGACAAGAAAAAATCTGTAGATGCTGGAAATCCAAGCAACACCCGTAAAATGCTGGAGGAACTCAGCAGGCCAGGAAGCATGGAAAAGAGTAAACAGTTGACGTTTTGGGCTAAGATCCTTCAGGAAGGGTTTTGTGGAAAAACTTTACTAGCTATGTTTGAAGGCAAGTGGTTTTTTGCTTGAAGAATTTTCAAGTGAAAAGGGTTTCGTGAAAGAGGAAGTGTAAAATTCAGTTTTAGATTAAATTTCCACATTCCAAGGTCTTGCTTCTCAATCTACCTACTTCAAGTCAAGTCAAGTCACTTTTTATTGTCAATTCCACCATAACTGCTGGTACAGTACACAGTAAAAATGAGACAACATTTTTCAGGACCATGGTGCTACATGAACAATACAAAAACTACACTGAACTATGTAAAACAACACAAAACTACACTACAGACATCCCACCCTGCAAAAACTCATTTCAGGGAGGTAGCACCATCAATTTGCAGGAGATTCCTGGAACTTCCGGGAGGGGTGGGATGTCTGCAATAGTTTAGCTCCTTAGCAGCTAGCCAGCTAGTTTAAATAACGTTAGCTATGCTAATGAACGAATGACACCTGTTAAACTCATCTCAACATGTCTTTTACAGTCTTAACCCACCATGGGCAATAGAAAAGTCACTGTTGCAAACAGTGCAGCGAGCAACACTGTCATTATTTTTGACCCCTATTAGGCAGGGGTACACTTTAGTGTAGTTTGGGGTGACGTATGTTTTATATTTTCTTTTTTTGGAACACTCTGCCACTCTGACTTTTTTTTGGAACTCTCTCGCTCTTGCTCTCTCTCTCTCTCTCTCTCTCTCTCTCTCTCTCTCTCGCTCTCTCTCTGACGCGTGCTTGCTTTGTCGCTCTTGCTCTCGCTCTCTCTCTTGAGCTCTCTCACCCGTGGTTGCTCTCACTCACGCTCGCTGTCTCGCGCTTGCTTTCTTGCTCTTGCGCTCTCTCTCTCGCTCTTTCTCACGCATTCTCTCACGCTCACTCTCAAAAAAATCAATTTCCGGGACATTGTATATAATTTGCGGGCATCAGGGAGCCCCCATCAATATGTGGGAGACTCCCGGAACTTCCGGGAGAGGTGGGATGTCTGACACAAGACTACAGACCTACCCAGGACTGTATAAAGTGCACAAAACAGTGCAGGCATTACAATAAATAATAAACAAGACAAGTAATTAATCTGTATATGTTGGATGTTGAAAAGTGCAAAGAACTAACGGTGTGATTTAAAAACTAAAATGACAGTGATAAAGAACGCAACATCTGTCTGCTATACCAAATTACATCTTGGTAGGTTTTCAGCCATAAACCAAAACTGTTTTAAATTGTCAAAAGGAAAAGTCTTTACTGTCTATTTCCCTCCAGCAGTCTCTTTGGGAACAAAATATGCGATGTTGGCAGAAAGTCCACCTTTGTGCACTTTTTTGCAAAGTAGTCATGATCTAGGAATATGTTCATAATGCATTGCACATTGCTTTTGTAAAATTTAACAATGTGTATCTCTCTTGTATTTTTTAAAAAGCTAAGTTCTTGGAAGAACCTGAATATCTGCCTTTGAATGGAGTGAAGTTCTAGAACAAAAATTTCCATTGCATGTTAAATATGTGAAAAAGCTAATACAGTTGGAATAATAACAGAATTGTGTTTGCTGAGGTGTTGTTACCTTGCTGTGATGCTGCTTCAAAGTGTGTTTTGCTGACAAAGCAACCCGAAAAGCTAAAACCTGCATTTGAAATCTGTTTTTGTTTCTCAAAAGGATTACTAAAATCTATCAGTGGTGTGGATCTTAGGTGTATTGTTGCTGAATAGAGCTTTCATCATTAGAGGTGGTGTTGTTATTGAACTAAGGATTCACACAAATTATGGCCTTTTCTAGGATTTCGTTTTTGTTTGGAATTATAGGTTTTGGAAGGTGACCTCCGATTTTTCTTCCAGGTCAGCAAAGACCTGCATTGGTTTATTTAGACTGATTACTCCCTTTGAACACATCATCTTTTCTTGGTGATACATAAGATCACAGACATTGGAACCTGGAGCAACATGCAATCTACTGGAGGAATTCAGCCATCATGTGGCATCTTTGGGAGGAAAGAAATTACGAATGTTTCAGGTTGAGATCCAGCATCAGGACTTGGTGTTTAGAGTACTGTAATTTACCGCCAAAGTGGTGACACTGAAATTCTAAATTTTCTTAAGTACTTGGAAGTATTAGGAAGCCATGTAGAGGGAAAGCATATTTGATAGTTGATTCGAGCAACACACACAGAATGCTGGAGGAACACAGCAGGCAGGTGATAGTTGATTTCTAAGTGAAATACAGGTAATAAAATATTTGGGTGTATGCTGACTTAACTTTGCCAATCACACCACAAAGCCATTGGTTTATCAAAATTTGTTGGCTGACCTGATGAGGTTAAGCAAGATGTCTGATGAAGGTTCCTGTTTATCTTATAAAAGGTCAAATAAGTTTTGCATGTTGATTTGTTCATGGAAGATCAATGAAGACAACTTATTAAAATTTTCGTATTGATTTCATAGTAAAGCAGGAGATAGATTTTTCATCAATTAAAAAAAACTGTTGGTAGGATCCAAGGTGTTACGTTTAGTACATTGCCAAGATTTCAAAGAGAAGAGAAAAGGTAATAAATCTGAGCATGGGTCTTAGTTGAAGTTAAGCTACACTTTTCAATAAAGAATTCTTGCATTTTTTAGAGGAATTTAATTGAAATAATTTAACATCATTGTGCCATTTGCTTGAAATAGTGTTTACTTCTGAGCCATAAATAAAATGTCATTATTCTTTTAACTATATCTCAAATTTATAGTTGGTATGTATAACTGCAGATTTCAAGGATGAGATAACTCACAGAGGATTATCAAAAAAAAAACTGACCTACATTGCAATCTGCTAAACGTCAATCTGGAAAGCAGAATTTTTAATTTGGTCACTCTTACGAGTTCATTACTGATCCATTAATGTGCAAACTATATGGGCATTTGTAAATGTTATTCATAAAACTTTGGGCTCAGTTTTTGACAGGATTTGAAATTGAATTTCTGCAGTTTGATATGTGTACATAGCACTTATTTATCACAGAACAGGTTAATATTCAGAGCTCATCAGGTCCACAATAAAATGAACATTAGATCATGTCAGACTTCAAGCTAATTGTAGCCTTGAGATCACTGAGCCAATAAACAAAGTAGGAGATGGGGGCACTGTCAAATTTAAGTTGAAAGGGATCTGTTTTTATTGCAGTTTAACATCGGGCCAAATAACCGACTTGGTGAAAGTCATAAAGAATTGGATCTACTGGAAATCTGAAATAAAAACAAAAAATGCCAGAATTTCTAGTATTTTCTTTTCTTACTTCTTGCATCTGCATCTCTGACAATTTTCATGTTTGTCTTTTGTGGCCTCGTGACTCTCAATAACTCTTCCATGTTGGTCATCGTAAATTAATTACAAAAATTGTTTGTTTGATATTCTTGTTATCATAATTTCCTTTAAAATCAAAGAAAGTTATTATTGAGGTCTTTGTATGTCACCATATACTACCTAAAGCTCCTGTATCTTCTGTCTGATGGTAGTAGCAAGAAGAGAGCATGGCCTTGATAGTGGCCATGCTTGATAATGGATGCTGCTTTCTTGTGGCAGTGCTTCTTAGGATTGTGCTCAATGGTGGGGAGGGTTTTTCCTGTAATACACTGGGCTGTATCCACCTCTCTCTGGAGACTTTTCCATTCTTGGGCATTGGTAATTCCATACCAGGCTGTGATGCAAGCAGTTAGGCTCCTCTGCACTGTCCATCTCCAGAAGTTTGTCAATTTACATAAACTTCTCAGAAAGTAGAAAGTAGATTATCACATGTACATTGTTCTTTCCCAGAATTCAATTAATGATTTGAGCAAAATTTGAGAATAGGAAAACTGGTTGTTAATTACTTCAAGGTTCAAATTTGCAATTAGCAGCAAAGTATTACAGCTTGTAAGGAAATGACACTGATGGAAAGGTAAAACTAATCAGGTTTGTGAATCCACTTCAGATTTGAAAGTGCACATTTTCTGTTGCAGTTGTCCAAAAATGAGAACATTAAGGCAATTCATCTCTGCTACTGTTAGCTAGCTTGGACTCCACTGCTGCTCTCAATTGCTTCCCATTTAATACTTTTATGGTCAGCCATGTCACATGTCCTGCTGGCTTCTCCTGTAGCTTGCTTACAGTGTTTATCTAATCATACTAATACAGAGTGGGAATAAGGAGTTATTGCTGATTGGAATTCTTGGCAAATTAAAATATGAAATGTGAGCAGAGGATTTTACTTGATGGTTTCAAAGCATGTATTTTGAACTGTGCTGGCCACTCCTTTTCTAAGTCATGATGGCCCATCAGCTGTTGCATATCTCTTGAAATAGATACTTAGTCTGTTTTATGACCTTAACACTTGATGCTTTGAATGTCAAAGCTTCCCTATGAATTGGACTGATGGCATTTCTGTATGCTGGTGCAGCTATACACATTGCATTCATCGCTCTGGAAAAGACTTTGGAAAGTTCATCAGTGTGAACTCAAGTGAAATTCAATAATTTAACTTTGGTTTGGTGATCAAGTATTATTTAACAGGGACGACAAAATAGGTATAATGTAGTGAAGGCCTGAAACAAATTAGATCTTGTTGCAGAACAAATTAGTATACTGTCAGTACTACTACAGTACTGTAAAACTGTATTAGTTCCTAGTAGTTATCGACAGAGGAATTCATCCAGCTTACATTGCCATACTGTTTTGATTGACTGTAAATGAACAAGACCTGCACAGACATCTGGTGCAGATAATGGACTACCTTTATACAATGCTTTCAACAATTGCAACCTCCAAATCTGAATTTTCATTGTAACATTCAAGATTATTATCGATACCTTTGTAGTTCCTAACTTGTTGAAATAGTGAAATTGTTTCGTTTTCACTCTTGGCTGTTTGTGGCATCTTCACGCGACTGACTCTAGTCAGAAACTGTTTGGCAACAGTTTCCTGTCCCAATTAAGCAGCATAGTGTCCCAAATAAATGAAGGGAATCCCTGCAATTTTCTTGATTAATTTTTGTTCTTTTTAAGAGTTGTCCCAAATAAGTGGCTGCCCTGATTAACCGATGGTCCATTTAAACGGAATCCACTGTATTTATTTTTCTTATCGACTCAAGGATTTTAGAAACGATTTATCCCTCTGTTTCAGTTCCTTGGAATGATTTTGGTAAATATATTCTGCAGGGTCCCCAAAACCTTTACACCTTTACAAAAATAAGGCACCTAGAACTATGATCAGTCCTCCAGTACTCCAGCTGAGGCCAAGCCTGTGCATTATGAATGTTCATCATGACTTTTTGTATTTTATGCTTCTATTTATAAATTAAAGCTCAGGATACCATATGCTTTATTAACTTCTTTGTTACCCTCTGTAACAGAAATATGATAGCAGAGGGGAAGAAACTGTTCCTAAAATGTTAAATGTGGGCCTTCAGGCTGCTATTTTATCTACCGTTGATACATTCATTTCACCTGCCTGTCTCTGTCTCTGTCTCCTTGAAATATATTGCCCTTGTTCTCACAGGTTACTGGGCTTCCAAGTTTTGTATCATCTGCACATTTGGAGATGGTGCTTTTTATAGCCAAGTCCAAATCATTCATACTGACACCTGGAGTTTCCCCACTGGACACTTCCCCCCCAGTTAGTACTGCCCTCTGTGTCTGTTACTCAGTCAATTTCTGTCAATGCTGTCATCTTACACAACATGACTTTCAGTCTAATGGAAAGAATATTATGTGCCCCCTTCTCAGTGTCTTCTGGAAGTGCATGTAAACCATATTGGCCACATCAACCTTTTTCACCACTTCATCAAAAACTTTGACCAACTAGTTGAGTATATTATCTCTTGAACAAACCAATGCTAGTTTTCTCTAATCTATCAACACTTTTTCAAGTGACCACAGATTCTGTTCCTGATTATTGATTCTGAAGCTTGCCCCATTACAATAAAACTGATGAGTCTGTAATTAACTGGAGTTACCCTTGCATCCTCTTTCTTCAAACAGTTGTAACATCCTGACCCTGAGGTACTTCTTGAATGAGTAGATGTTTGGTAGTTTAAGCCAGAGCTGTGCTTCCCTCAGCAATTTGGCATGCAGACCATGTAGCCAGATGATTTATTGATGTGAAGCGTAACTAGTCCTTATAGTTCCAAATTTTTATCAATATTTTGGACATTCAGAATCTCAATTACATCTTTCTTTGCTGGTGAACACTAACATAAAGTTTCTCATGTCCTCTGCCCTGATGAGTAAATTTATTTTTGCTCTGGTCAGCCCCACCTCCTTTTAGTTATTTTCTGTTCACATGGTTATAGTATCCTTTTATGTTTGTTACTAGTCCATTCTCATTTCATTTTTCACTTGCCCTCTGAACCTGATTAACATGTATTAAAATTCAGCATCTGTCAAATGCTTTACTTTGCACCTCCTTTTTTTTTTAAATGTGCTTTTTGCCATCCTGGAGCTCTGGCATTGATATTTTTATCTGCCTCAGGAGAACTTGCCTCAGCTATGGCTGAAACATGCACACTTTAAAACCTCCCTGTTGCTCAATTACGGTATTACCTGCCAAGCCTTTATTTCACTTAACATGGACCAGATGTGTTATTATTCATTAAATCGCACCCTTCCCCAACCGACTGCTTTAATCTTGGGGTGGTCTATATCCTACTATTTAACAATACTATTATCACCATTTCCTATATGTTCCCTCACTGACATTTGCTGACTTGGCGTGGCTCATTTCCCAGGATATCATTCTTTACTGAGATTCTCGCGGTAACATTGTTCTTAATGTTAAAACTTCTCAACACTCAAAAACTTCTATAGTTGTACCGTGGAGAGCATTCTGACAGGCTGCATCACTGTCTGGTATGGAGGGGCTACTGCATAGGACTGCAAGAAGCTGCAGAAGGTTGTAAACCTAATCAGCTCCACCTTGGGCACTAGCCTACAAAGTACCCAGGACATCTTTAGAGAGCGGTGTCTCAGAAAGGCAGCGTCCATCATTAAGGACCTCCAGCACCCAGGGTCCTTCTCTCACTGTTACTATCAGGTAAGAGGTATAGAAGCCTGAAGGCACATGCTCAGCGATTCAGGAATGGCTTCTACCCCTCTGCCATCTGATTCCTAAATGGACATTGAAGCTTTGGAGACTACCTCACTTTTTTTTAATATATAGTATTTCTGTTTTTGCACGTTTTTTAATCTATTCAATATATGTAATTAATTTACTTGCGCAAACACGAGGAATTCTGCAGATGCTGGAAATTCAAGCAACACACATCAAAGTTGCTGGTGAACGCAGCAGGCCAGGCAGCATCTCTAGGAAGAGGTACAGTCGACGTTTCAGGCCGAGACCCTTCGTCAGGACTAACTGAAGGAAGAGTTAGTAAGAGATTTGCAAGTGGGAGGGGGAGATCCAAAATGATAGAAGAAGACAGGAGGGGGAAGGATGGAGCCAAGAGCTTGACAGGTGATTGGCAAAGGGGATATGAGAGGATCATGGGACAGAAGGTCCAGGGAGAAAGACAAGGGGGGGGAGGAACCCAGAGGATGGGCAAGGGGTATAGTCAGAGGAACAGAGGGAGAAAAAGGAGAGTGAGAGAAAGAATGTGTGTATAAAAATAAATAACGGATGGGGTACGAGGGGGAGGTGGGGCATTAGCGGAAGTTAGAGAAGTCGATGTTCATGCCATCAGGTTGGAGGCTACCCAGACGGAATATAAGGTGTTGTTCCTTCAACCTGATACAACACCTTATATTCCGTCTGGGTAGCCTCCAACCTGATGGCATGAACATCGACTTCTCTAACTTCCGCTAATGCCCCACCTCCCCCTCGTACCCCATCCGTTATTTATTTTTATACACACATTCTTTCTCTCACTCTCCTTTTTCTCCCTCTGTCCCTCTGACTATATGACTATACCCCTTGCCCATCCTCTGGGTTCCTCCCCCACCCTTGTCTTTCTCCCCGGACCTCCTGTCCCATGATCCTCTCATATCCCCTTTGCCAATCACCTGTCAAGCTCTTGCTCCATCCTTCCCCCTCCTGTCTTCTTCTATCATTTTGGATCTTCCCCTCCCCCTCCCACTTTCAAATCTCTTACTAACTCTTCCTTCAGTTAGTCCTGACGAAGGGTCTCAGCCTGAAACGTCGACTGTACCTCTTCCTAGAGATGCTGCCTGGCCTGCTGCGTTCACCAGCAACTTTGATGTGTGTTAATTAATTTACTTGTTTATTTATTATTTTTTTTTCTCTGGTAGATTATGTATTGCATTGAACTGCTGCTGCTAAGTTAACAAATTTCACGTCACATGCCCGTGATAATAAACCTGATTCTGATTCTGAAGACTGATGTGCAGAACTCTAGTACCTCATTTTATTATTTGAGATGTGTTGTAAGGAACAATAACAGTAATGGAAGTCGTCCTAGAGGGGATCATTTTTGGAATGTATGCATTTCTAATCATATATGTGTTCAGTAACTGGTGTGAATTTCTTCAACAAAACAACAATTTCACATCATATGTCAGTAATATTAAATCTGATTCTGACAATTTGTTAACAATAGCAATGATCTATGTCAGACGTGTCTTATTTGTTGTTTTGATCTATTGCAAAGTTTTAAAGCTTAAGTAGACACTTCATGAAACATTTTGAGAAATTAACAACATAGTATTCAGTTCTATTGAAGTGCAATACAGGTTCCCCCGCCATCCAAAGGAAGAGCATTCCTAAGAAACGGTTCGTAAGCCGAAATGTCGTAAAGTGAAGAAGCAATTACCATTTATTTATATGGGAAAATTTTGTGAGCGTTTGCAGACCCCAAAATAACCTACTAAATCATGCCAAATAACACATAAAACCTAAAATAACAGTAACGTATAGTAAAAGCAGGAATGATATGATAAATACACAGCCTATATAAAGTAGAAATACTTTTCCACAATCATTATTGCACTGTTCTCCGTAGCGAAAATCTCATGCAAGCTCTCTCGGCAAAAACACGGCGCAAGCGCGCTCTGCAGTAACCTTTAAGCTATGAAGCTGCCAAATCATACCAAATAACACGTAAAAATACACAGCCTTTATAAAGTAGAAATAATGTATGTACAGTGTTGTATCACTTACCGGAATTGGCTCAGCGCTGAGCATACTGATGATGGTGTGTTAGATTGAGTTGGAGGTTGGTGTGGTGCAGTGGCCCCCACCCTCCAGGCCACCGACCAATATATTGCTGCGAAGCATGCAGGGGTGCAGCGGTAGCCGGGAGGCACACAGCACATCTTTAAGAAAAAAGCCGAAATAAGCATGCTAATAAATTAGGTGCTGGCCGGCACGTAATTGTCGGCCCAGATCAGTGCCGATTTCCGATTGCGTCGTCTCTGATCTGGGCCGACAATTACGCGTCGGGCGGCACCTAATTAATTAGCATGCTTATTTTGGCTTTTTTCTTAAAGATGTGCTGTGTGTCTCCTGGCTACTGCTGCATTCTCCGCGAATCGATACTGTATCTGTCCGCAGCCTGGGATTTGGGGTGGTGGGACACTGGGGTGTCATCTCGTCGTCTGTTTCCATTAGAGCAGGCAGCTCATCTTCTCCTATGACTGCCCGCCTCGATGTCAAACGTCGAGGTTCGTCGTCTGCTGTGGCTGATGTGGAAGGCTTGCTTGACTGCTGAGCCTTGCTCATTTTTCTATCACACAGTTTTTGTAAGCACTCAATCCATCCTGCAAATATCCCCTAAACCTATGTATCCTTTCAAAATTAAAGTCGTACTTTATCATTACTCATTCAGTTTCGATTGTTATCCTTTCCTCTTCCAATTGCATCAGCTCTTCATCTATCAGTTCTTGGTCATGGGATGCCAAAACCTCTTCAACATCATCTTCGTCAGCTTCCACAAGCCAAGCTCACTTAGTCCTTGCTTTGTTCACCACGATCGAAATGCTTAATTATGTCTAGTTTTATGCTAAGTGCGACACCCTTACGAGCTCTTTCAGGCTTTTCCGATACCATAGAACTCATCTTGCTAACGGCTGCTCACAGACACGTATTTAAGCAATGCCAGCGAGAATGCAGTTCCGAATCCGGGGGAGAGCGGCTGCTCGGGGCACGCGCTGCCTTTTATCGCGCTGCTTTTTTACTGTAACAGTGAAAACACCTTCTGAAAGCGAAAACAGGGAACTAATGTAGGTCTTTCGTAACAGTGAGGTTTCGTAAAGCGAACGTTCGAAAAGCGGGGGACACCTGTATTTATTTCATGTTCTTCATTCTTTGCATAAGTTGAAGGTTTGTCTGGGCTTTTTAATTCCTGATATCTTGTCAGTAATACCTGAACATTGATCAAAAGAGATTGCTGCCCTCCAATTTGAGCAATGTGGGGAAAAAAAGTGTCTTTTGTAGAGGTTAGCTTTGAATTAGAATGAGGCTGTGTTTTTTTTAAGGAAACCACCAAAACAAATTTTAGGAGATGGCTGTTTAATTAAACAGATGGGGATAAATAAATTTGTATTTGAGCTTATATTGCTGGCGATCAGCTGGAGCTCAAGAAAAGCAGCTATAATCTGCACAAAGCTAACGAGGCTGCGAAACAACAATACAGGGACGAAATTGAGTCAAGATTCACAACAAATAGCACACGTGACTTGTGGCGAGGGCTGCATACCATCGCAGACTTCAAAGCCAAATGGTGCCACCAACATCGTGGCCTCTCTCCCAGATGAGCTCAATCGCTTTTACACTCAGCTCGATGTTGCTAACTCTGAGCCTCCGAGGAAAGCCACCGTTACAACCTGCAACCTGGTCATCTCTGAGGCTGAGGTATGCAGATGTTTTCAACGAGGGGACAGTCACAAGGCTGAGAGACCGGACGGCATCCCAGGGCGGGTACTTAGGATATGCACAGCTCAACTGATAGGTGTGTTTGCGGACATTTTTAATCTCTCCCTCTCCCAGTGTAGAGTGTCCTCCTGCTTCAAATTATCCACCATTGTCTCTGTACCGAAAAGACTGAGGTAACATGCCTGAATGACTGGTGTCCTGTCACACTTACCTCAATAATAAGTAAATGCTCTGAGAGGCTAGTCAAGGATTACACCTTCAGCTTGCTACCACCCAAACTGGACCCCCTACAATTCGCCTACCGACACAACCGATCGACAGACGACGCAATAGCCACTGCTCTATATACCGTCCTTACACATCTGAAGAAGGATGCTTATGTGAGAATGCTGTTTTTGGACCACAGTTCAACATTCAACACTATAGTTCCATCCAGGTTCGACAGGAAGCTCTGAGACCTCGGCCTTGACCCTGCCTTGTGCAGCTGGATCCTGTCAGATCGCCGGCAGTGGTAAGAGTGGGCTCCCTCACCTCTACCCCTCTGACTCTCAATACAGGAGCCCCTCAGGGCTGTGTACTAAGTCCCCTCCTTTACTGCCTGTATACCCATGACTGTGTCGCCACCCACAGCTCTAATCTGCTCATTAAATTTGCCGACGACACTACATTGATTGGCCTTATCTCAAACAATACCGAGGTGGCCTGCAGGGAAGAGGTCATCTGTCTGACACAGTGGTATCAAGAAAACAACCCTTCCCTCAATGTTGCAAAAGCAAAGGAGCTGGTTGTGGATTACCGGAGGAATGGAGACGAGCTAACCCCTATTGACATCAATGGATCTGGGGTTGAGAGGATGAACAGCTTTAAGTTCCTCGGCATCCACATCACCGAGGACCTCACATGGTCTGTACATACCAGTTGTGCGGTGAAAAGGGCACAACAGCACCCATTTCATCTCAGATAGTTGAGGAAGTTTGGTATGGGCCCCCAAATCCTAAGAACCTTCTTTAGGGGCACAATTGAGAGCATCCTGTCTGGCTGCATCACTGCTTGGTATAGGAACTGTACTTCCCTTAATCGCAGGACTCTGCAGAGAGTGGTGCTGATGGCTCAGCGCATCTGTAGTTGTGGACTTCCCATGATTCAGGACATTTACAAAGACAGGTGTGTAAAAAGCGCCCGTAGGATCATTGGGGACCCGAGTCACCCTAACCACAATCTATTCTAGCTGCTACCATCTGGGAAACGGTGCCACAGCATAAAAGCCAGGACCAACAGGCTCCGGGACAGCCTCCTCCATCAGATCATAAGACTGATTAACTCACGTTGATTTGAGTGTATTCTATGTTACATTTACTGTTCTATTTATTATAAATTATTATAGATTTTTGGTGAATGAGATTTGTTGTATTATCTGATGGAATGTGATCATCCAATTCTTATGAAAACGCAAGCAAAACAGCAAGAAAATCAGACTCTATTTTAGTGTTGTGCATGTTGAGTGATGTCTTTGTGCGCTAAATCTCCATCACTACCTGATCAAATGCAACTAGAGCAGGGTAATTCATGTAACCTTGCAAGTAATATCCATATTGTTGCATGAATGAAGTCACTGGAGAAACGTACTGGTAGAATCAAAGCAGCTTCTTTATTTGACAAAACAAGGTACATCAGGGCATCATATGGGAGATGCTTTCACTCAAAGGTCTGGCTGGGCCAACGTGGGGCTTGTGTGCCAAATATCAAAGGACAATTCCAAATTTACAGTGTATGGACAATGCTTTCTTTGTAACTACATACAACCTTCACAGCTTGTGATTCGCATCCATATCATAGACATCCAAATAAATTTTAATCAGCATTGTCTGGTTTGGAAACCATTGTTCAGAGCTGCGCTCCAAATTAAATCCACAATACATTTTAAGATGTGAAGTCTGGTAAATGTATGTGTTTAGGACACCTACATTGCTAAATGTATGTGTCTTAAACCCCAAAAATTGCTCTAACAATCCAGTATCTGAGAATTAATATTTATTTCTTAAAAAAAGCTCTGACATGTAATCTCTTAGTGCAGTGGTAAGAGATTATTTTACCCATTGAGTCTTTAATGACTTTGTCTCTGATTGATCCCATTCCTCTGTTCTATTCTTGTAGTTCTAGAAATGATTTACAAATAGTATCCAATTCCCCTTTGAAAGCTGCCTTTGACATTTTCCCTAGCACTGGCTTATAGACGGTGGATTCCAGTTCATAACTACGTTCGACACAAGTTTTTTTTTGCAGTATTCACCACATCTTTGCTCATCAGTTCCCTTATTTTAAAACCATTTGCCATTAAGCAATATCTTTGTGTTTACTCATAGCAGTTATGATATGCATATATTTTGTGTCTTGGCCCAACTTCCTTCTTTGCTTCAAAGAAATCAAACTCATTTTCTGCAGCTGAAATCAAGTCATTCCAAGAACTATTGTAGGGAAACTTTCCTCCACCACGTCTGTGTACTACTTGTATTTTCATGACTGTCTTTAGAATCAATACTTGAATTGTTGCTAAACCAATGTATTATAGCATTCCAGCTTTTGTGTTCTACCTTTTAAATTGATTGTAAATTACTCTTACAAATGCTGCCACTTTCAAATGTTTCTCAATATATGCATTCAAATCTTCTTTTCTTATAAGCCATTTGTATCTCTGCCATTTGGTTTATGTTGACTCTTGTTCTTTTGTCAAAAATATCACACCTCACTCCATTAAAATTCATTGTTCCTATCTATCAATGACTTGGTGTAGTTTGGTAGTATTCTCTTTGAAGTTTTGTCAAAATGCTGTGCTAACTGCACAAACATTTGCCTTTCCTGCTGCTGTGATATAGACTTGGTTGTGGTTCAGTCCTCCATTAGCATTCCTTCAGCAATGAAACAATTAAAATTATTTCTTTGCTACTTGTCAGTGTGGAGTGAGCCATGTGCAATGGCAGCCTGTGAGGTCTGGGTTTGGGTGGGCTGGAGTACTTAGCATGGCCTCTTAGATTGAATTCCTCTGTTTGGCTGCACAGCTCTCAACCCAGAGATTTCTGCAACCAGTGTAAGGGTGGTTGCTTGCCAATGTACCCTAATACTATTCACATACTTATAGAAAACCTCTGGATCTTCTTTAATATGAATTGCAATAAAAAAAATTTCCCTTCCTATTTCCATTTCCATGGTCTCTTTCAGTCAGGTGCTTACTTGAACTATTCCCCTGATGTGCCTCATAAATCTTGTTTTATTTCATCTTATTCCTTATTTCCTTTATTGTTAAAATTCAAGTTTTGATTCCCTATACTTCCCCTTCTATAAGTGTATATATATGTATGTGTGTGTTTGTGTGTGTACGTGTATATATATACATACACACACACACATACACACACACATAGGTGTATACCTATATATATAGGTGTCCCCCACTTTTCGAACGTTCGCTTTACAAAACCTCACTGTTACGAAAGACCTACATTAGTTCCGTTTTCGCTAACAGAAGGTGTTCTCACTGTTACGAAGAAAAGCAGCAGCGAGAAAAAGGCAGCGCGCGATAAAAGGTAGCGCGCGCCCCAAGCAGCCGCTCTTCCCCGGATTCGGAACTGCATTCTAGCCGGCATTGCTTTAACACATGCCTGTGAGCAGCCGTTTACAAAATGGGTTCTAAGGTATCGGAAAAGCCTAAAAGAGCTGGTAAGGGTGTTACACTCAGCGTAAAACTAGACATAATTAAGCATTTCGATCGTGGTGAATGCAGTAAGGACAACGTGAGTCTGGCTTGTGGAAGTTGACGAAGGTGATGTTGAAGAGGTTTTGGCATCCCATGACCAAGAACTGATAGATGAAGAGCTGATGCAATTGGAAGAGGAAAGGATAACAATCGAAACCAAATGAGTAATCATAAAGTACGACTTTAATTTTGAAAGGGTACTTGGGTTTAGAGCGTATTTGCAAGATGGTTTGAGTCCTTACAAAGAACTGTATGATCTAAAAATACGCGAGGCTCAGCAGTCAAGCAAGCCTTCCACATCAGCCACAGCAGACGATGAACCTCGACCTTCGACATCGAGGCAGGCAGAGATAGGAGAAGGTGACCTCCCTGCCCTGATCGATGATGAGATGACACCCCAGTGTCCCACCTCCCCAACCCCTGGGCCGCGGACAGATACCGATTCACGGAGAATGCAGCAGTAGCCGGGAGGCACGCAACGTATCTTTAAGAAAAAAGCCGAAATAAACATGGTAATTAATTAGGTGCCAACCGGCACATAATTGTTGGCCCAGATCAGAGACGATTACGGATTGCATTGCCTCTGATCTGGGCCGTCATTTATATGCCGGGCGGCACCTAATTAATTAGCATGTTTGTTTTGGCTTTTTTCTTAAAGATGTGCTGTATGCCTCCCGGCTACCGCTGTACCCCTGCATGCTTTGCGGATCGGTATCGGTTTGCTGCCTAGAGGGTGGGGGCCACTGCACCACCCAAACTCCGACGACTCAGCCTAACACATCATCATCAGTGTGCTCAGCGCTGTCTTCCTGATTCCCGTAAGTGATACTACACTGTACATACATTATTTCTACTTTATATAGGCTATGTATTTTTACGTGTTATTTGGTATGATTTGGCAGCTTCATAGCTTAAAGGTTATTGCAGAGCGCTTGTGCCATGTTTTTGCCGAGAGCGCTTGCGTGAGATTTTCGCTATGGAGAACAGTGCCGGCAATGATTGCGGAAAAGTATTTCTACTTTATATAGGCTGTGTATTTATCATATCATTTCTGGCTTTACTAAATGTTACTGTTATTTTAGGTTTTGTGTGTTATTTGACGTGATTTGGTAGGTTATTTTTGGGTCTGCGAACACTCACAAAATTTTCCCATATAAATAAATGGTAATTGCTTCTTCGCTTTACGACATTTCGGCTTACGAACCGTTTCATAGGAACACTCTACCTTCGGATGGGGGGGGGCAAACCTGTATTCTACATCTAAAATGTTACTATTTTAATGTGTCACCCATTATCCTCTTTCAATTTTTGTACATGTATTTGGTTCTACTGCATCTTGTCTAAATTTTTTCTCCAGTTCAAGGTTTTGCATTACCTGTCATGCTTCTGTCTTACACTGTCCCCTAATGAAGCATTATTTCCAATTCTACTGCTGGTTAACCCTCCCTTATCCCTCCCTGATGATTGTATGTTCTAGTATCAATTGTTCGGCGACAATAAAGTATAAAGTATTTCTCGTTTCTACTGTTATATGTATTTGCTTACCCCAATGCCATTTTAGTTCAAACCTTTCCAACTACATGAGTGAACCTTTTCAAAAACTGATTCTTGTCCTGTCAAAACGCAATACACCCATATTGAACTGGTCCCAGTTCCCCATGAAATTAAAGCATCATCTTGAGACAAATGTTAGTCTGCCTTCTAATCCTAATCTCAAAATGTAAAACATAGAACTGGACATTATCCCTTAAGCATTTACTTTCAAAATTCTTCAATAGCTCCTGAGAATCTGACTGTAGGATCTTAATCCTATTTCTCCTTATCTGTGTGTGTGTTTGTGTTATGATCAAAGAATGTCATTTATTCTGGGTCTTCCCCAAACATTGGCAACCTGCTTCTATTTGAACACTTTACTATATGATCAATTTTTCATTGATTTAGAAATTTGGTGAAGACATTTCATGAGAGATTGGATAGGTGGAGAGAAAAAAGAACACCTTTTCATATGATTAACTGTGATTATTGTCAAATTATAGCCAACTTGTGACAGTAATCGATCAGGTAATGAAAACAAAAGGTTATGATTTGGTTGGGTGATGCATGGCTCTTGACTCCACAGTGTATCAATTATATGTGAAGAAATGAAAGTTTGTTGGATTTCTAATTACATGCAGTTTATCATGTAACCACACTGATTTTTTTGTCTTATGTTCAGCACTTCTATACTATTTTTTGCTTTTCCTTGCTAGGTTGGTTTAATGCTTGTAATTCTCTCAAAATAAAATGTATTTACATGCTTCAATGTAATTTCAACAAAAATTGGTGTGTGTGAGTTAAAAATATGAGCAGAATGATGGAAAATGAATTGAAGCAAGCTTGCAATAATGTCATTCACTGTCAAAAGGTAAATATGTAAATTATTTGTGCCTATATTTCACATGCACCCAATCAAAAATATCGTGCAAGGTTGACTTACTTTAAGCAGTGGTTCAAACCTTCAAATACTAAAAGCCTACTATATGAGCATTTATTGTTAATATAGTACTGTGCTACCATTGGCAGACAACCTTTTAAATTGATTTAGGTGTGAATCAAATTCACAGAAATTGTCTAAGTTGATATAAGTGCCCATTAAACTGATGTTCAGAGCTGTCGGTATAGCTGTCATTTGTGATGAAATGGAAGAATCTTTATAGAGAATAGTTTGGGGTTGGAGTAGTGTGCTTTTGTAGACTCAATGGACAAAATTATCAAAAGTTTCTACACATCAGGTAGCCATATTGTATAATTCTACTTGGCTGATCTTACTTTGCATCCCTTTTCTAAAGCTTCACTGGTTCTGGCATTTAAAGTGCTTATCCAAGTGGTACAAATGTCCAGGATTTTTAAATTATGGCTTTGTTGTGTATTGAGGGTTTCTGCTTAATAGGAAATGGACTCTCGATCCCCACCATTTATTTAAGATAAAGATGGTTTTGGTTTAAGATGGTGCTGGTGAAAAACAGCAATGATTTGCTGGTAGCAAACAAAGCTATTACCTACTTTATTAATCACAATTTTTCTTGGAAATGATCACTGCACTCAATATCCCGTAACTTTAGAGTTGAGTTTTTGAACCCGGCATTTTTGCGGTGTGAAGTTTCGAAGGTGTTAGATGGTTGCGGCCTGGTGGGTATGGTCTGAATTGAGCCAATGGAACCCAAGAGATTGGTTTGCTGTTTGGCCAATTTAAGCACCAAGTCAGATTGGAAAGGTTGGGTATGGGCCGAATTCAGGCGGTTGGGCCTGGGCCTGAGAGCATATTGATGTGGCAGGACCTGGGTCTGAGAGTGAGGAACGGACCTGAGTTATGGCTGATTTAAGCGTTGAGCCAGATTGAAAAGGTTAAGTTGTCAGGGCCGGAGGAGTGGGATGGGCTGGTGTTCATCTTGCTTCTCCGCAAGGTTTTCTCATTTGTGCGCTGAACTGAGCCGTGGCCTGTAGAGGCTGTAGTGATGACTTGCTTCGTGGCTGTGAACTCCCTTTAGTGAACTTCAGTTCTGACTGTTATTTGTTTTTATTGTTTGCACGATTTGTTTTTTCCCCGAAACGTTGGGTGTTTGATGGTCTTTTTTAATGGAAAAAAAGCAATAAGACCATTCTTTTTTTTTCTATTAGGTTTTGTAGCTGCCTATAAGGAGACGAATCTCTAGGTTGGATATAGTATACATACTTTGATAATAAATGTACTTTTAACTTTAAAAAATTTATCCTCAACTCCCTTCTTATCACTGTCCAAATTCAATTAACTTAAATCTATTGATCTCTCTGCTAAAGTAAACATGTTGTTTTCTGTTTGCCTCTCACAAATTTATATAGTTCAATTAAATCTTGGCCTCTTTCTTTCTCAGAAAATTACCCAAGTCTTGATGTCTAATTTTAAAGCTATAATGCCAAAGCTCTAGCAACATCCTCTTAAATCTACTCTGTTATCTTGTGCAATTATCTTTCTCCATGCAGTGCTGCGTAGTCAGAAAAGTATACAGTACAAAGCGGTGGCCCAGTTTCCGTTTACTTGTTGTCTGTTCATTATATACTACTAAAACTCTTATGCTCTGTTTGTGACCTCCAATTAGTGCAAATGGTGCATTACGGTGGCACTTTTTCTGGCTAAATCGAATTAAAATGCACTAACTTACAGAATTCAGGCAAAGTTCAGGGTTATATATTCATATAAAATTGCTCATTCGCCAAAAATCAACAGGCTCACTTTCACCCAAGACCCGATTGGCCATCATGGAAATCGGGACGCGACAGCCCGACGCATGTGCACGGCCAGCCTCAGCAGCAACACCTACCGGAGCAAAAGGGCAGGGCAGCTCTATTTCGAGGGGTCACATTCTGCTAATCACCATCAGCATGTGCAGGATTGGGTCAGATCTAATGTCCACCCATCAATAAGAGATAATTAAATTTTATTGTAATGACGTACTTCGAGACACCCATAAAACCCTTTGCTGCATTCAAAGGACAGCGGTGACTATATCCTGTCCATTAAGGAGAGCGCCAACCACATCATCAAGAATAATCAACATCCTTTGGTGTTAGCGCTTCGTATCTTCTATCCAGCATTAGAGTAAAAAAAATGGTCAGCCTAATTATGCTGTGTGGAAGGGGAAGGGGGACATTATGGTCAAGAGATGACGCCAAACGTCGTCGGGAAGCGGCAAGGAAAGGAGAGAACAAGATCGGATGAGGCCAGGGCCGCACGACTCCAGGATCAAAGAGTCGGGACAAAAAAAGATGAAAGAAGAAGAGACAGAGGAGGAGAGGCATGCATGTCTCCAGGATCAGAGACAAACAACAAACAGCAGAAGAGCTGAAGAGACAATAGACAATAGGTGCAGGAGTAAGCCATTCGGCCCTTCGGGCCAGCACCACCATTCACTGTGATCATGGCTGATCATGCACAATCAGTACCTTATTCCTGCCTTCTCCCCATATCCCTTGACTCCACTATCTTTAAGAACTCTATCTAACTCTTTCTTGAAAGAATCCAGAGAATGACAAAAACAGGCACAGGAGGAGGAGAGAGGAAGAGACAAAGGAGCTGAGAAATGCACGTCTCCAGGATCAGAGACAAAGAGCATACAGCAGAAGAGATGAAGAGACCGGAGGATGAAAGGACTGCACATCTCCAGAATGACAACGAGAAGCACGAGGGTGGCAGATAAACCAGAAATGATGCCATCAAAAATGTCCTTCGTTAAACGAGGAGGAGCTATATTTGCTTTGCTGTGCATCACTCTTCTTTAATAAACTGAGGTTTTCTACTTCAGTTTCCAAAGCAAAGTGATACCAATAGCATTCAGGAAAATTTAATGTTCATTCTGGTCACATCAGACTGCACTACCCTTCTTAAAGGGTGCCCCAACGGGTCACCCCGTTGTCTAGTGTATTTTATACTTTGGCAAATGAAGATTTTGGAAATAAAGTTTTCAGTATGCCTTTTTGATCTCCACACTTACCTGTCCTGGTATCTTAATGGATTTGTGGACAGAATCCAAAATCGATCTGTTCCTTGACCTTTCTCAGTATCCTACCATTTATCACCTATGGCTTTGCCTTGTTTGCCCTTCTCAAATGCATTACTCACACTTGTACAGATTGAATTCCACTTGGGCATTTGTGCTATCCTGAACAATCCATTGATATCTTTCCATATTCTTGAGCATACTTCCTCACCATCGGGTACACTGCTACTTTTAAGTGTGCCAGGTGCCTTAATATATTATATTTTGTCATTTCCATTACTTTACATTCTTCAGTGTAAATGCTTATGTCAACTTCCACTTAATACAGATGGATGCAATGTCTTCCTTGAGGATGTTCACAGTTTGTCATTTCAGTCTTCAGTGTGCAGAAGAGCATCTCTAAACATACAGCATGTTGAACTTCGAAGTGGATGGCAACAGCAGCAGAAGACCGCTGCAGGTTCCACTCCTATACCTAATAAAGTGGCTACCGAGTGCCTTCATGAATCCCTGGCGTGTTTTCAAGGTTTTGTCATTGTGTTAAATTGCTTTATTTCATCCTCCTTTCTTCAGTCCAGTTGCTGACTTTCTTGTTGCTTCCTGAGAGTGGTGTCCCTTGGGAATTCTCTTTCCTGGAGGGCTGTGGAGTCATAATGATTGATTGCTAGAATTCTGGATACTCGAGGCACCGAGGGGTATGGGGACACAGCAGGCTAATTGTGTTGAAGTAGAAAGTTAGCCAAACTTTCATGGAATGGAGGCGTATATTTGAAGGGCCAAGTGGTCTACTCATGCTTCCATTTCTTATGTTCTTAAGTACATTGCTGTTTTATCTTGAATGTAGAAATCATTTACATCTGTGTTTTACTGTGGGAAATGAAAATAGATGCAACTTATTCAATGTTCATGGGTTAACGCCTGGCACTGCAAGAAGAAAATACTGTAAGTATATTTTGAAAATCTAGTGGTTTGAACTCTGGGTGGGAAAACCCAGAGTAAAACTAATTAGAGCATTTATATTTATCATCTCAATTAACCAAATTGATGTGCTTAGGAATATTTTCAGCTCTGTTTTAATCAAGCTTATTGTGTCAATGAGCTGCAAATCAATCAGACTCATTATTTGAATCAATGAACTTTATTTGTCCAAAGGAAATTGTGTGCAGATGTAACTGAATGTCTATGTGACTATCAAGAGCAAACGTAATTGAACAAAAGCAAAATACAGTAGATGCTGAATACAGAAATCCAAAATAAAATTCATAAATTTGGGATTCGGTTGATCAGAGCAGAATTTAAAGCTCAGAATAAGGTGAAGCAGCAATATAGGTCCACAAAGCATACAGAGCTGAAATTCTGTGGATGATGGAGAGTCTTTGAACCAAAACATTAATTGTCTTAGCTGTTCCCACAGATTCCCAACAGCTACACATTTTAGATCTTTCTCTGCATTTCATACACAAGCCACTAAAATTCCTCTGTAAACCAACAAATTTTTGTACACAAAAAGGTTTTTTTCCTCCAAGTTCCTCTCATTTTCGTACTTCATGTCCCTTTTGCCATCTTTATATTAATTCTTGTAACTCATCTGCATTCCTTTCCAACTCTGTTTTTCTCGCAGTTTATTTTTCCGTTAAGCTTTTTATCAGCAAGTTTGTATCTTGTATTCCATATTTTCATCAAAATCATTAATACAGATTGTAAATACCCGAATGCTCCATACTAATTCTTGCCAAAAATAACACCTAGCCACCATGAAAGAAAGTTTTGTTGACTTTTCATGTAGTTTGAAAAATTTTCCTGTTGATTGTTTTATTTAAATTGAGCCAAAGGAAGTGTGATGATAGTGGGAATGTGTCTTAAATAATTGATTTATAATGTGTTTTCTCTATTTCCCAAACAAGTTAACTGGAAAAATGAACCAGTTAATAGCATTATATCATAGATTAGCTGTTTTCTAATTATATATTCTCAAGGGTTCTATGCTAATTTAATTTATATGTGCTTGAAGAGAAAGGCAGGTTAATATTTCTTGCTCCATTTGACTGTTCTAATGATCTGCACCCAGTGCTCATGTCAGCACTTCTCTGATAAATATGAAGAACATTTTGATTGAATAATTCTCATTTTTGTGTTAGTTCAAGTCAGTTAGAATAGTTAAGCCGCCAGAAACAGTTGTGTTTTCAGTCGTGCCAGCTGATGGGTAATTTGTTATATTTGTTTGACCTTGATTGGATTACTTGCAAAGGTCTGGTATATGAGCTTCAAACTACAGTTGTGTGGTCACAATGTTTTTTGTCCCCCCACCTTCAGTGGCATTTGTGCAGTTGCACTCAGAATCTGAAGTCACCCTTGATTCTGGGGAACTGATGAGAAAGAGTTGTTTGACCCAGTAAAGAATTATATGTGTATGTATTTTGTCATTGCATTACAATACGGAAAAGTTTACTGCTCAGTTATAGTTGAAATAATTCATAAACAGTTGGCTGTATGTTTGCAAGGTGCTAACGTGGTGGTGGGAAAGGTCTTGTGGGAATGTTGGGGGAGGATGTCTAATGGAGCATTGGTTGTAGCTCTTATTTCTGAATAATTGTCCCTCTTAACCTTCGCTCAACTTCCTGACAAGAGGCTTTTTCCCAATCTATTCTTATGTGCTTGAATGCATTTAATTTAATTGCATTACTTTTTCATTGGGGACCACATTTTTGAAAATAAAAGAAGAGTATCTAAGCTGCTTAGTGTCACTTGATTCTTAAATTTCCTTCTACTTCCTTAACCAACACTTAACATACAAATACACACAAAATACTACAGGAACTCAGCAAGCCAGGTAGGAGGGAAATGAACGGTCGACATTTGGGCAAAGACCCTTCTTCAGGATTGGAAAGGAAGATATTAGGCTTGTGGTACTGGGCAGCCCGGTGACCGTGAATAACACATGAGAGACAGAGAGGTGAGGAACAAGTGTGCTGCTGTTTATTTACTTGTAAGTCATCTACCCAGAATGCCCTCTCACATTGCGTTCAATATGTAACTTACAGGAAAGCTTGACGGTAACCCGTTAGGTTCAAGAAATCCATGAATACATAACAGAAGAGGGCAGAAGCCAGAATAAAAAGATAGGGGGAGAGGGAAGAGGACAAGCTGGCAGGTAATAGGTGAGTCCAAGTGAGAAGGTCCTGCCAAAGGGTTTCAGTCTGAAATGTCGACTGTACTTTTTTCCCATAGATGCTGCCTGGCCTGTTGTGGGGTGGGGTGGGTAGGTGAGTTGGAGAGGGGGAATGAAAAGGAATGATAGATGTAAGGAGATGATAGGTGGAAGAGGCAAAGGGCTGAAGAAGGAATCTGATAAGAGAGGACAGTAATTCCCTCCGTGGGTGCTATCTGACTGGGGTTCCCAACCTAGGGTTCACGGACCCCTTGATTAGTGATATTGGACCATGGCATAAAAAGAGGTTGGAAACTTCTACTCAATGAAGTAATAATGCTCTACTTGATGTTGCAATAATGACTGGTGACCAGATGAAGTATCATGTAGTTGGAGAATCTCCTGGCATTTGCTTTCACAACGCAACAGTTCATCATTGAGGTTGTGCTCCCACTTTGGATTTAGTTTCAGAAAAGTTAAGTTTTACAGAATATTCATTGTATCTGATTTGCTTGTTTTAAATGCATGTTTTTTTGCATTGCCAGCAAGAGTTGGATTAACTTATCCTTGCTTGAGTCATATTATTGCACTTGATGAGATCATTGACTACTACAGCACTGTGATTAAGTCATAAGTCTGTATAGAATGAAGGAGCGTGTATTCTCGCAATTACTTTTTATTATAGTTCTTTTGAGACTGATCTTTCGAATGTCATTTGGTATCTTAATTTGGAAACTATATTTATATAGCAACTTTAATGGATGGCACGGTAGCATAGTGGTTAGCACAACACTTCTCAGAACTGGCGACCCGGTTCAATTCCTGCTACTGCCCGTAAGGAGTTTGTACATTCTTTTTGTGACAGTGTGGGCTTCCTCCCAGTGCTCCAGTTTCCTCATGCAATCTAAAGGCGTACTGATTAGTAGCTTAATTGGTCATTGTAAATTGTCCTGTGATTAGTCTTGGAGTAAATCGGGAGATTGCCGGGCGGTGTGGCTCATAAGGCCAGAAAGGCTTATTCCACACTGTATCTCAATAAATAAAATGACTCCAGCAGTTTCACATCTATGTTATCAAAGCCATTATGATGCTGATGGAATGAGAATCAGGTAGAGGTAAACAAATGTTGAAGTTCTTTTTCAGGAGAAGATCAGAGTGGGGAGGGAGGTTGATGTAGGGAATTTTAGAACTGTAAGGCTTTGATGTCTCAATATAAAACAGCCACTTGCTGGAAGAACTAAATATGGGAAGTCAAAATTGGATTTCAGTACGGCCCTCAAAGGGTTTGTGGAGATCATACAGATGGGGAGGGAGGAAACCATAGAAGAGTTTGGAGGCGGGGGATGTGAGTGTCTTGAAGCTGGAACATTTCTGATTAATATGGACTGTCGGCTAAGCATGCCCAAGAATGATAGATTAACAGAATTCGGTGTAAGTCAGAATCGAGCTTCCAGTAAGACTCCGGCATGCTTAGATTCAGCGGCCACTCTGGGTAATATTAAAGATGTTTTTGTTTGTTTTGGTCTTTTTATACAATCGCAAGTCACTGCTGGATACTAAGACCATCATGTACTGCATGACTATCCTATCATTGAGTTGTTTGTTAGTAATGAAGCTGGCCATTGCAAGCCATTAGAAACATAGAAACACAGAAAATAGGTGCAGGAGTAGGCCATTCGGCCCTTCGAGCCTGCACCGCCATTTATTATGATCATGGCTGATCATCCAACTCAGAACCCCGCCCCAGCCTTCCCTCCATACCCCCTGATCCCCATAGCCACAAGGGCCATATCTAACTCCCTCTTAAACATAGCCAATGAACTGGCCTCAACTGTTTCCTGTGGCAGAGAATTCCACAGATTCACCACTCTCTGTGTGAAGAAGTTTTTCCTAATCTCGGTCCTAAAAGGCTTCCCCTTTATTCTCAAACTGTGGCCCCTTGTTCTGGACTTCCCCAACATCGGGAACAATCTTCCTGCATCTAGCCTGTCCAATCCCTTTAGGATTTTATACGTTTCAATCAGATCCCCCCTCAATCTTCTAAATTCCAACGAGTACAAGCCCAGTTCATCCTGTCTTTCTTCATATGAAAGTCCTGCCATCCCAGGAATCAATCTGGTGAACCTTCTTTGTACTCCCTCTAAGGCAAGGAGGTCTTTCCTCAGATTAGGGGACAAAAACTGCACACAATACTCCAGGTGTGGTCTCACCAAGGCCTTGTACAACTGCAGTAGTACCTCCCTGCTCCTGTACTTGAATCCCCTCGCTATAAATGCCAGCATACCATTCGCCTTTTTCACCGCCTGCTGTACCTGCATGCCCACTTTCAATGACTGGTGTATAATGACACCCAGGTCTCGTTGCACCTCCCCTTTTCCTAATCGGCCACCATTCAGATAATAATCTGTTTTCCTATTTTTGCCACCAAAGTGGATAACTTCACATTTATCCACATTAAATTGCATCTGCCATGAATTTGCCCACTCACCCAACCTATCCAAGTCACCCTGCATCCTCTTAGCATCCTCCTCACTGCTAACACTGCCACCCAGCTTCGTGTCATCCGCAAACTTGGAGATGCTGCATTTAATTCCCTCATCCAAGTCATTAATATATATTGTAAACAACTGGGGTCCCAGCACTGAGCCTTGCGGTACCCCACTAGTCACCGCCTGCCATTCTGAAAAGGTCCCGTTTATTCCCACTCTTTGCTTCCTGTCTGCTAACCAATTCTCCATCCACATCAATACCTTACCCCCAATACCGTGTGCTTTAAGTTTGCACACTAATCTCCTGTGTGGGACCTTGTCAAAAGCCTTTTGAAAATCCAAATATACCACATCCACTGGTTCTCCCCTATCCACTCTACTAGTTACATCCTCAAAAAATTCTATGAGATTCGTCAGACATGATTTTCCTTTCACAAATCCATGCTGACTTTGTCTGATGATTTCACCGCTTTCCAAATGTGCTGTTATCACATCTTTGATAACTGACTCCAGCAGTTTCCCCACCACCGACGTTAGGCTAACCGGTCTATAATTCCCCGGTTTCTCTCTCCCTCCTTTTTTAAAAAGTGGGGTTACATTAGCCACCCTCCAATCCTCAGGAACTAGTCCAGAATCTAACGAGTTTTGAAAAATTATCACTAATGCATCCACTATTTCTTGGGCTACTTCCTTAAGCACTCTAGGATGCAGACCATCTGGCCCTGGGGATTTATCTGCCTTCAATCCCTTCAATTTACCTAAACCACTTCCCTACTAACATGTATTTCGCTCAGTTCCTCCATCTCACTGGACCCTCTGTCCCCTACTATTTCTGGAAGATTATTTATGTCCTCCTTAGTGAAGACAGAACCAAAGTAATTATTCAATTGGTCTGCCATGTCCTTGCTCCCCATAATCAATTCACCTGTTTCTGTCTGTAGGGGACCTACATTTGTCTTTACTAGTCTTTTCCTTTTTACATATCTATAAAAGCTTTTACAGTCAGTTTTTATGTTCCCTGCCAGTTTTCTCTCATAATTTTTTTCCCCCTTCCTAATTAAGCCCTTTGTCCTCCTCTGCTGAAATCTGAATTTCTCCCAGTCCTCAGGTGAGCCACTTTCTCTGGCTAATTTGTATGCTTCTTCTTTGGAATTGATACTATCCCTAATTTCTCTTGTCAGCCACGGGTGCACTACCTTCCTTGATTTATTCTTTTGCCAAACTGGGATGAACAATTGTTGTAGTTCATCCATGCAACCTTTAAATGCTTGCCATTGCATATCCACCGTCAATCCTTTAAGTGTCATTTGCTAGTCTATCTTAGCTAATTCATGTCTCATACCTTCAAAGTTACCCCTCTTTAAGTTCAGAACCTTTGTTTCTGAATTAACTTTGTCACTCTCCATCTTACTGAAGAATTCCACCATATTATGGTCACTCTTACCCAAGGGGCCTCTCACGACAAGATTGCTAATTAACCCTTCCTCATTGCTCAGAACCCAGTCCAGAATAGCCTGCTCTCTAGTTGGTTCCTCGACATGTTGGTTCAAAAAACCATCCCGCATACATTCCAAGAAATCCTCTTCCTCAGCACCTTTACAAATTTGGTTCACCCAATCTACATGTAGATTGAAGTCACCCATTATAACTGCTGTTCCTTTATTGCACACATTTCTAATTTCCTGTTTAATACCATCTCCGACCTCACTACTACTGTTAGGTGGCCTGTACACAACTCCCACCAGCGTCTTCTGCCCCTTAGTGTTACGCAGCTCTACCCATATCGATTCCACATCTTCCCGGCTTATGTCCTTCCTTTCTATTGCGTTAATCCCTTCTTTAACCAGCAACGCCACCCCACCTCCCCTTCCTTCATGTCTATCCCTCCAAAATATTGAATATCCCTGAACATTGAGCTCCCATCCTTGGTCACCCTGGAGCTATGTCTCTGTGATCCCAACTATATCATAATCATTAATAACAATCTGCACTTTCAATTCATCCACCTTATTACGAATGCTCCTTGCATTGACACACAAAGCCTTCAGGCGCTCTTTTACAACTCTCTTAGCCCTTATACAATTATGTTGAAAAGTGGCCCTTTTTAATGCTTGCCCTGGATTTGTCGGCCTGCCACTTTTACTTTTCTCCTTAGTACTTTTTGCTTCTACCGTCACTTTACACCCCTCTGTCTCTCTGCACTGGTTCCCATCCCCCTGTTGTGAACTAACCTCCTCACGCCTAGCCTCTTTAATTTGATTCCCTCCCCCAAACCATTCTAGTTTAAAGTCACCTCAGTAGCCCTCGCTAATCTCCCTGCCAGGATATTGGTCCCCCTAGGATTCAAGTGTAACCCGTCCTTTTTGTACAGGTCACGCCTGCGCCAAAAGAGGTCCCAATGATCCAAAAACTTGAATCCCTGCCCCCTGCTCCAATCCTTCAGCCACGCATTTATCCTCCACCTCATCGCATTCCTACTCTCACTGTCGCGTGGCACAGGCAGTAATCCCGAGATTACTACCTTTGCGGTCCTTTTTCTCAACTCCCTTCCCAGCTCCCTATATTCTCCTTTCAGGACCTCATCCCTTTTCCTACCTATGTCATTGGTACCTATATGTACCACGACCTCTGGCTCCTCACCCTCCCACTTCAGGATATCTTGGACACGAACAGAAATATCCCGGACCCTGGCACCAGGGAGGCAAACTACCATCCGGGTCTCTAGACTGCGTCCACAGAATCGCCTATCTGACCCCCTTACTATCGAGTCCGCTATCACAACTGCCCTCCTCTTCCTTGCCCTACCCTTCTGAGCTACAGGGCCAGACTCTGTGCCGGAGGCACGGCCACTGTCGCTTCCCCCGGGTAAGCTGTCCCCCCCAACAGTACTCAAACAGGAGTACCTATTGTTAAGGGGCACAGCCACCGGGGTACTCCCTATTACCTGACTCTTCCCCTTCCCCCTTCTAACCGTGACCCACTTGTCTGCCTCCCGTGGCCCCGGCGTGACCACCTGCCTGCAACTCCTCTCTACCAACTCCTCACGCTCCCTGACCAGACGAAGGTCATTGAGCTGCAGCTCCAGTTCCGTAACGCGGTCCCTTAGGAGCTGCATCTCGATGCACTTGGCGCAGATGTAGACGTCCACTGTTGTGGTATTGCCTGGATTTGTTGTGTACTGTTGTGTTGTGATGGTGTATGATCCAACAAACGGACTGTGTGGTTGTCTTGGACATTCTTATTGTGTTCGCAAGGCCCTGTTGGACGTTGGTAATGCTGCAAGTCTGGTTCCCTGGTGAGACCGATGGCGGGGGAGCTGCGTTGCCTCGGTTGTGTTGAGGGCTATGTTGAGGCCACAGTATGATTTGTTGCAGGTGCCCAGGGGATGAGAGCCGAGACTGTGTAGGAGAGAGTATGGGCTTCTGTTGGGCATCCTGGAGCCTGTCCTGGGTCGGGGGCTGGTGCCTTCAGTTGGTGCTGCTCTTTAGTGTTCACTCACTGCTGCTCTCCTGCTTGGAACTGGACAAGGACAATCTACAATAATGCCTCTTAGGAACTTGGGCTATAATTATTTTTTCTTTGTGACTGCATGTTTTTCTGAAATCGGAAACCATATGTGTTATTTGTGCTATGTGCAATGTTCTGTGTGCTATTGGTAATGGGTTTGCACCTTGGCCCTGGAGCAACACTGTTCATTTGACTATAATCATGTGTGGTTGAATGATAATTGAACTTGAAGTTGAAGCTTGAATGGGTGACAAAGTTTTATCCACGGGATTTAAGAGTATAATGAAGGAAGCTAACCTGGCATAGTCAAGACTTGAGTATAAAGCATAGGCTGAGATTTTGGCAGCTTGTTAGTGGAGATGGATGATGTTATGGAGATAGTAATTTCCATAATTCATGGCTGGAATAGATTTTCTGAACCTCATTGCAGTGTCATGTGACGTCAAAGTTTATGCAGTCTTGTTCAGTTGCAGATATGCCAGAAGCAGAAAAGGATGTAGTTGGGGAAGAAGGTTGTTGATGGCAGGAGAAGGTCATGGCTTTTGCTCTTTTATTTTAAATTAAGAGGGAATATCTATTTATTCAGTGCTGCATTTCAAAAAGGTGTTTGACAACTTAATGACAGCAGGAGATCTCGAAAGGTGGAGTTATCTGTCAGCAGCGTGATGGTGTGTTTTGTTGAACACTGATGTGCCCATATGGAATAGACAAAGATGAGGTTTAAATGCATGAACAATATCAGATGGTGCGAGAAGCATAAAGTCATTCATGATTTTTATTTTATTTTGAGATACAGCACAGAACAGGCCCTTCCAGCTCAATGAACCTTGCCACCCAGCAATTGGCCTATTTAACCCTAGCATAATCACAGGACAATTGACAATGACCAATTAACCTACCAAGGGTACATCTTTTGGATTGTGGTAGGAAACTGGAGCACTGGAATCAGCAGAAGAACATCTAATAAGTTAGGGGTGTTTACAGTGGAGATGCTGGCAGTGTTGGTTGCGTTGCAATGGCTGCAGAAAGCCAGACAAGCCAAAGCATTGATATGTTCAGATTCATTCTCAGTTCTAGCAAATTTAAGGTCTTTTCACACAAACAGTCGGCAAGATGTACTTTATGAAGTCCTTCAGTTAGTAATCAGGGAGGTCAGGTAAAATTTCTATGGGTTCCAGCACATGTGGGGGTGAAGGGGAATGAGAGGGTGGATGAGTTGGCAAAGAGGGCGTTAAAGAAAGAAAATGTGGAAATGCACATTAGTATCAGTAAAGCAGAGGTTAAGTGTGTAATCTGGGAAAAAGTCAACCGAATGTGGCAAGAAAGATGGGACAGGGAGGGGAAAGGGAGGCATTTATATCAAATGCAAAAGAGTGTTGCATTTACTAGGGTAGGTAGTGGAAATAGAAGAGAGGAAATTGTGTGGACTAGGTTAAGGCTGGGGCATTGTGCATTAAACAAAACATTGAAAATGATAGGGAAAAAACAAAAAAGGATTGTGTGAGGAATGTCAGGAAGAGGAGTCAGTAGAACATGTAGTTCTGAGTTGCAGGAAGTATGGGATACAGAGAGAGATGATGAGAAATAAATTAAGGGAGTTGGGGATGCAGGAATTCACATTAAAAGGGTTGCTGGGCATGGGTGAGAGAGCACAAGTCCGGGTATTTTTAGTGTTTTGAAGGGATACAGGGGTTTTTTATAGAATATGACGAATAAACAGGAATAGGATGCTAGGATGGTCAAAGATGGGAGGGTGAAGTGTAGGTTTGTATATATATATATATATATATATATTTATATGTGTGTGTGTGTGTGTGTGTGTGCGCGCGCGCGCGATTGGGTGAAGGGATTTAGAATGTATGTCTAGTGCACATTCTGGAGCAGAGGGTGGCAGTAATGCACCATTAAGCTGGATGCCAACCGCCGTAAAACAAGATACAGACAGACAGATAGAAACTGGAGCACCCAGAGGAAACCCACACATTCATGGGGCAAGTGTACAAACTCCTTACAGATGGTGCCAGAATTGAGCTCCAAACTCTGACACCGAGAGCTGTAATAGTGTTGCGCTAACCAATACGCTACTGCGGTGCCTATCGCCTGTGTTTGAGTAGATTATTTGTGGACCATGTAGTGAGGTCCAGCCCATGTAGGCACTGGAGGAGGATGACCCTCCAACGTTCCCTGGATCGGAAATTGTAAATATAACACTGCATCTTAAGAAAGGAGGATAAAAGAAAGTAGACCAATTAGCCTACAATTTATTGTTAACAAAATGCTGAATTCCTTGTGCTGGAAGCAATTAGGACACCTAGAAGGTTATAATATGATCAGTTGAGTACAAAATATTTTTATGCAGGGGAGTTGTGTTTCACAAATTTTGCTAAGTTATTTGAGCAAGATGACCTAGGATGGAGGATATTTGGCTGTCTTGTGGAAGGTATAAAAGAACTTATTCATTGAGTTGAGGGCAATGTATTAGCATGGATGAAAGAGGGAAAAACTAAGAATGGAGTCATTTTCAGATTGGCAAATGTATTTGTAAGATATCTTCAATAAATTTGGCATTGCAAGTTGGACATGGCCAGTCTGTTCTCTTGATTGCAGAATTTTAATAGAGCTAATAGAAAAGCATTCAAATGTCAGCATTTTCAAAGCCAAGTAATTTGGAGCCCTCATTGATGACAACTGAAACAGTTGAAGGTGAGAAGCACCAGTGAGTCAGCAATCTTGTAACCAAAATACTGCAATTGTTGGATGTTTTAAATGTGCTCAAAGTACAAGATAATATTTAAACTGTGGTATTTTGTCGGACTTACCAGTGTAAATATGGCAGCAGGGTCTACTACTGAACTGCACAGATTTTTTATTCTGTTGTTGAATATTGCTTAAGTGCTTATAATTTTATTTTGCCACAGTGAGCTTAACCAATTCAGATAGATGCAGTTGTGCATATGCTTGATCACAGAAAGTACTTGCTTACACTTTCAATTTTAGGAGACATGTTCTTTAATTTTATCAGTCATTTTCATGTGATCACCATTCTGTCTCCTGCTGAAAAGCATCTATTTATTGTTACTGTGGAAGTTGGATACATAAAAACCAATGAACACTGAGCTGTACTAAGCAATGAATGTCTTAGCTTTTGCAAACTGCTATTTTCTTTTGTTAAGTATTGTATGCTCCTTCAGAATATGATTAAAGTTATTTTAATATGAAGATTATATATAAGTAGGGATTGAGCAGAAAATGATTTGCTGGCATTGATGGATGAAATTTCAATGTTACTGTGTATTTGCCATTACCAAATAGTTCTTCCCTTTCAAATGCTTTTGGAAATTGTCTTCAGATCAAAATGTTGAAAATAGTTTAAATTTAAAACTGAGGTAAATGTGATTATTTGAAACAGGAATTTTAGAAAGACGGATTTAATTTTCAGCTGAGTGTGTTGGGAACGACATGGAGACGAAAAAGCTGTAAAGATAAATTAAATTAATGGCACAATTTCAAAGCAGATCTTCTTCCATTTTCAAATAAAGTCACCATCTTATTTTTTTTCACTGTTGTGTAATCTTGCTCAGGCCACAGTATTGGATGAACTTAGAGGCTATCAAATGCTTCTGATTGAAGGTTTTTGTCTTGATTATGATTGTGTTAGCTGCTTTTTGATTTAGATGTTCTTAATTTCTTGTTCAGGCTTTCATTACAGGGTATTTGACCTGTGCTCAAATTTGCACGTACTGAACAGGGAAAAAAGTACTCTTGAACCTGGACACAATTGTTAATCAGTATGCAGAAGAGTAATCATGAGATAGAACACTGTGTACTATGGTATACTAGTTCTCCATTGTGCTTAATATCCTATTCAAGTTATACAGAAGATTGTGAGTAACTGTTCAGTTACATCTGTGATGAGCAGATGGTAGCTGTGTTTGCACTAGAGGGGTATTTTGGCCACAGATTAGCATTTTTCACATGTTGAAGTATCTGAAGCATGAAATTGATCTGTTGAAACTGCATTTGTTGGATAACAAACTGGAAAATGCTCTTCACACACTTGCTAACAAAGGATCAGTGATTAGATATTATTTGAAATCATGATGTTCTCCACAATATTGTGCTGCTAGGGAACTTAAGATGTTCTTGGTTGATAAGCCAGTTGCATTTACATTGCAGGACTTTTTGCATTATATAACTGATATTTAAGTTTAAATTGTCTGAATGAATTTCCATTATCAGACAAATAGTCATTGCACCTGTCAGCTGCCAATTTAAAACTGAAAATGGGAGGGGACTTTCCTTGGGATGGCATGTGATAATTAATATGGTGGGGTCTGGATACATAATTGCACAGGATTTATTATAGAAATAGAGGTTTAAGTTGACAGCTTTTTTGAAAAGTGTGTATAATCTAAGTTGATTTTGCTTTAAAAAATGAAACTAGCTTGAGTATTTTGTTTTATTTAGGAGGGAATGCATCAGATTACCATAAACGTGTTTCTTAAGACTATGAATGTTTTTACGCTTGGGTCAAATCATCTGATCTGCTTTTCCTGTCCTGACGAAGGGTCTCGGCCTGAAATGTTGACTGTACCTCTTCCTAGAGATGCTACCTGGCCTGCTGCGTTCACTGGCAACTTTGATGTGTGCTGCTTTTCCTGTGCTGTTTTCTTGGAAACAAGGGTTTTGCCCCTTGTTGTCCCTGGCCACCTCTAATGCAGGCATCATCAGGTGCTGAAATCTTTGTAACAAACAACACACACAAAATGCTGGAGGAATTCAACAGGCCAGGCAGCATCTATGGAAAGGAGTAAACAGTCGATGTTCTGGACTAAGACCCTTCATCAGGACTGGAAAAAAAGGTGTCACAGTAAGAAGTACAAGGTGTTAGATGAAACCAGGAGAGGGGGAGGGGTGAAGTAAAGAACTGGGAAGTTGAATGGTGAAAGAGATGAGGGGGTGGAGCAGGGGGAAGCTGCTAGGAGAGGACAGAAGGCCATGGAAGAAAGGGAAGGGGGAGGAGCACCAGAGGGAGGTAGTGAGCAGGCAAGGAGATAGCATGATAGAGGGAAATGGCAATGGGGAATGGAAAGGGGGGTGGCAATTACCAGAAGTTCAAGAAATTGATATTCATGCCATGAGGTTGGAGGCTACCCAGATGAATTATAATGCACCTCCAACCCAAGTGTGGCCTCATTGCAGCAGTAGAGGAGGCTGTGGACTGACATATAGGAATAGGAAGTAGAATTGAAATGGGTGGCCACCGGGCAATCCCGCTGTTTTTTGGTGGATGGCAATGTGGTCTCCCAATCTACGTTAGGTCTTGCCCATATACAGAAAGCCACACCGGGAGCACCGAGTACAGTGGATGACCCCAGCAGACTCACAGGTGAAGTGTCACCTCACCTGGAAGGACTGTTCGGAGCCCTGAATGGTAGTGAGGGAGGAGGTGTGGCACTTGTTCCTCTTGCAAGAGTGAGTACCAGGAGGGATGAATGAGCAAGGGAATCGCATAGGGACCGATCTCTGCGGAAAGTCAAAAGTGGAGGGAGAGAAAGATGTTTGGTGGTGGGATCCCGTTAGAGATGGCGGAAGTTACATAGAATTTCGTGCTGGATGTGGAGGCTAATGGGGTGGTGGGCAAGGGCAAGAAGATCCAGTTCAAACCTTGCTCCTTCCGAATGTAGTGCCCTCCACTCCCTCCACACCAATCCTAACATCACCATCAATCCTGCGATAAGGGGGAAACTGTAGTAGTCTGGCGGATTGACCTCTACCTTGCTGAGGCCAGGCGACAACTCTCAGACACCTCCTCTTACTTACCTCTCGAACAGGACCCCACTAAAGAGCACTAGGCCATTTCATCTGCACCATCACTGACTGTATTAACTCTGGGGAATCTCCCATCCACTCCCACGAACCTTATGGTTCCCTTACTCCAAACCTCCCATTTCTATCTCCTTCCAAGATCCACAAATCCATTGTTTCTACTTGTTTTTACCTCACCAAACGTTTATTAACTCTGTTTTACCCCTTTTGATTCAGTCCCTTCCTACCTGTATCTCTGACACTTCACACGCTCTGGATCTTTTCAATGACTTTAAGTTACCTGGCCCTGATCGTTTTATTTTTACCATGGATGTCCAGTCCCTCCTACACCTCCATCCTGCATCAGGAGGGCCTGAAAGCTCTCTGCTTTCTAGACAACAGATCCAACCTGTTCCCCTAAACCACCACTCTCCTCTGTCTGGCGGAACTGGTCCTCACTCTCAATAATTTCTCTTTCGACTTCTCCCACTTCCTTCAAATGAAAGGTGTAGCCATGGGAAGACGCATGGGTCCCAGCTATGCCTGCCTTTTGGCCGGCTACGTGAAACAATCAAATTTATCTGGTCCATTTCCAACACCTCCCTCCCCTTTCTCAATCTCTGTATCTCTACCTCTGGAGACAGTTTATCCACTGATATCTTTTATAAACCACTGATTCTCATAGCTACCTGGACTACACCTCTTCCCACCCTGTTACTTGTCAAAATGTTATCCCCTTCTCTCAATTCCTTTATCTCTGCTGCATCTGCTCTCAGGATGAGGCTTTTCATTCTAGAACTAATGAGATGTCCTCCTCCTTCAAAGAAAGGGGGTTTTCTTCATCCATCATCAACACCGCCCTCATCTGCATCTCTTCCATTTCACGCACGGCTACTCTCACCCCATCCACCTACCACGTCACCAGGGATAGGGTTATTCTTGTCTTCACCTACCATCCTACTAGTCTCTACATCCAGCGCATAATTCTCCCATGGAATCCCACATCTTGCCCTCCCCCACACACTTTTCACAGGAATTGCTCCCTATGCGACTCCTTTGTCCATTCGTCCCTCCACCACTGATCTCCCTCCTGGTACTTACCCATGAAAGTGGAACAAGTGCCACACGTGCTCTGACACCTCTTCCCTCACTACCATTCAGGGCCCCAAACAGTCTTTCCAGGTAAGGTGATACTTCAGTAGATGTTGGCCATCTACTGTATCTGGTGCTCCCATTGTGGCTTCCTGTATATTGGTGGACCTGATGCAGATTGGGAGACCGCTTTGCTGAGTACCTATGCTCCATCCGCCAGAAAGAGCAGGATCTTTCGGTGGCCACCCACTTAAATTCTACTTCTCATTCTCAGTACAATAAGTCCATTGCCTCCTCTACTGCTGCGATGAGGCCACACTTAGGTTGGAGGAGCACCTTATATTCTGTCTGGGTAGCTTCTAACCTGACGGCATGAATATGGATTTCTTGAACTTCCAGTAATAGCCTCCCCCTCCCCATTCCCCATTCCTGGTTCCCTCTCTTGCCTTATCTCCTTACCTACCTGTTACCTCCCTGTGATGCTCCTCCCCTTCCCTTTCTTCTATGGTCTTCTACCCTCTCCTGGCATACTCTCCCTTCTCCAGGCCTTTATCTCTTTCACCACTTAACTTCCCAGCTCTTTACTTCATCCCCCTCTCCTAGTTTCACCTATCACTTACTACCTTGTACTCCTTCCTCCACTATTCCCACCCTCTTACTCTGACTTCTCATCTTTTTTTCCAGTCCTGATGAAGGGTCTCAGCCTGAAACGCTGACAGTTTACTCTTTTCCATAGATGCAGCCTGGCCTGCTGAGTTCCTCCAGCATTTGGTGTGTGCAGCATCTGCAGATTTTCTCATGTATGCCAAAATATTTATGATATGTCTACAAATAAAGTCAAAGTGTTCTTGTGAACTCTCATAGTTTTACGCGCAATGCTGAATCAAGTATTACATATGGAATTATGAGAACTCACACATTTGTTAATAGGAATCATTTTCAAAGTAGTGTTGTACAGAGCAAAACTGTACTTATTTCATTTGAGATTTATTTATGTAGATCCCTTCATTAATGGCTTTGTTTGTTTGTTCAATAAAAGCTTAAGACTTTAAGAAGTTTTAAATATGATTCTTAGGTGACCACATGCTGTGTGGTTTCTGCTTTGATTGCAGCTGTTCTTGGAGTTCTAAGTCCCAAATGTATCAGTAGCTCTACCTAAATTGTTCTTGGAAATCTGAATGGTCATCGGAATTTTTGAACATAAATCCATACCAAAACCAAGGAAACGTTTATACTGTATAAACAGTCTTTAGTTCTGCAGCTGTAATTCAGGTTGCATCCAGACAAAATCACATTCACACTGACTGGCTTAGATTAACAATTGCCCAAGGGAGCTATGTGCATAACTTGGTACAAATGAGAACATATCCCTCTGTGAATAAGTTAAATATATTACGCTTTGAGAAGGCAAAATAAGATTCTATGAAATAGGACAAAGCAGATTTACATTGTACCTTTAAGGTTAAATGAGTCCATTGAATACTTTGAAGGCTGCAAGTCGTGTATCATGGCAAGAGAAAATGATGTGAGGCTTCCCCCGCCACGCAGTCATGATGCATTTCAGCTGAAGTCATTGATTTCTGGTTTTGAGTTTAAAAAGAACTCGACATCTGTAAGAAGTCAAAATAATATGCAATAAATGCAGTATTTTTAATATAAATTCATTGTCAACCAAAACTGGGCAAGTTAATTAGGCTGGCTTTGTATTACTTTCATCTTTTTGATCATTGGTAAATTTACATAACACAGTATTTCAGTAATAATTTCACCTTTTCAGCCCTCTAGATGTTAAACTTTTCTCTAGCTGGCGAAATAATTTGCATTCTCCATAAGGACTTTTTTGTGAGCAAGATTTAGCTCCAATTTGTGACTTTCTGAAAATTAGATCTCTCTGATGCCATGACATTTTTATGGAACACTGTCTACACAATCCATAGAGAAACAACAAAGCCACATAGGAATGAATCTTCAAACCCTATTAAAATAGATGTAATGCTGTGCTAATTGGAATAGGCATCTGCTCTTTAAATAATACTTATTTTGTCTTTCAGCAGACTTTACCATGTCTGAAGTTAGGGGGGGAGGAATTAGGGAGCTACCACCCTGTTGGCTGACATTGACAGCTAGGAATATGTTGCATAAAAAGATTGGTTGATCACTATATAAAAGAATATGATTGAGCAAAGTCAGTATGGATTAATAAAAAAGGCATCCTGTTTGACTGCTGTTTTAGTTCTTTGAGGTTGTGCATAAAAAAGGTAGAGAAAGGGACCTGTATGTGTCACGTAATTTTCAGGAGGATTTCAATAAGGTTTCATGCAGGAGATTGATGATCAAGTTAGGAAAATGTGAAATTGTTGTTATATTTTCTCTCTGGATTGATAATTGGTAACACAGAAAACGATGAATAGGAATAAATAGGTCCTCCTCACCTTTGAAGGTTGTGATCTGTAGAGCAATGCAAGAGTCAGAGCTTGTGCTCCAAATATTTACAATCTACGTTAATAATTTGGCTGAGGTGACCATATTTCCAAGTTTGCTGGGAATAGAGTCACAAAGAGATTTTGACAAGATGAGTGAGGAAACAATATCTTGACAGATGGACTACAAAGTGGAAAAACGTGAGGTTGTCCATTTTGTTACAAAAATGGAAAAGCAGAATACTTTGTGAATGCAAAGAAATTGGGAAATGTTGATGTTCAAAGAAACCTGAATGTCTTTGTATATGGGTCACTGAAATCAAAAATGCAGTTGCAGCAGTAATATAGAAAGCAAATGGTAAATTGATATTTATTGCAAGAATATTTAAGTACAAGAAGGATGATTTCTTACCGTGATTTTATAGGGCATTGTTGAGACAGCACCTGGATTATTTTGTCCAATATTGATCTCATTATTGGACATGAGTACAGCAGAATAATCACCAGACTGGGAAGGCAGGTTTTGTTTTATGATGAAAGTTGAAGTAGGCTAGGCCACCATTACCAGAGTTTGTAAGAATGAGAGGTGCTTCATTAAAGTGTACAGAATCCTTGGGAGTGATTGGTGGTATTGATGAATGATTAATGTTTTCCCAGAATGAGGAGTCTCAGTCACAAATTAGGCATTGACCATTTAGGATTAAAATGGGGAGAAATGCCTTTTAATGAGAGCATGATGAATCTTTGGAATTCGCCACACTGCAGAGCAATTGCGAGATTAATTGCATTTAAAATATAATTAATCGATAGATTTTTGGATATTGAAAAAATCAGGAATATGGTCAGAAAATGGTGTTGAAATTGAGGCATTGAGATTCAGTGCTTCTTCAGAGTGTTGTAAAGCATGGAGATGTACAGATGCATCAGCATGAGGGAAGAAAGTAGGTAGAAATCAGTAGGATTCTTGCCCACATTTAATCTGATGCTGAGACCTCACAAAATTTGTCAGGTTCATTCCACCTACCTGTATCCCTGTCCGTGGAACAGGAGGTATCCAAGGATTGGCAGAGTCTGCCGTATTCTGTCAAAGATATGATTCTAAGTATAACTATGTCTAGTGGCTGTTTGACTTGTTCGTGGAATGTCGATGGTCAAATGTTTATGAGGACGATTTTGCATGTTTGAGTGACTGGCTGTGACTTTGTCATACTAAGGTCAATCCCAGGAAGCCTTTACTGGTTTTATTCTTTTTTCATTTTAACATTACTATCATAATATATCCAAGTGATTCGCTAGACTAGTTCAGTGGTAAGCTGAAGTTGACTACATGGCTATGTGTCTAGAGTTAGTTATGTACAGCTCAAAATAGGTAAACGCAACAGATTTCCTTAGATGTTTTTAAATGTAATAATCCAGTAGTTTCACAATTGTTTTTATGTTTCGTTTTTAAATTCCAGGTTATTTTTAACTAAATTTAAGTTCCACAGCTGCCGTTGTGGGATTTGAGCTCATGTCTCTGGATTGTTAATGCTGGCCCCCCCAGTCCAGAAACTTAACCATTATGCCAGCGCTGTTCCTTTCTTTAATTTTTGTGGTCCATTTATGACTAAGGAAGATGATACAGCAATCCATATATATTCCATGTAATCACAGCTGTCAGAAGTATCTTAAAGGGCCACATATAAAATACTTGAGGTTCTCTGAGATGTATTTCTTTAACAAACATAAATTATGCAAGTGGTAAGAGCTCTCAAATGTGAATGAGTTTTTTATTGCATCCTTTACATTTGAATGCTGTCACATTATTGGTCATTTTTAGAAGGTAGCTAGACAACATGATTAGTTGTTCCCATCTTCACATACACTTCTTTGTTTTTATTAGATGTTTGGTCAACTTTTTTGCAATGCAAGCAAATTTAAAAATTTCATACAATATTTACAAACATCAACTAAATTGTGTGTGTCTGTGGTGATTTTTCTCCTGCGAGCAAAGATGTAGGTACTTTTTTTTATTACATTTAAAAAATTTCCTTCAAGTAAGAGTAAAGTGCTATGCTGCCAAAGAGCAATTTAAATTCAAAATTGGACTTGGACTAGATGTATTAGTGAACAGTTTTCTCTTCAAGGAGTGATTATGTTCTTTAATGTTGGCAGCAGACATATTAAAACTATGATTCTTTTACTGAAGCACTGTGAAATGTTTGTATTTGGAAATAGTTTGGAAGCATCTTCAGTTTGTTATTTTTTACTTTCATTTGATAAATCTATCTCATTATATGGTACTTTTACTGTTAAATGGAAGTATGAAACAGCACGGGGACAACTGATGAGCCTTTGCATTCTTAGCCAGTCTATCTTGGGCGACTTTTGTTTATGACATCTCTCTAAGTACGGTGAAATGTGGATTTTAAAGAAATCTCTTTGAGGAAAAATACTTCGCTAGCTACTAAGTAACTTAAACAACTTCTCAACATTGTTGCTGTCTGGTTATTAGTCAGAACAGCATCATGTTACAAATAATGTTTTCATAGTGATGTAGTTACTTGCATTGAAGTGAGTTAGACCTCAATTATGTTCCTTATCAGATCTTTTTACCACTCAAACTATAGACATTAAACAAAACAACTTTAAAAGAGGAACAAATCATATGCATGAGAAAGTCTGCAGATACTGGAAATCCAATGCAACGCACACAAAGTGGCAGAGGAAGTCATCAGGTCAGGTAGCACCTATGGAAATGAATAAGCAGTCAATGTTGCTGACCGAGACCCTTCTTCAGGACTGTAAAGGAAAGGGGAAAACGGCAAAATAAAAAAAAAGTGAGTGGGAGTGAGGGAAGGTGATAGGTGAAATCAGATGGATGGGAAAGTTGAAGGACCAGAGAAGAAAGAATCTGATAGGAGAGGAGGGTGGACCATAGGATAAAGGGAAAGAGGAGGGGACCCAAGGGGGGAGTGATAGGCAGGAGAGAAGAGGTAAAAGTCCTGATTGGGGGAAAAGAAGTGGGGAGAGGGTGGGATTTTTTTCTACCAGAAGGAGAAATCAATATTCATACCATCAGGTTGGAGGCCACCCAGATGGAATATAAGGTGTTGCTCCTCCACTCTGAGGATGGCCTCATCTCAGCACAAGAGGAGGCTATGGACCATCATATCAGAACAGGAATGAGAACTAAAATATTTGGCCACCAGAAAGTTCCACATTTGGCGGATTGAGCGGGGATGCTCAGTGAAGTGGTCCCCCAATTTTTGATGGATCTCACCAATGTAGAGGAGGCCGTGAGGAAAAGAGGCAAATGTTCTTTGAGAGATTAGGTGAAATATGAAAGACCTTTCTGGTTTCATGTTACCATCGACTTGCCAAATCAAGATTAAGTATGAGCTGGAAGTCATTGTCCTTGCTCAGTAATTAAGACGAAATGTTACGTAACACAATCCCAGAAAAATAACTGTACCATTGATCATGCCATCTTAATAAAAGTGTTAAATAAAAGGTAGGTTGCAAATATTTTAAACACTTGTATAATGGCGATATGCACAGATGAAAAGCTTTGTCATTCTGCAATGAGCAATCAATGTAATGCAACGAAGTGGCATTTCAGAACATTTGCATAAATATTTTTAGTTATGGACATCAACTTTTCTGTTAGCATTACGTGCTTGTGTGGAAGTTTAATAGTTATGCAATGAGGAAGATGGTAGTTATCGAATCAGCTAGTACATAATGAATTGGTATAATTTCATAGTGAAACTTCTAACAGGATTTCAAGAACATTATTCATTTTTTTCTGCTTGAATCCACAGATTTTGACTTATAGGGGCTAGATACAGTTGAGCTATTTTACTCTGGTTGTGGATGAATGGGTTTTCTGAAATGGGAAAATCTGCTGCATTGAAGCCTGGTACTTGATGTACATTATTTGAATATGGCCTGTTTGACTTGTTTTGTTGGTCAGAAGTGACTTGTAAGGCTGGGCCAAGTAGGTTACAGTGGGATGAAATCAAGCACTCAGTTGTGGTTGGGCAGGCCTTTGAAGTTATCTTTTCAGTGGGTGTTGACTGCCTCCTTATCTTTGTTCATCTTCCCATTGGGTCCTCAAGGTAATTCGGGTCATGGGTGGCATTGACAGTGCCAAAAAACCACACCGAAAGTGGCTCTTGGTGAATTGCTGAGCCTCTGTCCATCAATTGTTAGATTGAGGATTTTCTCCAGGACTTTATCTTTCAGGTGCTTATATTAATGTTCCTTTTCTCTTGATGAATGGTGGAGCTAATTGGTGGATCTAAAATGGTGGATCCAGATGCACTTTGTTTGTGGTTTACTAGTTTCTTGGTCTTATGGTCACTCTCATTGGACCATTCCTTGTACTTCCTCATAGAAGAGGCCAAGAGACTCTACATCAGGGGCTTCCAACCTTTTTTATGCTATGGACCCTTGCCATTAACCAAGGGTTCTGTGGACCCTGGGTTGGAAACCGCTGCTTTACAGTTACTGATTATAGTGACCTATTTTTTGTGGTTCCAACTCAAATTGTTTCCACAAATACCACATAACTTGACGAGTTTTCCAGCATTTGTTGCTCTTAGCATCTACAGATATATCTTTGATTTTGATAAGTTGCCTTTGAAACACTGCCTCAGATGAGCTACCTTTTGAGGAGTGCTTGAGAGCTTCAACATTGATTTTCTTGCACAACACTTCTGTTGGTGTTCATGGTTGAGGACATGGTTGATGGAGATGATAGAGCAGATTAGGTTATAGATGGTCTAACTGTTACTGGTTCCTGTCATGGTGCGTGTGATGTCTGGCAGTCCTTCATGTATTGTAATCACTGCCTGTGTCATGATTCTGGTTGTTGCTATGTGGCTTTGCTTTTGTCCCTTCAATGGAATAGAATGTTCATTATGACTGGATTGTTCTTCAAGCAATTTCTCATCCTTAAAAGAAAGGAGACAATCTCCCAAAACAAAAGCAATAAGGAAGTTGAAGTTGACCAGGAGGATCAGTATGTCTTTCTTTTCGATGCTGACCATGTTTCTCTTCAAGTTTGAGGTGAAATTCTTCCTGCCAGGATCAGAGAACAACTCAGCCCAACCATCGACCATTGGAATTACACACTTTCCAAATTATTTCCTACAAATTATATTCTTTGAAATATTTTATTTTAATCATCAGGCTTGATAGATAGGATATTATAAAATCAGGTCAAGCAGTATCAGTGGAAAGGGAGACGATAGAGCTTCATGCTGGTGATCTTTCATTGAGTGTTTTCAGGAAGTTCTGTTTTAATTTACATTTCAAGCCACAATGTTATTTTGTTTTTGACTGACCCAATCATCATGAGTGAGAACAGCATTATCACTGAATGCAGTTTTTGTTTGTAAAGGTATGTACCATATGTTAGTCTCTTGATCCACATTTAAGGTGGAACTTACGCTCTGATGCTACTATAGTGGTGTTACTCGTTTTTTTTTATTATATTCATTAAAGGGGTGTGGGCTGAGCCAGCATTTAATGGAGATACAAGAGAGTACATATTGCAAGGATGGGAGCTGCAATCAGTGTACTGGAGGAACTCAGTGGGTCAAGAAGGAGTCTGAATTTAGCATTGCTGGTGGATAAATCAGCTCTGGGAAGTTAGGAGATAAGATACATGCCAAAAAGTTTATATCTGAATGTACTTGACACTTGTTATTTCATGGGGAATCAAACTACGGATAATTTATATTGTTGCAGGAGAATGCCATTCAATTGCTCTCAACTATTCCACCATTTCACTAAATTATACCTGAACTATGGTTTAATCACATATACCAACATTGGTTTCATTTTTCGTCTGAATCTTGAAATACACAATCAAACCAGCTGAAAATTTCATTGGGATAGAGTTTACGATTTCCACTTTGTGTGGAGAAGTGCTTCATGACCTCTGTATTGAACATCCCTTCTCCCATTTCAAGATTATGTCCCTTGTTCTGGACAGCTCAGTTATAAAATCAAACACGGCAATTGTTATAGTAGGCTGCATGGCCCAGAGAATCTTTTGCTGACTCTTTGTGCAGCAATTGAGTTAAGTCCTGTTTCTCTGATGCTTATCTGTAAATATCTAATTCTTTTTCAAAAGGTAGTAATTGAACCACCATCCACCGCACTTTCAGATTGCACCTTTCTGCTTATTCAGCAAGTGTGCATGCACAAATTGAATAAATCTGGAAAATGGATGTTGTTCAACCCCATGCATCATGATTGCTGAATATCTTCAAGCATCCTTTTAAATGTGAAAGGAGCAATTCATAACAATTTTAATTTTGATGTTTTCTTTCATGTAAGATTTGTATCTTTTGCTGATTACTCTAAATCCATTGGTCCTTGATCGTTTGCTGAATGCTTTAAGTCCAGAGAAACTAAGAACGATATCATCTGAACACCTACAACACATTACTTAGATTCCTCTGCTCCTAGGATAACAATCCATGTTCTCACATCTATCATAAATGTAATCCCTTATCCCAGGAAATATACTTGTAAATCCCCCATAGGGCCTCTTTATCCTCAAGAGTGTTGAGGTGAGTGGATTTGGATGGAATGACTTTAAGGGTGATTTATTTCTTTTCTCCTCATTATATCTGCCAGATATTTTAATCATCTAAAACGGGTCCCTAACCTTTGGCGCACCGCGGACCAGTTTAATATTGCCGATAATCTTGCAGACCGGCCAACCGGGAGGAGGGGGAGGTGTTCAAGTTCAACAGTGCGTGACAGGGAATGAGGAAATGTGCAGCTGACTCATATTGTTTCATATCGCCAAATCATATTGTTTCCTCGCGGTCCGGTAGTTGGGGACCACTGATCTAAAACATAATTATGTTAACCCTTATTTATTGTTGCATACTCAGTAGGATGTATACCTATCCTATATAAATTCCATTCACAGTTAACACTTTTAGCCCACGTATTATTGAGAATTTTGTGATTACACACTTTCCAAGATTATGATCCCTTTTCTCAATGAGTGGTATGCAAATAGCCTCTGACAATCAAGTTCAGCTCCTGGCCTTCACGTGTGAGCCCAGTGGAGCTATTTCTACTGACAGGCAAAAGGGTGAAGGCTGGTTACTGGCACCTTAAAACCAGTTACTTTGGGCAGTTGGGCCTCTTCAGCTGTGGGAGGCAGCTCATCTAGGAGAAGAAAGAGTCTGATCTCAAACGTCTGCTGCCTTGTGGCTATGTCCACTGACGATGAAGGCTATGGGAGTAAACCCCGCGGGGAAATAATCCGGAGCTGGAGTCCATATGACAGTCCTGTGTTGAGTTCAACAATGACTGGCAACTCCTGTGACGCCACTGGTTCCAAACTGTGTCGGTCTCTGCAGCTCCTTTGGATTCATCAGCTGCGTGAAGAGGGGAACCTGCTACATGGGCAATAGTTTGCTTTCCATATTGTATTGCTCTGGCTTGCGTGTCATGTTGACAACTGGGATGCAATATCCATGATTGATCCTGACCAACAAGAGTCTCAATGGTGTGCAATATCTCATCCAGGGGGTCAGTGTGGACATGGTGAAGGATTACAAATACCTGGGGATATGAATTGACAATAAACTGGACTGGTCAAAGAACACTGAGGCTGTCTACAAGAAGGGTCAGAGCCGTCTCTATTTCCTGAGGAGACTGAGGTCCTTTAACAACTGCCGGACGATGCTGAGGAAGTTCTACGAGTCTGTGGTGGCCAGTGCTATCTTGTTTGCTGTTATGTGCTGGGGCAGCAGGCTGAGGGTAGCAGACACCAACAGAATCAACAAACTCATTGGTAAGGCCAGTGATGTTGTGGGGATGGAACTGGACTCTCTCACGGTGGTGTCTGAAAAGAGGATGCTGTCCAGGTTGCATGCCATCTTGGTCAATGTCTCCCATCCACTACATAATATACTGGTTGGGCACAGGAGTACATTCAGCCAGAGACTCATTCCACCGAGATGCAACACAGAGCGTCATAGGAAGTCATTCCTGCCTATGGCCATCAAACTTTACAACTCCTGTCTTGGAGGGTCAGATACCTTGAGCCAATAGGCTGGTCCTGGACTTATTTCCTGGCATAATTTACATATTACTATTTTAACTATTTATGGTTCTATTACTATTTATTATTTATGGTGCAACTGTAACGAAAACCAATTTCCCCTGGGATCAATAAAGTATGACTATCACTATGAATGATGTGATAATGCACAATTTAAATTTATTTAGCCTTCAGTATGTAAGTGTGATGATTTAATGTTTCTCTCCATATAGAATTTTCAAAATTAAACTTGTAAACATGATTAATAATAGTGAAAGTGCTAAGTAAATATAGGTTTTGTTTTGTACATTCAAACCAGCGAAGTAATATTAAATTTCTATAATGAAATGGCACATTCTTAACAGTGTGGAGGAACAGAGGGATCTTGGGGTTTACACCTATAGATCCCTCAAAGTTGCAGTGCAAGTGATCGGGAGGTTAAGAAGGTGTATGGTGTGTTGGCCTTCATTAGCCAGGGGATTGAGTTCAACAGCCACAAAGTAATGTTGCAGCTGTATAAAACTCTGGTTAGACCCCATTCCGAGTATTGTAATCAGTTCTGGTCTGATTAGTGGGGATTGCACTTCAAATGTGCTCAGAAATCTGTACATCTGCAGCATTTATTCATCTCTTTGCCTTCTAGGTTCCATGGGGAAACATGATACTATATGCCAGTTTTTTTGGCTACCAGTTCAGCTTTTGCCAGTTTCTTTGTTCTTGTATAATTTTCAATTTTGCACTGTTTAGAAGATATTTAAATGGATCTTTCTGAGGTTCAAAATAGATGCTGTTGCATTTTTTCTGCATTGACTTCTCCCATCAATCAACTTGCTTTTGCAGCTTTCTGCATCCTTCCAAGCAATTTGCAGTGCCCCTTAAGTGTTAACAACTTATTTGGATATAGAAGCAGAGTATTCTACCTGAATTATAAAGAAGGCAAGACAGCGGCTATACTTTGAGTTTGAAGAGATTTGGTATGTCAACAAATACACTCAGAAACTTCTATAGATATACCATGGAGAGCATTCTGACAGGCTGCATCACTGTCTGATATTTGGGGGGGGGGGTTACTGCACAGGACTGTAAGAAGCTGCAGAGGATTGTAAATTTAGTCAGCTCCATCTTGGGAACTAGCCTACAAAGTACCCAGGACATCTTCAGGGAGCGGTGTCTCAGAAAGGCAGCATCCATTATTAAGAACCTCCAGCACCCAGGGCATGCCCTTTTCTCACTGTTACCATCAGGTAGGGGGTACAGAAGCCTGAAGGCACACACTCATCGGTTCAGGAACAGCTTCTTCCCCTCTGCCATCTGATTCCTAATGAACATTGAACCTTTGGACACTACCTCACTTTTTTAAAATATATAGTATTTCTGTTTTTGCATGATTTTTAATCTATTCAATATACATATACTGTATAAAGTATACTAAATAAGATTTATTTATTATTATTTTTCTTCTATATTATGTATTGCATTGAACTGCTGCTACTAAGTTAACAAATTTCCCATCACATGCCGGTGATAATAAACCTGATTCTGATTCTGAGTCTCACGTGAGTTTACCATGCATTGGGATGAAGTCTCTTTGAAAAGTGATCATTGCATTCTTAGCCTCTGATCATTCATTTCTTCATAACTATAATTTTAAAAAATCACTGATTAATTAGCTGGGTTACAGTATGTGCACAATATCCCTATGCAAACATCTCAGAGTGACAGGACAAGCCAGCAAGCCAGGAATTGATGGGCAGAAGCAGTGGCTCAGTTACAGGAGTTGCTGAAGACAACCCCTCAGTGAAGCCCACTTACTAGCATAACTCATCTACTGTTGGCAAGGCTGTAGTTGCGTATCCAAAAAATTATATTTCCTTGTGTTCTCTCTGTGTTCAATTTTGCCATTTTTAGATTGAATATTAGTTTTACATCCTCGTTCCTAAGGCTGGCGAAGTTGGTTGGGGGGGGGGGATGGGTGGAGCATGGGGATGAGCTCCCTCTATCTGTTAAATGCTCCTAATGGCGTACACCTCCTGGACAACAGAGTCCATCTCTTGGCTTTCTTTTGCGGCTAAGCCTGGTGGAACTGTTTCTACTGACCGGAGAAGAGGCAAGGCAGGCAACTGGCACCTTAAACCAGTCACTTTAGGCTGATGGGGCTCCTCAGTTGTGGTGCAGGAGGAAGAAAACTCTAATCTCAAACCTTCACTGCCTTGCGGCTATACCTGCTCATGGGGAAGGCTTCGGAAGTAAAGCCCAAGGAAAAATTTGGAGCAGAAGTTCCTAAGGTAGTCCTACATTGAGTTCAGCACTGACTGGCAACTCCTGTGATGTCGCTTCTGCCAAACTGTATCGGCCTCTGCCATTCTTTTGGATTCATCAGCTGCTTGGAGAGAAGGAACCTACTGCATGGGCAACAGTTTTCTTTCCATATTTTACTGCCCTGGCTTGCATATTGATTAGTGTATTGATTTCGAAGCAGTTGGCTAGGATGTAACATCCTTGGTCGACCCTGACCAACGGAGGACCATTTTATATCCTTATAGAGTTCCATAACCTTGCACTATCTGTGTCATTGTTAAATCTGGTGAAGCGTTGGATCCTTGGGATAGACTTGGATTACTTGGAATGCCACGAATGATATCTTTCCAAATGTCATACACTGTATATATCTGTACTTTAATTTTTTCTACAGTTCTTTAAAGTTACATGTGCTGTGGATAAAGGGGAATTGATGGATGCAATGAACCTAGATTTCCAGAAGACATTCTATAAATATGTTTTCATCAGAGATTGTTCGGAAAGCCAAAGTTCATGCTGTGGGAGGTAAAATATCTATCTGAATAATGAGTAATTGGCAACAGAAAGTTGGTATTTATGGATCTTACTCAGTTGGTGAGCTGCAATGTGACAGATTGATGCCGAGTTGTCAACTTTCAGCAAATTATAATAAAGACTTGGATTAAGCCACTGAAGATATGGTTTCTAAATTTGCTGATGGCACAGAAATAGGAAAGTAATTGTAAAGAAGGCATGAGGAATCTTGAAAGGAGTTTAGATAGATTGAGTGCATGGGCCAAGATTTGACAAATGGAGGATAATGTGGATAAATATAAGATTATTCAGTTTGGCAGTAAAAGGAAAAGTACAAGAAATTCTGCAGATGCTGGAAATTCAAAGCAATACACACAAAATGTTGGAGGAACTCGGTAAGGCAGGCAGCATCTGTAGCAATGAATAAACATTCAACGTTTCAGTTGAGACCTGAAGAAGGTCTCGGCCCGAAATGTCAACTGTTGGTTCATTTCCATAGATGTTGCCTAAGCTACTGAGTTGCTCCAGCATTTGTGAAAATAAAAACGAACATGTTATCTGAATGGTCGTACATTGTAGAGCTCTGAAATACAGGCATATCTGAATACCCTGGTATATGATTGGCAAACATAAAGTGATTAGGAAAGCTAACAAAATGTTATTGTTTATTGCAGGGGGATTTCATTGCAAAATTTGTGTGTTTATGATGCAGTTATGGGCAATGGTGCAATTCATTCTGGAGTACTGTCAATAGCGTTTCCCTCTTAACCGAAGAATGTCAATGAATTGGAAGCAGAACAAAGAAAGTTTACTGGGCCTCCAGTGGGTGGATTACCTGATCAGATGAGGTTGAGTGGGGTAGGCTTGTACTGCTGAATGTTAGTAAAATGAAAGAAAAGAATTGAAGCACAAAAATCTATGATGGATATGGAGATGATACTTCTTGTGGAAAATTCTTGACCTATTGTGCTTAAAATTAAGGGTCACGTATTTAAGATGGACAAGGTGAAATCTTTTTTCTCTTTGAGGATCCTGCATCTTTGAAAAATTCTTCCTCAAAGGGTTGGTGGAAGCAGAGACTTTGAATATTTTTAAGACAGAATTAGATTGATTCATGCTAAGTAAGGGAGTGGATGATTATTAAGGGTAGGGGGATATGGAGTTGCGATTGCAGCCAGATCAACTGTGGTCTATTGAACGATGGAGCGGTTTGAATGAGCTGAGTGACCATCTCCTGTTTGTATATACTGAAGAATTTCCTATTTATTTGTGTTGAATACTGCATTTGAATTTTTCTTGTTATTTTCCTGTTTGTAGCTTTTTGAAGTATCTTTTGTATGTTTATCTTGGCATCATCTATTGACAACCTTGTACTCGTAAATAGACGGTTTGGTGTGATGTATAAATTTCTGCCATTTTCAATGAAGTGACACCATAAGTTTATTGTGGAAGTCGAATCCTGATAAAGTCACTCATACGGCATAAGTACAAACTCTTTATTCAAAGCCTCCGGGGCACTTCAGTTAGTCGCTCAAACAGGAACAGTCTGTTCCTGCTCGGTCCACCGACTAACTGGCAGTTTCTCTTGCAGGAGAGATATAGATGTTCAGATACCCCCACACAAGACAGGCTGGAACCAGACTTATCTATGTGCATGACAGTACCAAGGAGCTTGAAATACTGTCTAACTCCAAGAAGAAATGTGGCTCAGCATGGCTTAGCACATCTGTTGATCATCAGCAGGTTCTTACAGAAAAACAGGCTGCTATTCTTTAACTGACCGTGTTAACCCTTTACATACTTTATCATTATGGTCCCCTTCTAGTATCCTTAAGAGACTGTTTTTTCCTCAACATATATGCTTATAGGCTTATTTTGTCCAACATCTTGTTGTCTGCCTGCAGGACATACCCATGCAACTGTAGGAGATACAGCACACTAATATGCTGGAGAAACACAGCAGGTCAAGCAGAATCTATGGAGGGTGATAAGAAATGAACAGTCATTGTTTCAGGCCAAGACCCTTCATCAGGAATAGAATAAAAGAACGCAGAAAGAATAAAAGGTTGGGGTAGTGGGAAGCTCCCTAGTGAGGTGGGAGGGTGCAGAAGTGGGAATGATGTCAGAAACTGGGAAATGATGGGTGGAAGAGACAAATGGCTGAACAAAATGGAATCTGATAGGAGAGGACTGCAGACTATGGAATAAAGGGAAGGAGATGGGGAAACAGTGAGAGGAATGTGTGGGTAATGGGCAGGTTGGAAAGGTGGGGGAGGGAAAAGAGAAGGGATTAAAGAGCCAGTGGGATAAGAGAAAACAAAGGGGAAGGTGGAGACAGAGAGGAATGATTATTGTATGTTAGAGAAGTTGGTGTTGATGCCAATAGGTTGGAGACTATAAAGGATGAATATGAGATGTTGTTCTTCTCTCTATGTCTGGCTTTAACTTAACAGTAGAGGAGTTTGTGGACAGACATGTCCGTGTAGGAATGGGAAGTGGAATTAAAATGGTGGGCTAGAGGAAGATTATGGGTGTTAAGATGGGTGGAGCAAAGAAAGCTGAGCACGGTCTACTTTGGGTCTCAATGACGTGGATGGAGGCTGGACTTGGGAGTACTGGAGGGAATAAATGACATTGATATGCAAGAGATGCAACACTAGTTTTTTTTACCTCTTCCCTTCCCATTGTCCAGGGGTCCAAATAGTTTTCTTTGATAAAATAATGATCAATTTGTACCTCTTCCATTTTGGTAAACTACATTCAGTGCAGTTGTCTCTGTGATAGAGAAATTGGACACTGATAGAGTGACTACTTTGACAAATCATAAATATAAGATTCTGCAGATGCTGGAGATCCAGAGCCACACACACACGTAATACTGTGAAGGAACTCAGCAGGTCAGGCAGCATCTATGGCAAGGAATACACAGTCAATGTTTTGGGCCAAGATCTTAATCAGAAGTGGAAATGAAGGGGGAAGAAATCAGAATAAGCAGTTGGGGAGAGGACAAGGAGTACAAGCTGGAAGGTGATAGGTGGGAAAGGACTGAAAAAGAAGGAATCTGGTAGCAGGGGAGAGTGGACCATGGGGAAAAGAGAAGGAGGAGGCGCACCAGAAAGAGGTGATAGGCATGTAAAGAGTAGGTAAGGGTAAGATGGGTATTAGAATGGGGAATGGAAAAAGAGAGAAAGGAAAAGGGGAGAAATGACTGGCATTTAGAGAAATCAGTGTTAATGCCATCAGGTTGGAGGCTACCATACAGAATATGAGGTGTTGGTCCTCCACCTTAGAGTGGCCTCATTGTGGCAGTAGAGGAGGCCATGGACTGACATGTTGGAATGGAAATAGCAAGTAAAAATAAAATGGGTGGCCATTGGGAAATCCTGCACCTTGTAGCAAATGGAGCGACGGTGTTTGATGAAGCAGACACTCAATCAGGTGTCACTGCAACATAGGAGGCCAGACTGGGAGCACTGGATACAGTAGACTTGCAGGGGGCCTGTTGCCTCACGTGGAAGGACCATTTGGGACCCTGAATAATGGTGAGGGAGGAGGTGAAAGGGTAGGTATAGCACTTATCCGACTGCCAGAAGCAAGATCAGTAGAGAGGAATGAGCGGATAAGGGAGTCACAGAGAGGGTGATCCCTGTGGAAAGCAGAGATGGGGAGAGAAGGAAAGGTATGCTTAGTGGTAGGATCCCATTGAAGATAGTTCACAAGGCGCAAGATAGATATGTCCCACAGAGGAACTAGTTCTCAGTTGGAAGGGGTAGGCAACCGTGGCTGACAATAGAAGTCAAGGACTGCATAAAAGCCAAGGAAAGGGTATATAAGGTAGCAAAAGTGAGTGGGAAGTTGAATGATTGGGAAGCTTTTAAAATCCATCAAAAGGCTTCTGAAAAAGCTATAAGAAGGGAAAAGATGAAAGGCAGGCTAGTCAATAATATAAAGCAGGATACCAGAAGTTTTTTCTGTTATATAAAGGGTAAAAGGGAGGTGAGAGTTGATATTGAACCACTGGTCAGGTTGTAATGGGGACAAAGAAATAGCAGATGAACTTAATGAGTACTTTGCACCTGTCTTCACTGTGGAAGACACTAGCAGTGTGCCAGAGGAATGTGAGTGTCGGGGAGCAGGAGTGAGTGCCTTTGCTATTACAAAGGGGAAAAGTGCCAGGCAAACCGAAAGGTCTTAAGATGGATAAGTCAGCTGGGCCAGATGGACTACATCCTAGAGTTCTGACAGAGGTTGCTGAAGAGATAACAGAGGCATTAACCATAATCTTTCAAGAATCACTTGATCCTGGCCTAGTGTCAGAGGCTGGTAGATTGCAAATGTCACTCCACTCTAAGAAGAGAGGAAGGCAAAAGAAACGAAGTTATAGGCCAAGCAACACACACATAAATGTTGGAGGAACTCAGCAGGCCAAACAGCATTTATGGGAAAAAGTACAGTCGATGTTTCAGCCCGAAATGTCAATTGCACAGTCCTGCCGAAGGTTTCGACCTGAAACATTGACTGTACAGTCCTGCCGAAGGGTTTCAGTCCGAAAATGTTGACTGTACTTTTTCCCATTGATGCTGCCTGGCCTGCTGAGTTATTCCAGCATTTTGTGTGTGTCGCTCAGATTTCCAGCATCTCCAGATTTTCTCTTGAGTGTGAGAGGGGGGAGGTAGGTGGGTAGGAGAGGGGGAATGAAAAGAAATGATATGAGAAGTTAGGAGATGATAAGTGGAAGAGGCAAAGGGCTGTTGTGGAATTATAGGCTAGTTAGTCTAACCTCAGTGGTTGGGAAAGTATTGAAATCTATTATTAAGGATGAGGTTTCGAGGTACTTGGAGACTAACGATGAAGTAAGTCAAAGTCAGCATGGTTTCTGTAAAGGGAAATCTTGCCTGACAAATCTGTTAGAATTATTCAAGGAAGTGACAAGCAGGTGGACAAAGGAGAGGCAGTGGATGTCATTTACTTGGATTTTCAGAAGATGTCTGATAAGATGCCACACTTGAGGCTGCTTAACAAGATAAAATCCTGTGGTGTTACAGGAAAGATACTGACATGGACAGAGGAGTGGCTGACAGGCAGGAGAGAGTGAGTGGGAATAAAAGGGACCTTTCTTGGTTGACTTTTGGTGTTCCTCAGGGTTTGTATTAGGATTGCTGCTTTTCACATTGTTTGCCAATGATTTAGATAATGGAATTGATGGCTTTGTGGCAATGTTTGTGAATGACAAAGATAGGTGGAGGGGTAGGTAGTGCTGAGGAAGCAATGCGATTGCAGCAGGACTTAGACAAATTGGAAGAATAGGCTTAAAAAGTGGCAGATGGAATACAGTGTTGGGAAATGTATGAGAATGCTTTTTGGTAAAAGGAACAATAATGCAGACTGTTAGCTCAATCGGGAGAAGGTTCAAACATCAGAGGAGGAAAGGGACTTAGGAGTCCTCATGCAAGACTCCCAGAAGGTTAATTTACAGGTTGAGTCTGAGGTAAGAAAGACAAATGCAAAGTTGGCATTTATTTCCAGTGGAATAGAATATAACATCAAAGAGGTATTGTTGAGCCATTATAAGACGCTAGTCAGGCCGCACTGAAGAGTATTATCAACAGTTTTCGGCCCCATATCAGAAGGGATGTGTTGTCATTGGAGAGAGTCCAGAGGAGGTACATGAGGATGATTCCAGGAATGAAGGGGTTAACATATGAGGAGCGTTTGGCAGCTTTGGGCCTGTATTCACTGGAATTTAGAAGAATGGGTGGGGATCTCATTGAAACCTACCAAATGTTGAAAGGGCTAGGTAGGGTGAATGTGGAGAGGATGTTTCATATGGTGGGGATATTCAGAAATAGAGGCCACATCCTCAAGATTGAGGGGTAACCCTTTGGAACAGAGATAAAGAGGAATCTCTTTAGCCAGAGAGTAGTAAATTTGTGGAATACTCTGCCACAGACTGCAGTGGAGGCCAGGTCCGGCGGAAGTTGATCATTTCCTGATCGGCCAGGGCATCAAAGGATGTGGCGAGAAGGTAGGTGTATGGTGTTGAGTGGGATACAGGATCAGCTATGATCGAATGGTAGAGTAGACTGAACGGGCTGAATGGTCCTAATTCTGCTCTTGTGTGTTACGGTTTTGTGATCTTAAGAAGGCAGAAGATACAGAGAATGGTGTGTTCGATGTAAATGCCTCTGGGAGCGATAAGTAAGGACAAGGGAAATCCTGTCTTGTTTTGCACCTGGAAGATGGCGTGAGGGTAGATGTCTGGGAAGTAGAGGAGATGCAGGTGAGGGCAGCACTGATGATAGAGTGAGGGAACCTGAGGAATTGAGGATATAGAAAATAATTTTGAACCTATGTAACCTCTGGCGAAAAGAATAATTGGGACTGAAAAGGAATTTTTGAACTGAAGTAAACTCTGTCTTCAGCAGTTAGCTAAAACCGGCTTATACTAGTTCTCCCTTGGTTTGCAGAGAGACATTGAGAGTTTGATAGCATTGTACATTGTACAGTCGGCGCTCCTTATCCACGAGTTCTGCATGCGCGAATTCAACCAACTGCGAATCGAGAAAACCCGTAAGTGCTTTTCCAGCACTTGTTGTTCGAACATGTACAGACTTCTTTTCTTGTCATTATTTCCTAAACAATGCAGTATAACAACTATTTACATAACATTTACATTGTATTAGGTATTATAAGTAATCTAGAGATGATTTAAAGTATACGGGAGGATGTAAGTAGGTTATCATGGATCGGGATCGAAAAAAAACCGAAAGTTCTCTTACTAAGTAAGTCGGAACAGGTACATCCGATATTATTTAGTGTCAGTTAGTCAAACGTTTGTCTTAGTATATAGTATATATTTTACCTTTCTTTGCATATAAAACACTTAAGAAATGTATGTTTCAGCGGCGGGCTCGGGAACGGAAATTCCCAAGTTCAGGCCAGTGACAGACTGCTTCCGAGCGCGCTCTCCGTCCCTGCCGGGTTGATCTGGAGGATCAAAAACCCAAAATCCCAAAACCCAATAATTAAACCACTGCGTTGCTTAGTAATAACTGTAGCTTTCATCGGGGCAGGGATTTTTTCACTTTATCCTTTAAAATCGTTCCGACTGTAGCCTAACGCTTTTCCAATGACTGGTGGCGTTTCACCTCTTTCCGATCGCTTTATTATTTCCACTTTATTTTAAATCGCAATCGTGATTATTTTCGTGAACAGAAATACTGCGGATTCAGAGCTCCGCCGCTGGGCCCTAATGTTCACCGCACTGAGACAGGTTAAATAAGGTCTGGGGTTCCGCTGGGTCCTAAGGTCCACTGCATTGAGACAGGTTGAATAAGGGACTTGAGCGTTTGCGTTTTTTGGTATCCGCGAGGGGTCCCGGAACCATTCCCTCGCGGATAAGGAGGGCCGACTGTACCCTCGTTTGAGTAGGGGAAGGAGGACTCACCGATAAGGATAGGAATGAACATTCATCTGTTTTAAGTCAGGGCCTAGCAAAGGGAATAACTGATAAGGACTGGACAACACATCCATCTGTAGTTAAGCCTTGATCTAGCAGACTCTCTTATCTGTTACTAAGTTTCTCACCAACAGACTTGGTGGGCGTACCAGTTCAAATGACATCTTGCAATAGTAATGTGTGGGGCTTACTATGTATAAATATAAGGCTGTAACCGGGGAGAGTGGGCCCACTTGTCGGATGGTGGCAGTACTTACTTGCCTTCCCTCTGACAACTGGGTCTGAAACTCTTGAAGGAGGGTGCGCAATAAACTATTGTAACTATAAGAAGTTGGTCTCCCGAGTTTTATTCAGATTCAGCTTTAACAAACTCTGTTCTTCGAAGAAAGAGGATGTCTCCAATATTGAAAAAAGGAAATTTGAGGAAAAAGATTTGTTAATGTTGAAGAGGGAAAAAGAGTATTTTCTCTATTTTGGATTCTTTTATTTTATATAGTTGTGTACTTCCAATAATTTATTGTACTTATTTGTTGTTGAGAAATTGATTGCATTCTTTTCCCATGCCACCCCCACCAAAGAAATCACCTTTATCAGAGGAATTAAGTTGTTACTTCTGTTGAAGTTGTCAGTATGAACTGGGGTTGGTAGATTACAAGTAAAGCAATGTAAAAATTAAAACTTCAGATTTAGCTGAGCTTAAATCTATGAAGTAGAAGACTTCACTAAAGTCCTAAGCATAATTATATTACCCATATTTACTATTAGAAAATGAGAAGAAACATGGTGCATACACGGATATCTACAAATGGGAAGATCATATTTGGTAGTCAACACCACGCGCCAATTACGTACTGCAGTTTCTGGGATGTATTTGATCAGAATATTTATTGTTGCTATCAGGCTGAAGACAGTTTGACTTGTATTTGCAGGGCAAGGATGTTGCAGACTGCAGTTTGTGCATTCCTGTCACACACAAAGTTGGGCGTCTTGTGATTCTGTGATGTAGTGCTTTTAAAAAGAGGAGGGGGTGGTCGCTTTGCTCAGTTCAATGCCAGTAACTGTACTGCAGTATTTCTGATTGCAGAGAAGGGAATGTGTTCACCTAAGCTGAGAAGATATAGAATTTTGTAAAAGAAGACTTATGTGATGTGCAAACTGATTTGGTAGCTGTGCATTACATGGAGCAGGGCATTAGTTAGTGTGCTCATCTCTGCAGCAGAGTTGTTCCTTTTTAGAATGAATAAGGACTTCTACTGCTGCAAGTGTCGAACGTAGTGACGAATTGGATGCAGCAGTTGGCAATTCCTGATGGATCGAATGGGTCTGAAAAGAAGGTTGTTGTACTTCTGTTCGAAATCGTGTGCATCTGAGATTTCAGGTATAGTGGGTCAGGTTATTGTGCTGGTGTTGCAGCCCTGCTAGCTGGCCTTTTTAAACATCTGATACACAATGAATATACAAAACTAAGAAATTCTAACCTCAGTATTTTGATGGGATAGCACCCATGCAAGCTAAAGTATAAGAGGTGTAGCATGCAAAAGAAAATGTATAGGCTGATAACCACTACAGGAGATTGGCAATGCTGGAACTGGTTTGTTTCACCCAGTTTAGAGAACCAATTAACTTATGAAGTATAAATTAGTTTTTTTTGTATGAGCTGTTGTTATAATGTGGTATATTTGGAGCTTGAATACCAATTTTTGTGATTAGATCTTCAATATTTCCTTTAATCTTTGTTCTGTTAGTGACTGGTTATTCATTTATTATATTTTTGATCAATATCTTTGGTAAGATTGATGAACCTGGGTTCCTTTAATAGATCTCAGTTGAATTGATAATCACATTGACAATAAAGCATGCACATTCTAGGTTACACTGGACTTATTGCACCTCTGTTTTCTTTGACAACTGCTTCATCTGTCTGTATCTTCCTTTTCGATGGATTTCTGAGGTCTGTTGGAACACTTGTTCAACAGTGAAAGCAAGTAACTTAGTAGAGCACATGAAGATACATATCAGGTCGTAAAGGACTCATTGGTCAAGTGCTTATTGTTTTCTGTCAGATTTATTTAAAAGATAGAAAACATAGGTGTATCAATTAGTTGTGAGCTTTGATGTTTTGTGTTCGAATTTCACTCAGACTTCGTTATTTTTGCTCTTAATATAAGTTTATTCTTAAAAAATTTATTGTGTTGGAAAAAAGTATATCGCAAACTGCTTGACGCTAGTAGCCATAGCGTTGCAGGTATGTCACTGTACTACCAGTTTGCATAGTATGAGTGAAAACCATATTAGCTTTGGTGCACCTTTCCAACATTGATTTAACTGCACATTGAATCACATTGTATCACATTATATCTTCACAGAGTTTTAAGTGGTGAATGTGAAGACATGCTCATTCACAATGGTCTTTTATCATCATAGTCAATGAAGGAGTAGCAGTCTCAGCTCTCACAGTCTGGGTTGAGCAGGGTTTGAACTTTGTTGATGTTATAAAATTGTGTTGGTACTGTCAGTGAAAGGAATGGTTCATGAGTGTGGCTCACATGACGTTCACAAAAGTAATTAATAATGAACATTAAAGGAGGGTTTTGCCAGCTGTTCACATAACCCATGGATAAACAATAAAAACTGCAAAGTTTGCCAACTTGTTCTAAACCCCTCCCTCAAGCAGCTTGATTTTATAACTCCTTTCTGCAAGTGTGAATTATTGACTATGATTCTGATATCCTAATCATCATATAGTTTGGTATTAACTTAATAGATAAAAAAGGCTTGGGACAATGGACCTGAGATCTACATTGCCAAGAAGTGGAATTAATCTGGGTGGATAATAAGACATAGCAAAGGCAAAAAACAGTTGTGGAAATGATATATTGGCCCCCAAACAGTAATGGTTCTGTTTTCCCCTTGTGTACAGTGTATCAGGAAATGAGAGGAGCAGATAACAAGGGTAATGCAATAGCCATATGGGACTTTGGTCTACATGTAGACTGGGCAAACCAAGCTAACAGCGATGCTGTTGAAGATGAATTTTTATAACTGTATAAGAGATAATTTTAATGATCAGTATGTTAAGTAAGTAATGCAGGTGCTATCTGTCTTTGATCTAATATTCTGTCTTGAGAATGGATAGGTTGAAAATCTGCTTGTTAAGAGCCTTTTGTTCAAAAGAACTTGCAATTTGAAATGGGTCTTTCAAATCAGACTGAAGCAAAATTTGGGGAAACGGGTTGGTTATGGTAGATTGAGAAGCTACATCAAAAGGTCTGATGGTAAACAAGTAATAGTTGACTTTTAAAGAATTGAGATTACATGATTGCTCTTTTGTTTCAAGCATAAAATACATTTGGAAAAAAAAGTACAGCTGTTGCTATTGAAGAATGGCAGATAGTATAAAGATTTGGTCTCAGCCGATTATATCTGACAGGGACCACCTGTTTTCTACCAGATCCTCAATATCATTCCTCAACCAGGCTCCCCTTGTCCTTTACTCTTACACTGTCTCACTTCAAAAACCATGCACTTGTCAGAGATTCCTTTTCTCACTGACAACTTTTTCCAATCAACCTTTGTAAGTCCAGTGAAAATCCTGCCATCAAATTAGCCTTCTCCCAATTTTAGACTTCAATTTGTGGATCGTCCATCTCTATTTTGAAACATAAATCATGGTCACTAGTCCCCAAATGCATCCCCACAGACATGTCTGTCATTTGCTCAGCTGATTTTTGTGCTGGGAGGTTGATTGCTTGCCCCTCTCTCGTTGGACCAACCACATAATGATTAAGGAAAACTTTCCTGCGCGTACTTAACAATTTCTTTTAGCGTATCAATATTAAAATCACCAAGTCATTTTTCGAAAGCTCTCTGTAATCTCCCTATATATTTGCTCCTCTAATTCCTGCTGACTGTTGGAAGGTCTATTATGCAAACACAACAAAGTGATCATTCCCTTCTCATTTATGTTTTTAATTTTATTTAGAGATACGGCATGGAACAATCCTTCTAGCTTAATGAGCCGCACTGCCCAGAAACCCACCTATTTAACAGGACAACTTCCAATGACCAATTAACCTACTAACTGGTATACCTTTGGACTGTGGGAGGAAACTAGAGCACCCAGAGTCATTGGTAAAACGTACAAACTCCTTACAATGGTGCCAGAATTGAACTCCAAACTCCGGAATGCCCAAGCTGTAATAGCATCGTGCTAACCGCTACACTACTGTGGAGCCCTCTGCATTCCACCTGTGTAGTCTAACTAAAGCTTCTGTCATTCTTAGCAGTGCAAATGTCCCTGAGTAAGTTCAGCTGCTTGTTGCAGTGAGGTAGGAGCCACAGCTAGGTACTCTAACAGAGACAATGGAGGTTTCTGTGATTTTTTTTTCCCATTCATCTGTAGAACACCAGGACTACAGAGGAAAGTAAAAGATCTCACTTTATCTTCCCTTTCCACATGCAGCCTCCTTGACAAAGCCTCTGAAAACAAAGCTCCAGCACTTGCGTCTCAAGTACAACACTTCAGCCTCACTGCAGCCACTCTCACAATGCAACATTGAAGCTAATGATATAATGGGTGGAGTTCATATGGATTTACGATTGTGATTTACAAACTTATTAGATATTTGTTGAGGTTGGAACAAGCAGACTGCTTGTTGATTTTGGACTTTCAGATGGCCTTCAGTAAGATGTCTTACAATGCCTCTGAACAGAATCAGAGCATATAATTTTGAGGATTTAATAACTCAAACTGAGGTTTGATTAATCAAAACAAAACAGCTTGGAAATAAGTGGCTCCTGCTCAGCATGGAAGCTCTTCACAAAAATTTTCGTGCTGAAATTTTCATTTGTTGAGAAGTATAAAGAGATCTTCGTATCCTTGTAATACATTTCTGGAAATTAAAATGCAGGTTGAGAAAGCTGTTAAGAAGGCAGTCAGTATGTTGCAAAAGTCGACCAGAGTAACAGAAATGTGATGCTCCCATTATAATAAAGCTCTAGAATGTTGTCATAGATCGAATTTTCCAACTTGAGAAAGGATCCCCTGTGATTTTGGGAGTTCTGCAATGTTCATCAATTGATTTCATGGATAGCAGACTTGTATGAAAAGAGGAAAGGGCATGGTATATTGGCACTACAATGTGTGGTGACACTTGCAGGCTGCTCCCGGCACATCTTTGCGTGTGCTGGTTGTTAATGCAAATGACTCAATTCACTGCGTTTTGATGTATGTGTGGCAGATAAATCTGAATCTGAGAGCGAGTGAGCTAGTCCTTTCCATATTTTTGAAAATTATGAAACAATCTCAATGAATATGAATCTCTGAGGAGCTGACAGCGTGGATGTGGAATTAACGTTTCTCTTGGCAATATTGTCCAGAAATTGGGATCACAGTTTCAAAGTGATGAGAAGACGTTCACGTACTGCACTGAATCTTTGGAATTCTCAACCTAAAGCAGTTGTGGAAGCTCACCTGATGAGTCAATTCACAAGAAATTATTTTTGATATTAAAGAGGTGAAGGGATGTAGGGTTGGAATAGGGGAGTAGTACTGTTGCTGAAAATCAGCTGCAATCTTACTAAATGATCATGTACACACAACTGGTGGAATGCCCTACTCTTGCTTCAATCTATTAATGTTCTTTTACTTTGTACTTCTTGACCTCCTACTTTAACAATAGAACTTGACTTCCTCTCAATTCTCATGGGAGTTGTCCATGAATTGTTGAAGGTTGACATTCTGAAGCTCAAACAGAAATGCTTTCAACTGGTGAACAACAGAAGGGAAATAGTTTCCCTAAGTTAGATGCTGGAAATGTAGATTTTGTTTTGACATCTTTTGAAGTTTATAGAGAAAGACGTTTAATCTGTTTTGTGTCTCTTTATTTGCAGATGTGAAAGGTCCTCCAACACACAGACTGTCTTGTGGCCAGTCCCCATATGCAGAAACAGCCTGGGATCAGAAATATTGTATGCTAACTGACAGCCAGATGATCCTTCTGAACAGGGAAGAAGAGGTAAAAATCATAATGCCTGTATTGCTAATCAGCAAAATGACCAACAACTATGTGCAATTCTTCCCCAGGTTATGATAGGATTCTGTTGCAATTCTGTGAATTGTTTGTCACCCAGAAGATGGCTGCAGCCCTGCACAACCTGCAATTCCATCTCGCTGGTCTCCCTAATGCTCATTTGTATGTACAGGGGGTACCTCAGTCAGGCTTTCATAAGCTGCTGAGGTTTGCATGAATAGACTCTATAGCTTTTGACGCTTCTCAGTAGAGACAGAGTATTCCAGAACGTGGTCAAATAATTTTTAAATGAATTAAAAGAAATGTTTTGCATCATTTGATCTCCTTGATCACTTTGCTTTTCTAAAACCTTTTTTAAAAAAACAAAAGGCTGACATGAAAGAGATGGGGGAGATTTTATGCGATTTTTGGGATTATCATGCTTTTTGGCACAAGGAAATCTTATCTGACACTGAAATCACTAGAAAAATAGCATGTCCTGAACCCTACCTGGACAGTTTTCTTCATTGTCAAGTAAATACCAGTTTTGTAATTATATTGGGACAGCTTGTCTTGGGGATGTGATTAGTTCTGTAGTACAAGTCTTCAGCACCACACCCGAGATATTGTCTGGTAGATACCCAAGTTGGAATTATACTGGAAAAAATAACTGGAGGTGTGACTAGTACTTTAGCACAAGTCTTGAGTACTATACCTGGTGTGTCGTTGTGTTCCTTTACTTTGTTGCATCAGTACTTTTTGCCATTTCTTGATACCATGTACAGTGAATGGACATAGCTGAAGATTGGCTTCTGTGATTTTGTGGATCTCTAGAGGAAGCTAAGGTGGATCATCCTCTCAGTCCCTCTGGCTAAACATGCTTATGAATCCTTAAACCTGCAAGAGTGCACATGCAGGGGCTCTGCCATCATTAAGGTCTTTAGATTGTCCTTTCATTAACTGTTGAATTGTCCATCACAATTTATACTAAGATGTGGTTGCAGTTTGGAGTTTTGATCTAATTTACTAGATGTATGTCCTTGTCCATTTCATGCTGTTTTTGTTGTTCACCACTTCTGTCATCCTGTGGTGCTTCAGGTGACCACCATGTTTAATTTGTCTGATCCAGTTCCTTTACTGCACTCCTCACTGTTGATTGCCTCCCCATAATTGATCATCTTATTTTGAATGTAATGGTAGAATGAAGCTTATGTGGTTACACCTTGTGGCTGTATCCTGATCTGTCTATTTATCATCCATGAATTTTCAGATATGAACTGCAGGTCTGTTCTAAATAAAGGACGTTTATTTAGTCAGTTATATGGCATCCTCAGACAAAATCAGAGATGGAGGAATCTGCACTCCTCGCGGTGCTCAGACGTGGCAGTTCTGAGTAACTCTTGCTCACTCAGTTTTGAATATCTTAACGGTGAAGTGTCACCCATACTACCTGACAAGGGCATTCACTTTAGCTATCCTGATGGCAGTCTCCACCCCACCTCAAACTGACATGGAGCCTGCATTGAGTGATCTATACTCTGTGGTCAGCAGCTTTGAAAAGGGATACCCAAAGGCCTTTTTCATCATTGACGGTGACTTTAACCAGAACAACTTCAAGAGCATGTCTCCTGACCCATCAGAGGATCAAGCACTCTTGACATTGGTATACACCATCAAAGGTGCCTACTAAACCATCCTTCATCCATATTTTGGTAAATCAGACCACTAGGCTGTGCTCCTACTTCCTGCATACAAATAGAATCTAGTACAGAAAGTCATACAATGCTGGTCTGGGAAAACAGATGAGATTTTATGCAACTGCTTGAGTCAGTAGACTGGTCCATGTTCAAAGATTCAGCTGCCAGCCAAGATGAGTATGACAACACCATCAGGGACCTTATCAGCAAGTATGTTGAGGATTTGTACCAAAGAGGACAATCTGGGTTTTCCCAAACCAGAAACCGTGGATGAACTGGGAGATCAACTCTCTTCTCCAGTTTAGGTCTGCAGCATTCAAATCAGGTGATCCTGAGTTTTATAAGAAAACAAGATATGTACTCTCTAAAGCTATCAGAGATGTTAAGAGACAGTACCAGTCTAAAACTGAGTCCCAGTCCAGCCGTCAATTGTGGCAGGGCTTGCATACCTAATGGGCTACCAAAGTTGCATAGCATTGCTGACAGCAGCACAATTCCTTCGTAATGAGCTTCACAATTCTCTGTATGTTTTGAGCAGAAGGGAAATGAGTATGAAACGAGACCATCTGCAGTCACTGTCATGGATGTAAAATCAGTCTCTGGAGGGTGATCCTATGGAAAGCATGAGGCCTGAATGGTGTCCCTGCTGCGTCTGTTTACCCTGTACTGATCAGCTCTCAGAGGTAATTCAAGCATTTTTAACCTCTCCCTGCTTCAAGTTGAGGTTCCTCCTGCTTTTAAGGAGAGCACTATCATCCCGGCACCCAAGAAAACCAAGGTAATGTGTCATAATGGTTACCACTCAGTGATTCTGACATCCACCATCATAAAATACTTTGAGAAGCTGGTCATCGTATGTATCAACTCTAACTTCCCAGACAACCTTGACCCAATGCAATTTGCCTACCATTGGAGAAATGGGTCTACACCAAATGGGAGCTCCCTGGCTACGATCATCTCTGGAGCATCTGGATAATAAAGCCACCTACATCAGATCAGTGTTTATTAATTACAGTTCCACCTTCATTACTATTAATCAAAGCAAATTCATCACTGAGCTCTAGATCCTGGGAGTCAACTCCACCCTCTGCAACTAGATCCTTGACTTTGTGATCAACAAACTACAAATCAGGAAGGACAGGAAGCAACACCTCTACCACGATTATTCTAAACAGTGGTGCTTCACAAAGTTGTGTCCTTAGTCTCCTTCTCTACACCTGTACACTCATGACTTGGTCAGATTCTGTTCTTAACTCCTGCAAGTTTGCAGATGGTACCACTGTTGTGGGCTGTATCTCAAATAACATTGATTTGGAGTACTGGAAGTAATAGTGAGCATGGTGACATGGTGTCATAACAATAACCTTTTCCTCAATGTCAAGAAAACGAGAGCTTATCATTGACTTCAGAAGAGGAGCAGTGCACATGCTCTTGTCTACATCAATAGTGTTGAAGTTCTAGTTCTCGGGTGTGTACATCACCAATAGATGGACCTGGTCCAACCACTTTGATGCCACAGCCAAGAAAGCACACGAACATCTCTACTTCTTCAGGAGGCTATATAAATTCGGCATTTCATTGTTGACCCTTACCAATTTTTATTGATGAATCGCAGAAAGCATGCTATGAGAATGTTTAGTGGTTTGGTATAGCAACTGCAAGAAACTGCGGAGAGTTGTGGACTGATTCTGATTCTGACATATACTATACTTCCTGCTGCCTTAGTAAAGCAGCCAGTATAATTAAAGACCTCGCTCTCCCTAGACATTCTCTCTCTCCCCCCCCCCCCCCCCGGCTTTGGGAAGAAGATACAAAAGCCTGAAAGCATGTACTACCAGACTCAAGGACAGTTTCTATCCCGCGGTTATCAGTCAGATTCTTGAACGGACCTTGTTAGATAAAAAGAATTCACAATTTACCTTGATATGATCTTGCACTTTATTGTTTCCCTGCATTGCACTTTCTCTTTAGCTTTTACACTTTACTGTTTTACTTTGTTCTAGCTCATTGCACTGTATAATGATTTAAATCTGTATGAACAGTATGCAAGACCAGCTTTCACTGTGTCTTGGTGCATCTCACAATAGTAAACCAATACCAATGCATTTAACATAATTATTGTGCCATGCAACACAATGCATGGATAATATTTTTGGTGTACATGGAATTTAGTCTGCCCATGTTTCTTACAGGCTCACTATTACCAAAAATGTTATGGATGATTGCATCGGCATATTGTGGCTACAGGATTATCCCTCATATGGAAAAGTAGAAACTGCAGATGCTGGAAATCTGAAATAAAACACAAAATACTGAGAACAGCAGGTTAGACAGAATCCTGGAGAGAGGAATGGTGTTAATATTTCAGGTCCTTGACCTCTATCAGAATAGTTCTTCAACATGAAGGAACGATAATGATTCATGAGCTGAAGAAGGATGGCAGGTGTATTCAAGAGAAGGTTACCTTGCCTAAGTTTATTTGGTGCAGTGAGGTCTGAGGTCTCCCTTCTGCTACTGCCATCTCTCGCAGATTTGTCCTGTTAGTAGAATGATTTGCCAACGATTGTGATTGAGGACTCTGGCACATCAAGACCATCAAATATAGGTGCATAATTAAGCTATTCAGCCAATCGGATTTACTCCACCACTTAATAATGGCTGATTTTTTTGAAAACCCTATTCTCCTACCTTCTTCTCATGATCCTTAACCTCCGTTGCCAATTAAGAACCATCAGTTGCTACCTTGAATGCTCCCTATGACTTGACCTCCACAGCCATCTGTAACAATTAATTCCTCTGGTTCACTTCCCTATGGCTGAAGAAAGTCCACTTTATCTTAGTTTTAAAGAGAGGTCTGCATATTCAGAATCTGTGCATCCTTTCCACATCCACTCTTCACTGAGATAAACTATGTCAGCCTCTACTTTGACTCAACTTTGAAACTATTTTTCCAATTTAGATAACACTCCCACACAGATATTTGTGAGGAGGATATTGGATGGTTGACTGACCTGGCAGTGATATTGCATTGTCTGAAATCAGTGAGTGGGTTATGCTTGGTGGTCCATGTAGTTCATTCTTTTCCTGTTTTCATGTTGCAGTTGGATAAAACAGAGAAGTTTGCTAGTCTATTTAAATAGATAGTTAATGGATAACCTCATTCTTGTATTGGCCAGGCAAAGTTTCTTCCCTAAAGGGGTATTAGTGAAATAGGTTGTTTTTCATTTTACAATCCATTTTTGTTATCATTGTAACAAACGATTTTTTTGTTTTAAAGTTCCAAGTTATTAACTGAAGTTAACTTGTACAACTTGCATGTTGGTTTATTGATTTGTCTGTAGTCTTCTGGTAACTTAACAGCCACTGCCCACCACTGCACCTCTTATGATGGTGATTTACTTTGGTCATCTTCAAGTGGAGGTTTGTATCCATTAATCTTCATTCATGGTGTAAGAAGTTTGTTGATAATTAAAAAGAAACTTAATTGGAATCGTTGCAGACTTTATGATGAAATAGACAGGTCATATGTATGGCAGGTGGAGCTCAATAACCTGAAAATATGCAGTTTGGGAGGGCTTGCATGGAAAGGGTACATGATACATTGGATGATCTTTGAGTATAGCTAAGCACTAAGAGATGTCCTTTTACAAAATTCCTTGTAGGTGGCAAAAGAAGTGTATGACGATCAAATTTCATAGGCTATTCAGGTTCAAATTCAAATTTATTAAATGAAAGACATCTTTCTGGGACTTTATAAATGATTGTTTCAATCTCAGATCATGTACAATGGACACTTTGTTATGCTATTAGAAACATAGAAACATAGAAAATAGGTGCAGGAGTAGGCCATTCGGCCCTTCGAGCCTGCACCGCCATTTATTATGATCATGGCTGATCATCCAACTCAGAACCCAGCCTTCCCTCCATACCCCCCGACCCCTGTAGCCACAAGGGCCATATCTAACTTCCTTTTAAACATAGCTAATGAACTGGCCTCAACAGTTTGCTGTGGCAGAGAATTCTACAGATTCACCACTCTCTGTGTGAAGAAGTTTTTCCTAACCTCGGTCCTAAAAGGCTTCCCCTCTATCCTCAAACTGTGACCCCTCGTTCTAGACCTCCCCAACATCGGGAACAATCTTCCCGCATCTAGCCTGTCCAATCCCTTTAGGATCTTATACGTTTCAATCAGATCCCCCCTCAATCTTCTAAATTCCAACGAGTACAAGCCTAGTTCATCCAGTCTTTCTTCATATGAAAGACCTGCCATCCCAGGAATCAATCTGGTGAACCTTCTTTGTACTCCCTCTATGGCAAAGATGTCTTTCCTCAGATTAGGGGACCAAAACTGCACACAATACTCCAGGTGTGGTCTCACCAAGGCCTTGTACAACTGCAGTAGTACCTCCCTGCTCCTGTACTCGAATCCTCTCGCTATAAATGCCAGCATACCGTTCGCCTTTTTCACCGCCTGCTGTACCTGCATGCCCACTTTCAATGACTGGTGTATAATGACACCCAGGTCTCGTTGCACCTCCCCTTTTCCTAATCGGCCACCATTCAGGTAATAATCTGTTTTCCTATTTTTGCCACCAAAGTGGATAACTTCACATTTATCCACATTAAATTGCATCTGCCATGAGTTTGCCCACTCACCCAACCTATTGTACTTTGCATTTACCTGTACTACACTTTTCAGTAGCTTTTACACTTTGTTCCAGCTCAGTGCACCGTGTAATGATTTGATCTGTATAAACAAGTATACAATACAATCTTTTCACTATATCTTGGTACATGTGACAATAATAAACCAAACAAGGAATTTCTGGTAGCTATATTTTAACTAGCATGGACCTGATGGACTGAATGGCCTTCCTTGCCATAATGATTGTGTGTAATGAATTAAAGCCTTGGAGTGATAGCATTAATTGTAGCCCTGGATATTATTAAAGATCATTATGGAAAGGACATTGTTAAGATAGAAAGAGTGCAACAAAGATTTAGAAGAATGAAAAGGGACCTGAGGGACATTTTCAGACAGAGGATGATACCTATATGGAAAGAGTTCTCAGGGAAATAGTTGAGACAGATACAATAATAATAATAGCCAAAAGACATTTGGTGAGGTACATGGGTAGGAAAAGTTTAGAGAGATCTGTGCTAAACATTGGCAAATGGGATCAGTTTAGGTGGGAATCCTGGTCGGCATGGACAAATTGGGCTGAGGGCTTGTTCTGTTACTCTGTTACTATCAGGGACTTTGGCTCTGATAAAGGATTGAAAAAGTTAGAAACTTTTCCCTCTGGAATGTGGGAAGTTCAAGAGATGACCTGGAGACTTCCAAGATGATAAGTTTGAATGGAATAGAATGCCTTACTGTCTTGCTTGCTTTGCACTTTCTCTGCAACTGTTAACAGTTCACCATTTATCTCCTCCCTCACCTCCATTTGAAGTACCAAACAGTTCTTTCAGGTGAGGCAACTAGGATGAGTTTGCTAGGGTTATCCAGTGCTTCTAATGTGACCTCGTCTACATTTATGGGACGCTTTGCTGAGCACCTCCGCTCCATCTGCCACAAGTAGTAATTCCCGATGGCCAAACATTTGAATTCCATTTCCCCTTCCTGTTCCGACATGTCGGTCCATGGCCTACTCTTTTGCCACGTTGAGGCCGCCTCAGGGTGGAGGAACAACACCCTATATTCCGTCTGTGTGGTCTCCAACCTGAGAGCATGAATATCAATTTCAACCATCTGGTAAGGAAAAAATTCCCTCCTCCTCCCCTCTTCTTCCATTCCCCACTCTGGCTTCTTACCTCTTCTCATCTACCTGTCACCTTCCACTGGGTCCCCTCCTCTCCTTCCCTTTCTCCTGTAGTCCAATGTCCTCTTCTGCCAGATTCCTTCCTCGCCAGCCCTTGACCTTTCCTACTCATCGAGCTTCACCTATCACCCTGCTAGCCTCTTTCTCTTCCCCTCACCTTTTTAATCTGGCATCTTCCTCCTTCCTTTCCAGTCCTGAAGAAGAGTCTCGACCCGAATTGTCAACTGTTTATTCATTTCCATAGATGCTGCCTGATCTGCTGAGTTCATTCAACATTTTACATGTATTGCTTTAGATTTCAAGCATCTTGTTTATGAACTATCAACAGTTCATTCTCCATTTTGTTACTATTTTTCCCCAAGTACTGCCTCAGTGGCTTGCTGTGATAAATGGCTTGCATGCAGAACAAAAGTTTTCATACTTTCTCAGTATATGTGAATAATAAATCAATTTACCAGTTTAGGTGAAGGAAAGCTATTTCTGGTGCAACATACAGCAACAAGGGTCATAAATTCATAATCAGTAGAGAGGATCATTTGAGGGTGACAGGCTAAAGGGAGAATACGAATCGACCATTCTTTCAAAGGGGCACCAAAATCAAGTTCCTTTGATATATCTTGGCCAATTTCTCAATTTAGCTGCAGAAGTGATTGGGCTTCACTGCTGGATGATTCTGACGCCCACTTCTGCTCTGTGCAATAAAATTGAAGACAAGCTTGAAAATTAGAAAGAGCAACTGCATATGCTGAATGGTTCATTTCTATGTTGGTAAACATTTGACATTGTAGCATGTCCAGGTTAAATTAAACGGAGGTTTGAAAGTTATTTGAGAAACTGCAATTCATTCAGCACATGGTACTGTAACTTGAGACTGAGCTCGATGCGAGTTCAGACAAAGCTAGCATTCTCCGCTCTATGGGATGGTGAGACCAAACATGAAAGAGTTTAGCACTGTAATTGACCTGGGAGTGCTTGATGTTTCCTGGGTGAAAATGGAAGTTTTATTTGTTCAGCAGTAATATTCTTCACCATAGGCATGGTCTGATGGGTAGCATGCTGTTTTAGCAGGATAGGAGAGTTCAAAACTGGAGGGCATGGGTTTAAAATGAGGTTTAAAAGAGACTTGCGGAGCATCTTTTTCAAACAAGCTGCCAGAGAAGTGGTAGAGTTGGGTACAATTATAAATTTTTAAAAAGTTGGACATGCGCATAGATAGAAAAGCTTTAGAGGGAAATGGGATTAGCTTGGTGGGCAAATTGGTTAGCATGGGCAAGTTCTAGGCACCTTTGTTGTCAAAGTATGTAGACAGATAACAGGCCGTGTCTTCACAGGCTGCCGCTGGAACCCCTGTTTTCCCTTCCCTGACCACCACTCCGCAATCTCATCTCTCTCAGGTCCCACTGCCTGCTCTTGGGCCATTGGAGACTCCACCTTCCTCTAACACCACCACCCCTGAACACTCCAAACCTCCCTTCCCCTTAGTCACACCAATCCCCTTCCCCCACTCCGATCCCAGCTCTCATCCATGCCAGGTTTTCACTATTCCCTCAGACCTTCCCCTCTCTGAGGCAGAATGTTCTGTCCTCAGCAGGGCCTCACTTTTGTTCCCCTGTGCCCACGCACTGAGTTCCGTGCCTGCCACAATGCTGAGCTCTTCTTTGGCCGCCTCTGTTTCTAAGCCTATTTCTTTGGCAAGGACCCCACCCCCCGCACTGATGACCCCCTTCTCCCGTCTTCAACCCTCTTCCACTTTCTCTTCCTGAACACCCCGCCCTGGTCTTCTGCCTGTTCTGGACCCTTTCATTGCCAACTGCCAATGGGACATAAACAGTCAATAATTTAACACTCCTCTCTCCTATTCCAACCTCATTCCTTCAGAGTGCTCGGCTCGCCACTAGTCCTAACCTCATCATCAAACCTGCAGATAAGGGAAGTGCCGTAGTAGTCTGGTGAACTGACCTCTACCTTGCTGATGCCCGACACCAACTCTCAGACACCTCCTCTTACTTACCCCTTGAACAGGACTTAAGGAACACCAGGCCATTGTCTCCCACACCATCATCAACCTTATTGACTCTGAGGATCTCACATCCACAGCCACCAACCTTATAGTTTCCATGCCCCACACCTCATGTTTCTACCTCCTAACCAAAATCCACAAACCCACTTGTCCAGGTAGAACTATTGTTTCAGCTTGTTCCTGCCCCACTGAACACGTCTGCATACCTTGACTCTGTTTTATCCCCCCCTGTTCAGTTCCTTCCTACTTACATCTGTGACACACCATGTGCTATTAATCTTTTCAAGGATTTCAGGTTCCCTAGCCCCCATCATCTTATTTTTACTATGGATGTCCAGTCTCTATATACCTCCATCCCTCACCAGGAAGGCCTCAAAGCTCATCGTTTCTTTCTGGACACCAGACCCAACTAGTTGCCCTCCAGCACCACTTTCCTCCGCCTAGTGGAACTTGTCATCACTCTAAATAATTTCTCCTTTGGGTCCTCCTACTTCCTTCAAACAAAAGGGGTAGTCATGGGCACTCGTATGGGTCCCAGCTATGGCTGCCTGTTTTTCGTCTACATAGAAACCATCGAAAAACTACAGCACAGAAACAGGCCTTTTGGGCCTTCTTGTCTGTGCCAAACCATTTTCTGCTTAGTCCCACTGACTTGCACACGGACCATATCCCTCCATTCACCTCCCATCCATGTATCTGTCCAATTTATTCTTAAATGTTAAAAAAGAACCCGCATTTACCACCTCGTCTGGCAGCTCATTCCACGCTCCCACCACTCTCTGTGTGAAGAAGCCCCCCCAATGTTCCCTTTAAACTTTTCCCCCTTCACCCTTAACCCATGTCCTCTGGTTTTTTTCTTCCCTTGCCTCAGTGGAAAAAGCCTGCTTGCATTCACTCTATCTATACCCATCATAATTTTATATACCTCTATCAAATCTCCCCTCATTCTTATAACCATATAACCATATAACAATTACAGCACGGAAACAGGCCGTCTCAGCCCTTCTAGTCCGTGCTGAACTCTTACTCTCACCTAGTCCCACCAACCTGCACTCAGCCCATAACCTTCCATTCCTTTCCTGTCCATATATCTATCCAATTTAACTTTAAACGACAACATCGAACCTGCCTCAGCCTCTTCTGCTGGAAGCTCGTTCCACACAGCTACCACCCTCTGAGTAAAGAAGTTCCCCCTCATGTTACCCCTAAACTTTTGTCCTTTAACTCTCAACTCATGTCCTCTTGTTTGAATCTTTCCCACTCCCAATGGAAAAAGCCTATCCACATCAACTCTATCAATCCCCTTCATAATTTTAAACACCTCTATCAAGTTCCCCCTCAACCTTCTACGCTCCAAAGAATAAAGACCTAACTTGTTCAACCTTTCTCTGTAACTTAGGAGATGAAACCCAGGCAACATTTTAGTAAACCTCCTCTGTACTCTCTCAATTTTATTGACATCTTTCTTATAATTCGGTGACCAGAACTGTACACAATACTCCAAATTTGGCCTTACCAATGCCCTATACAATTTCAACATTACATCCCAACTCCTATACTCAATGCTCTGATTAATAAAGGCCAGCATACCAAAGGTTTTCTTCACCAACCTATCCACATGAGATTCCACCTTCAGGGAACTATGCACCATTATTCCTTGATCCCTCTGTTCTACAGCATTCTTCAATGCACTACCATTTACCAGGTATGTCCTATTTTGATTAGTCCTACCAAAATGTAGCACCTCACATTTTTCAGCATTAAACTCCATCTGCCATCTTTCAGCCCACTCTTCTAACTGTCCTAAATCTCTCTTCAAGCTTTGGAAACCTACCTCATCATCCACAATGCCACCTATCTTAGTATCATCTGCAGACTTACTAATCCAACTTACCACCCCATCATCCAGATCATTAATATATATGACAAACAACATTGGTCCCAGTACAGATCCCTGAGGCACACCACTACACACCGTCCTCCAATCTGACACACAGTTATCCACCACTACTCTCTGGCGTCTCCCATCTATCCACTGCTGAATCCATTTTACTACTTCCATATTAATGCCCAATGGTTGAACCTTCCTAACTAACCTTCCGTGTGAAACCTTGTCAAAGGCCTTACTGAAGTCCATATAGACAACATCCACCACTTTATCCTCGTCAACTTTCTTAGTAACCTCATCAAAAAATTCGGTAAGATTTGTCAAACATGACCTTCCACGCACAAATCCATGTTGACTGTTTCTAATCAGACTCTGTCTATCCAGATAATTACAGTGTATATATACCATCTCTAAGAATACTTTCCATCAATTTACCCACCACTCATGTCAAACTCACAGGCCGATAATTGCCAGGTTTACTCTTAGAACCCTTTTTAAACAATGGAACCACATGAGCAATACGCCAGTTCTCCGACACCATCCCCGTTTCTAATGACATTTGAAATATTTTTGTCAGAGCCCCTGCTATTTCTTCACTAACTTCCCTCAAGGTCCTAGAGAATATCTTGTCCAGACCTGGAGACTTATCCACTTTTATATTCCTTAGAAGCGCCAGTACTTCCTCTTCTTTAATTGTCATACTTTCCATAACTACCCTTCTTGTTTCCTTTGCCTTACACAATTCAATATCCTTCTCCTTAGTGAATACCGAAGTAAAGAATTTGTTCAAAATCTCCCCCATCTCTTTTGGCTCCCTACATAGCTGTCCACTCTGATTCTCCAAAGGACCAATTTTATCCCTCACTATCCTTTTGCCACTAACATAGCTGTAGAAACCCTTTGGATTTATTTTCACCTTACTTGCCAAAGCAGCCTCGTATCTTCTTTTAGCTTTTCTAATTTCTTTCTTAAGATTCTTTTTCCATTCTTTATATTCCTCGAGTACCTCATTAACTCCAAGCTGCCTAACTTTATTGAAGATCCCTCTTTTTTTCTGAACCCAGTTTCCAATATCCCTTGAAAACCATGGCTCTCTCAAACTTTTAACCTTTCCTTTCAACCTAACAGGAACATAAAGATTCTGAACCCCCAAAATTTCACCTTTAAATGACCTCTATTTCTCTATTACATCCTTCCCATAAAACAAATTGTCCCAATCCACTCCTTCTAAATCCTTTCGCATCCAGGGAATAAAGTCCTAACCTATTCAACCTTTCTCTGTAACTGAGTTTCTCAAGTCCTGGCAACATCCTTGTAAACCTTTTCTGCACTCTTTCAACCTTATTAATATCCTTCCTGTAATTTGGTGACCAAAACTGAACACAATACTCCAGATTCGGCCTCACCAATTCCTTATACAACTTCATTATAACATTCCAGCTCTTATACTCAATACTTTGATTAATAAAGGCCAATGTACCAAAAACTCTCTTTACGACCCTATCTGCCTGTGATGCCGCTTTTAGGGAATTTTGTATCTGTATTCCCAGACTCCTCTGTTCTACTGCACTCCTCAGTGCCTTACCATTTACCCTGTATGTTCTACCTTCGTTTGTCCTTCCAAAGTGCAATACCTCACAGTTGTCTGTATTAAGCTCCATCTGCCATTTTTCAGCCCATTTTTCCAGCTGATCCAAATCCCTCTGCAAGCTTTGAAAACCTTCCTCACTGCCCCCTACACCTCCAATCTTTGTATCATCAGCAAATTTGCTGATCCAGTTTGCCATATTATCATCCAGATCACTGATATAGATGACAAATAACAATGGACCCAGCACTGATCCCTGTGGCATACCACATGGAACAGTCTATGTTCCAAGCCTACACTGGTGATCACCCCGCACTTTTCCTGCGCTACGTCAATAATTGCATTGGTGCTGCTTCCTGCACCCGTGCTGAGCTCGTCAATTTCATCCACTTTGCCTCCAACTTCCACCCTGTCCTCAAGTTCACCTGGTCCATTCATTCATATTCTCTCTCTCTCTCTCTCTCTCTCTCTCTCTCTCTCTCTCTCTCTCTCTCTCTCTCTCTCTCTCTCTCTCTCTCTCTCTCTCTCTCTCTCTCTCTCTCTCCTCCCTCCTCCCTCCTCCCTCCTCCCTCCTCCCTCCTCCCTCCTCCCTCCTCCCTCCTTCCTCCTCCCTCCTCCCTCCTCCCTCCTCCCTCCTCCCTCCTCCCTCCTCTCTCCTCCCTCCTCCCTCCTCCCTCCTCCCTCCTCTCTCCTCTCTCTCATCTATTGATGTCTATTATAAACTAATGGACTCTCACAGCTACCTGGACTATACTTTGTCCCATCCTGCTATTTGTAGAAATGCCATCCCATTCTCTCAATTCCTCCCTCTGTGCTACATCTGCTCTCAGGTTGAGGCTTTTCATTCTACAATGAAGGAAATGCCCTCCTTTTTTCAAAGAAAGAGGCCTCCTGTCCTCTGCCATCAACGCTGCCCTCAACCGCATCTCTTCCATTTCACGCACATTTGTTCTTACCCCATCCTCCCACTACGCTATAAGGGATAGGGTTCCTCTTGTCCTCACCTACCACCCCACCACATAATTCTCCAAAACTTCTGCCACCTCCAACTGGATCACACAACCAAACATATCTTTCCCTTCCCCCCCACTTTCTGCTTTCCACAGGGGTCACTCCCTACACGACTCCCTTGTCCATTCATCCTTCCCCACTGATCTCCCTCCTGGCACTTATCCTTGCAAGCGGAACAAGTCCCTACACCTCCTCCCTCACTACTATTCCGGGCTCTAAAGAGCCCTTCCAGTTGAGGTGACACTTCACCTGTCAGTCTGTTGGGGTAATATACTGTGTTCGGTGCTCTTGGTGTCTCCTTATATCAGTGACCCAACATAGATTGAGAGATTGCTTCATCAAGCATGTACGTCCCGTCTGCCAGAACAAGCAGGATCTCCCAATGGTCACCCATTTTAATTCCACTTCCTATTCCCATTCCAATATGACCATCGATGGCTTCCTCCACTGTCGTGATAAGGCCACATTTAGCTTGGAGGAACAACACCTTGTATTCCGTTTGGGTAGCCTCCAACCTGATGGCATGAACATCAGTTTCTCAAACTTCCAGTAATGCCCCCCTCCTTCACTATTTCCCATCTCCATTTCCCTCTCATGTTATCTCCTTGCCCATCCATCTGGTGCTCCTCACCCTCCCCCCCCCACTTTTTCTTTTTCCGTGGCCTTCCGTCTCTTTCACCAATCAACTTCCTAGCTCTTTGCTTCATTCGTCCCCAACCAAGTTTCACCTATCGCCTGGCATTTCTCTCTCCCCTCTCCCCCCTCTCCCCACCTTTCAAATCTACTCCTCAGCTTTTTTTTTTGTCCAGTCCTGCCGAAGAGTTTCAGCCCAAAACGTCGACTGTACTTTTTTTCCCTGGATGCTGCCTGGCCTGCTGAATTCCTGCAGTATTTTGTATGTGTTGCTCGAATTTCCAGCATCTGCAGATTTTCTCTTGTTTGTGCCACAGATTACAACTTTGACCAAGAAGGTTTTAAATGGTCCAAGTACCGTCTCCGGAAAGCCAGCTCATGGGTGAAGTGCCAATTCAGGACTAAACTTGGAAATAGCAAAGGATGCTTGACAGTTATAGCAGGGCTCAAATACTATCATCTCTTATAAAGTGAAATCAAGCAACATATATGACGACAAGGCTTGGCTTCCCGATGAGCTTAATGCCTTCTATGCTCACTTTGACTGTCAAAACATGGAGGAACCATCACGGACACCCACAGCCCCTGATAATTCTGTGGTTTTAGTTGCTGAGGCCGATATATGAGCAGCCTTCAGGAGGGTGAACCCATGAAAAGCATCTGGCCCAGACAGGATACCTGGCCAAGTACTAAAAACCTGTGCTGATCAACTGGCTGGAGTGTTCACTGAGATCTTTAACCTCTCGCTTTGCCTGACTGAGGTACCCACCTACTTTAAGCAGACTTCAATTATACCAATGCTAAGAAGAACACAGTAATCTGCCTCAATAACTATCGTCCATTACCACTTGCACTCGCAGTGATTAAGTGTTTTGAGAGGTTGGTGATGAAACGTATCAACTCCTGGCTGGGAAGTGATTTAGATCTGCTCCAATTTGCCTGCAAGTTCACAGCCGATGTTATCTCATTGGCTTTTTACTCAACCCTGGAACATCTGCATATATCATGATGCTCTTTCTTGACTACAGCTCAGTATTCAATTCCATCATTCCCTCCGAACTAATCAATAAGCTCCAAGACTTCAATACCTCTTTAGGCAATTGAATCCTTGATTTCCTCACTTGTAGACCCCAGTCAGTTCAGATTGGCAACAACATCTCCTCCACGGTCTCCATCAGCACAGGTGCACCACAATGCTGTGTGCTTAATCCCCTGCTCTACTTGCTTTATGCCTATGACTGTGTGGCTAAGCACAGCTCCAATGTCCTGTTCAGTTTGCTGATGATGCCCCTGTCAGGCCAAATCGAAGATGGTGACGAATCATCATATAGGAGGGAGATTGAAAATCTGGCTGAATGGTACCATAGCAACAACCTCTTACTCAATGTCTGCATGAGATTATTGGGAGGAGGAGGAAGCCAGTCCTCATCAGAGGATCAGAGGTGGAGAGGGTCAGCAACTTTAAATTCCTCGGTGTTATTATTTTGGAGGACCTTTCCTGCGTCCATCACGAGTGCAATTACAAAAAAAGCATGGCAGCACCTCTACTTCCTTAGGAGTTTGTGAAGATTTGGCACGACTTCTATAACTTTAACTAACTTCTATAGATAGGTAATGGTAAGTGTATTGACTGGCTACATCACAGCCTGGTATGGAAACACCAATGCCCTTGAATGGAAAATCCTGCAAAAAGTAGTGAATACGGCCCAGTCCAGCATGGGTAAACCCCCTCCCCACCATTGAGCACATCTACATGAAATGCTGTCACTGGAAAGAAGCATCCACCCTCAGGGGCTACCACCACCCTGGACATGCTCTCTTCTTACTGCTTTCATCAGTAAGACAGTGCAGGAGACCCACACCACCAAGTTCAATAATTATTATTATTTCTTTCTTCTACTTGCACAGTGTTTTGTTTATTGCACACTGGATGAATGCCCAAGTTGATGCATTCTTTCATTGATTCTGTTACGGTTATTATTCTGTTACCGATTTATTAAGGATGTCTCCAAGAAAACGAATCTCAGGGTTGTATATGGTGACGTATGTACTTTGATAATAAATTGACTTTGACTTTGAGATTCATCCTCCCACAGGGAGCCAAAAACAAAGAAATACCGTGGAACACATTCAAGAAAACATCAAATACCCAATGTGTGAGAAAAGAACGAATTGCACAAATGGCAATGCACAGGCAAACACACATAGAATTTCGAACATCACACCAGAAGTCCAGTAGTAGTTGGGCCTAACTGCCCTTTTTGTGTTGTATAGCTAGGACAATATGACCATAGACAGTGAATTGGATGCATTTGTTTTGATGTGAGCCCCAGAACTACATGGAAGTCACTAGGGAAGTCAGTCCATCATTGTTTTGCCCTTTAATGACTTGCTTAAAGTGGAGTTGGTGGAAGATGAGGATTGTGTATATAGCATACTCTCATACACTGTACATTTGACAGTGTGGGCTTGTGTCTTTGTTGTGTTTGGAGGAAAAAATATATAATTCCATTCTATGTAATTCTCCAGGAAACCAAGATGAATTATTTTGCAATTTAATAAGCGTGCATCTGCTTCAGATTTTATCCCTCGCTGAAACCCCCTTTATGCAATCTCATGACAAACTTTTCCAGCCCTTTTGCTTTTCTAAGCTGTGTTACTTTTTTAATGGCCTCTTGTCCATCTCTAAAGTTAATGAAACCATTTGTAGTTATGGCGATATTACAGCAATGTAGACCTTGAAATCGTGAATTCCTTCTCTCAACCTCTCTGCACTCTTTCCTTCTGTAAGATTCTTCAGGCTTTTATCTCCTCCAATGTGACTTAGAATGTTTGCCGTATGTTGGACACTTACAAAGGAAGGAAACTAGGGAGCCTGGATCTTTCTGTGCTAATGTGGAAATATTGCAGAAGAATTTTGAATGAAGTAAAAAAAAATGTATTATGACAAATACATGTTCTGTACACTTTTGAATACGTGAACATCACATGCCTTTGTTTGTTGTCATTATTATTTGTGGAACCTGTACAGTTAAGTAAGTAACAAATAGGCAAACTTATTGAAGGTAAGCAAACACAGCAGAAAAGACATTGACGCAATAATAACCAGGTTCTTGTAGGTCTGGATGCATTTTGAATATAGCGCACCCATACCCCTTAAAAAAAACAACTTTTAAAAAAAAATCAAAATTTGTTCATTAGTTGCTTACATTGAATAGAAGTTCAACAGGCAGCTAATTATTTATAAATACTTAGTCAATAACAAATTAAACATTTATTGTATTGTTATTTCATGTTTCTGACTCAGTGATTCTGGTGTGACGGTGATTTGAGTTTACTTTGCTTCGAACAAAATTGGTTGAGGTATTTTTGATACATGAAACAGATTAATTTGCTGCAGTATCGATGCAGATGTTGATATTTTCAGTCAGTAAGAAAGCTGTTCTCAATAATCTTTCCTGATGATGAACAGTAGATTAATTTGTCATGTAGGACTCCACCTGTTTGTTCTTTAATTCTGTCCCATGGATAGTACCTCAAACTTGCTATTCTGTACATTCTGCAGATGAGGTGAACAGGACTCATTTTGCTGATCCTCCTTATGAACCCGTGCACTATGTCCTATTTGGTGGCAGTTAAAATGTAGATGTTCTGAAGCCAGGTGACTTGTATAAAAGCAGAAATGAGACTTCTTGTTTCCAATTTTCTTGGCTGACTTTCCATCTCTGGCAGGACTGTGGTCCATTGTTTTTCATCAATCCAAGTTGCTTGTGCCATCAGTGGGACTCAGCTGACAGTAAGTGCATGATGCCTTTACCAACTTGGGGTTAGCTGCTATCCAATACCTCTTAGTCGTGTCAAGAATGAAATTCAGTGCACTATCCATGCACTTAGCAGTCTTGTGTAATTCCTCTTGTGTCAGATCCATTGCTTGGATTTTCTCATTTGTCAGCCCGCATGCTAAAAGATCCTAAAGCACACAATCTAGTGAGGTCTGAAGGGGCAGCATATAATTATTCTCTTCAATCTGACAAATATTCATCAATCATCTCATCAATTTCTAGGTTGTATGATCCAAATGTGTAACTCTTTAAGTTTCTGGGGGTGCTTGATTAAAATGTCACTTCAGGGTTTGTAACTATATCTTCAAGAGAGATCTTGGCCATGGTGTGCGGCACTACTACACTCACTACCAATTTGTATTTTTCAACTGGTGATGATATCACCACCATCTTCACACGTATGTTTGCATTGATCAACTTTGCATCATCTTTGAGACCTCAGCAATATAGACCTCAGCATAATGGAGCATTGACCAGCAGCCAATGCAGATATCAGAAGATTGAGAGGAGTGGATTTCAATCAGGTCCACTGCCCAAGTAGAAAAGGCAGCAGCAAGTGGGATATGGCAGTGTAATAGAGCATTGTAATATTAATGAGGCAGCTTACAGAGAAGAAGTCATCACCCTGACACAGTGGTGTCAAGAAAACAACCTCTCCCTCAACATCACAAAATCAAAGGAGCTGGTTATGGACTACTGGAGGAATGGAGACAAGCTAGCCCCTATTGACATCAATCACGGGACTCTGTAGAGAGTGGTGTGGACAGCCCAGTGCATCGGTAGATGTAAACTTCCCACTACAGGTGTCCCCCGCTTTTCGAACGTTCGCTTTACGAAACCTCACTGTTACGAAAGACCTACATTAGTTCCCTGTTTTCACTTACAGAAGGTGTTTTCACTGTTACAAATAAAGGCAGCGCACGGGAAAAGCAGCGCGCAAAAAAAATCAGCACGCGCCCGAGCAGCCGCTCTCCCCCGGATTCGGAACGGCATTCTAGCCGGCATTGCTTAAACACGTGCCTGTGAGTAGCCGTTATCAAGGTGAGCTCTAAGGTATTGGAAAAGCCTGAAAGAGCTCGTAAGGGTGTTGCATTTAGCATAAAACTAGACATAATTAAGTGTTTTGGTTGTGGTGAACGAGGTAAAGACAAGGCGAGTTTGGCTTGTGGAAGTTGATGAAGATGATGTTGAAGAGGCTTTGACATCCCATGACCAAGAACTGATAGATGAAGAGCTACTGCAATTGGAAGAGGAAGGGATAACAATCGAAACCGAATGCTGCAGCGAACAGGCCGCGGACAGATACCGATTCGCAGAGAATGCAGCGGTAGCTGGAATGCATCCAGCACGTCTTTAAGAAAAAAGCCGAAATTAACATGCTAATTAATTTAGTGCCGCCCGGCACGTAAATGTCGACCCAGATCAGAGGCGATTGGGTCGCCTCTGATCTGGGCTGACAATTACATGCCGAGCGGCACCTAATTAATTAGCATGTTTATTTCGGCTTTTTCTTAAAGACGTGCTGGATGCATTCCAGCTACCGCTGCATTCTCCGCGAATCGGTCTCTGTCCACGGCCTGTTCGCTGCAGCATTCGGTTTCGATTGTTATCCTTTCCTCTTCCAATTGCAGTAGCTCTTCATCTATCAGTTCTTGGTCATGGGATGTCAAAGCCTCTTCAACATCATCTTCATCAACTTCCACAAGCCAAACTCGCCTTGTCTTTACTTCGTTCACCACAATCAAAACACCATCATCAGTGTGCTCAACAAACCGTCTTCCCGATTCCAGTAAGTGATACTACACTGTACATACATTATTTCTACTTTATAATAGGCTGTGTATTTTTACATGTTATTTGATATGATTTGGCAGTTTCATAGCTTAAAGGTTACTGGAGAGCGCTTGCGCCGTGTTTCTGCTGAGACCGCTTGCGTGAGATTTTCACTACGGTGGACAGTGCAGCAATGATTGTGGAAAAGTATTTCTACTTTATATAGGCTGTATATTTATCATATCATTCCTGCTTTTGCTATATGTTACTGTTATTTTAGGTTTTATGTGTTATTTGGCATGATTTGGTAGGTTATTTTTGGATCTGTGAATGCTCACAAATTTTTCCCATATAAATAAATGGTAATTGCTTCTTCGCTTTACGACATTCTGGCTTACGAACCGTTTCATAGGAACACTCTACCTTCGGATGGCGGGGGAAACCTGTATTCAGGACATTTACAAAGACAGGTGTGTAAAAAGGGCCCGAAGGATCATGGGGGGCCCAAGTCATCCCAACCACAAACTGTTCCAGCTGCTACCATCTGGGAAATGGTACCGCAGCATAAAAACCAGGACCAACAGACCTCAGGACAGCTTCTTCCACCAGGCCATCAGACTGCTTAACTCATGCTGTAATTCATGCTTAATTCAACTGTATTTCTATGTTATATTGACTCCTGTTGTACATAATATTTATTATAAATTGCATATTGCACATTTAGACAGAGATGGAACGTAAAGATTTTTATTCCTCATGTATACGAAGGATGTATGTAATAAAATCAATTCATTTCAATTCACTGATTGTGATTGATTAGCAAGAGCAAATTAAAGGAAGGCAGGCCAAACGCAGCAGCCGTCGTCTGAGTGGACAAAGTCAGAGTGGTGATCTTGAGGCTTTAGCTCTTCGAGACTTTAGAGAAACAGCAAAAAAAAAGCACTAGGTTAAGTTTTTTTTCCTTCCCTTCTTTATATCTGCATTGTTAGGACAGTAGGGATGCCAGACAGCACAGTGGAATGCTCCTCTTGCAGGATGTGGAAAGGCAGGGAGACCTCCGGTATTCCTGACAACTGCAAATGCTGTGAGAAAGGCATCCAGCTGTAGCATCTGACAATTTGTGTTAAGGAGTTGGAACTGGAACTGGATGAACTCTGGATCATTCAGGTGGCTGAAAGGGAGATGGGTAAGACATATGGAGCGGTAGTTACATCCAAGGTGCAGGACACAGGGGTCCAGAAGCGGAAAGGGGTTAAGGAGTACCCCTGAACAAAAGGTATATCACTTTAGGTACTGTTAGGGGAGAGGGAGTGGATGACCAAACATAGAAAAGACACAGTGGTCAGGTCTCTGGCATTGAGTTTACCTCTGTGACTTAGAAGGGAGTGGGGAGAGGTGGAACGCTGTGGGGATAAGGGATTCATTAGTTTGGGGAATGGACAGGAGATTTTCTGTAAGCGAGAACAACAGTATGTTGCCTCCCAGGTGCTAGGGCCTGGGACATCTTGTAATGAAGTCTTCAGCATTCTTAAGCGGGAGGGTGAACAGCCAGAGCTCATGATCCACATAGGTACCAACGACCTGGGTAGGATGAGTGACTAGGTTCTGCATTGGAAGTTCAGGGAGTTAGGTGCTAAGTTGAAGGGCAGGACCTCCAGGGTTGTGATCTCAGGATTGCTACCCATGTCACTTGCTAGTGATGCCAGAACTAGGAAGATTATACAGTTGAGCATGTGGCTAAGGCGTTGGTATATTAGGGAGGACATAAGATTTTTGGATCATTGATCTATCTTCCATGGAAGGTGGGACCTGTACAGAACAGAATGTTTGTGCCTGAACTGGAGCGGAATGAGTGGGAAGGTTTGTTAATGCTGCATGGTGGGGTTTAAACTAGGAGTTGCAGGGGAATGGGAAAAGGTTGAGTGTGATGGGACTAGTAACCTGAGCTGCTTATATTTCAACGCAAGAAGTATATAGGAAAGGCTGCTGAAGATGAGGGAGCTGCTTTACAAACAGGAAATGTGTAGTGAGGAGAGGCTGTTGATGGGGCAAAATTGCAGTCAGCAGGATGAGTTGCAACTTAAAAGACATAAAATTGAATAAGATGAATACAGGACTAAAGGTGTTATATTTGAATGCACGCAGTATACAGAATAAGGTAGGTGAACTTGTAGCACAGTTACAGATTGGCATGTATGATGTAAGCATCACTGAATCATGACTGAAAGAAGATTATAGCTGGGAGCTCAATGTTCAAGGATACACATTGTATCGAATGGGTAGGCAGGAAGGCAGGAACATTGCTCTTGGTAAAAAATGAAATCAAATCTTTAGCAACAGGTGACAAAGGGTCAGAAGGTGATGAATCATTGTGGATAGAGCTAAGGAACTGCAAGGGTAAAAAGACCCTGATGGGAGTTGTATACAAACCTCCAAACAGTAGTAAGGATGTGGTCTACAAATTACAGTGGGAGATAGAAAATGCATGCCAAAAGGGTAGTGTTAAAATAGTCATGGGGGATTTCAATATGTAAGTAGATTGGAAAAATCAAGTTGGTGCTGGATTCCAAGAGGGGGTATTTCGAGAATGCCTATAAGATGGCTTTTTAGAGCAGTTTGTGGTTGAGCCCACTTAGGGGTTCAGCTATTCTGGATAGGGAGTTGTGCAATGAACTGGAATTGATCAGAGAACTTAAGGTAAAAGAACCCTTAGGGACAAGTGATCATAATATGATCAAATTCACCCTGAAATCTAAGGAGAAGCTAAAGTCAGATGTATCAATATTACAGTGGAGTAAAGGGAATTACAGAGGACATGAGAGAGGAATTGTTTGGAAAAGAACACTGGTAGGGAAGATGGCAGAGCAGCAATGGCTGGAATTTCTGGAAGCAGTTAGAAGGCACAGAATATTTACATCCCGTAGAGGGAGAAGTGTTCTAAAGGCAAGAAGACACAACCATGGCTAACAAGGGAAGTCAAAGCCAACATAAAAGCCAAAAGCGGACATATAATAGAGCAAAAATTAGTGGGAAGTTAGAGGATTGGGAAGCTTTTAAAAACCAATAAAAGGCCACTAAGAAAGTCATTAAGAAAGTAAAAATAGAATGTGAAAATAAGCTAGTCAATAATATTGGAGAGGATACCAAAGGTTTCTTCAGATACATGAAGTGTAAAAGAGAAGTGAGATTGGATATCAAACTGCTGGAAAATGATCCTGGAGATGGGGGACAAGGTAATGATAGATGAACTGAATAAGTATTTTGCATCAGACACAAGTAGCATGGTGGAAGTTCCAGTGCTAGGGGTCATGAAGCATTTGAAATTACCATTTCTTGAGAGTAGGTTCTTGGGAAACTAAAAGATCTGAAGGTAGATAAGTCACCTGGACCAGATGGTGTACACCCCAAGGTTCTGTAAGAGATAGCTGAAGAGATTGTGGAGGCTTTAGTAATAATCTTTCAAGAATCACTAGATTCTGGAATGATTTTAGAAGATTGGGAAATTACAAATGTCACTCCGTTCTTCTAGAAGCGAGAAAGGCAGAAGAAAGGAAACTGTAAGCCAGTTAGTCTTACCTCAGTGGTCGGGAAGATGTTGGTGTTGATTATCACCAAAGTGATTGACATAGCCTTTTCCAAACAAATATTCTTTCTTGAAGAAGAATAACACTCAGCTAAGAGGGTCTGAGGTAATCAAAGCCAAACCAATAGATTCACGGAATTCGTAAACTTTCAAAGTTCAAAGTAAATTTATATTCAGAGTACATATATATACTGAGATTCTTTTTTTTGTGGGCTATCACAGTCAGTAGAAGAAACAGAATAAAATCAATGGAAGACCACACCCACTATGATGGACGAACAATCAATGTGCTAAAGACAACAAATAGTACAAGTACAAAAAGAAGGAAAACTAATAATAAATAATCAATAATAAGAGAATAATAATAAATAAGAGAAAATTAGATGAAGAGTCCTTGAAAGTGAGTCCATATGTGATGGGGCAAATGAGTGAAGTTGAGTGAAGTTATCCCCTTTGATTCAAGAGCCTGATAGTCGAGGGGTAATAAGTGTTCCTGAACCTGGTAATGTGGGTCCTGAGGCTCCTGTGCCTTCTTTTGACAGCGATGAGAAGAGAGCATAACCTTGATGATGAATGTTTTCCTGCGTCAGTGCTCCGTGTAGTTGTACTTAACAGTGGGGAGGCCTTTACCCGTGATGGTATAGCACAAAGGAGCAGATTGCTCAGTTTTGGGGAGTTCTCCATTTTCCCTTGATCAAAATTTGAATGGAAATTTCATTGGTTGTATCTACTGAGCCCATTTGTGTAAGAATGCAGTTCTGGCAAGTTCATGGTAACCAGATTGTTGTAGTTAAAACACTGCTTTAATCTTCATGTCACATGTTTCAGCATAGAAATGTGTCTTGCAATTTGAATAATCCTGCAGTTGGTGCAGTCTTTTGGCAGGCTTGAAGTTGTGGGGTTGACCAATGTCATTCTTGCACAGGTAAACGTCGATATGCTACAAGATCAACAGGTGGAGTTCTCAAAAGGACGAATGCTGCGGCGGACAGTTAGCGTTCCATCCGAGGGACAGTTCCCAGACTATCAACAGGATGGCAACACTAAACTGGGTGAGTTCAGCCGGGCTGCAGTACTGAGTAATGCTTACTGATTGAATCTCTGGTTTTCACATCTTGATTGCACATTGTCTCTAAGGATGCCCTCTAATGGACAAAATGTGAAATCTAATTTGCAAAGGGAAACTATCTTTCCAGCTCAACAGGTAATGTCGCCATCTCCTGGCTGTTGTGTTAACTACCTGCCCAAGTTCAATACAGCTTGCTAGGGTCACTTGTATATTTTTATTCTGCCCCTTTTCTCCCTAAAGCTCTTGTGTCCTGCTTCGTAAAATAAAAAGATTTAAAAATAGATATGTGAGATAATGTATTCCCGAATGAGTAGCTTGCATCAGCAGAATCAGTTCTCTGCACTGTTCGAAGATTTCCTTTTTGGGAAATTTGGTGTTTTTTGGAAATGTGATTTTGGAGATACAAAATCAGTTGTGAGGAATGGGATTTGTTTGTCTAAAACACAAACCCTTTTATGAAACAACATTTTGTTTAAAAATGTTCAACATTTTGTTTGTTTTCAATCAAAATATTTTGTCTGATTTTGGTAGAATTTCTAATCAGACTGGAGAAGTTTCAATGAGTTTTGAAAGGCCTGGAACAAAATTAAAACAAAGCTGCCAATGAATTTCAGTTCTATGAGGTATGATGTGAGAGATTCCAATGAATTTGAGAAGTAGCCTCATGGTAGAGCTTGAACCATTACTGCTCAAAATGTTATTGATCTTGTTTGAGAAGTATGAGATATTACTGCTTTGACTCAGTTCCTTTTCCCAGTAAGGGAATAAATGCATTCTTTTTATATGCCATCTTTCCAGTAGCATGGTGAAGATTGAGATCATTAAATTGTGACTATTAATAGGTTATGTTTTACATCACTGTACAAAGCTGCTCGAAAACCCAAGTCATAATTATTTCTGTTTTGTTGGGAAAATTCTCCCTTTTTTTTCAATTTATCTCTGTAATTTAAGCAGTGTTATTTTCGACTGGGATCATGCCTCATTTTCTGTCACTTTTATTTGGGAAAAGAAAATTGAACATATCTCTTTGTAGAATTTGTGAACATAAAACACAAAAATTCCAGTAACTATTTTATGTTGACCTTTGTTAATTGTTGGAACTCGTTCAAATTTCACTCCCAGTACTGAATAATGCTGTGTTTTATTTGACATGATATGCAGAAATAAGTTATACCCTAAGATGGCCATTACTGCTGTATAATATTGTTATTCCAAAATTTTCCTAACTTCAGAGCAAAAAAACAAATGACTGGAGGAAGTCAGCAGGTCAGGCAGTATATGTGGAGGTGAAGGGTAAGATCTGGGTCAAGATCTGGGCCATGAACCAATTTTATGTATCTTTCTTCACAATGGAATAATTTTAACGTGCCCAGGTAAATTTGGGGGTTGGGGCTACTTAAGTCTTAACAAGGGTAGAAATGACTTTATGAAATGATAGGACTGAAGGCTGACAAGACTGCAAGTCTAATTGGCTACAGAAATTAGTTCTGTGATATAGCAAAATTCCCTAATTCCATCGAGGCAATGATTTCATGTCCTACATAAGATGAAGCAAGACAGCAAATGGGAGACTGTTGGAATTCATTATGAAGGAAGTAACTGCAGGATACCCAGAAAATCACAGTATCACCAAACCAAGGTGAACTTAAGGGCAACCATTATGATGAATCAAAGTTTGTTGAGGATGTCCTTGGCACTGTGGGTAAGAGGAATGTGTTTGGATTTTCCAGTGGTTGCTGATAAGGCACCACATAAAAGGTAATTTCCCAAGGCAAAAGTCTGTTGAGATAGGTGTAACATAGTAAGAAGAACAGTTGGATGGGTACCAGAGCAGACAAGATTGTTGAAATAAATGAGTCATTTTCAGGTGATGAAACTGTACTTTCTGGGGTTCCAGAGGGATCACTGTTAATGATTCAACTGTTTACAATCAATGACATGGACCCCAAGAATATAAACAAGAAAGTTCCAAGTAAATTTATTATCAAAGTACATATAAGTTGCCATATGCTTGAGATTTACTAATAGGCTCAGGAATAGTCGATTTGAATGCTCATGCCTAGTCTGCTAATCATTCACTTCTTGGGTGATATCATGCAAACACAAGAAAATCTGCATGTGTTGGAATTTCAAGCAACACACACAAAATGCTGGTGGAATGCAGCAGGCCAGGGAGCATCTATAGGAAGAAGTACAGTCAACATTTTGGGTCGAGACCCTTCGTCAGGACTATCTGAAAGATGAGATAGTAAGAGATTTGAAAGTGGGAGGGGGAGATCTGAAATGATAGGAGAAGACAGGAGGGGGAGGGATGGAGCTAAGAGCTGGGAAGTTGATTGGCAAAAGGGATACAGAGGTGGAGAAGGGGGAGTGTCATGGGACGGAAGGCCTTGGAAGAAAGAAAAGGGGAGGGGAGCACCAGAGGAAGATGGAGAACAGCAAGGAGTTATTGTGAGAGAGAAAGAGAGAGAAAATAAATTAAATAGGGATGGGGGTAAGAAGAGGAGGAGGGGCATTAACGGAAGTTAGAGAAATCAATGTTCATGTTATCAGGTTGGAGGCTACCCTGATGGAATATAAGGTGTTATTCCTCCAACCTGAGTGTGGCTTCATCTCGACAGTAGAGGAGGCCATGGATTGACATATCAGAACGGGAATGGGACGTGGAATTAAAATGTGTGGCCACTGGGAGATCCTTCTTCCTCTGGTGGACAGAGTGTAGGTGTTCAGGGAAGCAGTCTCCCAGTCTGCGTCGGGTCTCACCAATATATAGAAGGCCACACTGGGAGCACCAGACACAATATATCACACCAGCAGACTCACAGGTGAAGTGTCACCTCACCTGGAAGGACTGTCTGGGGCCCTGAATGGTGGTGTGGGAGGAAGTGTAGAGGCATGTGTAGCACTTGTTCTGCTTACAAGGAGAAGTGCCAGGAGGGAGATCGGTGGGAAGGGATGAGGGGGACGACTGGACAGGGAGTTGTGTAGGGGTGATCCCTGTGGAAAGCAGAAAGTGGGGGGGTGGAAGGAAAGATGTGCTTAGTGGTGGGATCCTGTTAGAGATGACGGAAGTTACGGAGTATTATATGTTGGACACGGAGGCTGGTGGGGTGGTAGGTGAGGACAAGGGGAACCCTATCCCTGGTGGGGTGGCGGGAGGATGGGGTGAGAGCAGATGTGTGTGAAATGGGAGAGATGCGTTTGAGGGCAGAGTTGATGGTGGAGGAAGGGAAGCCCCGTTCTTTAAAAAAGGAAGAGATCTCCTTCGTCCTGGAATGAAAAGCCTCATTCTGAGAGCAGATGCGGCAGAGACGGAGGAATTGCGAGAAGGGGATGGCATTTTTACAAGTAACAGGGCAGGAAGAGGGATAGTCCAGGCAGCTGTGATTTAGCAATAAAAAGATCCAGAGCAGGCAGGAAACTAGAGCGGGGTGTTCATGAAGAGGAGGAGGGTTGAAGACAGGAGAAGGGGTCATCGGTGGGGGTAGGAGAGTCCTTGCCAAAGAAGTAAGCTCGAAGATGGAGCCAGCAGAAGAAGAGTTCAGCGTCATGGCACACATGCTACACCTGCCCTTACACTTCCTCCCTCACCACCATTCAGGGCCCCAGACAGTCCTTCCAGGTGAGGCGACGGTTCACCTGTGAGTCTGCTAGTGTGATATACTGTGTCCGGTGCTCCTGGTGTGGCCTTCTATATATTGGTGAGACCCGATGCAGATTGGGAGACCGCTTCGCTGAACACCTACGCTTTGTCCGCCAGAGGAAGCAGGATCTCCCAGTGGCCACACATTTTAATTCCACGTCCCATTCCCATTCTGATATGTCTATCCATGACCTCCTCTGCTGTCAAGATGAAGCCACACACAGGTTGGAGGAACAACACCTTATATTCAGTCAGGGTAGCCTCCAACCTGATGGCATGAATATTGATTTCTCTAACTTCTGTTAATGCCCTTCCTCCCCTTCTTGCCCCAACCCTATTTATTTATTTATCTATCTATCTAGCTATTTATTTATTTATTTATTTATTCGTTCATTCATTCATTCATTCTCTCTTTCCCTCTCACAATCACTCCTTGCCTGTTCTCCATCTTCCTCTGGTGCTTCTCTCCCCCTTTCTTTCTTCCAAGGCCTTCCGTCTCACAATACTCCCCCTTCTCCAGCCTTGTATCCCTTTTGCCAATCAACTTCCTAACTCTCGGCTTCACCCCTCGCCCTCCTGTCTTCTATCATTCCGGCTCTCCCCTTCCCCCTCCCACTTTCAAATCTCTTACTATCTTTTTTTCCTGTTAGTCCTGATGAAGGGTCTCGACCCGAGACATTGACTGTACTTCTTCCTGTAGATGCTGTCTGGCCTGCTGCGTTCCACCAGCACTTTTTGTGTGTTGCATGATATCATTCCTACTTTCCTGGGCTTCTGTAAATCCCTCTGCAGCTGTATCTTCGACTTCCTTATCAGGAGACCGCAATCAGTGTGGATCAGTAAAAACATCTCCTTCTTGTTGATATTCAACAAAGATGCACCTCAAGGATGTGTGCTTATCCCACTGTTCCACTTCCTATGTTCGTGACTGTGTGGTGAAGCACAGTTCAGGCGCCATCTATAAGTTCACCATTAAAACCAGTGTTGTTGGTCGAATCTCAACTGCCAACAAAGAGGGAAAGGAATGAGATAAATCAGCTAGTTGAGCAGTGTCACAACAACACTCTTGCACTCAGTGTCAGCAAGACTAAGGAATTGATTGTAGATTTCAGGAAGAGGAAGTTAGGAAAACATGCAGTCTTCACTGAGGTCTCAGCAGTGGAAAGGGTGAGGATGTGTTAATGTCTATCCTGGACCCAACACGTTGATGTAATCAAGAAAAAAGCATGCCAGTGCCTCTATGTTAGGGTTTGAAGAGGTTTGGCATGTCACCAAATACTTAGGAACTTCTATAGATGCACACTGTCCAGTGCGCAAGCTCCAATGCACAGGGTTGCAAAAGGTTGCGGAGTCATCAAGTACGTCTTCAAAAGGCGGTGCCTCAGGAAGGTGGCGTCCATCAGTAAGGACCCTCACCACATGGAATATGCTCTCTTCCCTTTACTGGGGCATTAGGGAAGAAATACAGGAAGCTGAGGGCCCACACTTAATGACTCAGAAATGGCTTCTATCCCTCCGCCATCAGATTTCTGATCGATCCATGAGCCTATGATCACCACTTGATTATTCTCTTATCTTAGCAGTATTTATTTTGTAAGTTATAGCAGTTTTATGTCTTTGCACCTCACTTACTTAACAGAAACGTCATTCAAAGGAACACAGACAACAGAAAAAGATCAATTTAAAGAGCATGGGGGAACTGAGCAGTTGAAAGGGAATGGGGGAATAGAGGCCTTGGTAAGTGGAAGGGAGCCAGGCAAGCATTGATTGGAAATAATAGGTCATCTATGTTACCTGTTTGGAAGCATTACTTTGGGTAGCCTCTGTCCATTTGCCTCATTCTTTGTTCTCCCTGGAGCCAAGTGGGGCATCATTAAGATTTCAGATGATGGGCCAGATTTTAAAGAGTGAATTATCAGAGTTTGACCAGTGTTTTCAGTGATTCGTGTCATGAAATTGCTCATGTGCCTCTGACACCAACATTTTTCAATCTCACCTTTATTTTCAAAAAAGAAAAAAATTTTTACTTTGACGTGGATGATCTTACAGTTTTTCTCCCATGTATTCCATCTGCCTTATCCTTCCCCATCCTTTTAATTTGTTATTAACTCCTGAACATCCTCTTGTTAACCATTGACACAGTTTTGTATCGTTAGCAATACTGGATGTATTACACTTAATACCAAAATCTTGATACAGATTGTCAACACCTAGGGCCCCAGCACCGTTTTGTCTGTCATCTTGCTGTCACAAACTCACAATCTAAAAATGGCCTAGATATTTCTACCCTGTGTTTTCCATTTTGTTGCTAATCCACAATCCATGCATCAGTCATCTTCAAAATGTGTGTTCCAGCCTTTTTTGCTTCTGTCTTGTGTGGCACCTTATTGAAAGCTTTTCCACAGTTCCAATACACTGTCAAATTATGCTCTTATCTGTTCTACTGGTTGCAGTCTCAAAGAAGGGATTGAGGTCTCTAATGTACAGGAGGCAGAATTTAAAAATGGGAAATTCTTGCTGTCACATTTGAAGTGCTCCATACAGTTCTGATCTCCATATTTCGAAGTATATGCTTGGCACTGGGAGCAGTTTATTAGATTTTGTGGGAAGAAAGGTTTGTCTATGAGAAATGATTGAGTATACTGGGAATTTGGAAGAGTGAAAGGTAAAACAAGTGAGATTGCAAGAAAGCTTGATAAAGGAGATATTTTCTTCTTGTGGGGATGTCCTAAACCAGGGAGAATAGTTTGAGAGGACGTTGGTGCTAAGGCAGAATTTCTCCTGAGTGTTATGAACTTCTGCAATTCTGTACCACACAGAGTTGTGCAATCTGAATCACTGAATCTATTCATCGCTAAATTGGTCAGGTTTTCAGACTATAATGAAGTTAATGGTTTTTGGGAACTAGCAAAGAAGTAGGGGACACAACTAAGACTGGATCAGCTAGAACATTATGGATTGGTGAATCTTGTGGGGACTATTCCTTTTGTTCTGGAGTGACGATTTCAACTTTCCAGAGATGCTGCTTATTTGGATAAGTTCTTCCAGCAGTTCTGCTGTTTGTTTCATATTACAGCATCTGCAGGTGTATTTGCTTTATATCTATGAAATGGGTCTGACTTAACCGACATAATTTCTGAAGAAATTACTTATTGGTTACAAGAAATTAGTGCCATTATTTCCTTCAAAACTGGTATTGTTTCATTTTTCATCTGGAATGACTCCATTAGCAAATATATTTGCATTTGTAGTTTGCTTATGTGTCCTCTCAAGAGAGTAGAGCTGAGACATATAGTTGCTGTGTTTCTTTGTATGATTTAAGTGTAAGCCTAAAACAAAAATTGGCAAGAGTTATTACTGTTCCATTCCTGATTATGCAAATGCAGAGAGAAGTAGCTTTTGTGGTTGCCCAGGTCAGTCATATCATGATGCGTTCTGCCTTTCATATCATCTTGTTATTGTAGATACAGTCTTTCTGCTAATGACGGAGACCATTTTGATTTATTGGGCAACATTTAGTTTTTCCCAAAAACACTTATTGAGAATCTTGGGGTTTGAAGCTGTAGGTATGCTTGGCCTTTGTACAAACTGGTGATAGACAATGTTTGAAACTGAAGAACCAACAATTCTTTTGCTTAAACCTGGAAAAATGGATGCTGTGCAGCTGAAAAAAGTGTAATTTGAGGTAGAGCAATAGTGTATCCATTCCCTAATCTCTTTGTACCTGGTGATAAATTTGACCTCTGATTTTCTGGCAAGTGTTTCATCTGCTCTGAAAATAAATTCTAATGTTGATCTTAATGTTGATTCTTAAAGTGACATCAACAATAGTGTAATACTCAACATTCTTTTGTGGTGTGATTTTCAGATGTATAGTCCTGGACATTAAAACTCATTTGATGATTGAATAGTCAGCTTTAACTGATGGCATTTTCTGTGAATTCATACGATTTGAAGTTTTAGTAGTCATGTTGGACTCTCCATCCTCACAGAGTTTGGTAATCACCTCACAGATCAATTATAGTTTCACCAAAATGCTTGGGCTGCTTTGCAGTTGGATGGTAATGTCTCACTTTCTTATCTTCAGGTTTATTCCAGGACGCTGCTGAGACTTCTACCACATCTCATAATTTGCTATTTACCCGCAGTGGCCATTTTATTAGATATCCCCTGTACTTGATAAGGTGTCCACTGGGTTTATATCTGTGGTTTTCTTCTGCTGTAGCTCGTTCACGTCAAGGTTCAAAATGTTATGCATTCAGAGATGCTCTTTAACATGTGGTTATTTGAGTTACTGTCTTCCTGTCAACTTGAACCAGTCTGGTCATTCTTCTCTTAACTCTCTCATTAACAAGGCATTTTCGTCTACAGAACTGCTGCTCACTGGATGTTTTTTTGTTTTGTTGCACTATTCTCTGTAAAGAGACTGTTGTGCATGAAAATCCCAAGAGATCAGCAGTTTCTGAGATGCTCAAACCACCCCATCTGGCACTGACAATCATTCTATGGTCAAAGTCACTGAGATCACATTTCCTCCCCCTTCTGATGTTTGGTCTGAACAACAGTTGGACCTCTTGACCATGTTGGCATGCTTTTATGTATTTTGCTGCCACGTGATTGGATTGGCAGATTAGACATTTGCATTCATGAGCAGGTGTACAGATATATCTAATAAAGTGGCCACGGGGGTTGTTGAGGGGAGGTAGAATCACCCAAGCTCCACATAGACACAAGCAGAGAAAGCTTCGTCTACTGTTTTTTCAATATTCTTGAGCAAACATGGGAATTTGTTGGCATCACCAACTTTCCCAAAACTCATTGATTCTGGTTTTACGTTTATGTTGTATTACTTACAGCAAAGATTTTCCTGAAAGTTTGTTGTCAGGAGTGCTTGGCTGTAGCCTTAGAGGACCTTTGCAGCCCCTTTGCACTAAGAACACGCTTCTTACAAACACTGTCCCTCACCTGTTTTCCTGACCATCTGAGAACACTCCTATGCTTTTCAGCAAAGAGACTCTGAGGCTGCAAATGCTACTGCATGCTTTTATATATAGCATTGATTCTGCCCTCCTCTATTCTTCTGAGACCTGAACTACCTTTATCATCCGTTATCTCCAGACGCTGGAAAAATAACACTCATGTTGTGTCTGTAAAATTGTTCAAATTCACTGGCAGGTTAAACGAACCAATGTTCTCTCTCAGGCCAGTGTCTGCAACATCAAGGCCTTAACTACTCTCCACTGGCTAGGCTGGGCTAGTTAAGTCATTTATATCCCGGACACCAAACTCCAGAAACTATCATTTTTTTCCCTAACTCTCACAGGAGATTACCAGGCAGATAGGAAAAAAAGATCTAAGGTTACACTTAAAATTTACTGAAAGAGATGTAACATCCCTGTTGATAGCTAGTAACCTGTGGACCATGATTTGGGATGGTATTGAGAACCTCAAGGCAATGCATTGGGAGCTCACAACAGCTCTGGGATGAAAGGATGTTGCTCCCTCACAAAACTAACCACTTCCCCATAGCAGTTTCCTGTTTCTTATGTGGAAGAGAGAATCACCCACTTTGACTTGGAGGCTATTTCAGAATCCAGAGTGGAAGCAAGTCATTTTATTCCCAAAGGACTGCCCAAGAAGAGGATTTGTATGGTAATATGACCTGGTAAGGGTTGTTGCTGAGGTTGCAAGCTGTGATCTTTGCCAGCAATTTGCATTATCTTGAAATAGATCAGTAGTGGAACTTGCAGTGAAATCAACACAGGAATATCCATTAACACCGTTCTGGGAGACCCATAATTAAAGATCAAGATGTTTAAGACATTTAAAAACAGTGTGCAACAGGCGCACTCACTGTTTTAATAGATAGATGATTGTGTATCTTTTCATGCAACTGAACAATGCTGCTAGGTGACTAAAACACCCAAGTGGTTTGAACCTGAACTGGTCAGATTTTTTAAAAAGCTATCAGTTGTACTGAAGGATCTTTCAGTTAGCAAGAAAGGCAAATTATCTCAGATACCCACTCCTTACCATGTGGGCTTTTCTGACACTAAACATTCTTTTGATTGCTGTTTCTTGGCAAATGTGTACTGTTCATGCTGCAAGTAGTTGAGGTTTAATTAAAATTGAAAACTGAGGGGTTATAATTGTGTTCATGATATTGGTGCCATAACAGTTACTCAGAACCTTGAGTAGATAGCAATAACACAGTTGCATACAATTTTGTACTTGTTTCCTAATGCAAAAACAAGATGTTGGGTTATCATCGAGCAGACTTCAATTTAAAAGCAAAAGTTTTGGATCAGGTTTCTGCTCAACAAAAGGATGCATTGCATGGGATCAGCTTTCTATTGTATATTGAAACTTTGGGATAAATAAACCCTTTGCAAGTGTGTCTCACAGTAATGAAATAACTGAACAAGTGGGTGACTGGAATTATTGTAAACAGGGCACTATTATTTATGAAATGACCTTTGAAGAATGGAGTGGGTTTTAATTACATTCAACAAAATGTGTGTATTCAGGACAGCTTGCTGAGGCTGCCGCGAGAGCACAGAATCCAATGATTTTTCTTAAGACAAATCTGAAGTATATTCTTGGCAACCTGACTGGCCACAGAAGGGTTATAACTCCTGCTGGTGTCATGAAAGTTGCAGTTTCCTTCAGTTCTTGATTTATTTAACTGTACAACTTCTGAAAATATCATTGGCCAGCTGTATTAGGATACGCTGCTTTCTTTTTGTACACCAACTCACCAGGAGCATCCAAGGAAGATATTATTTACCTTCAGTGGTATTCAGTTTATTGGGGCAAAATGGAGCAGTTAGTTAGGATCATCAATTCTGGTAAGCGTTTTCTGTGCACATTTGTTAAGTCATTTCAGAACATTGCTTTGCTTAAGTACTAATAATGATTCTTTTGCATTTTTGAAGTGAATTCTTGAACCATACCTGTCCTTCCCAAAACACCTCAATCTGTGTCATTTTATGTTTACCAGAAGGGAGGAAGGAAAATTACACAACATTGGTTTGTAACATCTGCTCAGCAAGAATTTGTGCCATATTGCCATACTTTTCCTTCGCAGGTAATGATCCAAGTTAAGTCTATAAGTTGTTATTACATTGGTTTTCTTCACCTTTTCAGATTCTGCTTTCCAGTTCCTAACCTGCAGCATTAAATAGGTCTTCAGCTCTACTGATTCCCCTACTCCTACCCTTCTTCTCTTTTGCCAGAAGTTTTTATTTATATGAGAAAGGCCTGAAGTTAACAGGTTTATATCTCTTTTGAATAAAGTTGTTTGTAACATTTACAACCCTATAGTTCACTGTTGCTACTCCTGTGTTCAAGATAATTGAAAAATTGCAGCCATAAGTATCGTTATTTTCCTCATTAGCGTGGTTACATATGAAGTGACCCAAATAATATTTCATCGTGAGCAGTACAGGTATTTAAGAACTTCATCTTTATCTCTCCAGCTATTTTCTCTACAACTTCCTCTATTGTGACATTTCCAACAATCTTTGTAAAGATTAAAGCAAAACATTCAATTTGTGCTTTTCAATATTCTTTGCCTGCATAACAATATTTTTTTGTTTCCAGTCTTCGTTTTTATATGTTTAGCATTAGATCTTTTTTCATACATTCATTGCCCCTTAATTCTGTTGCCAGGTATATTTTATATTATGCTTCTCTATTATAGACCTGATATGTAATAGATTTTCTGTTTCCATTGTGTCTTAAGATTAATTACTTCTGTCAAAGTGTAGATTCAGTTCTCATTTTTGGTATCCATCAGACCTTACTGCAGAGTTCTTGGAAATCCCGCGCAAAAAAGGCACTATTGAACCAAATGTAAAATCAAAAAGCAATAAGAAAAATTGAAGCTGATAATTGACACCTAGATATGATTTGTGTGAGGAAGAGAAAAGTGATTTAAAAGTAGCTGGGCAATTTGGGAAAAACAAATCTAGGAAACTCAGACCACCTTGCATAACTGGAATTCAGGATATCACTCTGGTCTGAATAATTCTGTGCAGTACCTATTTTGGGATCACTGTGTAGAAGCAGATTCAAAATTGCTTGAAGTAAAGATGAAACCTTCCTGCAGTCTCATTTCTCTGGGAAATGAACCACTTCTGACATCTAACCTAAAGTTGGCTTTGATAATCTTAAAATTGTCAAAATTGGGTTTATTACCACTGATATATGTCAGTGGCAGTGGTGCAGTGCAAGACAAAAAAATTACTATGTTACAAAAAAAGTAATAGCTAACCAAAGTACTGCAAAAGAGGAATAATGAGGTAGTCTTCATGGACTTTTCAGGAATGATATGGCAGAGGAGAAGAAACTGTTCCTAAAATGCTGAATGTAGGTCTTCAGATTCTTGTACTTCCTCCCTGATGGTAGTATTATGATGGTAGTGATATTATGAAGGATCCCACCCATCCTTTTCATGGACTGTTTGCCACACTCCTGTCAGTGAGGAGGCAACATAACATCCATGACAGGACCACTGAAAAGTCACTTTCCTTGAGCCGTAAGGTAGATCAACCCCTCCACCCACTAACCTCCCCAAAACTCCCACCATGACTGCTTTATCATTTCCTGTCAGTCACCTTCTGTTCAGACACTTCTGTGCTAAGTGTCACTTTATGTACATTCAATCAGTCTGTACATATTAAACGTCTGTATTTATATTTATTGTCTTTTTTGTTGTTCTCTTTATCTTTTTTTTTGCGCTGCATTGGATCTAGGGTAACAATTATTTCATTCTCCTTTACACTTGTGTCTTAGAAATGACATTAAACAATCTTGAATAACTTGAATGGTGGAGAAATTAGTGTCTGTGATGGAGCTGGCTGAGTCTACAACACTCTACAGCCCCTTTCACTCCTTTAAATTGGAGCCTCTAGATCAGGCGATGGTGTAGCCAGTCAGAATGCATCTAGTCCACCATGCATCTAGAGAAATTTGTTAGAGTTTTTGTGGCATACCAAATCCCTTCAGACTCCTAATGAAGTATAGCTTTCTTTATGGTTTATTAATACATTGTACCCAGGATAGATCACCTGAGGTGTTAGCACCCAGGAACTTGAAGCTGCTCATCCTTTCCACCACTGACTCCTCCATGAGGACTGGTCTGTATTCTCCCCACTTTCCCTTCCTGTAGTCTACAATAAATTTCTTGGTCTTGCTGATGTTGTACAGGGTTGGTGCACACCACTCAAGCAGCCAATCTATCTCACTCTTCTACATTTCCTCATTGCCTTCTGAGATTCTGCCAACAACAGTGGTGTCATTGGTGAATTTATAGATGGTGTCTGAGCTGTGTCTAGTGTTACGTACCCCGTAACTGGGTTGCCAAACCAGCAGAAATGGATCACTCAGTTGGAGTCTGGAGTACTAGAACTAAGAAAGTTTTATTAAAGAAACAAGCAACACAGTAATCGAAAGGATAATAAATGCAACAGTTCAGCGATGATAAACACACATGTGCACAGAATTAAGATAACAGCATCAATCAAGCTCTATCGTTGTCTAGGGGTAAATGACCAAATTTCAAAGTGACTCAAAGTTCAGTTCGCAGTAATCGTTGCCATGGCGATGGACAACGTGGGGGAAGAGAGAGATAGAACAGGAACAACTGATCATTCAGAACGGCTTCACTCACAGACCAGCGAGATTGCTCACAAGCAACTTTTGGGCGGGTCCTTGGTGATGTCACCTGAGGTCACTGACTGTGACCCCTCCTCCAGATATGGTCGATCCTCTGCAGTGAACCCGGCACCCAGGCAAGGGCGGACACACACCGGGTTCCCGCGGATCGTACCTTTCCACCCTGGTCGTTGTCTGGTACTTCTCACCCACTCGTGAGAGGCGCACCGCTTCCAGGATCTCGTTACCTCGGGTGGCGTGTGTGTCTGTCTTAGTGAACCTGTCCCTTTTTATCCCCCTGCTGGGGCATCACCTGTCCATCACTTCAAACAGTTCAAGGTTCAAAGGGGGGAGCCGCTCCAGACAGCTCTCTCTCTCCCGTTCCTTCATTACACATCTCCAGACGCTGCTCCATTGTTCCTTATCTCTCCTTCCCCTGAGGGCAGGTGGCAGACCACTTGCTGATGTCACTGATGCTAACCCAGGCCAGCAAACATCTTAATTTTATGTGTATTCTCGTCACACTTCCCCCCTTTAAAGGATTTTTACCGGGAGGTAAAAATTACAAACATGACTACATTATTTGATACACACACAAATATGCATCTTTATCAGTTATTTGGCTAATACAGAGAATTTGAAGCTGTCAACGCCTTGACAGACAGTCATCACATTTTCTGTTCCTTTTACACGTGTTGTTAATAATCCCTTAGACCAGGCTCCAACTCAGCAAACTTCATAGTGGCCAAAAACACTGATGAATTGCGACCAGTGTAACCTCTCATTTGGTTTTGTCCCGGACCACAATAACAAGGGTCGTCCCATTCCGACTCAGTTTTCTCTCGCAAGGGCTTAGTAGGAGGGGAACGGGTATTGACCGCAGAGTTATTGCAAAACTTCCTGCAGTACCCCACCATCTCCAAGAGCCTTCTGAGGGCCCTCTTGTCTGTCGGGCTTGGGAGGTCAGCGATAGCCTGCACTGTAGCTTGCATCACTGCCAGCTGCTCCTGTGTCACCACAATTCCCAGGTAAGTGACCCTCGTGTGGCCGAATTCATTTTTTTCAAGGTTCACTATCAAACTGGCTTCAGACAGCCATATTAAATTGCCAATACACACCTCTGTGTTCATCAGCCCTTTAGTCACTGAATTACTCATTAAATATGGGTGTTGTTTACTTGGCTGCCCTATTGTAACCACAATCACCCAACGTCCCAGTTCTTTGCATTTCCTCGGGACAATCAAACACATGGGTGCGAGTCGTTTAATTACTTCTGCTAAAGATTCGCTTTGTTTGGGGATTAAGGGAGAGACCTTATCAGTAGACCTGGCCAAAACAATAGCCTTCTCCCATCTGACCGATCCCATCCTAATCTTTTCAAAATGGTTTTTTCCTCTTATCAGGGGGCCCCTAGCTTCTTTGATTTCCACGCTAACACCGACTAGGTTTGTTAGCATATCAAAAGCCGGTGACCGTCTCAGTTCGCGTCGGTCATGATCAATAACATTTTTCCCCCTGGGCAGCCGGTAAATCTCTTTCATGATTCCACCAACTGTTTCCTCCAGCACCGCAAAATGTCCACCGGGTGGTACCTCGTGGGCCATGTTAAAAACCTCATCCCCATAACTCTTTTGCACCACCCCCCACTCCTCATCTGCGGATACTGTCCTTGATTTCCCTTTCCTCCTCCGCACAATAGCTTGTCAAGGCTGTGTCAGAGAGAGCGGTCTCTGCCACAACTATCAGCCCCTCGTCTCGCTCCTGCGTCTGCACAAATTCTTTCCTGGCTACTGCTACGTCCGTCCCAGCTCCCTCACTACCTCTTATCTCACTACACCCTGTCTCATACAAGGTTGGCAAAAATGTTTCAGCTAAATTCACTATCGCGGGCCCGCGATGAACCTGTGAGTCCAGGGGCGGGGCCTCAATGCTGGCAGGCTGATCTGTCAATCTCACGACTGGGAACACGATTCCTCCGGCGATGTCATTACCGAGCAAGACTTCCACGTCTTTCATCGGTAATTCGGACCTCACCCCGATCGTGACTAGTCCAGAGACCAGGTTGCTCTGTAAGTGTATCTGGTGCAAAGGGACTGACTCTGTCCCTTCCCCAACACCTTTGACCTCTACCTCCCCAGTCTGGGTCTCTGAGCTAAACTCTAATACACTCTTCAGTATTAGTGACTGACACGCTCCCGTGTCTCTCCAGATCCGCACTGGAACTGGTTTTAACCTCTCCTTCACTGACACCAGTCCGGCCGAGATAATCCTCTCGCGCCCTTCCTGGACTTTTTCAGACCTGTCCTTCCCTAGCGGTTCGCTTAACAGCTCGATACAGCCATTCAAAATTTCCGCTTTTCCTTTCCCCATCTGCTTCCTTGGGGCAAAGCACCTGGACGCAAAGTGTCCGACTTTCCCACAATTATAACAGACGACCCCAGGAGTCTTCCTACCAGACTGCTTCCGGTCTACCTTATCCTTTTCACTAGTCCCCGGCTTACTTTCTGACTTTTCCGGCGGACTCTCCCCACCGTCCTGACTACCCTTCTGGTAGCCTTTACTCGGGGCAAACTTCATTTTATGCGTCAACGCATACTCATCCGCTAACTTAGCAGTTGCGGCTAATGTGGCTGCCTCTTTCTCATCGAGGTAGGGTCTCATACCCTCAGGGACACAACCTTTAAACTGCTCAATCAGGATCAGCTGCAGCAGTCTGTCATAATCCCCCTCTACCCCATTCGAGGCGCACCAACGCTCACAATATGTTTGCATCTCAAGGGCAAACTCCAAATACGTGCGGTCCCACTGCTTCCTCGCATTCCGGAACCTCTGCCGGTATGCCTCCGGGACCAACTCATAAATCCTGAGGATGGCCTCTTTCACCACCTCATACCTCTGGGCATCTTCCGCGGACAAAGCTGAGTAAGCTTCTTGGGCCTTCCCTTTCAGTACACTCTGAAGTAACACAACCCACTTATCCCTCGGCCAGTCCTGACTTATAGCCACTTTTTCGAAGTGGAGAAAGTACCGATCCACGTCGGTATCGTCAAATGGGGGAACCAGCCTAACCTCCTGGGTCGCCCGGAACCCTCCACCTTGGTTCGGCACGAGCCCCTGCTCGGCCCTTATCTTTAACTTCTCCAGCTCAAATTCCCTTTCCCTCTGTTTCCCTCTCTCTTCTCGCTCCCATTGCTTCTCTTTCTCCTCTCTCTCTAACTGTCTCTCTCTCTCTTTCTCTTCTCTTTCCAACTGTCGTACCCGGAACTCGTGCTCGAGTCTCAGTTTTTCAAACTGTACCTGTACCGCGTCTCCAGCAGGTTTTTCAATAGACACCACCCCCAGCTCACCTTGGGGAAACACACCTTTAGATACATAGTGCTCTACAATAGCTCTGTGTATCTCCTCTCTCCTCATTGTCGACTTCACCTTAGCAAGATTTAACCGTTTGGCCACAGCTATCAATTCCGATTTCCTGGCATCCTCTAATGCCTCCAAGGTCAGCGCCTTTAGAAATTCCTCAGCCTCCATTTCTGCTGTTTGTCTTTTCTTTCTTTCGAGAATTTTAACCCAATCAATTTACTCTGTCCCAAATTTAGCGTTCAAAATCCTGGACGAGCCCCCACTTATGTTACGTACCCCGTAACTGGGTTGCCAAACCAGCAGAAATGGATCACTCAGTTGGAGTCTGGAGTACTAGAACTAAGAAAGTTTTATTAAAGAAACAAGCAACACAGTAATCGAAAGGATAATAAATGCAACAGTTCAGCGATGATAAACACACATGTGCACAGAATTAAGATAACAGCATCAATCAAGCTCTATCGTTGTCTAGGGGTAAATGACCAAATTTCAAAGTGACTCAAAGTTCAGTTCGCAGTAATCGTTGCCATGGCGATGGACAACGTGGGGGAAGAGAGAGATAGAACAGGAACAACTGATCATTCAGAACGGCTTCACTCACAGACCGGCGAGATTGCTCACAAGCAACTTTTGGGCGGGTCCTTGGTGATGTCACCTGAGGTCACTGACTGTGATCCCTCCTCCAGATATGGTCGATCCTCTGCAGTGAACCCGGCACCCAGGCAAGGGCGGACACACACCGGGTTCCCGCGGATCGTACCTTTCCACCCTGGTCGTTGTCTGGTACTTCTCACCCACTCGTGAGAGGCGCACCGCTTCCAGGATCTCGTTACCTCGGGTGGCGTGTGTGTCTGTCTTAGTGAACCTGTCCCTTTTTATCCCCCTGCTGGGGCATCACCTGTCCATCACTTCAAACAGTTCAAGGTTCAAAGGGGGGAGCCGCTCCAGACAGCTCTCTCTCTCCCGTTCCTTCATTACACATCTCCAGACGCTGCTCCATTGTTCCTTATCTCTCCTTCCCCTGAGGGCAGGTGGCAGACCACTTGCTGATGTCACTGATGCTAACCCAGGCCAGCAAACATCTTAATTTTATGTGTATTCTCGTCACACTAGCCACAGAGTCATGAGTGTTGAGAGAGTAGAACAGTGGATTAAGTATGCATCCTTGAGGTGTTCCAGTGTGATTGTCGGCAAGAGGAGTTGCTGTTTCTGATTCGCATTGACTGTCAAGAATCTCAGTTCTACGGAGAGGTACATAGGCCCAGGTTTTGAAGTTTGTTGATTAGTACTGTGGGGATGATGGCATTGAATACTGATAAATGGCAACATGACCTGTACATTGAGGTTCTCCACTTGTTTGTTTGCTTGAATTAAATTTTCCACTCAGAAATAATATTTTCCCTTGATTAATCTTGACAAAATTTAGAAAATACATTCCTTGTCCATTTATCTCTTGAATGAGGAATGCCAGCTTTTATAATCAATCTTCATGAAACATTTAAAACCGAGAATCATCTTGCAACTCTTTTCTTCACCCACTCAATATCATCTTTTTGAACAGATCCAGGTTGGAATCCTTTTTCTAGCTGAGACTTAAAGAATTTATTGTGAAAGGACTGGATAAATAGAATCATCCTTGTCCACCTTTACATTATGTCTCTCGGTTTTTATGTATTCTAAGTGTGGTTTATCCAAAGTTGAATTTATGTTTAACATACCTCCTTGGCTTTTGTAGAAGTTAGCTTTTATACTTTCTGTGTCATTTTTCTAGTTGTGCTACTACTTTTAATGTTTTATGGATCTACAGAATGTCACTTAGTGTCTTGGATTCCAAATGTGGTACTAATGATTGAAGGTGTCAGTGCTGAATTTGAAAACCTTTGGGCAAATTGCAAATGTAAATGTGTTGATTCTAAAGTAGCTTGTTTTAGTAAATGCTTAAATGATTATTCTCACTCTCTGTTGTTTCTGCCTTTCACATTATTGCATATACAGTACTATGCAAAAGTCTTAGGCACATGTATATAGATGGGATGCCTAAGACTTTTTGCACAGGATTGTAGTAATTTTATGTATTGCACTGTACTGCTGCAGCAAATGGGAAAAACAATTTCATGATATATAAGAACATAGACCATAAGACATTGGAGCAGAATTAGACCACCTGGCCCATCGAGTCTGGTCCACCATTCAATCATAGCTGATCCTTCTTTTCTATCTCCTCCTCAACCCTAGTTTCCGGCCTTCTGTCCGTAACCTTTGACGTTGCGTTAATCTCTGCCTGAAATACACCCAATGACCTGGCCTCCACAGCTGCATGTGGCAGCAAATCCCACAAATTCACCACCCTTTGGCTAAGAAATTTCTCTGCATCTCTGTTTTGAAAGGGCATCCCTCTATCCTGAAGCTATGCCCTCTTGTCCTAGACTCTCCCACCATGGGAAACATCCTTTCTACATCTACTCTGTCTAGGCCTTTCAACATTCAAAAGGTTTAAATGAGATTCCCCCCCGCCCGCAATCCTTCTGAATCCCAGCGAGTGCGGACCCAGAGCCACCAAACATTCCTCGTATGATAATCCTTTCATTCCTGAAATCATCCTTGACAAGGTTCCACACGGTAGGCTTATTCAGAAAGTCAGAAGGCATGGGATCCAGGGAAGTTTGGCCAGGTGGATTCAGAATTGGCTTGCCTGCAGAAAGCAGAGGGTGGTGGTGGAGGGAGTACATTCAGATTGGAGGGTTGTGACTAGTGGTGTCCCACAAGGATCGGTTCTGGGACCTCTACTTTTTGTGATTTTTATTAACAACCTGGATGTGGGAGTAGAAGGGTGGGTTGGCAAGTTTGCAGACGACACAAAGGTTGGTGGTGTTGTGGATAGTGTAGAGGGTTGTCGAAGATTGCAGAGAGACATTAATAAGATGCAGAAGTGGGCTGAGAAGTGGCAGATGGAGTTCAACACGGAGAAGTGTGAGGTGGTCCACTTTGGAAGGACAAACTCCAAGGCAGAGTACAAAGTAAATGGCAGGTTACTTAGAAAGTGTGGAGGAGCAGAGGGATCTGAGGGTACATGTCCACAGATCCCTGAAAGTTGCCTCACAGGTAGATAGGGTAGTTAAGAAAGCTTATGGGGTGTTAGCTTTCATAAGTCGAGGGATAGAGTTTAAGAGTTGCGGGGTAATGATGCAGCTCTATAAAACTGGTTAGGCCACACTTGGAGTACTGTGTCCAGTTCTGGTTGCCTCACTATAGGAAGGATGTGGAAGCACTGGATAGGGTACAGAGGAGATTTACCAGGTTGCTGCCTGGTTCAGAGAGTATGGATTATGATCAGAGATTAAGGGAGCTCGGGCTTTACTCTTTGGAGAGAAGGAGGATGAGAGGAGACATGATAGAGGTATACAAGATATTAAGAGGAATAGATAGAGTGGACAGCCAGCATCTCTTCCCCAGGGCACCACTGCTCAATACAAGAGGACATGACTTTAAGGTAAGAGGTGGAAAGTTCAAGGGGCATATTAGAGGAAGATTTTTTACTCAGAGCGTGGTTGGTGCGTGGAATGCACTGCCTGAGTCAGTGGTGGAGGCAGATACACTAGTGAAATTTAAGAGACTACTGGACAGGTATATTGAGGAATTTAAGGTGGGGGGTTATATGGGAGGCAGGGTTTAAGGGTCGGCACAACATTGTGGGCCAAAGGGCCTGTATTGTGCTGTACTGTTCTATGTTCTAACCTCCTCTGGACCCTCTCCAATGTCAGCACGTCTTTTCTAAGATGAGGGACCCAAAACTGTTCACAATACTAAAGTTGAAACCTCACCAGTGCCTTATAAAGCCTCAGCATCACATCCTTGCTCTTGTATTCTAGACTTCTTGAAATGAATGCTAACATGACATTTGTCTTCCTCACGACCGACTCAAACTGCAAGTTAACCTTCAGGGTGTTCTGCACAAGGACTCCCAAGTCCCTCTGCATCTCAGATTGCTGGATTTTCTCCCCAAAGAGAAAATAGACCGCACATTTATTTCTACTACCAAAGTGCATGACCATGCATTTTCCAACATTGTATTTCATTTGCCACTTTATTGCCCATTCTCCTAATCTGTCTAAATCCTTTTCCAGCCTGCCTGTTTCCTGTACACTTCCTGCCCCTTCACCAATCTTCATATCATCTGCAAACTTGGCAACAAAGCCACCTATTCTATCATCTAAATCATTTATAAACAGCATAAAAAGAAGTGATTCCAACACTGACCCCTACGAAACACCACTAGTCACTGGCAGCCAACCAGAAAAGGATCCTTTTATTCCAACTCGCTGCCTCCTACCAATCAGCCAATGGCCTAACCATGTTAGCAACTTTCCAGTAATACCATGTGGCCCTTAACTTGGTAAGCAGCCTCATGTGTGACACCCTTGTCAAAGGCTTTCTGAATGTCCGACTATATAACATCCACTGCATCCCCTTTACCTATCGTACTTGTAATCTCGTCAAAGAATTCCAACAGGTTCATCAGGCAGGACTTTCCATGAAGGAAACCATGCTGACTTTGTACTATCTTGTCCTGTGTCACCAAATACTCCATCACCTCATCCTTAACAATTGACTCCAACATCTTCCCAACCATTGCTAACTAGTCTATAATTTCCTTTCTGCTGCCTTCCTCCTTTCTTCAAGAGTGGAGTAAGATTTGCAATTTTCCAGTCCTGCGGCACCATGCTAGAGTTCAATGATCTTTGAAAGATCATTTCTAATGCCACCACAATCTCTAATGCTATCTCTTCCAGAACCCTAGGATGCAGTTCCTCTGGTCTGGGTGACTTGTGTACCTTTAGGTCTTTCAGCTTTTTGAGCACCTTCTGTCTTGTAATAGTAACCACACCCACTTCTCTTCCTTCACACACTACAGCATCAAGCATACTGCTAGTGTCTTCCACAGTGAAGACTGACACCAAATACTTATTTAGTTTATCAGCCATCTCCTTGTCCCCCGTTATTATTTCTCCTGCCTCATTTTCTAGCGGTCATATGTGAGTGATGATAAACCTGATTCTGATATGAGTCTGTATTGAGGACTGAGAGTGGGAAGGGGGCAGGAAGAGGAGAGAATCATGGTTGGGGAAAAGGGGGAAGGAGTGGGAAGCACCAGAGAGACATTCTGTTATTATCAATAAACTAATTGTTTAGAATCAAATGTCTTGGGGCTGGATGTGTCTGCACCCGCGCCACTCCCTGCTCCTGACACTTCAGGGCCAACTGCCCTACACCGCCCCCACAGCACTCCACCCTCACCATTCCCAATATCCTTTGCCTCTGCCAGATTTACAAACTGGCTCTGCGCTCCATGTTGATAAATACAGTACTGTGCAAAAGTTTTATGCACCCTAGCTATATATATTTGTGCCTAAGGCTTTTTGCACAGTGCATTATTTACATTTTAATACATTATTAGTCCCCTTTTGTGTTGTACTCTCAACTGTAAAACAACTGAAAATGGCAACAACTGAAGAACTCATATTTATGTTTGACCTTAGCAACTTGTCCAGACTGCTTCACTTAATAAATTGCAATGAAATATCAAGGCTCCTCCTGCAACACTAATCAGCTTGTGATGTTTGTTAACGAGGAAATAAGAACTTCTGTATCTTCACTGTGATGGGAATTTGTCTCATATGAACATGATTCAGGCCTGTAGGTGTTACTGATCCAAGCAGACAATGCCAAGTGTTTAAATAAGTTGTGATTGTAAAATTTTGATACCATAATCAACTGAAACTTCAGATTTTGTTAAATGATGAATTGCGTGAATTAACTTTTGTTGATTTCAGCACAGAGTATCAGTGAGAAAGGTATCAAGCTCTTGACCAGGATTGAAAATACAGATTTTAGTATTTAGAGACAAGGTCACTTACACTGATGCAAACAACACATATTGCCTAATTATTGAAATATGATGCCAAGCATCTAAGAGTATTTGTTCAGATTAAACATTTAAAATCAGGAAACATTTCTCACTGTCCTCAGATATGACATTCAGAATCAGAATCAGGTTTATTATCACTGGCATATGATGTGAAATTTGTTAACTTAGCAGCAGCAATTCAATGCAATACATAATCTAGCAGAGAGAAAAAAAAATAAAAAATAATAATAAATAAACAAACAAGTAAATCAATTACGTATATTGAATAGATTAAAAAATGTGCAAAAACTGAAATACTGTATATTATAAAATAAGTGAGGTAGTGTCTAAAGCTTCAGTATCCATTTAGGAATTGGATGGCAGAGGGGAAGAAGCTGTTCCTGAATCACTGAGTGTGTGCTTTCAGGCTTCTGTATCTCCTACCTGACGGTAAGAGTGAGAAAAGGGCATGCCCTGGGTGCTGGAGGTCCTTAATAATGGATGCTGCCTTGCTGAGACACCACTCCCTAAGGATGTCTTGGGTACTTTGTAGGCTAGTGCCCAGGATGGAGCTGACTAGATTTACAAACTTCTGCAGCTTCTTTTGGTCCTGTGGTCCTGTGCAGTAGCCCCTCCATACCAGACAGTGATGCAGCCTGTCAGAATGCTCTCCACGGTACAACTATAGAAGTTTTTGAGTTTATTTGTTGACATGCCAAATCTCTTCAAACTTCTAATAAAGTATAGCCACTGTCTTGGCTTCTTTATAACTACATCGATATGCTGGAACCAGGTTAGATCCTCAGAGATCTTGACACCCAGGAACATGAAGCTGCTTACTCTCTCCACTTCTGATCCCTCTATGAGGATTGGTATGTGACCATTCCACTTGTTGGCATATCTCACTTCTGTACGCCTTCTTGTCACCACCTGAGATTCTGCCTTCTGATGGAGATCTGGGCATTTGTGCTTTTTGTAGATGGCAGAAATGCTACAGCCATAGTGTGCAGTGTCATGGGAATGGTCAGTTGATAAAACAAGTGAAGAGTATTCAATTACACAAAACCTGCTGGTTACATTTTGCAGGTCAGGCAGAAGCTGTGAGAAATTGAGCTATAGTCATAGTCATAGTCATAGTCATACTTTATTGATCCCGGGGGAAATAGGTTTTCGTTACAGTTGCACCATAAATAATTAAATAGTAATATAACCATAAATAATTAAATAGTAATATGTAAATTATGCCAGGAAATAAGTCCAGGACCAGCCTATTGGCTCAGGGTGTCTGACCCTCCAAGGGAGGAGTTGTAAAGTTTGATGGCCACAGGCAGGAATGACTTCCTATGATGCTCTGTGTTGCATCTCGGTGGAATGAGTCTCTGGCTGAATGTACTCCTGTGCCCAACCAGTACATTATGTAGTGGATGGGAGACATTGTCCAAGATGGCATGCAACTTAGACAGCATCCTCTTTTCAGACACCACCGTGAGAGAGTCCAGTTCCATCCCCACAACATCACTGGCCTTACGAATGAGTTTGTTGATTCTGCTGGTGTCTGCTACCCTCAACGTGCTGCCCCAGCACACAACAGCAAACATGATCTCAGTGGCCACCACAGAGTCGTAGAACATCCTCAGCGTCGTCCGACAGATGTTGAAGGACCTCAGTCTCCTCAGGAAATAGGGACGGCTCTGACCCTTCTTGTAGACAGCTTCAGTGTTCTTTGGCCAGTCCAGTTTATTGTCAGTTTGTATCCCCAGGTATTTGTAATCCTCCACATGTCCACACTGACCCCCTGGATGGAAACAGGGGTCACCGGTGCCTTAGCTCTCCTCAGGTCCACCACCAGCAACTTAGTCTTTTTCACATTAAGCTGCAGATGATCCTGCTGACACCATGTGACAAAGTTTCCTACCGTATCCCTGTACTCAGCCTCATCTCCCTTGCTGATGCATCCAACTATGGCAGTCATCGGAAAACTTCTGAAGATGACAAGACTCTGTGCAGTAGTTGAAGTCCGAGGTGTAAATGGTGAAGAGAAAGGGAGACAAGACAGTCCCCTGTGGAGCCCCAGTGCTGCTGATCACTCTGTTGGACACACAGTGTGTTGCAAGCACACGTACTGTGGTCTGCCAGTCAGGTAATCAAGAGTCCATGACACCAGGAAAGCATCCACTTGCATCGCTGTCAGCTTCTCCCCCAGCAGAGCAGGGCGGATGGTGTTGAACGCACTGGAGAAGTCAAAAAACATGACCCTCACAGTGCTCGCTGGTTTGTCCAGCTGGGTGTAGACATGGTTCAGCAGGTAGATGACGGCATCCTCAACTCCTAGTCGGGGCTGGTAGGTGAACTGGAGGGGATCTAAGTGTGGCCTAACCATAGGCTGGAGCAGCTCTAGAACAAGTTAATTTCCAGAACAAGAAAATGTTAATTTAATGATGCAGACCATAAGGTTATAGGTTTTCTTATCTCTTCTACTGACCTCCCAAGAATTCTCTGGCTCTTTAGCTCTCTTGTGGTACATATCCCATGGTTTAATCACTTCACCAATGATATTTGTACCTTTAGCTACCAAAATAATTGCTGTTCTAGTGGCATATAGATAGACCACTGAGCCAATTCCTAGTTGTCATCCTCATTTCTTTGCTCCTTACTCAGCCGTACAAATATTTTATCTTAAGTGCCTATGTAATTGTATTTTGAAAAACAACAGATTTCAGTTAATTGAAACACATTGGGACCATTTTGGCCCAACTAACCAGCTGTCACAATTAGCTGAAGTTTCATGGAAATGGTTAAAAAGGTATAAAAAAGACAAATTACTGTTGAACTGAGCAATAAATTATATATTTAAATGAAATACAGAACAAATTGGAACACAAAACCAATGCTACTGCAGTACCATAAAACTGTGTATTAGTTCCTAATATTTACTGACAGAGGAATTCATTAAGTATACATTGCTGTGTGTGGAGTGTCCAGGGAAGGGTAGCACCTCTGGTGAAGGGGCTTGTCATGTCCATTCTGGGGTAGCTCCCTTGCCTTTGGTCCCCATCGGACTCTGGGCTCTCACTTATGCTCCAAGTAGCAGTTTGCATGTGATAGAGGCTACACCCCTGTCCACCGCTTTGACAGGCGGGTTAAACCAGTTGAAGGTGGCTGGTGGGCCTCATACCTCAGTGAAATAGGGAAATACCCTTTCCTAGCATTTGAAGTCAGTTTGACGGACTGGGCCGGTGAGATCCAATGGCCAAGATGGCGGTTCTGTAGCACTTCATGGAGAGCAAAGAGCATGATAAGGCACAGAAGAAATCATGGTTATCCGCTGAAAACAAGGAAGACCCCAGGTTTAGATGACTACTCAAACCACTGGACCCAGACTTCCAAGGTCAAGAGAGTGGAACTGTCCCAGTGCAATGGCTTTTCCACTTTTAAAACTCTCCCACACAGGTTTCACCGTTACCATTCAGTGTGATGGACAGCCAACACACTGCCGTATTGTTTGATTGACTGAAAGTGAACAAATTTTGAACAGTCACCTAATGCAGATAATGGTCTGCCTACATACAATGCTGTTGATGATTGCATCTTCCAAATCATAATTTCCATTGGAATATTCAAGATGATTGTCAATACCTTAAAAATTTTTATAATTCCTAACTTGTTGAAGTAGTGAAATCGATTCATTTTCATTCCTGGCCACTTCTGGCATCTCCAAGCCTGAATGCTTGAAACCACAGTGAGCAAAACAATTCCAAATTGTATTGCGGCTTATTTTGCACCAATTGTCAGTGAGGAAAATCACTGCTTTTTGAACACAAACACGTGCATCTGGTGTGATTTAAAATAACTTCACTCTAAGCACTGCGTGGTGTCCAACAGCCACACGTGTCTGTGACTGATTCTAGTGAGAAGCTGTTCAGCAACAGTGTCCTGTCCCAGTTAAGTGGCATAGTGTCCCAAATAAATGGATGAAATTGTGGCTATTTTCTTGATTAGTTTTTGTACTTTAAGAATTTTTCCACATAAATACCTGATTTTATACTCAATATCACCTTAATTATGAATTCTTTGTGCTGTGTGAAGCACTCCCTCAAAATAACCTGCAATTTTCAAGAATTTTCAGTGATCTATGTACATATACAGCAAGACCCTATGCGCACTTTATTTGGAACTGTGTTCCTTAGTCTTCATCGTCTCTCCGTTCTTTCTGCTGAATTGTAGCATTTCACACTTTTCTGTTCTGCATGTTTTCAATCACTAGTCTGCCCAGTCTAACCATTCTGTCAACGTCACCTTGAATTTTTTTTGTTCTCCTTCTCACTGTATGCTACATTTCCAAACTCTGTTATCTGTAAATCTGGTCATTTTACCTTACATTGCCTGTGATGGGTATTCACTATCCAGGGTCAGAGGCTTTTTGTTGATCTCTGCTTTTTAGCAGAAGTAACTGTTTAAGTATCAAGATGTTTGTTGTTTTTTTAAAACTTTTATTATTTAGCAATTCTCTGAAGAAGCAATGCTGTCCAGGCTCAAGACTCTATTTGTGACTGACTGAGATTGCAACCTAATCAGAAGAAACAACATTGTCTGTTAACCTAAACTCCTGCTGTCTGACCTGATCAATGCAGTTGTGAACACATTAACATGCAGATGAGATCATCACAAAATGACTGGGAAAAGATGTAAATACTAGAAGGCAGTTAAGATGCGAGGTGACAGAGGGATCTGGGAATACAGATCCATAATTCATTGAAAGTGGTGTCATGGGTATATAAGGTTGTAAAGAAAGCTTCTATTACATTGGCCTTCGTAAATCAATGTATTGCCTACAGGAGTTGGGATATTATGTTGAAATTCTATAAGACGTTGGTGAAGCCTAATTTGAAATATTGAGTGCAGTTTCGGTGACCTACCTACAGGAAAGATGTAAATAAGGTTGAAAGAGTGCAGATAAAATTTACAAGGATGTCGCTGGGACTTGAGAACCTGAGTTATAGGGGAACGCTGAATAGATTATTCTTTAGAATGTAGAAGATTGAGGGGAGATTTGATTGAGGTATACAAAGTTATGAAGGGTATAAGTAGGGTTAACGCAAGTAGGCACTGAGGTTGGGTGAGACTGGAACTAGAGGTCATGAGCTGATGGTGAAAGATGAAATATTTAAAGGGAACATGCGGGGTGGGGGAACTTTATCACTCAGAGAGTGCTGAGAGTGTGGAATGATTTGCTAGTGCAAGTGGTGGATGCATCGTCAATTTCAACATTTAAGAGAAATATGTATAGGTACATGGATGGGAGGGATACAGAAGGCTGTGGTGCAGGTGCAGGTTGATGGAACGGGCAGATTAATAGTTTGGCATGGACCAGGTGGGCCAAAGGGCTTGTTTCTGTGTTGTAGTGTTCTATGACTACGTGAGGTTACTGATAGACATCTATAACAATAAGAATTAAAGTCTTGGCTTAATTTTTACAACTGTAGATATTGATGCACTTAATAACAAGCCATGTCTAAGTCACTGACTTATATCGAATGGAAGCAGTAAGTCCCATTGCTGACCCCTTGGGAACAAAACATTCTGGTGTCCTCCATTCTGGGAAAATAACCGTTTCCAGCTTCCCTGATTTCCAACTTTAATATGAAATTCTATCTTTGCTGCTGATGATCCTTTAATGGTACAGTCGGCAAAACTGATGACTAATCTTCTGTGTTGCACTATCAGGATCTGAACCTCTTGTAATTCCTCTTAAATCCTCTCCTCCACACTTTCCAATTCACTCCTTAAATGATACTTTTATGACTCATCCTTGGGCTTTTGGTTTCCTATTAACTTATGTGGTTCAAATTGCTTTAGGACATTGTCGTTCCTGAATAAATTGAACTTGTTCTGAAGTATTGGCTCTGAATTTGAGGTCAGCAATGAATCTCAAATGAAAAATCATTTGTCATAAGGTTCTAACTTTCTTTAAGCAGGCTGGTGGCGTAGTGGCATCAGCGTTGGACTTCGGAGTGAAGGTTCCCGAGTTCGAATCCAGCCGGCTCCCTTGCACGCTTTCCATCCATGCTGGGTTGAGCATCGAGCTAGCAACTCAACCTCATAAAAATAAGAAAACCTGCTAAAAAAAACGCCGTCATGACGGCGTCCCGATGACTCCACTTGGAGTTAAGGGCTTTCTTCTTCTTCTTTTCTTCGTCTTTGTCTTCTTCTTCTTCCAGCTATCTTTGTAACTAAAAACTCCCCTTGACTGAAGCCTGTTTCTTTCAGGCATGAATTCAGGAAATTCATTGAAAGTTGTGATGATGCTATCAACTTGGCTAATATTAAATAGATCTAATTTGGAAACCATGCAACAAACGTTATTAAAATTGCTTTTTAAGTGTCTGCTGGGAATGAAAATGACCGAGGGACTGCACAACAGCACCTTTCTCCATTTAACTGATGAACCCATTGAACCCATGAACACTATCTCACTACTTTTTAAAAATTTCTGTTTTTGCACTATTTATCTTAATTCAGCTAGTTAATATACACATATATACTTACTGCCATTCAGTTTTTTTCTGTATTTATCATGTATTGCATTGTACTGCTGCTGCTAAGTTAATACATTTCATGACATATGCCGGTGATATTAAACCTGATTCTGATTCAGATTATTTTGATATTTTACAACTAATTTTGAAGTTACAGCAGATTTCTTCTGAAGTGCTCATTTTGTCTCCCTTGCTGCCTGTTGTTAGTGCACTAATTTAAATCTAAATCAAATGACTTTAGAAGCATGCAAATGCACGGTATATCAGGGTTCAAATTAAGTTCACAAATGGGAAGGGCTGAGAAGCCTTTGGGCATTCTGCAAATCAAAATGAAACTTGTAAGTATGCAGCTGTCATTGGGTGAAGTGGCAAAGAATCATTGTTGTCTATGTAACGTGCTAATGCTGTTAAGTCTGTGTAATGCTGTACAGTCCGGGGGATATACCCCAGCAGAGTAGAGTACACAAATGAAAGAAAAAGGGTTGGTGGCCTTTATTTATGGACAGGAGCCATAATTCAAACAGAAACAAACAGAAGCTTGTCTAACACTGGAGAAATTGATACCGAGTTTGAAGGCTCCACTGTGCCCAGATGAACGGTAGTGTTGTTCCTTGAAACCATGTTGAATGTCATTTCGACAGTGAAAGAGGCCACATTCAGAGATGTTGGAGTGGAAATGTGATGGGCAATTGAAGTGGCAGATATCTGGAAGTTCAGGGTTATGCTTGCAGACTGAGCAGTGATTTTCTGTAAAGTGATCACCTAACTTTCTGTATATTTGTTTTTTCCCAACGTGGAGGAGACCATATTGTTGACATTGAATATAATATATGAGATTCGAAATAATTCAAGTGAATTGCTGCATTATGTGGAACGAATGATTGAGTCCCAAGATACTGGGAAGGGAAGAGTTCAAAGGACAGCCATTATATCTCCTGCATGGGAGAGTACCTTTGCATTTGAAGTTGTTTGAGACATTAGTGAGGCTTAATTTAGAGTATTGTGTGTGTGCGCAGTTCTGGTCACCTACCTACAGGAAATCTCAATTAAATTGAAACAGTGTGGAGAAAATTGCACAAGGATGTTGCCAGAACTTGAGGACATAAGTTATAGGGAGAGGTTGAATAGATTAAGACCTATTTCTCGTGCAGATTTACCTAGTGCAGTAGAATGAGGGGTAGAGATAAGGTGAATGGAAACAGGTTTTTCCCTCTGAGGTTGGGTGAGGCAACAAGTCATGGGTTAAGGATGAAAGGTGAAATGTTTAAGGGGAACATGAGGAGGGACTACGTCATTCTGAGGGTGGTGAGAATATGGAACGAGCGGAAGTGATGAATGCAGGTAAGAATTCAACATTTAAAATATTTGGATAGGTTCATGAATGGGAGGGCTAAGGTCTAAGTGCAGGTTGATAAGATTAGCCAGATTAATAGTTTGGCACAGACTAGATGGGCCAAAGGGCCTGTTTCTGTGCTGTAGTGTTCTATGACTCTATGACAAGTCATTGTTGGTGGGGATGGAACAGGTGACTGAAAGGAGTGGTCCCTTGGAAATGCTAAAATGGGAGGGGAATACACTTGAGTACCTAATAAGGAGATAGTCCTGTGCACCAGATTGTAATGTGTGGTTATTTAAATTACTGTTATGTTACTGACGAAGGGTTGCGGCCCAAAACGTTGACTGTTCGTTTCCACGGATGCTGCCCGACCTGCTGAGTTCCTCCAGCGTGTTGTGAGTGTTGCTCTGACCCCAGCATCTGCAGAGTATTTTGTGTTTATTATTCTTCTTTGGCACTGGTAGAATTGTTGCCTTTTTGAAGCAAGTGAGAACTTCTGCCTGTAGCAGTGAGGGGTTGAAAATGTCCTTGAATACTCCTGCTAGCTGGTTGGCACAGGTTTTCAGAGCCTTACCAGGTACTCCATCAGGACCTTCCGCCTTGCAAGGGTTCACTCTCTTTAAAGACAACCTAACATCGGCCTCTGAGATGGAGATCACAGGGTCATCAGGTACAGCAGGGATCTTCACAGCTGAAGTTGTGTTCTCCCTTTCAAAGTGGGCATAGAAGGCGTTGGGTTCATCTGGTCATGAAGTATTGCTGCCATTCATGCTATTGGGTTTTGCTTTGTAGGAAGTAATGTCTTGCAGACCCTGCCAGAAATGCCATGGATCCAATGTTGCCTCCAACCTCATTTGAAATTGTGTCTTCACCCTTGAAATTGTCCTCCGCAAATCATACCTGGTTTTCTGGTACATGCGTGAGCTATTCTGAGCTATTTCGTTTATTTTCTGAAAGCCTTTCAAAGTTCACTGTCATTTCTATACAAATTCTCAGGGAGTGGAGGGAGAGGGTGGAGTCAAACTATTTGTCCCTGATGTTACCAGTATTGTGCTCAGTAAGAACAAGATTATTTTTGAGCTGAGTGTTGGAGACTGACTTTGGTTTGCTACTTTAGAGATATTGTCTGTGAAATCAAAAAAGGAAGAAATGATTCTGAAACAGGCTTTCCTGCATGCTTTTGTGCATTCCTTTGGGCTGATTGAAAACGAGTAGTTCTTTCTTATTTTGTTCAGTGCTGAAGAAGCTTGAAAAAGGAGAACTCTGACCATGCAGTCCACAGATGAGTATCACAGTGAGTAAATTTTGAGACTTAGATACATTAATCAGGTGATATTTTGATGACCTGCCTAGTACTTTATCCACAGCTGCAGCTGACAGTATTACTGTTTTGAGTAAAGCAGGCAAAGCTTAGTTTTTATTTCCCCATAAACTATGTTGTCACTATTTTTGTTCAGTGCATTTCAGAATCACTTTGACTTAAGGCTCTTCTTGTAAAAGATCATCAATAATCAATGAAGCTATACTGAATGTGCATGTTATTCTAGTCTGTATGTTGGGAATTCACAATTTAAATAGCAGTAGTTTTATAGAATGAAGTATCTGATGCACGGCTTTGGCAATTTACAGGAGATGGGATGTATTGATATGTGAAAGATGAGAGAGTTGAGGGTCATTAGAAAGGCCAGGAAAAAGTGGCACTGTCTTCCTTTTCTAACAAAAGGAACTTTAATGTGATTGAGACATCACTCAGCTTGGAGCTGAATTATAGGCTGAGCTAAAAATAGTGAACCTTTCAACATGGATCATATCACTGAACTGCGACTACTGGTGATTTTAACTCCCAAGGACAAAGAAGGAATTAGCTCCTTATTGCTGTGTAAATAGATGGAACTGTTGTTCTAATCAGTTCAATTAATTGTAAGCAAAACTTGTTTAAAGTTTTCAAACTTTGGTAAAAAACTTATTCACTTTTTTTTCTCCAACATGCTGATGTTGTTAGTAGTCTATATCAGCCGCTTCTCTCTCCTACCCTCCCTTCTACCCTCCCTTCTACCCTCCCTTCCACCCTCCCTTCCGTATATGTGTGTGTGTGTGTGTGTGTGTGTGTGTGTGTGTACACATACATACATATATATATATATACTTACATATGTGTGTGTGTATGTATGTGTGTGTATATATAAATTAAGATAGGTAGTGCAAAAACAGAAATTTTAGAAAAAGCAGTGAGGTAGTGTTAATGAGTTCAATGTCCATTTAGAAATCGGTTGTGGAGGGGAGTCTTCTGTACCTCCTTCCTGATGGTAACAATGAGAAGAGGGTATGTCCTGGGTGGTTGGGGTGCTTGATGATGGAAGCTGCTTTTCTGAGACACCACTCCTTGAAGATGTCTTGGATACAATGGAGGCTAGTACCCATGATGGAGCTGACTAATTTTATAACTCTCTGCAGCTGACTTCAATCCTGTGCCGCAGCCACCATCTCCCCTGAATCCAGAGAGCGATGCAGCCAGTCTGAATGCTCTCCATCTGTAGGAGTTTTCGAATGTTTTGGGTGACAAACCAAATCTCCTCAAACTCCTGATGAAATATAGCCACTATTTTTTTCTTTATAGCTGCATCGATATATTGGGACCAAGTTAGATCCCCAGAGATATTAATACCTAGAAACGTGAAATTGCTCACTCTTTCCACTTCTGATCCCTCTCTGAGGACTGGTGTGTGTTCCCTCGTCTTACCCTTTCTGAAATCTACAATCATTTGTTTGGTTTTACTGACGTTGAGTGCAAAGTTGTTGTTGTGAGACCACTCAACTACCTGCTATATCTCATTCCTGTATGCCCTCTCGTCACCAGTTTCATATACCTCAATTTAATCTCCCTTCTGCTTCATTTATAGCTGGGTTAACAACCTCAGCTGAACTCAATTCATATGCCATTTTAGTGATTTCCTTGTGAATGTCCTTTGATTCTAAATAATGCTCTTAATGTATCCTTCAACTTGTTGTGTTTACAGTGCCTTATTTGTCCTTCTCAAAAATATTTCAGACTGAACTTCATTTATCACATACCTATCTGAATGTATTGATAATTCCAGAAGGCTAATGCCTTCTTTGTGATTGGGCACACTGCCATTTTTTTGTGTATTGGACATGGTTTGGCTATTTAAATACAAATCATTAATGCAGATTTATCATGCAAATCAACAAATCCTATACTGTTCCCTGAAGAATACCTTTGCCTGCAACCTTTCGTTCATTTAAACTCTTACCCACACATATTGTGACCTTTTGCAGTCACTAAGCAAGTTTTACATCCATTGGCTTTGATTTTGCTAAATTGCTTCTTTATGTGTCAGATGTGCGGCCCTCCACATCCCTTCATGTTATCTCTTCAAAAATTTGCATCACCCGTGCAAACTTGAACGAAGGCTTGGCAAGACAAAAATATAATTGAACTTGGGAGGAGTCTGAAGTGTAGATGTTCCAGCCATGGTCAAGGTATGCTCCCCTGACAGAAAAGTGTGGAGAAACTAAAACCAGAGTTCTATTGATCTTAATAAAAAAATACTGAAAAGAAGATCAGTTGCCATGTGTTAACACATGAAAGCTAGGCTGATAACAGTAACTTCAGAGGGTAAGCAAAACAAAAACAAAATGAGTAAGGCAAAGAAAACACGAGGAAACCTGGCAATAAAAATATGCCATAGCCAATGAATAGGAAAATGGAAACATAAGACACTGAAGATGCTGGAATCTGGGGCACAAAACAAATTGCTGGAAGAACTCAACTGGTCATCTATGGAGGCAAATGAATGGTTGCCATTTTGGGTCCAAGACCCTGCATCAGATGCTAAAAACCCACTGAGTTCCTCCAGCAGTGTTTTTTTTAAACAGGAAAAGGACTGTAAGAGGTGGAATTGACCAAGGTCCGAAGAAGACTTACTGATGAAAGCAATGGTCATAGCACAGGTATTAACTGACTATTTTGTATCAGTTTTCAACAAGGAAGAAGAAGCTGCTAAAATATCAACAAAGAAAGATAAAACTGATATTGTTGATAGGATTAAAGTAGGTAAAAAGAGGAAGTACTTCAATCACAAACAAGAGAGAAATCCAAGTAACACACGCAAAATGCTGGAAGAACTCAGCAGGCTCTTACAAGCAGAACAAGTGCTACACCTGCTCCTACACTTCCTCCCTCACTACCATTCAGGGCCACTTGAAGGTGAGGCAACACTTCACCTGTGAGTCTGTTGGGGTCAACGACTGTATCCGGTGCTCCTGGTGTGGTCTCCTGTATATCAGTGAGACCTGACATAGATTGGGAGACTGCTTCGGCAGGCACCTGTTCTCCGTCCACCAGAAAAAGCAGGATCTCCCAGTGGCTACCCATTTTAATTCTACTTCCCATTCCCATTCTGACATGTCAGTGCTTGCCTCTTCTACTGCTGCGATGAAACCACACTCAGGCTGGAGGAGCAACACCTTGTATTTAGTCTGGGTAGCCTCCAAACTGATGGGATGAACATTGATTTCTCAAGCTTCCAATAATGCTTCCCCCCACACTTCGACATACCCCATTCCTGTTTCCCACTCTCACCTTATCTCCTTACCTGTCCATCACCCCCCTCCGGTGCTCCTCCCCCTTCCCTTTCTTCCATGTCCTTCGGTCCTCTCCGCTCAGGTTCCCTTTCTCCAGCCCTTTATCTCTTTCACCAATCGACTTCTCAGCTCTTCACTTCAACCCCTCCCCTTCTCCCAATTTCACCTATCACCTACTAGGTTATGTTTTTTCTTCCCCCACCCCCACCTTCTTACTCTGACTTCTCATCTTTTTTCTCCAGTCCTGATGAAGCGTCTGGCTTGTAATGTCGACTGTTTATTCTTTTCCATAGATGCTGCCTGGTCTGCTGAGTCCCTCCAGCATTTTGTGTGTGTTGAAGAGGAGGTACTTAATGGTTTAACTCTATTGAGATGATAAAACACATGGTCTAGTCGGTCTGTATCCTAGGTTGTTGAAGGAAGTGAGAGGAGTTAGACATGTTCTGTACGTAATCGAATTCAGGGGGTGTGCTTGGGTACTGGAGAATTATTAATGGTACACATTTATTCAAAACCAGATGTTGGGATGAACCTGGTTATAACAGACCAGTCAGTTTAATTTCAGTGACGCTGAGGCTCTGGAAAGTATCATCAGAAACTGAAATTTACTGTCACTTTAGTGGATTGAATATAGGGAGGCTGCACTGATTTGTTAAAGACAAAACACCTAACTCACTGGGTAATACTTCCTGATCAGTTACTGGAGAGAATTAATGGGGAAGTGTGGTTGATATGCCAGTTATAAACATCCAAATGACATTGGATAAGATGGCATATCATAGGTATTCTATCAAAACTGAAGAAAACAGAATATAGCCACTATTGGTGGAAGGGTCAAGAACCTGGGAACATAAAATGAAAGTAATTGACAAGAGCAAAAAATTAGATGAGGAAATTTAATTTTTGCAACATAGGTTGGAATATGGAATGCACTGTCAAGGGTATTACTGGAGGCAGATTCAGATGTAGCATTTGAAAGGGAGTTGGATAAGTATGTAAAATGAAAGATTTTCTCGGGGCCAATAGGGAAAAGGATAGTGAGTGACATCAGCTGCATTGCTCGTGCATACATTCAGTGTTATTGATGGGCCAAATTGTCTCTTCCTGTGCTGCAATCACTTAGTAGTTTTGTAAGTATCAATGATAGACTGTCAGGCTTGGTAATTTGTCAGTGTCTTCTTTTTCTCTCTTTTTAAGAACCTGTACCACCTGACAATCTTATAGTACTTTAGCTCCATGATAATTATCTATAGACAATTAAAAAATGATAGTCAGTGCATCCACCTTTTCCAAACTGTATCAGATACGAGTTATTTGGACCTGATGATTTATTCACACTGTTGAGCACTGGAACAATCATAGGTATCCTCTCTCTTTTTTTATGCTCATTATTTCTCATATCTTCTTGACTTCATTGTTCAGATCGCCTCCTTTGAGTGTAAATTAATAATGGGAGTTTTCAAGGATTATGCTACAGTTGGAAAAGCTCATGCTTTTGGGTATTAAATAGCCATTTTTAATTGGTGAATAACCTCCAGAGAACATGGTGACTTCAGTGAAATGATTAAAACTTGTGAGGGTTCTTGAGGCTTAGCTTAATTACACTGTAGACCAGCATCCTAGAGCGCCATGCTGAACTCTAAATATATCTTCAATGGTCAAGAGCAAATGTGTGGTCTTGACCATTGAAGAGACTTTGGAGATTGTGTGAAGTTGGGAAAAAATATTCAGTAGAAAATGGAACTGATTAACAGAAGGATTATGATTTTTTAAAAAAAGAACAAGACAGTGCCAATTTCTTATACAATTACCTCTTTTTTGAATAGTTAGCTATGAGCACATCAGCAAAAAAGTCATCATGTGCTTTTGTGCAGAGCACTGCTGGAGTTATTAAACTTGCAGAGATGGTTAGCTGTACTAGAGTCTGAATTTAATTGTGTTATACAGGCCATTTTTTAATTTCACAATCTGGGAATGAAAAATATTATCCCTTTCCTGGATGGCCTGATGGTTTAAAGAAAATGACGTAACTGTAAGTGCAGAAGAACAAACAAGCTGGCTGTTGCTAGCCTATGTGAGGAATTCAGAATTCAGAATCAGGTTTATTATCACTGGCATGTGACGTGAAATTTGTTAACTTAGCATCAGCAGCAGTACAATGCAATACATAATATAGAAGAAAAAAACCAAAATAAAATAATAATAAATAAATAAATAACTAAATCAATTACAGTATATGTATATGGAATGGATAAAAAATTATGCAAAATCAGAAATACTATATATTCAAAAAAGTAAGGTAGTTTACAAGGGTTCAATGTCCATTTAGGAATCGGGTGGCAGAGGGGAAGAAGCTGTTCCTGAATCGCTGAGTGTGTGCCTTCAGGCTTCTGTACCTCCTACCCGATGACACCATTGAGAAAAGGGCATGTCCTGGGTGATGAAGGTCCTTAATAATGAATGCTGCCTTTCTGAGACACCGCTCCCTAAAGATGTCCTGGGTACTTTGTAGGCTAGTACCCAAGATGGAGCTGACTAAATTTACAATCCTTTGCAGCTTCTTTCAGTCCTGTGCAGTAACTCCCCCCCATACCACACAGTGATGCAGCCTGTTAGAATGCTCTCCATGATACATCTATAGAAGTTTTTGAGTGTATTTGTTGACATACCAAATCTCTTCAAACTCCTAATGAAGTATAGCCGCTGTCTTGCCTTCCTTATAACTGCATCAATATGTTAGGGCCAGGTTAGATCCTCAAAGATCTTGACACCCAGGAACTTGAAACTGTTCACTCTCTCCACTTCTGATCCCTCTATGAGGATTGGTATGTGTTCACAGCATTCACAGCATTCATTAAAGGAGGTTTGCAACAGGAACATTACAATGCAGGTTAAATGGGACTATATCACAAATGCATATGGATATGTGCCTTGCTATTTAAGACAGAAAAATATACTGTGGCCCACTATTGTAGCTATTATGTGCTATACAAGCACAATTGACTTGTATAAACCTAAACTTTGTGTGGTTGACAAAGAAAATTTTAAAAAGCTTTTTTATTTTTAGTCATTAAAATCTCTTAAATACAGTGGATTGTTTTTCAGCCAGAAGTCACTGTGGTATTTTTAAAGAGTCGGTTGGCATGATTGTTCCTCACACCTGAATGTATGTGCGATGAAAGACACTGCTGGAAAATGTTCGCTTGCTAGTGGATGATGTTTGTCTTGTCAAGTGCCTCATCAAAATCATAGCAGCTAGGCTCTCTGTTCGAAGTTCAAAGTAAATTTATTATCAACTTACATATATGTCACCATATACAACCCTGAGATTCATCTTCTTGCAGGCATTCACAGCAGATACTTGAAACACAATAGAAGCAATGGAAAGACTACACCCAACAGGACAGACAAATAACCAATGTGCAAAAGAGAATAAAATGTGCAAATAAAAAAAGAAAGAAAAGTGTGATGATAATAATAACAAATAAATAAGACAATAAATATTGAGAACATAAAATGTAGAGTCTTTGAAAGTGAGTCCTTAGGTTGTGGGAACAGTTTAGTGATGGGGTGAATGAAGTTGAGTGAGTTAGTCTCTCTTGTTCAAGAGCCTGATGGTTGAGGGATTGTAACCGTTTTTGAACCTGATGGTGTGAGTCCAGAGGTTCCTCTACCTTTTTCCTGACAGCAGCAGTGAGAAGAGAGCATGACCAGGGTGGAGGAGTACTTAATGTTGGATGCTGCTTTTCTGCAACGCACTCCATATAGATGTGCTCAATAGTGGTGAGGGATTTACCCGAGATGCGATCCAGTCTTTGGATCAGGGAAAGATTGCTTGCATTAAAAGGATTATTGATCAAGCCAATCATGCTGTGACACTGATTTATTTTTATGTATCTGCTTCCTGTCCCATGTTCTCCATATCATATTGAAGGAAAGGATTTTAAAGGTGGTTTCATATGGGCATATTGGCACTGCCACTGTCTGTTCAGATACCCGTGCATTCTTGGGAGTATAGTATTGGGTAAGGAAGAAATCCTAGAAAGGTGGCAGAAAACTAAATGGATACTTTGCATTGTTTCTCCTCTTCCCCATTTGATTATCAAGCCTGATTCTCTTGATGCATGTAACTCAACCACATATCTGCCTCTCTACTCAAGCATGGAAGCTGAGAGTTATTTTAAAGAAAGATTAGTTTTGAAGTAAAAAAAAACTGTTGACAGTTCCAAAGAAAGTGGCTTTGGAGTAAGTCCCATTTATATTTATTGATTCAGGATTTTAAAATATATTTAATCATTGTGATCCTGCAATTCCCTTCAAGTCACAGTCCAATTAATCTTCACCAATTCTTTCCATTAAACTTTGATTATTTTCTTCAGCTTTACTTCTGTACTTCATATTTGAAAGCTATTGTTGAATTTGCTCTACCATCCATCCAGATGCGGCTTTCCAGATCAAAGCTCGTTGTGTTTCAGAAAGACTTCACTCCTTTTCCCAGTAACATTCAAAGTGTTCACTTGCCTACCACTCCCCACCTCATTGCCCCAGTCATACAGTGCAAGTGTTTTCGATTACTAATGTTTTAAAATCTATTGTTATTTTTTATTTATATTAATAATCAATTAAGGAGCAATATACCAGATTTTCTAGCTTCTATCATTATGTATTTGCACATGGGCACTTTTGCAGATTGGACTGCATATGGATACCTTAACTGATGGCCAGATAAAATCTGTAATTTAACCAGATGAGCTGAGATCTGATAATCCATTAAAATTGTTTGCGGTTATGTAGCAGCTGTGTGAAACTTCCTTTTTCATAGAACTCATACTTTGGCAGTTACACCGAGATAAAGCAGTATATTTGTGTTCCAATTTTTTTGGTCCTATTTATCTTTATTTTTGTATTACTTTCTTATTATTCTTGAATGCTCTTGCAGTTATGGTAATAGGTTATGCCATTTTTATTCCAGTATTTTGACACCCCCCTATTTCAAATCACTTTATTTGAAAGACCTATTTTTCCTTGGGCAGTCAAACTAAAAACTCAACTTTCTCTATGGAGTTGTGATGTTACTTTTTTAAAAAAAATGACAGTAGTTTCCCATTTACCCTTCCCTATCAAGACATTATATAATTTATCATGTTACAGGACAGGAATAGGTGTTTTACCCTTCATGCCTGTGCCAATCATGATGCCATATTAAATTAGTCTCATCTGCCCAGAATGATCCTATATCCCTCCATCTTCTGCCTGTTCCTGCACCTGTCCACCTGACTCTTTAACATTGCAGTTGTATCTGCTTTTTTCTGCTCCTCCTTCAGTGCATAGCATGCAACTACTTCTCTCTGTGTAGAAAGAGCTCTAATATTTCAAATATGTCCCCTATCTCTGCTTCTCATAATTTTCCACACTGCACCTCAGCCTCCAAAGCTCCAGAGAAAACAACCTCTTGGAAATGTTGCTGCATGTAATTATTCAAAGATGTGTATGTGCCTTGATAATGCTTTCCAGCTCAGTGGTGGCAAGACATTACGCAGGTCAGCGTAATTGCATGCCCAAAATAAAAATGAGGAAATCTGCAGAATGTGGGAAATCTGAAAAAATGACCAAAAGAAATGCTGGAAGCCCTCAGCAAGTCATTCTAAAGGATTGTTGACCTGAAGCTTTAACTCAGTTTCTCTTTCTGCAGCAGCTACTTGATTTTGTGCAATCACATACTCTTTATGCTTGGGTTAATCTTCTAGGTCTGAACTGATTTTGGACAATGGTGAAGTTTTGTTCAACCAATACTCTGGCAGAGGTTCCCAACCTAGGATCCACAGAGCCCTTGGTTAATGGTAGAGGTCCACGGCAGTTAAAAAGGTTGGGAGCCCCTGCTTTAGAACATGACTTTTGACTGTTTCCAGGACATGCTGTGTGTAATTGTTTTCAGGGAGAATTGTTAAAAAGATTACTTACAGTAGAGTGAAAGCTTTTGGGATAAATAAATGTGAAGGGTTTCACCTGATATTTTGATTACCTGAATAATAGAACCCATATAATTCCTCTGCTTTTAAGGGATTAATCCTCATAATTTGAACCTCTTGATTTGTTATAAGTCATGAATGGAGGATGTTTGAACTGGAAGCACCTTTGTTTTGAGCTGTATTAAATCAGCATAGTCTGGGCCAGACAGCAGATGATTCAGTTAGGCTGAAAAAGAAACCCAATTTCTTCAACCTACCTAATTTTAACACTTCACTCCAGGTTTTATTAACATGAGTTGGAGTAAATATGCCATCTTCCTTGTATGGTTTAGGTGGCTGACGTTCAGTCACTTTGCATGGAATGCAGCCCTACGTGGCCAGATTTTGGTTAGTTATGCCAGGGCAGGACTTGCACAGGGACCTGGACAGTACTGTAGAACAGAGAGACCTAAACATGCAGGTACATTGTTCCCTGGAAGTGTTGACATAGATAGACAGGTTTTTGAAGGTGGTGTATGACATGTTTGCCTTCATCATAAAGGGCATTGAGTGTAGGTGTTGGGATGTCATGTTACAATTCTATGAGTCATTGGTAAGACCACACTTGAAGTACTGTGTTCAGTTCTGCTTGCCAAGCTCAGGGAAGGAGGTCATTAAATTGGAAAGGTTGCAGACAAGCTTCACAATTAATGTTACTGGGACTGGAAGTCTTAAGTTTTTAAGAAGAGACTCACCAGGTTGTGTCACCTTTCTCTGGAGGAATCTGAGGAGTGACCTTGTAGAGATATATAAAAATTGTGAGGGGAGCAGATAAGGTGGTTGATCACAGCCTGTTTACCAGGACGAGGGAGTCTAAAATTGCAGGGCAGAGATTTAAGGTGAGAGGGGAAAATTTAGAAGAGACCTGAGGAGCAACTTTTTTCACACAATGATTGTGGGTATATTGCTAGGGAAAGCTGTAAGGGCAGGTATAATTAAAAGGTTTAAAAGGCATTTGGATGGGTAATGGATAGAAGGATGGGTAATAGATCCAAGCTGGATATGGGCCAAGTGGAGGCAAATGGAACTTTCTCAGATAAGCATCTTGGTCAGCATAGATGTGTTGGGTTGAAGGGGTTGTTTCTGTGCTGTATAACTCAATAACTCATAGCTGCTAGTGAGGGAGTGGGAGCTGAGCAGAGAAGGAGCCATTTAAAAGCAGGAAGTATCATTGGGAGTGAGTTTTATTTGAGCCAATAAAAAGAAGTAAGTTAAAAGCAGGGCGGCCAGGGTTAGAGTGGTCAGGCTTTGGTGTAAACCGGGGGAGGCCCTAAGTAAGTAGTGAATTTTTTTTTCTTTCTTTGCCCATTAGTACATAGTTAGTGGGGGGGGGGGGTGAGAATTAGACCAGGTTTAATGATATGTTTTTCGTGTGAGATGTGGGAACTCTGGGAAACTTTCAGTCCCTCTGATAACTATATCTGCATGGAGTGTATCAAGCTATACTCCTCAGAGACTGTGTTCAGAAAATAGAGCTGCAGCTCAATGATCTTTGTCTCATATGGGAGAGTGAAGGTGTGATAGATAGGAGCTATGAGGAGGTATCTGGATGATTGTTAGGAGAGGGAAAGGGAATAGGCAGCCTGTGCAGAGTAGCCAGTGGCCATTCCCCTCAATAATAAGTATACTGTTCTGGATAAGGCTGGGTTGGGTTGACCAACAGGGGGAAGCCACAGCGACTGGTTCTCTGCAACTGAGTCTGACTCTGTTGCTCAATAAGGAAGGGGAGGGGGAAGAGGAATAGAGTCAGGAGCAGGCAGGAGATTCTATGGATATGGAAAAAGACACGTAGATGGTATGTTGCCTCCCAGGTGCAAAGGTCAGGGATGTTTTGGATCCACAGCATTCTAAAGGGGGAAGGTGAACAGCCAGAAGTTGTTGTACATATTGGTACCAACAACATAGGTCGGAAAAGGGATGAGGCCCTGAAGAGAGAATGTAGAGAGTTGGGTAGAAAACTGAAAAGCAGGACCTCAAGGGCGGTAATCTCTGGATTGCTGCCTGTGCCATGCACTAATGAGCGTAAAAATAGAATGACTTGGCATATGAATGTGTCGCTGGGGATTGGTGCATGAGTCAGAATTTCAGATCTCTGGATCATTGGGATCTCTTCTGGGGAAGATATGATCTGTACAAAAAGGATAGGTTACACCTAAACCGGGGGTGGGGTGGGGTACACGGTGGAACTAATACCTCTGTGGGCAGGTTTGCTAGAGCTATAGGGGAGGATTTAAACTTATTTGGCAGGTGAATGGGATCTTAAGTGAAAGGGTATAAGAATAGGGCGGTTAGTATGCAAGTAGATGCAGCATGTAGTGAGACTGAGGAAGGACAGGTAGATGATAGGGCTAAATTGCAGTCAGTGGGATGGGTTGAAATGTAAAATGGGGGAAAAATCAAGAAAGATGATTAATATAGAACTGAAAGTGTAATATTTGAATGCACATAGTATACATAATAAGGTAGATGATCTTGTAGGGTAGAGAGATTGGCAGCTGTGATGTTGTAGACATCACTGAGTTGTGGCTGAAAGATCATAGTTGGGAGCTTAGCATCCAAGGATACACATTGTATTGAATGGTCAGGCAAGTAGGCGGAGGGGGTGGATGGCTCTGTTGGTAAAAAATGAAATCAAACCATTAGACGTGACATAGGATTGGAAGATGTAGAATCCTTGTGGGTAAAGTTAAGAACTTGTAAGTGTAAAAAGACTGTGATGGGAATTATTTAAAGGCTTCTGAACAGTACCTAGGATATGGAGTACATATTACAATGGGAGATAGCTGAGGCATGTAAAAAGGGCAATGTTACGATAGTCATTTGGAGATTTCAATATACAGTTAGATGCGGAAAATCAGGTTGACGTTGGATCCCAAGGGAAGGAATTTGTTGATGGCTTTTTAGAACAGCAAGTGGTTGACCCCACCAGGGGAAAGCAATACTGGATTGGATGTTGTGCAAAGAAACAGATTTAATTAAGGAGATTAAGGTAAATGCACCCTTCGGAAGCAGTGATCATAATATGATATAATTCACCCTGCAGTTTGAGAGGGAGAAGCTAAAGTCAGATGTATCAGTATTACAATGGAATTAAGGGAATTACAGAAGCACAAGAGGGAGCTGGCTAAAGTTAATTGGAAGGGACGATGGTAGAACAGCATTGGCTCAATTCTCTGGGAGCAATTCAGAAGGTGCAGGATAGACATATCCCAAAGAATTATTCTAAGGGCAGGATGACACAACTGGGCTGACAAAGGAAGTCAAAGACAGCATAAAAGCAAAAGTGAGGGGATATAATATAGCAAAAACTGGTGTGGTTAGAGGATTAGAAGCTTTTTTAAAAAAACAAAAGAAGACAACTGAAAAAGCCATAAGGACAGAAAAGATTAAATATTGAGGTAAGTTAGCCAATAATATAAAAAGGATGCAAAACATTTTTTTCTGATATATAAAGAGTAAAAGAGGGGCAAGAGTGGATATTAGACCACTGGAAACGGACACTGGAGAGAGCAATTGGGGGGACAAAGTCATGCCGCATTGAACTTAATAAATATTTTGTGTCAGTCTTCACTGTGAAAGTCTCTCACAGTATGCCAGAAAATTGAGTGGGGGCAGAAGTAAATATAGTTGCTATTACAAAGGAGAAGGTGTTTGCAAAGCTGAAAGGTCTGAAGGTAGATAAGCCATGTGGACCCGATGGACTACACCTCAGAGTTCTGAATGAGATAGATGAGGAGATTGTAGAGGCATTAGATAGATAGATAGATAGATAGATAGATAGATAGATAGATAGATAGATACTTCATTGATCCCAAAGGAAATTACAGGGTATTAGTTGCATTACAAGTACACATGTATACATGTATCAGAAGAGAAATAAGAAAGAATAAAACATAAACTACCTCAAACAGTATAACAGGAAAGAGATCATCATTTCTCCAACTACAAGTTCACTCATTATAGAGCCTAATGGCCGAGGGTAAGAATGACCTCATATAGCGCTCTTTGGAGCAGTGCAGTTACCTTAGTCTATTACTAAAAGTGCTTCTCTGTTCAGCCAAGTTGGCATGCAGAGGGTGAGAAACATTGTCCAGAATTGCCAGGATTTTCTGTAGGGTCCTTTGTTCTACCACAGCCTCCAGTGTGTCGAGTTTGACTCCTATAACAGAGCCAGCCTTTCTAATCAGTTTAATAAGCCTGTTGACATCACCCATGTTGAAGCCATTGCCCAAGCACACCACAGCATAAAAGATTGTACTGGTGACAACAGAGTGATAGAGGATGTGAAGGAGAGGCCTGCATACTCCAAAGGACTTCAGTCATCTCAGGAAGTAGGGGCAACTCTGGCCCCTCTTGTACATAGCCTCTGTGTTGGTGCTCCACTCAAGTCTGTCATCTAGGTTCACTGCCAGGTACTTGTAGGTCCTGACCACATCCACATCCTCACCATCAATAGTAACCGGGAGCAGTGCAGGCTTAGTCTTCCTAAAGTCCATCACCATCTCCTTTGCCTTACTCGAACTGCAAATGATTCAGCTTGCACCTTTGACCAAGTCCTCCACCAGGGCCCTGTATTCGTCCTCCTGTCCTCCCTATATACACCCAATTATTGCTGAGTTAATCAGAAAATTTCTGCAGATGAATCAGTGTTGTATCTACAGTCTGAGGTATACAGGGTAAACGGGAAGGGAGCCAATACAGTCCCCATGGGGCTCCAGTGCTGCTTATAGCCATCTCCATCACACAGCTCTGAAGCCATACAAACTGTGGTCTGCATTTTCCAGGATACAATGGAAGTACCACCCTGCAATGGATGGAGCTATTCTCCCAGCAATGAGGGCTGTATGGTATTTGAAGGCACTTGGGAAATCAAAAAACGTGATTGTCTCAGTGCTGTCCTACTTATCCAAGTGGGAGTGAGCTGTGTTCAGCAGGTGCATGACAGCATCATCAACTCCAATGAGCTGGTAGGCAAACTGCAGGGGATCAAGGGCTGATTTGACCTAGGGTCAGAGGTGAGCGAGGACGAGCCTCTCTAGGGTCTTCAGTAGTGATCTTTCAAGAGTCATTAGATTCTGGAGTGATTTAGAGGATTAGAAAATTGCAGATGTGACTGCACTCTTTAAGAAGGGAGGGAAGCAGAAGAAAGGAAATTATAGGGACCGCTTCTTTTCACCTTGTATGCCCATGTTTGGATGACAGAATTGATGGCTTTGTGGCCAAGTTTGTGGGCAATATGAATGTAGGTGGAAGGGCAGGAAGTGTTGAAGAAGCAGTGAGTCTGCAGAAGGACTTGGACAGATGAAGAGAATGGGCAAAAAAGTGGCAGATAAAATATAGTTTAGGAAAATGTATGGTCATGCACTTTGGTAGAAGGAATAAAGTTGTTGACTATTTTCTGAACAGGCGGAGAAAACTCAAAAATCAGATGTTTAAATGGACTTGAAAGGCTTTGGTAGAGTTCCCTAAAGATTAACTTGCAGTTTGAATTAGTGGTGATGGAGGCAGATGTAACATTGGCATTTATTTTGAGGGGTTTAGAATATAAAAGCTGGGATGTAATACTAAGGCTTTATAAGGCATTGGTCAGTCCACACTTGCAGAATTGTGAGCAATTTTGGGCCCAATTATCAAAGAAAAGAGTGCTGGCATTGGAGAGAATCCAGAGAAAGTTCATGAGAAAGATTCCTGGAATGTATGATCAGAGTTTGATTACCTTTGGCCTGTACTCACTGGAGTTTAGATGAATGGGCGGGGGGGGGGGAGAGATCTCATTGAAACTTATTGAATATTGAAAGGCCTAGATAGAGTGGATGTGGAGAGGATGTTTCCTGTAGTGGAGGAATCTATAGAGTGCAAAGGCTCAGAATAGAGGGATGCCCATTTCGAACAGTGAGGAGGAATTTCTTTAGCTATAAGGTCGTGAATCTCTGGAATTTATTGCCAGACAGCTAGAAGAGGCCAAGTCATTGGGTATGTTTAAATTGAAGGTTGATAGGTTCTTGATCAGTCAGGTGTTAAGGGTTATGGGGAGAAGGTGGGAGAATCGACTTGAGAGGAATAATAAATCAGTCACGGTGGAATGGTGGAGAAAACACCTCAGGCTGAATGGGCTAATTCTGCTCCTATGTCTTATGGACTCCATAACTTTCTGGCTGCCTTCTCAATTTTCAATGATCCATGCAGTCTCATCTAGGGACTGAAATATTGTTTTCATGTAGCCAAATGGGAGAAATGAATTCAAAATTTACATCGTTTTCTCAAAGCTGGCATTTGAATACATTACAGCATCTTAGTTGAAGAAGAATTATTTATTTTGTTTGATTGCGTGGTGATGGTGCGACTGGAGATGTGCCCAGTAGATATGAGACAAATGGTGATGATATTGATAGTATCAAGTGACCACAGTGCAGCAAATTGAAGCACTTCCTACTGGAGCGTCCAAATTATTATTAAAGAAATGAGAAAGGAGTAATGATCTAAAAAGGAGAAAGTTACTTGGTCACGAGGCAAGGACATTTGTGGTATTGTGTCTGTGTAAACAATTGATGGTCAAGGCAATATTGGTTGGTGACTTGATTAACCTAGATCTAATGATACGATTAGCTTATTTTCTGCAGTGTGAGTTCAATTGCTACTTTGGAAGAGAATAACATTTTCATCTGTAACAAAAATGAGAGGTGCCATGGTAGTATAGTGGTTTGCATAATGTTATTAATCTCAAGCGTCAGAGCTCACTACTGGTGGCAGCTGTAAGAAGTTTGTACGTCCTCTCTGTGAATGTGTGTGTTTCTGGGTGTCAGTTTTCGCCCACATTCCAAGGATGTTCCGATTAGTCATTGTAAATTGTCCTCTGATTAGGCTAAGGTTAAGTAGGTGGGTTGCTGGGTAGTGTGGCTATTTTGGCCAGAAGGGCCTTTTCTACATTGTATCTGTGACGAGAATACACATAGATTAAGATGTTAGCTGTCCTGTGCTGGCACCAGTGGGATCAGCAGTTGGTCTGCCACCTGTCTTCAGGAAAAAGAGAGATAAGGAAAACAATGGAGCAGCATTTGGAGATGTTAATGAAGGGACGGGAGAGTTTAACGGAAGGAGAGCTGTCAAGATCGGCTCCCCCTTTGAACCCTGAACTGTTTGAAGTGATGGACAGGCGATACCCCAGCAGGGGGATAAAAAGGGACAGGTTCGCTAAGGCAAGACACACACGACACCCCGAGGTAACGAGACCCTGGAAGCGGTGCGTCTCCCACAAGTTGGTGGGAAGTTTTGGAGGGCTGGTCGCGGGACCAAGCCATAGACGCACAGGGTGGAAAGGTACGATCGGCGGGAACCTGGTGTGTGTCCACCCTTGCCTGGGTGCCAGGTTCACCGCAAAGAAACGATCGTATCTGGAAACGGAGGGGTCACGGTCGGTGACCTCAGAAGACATCACAAAGGGCTCGCCCAAAAGCTGACTGCGAAGAATATCGAAGGTCTGTGTGGAAGCCGTTTGAATATTCATTCGTTTTTGCTCTCTCTCTCCTACCCCCACTGTCCATCTCCCACGGCAGTGATTACTGCGAACTGAACTGAACTCAATTGAACTGAACTTTGCGTCACTTTGAAACTGGTCATTTACCCCTAGACGACGATAGAGCTTGATTGATCCCGTTATCCTAATTCTGTGTACATGTGTGTTTATCATTGCTGAACTGTTGCATTTATTATCCTTTTGATTAGAGTACTGTGTTGCTTGTTTCTTTAATAAAACTTTCTTAGTTCTAGTAATCCAGACTCCAACTGAGTGACCCATTTCTGCGGGTTTATAGTCATGTTGCTTGAGCATGATATACTGGCCGAACAAGAATTAGCAGTGTTCTCAATATTGTGTTCAGCAATAACTTTATTGACCTTGTGTCAAGATGAGTTTTGCTTGCTACTGGTTTACTTTCAATTGAAGTTGCCAAGGACCCAGTTATATGAATTGAGTGTAAGATATCTAAAATTATAATTGCTTTACATCAATCCTAGGCACTAGATTCAAGCAACCCAATCCAATGAACTTTGCAAGAACCTCTTTGTTAATATCTGAGGGCTAGAAAGTTGTGACGGTTGACCACAGATAATTCAATAAAAAGGCTGATGTAATTACTGTCTTGGGGCTACTTGAATATTTCAATCATGGTTCAACACCTTTCTATTAGCTTCCTAAACTGTGCCTTGCTTTGTAGCAATAGAGACCCAAAGGTTGTTGAGTGACACTTGACCTTATGTTTTCTTATGGCATTTGGTCACACATAGGGGTAGGAAAACTCTTGCTAATCATCAGCATTCCTCAGTTGATTGTTATCCTGCTCTCTATTGAGCATGTCGTTGTAATCCCTGAGGGCAGTATTTATCAGCAATTTTGGCTTGATAGTGTCACTCTGGATGAATCTGGTAAAATATCAGACTAACCTGTAAAGGCGAGACAACCAAAACCCAATTGACTTCAGCTTTTGTAAACTATCATTTCCTGATGTATCCATTCACAACATTATTAGGATGAAGAACCACCACCATGTCTGCATTTGATGCACTCAAAGTCCCATCTTCACATGGAGGGTATTCTCCTCTGTAGTACAACTATTTTGCAATATGAAATAGAGATAACAAAAATACAAGCAACCATGAGGTAGTATGGGGCATAATCAGAATTGAATTCCAGCATTTAATGAAGAGTCTAAAACAACATTCCAGAAACATAGAATATGAAACAGTATAACACAGGAAAAGCCTTTCAGTCCACCATGTTTACACTGACTATTGACAGGTAGTTATGAGGAAGTAGAGAGGCTACAGAACAACTTAGACAGATGAGGGAAATGGGCAAAGAAGTGGCTGATGGAATACAGTGTCGGGAAGTGTATGGTTATGCACTTAGGTAGAAGAAATGTAAGAGCTGACTATTTTCTAAATGTAAAGAAAATACAAAAATCTAAGGCGCAAGGGGACTTGGGAGAGCTTGTGCAGGATTCCCTAAAGGTTAATTTGCAGGTTGAGTCTGTGGTGAAGAAGGCAAATGCGATGTTAGTATTCATTTCAAGACGACTAGAATATAAAAGCAAGGATAATTGTGAGCAGTTTTGGGCCCCTTATCTTAGAAAAGATGTGCAGAAACTGGAGAGGGTTCAAAAGAGATTCACGAAAACGATTCCTGGATAAACAGCTTGTCATATGAGGGGTGTTTGTTAGCTGTGGGCATGTATTCACAGGAATTCAGAAGAATGAGGGGTGACCTCATTGAAACCTATCGAAAGGTGAAAGTCCTTGATAGAGTGGATGTGGAGAGGATGTTTCCAATTGTGGGAGCCTCTAAATCCAGAATACACGCCTCAGAACAGAGGGGTGTCCTTTTAGAACAGAGTTGAGGAGGAATTTCTTTAGCTAGAAAGTGACAAACCTGTGGAATTCATTGCCACAGGCAGCTGTAGAGGCTAAGTCTTTATGTATATTTAAAGCAAAGGTTGATAAATTCTTGATTGGTCAAGGCAGGAAGGGATACGAGGGGTGGGGTGGGGAAGGCAGGATATTGGGGCTGAGAGGAAAAATGGATCAGCCATGATGAAATGGTGGAGCAGACTTGATGGACCAAATGGCCTAATTCTGCTCCTGTATCTTATGGTCATGGTCTACTGAAGGTTTATTTATCTGCCTGCATGTGATCCATATCACTCTATTGCTTACCATATGTCTAAATGACTCTTAAACCTTACTATCATTTTGCAACACCCAATTGTTTTGCCTTTTCTCATGAAAGTGGGCAAGGTGCATTTTTTCATAGTGACATTGTTTAATTCAATTATAAGCATGTCAAACAACCTCATCTGATTTAGCTTGTCCCAATGATGACCTTATTTGAATTACTTAGCATAAATCATTCATCTTTGCCACATGAAACAAGATTTATTTGTATTACCAATACTAAAATGTTCCTTAAGGTTGTGTACTGATCCATCCTTTCCTAATTCCCATACATTTTCAACTCTGCACAATTATAAGTGAAACAGACTTTTTCCCCCTACCACTGTACTGAGCAGTATCACATTAACTCTTTCTGAATATCATAAAATACAAGAACATCTGCTATGAATTCACAGTGACAGCAGTGGAAATGCCTGATCAAGTCCACAATTCATTTTAAGAGGAATTCCAAAAATATTTTAATTTTCAGTGCCAATCTTCAATTATATTTGTCAGGGCTTATCCTTCAATAAATTTAATTGCATATCTATAGAACTCCAGTGAGAGCAGGTTCTCACTGGGGAGAAAATGACCATATTCTTCCTAATCTCTTAATCCATCTCAGATCTCGCAACCCTTTAAGAATTCTGAATTCCTTCAAGTGAGGTCAGATCTGGAGATACCACTTAAGCCACTTTCAGATAGTTGTTAAAATCTACCTATTAAACCAAACTTCTGATTATATATCCTAACATAATTTTTGCGATGAGTCCTTGGGACATTTTTTCTGTTTGATGCCCTATTCTGCACACAAAGTTACTCCTTCCACTTCACTGAGACATAATACTGCATTTGCTTTCTTTATTTAGCTGTTTACCAGTAGTTAACTTCTTGCATAATGAACATTTTTAAAACTTGCATGCAATCATGTCTTGGTATTGGCTTACTTGTGTCAGTGCCTGAGGGTTTCTGTGCTTTGCATTGTGTTGTGTTACAAGGAAACATTTTTTACAGTGGAAAAATTCTGTTAAAATAGTTTTGTGTGTAGTAAATACTTCTGTAAAGATGTACGTGAATTGTTTTAATTCTTGGCATTGGTGGAAAGTGCAAGTTCAGCATGGATGATTGGAAATTTTTATAGGTTCAAAGTAAGTTCACTTTGTTGTAATTAGTGCCATACTAGCAAGTAGCAGCGTATCTATCTCCAACTTAGTAAAATACTACAAGCAAATGGCGATGGTATACAGCGGGGACGTAATGTTTCACTTCTCTGTTTGATTTCTCTCCTGAAGGTAGTTGGTGATGGATAGACCGTTTAGATGTGTCAATAAGGTAGTATGATTGAATTTTTACATCTTGTGAGTTGGAAGTATTTGATTTTCGTATGCAATGAAATGGAGGTCCCCTTTCTCTTCGGTGGACAGTAACTGCAATTACTTGAGGCACTTTTAGAAAATTCAGGAAATTTTTATACTTCTCTGAAGCTGAAGCCTCTTCAGATGTGGTTCATAAATGTGTGTTTTATCTGTTGAAGACTCTAGTTTTTATTATTATTACATCAGACCAACCAATGGAACTCCTAATTCATTATTTACAGTGAGCTACAATGATTGAATAGGAACTTAATGTAAGATAAATCAAAGCAGGTGTTGCCTTGCTCTGCCATCCAATCTGACCCGTTCTGATCTTTTGCATCAGTGTCAGTTCCTTTGATTTCCGTAATATCTGAAAATTGGTTAGATTTCCATTTTGACCTGTACTTTGTGACCGGGTGTTCACAACTTTTTTTGGATTGAGAGTTCCTTAGGTTTAGTATAGTCTGGCTGAAGAAATTTAATTTATCTCTATCTTGAATTGTTATTCCTTACTTTGAAATTAAACCCTTGTTCTAGACATCCAAGCCAGTGAAAATGTAAACTCTACTACACTGCTTAGTCCTTTACAAATTTTATGCAATTGTGAATGCAACTCATTCTTCCAAATTCAAGACTAAACACGCTGTGTCTCCTTCATCTCTTGTGCAATGTAACAAAGCCCCATCCCAGGAAACAACCTGGTTATTCTTCTTATGCACAATATTCCTCAACCCCTTTCCCTAGTATTCTATTGCATTAGAGCAAAACCATGTCTGCTGTTGTACTTAAATCCTCTGGCAATAAAGGTGATCAATCTGCTTAATTTCCAGTTGTCTGCTAAACCTATATATTTTATATACAAGGACTGTTCTTCTGGAAACCATCACATTTCAATCTTTCTTGTTGAAAACATCATTGTCTTGCTACATTTTTGATCAAAAGAGATAACTTCATATCTTTTCACGTTCTATCCAACTTGGAGAGTCGTCATCTGTCTACGGTCCCCTGATGTTTCTTTGCATTTTGCTATGTTTCATAAGAAATCTGGATATAATACACTTGATACTACTTCACTGAACTCATTGATACAGATAGTAAATAACTGGAACTCTCATACAGATTTCTGGCAGATTTGACTGGTCAAAGCCTCCTTTCCTTAGATGACCTGTTTATTCCTACTCTTTCAGCTATTAGCAAGTCTATTATCCTTAATAATGTGCATCCTTATTTTGTTGGATAATCTCTTTTGTGACATTTTATTCTGAAAGTCAAAATACATCACATCAACTGGCTTATCTGTTTCTTAAAACGTCAATAAATTCCAGTGGATTTGTCAGACACAAATTCATGTTTACTCCAAAACTGTTTTATTTTCCTAATGCTTTATTACCACTTCATTCATAATAGAATCTGGCCATTTACTTTCTGATGATGTCACTCTAACTGTCTTTAGTTCCTTGATTACACTCTCCCTTCATCCTGAAAGTGTAGTGTTATATTCGCTCTTACAATTCAAAGATTCAAAGTACATTTGTTATCAAAGTATGTATACGGAATACATTTCTAGTATCGATGGAACTTTGGAGGTTATAGAGTCATAGAGTCACAGCCCTTTCACTCACCCATCAAATATCCAATCACCCTAATCCACACTAATCCCATTTTCTTTATTCTCCCCACTAATTCCATTTTTTAAATTCTCCCCATATTCTCATCAACTCTAACCTTTTCATGAGGGAGTAGCTTATGGTGGCAATTAGCTACTAAGCAGCACATCTTTGGGACGTGGGAGGAAACTGGAGCACCTGGAGGAAACCTGTTTGATCAGATTGAAGAAAGTGCAAACCAACAGATTGTGCCTGAGATCAGGATTGAACCCAGGTCCCTGGCACAGTGCAGTGTCATCACCTTCAAATTCCTATGATGCATTTGTTCAGGTCCTGAAGATCTCTTGGTCCTATTTATTACATGGTTATACATTCTTGAATTGACTGCTCATAATTTGCTGCCATATAAGGTTTTAGGAAATTACTTTGTACGTTCTCCTAGTTGTCCAGCAGTTCAATGAGGTGATTCTGCAGTCATTTAATTTGGGAACTTGGCCTTGGAATGCAATCTGCTCTAATGAAAATTATCCACAGTCATTTTTATTTTGGCAGAACAATCTGAAATACTTTAGAAGTGATGAGTTTGAGCTCTGATCCCATTCATGTCTCTACCCATTACTTAAATGCCTGTAATGCAGAATTGTTCTGAGTGGGTATTTTTTAGATGGTCTCAGACATATTCCACATGTTTAATTCCTTGTTTATAGTAAAGTGGAGAAACGAGGAGAAAAGAAGCATTTTAAAGTAAAAGACCAAAAATTAACGATTGAATCATTCAAAAGGGCAGAAGGCAGAATGAAAATTTTGAAGCAATAATTTTATTATGACTTGTATTGTTAGTCCATGATTTTGACAATCATTTTATGGTTCACCCTGAATTTAATGTTTTAAAGTGTGGGCTGTCTCCAGCTAACAAATAGGTTTCATTTTCATAGAAGTCTAAAAGTCAATTTTGTCCATAACTCAGAAAATACATGTTTTAAAAAAGTCACTTGATAGGGTAACTGCACTTCTATAGTATTACAATGAATGAATCAAAGATAATTAAGACTGATAAGAAGTGGAAAGGACCAAGAGATCTTCAGGACCTGAACAATTACAAGAAATGGAAAGAGAGGAATGAAAGTTTGTATGTAATTTGTACCTTTGAAATTAGTAATACAGGTTCTCATTTGGGGTGTCCATAGTTGGGCGTATGTAACTCTGAGACCACCTGCAATGTGTTTCCACCACTATGATCTTTTGTTTTCAATCTAGATGAGGAGACAATAGGTGTCTTAACATATATTTTTGGGATATATACGTTGATCTGGAAATTTATATTGTCCCTCTTGTGGAGCAGAGAATGGTGCAGAAAAGATTCTGTTAAATATTACACCCCTTCCTAAACCATTGTGCAATTATTGGTACATCTTTTTATTATTTCTTTCAAGTTCAAGTTTAATTCTCATTCAATCATACATGAATACCCATGAATTCAGCCAAACAAAACAGCGTTCCTCCGGGGCCAAGATGCAAAACACGTTACCATCAGTCATACACAGCACAAGACACTTAACAGATAGCAGTAAAAATAGAGTCACACAAAAATATCATATAGCCCAAATCCCTGAGTCCATGGATGATGTTGGCAAAAACAAGCCTACAGCAGCATGTAATTATAGCGAACCAATATAGTGCTCATCAGATTCTAACTAAGTTTCTCAGAGAAACTTCAGGTTGTATTTTTGCAAAGCAGCTAACATGCTGTCACCCACAGCCAGCACTGCCAAGCAGAAAAGTTGGTCCTATTTTAATAACTGTTGAATATTGAGCAAATATATGCAATGTGAGTTAATTTGTTCCCAGCATTGTCTAGTTTCTGATTGTTGCCTTCATTTTTGTTCATTAAACTGTTTTGTTAAATAGTCTCGATGTTCTAAGTCATATTTAAGGCATGAAACCCAGTGAAAAGTGGGAATCTCATTCCAAGTGAAATTACAACATGTGCTGTCAAGAGGACATGTAAATAAACAGCTTTGTTTTATTCAGTTGATAGCAGCTGGCAAATTGGACCATAAAACCATAAGAAAAACTAAAGTGAAAAGGATTTTATTTTGCACTATGGTTGTCCTTAATAAATACTAGAAAAATTATGATGTAATTCCACAAAAATCATAGGACAGTCACCCCTGAACAGCTGAACTGACAAGAGTAGAGGGTTATTTATCTTAAGGACCTTAACTGCAGCGAAGCAGGTGTTTGAGTGATGTCTGAAAAATTTGGGGCCATGTCTTTCAATCACTAGTAGCCAGACCCTTTTATTGTCCATGTTGTGACTAATGCTTAAGGCATGCAGAAAGCATACAGGCAGTGTGAGTGACTTCAGGCATCCAGGAACACAGAACAATACAATGGAGCATCTACCTTCTGTCAGTGAGGTACGTGAAGACCTTCAACAGCCCAGTCACTTTCCTTCAATGCACTCTCTATATGATCTGAGAAAAGAAATTGCAAAGCATGGTGAAACCGGTAACGTTCAAGCAGTCATGATAAATTAATTTTGTCAATGCTACAGAGGCCTTCCTACAGAAATGCACATCAGCCACACATTTTAATTCCACATCCCATTCCCATTCTGACATGTCTATCCACGGCCTCCTCTACTGTAAAGATGAAGCCACACTCAGGTTGTATTCCGTCTGGGTAGCTTCCAACCTGATGGCATGAACATTGACTTCTCTAACTTCCGCTAATGCCCCTCCTCCCCCACCTACCCCATTCCGTTATTTATTTATATACACACATTCTTTCTCTCTCTCTCTCCTTTTTCTCCCTCTGTCCCTCTGACTATACCCCTTGCCAATCCTCTGGGTTTCCCCCCCCTCCCCCTTTTCCTTCTCCCTGGGCCTCCTGTCCCATGATCCTCTCATATCCCTTTTGCCAATCACCTGTCCAGCTCTTGGCTCCATCCCTCCCCCTCCTGTCTTCTCCTATCATTTTCGATCTCCGCCTCCCCCTCCCACATTCAAATCTCTTACTCACTCTTCCTTGAGTTAGTCCTGACGAAAGGTCTCGGCCTGAAATGTCGACTGTACCTCTTCCTAGAGATGCTGCCTGGCCTGCTGCGTTCACCAGCAACTTTGATGTGTGTTGCATATCAGTACACTGACTTCATGCTGTGAGCAGAGAGAATTGAAGTGAAGCAGTCAAAGATTGCTCATAATGAGAGATAGACAGATGCCTTCTCTATATCTGCCTTCTATTCCAGTCTGTGAGAGCCATGGAATGTCAAGTACATGGCAAAGAAAATGCCCTTTTAGAGATTTTGTAACTCCTTTAAGACTAGTATCCTTCTAACCTTACTGAAGTCAAATAAAATGTGGGGTCTGAAGCAATGTACAGAAAATAGCTTTTGATCAATTTTGAAACACAAGAGACTCTGTAGATGCTGGAAATCCAGAGTAAAGCGAAGAAAATGCTGGAAGAACGCAGCAGGTTAGGCAGCATTTATAGAGAGAAATAAACAGTTGACTGTTTATCAGGACTCATTTGTGTATGTTTTGCTCAGTTTCATTTTGTTCTCTTGTGGATTAGACAGCTGATCTGGACTTTACTGATTACAATACAGAAGGTGGTCTTTTGGTTCATTGTGTCCACTCCGAGTCCCAGCAGAGCAGTGTCATCGGTTCCACTCCTGCTCTTATTCCCCTGTCTCTTTTTAAGAGATACAGCACGGAACAAGCCCTTCCAGCCCAATGAGTTGTAATGCCCAGTAACTCATTAGATTGTTGGAGGCAACTGGAACACCAGAGGAAACCCATGTGGTCACGGGAGGATGTACACATTCCTTATAGAGGACGCTGGACTTAAACTCCAATCTCTGATGCTCCGAGCTATAAGAGCTTTATGTTAACCACTACGCACAAATCCATCAGTTCCATTTTGATTCTTTTGCAACTCATCGCCTCTGAGGAATATTTAGCCACAGTCAGTTAACTAACCAGCATATCTCTGCCTTGGAAAAGGAAGTTGTGGTACCCATGCTGTGCAAACTACATAGCTTGCAAGGTCAGAATCCAGTCCAGATGGCAGGGGAAGTAACGCAGCAGCATTACCTGCTGCAACAAAGCACTCCATTTAGACGCCAGCATTCAAGCACAGTCAGGAATTCACTAGTGGAGCTGCCTGAATTTGTTGAGATCAAGGAGGTGATAGGGATGAAGGATTATTGGTGAAGGTGAGGCAGTTTGGTGTGGTGTGGAAGAGTTGTCACTTCATTACAGAGTTAGAGTTAAGTTGTTCTGGGGTTGGATTGAGGCATGTGTTGAGACTGTCTCCATTGGCCTGGCTTTCAGAGGTAGTGAAGTAATCACAACCTGACTGCTGTTCTGTTTACTTCCCAGTCCTTGATGAAGAATGATGTTTGCGGAGGACCTGAAGCTGTTTCACCACAGGATCCATAAGATAACCAATTTATATGTTTTAAAAATGTGGTTTGAACGCCACAAGTGAAAGTGACTACCAATTTTGGCACATTTCTCTTATCAAAAAACAGTATTACTTTTTCACACTTTTGCTGGTAACATTTACAATTCTTTTGAAAATCATCCACAGTTTGGTTAGACTTCAGTCATCCATGTGCCACAAAAAGAGATGAGGAAGAGAACAGAGTATTTTTTTCATTGGGTTTCATTCTGTCATCAATTCTATGCTAGTTTGCCGATCAATCCCATTTCCCCTGTTTGTTTCCCTGTATTTTCTCTTATGTAACTAGCAACTGCACCTTTATTCTCCTCCCACCCAGAAAATTAGGGATAATTTACAGCAGTCAGTTGAAGTAGCATATTTTTAGAATGTGGGTACAAGCGTGGAGTACAGTGGGAAATCAGCATGTCCACTGGGAGACACTATAAATACCACATGAGCATCACCAGAAGCCAAGATGGAATATTGACTTTTGGAGCTCTGAGGCAGTAGCACTACCTGCTGCATCCGTTCCTCCTCTAGGATTGGAAAAACAATATTCCATATATCATCAGAAAAGACTGCCGTAGAAATAATCACTTTGGAGGTACAGTACATGTAAGCTCCGCCTTTTTCACTTTTGTTGTCATAATGCAGTAATTGAGCTACCACTGTACAGCTATGGAAATTTGCAACAGTCTTTGATGATATGCCAGTTCTCCTCAAACCTCTAACAAAGTAGAGCCATTGGTGTGCATTCTTCATTATTGCATCAATATGTTAGTCCCAGTGCACATCCTCTGAGATATCGCCATCCAGGAACTTAAAACTGCTCACTTTTCCACTGCTAATCCCTCAGTGAGGACTGCTGTGTGTTCTTCACAATCAATTTCTTGATCTTGCTAGCGTTGCATGCAAGGTTGTTGTTGCAAACCACTCAACTAGCTGATCAGTCTCACCTCAGTGCACCTTGTCATCATCCGAGATTTTACCAACAGCAGTCTGGTATGGAGGCTCCAATGTACAGGCCTGCAAGAGGCTGTAGAGGGTTGCAGGCTCAGCCAGCTCCATCAGGGGCACACCCCTCCTTGCCATGGAAGCCATCTTCAAGAGGCTTTTCCTCAGGAAGGTGGCATATATCAGAAAGAACCTTCACCATCAGGGACATACCCTCTTCTCGTTACTACCATCAGGGAGGAGGTGTAGAAGTCTGAAGCCTCATGTTCAATGATTCTTCCATTAAATTTCTGAACGGTCCATGAATGTTACCTAATTATTTCTATTTTCTTTTATTTATTTATTTATTTATTTATTATAGAATAGAGTAGAACTTGATTGTCATTGCCCTAGACAATAAGATTGCAGTGCTACTCCAGTCTGTGCAAAAACATATTTACAATGCATGTGGTGCAGCTTAATTAAAAAAAAATCCCTTATTTACATGCAACAAGTGACTTTGATAGTCCGTAACACTCAAAGACCATTGGCATTATTCAGGCTGTAGCATTATTCAGGTGCACAACGGCCCTCAGGAAGAAGCTATTTTTCAGTCTTGCTATCCTGGCTAAGATGTTTCTGTATCTCCTTCCAAATGGCAGAAAATTGAACAAACAGTGTCTGGGATAGGACAGGTCTTTAATGATGTTACGAGCGTGCCATAGGCATCGAGAGTTGTAGATTATCTCCAGGTCCGGTAGTTGAGTCCCAATGATGTGCTGAGCTGTCCTACTCTAGCTGTCGTTGGAGTGCTTTGTGATCTGTCTTGCTGCAGCTAGAGCACCACACTGTTATTCCATATGTCAGTATGCTCTCTATCCCACATTGTTAAAAGTTAGCCAGCAATTTTTGGGGCAGATTAGCTCTCCTTAAGCACCCCGGGTAGTATTTTGTAATTTATACTAATTTTATGTTTTTGCTTTGTACTACTCACAAAATCGCAAATTTCATGTCAATAAACCAGATTCTGGTTCTAAACTACCAAGGAGCAGTTGTAAGTAATGCTAATTTGGTGAACAGCCAGTAGTAGTGAAAATGCCAGTTATCTCAACCTGTACTGTATTGACAATATACACCAGCTGTCATCAACAGATAATTGCATTTCAACTTGTGATTTATCAATGCTCCAGGGTAGCTTGTATAAGAAAGGATACCTCAAAGAGCTGACTATCCCATGTTGTGATTTTGATGCATTATTATACCAGTCACTGGTGTTTATGTGGGAGCTTGCTGCCCTTAGTGGAGGGTGTCTTATTATTTTTCTTCAGAAGCTACAGCATTGAAGAGCATTCATGGAGTAATCTACTATTTTGGTAAAGGTTGTTTATTTAAAGAAAACTACTTTTGCACTTGATTTTCAGAGCCTGTTAAAGAAACAGAGAAGCTAGCTCATGGGTGGCTTGAAACTATTGATATTGCCCATTGCTTTTGATCGATTTTCCTGTTTCTTTCTCCTCTTTTGCTATAAGCCTACAAACTGTGTCAGAAAGCCCAGGCAGTAAAATGCTGCTGTCCATCTTTCACCTGTGTTTCTGTGATATGATGTCTATAAGTGCATGACATCTTTGTACTTGTGTCCAGTGTTGTTCTTTTGGATTCAGTTTGAATTCCTTTTTGTTTATCACAGCAGACAAAGCTAGAATCTTCAAAATTTGGTAACGTGGGTGAATAAACTCATTTCCTTACACAATAAGCACCACTTAAATTATAACTTGCCACATTAATTTATTCGTATCTTGGATTGGTTATAGCACCTTGTCAGGCTTTATAGACAAGTGCCAGTAAACCCTGTACTGAAATGTTTTCTAGTTAGTTTCCCCAGTGCTGTTTCTCTGTTACGGCTTTTTCATTATTTTTCTGTGGTGATTACATTTATACTTGGACAAATATTCTCTCCATAATTCCTTTGTGATGTCTGCACAGTAATGCAAGTTATAGACTGAGATTCAATTCTATTCGTAGTGCTTAGTAGACTAGGAATTGATTTATGTGCTGCATTGCTGAAAATTGACTACTGAGTAATTTATGCCCTTTTTTTTTACTCCCTGACTCCATCCATGCTTCAACCCAAGAAAAGAGTCATCATATGGGACAAGTGCACAATTTGAGGCTCAGATATTTGTTACATCTCAGAGTATCTTTGTGTGCACTTCGGGACATACCAAGTCTATGTATGTCAGTTGTTATGTATGAATTCTACAGGTAATTCCACTTCTGCATGAAAAAATGAGAAACCTTCACTCTCTGTCTCTTTAGCTCTTTCTGCCTTTCTCTTTGTGTTTCTTTTCACCTCTAAATCAAAGTCAAGTTTGTTGTCACTTAATTGGGTAACACTTTACTCAGGATGTGATTTTTAGAATGATTCAGATATAATTTGCAGAGAGGCCAGGATGGGATTGGATAATTCCCTTAAAGATGTGAAAATATTGTTTGGGATAGTTTATGCCTGGGAGTGCTGTGTCCTGTTATAGTATACTTCTCGAGAATTTCCTGCTTTCCTGAATAATAATGGGACACCACGACAACTCAGGGCATTGGAGTTTGGCGTTCAATCCCAGCATCTTCCGTAAGGAGTCTCTGTACGTCCTCCCTGTGGACTGTGTGGGTTTTCTCCAGGTTCTCCCGTTTCCTCCCTTAGTGCAAAGACGTACCAGGTAGGTTAATTGGTCATTGTAAATTGTCCTCTGATTAGGTTAGGGTAAATCGGGGTTGTCAGGGATTGCTGGGCGGGAAGGGCCTACTCTGCACAGCATCTCTAAATAAATAAATAATGTGGAAATGGGAACTTCTTGTGTTTCTTGAAAATAAAGGCTACGTTAGAAAACAAATTCATTTGCTTTGGTTGTGATAAAAGGACTTCAAAAAGTACTTGGTTTGCTGGATAAAATCAGCTGGTAATCGTTAATGCTGCTGACTGCAGATGCACAGGCACAGAAAATCTTATCCAGGAAATGCACTAAAAGCTTTAATATCTCTCTTGGCAGCTTTTATACAATCCATTAAAATCCATCAATATGAACCGTGTTGTGCTCCAATGAGAGAGGCCAGTGATCAATAAAACACTTTGCATATCCATTTATTGGCTGGCTGTCTTGTTGTAATATATGAGAAAGGATAACAGAGCTGTATGAAAGGTGTTGGTATATTTTGTGCAGCCTTTGTGGCCAGAGTCCAGATTCTGTGGACAGACAATGAGTTCATTCATCCATGGTAGAGCAGAGTGGTCAAACTGCGTTGAAGATGAGGAACAGCTTCTTTTGTTGCTCGGTAGAAAGCAGATTTTACCTGACCCCTAAACCCTTGGAAAGGTCTTTTGTCTTGTGTGTATTTGATCAAAGTGCCAGTCGCCAGTGGGTGATGCAAGGCTAATTGGGATGTTGAAGCTTGTTAGGGTGAGATGCGCTGTATCGAGTTGGTGTTTGAGAAGTATGCAGAGATTCTGGTGCTGGTGGTAATTGTGAACCTTTGATCTCATGCTTAGCTGATTTGTTCTCTGAAATGCTGCTGCTGGGTGTGTATGTTTGCTTCAAAGGGTTTCTCTTGAAACACAGATAAAGGAATTGAAAATAAAGTTTTGTGATTGCTTGTTGAAAGTGCTAAGTTTCTGCTCAAAAAATGGTGATGTAAAACAGTTGAGAGATTTTGTGCAGTGTCAATGGACTGCAGACAAAGGAATTTCTGATTTTTTAAAATATTCTCTTGAAGTACAGATAAAGGAATTGAAAATAAAAATTTTGTGATTGCCTGTTGAAAGTGCTAAGTTTCTGCTCAAAAACAGTGATGTAGAACAGTTGAGAGTTGTGTAGTGTCAATGGACTGCAGACAAAGGAGTTTCATATTCAAAAAAATTTAAGCATTCCGAATAATTGTGTTTATAACACAAAGGGAGCATTTTAATATTTCCAGTTTGCAGCAAGAAAGCTGTAGATGTCAGCACTGGAGTTTATTTCTACAAAGCAGGACTATTAACTTGTAAATTGGAACCCTGCCGGACATCAGTATAGGTTTATTTACTTGATAACTAGAGAATATAAAAACAAAGACATGTTTGTAGAAGTGTTTTGCCTATATGCTGCAGCAGAGTGCATTGTTGTTTACTTTAAGAGGACTTGGGATGGGAGGTGAACACCTGCTATGTTTTCATTTTTATTCGTCCTAATGATCACACACTGGAATGCTCACTTTTAATTTGATAATATCAGCTGGGGTATTAGTTCATGGCACGGCATTGTTGTACAGTGATCCTAGGTCTACTATTCTGATCCATTTATAGAGAAGATCTTGAGTAAAAGAGATTTTTATTGGGCCAATCAATTTAAAAAAGAAGCTCTATATAAATGTGTGGGTGGATTTTCTGTGTTTCTTTGAAGCTCTGGAAGAAATAGCATCATTTGTTGGAAAAATCAGAGTATATTGCAAATAGTCAATTTTCTAATTAGTTTAACTGATGATGGTCATAATGTTAGTGCAGTTTATTTCTGACTGCACAGGGAGTGGCGTGTAGCGCATGCAGTACTTCGATGAATTTAAATACTTTTTCCACTTAGCTGTAGGTTGATTATGTTTTCCATTTGAAAGACTCTTGCTTCCCATTTTATGTTTTTTTACTATTAGTTCTTCTTTGCAGAGGAGTTTGGGCTATTATTGTCATGTTCACCGCAGTTGATGTTATAAAGTGTTAGAATTACAGCTGCTGCTTCTGCATTGAAACCTATCTCATATTTGTGGATTTTTTCTGTTGAGACAGGAATCCAACACCACCTTCATGTACTTCACTAAACAAGATATTGCAGGAAATGCTCCATTAGGCAGCCAGATCTATTGGGTGAGAGCACGTGTTTCAGGTAGATGACTAGAGGATGTCTGTAGTGAAAGAATCTTCAAAAGCATGTTGATATTCTTGAATGTTAGATGGTGGTGGCAAAGTGTGTTTTTAAATTTGGTTGTGTAGGAATGGCAAAAAAATTATTCATATTTTGTCTTGGCAAATTGTCACAATTAAGGAAGAGTAATTACTGGCTGTGGGCCTTGAACTTTCATTGATGGTGCCTGTCTTTGATCTTTTAGTGTGTCACAAATTAGGCTGGTAGATGCAATGCCTGGTATGATAATGAGGCTGTTACTGGAAAATGAAGCAGTGTGAATGTATACCGCATGAGGTCAAGAAGGGGCACTGCAAGATTGAATCGTCTGGCTCACTCTTTAAGCTTTCTGATGGAAAAAATGCTGTTAGAATAAGTTAAAAGGAGCCTTAGCCTTGTGATTAAAATTTGTGTTTTGTTTGAGGCTATAGTTGTTCGCTTAAAAGAAAGTAGGCAGATCCCCAACTGTCAAAACACCCTGATAGATATTGTGACTAAAGTATGAGGCTAGAAATTTGTTTCTGTCCATCTTTGACTGTGCAGGATCACAAGCGAGTTATCACAGCCTGAAGCAAGAGTCAGCATCTTCAGAAGAGGAGGTATATAAAGAGGAGCAAATGAAAGATTTTTGTTTCACATGTTGTTTTGGACTACCTTCTATTTTGATTATTCAAATTGTTTGTTTATTAGGCAAGGTGGCTGGTTTAGCTTTGTATTTTCAATGTAGATTTCACACAATCTAAGTATTATAATCAGACCTGAGAAGTGGAATGAGTGAGATAGATTTTTTTCTGTTTCTATGTAATATTTTGAAAGACAATGTATTGTTAACAAAATTTTCAGATCTGCTTAGTATGCATTAGAGTTAGGGTACCGTTCTTAAGAGAACAGATTTTGCATAATAACAGTTTGGTATTATATGTGTTAAATCATGAATAAGATGATTCATCATCACTTGGAAGAGGAATCTGAGTATCACTTGCTTAACACTCTACCACATACTGTACTTCCTTACATCAAGTGGTTTATAACTTGGATTTATTTGCATCACCAGCCACTCTTTCCATCGGCGGGCCAGCCTCATCTTGGTGCCAGCTCGGTGCCAATGCAGTCATGCTCGATAACAACTCCCTTGTCAACGCTGGTGTTTTCATTTTGTCACCACTGTACAGTGCAGGCCTCCGGCGAATATGGCTGTCTCGGAGATCAGCCAAGTCCCAGCTCTCCTTTCGGTGCATGTGGTAAGTTGGTGGAGTTACACGAGTTTTTGTTTAAAAGCTTATATGTTCAGTGTACCAAACACATTGCTTGATTAGCAAGATTGGGGCAGTATTACATTTGCTTGCACTGCAGTTTCTCATACATTCAGAAGTGTTTCCTTGCTAGAAAACGCTGGTCATGAAAGATGTTTTGATCACAGCAGGTAATGTGATTATGTAACTAACAATCAGTGAGGAAGTTGATGCTTGTAGAGTGCCAGTTATTTACCTCAGGTAGCATGATAGCAATTGATGGCACAAGCATGTGAAAAGAATTGAGTTGAATTATTGATTGGTCTAATTTTGTTTGAAACGTTAGTTTCACTAATTCTTAAACCAAATCATAGCATCCTAAACCATTTGTGGGGCAATACTAACCTTTGTTTGAACATCTGCATTTATTCCATTTGTATCTGTAGTGCCAATTCAGAAAATTATATTCCCCATATACAACTGAATTATACTTGGAATTTGTGATGGCTTCTATAAAATGTCCAGAATTCACTCAGAAGTGTGAGTAATGTGTAAATGCCATCACTGAGTCACAGCTTGAGATTGCTTTTAAATCTGTTGATGCTTAATTCCCAGCACAAACCTCCATCCCCATCTCTTCCCCACCAATTCTTGTTCCATTCAGTTTGTACTTTCTCACGGCACATACGGATTATGAGTTGCCCATGTTGTAGTCCATTTAATACAACTTAGTCAGATCCAGTATACCCTGAGGGTAGGTATAAATTTCAGATTTGATAAATATGTAAAATAGTCATAGTCATAGTCATACTTTATTGATCCCAGGGGGAAATTGGTTTTCGTTACAGTTGCACTATAAATAATAAATAGTCATAGAACCATAAATAGTTAAATAGTAATATGTAAATTATGCCAGTAAATTATGAAATACGTCCAGGACCAGCCTATCGGCACAGGGTGTCTGACCCTCCAAGGGAGGAGTTGTAAAGTTTGATGGCCACAGGCAGGAATGACATCCTATGACGGTCTGTGCTGCATCTCGGTGGAATGAGTCTCTGGCTGAATGTACTCCTGTGCCCACCCAGTACATTATGTAGTGCACAGCCATGTGTCCATGGAGAGGTAAAGCCAAACAAATATCAATGGAAGAAGTTCTGCTAATCTAACCATGATCCAAGCATCTTGATTACAATCGTCCATTTCTGTATTGGTTTCTTCCATTTAAAGCCATACAGTATGTTGGAAGGTTATTGTCTCACTGCTGGCTAAAGAATGACTGAGAACATGCACTTTTATAAGAGTCTGAATTATAAAAGCTATGAATTTCCAAGCAGAATGCCAAATAATAATTTGAGATCTGCAGCTTGAGCTGCTTACAGATGAATAGAATTGTTGATTTCACCTATTTCTGATATTAGTTGGGTCTTGCTGAATTATAGCTTTTTCTATATTTGTTGCAAAAACACCAGAGCCTGTTTGTGATTCTAATCAAAAACTAATGCAGGGCAATGAAATATTTCCTGTAAAATACCTAATATATAATTACTTAAGTCTGCCCATTTCCTGTGATGGTCACTGAACTGTACCAGCAGAGTATGGTGAGGCAGGGAAGGTAATGTTGCTTACTAGTTATAAAAGCACATTTATTAGTTATTTTTGCTTAATGACTTCACGATAACTAAACCTGGTGAAGAGGTTGAGCTGAAATATTAATTCTGTTTCTTTCTGCACAAATTTTGCCTGCCTTGTTGAATATTTCTGGCATTTTCTGTTTTTATTTCAGATTTCCAGTATCTGCAATATGGTTTTCTCTCGGAAATTGCTTTGATTTGGATTAAAACTATATTAGGTTATTAATTGCAACTGCATTCGTAGTTGAGATCTGATTAATCCAATTAACAGTTTCATATGCAAACTATTAATTTTTATGTTGATGGTTACATTAGCTATGTTGTGTTCGTATGCTCAACGGGGTCAAGAGTGTAACGGAGTTACATGAAATATCCGGGACAGCTGGGTCTGAAGCTGGAATAGACCTAGTGTATTGTGGGCTGCAAGACTAGACTTTGACATACAACTTTCATGCTCAGTATGCCAGCAACTGAACAGTAGAGCTATAATGCAGTAGCAGTAAGCCGATCTGGAAACTTAACAGTATGAATTTATTTGTTGATTTGATTTCCATGGATTACTTTTCTTGCGATGAGATTTGAAAGGGTGGTAATTATCTTGTTTTCTGCTCTATCTCTGAGTTTCCTGTAATTTGTGTCCAGGAAATGAGCGTGTTTTTTTGTTCCACATATAGACCTGTACAGCACAGGAATGGGCCCATTGGCCTTGGATGTCTCTGCTGACCGTGATGCAGAATTTAATTGCACATCTGCCTGCATGTGGTCCATATCCCTCAGTTCCTCACCTGTTTGTACACCTGTCTAAATGCCTCTTAAATGTTGCTGTTGTATTGGCTTCCACCCCTTCAACATGCAATGGATGTATTTTTGAACATAACCTTGATATGCTGTAAGAGCAACGGTTTTAAAACTTATTCAGAGGATAAAGTTTGTGCTGCCAGTCTTCATAAATTAGATATTTGTAAGATACAAAATATAAGAAATACCAGTATTTATAGTGCTGTAGCGGGAGCCCCAGCCAGTTTTGTTTTTATAGCAATCCAGTACCTTGTTTTGTCTCTCAAACATATTGCGGTCATAATCTACATTGAAGCATGGTGTACATAATGCTTAAGGTTTATTTGTAAAGCGTAGTAATTTCTTTCATTGCACCAAATTGATAGAAGGATTTGTTTGAGTCATAGAAAGTGATAAATAACTTAGTGTATTAAGTCTTAATGTATTAAATGATGTATTAAGTCTTGGCTGGAAAAATATTTCAGTCAGCACTTGTTCCTGAGCCATTTGTCTGACCCATCGACTGCAGGGAATAGTAAGTAATTAATCATTAGTAATCAGCTTTGAATAATGGGGTTCTGTGGGGGAAATGGATCCATTAATTGAATAAACTGGATTCATACATCACATTCCTCTGGAATTGGTAGCAATAAGCCACTAAACAGAGGAAGCAGTAACACTGATGACTCAGATATTGTTGTTGTCCAGATTTCTTGTTATGCATTTCTGAAACTTGCAGTTATAATGTTGATAACACAACCGACTTTCACCGTATTATGATCAACTGCTAAGACTCTACATCAGTCAAGACTAATGAGTAAATTACAGATAAGATTTTATGTAGATTCATCAAAGCACTTTAAAGAAATGTGATGTGTTCAGTATAATCTAAGTTGTAAAGAGATTAACTTCTTTTTCTGGTGCATAAAACAAAACTGCTGTATGAACTCAATGGGTCGTAATTTATACTAGACTCCAGATGATAGCATCTGCATCTTAAGTGACTGTATTTTTGCAAGTCTATTGGTTTCTTAACCATCTCAGTGTATTCTCTGTTTTGGTGTCTGATGCTAAACCTGAATGTAACGCCCTGGGAAAGGTTTCACTGCTAATGTAATGCTTTTTCTGTAGCAGCAGTGTTTGGGTTATGACTAGAGATAACGGGGGCTTTGGAATGTGCGCCATCCAATGAAGGGAGTGTTTTTTCTTGTTGTGTGCCTGAGACCCAGGTGATCTGGGTTCCTTTGTTTGGCGAGAGATGAACAGAGAAGACGCGAGAAAGGAGAGGTCATGGACAGCAGGACAGAGTGGGGCTGGGAATCAACGAAGCCCGGGGAAATCAATGAAGGACCAACGAAAGGGAAACCATGAGCTCCAACATGCACATTAGACTGTTTCATTAAAATGGGCCCTCTCCTTTTCGTTTTCCTTTCGTTGAATTAAGAATTATAAAGCTAAATCGTTTAGTTGCACATGGTGTACTGTCTATTACTTCGTGGTACTGATTTGTAACGGGGGAACAGATCACACAGCATCCACACAAACAAGAGATATTGCACCTCAGATTTCATAAGTTTGGCAAGTTTCCCTAGACTAACGCCACCAGCCGAACTGGAGGGTTACGTGCAATATAGAGCCATTTACGAAAATAACTCAATGACAGTTGTGACCTCTCAAATTTTATAGTAAGCAGAGGTGACTTTTTTTTTTACAGAAGGCCCAGGTAATGTGATGTAAATCCTAATGACTGTGACAGCGTGATCTGGGTAAAGCCCTTTATTTCCCTCTAGCTTCAATCCAAGGAGGCTGTTGCATTGGTTCAAGTTTGCCAATGCTAGACATATGTACTAGACATACATAGATAGACATTGGCATGTGGTATATTAGTAATAATTCAGCACTCAGGTCATTGGGAGTGACAGACTACCAAATTTTCTGGACTGCTGGATATTACTCCTATTAATGTCCAACTATTTTTACATTTTATGCAAAATAAATTTTCAAAATATTAGTGAGTTTAAAGGGAAAAGGATATGTAAAGACCCCGGCTCTTGCTGCAAATCTACCCATGTTTCCGGCCCTAACTCTAGCTCTGGCTGCATACCTCGTCCCTTTGATTCATGTTCCAAGAAGTGGGCGAGAGATGCTATATGTAGGATTTCTGAATAATCAGAAGTGTTACTATATTTTCTGAATTTGATGTGGAGATGAATACAGCTGTAATTTATGAAGTGTAAACAGGGTATAAAACTTCACAACAATTTTTCAACAAGTATTAGATCCTCACATTTCAAAAGTAATATCAGGGTTGTTGGTTTCTCAACTAATCAAATCTGGTAATCAGTTCATGCAACAGACGGAGATGCAGCTTCGGTTGCTATTCATGAGGCAATAGGAAAGGTATATTGCATCCTTTTTAGTTGACAAAAGGCATCTAATGAAATTCTTCCTGATATTTAATATTGTTATTTTGTCAGAAATGGCAATCAATTGGTGATAAAGAGACATTTCTGTCATTAATGAATATTTTATTGACATCTTTGTATGTTCTGTATCCTGAAGGAGTCGTTTATCGTGCAACTCCAGACTTTATCTTCTCTTCTTACCCTGTTTCATTTCAGTAATGCTCTTACCTTTCTTCACTCCCAATTGGACAGATAGTGTTATTCTGAAAGAGTTAATGGCGGCTCTTACATATTCACAGGATAGCACAAACAACTGCTTGACTGATCTGGCCACAATAACTACAGTTAATTTACAGCTATTATACACTTTCCTCATTCTATCCATACTCACAGAACCCCCCCCCCCCACACACACACACACACACACACACACACATATGTGCACAAGAATATGCTTATAGAGCCATGGACTTGCATACAGGTATGAACACACGGTATTCCCCCCCCCCCACCCCTTGGGTGCATGCTCTATATGTATGGACCCTCTCCATTTTATTTTCATGGAATGTGGACAATGTGACTGTCCAGCTTTATTGCCCTTTTCAAGTTGTCCCTGGGAAGGTGGGAAGCTGCTATCTTGAATTGCTGCTGCCCTTGTGGTCTTGTTAAGAAATTTATTCCAAGATCTTGATGCAATGTTGATGAAGGAAGGGCTAAATAGTTCTCAGTGAGAGATGGTGTCTTGACAGGAAGGGAAAATTTTCCCCATTCATCCACTCTGCTGGCCCATTTTAGAATTTACGGTTCCTGCAATGTGAGTGTTGTCTAAAAGACATCAGTCAGTGGCTACACTGCATCTTGCAGATTGCACATGGCTGAGAGATTGTTCTCCACACTCTGATCTTTTCTTAACTACCATCAATTTTCACCGATTGCTGCTTGGTTTTCTGTTTTTCTCTTTTTTCTGTTTCTTCTTCTCTCTTCCAGGCTGGTCACCAAAGAGAGAACAGAAGCATTGGCGGATTTGATTCATTTTCATTCATCCTTTACTGACCCCAGTTCAGTTGCTTTGACATTTAAAACCAGTGTTCTGGGGCTGTGCTTCAGCATAAAGTTAAGACCTGACCCAACCGCAGGCAAATTTAATCCAGACCAAGTTAGTGAATTTAGATTAATTTTTTTGATACCCAATCCAAATAGAAACATAGAACATAGAAAACCTACAGCAAAATACAGGCCCTTCGGCCCACAATGCTGTGCCAAACATATACTTACTTTAGAAATTACCTAGGGTTACCCATAGCCCTCTATTTTTCTCAGCTCCATGTACCTAGCCAGGAGTCTCTTAAAATTCCCTATTGTATCCAAATCTGGCACACTGACAAGTCGTGGCTGACTTGGGTCAGGTAATCAACCTCTACAGAGTCCTGCTTATCTCCCTCTGGCAGTTGTATCCCATCTTCACACAACCCTCCCACAACCTTGCTCCAACTGTTGATTTTTCGCTTTTGCCTCTATTTCCATTGATCATTCACCTCCCACTGTCTTCGAGTGCCACCCCGCTCACCACCTCTACATGACACTATATGCTTGTCATCATACAACCCTCCTCAGTTCTCCAATGGCCTCTGAATCCTTTCTTGCCCCTCCCCTTCTCCTCTTAATGCCAGCCATCTCACCTCTCCACTCTCAGTGCTGACATACGGTTTCAACCTGAAACTCAACAATTTACTGAGTTCCTCCAGCAGATTGTTTGTTGCTCTTCTGTTCCCCGTCAGATGCTGTGATGGTGGCCCATCAATTCAGACTAAATATCCAGGTTTCAGAGGAAAGACGGCAGATCTAGTGTGTGTCTTCACCTATTTGGCAGCTTTCAATGGCTTCATTGGTACCCAGACAGCAATGGAGTAGCACTCAAAGGAGCTGGAGGAACACAGTGAGACAGACAATATCTATGGGGAGGTGGGGGTAGAAATTAACAATCGATGTTTTGGGTTAAGACCCTTCATCAGGACCTGAAATGTCAACTTTTAATTTCACTCTATAGGTGTGGTCTGACTTGCTGAGTTCCTCCAGCTGCTTCAGATTTCCAGCATCTGCAGTTCTTATGTCTCGGGATAGTACTGTATTTTGGATTCCTTTGAATTTCAGACAGTGTGCACATATTTCTTTTCGATAATATGCTTATTTATGAACTATGCTTCCTTTTTGCAGTGCTTCCCATGTTGGCCATTTCGATGTGTTGCCAAAAAAGGTGCAGGATATCACAATGGTGTTAAGGTTTAGGTGGTTCTGGCCGGGTAGGGTAGAATAGAGAGCCAACTTAGAGCCTGGCATCTACACCAAAGCAGTACTATAAGCAAGTGGTGAAACTGATAATTAGCCTGGTCTACTGCCAAGCATTAGCAGCTGACAAAATTGCCCTTGTTTTGGGACAAAAACTTTGTAATATTTTTGGCAGATTTAGATAGCTTGACCTGCCAGACAACTGCATGTGTTGGAAATCTAAAATTAAAAAACAACATTCTGAAACTACTCAGCAGGTCAGCAGCATCTGTGGATTGAGAAAAATAGGTAATACTTCTGACGAAGAGTCTTTGACCTGAATGCTAACTGACTGGTATTCAATTTCTACTCATGTTGCTTGACCTTCAGGGTGTTTCCAACACTTCCTGTTTGCATTTAAAACGAACTGCCTAGCTTGATCCAATATGAGTCTGAGGACATAAGAAACCAACCCAATTTAATCCAATTTATGCATTCATGTTCTGTCAAGCCGAACACTATACTGTCATCAAATGAGAATGAAGTTGTTCAGAATTTTAATGTGAAGTTTTATTAAATAAATGATTACTACATTATCAACAATTAATTCTGCAAAAAGTTATTTTGGCTGCATTTCCAGCCATTCATTATACATGTATTTATTGAAAGTGGAATTGATTAAAGCTTGCCGATACAATCTTGGTTTAATATAATTAGTAATGTCCTTGCCAAGCACTTTTTAAAATATTGCTTCTGGAGTCTTGGCAATTTCCCCTGTGTTATAGAAATGAAGAAACAATGAGAGTGGCCTCAGTGAATGATTTTGCTGGGGAGACATTTTTAAAAGCTTAAAACCATCAATTATGAACTAAGAGAATCAGCTGGGTGACCCTGGATGAGAAGATGAACAAAGAAAGGAAGATGTTTCACCAAAAAGTGGAAAAGAATGAAGAAAATGCTGCAGAAGCTGAAATTTAAAATACTTGTAATGGAATTCTCACAAATGCTTCTACTTTCTGGGAACTGTTGGTGATACGATTATTATCTACATGCGTGTAGAAACAATCAAAACTATCTCCAAAAAAAATTTATCATTTGGCAGGCTATTTCAACATTGCTGTAATAAGAATAACAGTCAGACAGTTTGAAGTTGGGTGTTTACACTTCCTTTGATTTGATGGGCCTTGCATTTGTGTTGCCCCTTACTATCTGTTCCACATTGCAAATTACTGTCATGGTCTGGTCCATGAAGTCCGCATTCCGGTTCATGGTCCGGTCCATCGACCCTTGCTCCAGGTTTTCCTATCTACCCTGTTTCTGTTCCTGTTGAGCACTAATTGAGGCAGCTGATTCTCATTGGGGCTGGCTGCATAAATACCTCAAGAGACCAGGGCATGGCTGCTGGATTGTTCTTGTCCTTACTCCTTGTGTCCCTTCCCCTGCCTTCTGTTTCCTCGCCTGAAGCCTTGCCTTGTCTTGCTGGTAACTCTCGCCTTGCCTTGCATTGCCTGAAGCCTTGCCTTGTCTTGCTGGTAACTCTCGCCTCGCATCACCTGAAGTCTTGTCTTGGAGCCACCCTGTACCTAGCCCCCTTCCTGTCCCTTGCCTCTGCCAGGTAAGTCAGGCCGTCTTGCCGTTACCCTGCGGTGGGTTCTGTCCCTTCCTGTCCCTTGCCTCTGTTGGGTAAGCCAGGCCGTCTTGCCGTTACCTACGGTTGGTTCTGTCCCTTCCTGTCCCTTGCCTCTGCCAGGTAAGCCAGGCCATCTTGCCGTTACCTACAGTTGGTTCTGTCCCTTCCTGTCCTTTGCCTCCATCTGGTAAGCCAGGCCGTATTGCCGTTACCCTGCAGTGGGTTCTGTCCCTTCCTGTCCCTTGCCACCGTCAGGTGGAGTACCGCGCCCTGCCCAGGAGTATCGCGCCCTGCCCAGGAAGAGCTTCAAGACCCCAAGCCTCTAGCCAAGCCTCGCCTCAAGCCTCTAGCCGAGCCTCGCCCCAAGCCAAGCTTCAAGACCCCAAGCCTCAAGCCTCTAGTCTCAAGCCTCGCCTCAAGTCTCTGGTCCCCAGCCTCACCTCGTCTCTTGTCCCCAGCCTCGCCTCAAGTCTGAAGACTCCAGCCTCGTCCTGCCTGCTAGCCAAGTCATGTCCTTGCCTAGTTCTGGGGTCCAAGCCAGAGGCAAGACCCAGGTTCTGGGTCTTTGTCCAGTCTCTGGCTCGGAGTCCCAGCCCGGGCTCCTAGCTCTCACCCTGTATCCTAGTCCTGTCCCTAGTACTTCAGTGTCTGTGTCTTGCACTTAGGTCCATTCCCAGCCACCACCTTATGACAATTACATATTCTCTGTCTCTTCTCCAAGATTACAATGACATCACCCTTCAGCATAGGTCACATTCCAGGTATTTATCAGAAACAGTAAATAATTGTCCATATTACATCCTATCTCTTGTGGAGATCATAAAACTACAGTTAAATTTTGTTTAAGTCCCTATTATGATAATCTGCAACATGGTAAAATTCCTGATGTTCATAAGGAATATTAAAATAATTTTGTCATCTGACTTAAAATTAGTCTTCTATGGGAGCATCAAAACACAAAAGCTTACCAAGTATTGTAAAACTAAACCAATTAAGTTTAAACTCCACATCATGACTAGATAATTGTCAAGGATAGAACAACATTCTTAGTATCATCTGAGGGGTTTTTTTGGTGGTTTAGAAGGTAGAACAAATAACTTGATTTTCTACTTTCTTTTAGTGATTAAACAGAGAAGTGAAGTGTAAAATTTTTTGTATGGCTTATCCTATATTTCCCACCATTATACTGTGATTATGCTGGTGTAATTTGAATTTGGCAGGAGAGAAAGTTGTGAACAGAGTCTGACATATTTTTCACTAAGCAGGTTACATCTATGGTGGAGATCTATGAAGACTTGAGATGCTGAGGTGGTGCTAAATTAATAGATCAGTTCCAATGTAGACTAGATTATGTAGCTAAGGTGTAAAGTCTAGAGTGTCATAAACTCCATTGAAGAAAGAAAGACTGTTCACTGAAAAAAATGTGAGCGTATTTATTTATAATGTCAAATTTTGTTAAGTTATGAATTATAGGGAGTAAGAAATTCCACATGTTTTTCCCTGTGGACTCTCTAGCCTTGGCTGAAAAGGTTTTTGACAGTGGGTATAACAAGAAGGACCATCCTAGCTCCCAAGTTGCAGACTATGACAACTCATTACCCAGTAGCAGCAGAGTACTGTGAAGGCTGCTTTACAATTGTCTTTCTTGGGCAAGTTTGAGAATTCTTAGTCTCCAGTTATTCCATGGCTCATGTCCCTGCCCTTGTCTTGCTGCAATGTAGTCTCATTTATGAAATGAATTTCAAAGCATTGAGACTTTTGGTACAAAGAGTTTGATTTACCTGCTGTGTGTGGTACTGTTCATTTCCAGTGAGTATTTGGAGACTTTATTCTGATGAATATTAAGGTTTCAGCAAAAGCAATCCTAATTCATTTTGTTTCTTCAACAGTACTGTGCTTAAATGAATCAAAAGCTGACTTTAGACATATATATGTTGCAGAGCCACCTGGAGACCGCTCCCCACGTCGTAGGAGTATATCAGGGCCAGGATCATCTGAGAAAGCAAATGGGATGGAGGACTCCACATCCCCATTCAAGGTGGCGTATCCTCAATTGGAATATACATGTTTCTTTTCGTCCCAGTATGTGCTACAATAAACACACAAATTTTTAAACTATAAGTGATATCTTAATAGATCTATTTAACATGATCAGTTTCAATTATGTCACTAACAGTTCATCAAGTGCAAAATAGTTAAATACTAATTCACGTTGACCAACAATATAACTACATAGTCCCAGAAGGCAGTTGTGGATTTCAATTGCATCAGATGAGCAAACTGTTCTAATATTTCATAATCATCTCTCAGTTTAGCTGACCCTAAGCAGGTGAACTGATCACTCATTGGTCACATAGCAAATCTATGTACTCAAAGTTATCTTAAAGAGACAGATCTTAAAATGTGTCATTCATGAAAGTAGAAGATTAATATTGAAATAATTCAGCTATGATGTTTCAGTCTTGAATATTAGAATTGTTTGTTTCTTTGTCCAGGCAGGAAACAAAACCACTTTGTCATTATTTAGAAGCTGTGATCTTTAAGTGTGGTGTACAGAGAAGTACCACTTGAATACCATGTGTCTTGGCAGGGATATTACAGTGCAGATTATAAAATATTGCAGTGTCATTCAGCATTGATTTCTTATTGAATCACCAACTCTTACTTGACATTTATCTTCTGCAATTCCTTGCTTGATTTTTTGGCAACCAAAACTTGAAAGAATGTTACTATACATTGATAGCCAATGTTTTCCATGGAACCATCACACTGAGTGACTGTATTGATTTCTTTCTCAGGAGTCACACTTAAAATGTCTGGTCAGAACATACTATGAATTTTTCGACTGTCATGTCCCAAACTTTCTAGCCTAAAACAGAACATTGCATTGGCCACAACTGTGCTTTCTTTTGAAGGGGTTCAAACAAGCTATAGTGTAACACCACATGGAGTTCCAATTTAGTATTGGAAATTGAGTCTATATTTGACTTCAGGGATTCAGAGAACCAACCAGTAACATTTTTCCCAGCTCCCTTCCCACCCAAATAAGCTTCCACATTACAATTCCAATTGTAAGACAGAATATTGATTTGGGTTCTTTTGAGAGTATCATTAAGATGACTCATTGACTTCCATAAAGGAATAGAGTAAGGAAATGCCACTCAAAGTTTCTAAGATGATTTGGTGTGCTTGCAAGTATTGGTGTTGTTAAGCATGGGTTAAAGAATAGATGGGGAAGCCTGAGAAGCAGGAGTTAACTTTACTGAGTATTTAGTTAACTTTTCATTTTTAATTTTGTGTTGCTCCCCTTGGAGTCAAAGATGCTTGCAGGTTCAATTGTTTAGCCATTGTTTGGCACTAAAATCATTTGTTCTGTAGCTATATTCTCAACCAAATATTAACGTGCTATGTGGGAATCCATTGCAACCAAACATAGTAGGCTGGTTGTTACGAGTGTGAAAACATAGGATTCTGATCAGTCACTGAAAATATGGATGTTTTGTTTATTTCCCTTCATCAAATTGCTAATAATTTTTGAGTGAGATCAACTAAAACAAAGCAGACCAAGACATCACTGAATTGTGTTCAGAAGTTATATCTTAAAACCAGCAGTTAAATATTACATCAGAAATATATAGTGGACTCTATTGTCTGTAATAATCCTCACTTCCCTAAAATAATCAATGTAATGTATTGACAGAATTTCATGCATGACATTGCTAAGGATTTTGTGAAAAAACAAGTTGTGGTTTCAGTGGAAAGTCTTTGCATTTGCTCACACTGCTGAAGATCCCTCGCCATTTGTCCTCCACTACCACAAAAATATTCCATGTTTCTGCATTGCATCCACTAATTCCATTCAAAATATTTCGAGTTCTTCAAAATCTCCAGGAATATACAGTACGTGTACCTACAACTGATACTCCCTGATTCATGTCAGTGTATTATTTCAATTCAACCTTGTGTCATTCAAAGAAGAGATCAGATTTCATACAATTGTCCTTGGGATATATGATACTTCTGCACTTCAATGAAAGCATATCATCTAAATTCTCATGAATTTACAGGCGCTGATGTTTAGTCTGATTGTACCTTACCATTTAATTCCTTTTATGATGCTGAGAAACAATCAGTAAGGATACAGTTATTTTCTGGAGTTTTAGACAAATTAATATCTATATAAAATTGCTGTACCACATATCACAAACTAGTGCAATTAATCTGCTTTATTACATGCAACATGCTGATCTTAAATGCTCTCTATGCTGAATTGCAAATCTAATCTGGGTTATTTGCATCAAACTGTTAATTACTATTGAACGTTCATGTGTAACCATGTTTTTAATAGGTGAACATTACTTACTGAGCAGTAAAGGTAACAATTGCTGTAAGCTAGTATTGTCAGTTAATGCGATCAATTTAACAGGATTGCAAAGTAACCATTTCCTTGATATTTTATCATAATCCAAACCAGCAGGCTTGTGGATTTACCACAATCCCACACAGCCCTCCTTCCCCACTGTCCCCCTTGATTCCCCCCGCCAAAAAAAAAGCATAGAGTGATTGTATGGCTGCAAGCTGAGCTTACATGCCAGGCACCTAATGCCCCTTCATGCTAGACAGTGATGCAACCAGTTAGAATGGTCTTCACTGTACATCTGTAGAAATTTGCGAGTATTTTTGGTTACATACCAAATCTCCTCAAACTCCTAATGAAATAAAGCCGCTTCGTGCCTCCTTCATTATTGCATCAATATTCTGAGCCCAGGATAGATCTTCAGAGATGTTGACAGCTAGGAACCTGAAATTGCTCACCCTTTCCCCTACTGATCTCTCGATGAGGACTGGTGGTAAGTGATGTATTGGGAGAAATGGCAGAATTTAATTGTTTATTGCAAACCATATTACATTTTTGAGTCAAAAGGACCCAAGTTGTTGTTATGTAAACTGAGATGTGACCCAGGGTGATTGTTACATGGACAGATGAGTCTTTAAACAAAAGGGATCCTGACTGAAAACAGTAGAAGATAATTAATCCTGGTTATGATTGCTCAGGCACAGCAATGCACACTCCTGCGATCAGTAGAGAACATCATGCACTTCCTTGATAGCTCCTCTCAAAGGTCAGTGGGAATAGCAGATATTGATTTCATCTCTACACTTTTTGGCTGCAAAAATTATGCAAGACCATCCTCAGTCCCAAACCTCCAAAGCCTCTTTTGATTTACTGCAACTGGTTGAATTGCTGATATAGTTACAACAAAACATATCATTGTAAATTATGGACTTGAAGAAAAGTTAAGTTCCTTTAAAATTAATTTATTTTCTATGTTTAAAAAATTTAAGAACATAGCAAATAAACTTTGCTTTGGAGCACCCAGAAAATAGCAAACATATGTCTGGCTGCAGTTTATCAATTACAGCTTGCTGTTAAACACCATCTTCCCATCTACTCTCTCTTGACATGACTGTGTGGCTTAGCAGAGCACACCTATAATGCCACCTATAAATTCACCAATGATACCACTGTTGTTGACAGAATTTCGGATGGTGACTGGAGGCATGCAGGAGTGAATTAGGTCAGCTGACTGAGTGGTGTTGCAACAAATAATCTCATACTCAATGTCATCAAGACAAAGGAATTGATTGTGGACTTCAGGAAGGGGAAATCAGGAGCAAGCACACCAGTTCTCATTGAAGGGTCAGCAGTAGAAAGGGTGAACAGCTTCACGTTCCTGGGCATCAACATCTGGGGCTGACATGTTGATGCAGTCATGAAGAAGGCACCCAGGTGGCTTTACTTCATTCGAAGTTTCAGGAGATTTGTTACATCACAAAAACCTCTTGCAAATTTCTCTTGATACTTGGTGGAGAGCATTCTGACTGGTTGCATTGACAACTTGTAAGAAGTCTTCAGTGTGCAGGATTGAAAAAGACTCTGCCAGTTCCAATGGGGCATGGTCCTTCTCACATTGAGAACATCTTCCAAGAGGGAGTGCCTCAAGAGGACCCTCACCAACTGATACATGGCCTGTTCTCATTACTAATATTGGAGAGGAGGTAAAGGAGCCTGAAGATCCATATTTATTTCTTTAGGAACAGCTTCTCCCCCTCTAGCTTCACCTCATTTTTACTTTGATTTTGCCAGTTTCAGTAGTTTTGTTATAACTTTTCTCATAAGACAAAGTAAAACAGTGCTTGTGAGATGCCTTACCATGTCCCCCCTCTACATTGTTACTATGAGTTCTACTTACCAGACTTCAGATTCAGTCTCTTCTCCTTCCACTTAGCACAAGCAGAGCAATCCCTGGTTGTCTACACTACAACCTTCCATGCTCAATGCATCTTCTGTAATTCCTGCCACCTTCAGTGGGAAACCATTGCCAAGTATAGTGTCACTTTCCCTTTTGGCATTCTCCCATGCTCTCTGTGACTTTCCAGTTCACTCTATCTTTTGCTACACCCACTCTTCTTTTTACTTTTCCAACTATAAGGGATGCCTTGCTGGCTTTCTTTTTACCTCTTCTCTTCCCATCATCCAGGAACTCAAACACTCCTTTCAAGTGAGACAGCAATTTATTTGCATTTGCTGGATATTCCCTGCATTTTTAGTTTTATTTCAGTTTCCAGCTTCTGCAGCTTTTTGATTGTTTTTCAGCATTTTATATGTTTCAATAAGATCATCTGTAGAAAATGTAGGACCAGTTCTGTTGAGTATCTTCTCACAGGATATTTTCCCCACAAGATTTGCTGGTGATACTTTATTGTAATCCCTGCATTCATAGCAGGAGTGATACCAGATTTGTACATGTTTTCAGTAAATGAATTTCTAATTCCTGATGATAGGTATTCTTGTCCTTTTTTTAAAAAAAAATTGGAAGATGTGTCTCTTGAAATTACACAATTAAAATAAACACTTCCATTTGTCTGATGTTCTTTACATTTACAATATTAAATCCTATATCCAGTAGATTGGAGAAGAATCCAAATTATATTTATTATTACTGACACATGTGACATTTTGAGTGAAATTTGTTGTTTTGCAGCAGCAGTACAGTGCAAAGGTAAAAAAAAATCTGTCAATTACATACAGTAAATAATGAACGCAAAAAAAAACAATGAGGTAGTATTTTTTTTAAAAACGCTAACAACAGGAATTCTGCAGATGCTGGAAATTCAAGCGACACACATCAGAGTTGCTGGTGAACGCAGCAGGCCAGGCAGCATCTCTAGGAAGAGGTACAGTCGACGTTTCAGGCCGAGACCCTTCGTCAGGACTAACTGAAGGAAGAGTTAGTAAGAGATTTGAAAGTGGGAGGGGGAGGGGGAGGGGGAGATCCAAAATGATAGGAGAAGACAGGAGGGGGAGGGATGGAGCCAAGAGCTGGACAGATGATTGGCAAAGGGGATATGAGAGGATCATGGGACAGGAGGTCCAGGGAGAAAGACGGGGGGGGGGCCCCGAGGATGGGCAAGGGGTATAGTCAGAGGGACAGAGGGAGAAAAAGGAGAGTGAGAGAAAGAATGTGTGTATAAAAATAAATAACGGATGGGGTGCGAGGGGGAGGTGGGGCATTAGCGGAAGTTAGAGAAGTCGATGTTCATGCCATCAGGTTGGAGGCTACCCAGACGGAATATAAGGCGTTGTATCAGGTTGGAGGAACAACACCTTATATTCCGTCTGGGTAGCTTCCAACCTGATGGCATGAATATCGACTTCTCTAACTTCCGCTAATGCCCCACCTCCCCCTCGCACCCCATCCGTTACTTATTTTTATACACACATTCTTTCTCTCACTCTCCTTTTTCTCCTTCTGTCCCTCTGACTATACCCCTTGCCCATCCTCTGGGTTCCCCCCCCCACCCTTGTCTTTCTCCCCGGACCTCCTGTCCCATGATCCTCTCATATCCCCTTTGCCAATCACCTGTCCAGCTCTTGGCTCCATCCTTCCCCTTCCTGTCTTCTATCATTTTGGATCTCCCCCTCCCCCTCCCACTTTCAAATCTCTTACTAACTCTTCCTTCAGTTTGTCCTGACGAAGGGTCTCGGCCTGAAATGTCGACTGTACCTCTTCCTAGAAATGAGGTAATATTCATGGATTATTCATACATCTGATGTGGAGGGGAAGAATTATTGAGCTTTGGGTTTTCAGGGTCCTCTACCTCCTCCCTGATGGCAATTACAAGAAGAGGGCATATCCTGGATGGAGAGTTTTATTGTTTGCTGTATTCCTTTCTCTGTCTAATAAATAACACTGAGTACCTCTGGCACTTTGTTTGTGTTGCCCTTATTTGTATATGAAACTTGTTGATTTGTGACAAATTCTCAATCTTGGATATTGCGGGAGAGCCTAAACCCATACTCTCCAGGCACTTAGTTGAATGTGTTTGCTGCTGGAATATTGATAAGGGTTTGGAACTTATCTTAATCTTTCAACTCGTGAGTACCATTGGTATTCTGTTAAAGGCAGGCTTGGAAGAAAAATCTGAAGTTTTCATTGTCTTTTAGGTTCACGATTTAATTTTGCCTTATAGTTGTTGCTACCAAAACTAACACATTTATTGGGTTATAGAATGTTGTATTCTTCAAAATTTAAAGTAAATTTATTAACAAAATATGTATACCTTACCATCTAGGCCATGCCCTCTGTTTGCTACTACCATCAGGCAGAAGGTTCAGAAGCTTTAAATCCCACACCACTAGGTTCAGGAACGGTTATTATCCTACAACCATCAGGTTCCTGAACCTGTATGGATTACCAGTGTTGATAACACTAAGCCTAGTGTTCAGGGTCTTGATCATCAGAGAATTTGTTGATCGAGGCTGAATATTTTGGGTCTCAGTCATTGGCGAGACCTGTATTTTGAGGTCTAGTGTTTGGGATCCTCATCCAGGGTCTTCATACATCATCATCAGTTAGTCCTGGGGTTGATACTGAAGATCGAAGCCTGAAAGGTCGATCAGATATCCGGAAGCTGAGGCCCAATGGTCAAAGCTGGGGTCTGAAAGTTTCTGTGAGGCCATTAGGAAAGTTGAAGCCTAATGTATGTAAATCTACGAGTCTGCTGAAAGCCAAAGATGGCCTGTCCTGAGGTTGGAGGGTTGTGTATGTGTTTGTGGGTAGGTGAGAGCATTGGGGCTTATTTTCTGTTGTTCTTTATTGTGTTTTGTGTCATTCTGTTGAACACTGTGAGCATGCAATACTGGCACCGGAATGTGTGGCAACACTTGCAGGCTGCCCCATCATACCGTTAGATTATATTGGTTGTTAACGTAAATGATGCATTTCACTGTATGTTTTGATGTACACATGATACATAAATGAATCTCAAAATCAGGTTGAATATCATTGGCATATGTCGTGAAATTTGTATTTGCAGCAGTAATACATAATAAGAAAACTATAAATTACAATAAGAAAGATATTTAAAAATTTTTAATTAAATAAGTAGTGCGTAAAGAGAGCAAAACAGAAAAACTGGTGAGGTAGTGTACATGGGTTCATTGTCTTCAGAAATCTGATGGCAGAGGGGGAAGAAGTTGTTCCTAAAGCATTGACTTTGTGTCTTCAGCCTCCTGTACCATCTCCATGATGATAACAGTAAGAAGAGGGCATTCCTGGGTGATAGAGGTCCTTTATGGCAGATGTTGCCTTTTGAAGATGGCTTGATGCTGGAGTGGCTAGTGCCCATGATGGAGCTGGCTGAGTTTACACCATTTTGCAGCTTTTTCTGGTCCTATACAGTGGCCCCTCCATACCAGATGTTGATGCAACTGGCTCGAATGCTTTCCACAGTACATTCAAAGAAACTTGTGAGAGTCTTAGGTGACATACCAAGTCTCCTCAAACTCTTAATGAATTATAGCCACTGTTCTGCCATCTTTGTAATTACATCAATATGTTCGACCTAGGATAGTCCTTCAGAGTCGTTGACATGCAGGAACTTGAAACTGCTGATCCCTCAATGAGGACACTTGTATGTTCCCTGACTTCCCCTTCCAGAAGTCCACAATCAACTCCTTATCTTACTGATGTTGAGTGCAACGTTGTTGTTGTGACACCACTCAACCAGCTGATCTATCTCACCCCTGTACGCCTCCTTGTCACCATCTGAAATTCTGCCAGTAATAGTTGTGTCATTGGCAAATTTACAGATGGCATCTGAGATGAGTCTATCCACATAGTCATGGGTGAAGAGAGTAGAGCAGTGGACGAAGCATGCATCCTTGAGGTACACCAATGCTGATTGTCAGTGAGGAGGAGATTCTGTTAATTATTAATTAATTTTTATTATTTATTTAAAATACAGTGCAGAATAGGACCTTCTGGCCCTTCAAGCTCTGCTGCCGCAGCAACCCCGATTTAACTCTAACCTAATTACAGGACAATTTACAATGACTAGTTAACCTACCCTCTGGACTGTGGGAGGAAACCGGAGCACCCAGAGAAAATCCACTCATTCCACAGGGAGGATGCACAGAAACTCCACTGACTTAGATTTCCCAATGAGGAAGTCAAGGATTCTTTTGCAGAAGGAGGGACAGAGGCCCAAGACTTAGATCTTGTTGATTAGCACTGAGGGTTGATGGTACTGAACGCTGAACTGTAATCAACAAACCGCAGCCTAACCTTGGTGTTGCTATTATCCAGGTGATCCAAGGCCAAATGGAGAGCCATTGAGATTATGGCCGCTGTAGACCTATTGTAGCGATAGACAAATTGCAGCAGGTCCAGGTCCCTGCTTAGTTGAGAGTTGATTCTGGTCATAATTCACCTCTCAAAGCTCTTCATCACAGTGGATGTGAGTGCAACTAGGTGATGGTCATTGAGGCAGCTCACCCTGCTCTTGTTGGTCACTGGTATGATTGGTGCCCTTTTGAAGCAGGTGGGAACCCTGCTAGAGCTGTCGTGCATCTGATTCAGTCTCTAACTTAGATCAAAATTGTTCTTAAAAGAGCCTTCCACATGTTGTGTCTGGACTTCAAGGTCACCAGTTTTGAAGGCCACAGATCTAGTCCTCAACAGATTACTAATCTCCTTGTTCATCCACTGTTTTTGGTTTGGGTATGTCTAAATTGTTCTCAAAAGCACACACTCATCCACACAGGTCTTGACGAAATGGATGACAACTGGCATATTAATTTAGTTTCGAGGACGAATTCCTGAATATTGTAGTCCGCCAACTCAATGCAGTCTTGCAATCTTGCAATCTGAATCTGAATTTAAATTACAACTACTCTGAACTGATTCTATGACCTACAAATACACTTTGAAGGCTCATGTTCTCATTGCTGTGTAGTTGCGTGCTTCACTTTACTTACTCATGGTGCTGAACCCACATTCTGCGTGAAAAGGACCTGCTATGATTCGAACTTTCCTCGGTCTGTTATGAACTAACTGGTTAACTCAGAAGTATTGGCACTTCCTCCGTGGAACCATTTGTCTGCACAAAAAATTTCTTACAATGGTGTTTGTCATTCGAGCAGGGTTCCACAAGTATCTTTCATTGTGCTCCTCACCTCTCCCTCAACTCAGGCAAAAGAGGACCCCCTCCCAACAGCAACCCACATTCTCCTAGAAATTGGATGCAGCTACTCTCTGTTGAATGTTCTATGGCATTCCATTGGACAGAATGTTATCAAGACAAACCTGATTGGCAGATACACTAGTGAAATTTAAGAAACTACTAGACAGGTATATGGAGGAATTCAAGGTGGGGGGTTATATTGGAGGCAGGGTTTGAGGGTCGGCACAACAATGTTGTACAAGAAGGGCCTGTACTGTACTGTACTATTCTATAATCAAATGGCTCATTATCTTAACAGAAAACAAAATTCTGAACTGTAAGATTTGATTAACAGAACCCACAGTGTTTTTCAAAACATCTGTAGAAAATAAAATACCCAACAGCATAACTGTAGTAATACAATGTAGCAAGCACATGTAAGATATCAGTGAAATACAGCCACATAAAATAAGTAGTCCAGATCCTGAGTCCATGATTGCCGCAGAAATCTGCAGTCAACCACAATGCAGCTTGTCCTCAGCAGAGCAAACACTGGGGTCGGGGCAAAACCAACTCCAGCCTGGACAGTAGGTCACACCACTCGCGATGGAGTCCACTGGCTTTGACATCTCTCTCACGGCAGCTGTAAACAGGCAACTCCACAGCTTGAGGCCATGTCATCGCTATGACCGAGGTCATGCAGCTCCCCCACGCCATTATATCAGTGAATTGGACTTGCAGCATTCCACATTAGCAATTTCCAAAAGGGTCTTGTGATCACAAGGAAATGACTAAGATGGTCACTCGCTGTAAGACTACATGCCTCCTTCGCACATGGACTCCACCAAAGCCTCTCTGATGCAAGTGCAGCACGATCTGCACCAAATCCAGCTCCTTCAGTTTCTCTGCCATTGAGCAACTCACTGATGGGGTAGTCCTGCGGTACTTTAAGTTCTTAATCTCCAGCAAGATCTTGCAATCATAAAAAGTGTTCTAAAAGGATATTAGCACCCTCTATTTAAGGAAACAAATTTATGAATAGGGTCTTGTACAATGCATTGTCAAGGGTTGTAAATTAAGGATAATTTCAGGCATTTGAACACTTGGGTGCCACACTAGCATAGCAGTTAGAACAAATGTATTACAGCTTGGTGTGTTCTTGCATTTAGCATTCATTTCCGGCGCCTTCTATATATCCTCCTGTAGAATGAGTAGGTTTTTTCCTGGTGCTCCAGTTTCCTCCCACAGTCCAAAGATATATTGGGTAGGATGCCTGATCATTAATTAAGGTTAATCGGATTTGTTGTGGTTTGCTGGGGTGGCATAGCTCGACGGGGTGGAAAGACCAACTCTGTGCTGTATTGCTAAATAAGTAAATAATTTAGTGACTTTGTACATGGACACAGTGGATTCTGGTTAACTGGATAGTTGGTTAATCGGGGTGGCCACTTATTTGGGACAACTTTTAAAGAACAAAAACTAAATTGATGAAATAGTCGAGATTCCAGTTGTTTATTTGGGACACTATATCGCTTAATTAAGGCAAGAAACTGTTGCCGAGCAGTTTCTAACTAGTGTTAGTCTCATGCATTTTGAGTGGATGTTAGACACTACACTGTCCTTAGAGGGAGCAGTTTTTAAATAGTGTCAATTAGGTGTGTTTGTGTTCAAAAAGCAGTGATTTTGTCGCTGATAGTTCGTGCAAAATAGGCTGCAAGATGATTTAGAATTGATTTGCTCAGTGTGGTTTTAAGCATTCAGGTTTGGAGAAGATGCCAGAAATGGCCGGAGTGTAAATGAAACTTCAAGTTAGGAATTATGAAGGTATTGACAATCATCTTGAATGTTACAATGAAAATTAAGATTTGGTTGATGCAATCATCAGTAGCATTGTACGAAGGCAGTCCATTATCTGCACTGATTTTGTTCATTTACCATTAATCAAATGAACACAGCAGATGAATTCCTCTGTCAATATACGTTAGGAACTAATACACGCTTTTATAGTACTGTAAAGGTATTGTCAGTGTTACAGTTTATTCGGTATTTCATTTAAGTACATAAATTGTTACTCAGTTAAGCAGTGGTTTGTCTTTTTTATACCATTCTACTATTTCCTTGAAACTTAGGTTAATTGGGGCAGCTGCTTAATTGGGCCAAAATGTACTGATCCCAATGTGTCCCAATTAACCAGAATCCACTGCATGGTGATCCCAAGAGGTTGTCAAGAATTGGTTGTACAATACATCATTTTAAGAACTTTTTTCAAAGTGCCCTGGTATCTCCTTACCAGATTAAATAAATGAGCATCCTGACAATAATTTGGTTTTTTTCATAATGATGTATGAAAATTTAATATGTTGCAATAATAATGCTACATATTTATAAAGTTCAGAGCCAAAAAGATCAAATTGTCTCCTAAAGTTGATTGAAGCTTTTGCAAAGAAGGGAAGGTTTTCCTCAAATGAATATAGTTTTAACTTTTCAGTGCATTCCAGAATACTGCAGATGTGAGTGAATTGCAATTCAAGGATGACCAAATTCAAAACAGACTGCTAATTTCATGTATTTCAATAAGTTGAAAATGAATGAATATTTTTTTTTTGGAAAGCAAATTGTGAGACAACTGCAAGACCAATGCAAAGAAGAGAGATTAGTATTTATATAATGCAGTTTATAACATTGGGCATTTTGCAAACAAAGCAGTAATTTGAAAGTGCTGGTATGATTATTATCAAGGATTACAACACCCCTGTTTGGTTGAGACAGCCTGGATGATTTAAAAATAAAGATCCCTTGTTCTGATGTTATTGCTATTTCCATTACTGGAGGTGGATGCAATGTGGGAAACAGATTTTATGTGTGCTGTTGGGTCCCAAAGACAGCAGGAAGAAGAGGACCCTACAGGTATCAGTAGAGATGTCTGTGTTTTTTGTGACTGGAGTCAAATCTCGGAGAGAATAGATCAGCAGTGATACAGGGGCAATGGGGTGAGAGTGGTAGCATATTGTAGGAGATGAGCAGTGAGGGGAGAATGATATTAGACTAGACAAGATTGTATTTCTGAGAGTCCCAAAAAGTCTTGGAGGACATTCTCATTTTTGGCAGTCCCCATTTTACCAACTCCTGACTTATGGACATAAAAATCTAAACAAACCAAGTCACAGGTATTGACATATGTTTGTTTTTACCAATGGCAGAACTCTTTCTTTCTTCTCCCCTCTCCCCCCTCCCCCTCCCCCCTCCCCTCTCTCTACCCATCTTCCCTCTCCCCCTCACCCTCCCCCCAATAGTATTTTCTTTCTTATTTGCCTTATGTGCTTTTGATGCTGTTCATAATAAAACAGCAGAGGCATACTTACCATATCAAGTGATTTTTGTGCATTTTTCAACTAATGGACAATATTGATTTGTGGACAAAATCAGAACCCATTCATTACACAGAGACAACTTGTATTTGCTCAATATTTAGGATGTGGTATGATGCAACTGCATTGGTGCTGCTTCATACACCCATGTTGAGCTTGACAATTTCAGCAACTTTGCCTCCAACTTCTACCCTGCCCTTAACTTCACTTGGTCCATTTCTGACACTTCTCCTCCCTTGATCTATCTGACTCCATCTCTGGAGACAGGCTTTCTGCTGATATTGTTTATAAATCTACTGACTCTCACAGCTATCTTGACTATACTTCTTACCACCCTCTCACTTATAAAAATGCTGTTCCTTTTTCTCAGTTCCTCCGTCTACGCTGTTTCTGTTCCCAGGATGGGACTTTCCTATTCAGTACACCAGAGATATCCTGCTCCTTCAGAGAATGGGTTTTCTCTTCTTCTACCATTTATGCTGTCCTTACCTGTGTCTTCCTCCATTTCCTGGACATCCACGCTCTCCCCATCTTCCCACCACCTTAACAGGGATAGAGTTCCTCTTATCCTTACCTACCACCCCACGAGCCTCCGCGTTCAGCATATCATTCTCTGCAACTTTCACCATCTTCAATGGAATCCTGTGACCAAACATACCTTAGCTCCACCCCACCCCACACACACCACACTGTTTGCTTTCTGCAAAGATGGCTCTGTCCCTGCTTCCTTTATCTATTCGTGCCTCCCCACTAACCTTGCTGCTGACACTTATCCCTGCAAGTGGAAGAAGTGCTACAGAAGCCCATTCACCTCCTTCCTCACCCCTGAACAGTCCTTCCAGGTGAGGCAACATTTCTCTTGAGTCTCTTTCGAGGTAATCTACTGTATCTGGTGCAGCTTCCCCTATATTGTTGATACCCAAAATTGATTGGGGACCTCTTTGTTAAGCACCTTAGCTCCATCTGCAACAAGTGGGATTTTAATTCCACTGCCTATTCCCATTCCAACATATCAGTCCATGACCTCCTCTACTGCCACGATGAGGCCAGTCTCAGGTTGGAGGAGAACCTCAGATTCTGTCTGGATAGCTTCCGATATGATGGGATGAACATTAATTTCTCTAATTTCCAGTAATAGCTCCCCATCCCCTTCCTCTATTTCTCCATTCTGGCTCCCCTTACCCCTTTTTTCTCCTCACATGCCTCTCACCTCCCTCTGGTGCTCTTGCTCTTTCTTTCTCTGCCATGATCACTCTCCTGTCAGCTTCTTTCTTCTTCAGTCCTTTACCTTTTCTACCTCTCACCTCCCAGCTTCTCACTTCATCCCTCCTCCCCATCCACCTATCTTCCTCCTCACCTGGTTTCACCTATCATCCTTTAGCTTATAGCCCTTCCCCTACCCCCACCTTACTCTGGCATCTTCCCCCTTTCTTTCCAGTCCTAGTGGAAATGTCGCTCTTTACTCTTGTGAGCTCCTCCTTTTGTTTTTCGTTTGTTCTCTGTGGATGGTTATGGACTTCATTCTCAGCCTAAATACTTGTTTAAGTACACCAAGCAAACTTTTTCATGATTGCTTTCTATTTTCTTGAGGAATGGCATTACGCCTGCTTTGCAATTTAATGGATGTACTGGATTTGTTTTCATGAGTCACTGCAGAAACTGGTACTGGCTTTATTTTAAAATAGAAGGATACTGGGGTAAATGGTTAACTTGTAATTCAACACTGGTTTTACATGACTGAACTGCTACAGGCTTAAGGTGGATTGCAGTAATTGTATGGTTTACTCCTGTCCTCTTTGATCTCCATAATAATCATTGAAAGCGATTGTATTTTTACCAGTGTGTTATTTTATTCAGCTGCCAAGTGTTGAAATAGCAGCTTCTTTGGATTTGGCAAGGGTTGTAAACTGGTTTGAATTTTTTTAAACAAAGAAAATTATTCCTTTCTCCTAATTATGCAATCTGTTGCCATTTACACCGGGAGTCATTCAGGAAGAACTGAGTACCTGATTCCGCCTTAAAAGAATGCACTGATAGGCTACAGGAGGAAAGTGCCTGTTGCTAGGGAGAGGTCTCCAACCATGGCAACTTCTGGGAAAGAATTTCACTGTTTCAGTGAGCAGAGTTGTAGACTTGAGTTTAAACTGGGAGTGGCAGAGTGAGGAAATATTTGAGTTGAACTCTGACCTTCCCAAGTGGACACAGTGGAATTCTTGAAGGTGTGGAGTTTTCATTTGGAATGTTCAGCTACTGGCGTGAGTTTGTTAAATATATAATATGGCGGGAAATAGATGCATTTACACGCTGCATTGTTACTGCTAAGCCAAAGACAGGGTTAAATTGTGAATTGCTTAATTGAATGAATCCATACAATATGGATTGGCCGGACTGTTTATCCACTGCAGGTAATGATATACTGATTCCTACCTTTAGCAGATGTAAGCATATATTGTTTCATATTGTTTGTAGCCGACTTTGATGGTGTTTTTTTATTACAGTTTTTCTGGGATGTCATTTGGATCTGTTGAATTTGTTTATTAAACTTGTTTTTGTTGGAGGAAATTTTGAAATATCAGCCTTGTGAACAGGAGGGTGAACTATATTTATTAGGGTAAAGATTTGATATTGTGAGGTGTCGAGTTATAATTGGGGCAGAAGCAAATGAGAAGGTAAGCTACAGATGAATGTTTAATTTCATTGAGTGGACTATACAACAAAGGTAATCAAAGGAAATAACTTGTTGAGATGAGTAAAATTATGCAGGAACATGGGGCTTTACCATCAATGTTTGCAGCATAAACTGGACGAGCAAACCTGGGCAAGTCAGTCCAGGCAGTCTCTCAAGTTTAAACTGACATATTTGCAGTGCCATTTCAAATTTTGTCATCCTACCTCCTGTGTTTAAATAAACACAAAAAGTTTATTAAAATATGCAAACTGTTCGTTGACCTTCTGGATATCCATATGGGTGTGTTTCTTTGGTCAAATTGGTCCATTGGTTACCATTGTATTGGCATGTGGCCAAGTGGTCTAGTAGTCTGAAGGTTGCTAGTTTGAGTTTCAGCTGAGGTAGCGTGTTGTGTCCTTGAGCAAGGCACTTAACCACACATTGCTCTGCAATGACACCGGTGCCAAGCTGTATCGGCCCTAGTGCCGTTCCCTTGGACAACATTGGTGCCGTGGAGAGGGGAGACTTGCAGCATGGGCAACTGTCGGTCTTCCATACAACCTTGCCCAGGCCTGCGCTCTGGACATCTTCCAAGGTGCAAATCCACGGTCTCACGAGACTACTGGTGCCTTTTTTTTCACCATTTGTATGTCAACGGCACCTCCACTAAATAGAGTGTCGTTTTCTCTTCTTTTCCCACCCCTCTCACCCCCCTTACTGCCTCACCCCCTCACCTTCTCCCCCTTGCACCCCTCTCCCCCACCCCTAACCCTCACACCCCTCATCCCCAGCTCTCTAGCCCCCCACGCCCCCAACTCTCTCTACCCCCCACTCTCTCCCCCCTCCCATCCAGAAAAGTGAAAATGGCCGCCATGTTATTTCTGATCTCTCTTGTTGGTCCTCAAACATTTTACATCTGTATACGTGCAGAAAATTAATGTATTTATGAATAATCTCTGTCGGCATGGAAATGTATGTGCAGGCTGTGTTTTTAGCTACTGCAGGCACTTAATGTGTTAGAGCTTTGGGTTAAGTATTCTGTTGTCTCCTTGTTCTGCGTGTAGCACTCACAAACATTATCGCTTTAACTCTGTGTTGTGCTTTGCAGTAGAGTGGCTCATACAGAAGGAATTTGAATGCATCATACTTCATTATTTTCATAAGTTCTATTTCCACGACTGTGATTGTTCTTGGCAAATTTTTCTACAGAAGTAATTTGCATTTGCCTTCTTCTTGGCAATGTCTTTACAAGACGAGTGACCCCAGCCATTATCAATTCTCTTCAAGATTGTCTGCCTTCTGTCTGTAGTCACATAATCAGGACATGTGATTTGCACCAGCTGCTCATATGACCATCCACTGCCTCCTCCCTGATCGGTGGGGGGGTGGGTGCTAAGCAAGTGCTACACCTTGCCCAATTGTGACCCACAGGCTCGTGGAGGGAAGGAGAGCCTTACATCTCCTTTGGTAGAGATGTATCTTCACCCTGCCATCCAAGGATTAAGGAGGCAAAAAACAAGAGGACATGGTTTTGTCGGAGGTGAAACGCTGGAATAGAACCTGGGAGGCAACTTCCTTACACAGTGGATGGGAGGTATATGGAACTGCTGACAGGATGTGGTTGAGGCAGGTACATTAGATATATTAAAGAAGTATTTAGGCATTGATGCCAATTTAGAGCAGGTGTTCTCAACCTGGGTTCCACAGACCCCTCAGTTAATAGTGGGAATCCATGGCATAAAAATGGTTGGGAACCCCTAGTTTAAAGGGACGTGGACCAGATTCTGTGAGTGAATGTTTCCCATGGTAGTCTCATTCAGAAAATCAGGAGGCATGGGATCCAGGGAAGCTTGGCTGTGTAGATTCAGAATTGCCTTGTCCACAGGAGGCAGATGGTGGTAGAGGGTTGTCTGTAATGAATACTTTCAGTATTCACCAGTGAGAGGGGCCTTGACAAATATGAGGACAGCAGAGAACAGGCTGATTGACTGGAACCTGCTGATGTGCTGGTATATTTTCTGCCAGGTGGTCAGTGGCCGATGGTGTTCCACAAGGATCTGTTTTGGGACCTTTGCTTTTTGTGATTTTTGTATGTGACTTGGATGAGGAGTTGGAAGGTGAGTTAGTAAATTTGTCGATAACTCGAAGGTAAGTGGTGTAGAAGGTTGTTGTAGGTTACAACAGGACATTGATAGGATGCGGAGCTGGGTTGAAAAGTGACAGTTGGAGTTCAGTCTGGAAAAGTATGTAGTAATATGCTTTCGAAGATCGAACTTGAAGGTGAAGTACAGGGTTAATGGGAAGGTTCTTGGCAGTTTGGACAAACAGAAGGATCTTGTGATCCCTCAAAGTTGGTGCACAAATTGAAAGGGTTGTTAAGAAGGCATATGGTGTGCTGGTCTTCATTAGTCGAGGGGTTGTGGAGGATGACTAGAGTGAGGGCAGGATCGATCAGAGGTAAAAGGAAAAGATGTGCCTGGAGTTGGAGGAGGATAGGCATTGTCTGTAATGAATACTCTCAGTATTCACCAGTGAGAGGGACCTTGACAAATGTGAAGACAGCAGAGAGAACAGCGTGTTATACTGGAAGATGTTGTGTTTTGGAACTTTTGAAAAACGTTAGGATAGATAAGGCCCAGGGCCATATGAGATATACCACATGTTACTACAAAAATGGAGGGTAGAGATTGCTGTGTCTTTAGCAATGATCTTTGCATCCTCACTGGCCACAGGAATAGTACCAGAAGACTGGAGGGTGGCAAATGTTAATCCTTTGTTCAAGAAAGGTAATAGTGATAGCCTTGGGAATTATACACCAGTGAGCCTTATGTCAGTGGCAGACAAACTAGTGGAGAGAATTCCTAGAGATACTAGTTAGGAACATTTGGAGATGCATAGTCTGATTAGCGATGGTCAGCATGGGCCTTGTAAGAAGCAGGCCATGCCTCACGGGCTTGATTGCATTCTTTGAGTTGGGAGTGAAAACAGGTAGAGCAGTGGATGTGGTGTATCTGGATTTAAGTAAGATGCTTGATAAGGTTCCCCATGGTAGGCTCATTCAGAAAGTCAGGAAGCATGGGATCTGTGTATGCTGAATTGGATTGCCCACAGAAGGCAGAGAATGGTAGTAAATGGAGCGTATTCTCCCTGGAAGTAGGTAACCAGTGGTGTTGTGCAGGGCTCTGTTCTAGGACCCCTGCTCTTTGTGATTTTCATAAATGCTTTGGATAAGGAAGTGGAAGGGTGGGTTAGTAAGTTCATACAGATGACACAAAGATTGGTGGTGGTGTGGATAGTGTAGGTTGTTGTTGTACAGTGGCACATTGACAGAGTGCAGAGCTGGGTTGAGTAGCAGCAGATGGAGTTCAATCCATTAAAGTGAGAAGTGATGCACTTTAGAAGGTTGAACTTGGAAGCAGAGTACAGGGTTTATGATAGAATTCTTGGTGTGGAGGAACAGAGGATCTTGGGGTCCATGTCCATAAATCTATCAAAGTTGCCATGCAAATTGACAGGATTGTTAAGAAGGTGTATGATGTGTTGGCTTTCATTAATCGGGGATTGAGTTCAACAACTATTCGGTAATGTTGCCAATCTATAAAACTGGTTAGAACACAGTTAGAATATTTCTGCTCTGTCTTCCTCATTATAGGGAGGATGTGGAAGCTTTAGAGTGGATGCAGAGGAGATTTACCAGGGAGCTGCCCAAATTAGAGAGCATGTTTTATGAGGAAAGATTGAACGAGCTCGGGATATCGCTTGAAGTGAAAGAGGATGAGAGGTGACTTGATTGATGTGTACAAGATGGTAAGAGATCAAGATAGCGTAGAGAACCTGAGACTCTTTCCCAGGGTGGAAATGGCTATATGACAGGCATAACTTTAAGGAGGTTGGAGTAATATATAGGGGGATGTCAGAGGTAAGGTTTTTACACAGTCTGGTTGTTGCGTGGAAAGTGTGGTGGAATTACGGTGGAGGCAGCTACATTAGGGACATTTAAGAGACTTTTAGATGGGCGCATGGACGAAACAAAATAGAGGTCTATAGGGGAAGAAAGAGTTACATTGATCTTAGAGTAGATTAGAAGATTGACACAACCTTCAGTGTTGCTCTGCCAAGCATTGTTAGAATGCTACAGTATTGAGCAAATGTCTTAGGCCATGTAAAAAGAAAATCTGTAAAGCAAAGATGCTTTCAAAAATAATAAACATAGAAAACCTACAGCACAGTACAGGCCCTTCGGCCCACAGAGTTGTGCCGAGCATGTCCCTACCTTAGAAATTACTAGACTTACCTATAGCCTTCTATTTTACTAAGCTCCATGTACCTATCTAAAAGTCTCTTAAAAGACCCTATGGTATCCGCCTCCACCACCGTTGTCGGCAGCCCATTCCACGCACTCACCACCCTCTGAGTAAAAAATTTACCCCTGACATCTCCTCTGTACCTACTCCCCAGCACCTTAAACCTGTGTCCTCTTGTGGCAACCATTTCAGCCCTGCGAAAAGGTCTCTGACTATCCACACAATCAATGCCTCTCATCATCTTATACACCTCTATCAGGTCACCTCTCATCCTCCATCGCTCCAAGCAGAAAAGGCCGAGTTCACTCAACCTATTCTCATAAGGCATGCTCCCCAATCCAGGCAACATCCTTGTAAGTCTCCTCTGCACCCTTTCTATGGCTTCCACATCCTTCCTGTAGTGAGGCGACCAGAACTGAGCACAGTACTCCAAGTGGTCTGACTAGGGTCCTATATAGCTGCAACATTACCTCTCGGCTCCTAAATTCAATTCCACGATTGATGAAGGCCAATACACTGTACGCCTTCTTAACCACAGAGTCAACCTGTGCAGCTGCTTTGAGTGTCCTATGGACTCGGACCCCAAGATCCGTCTGATCCTCCACACTGCCAAGAGTCTTACCATTAATACTACATTCTGCCATCATATTTGACCTACCAAAATGAACCACTTCACACTTATCTGGGTTGAACTCCATCTGCCACTTCTCAGCCCAGTTTTGCATCCTGTCAATGTCCCGCTGTAACCTCTGACAGCCCTCCACACTATCCACAACACCTCCAACCTTTGTGTTATCAACAAACTTACTAACTCATCCCTCCACTTCCTCATCCAGGTCATTTATAAAAATCACAAAGAGTAGGGGTCCCAGAACAGATCCCTGAGGCATTCCACTGGTGACTGATCTCCATGCAGAATATGACCCATTTACAACCAGTTTTTGCCTTCTGTGGGAAAGCCAGTTCTGGATCCACAAAGCAATATCCCCTTGGATCCCATGCCTCCTTACTTTCTCAATAAGCCTTGCATGAGGTATCTTATCAAATGCCTTGCTGAAATCCATATACACTACATCTACTGCTCTTCCTTCATCAATGTGTTTAGTCACATCCTCAAAAAATTCAATCAGGCTCATAAGGCATGACCTGCCCTTGACAAAGCCATGCTGTCATAATCATATTATACCTCTCCAAACGCTCATAAATCCTGCCTCTCAGGATCGTCTCCGTCAACTTACCAACCACTGAGGTAAGACTCACTGGTCTATAATTTCCTGGGCTGTCTCTACTCCCTTTCTTGAATAAAGGAACAACATCCACAACCCTCCAATCCTCCAGAACCTTTTCTGTCCCCATTGGTGATGCAAAGATCATCGCCAGAGGCTCAGCAATCTCCTCCCTTGCCTCACACAGTAGCCTGGGGTACATCTCATCCGGTCCCAGCGACTTATCCAACTTGATGCTTTCCAAAAGCTCCAGCATATCCTCTTTCTTAATATCTACATGCTCAAGCTTTTCAGTCTGCTGCAAATCATCACTACAACACCAAGATATAAATATACAATCACCAAGATGAAATAAAACATTTCTAAATATCAAAAAATATATTAAAGAGCAGTATTCAGTAAAAAAAAAACAAAATCAAAGCAATATTTGGTGTGACCACCTTTTGCCTTTAAAACTGCATCAATTCTCTTGGGTGCAGTAATGCTGCAGTTTTATAAGAAAATCGGATAGTCGATCGTTCCAAATATCTTGGAGAACCTGCCACCGTTCTGCAAACTTCGACTGTCTCTCTAGGTAATCCCAGAGAGCCGTGATGATGTTGAGATCAGAGTTCTGTGAAGGTCATACCATCTGAATCCATATAAAAGCCCAAGACTTTTGCACAGTTCTGTATGTTAGTGCCGGAATGTAAAGTGACACTTCGAGGCTGCCCCCAGCTCACCCTTTGGTGTGTTGATTGTTGATGCAAATGGCACATTTCACTATATATTACAATATGCACATGACGAATAAACTTGAATCTTTGATCTTGTACTTTTCTATATTTTATTATCCTTGTAAGTGTTCCTTTTGCTCTCTCCAATATCTTGATTTTTTTTTAAATAATCTAGCAAACTCGTACTGCATTCTAAGTGGCCTAATGGAGGCTCAATAGAGATTCAGCAGAACTTCCCTACTTTTCTATCTGTCCAGAAATAAATCCAAGTGCTTTTTTTTAAGACCTTGCTGCAGTGATAGGTATGTTACCATTCAATTAGTATTTCAACCATTTGATAATGTGTGGCTTCCCTGTTCTTCCTTCCTTGAGTTTGTCTGTGTTGACCTTTTAGTGTGCATTAATTGCCAAGCAAAATTTTATTATTGACCACCTACAATTTGTTACAGTATCATTAGTTATTAATTTAAAAAAAATCATGTTTTATAATTTTTATTTTATCCATTTGTGCCATTCCCTTTTGAAGAAGTCAACACAAAGGAAAAGTGGAAATGTGGGCAACTGCCTTTATCTTACTTCTTCCCTGGGTGTCTCTTCTTGTGTCAGTCAGGGCAATGGGATGGAAGCTCTGTTTGATTAATGTGGTGATTCCACTCAAATGCAATTACATATGTTTGTACACAAATACAGATATAAAAGCAAAATGCAAACATGAGAAAGTCTGCAGGTGCCTGAAATCCAAATCAACACAAAGTGCTGGAGGAATTCGGCAGGTCAGGCAGCATCAAAGGAAATGAGTAAACAGTCAACGTTTTGGGCTGAGGCCCTTCTTTATGGCTGAGAAGTAAGGGGAAAATGCAGAATAAAAAGTGGGGAGGGGAAGGAGGCTAGCTGGAAGATGATAGGTGAAGCTAGGTGGATGGGAAAGGTCAAGGGCTGGAGAAGAAAGAATTTGATACAAGAGGAGAGCGGACATAGGAAAGGAGGGGCGGACCCAGGGGGAAGTAATAGGCAGCTGAGAGTATCTGAACAGTCAAAGTGGGGGATAGGGGAGGGGGGAATTTTTGTTCACCGGAAGGAGAAATCTATATTCATGCCATCAGGTTGGAGGTTACCCAAATGGAATGTAAGGCGTTGCTCCTCCACCCTGAGGGTGGCCTCATCTTGGCTCAAGATGAGGCCATAGATAACACGTCAGGACAGGAATGGGAATCGGAATTAAAATGTTTGGCTACCAGGAAGTTCTGCTTGTGGATGGTGTAGAGGTGCTCAATGAAGTGATCCCCCAATTTACATCGGGTCTTAGTAATGTAGAGAAAGCTGTACTGGGAGCACTAGACACAATAGATGACCCCAGCAGATTCACAGGTGAAGTGTTGCCTCACTTGGAAGGATTGTTTGGGGCCCTCAATGGAGGTGAGGGAGGAGGTTTATGGGCAGGTGCTTCTGCTTGCAGGAATAAGTGCCTGGAGGGAGATTAGTAGGGAGGGACAAATGGATAAAAGAATCGCAGAGGGAATAAATCCTTGCAGAAAGTTGGGAGGGGTTGGGGGGAAGAGGTAAAGATGTGCTTAGTGGTAGAATCCCTTTGAAGATGGTGGAAGTTACTGTGTTGGATGCAGAGGCTGATGGGGTGGTAGGTAAGGACAAGAGAGGCTGTTGCTATTATGGCAGCGGGATGGGTGAGCGCGGATGTACTGGAAATGGAGGAGATGCAGGTGAGGGCAGTGTCAATAGTAGAGGGAAGGAGCTCCTCCCTTTAAAGAAGGAGGGCAACTGTGATGTTCTGGAATTGAAATCCGTGTCCTAGTAACAGTTGCAGTGGAGGCAAAGAAGCTGAGAAAAGGGAATTGTATTTTTACAGGAGATGGGTGAAGCAAAGTATAATCAGATAACCGTGGGAATCAGTAGGTTTATGAAAGATGTTGGTTGACAGTTTGTCTTCAAAGATGGAGACACAGAGAACATGAAAGGGGAGAGGGGTGTCAGAGATGGACCAAGTGAATTTAAGGGCAGGGTAGAAGTTAAAGGGAAAGTTGATAAAAATTGGTGAGCTCTGCATGGGTGCATGAAGCAGCGTTAATGCAATTGTCAATGTAGCAGAAGAAGAGGGGAAGTATTAAGGGAAAACCTCGAACATAGACTGTTCTATGTAGCCAACGAAGAGACAGGCATTGCTGGGGCCCAGACAAATGCTCTAGGCTATCCCTCGTTTGGAGAAAGTGAGAGGAGCTGAAGGAAGAATTGTTCGGGGTGAAGTCCAGTTCTGACAAACGGAGAGGGATGGTGGTAGAGTGGGATTGCTTGGTTCTTTTGTCAAGAAAGAAGCAGAGAGCTTTGAGGCATTCTTGATGGGAGATAGAATAGAAAAGTTTTGAACATCCTTGGTGAAGATGAAGCCGATAGGGACAAGGAATTGAAAGTTACTGAGGAGATTGAGGGCATGAGAAGTCTCACTGATGTAGTTGGGAACAAACTGAACCAAGGGGATAGTTTGGATCTTTGGGTTGTAGAAATTACGAATTAAATAAAAAATATTGGGAATATACATCTGTTAAGTCAACATTTATGGAAATTTTGATTTAACATGCCAAGTTAGGTGCTTACAAAAAGCTGCAATTAGTTTGTCATCAAGAGATACAGCATGGAAACCAAGCATCAACCATCTATTTATATAGATCCTGCATTAATCCGGTTGTTTTTAATTCTAGAGATACCTTTACTTCCCAAAAATCTTTGCACATCTTACGATTAAAAGACAAATCAATGATCAGTTGCTTGAACTGCTGAAAATTTGCATCATTTTCTGATGTTATTTTGTGTCTGCACAAATTTGCCTACATATTTTCCACTAATGCAGTGGTTCCCTTTGATGTGGGGTGTTGAACCCATTACAGGTTATACTTGGTCTCTGCTTGGACTACTTGTAAATGCGTCGTAAATAAAAGAGTGCAAAGCTAGATTCAGGATGCTCAAGGTCAGTGGGAACATAAGTGGTAAACAAAACAGAGTTGACATTTCAAATTAGGCACTTGTAATCAGGACTGGAAAAGAAGACGATAAATGTTATTTTTCAACTGCAGTAAAGGTGGTGAGTGGTGAGAACAAAGGGAGCATCTGTGATAGACTGCAGACCAGTTTTTTAAAACGAGGCAGATGGAGATATAAAAGAAAAGTGAAAGAAATTGGACCAGAACATGAAGAGACAGAAATGATTTTGAACTTAGAATTAGGATCACCTTCAACTTCATGCCTATTTCTGGCGGGAAGTTTTCAACCCTGACTGGCAACACCTCTTTCTTGCAATAAGCAATGGCTGTCAAGAAATCATGCATTGCCTCCCAAGCAGTTCTGATCTCCTTCCTTGAGACACTTCTCTTTATTGACTCTAGCTTGGTGGTGCTGCAATTTCCAAGATCCTACCTTGACTCTGCTTCTTTGTTTTTAGTGTATTGTATTCAGTGCTCACAATATCCTTTGGAGATTGGATAAACCAAATACACATTGTGTGTCCACTTTGCAGAACATCCATCTAATCTACAAGAGTTTCCCTGAGATTTCATCCTCTTGTTACTTCATCTCTCTGGTCCAGTTTCTCCCTGCTCTCTCTACTTCCAGTCTTCTACATTGCTCCAATATTGTCTACCAAAAGCTCAAATAAGTTGCACTTCATTTTTTGTCTGGATATGTTGAAGTTTCTGAATCTACATTGAATTTAACAATTTTGGGTAACATGCTCTTGATATGGCTGTACCTTTAATGTTTCTTCCCATCGCGTCATCCAGTGGTCCAAAGATGTTGCTGACCTGAGTTACAGGGAAATATTGAATAGGTTACGATTTTATTCCTCGGAGCATAGAAGAATGAAGGGAAATTTTATAAGTGGTATACATACTTATGAATGGAATAGATAGGGTAAATGAAAACAGTTTTTTTCCCCCACTAGGAATGGGTGAGACTCAAACTAGAGGTCTTGGATTTAGGGTGAAAGATAAAATACTTAAGGGAAGCATGAGGAGGATCTTCTTCACTGAGAGGGTGGTAAGTGTTGTGGAACAAGCTGCCAGTGGAAGTGAAGAAAATAGGTTAATTTAGGAAACAGGACCTTTCCATTTCTGCGAGATTATCTCAACGAGTAGCCTTCAATTTTGATGTGAATTAAAATTTTGTGTGATGCTTATTGTAGCTCATGTTATTTTCTGAATTGGTATCGATTGTTTGGTGCTGTCAGCATAGATTCCAATCTGATGTTTTAGTGTAGTACTGAAAGATTGCTGTTCTTCTAGCATTGCCATACTTAGAATGTGATGTTAAAAATTGGTTTTCCATCTCAGCTGGATGTAAATAACGCTGCAATTGTGTTGGAATGCCAGGGAACGTGTTTCCTTTCACCAGAAAAATATTCTTCCCTCAACCAACATTAGATTACGTGATCATTGTCACATAGCTATTACTGGGGTCTTCCTTTTTGCAAACAACTTTTTTCTTTAAGACAATCCACCCAGCTGCAAAAGTTGTTATAGAAGGGCTTCTTTTATTTTTGTTCTATCTTTAAATATTACTTATTCAGTTATGATGTCACAATGTCCACTTGAATGAGTGGTTGACATACACAGCTCCATTTCTCAATCTCAAACTATTTGCAGTTGCAGCACATTTTGCAATATTATATTCTTGCCCATCAATAATGGAAGACTTATGAATTAATAAGCAGTCCCACTTTGGTCACAGGATGATAGCTGAGATAAGACATGATATTTCTGTAAATCAATAGTTGGATAGATGGGATATGTATACTCTTGATAAATCTACAGTTGCTGGAATCTGGTGATGTCATTGAGAAAGGCTCTTTTGATTGTATTATATACAGGTGTCCCCGCCTTTTCGAACATTCGCTTTATGACACCTCGCTGTTACGAAAGACCTACATTAGTTACCTGTTTTCGCTAACAGAAGGTGTTTTCAATATTACGAGAAAAGGCAGCGCACGCCCTGAGCAGCCAAGCACCTCCCCCGGAACTGCATTCTAGCCGGCATTCCTTAAACACGTGCCTGTGAGCATCTGTGCTTTATGTCGATTTATTTTGAGCATCCGTTAGCAAGGTGAGTTCTAAGGTATCGGAAAAAGCCTAAAAGAGCTCGTAAGGGTGTTACACTTAGCGTAAAACTAGACATAATTAAGCGTTTCGATCATGGTGAACGGAGTAAGGACAAAGTGAGTTTGGCTTGTGGAAGCTGACGAAGATGATGTTGAAGAGGTTTTGGTATCCCATGACCAAGAACTGCTAGATGAAGAGCTGATGCAATTGGAAGAGGAAAGGATAACAATTGAAACCGAATGCAGTAGCGAAATGAACGTGAAGCAACTGCATGAGATTTTTGCTGCAATGATAAAGTACGACTTTAATTTTGAAAGGGTACGTAGCTTTAGGGCATATTTGCAGGATGGTTTGAGTGCTTACAAAGAACTGTATGATAGAAAAATGCACGAGGCTAAACAGTCAAGCATACTGTCGATTTTCAAGCCTTCCACAGCAGACGACGAACCTCGACCTTCGACATCGAGGCAGGCAGACATAGAAGATGACCTGCCTGCCCTGATGGAAACAGATGACGAAGAGATGACACCCCAGTTTCCCACCACCCCAATCTCCAGGCTGCAGAGCTGCCACGAAGAATGCAGTGGTGCAGCAGTAGCCGGAACGCACGCAGCACATCTTTAAGAAAAAAGCCTAAATAAGCAAGCTAATTAATTAGGTGCCAGCTGGCAAGTAAATATTGGCCTAGATCAGAGGTGATGCAATGGGCAATCGCTCATGATATCCTGATCTGGGCCGACATTTATGTGCCTGGTTGCACCTAATTAATTAGCTTGTTTATTTCGGCTTTTTTCTTAACGAAGTGTTGGGTGCGTCCCGGCCACCGCTGCACCCCTGCGTGCTTCGGGGATCGGTATCGGTCCACGGCCTGGAGGTTGGGGACCACTGCACCACCCCAACCTCCTACGACTCAGCCTAACACACCATCATCAGTGTGCTCGGTGCTGTCTTCCGGATTCAAGTAAGTGATATCACACTGTACATACATTATTTCTACTTTATATAGGCTGTGTATTTTTGTGTGTTATTTGGTATGATTTGGCAGCTTCATAGCTTAAGGTTACTGGAGAGAGTGATCTTGCCGAGAGCACTTGCGTGAGATTTTCGCTACGGTGGACAGTGCAGCAATGATTGTAGAAAAGTATTTCTACCTTATATAGGCTGTGTATTTAACATGTCATTCCTGCTTTTACTATATGTTACTGTTATTTTAGGTTTATGTGTTATTTGGCATGATTTGGTATAGGTCTGCGAATGCTCACAAATCTTTCCCATATAAATAAATGGTAATTGCTTCTTCACTTTATGACATTCTGGCTTACAAACCGTTTCATAGGAACGCTCTACCTTCGGATGGCGGGGGGAACCTGTATATGTGTGTATATGTGTATATAGTGCCTATAAAAAGTATTTCCCCCTTGCAAATTTTCGTATTTTATTGTTTACAGGTTTCCCCCACCATCCGAAGGTAGAGCGTTCCTATGAAACGGTTTGTAAGCCGAAATGTCGTAAAGCGAAGAAGCAATTATCATTTATTTATATGGGAAAATTTTGTTAGCGTTCGCAGACCCAAAAATAACCTACCAAATCATGCCAAGTAACACAAAAAACCTAAAATAACAGTAACATATAGTGAAAGCAGGAATGATAAGATAAGTACACAGCCAATATAAAGCAGAAGTACTTCTCTACACCGACTGCCTGCACAGATCTCCGTAGCGAAAATCTCATGCAAGCGCTCTCGGCAGAAAATCTCACACAAGCGTTGTTGGCATAAACGCGCTCTCCAGTAACCTTTAAACTATGAAGCTGCCAAATCTACCAAATAACACGTAAAAACGCACAGCCTATATAAAGTAGAAATAATGTATGTACAGTATAGTATCACTTACCGGAATTGGGAAAACAGCGCCGAGCACACTGATGATGGTGTGTTAGACTGAGTCATCGCAGGCTGGGTGGTGCAGTGGCCCCCAACCTCCGGGCTGCTGACTGGGTACATTGCCGCGAAGAATGCAGCGGTAGCCGGGAGGCACACAGCACATCTTTAAGATAAAAGCCGAAATAAACATGCTAATTAATTAGGTGCTGCCCGGCACGTAAATGTCGGCGCAGATCAGAGGCGATTACTGATTGCATCGCTTCTGATCTGGGCTGACAATTACGTGCTAGGCGGCACCTAATTAATTAGCATGTTTATTTCGGCTTTTATCTTAAAGATGTGCTGTGTGCCTCCCGGCTACCGCTGCGTTCTTCGCGAATTGGTACAGTATCTGTCCTGGGCCAGGGTGTTGGGACACGGGGGTGTCATCTCATCGTTGATCAGGGCAGGCAGCTCATCTTCTCCAATACTGCCCGCCTCGATGTCGAAGGTCAAGGTTCATCGTCTGCTGTGGCTGATGTGGAAGGCTTGCATGACTGCTGAGCCTCGTGCATTTTTCTATCATACAGTCGTTTGTAAGCACTCAAACCATCCTGCAAATATCCCCTAAACCTACGTACCCTTTCAAAATTAAAGTTGTACTTTATCATTGCAGCGAAAATCTCACGCAGTTGCTTCACTTTCTGCATTCAGTTGCATTTGGTTTCGATTATTATCCTTTCCTCTTCCAATTGCATCAGCTCTTCGTCTATCACTTCTTGGTCATGGGATGCCAAAACCTCTTCAACATCATCTTCGTCAACTTCCACAAGCCAAACTCACTTTGTCCTTGCTTTGTTCACCACGATCAAAATGCTTAATTATGTCTAGTTTTACGCTAAGTGTAACACCCTTACTCTTTCAGGCTTTTCCGACACCTTAGAACTCATCTTGCTAACGGCTGCTCAATGCAACGTTTTTAAGCAATGCCGTTCCAAATCCAGGGCAGAGCGGCTGCTCGGGGCGCATGCTGCCTTTTATCGCGCACTGATTTTTTATCGTGTGCTGCCTTTCTTCGTAACAGTGAAAACACCTTCTGAAAGTGAAAACAGGGTACTAATGTAGGTCTTCCGTAACAGTGAGGTTTCGTAAAGCGAATGTTCGAAAAGCGGGGGACACCTGTACAACATTGTATCACAGTGGTTTTAATTTGACTCTTTTGACACTGATCAACAGAAAAAGACTCTTTAGTGAAAACAGATCTCCACAAAGTGATCTAAATTAATTACAAGTATAAAACACAAAATAATTGATCGCATAAGTATACACCTTCTTCAAGTCAGTATCTAGTAGATGCACCTTTGGCAGCAATTACAGTCTTGAGTCTGTGTGGATAGGTCTCTAACAGCTTTGCACATCTGGACACTGCAATTTTTCCCATTCTTCTTTACAAAACTGCTCAAGCTCTGTCAAATTGCGTGGGGATCGTGAGTGAACAGCTCTTTTCAAGTACAACCACAAATTCTCAATGGGATTGAGGTCTGGACTCTGGTCTCCAGGACATTAAATTTGTTTTTTTTTTAAAAGCCATTCCTGTGTAGCTTTGACTTTATGCTTGGGGTCATTGTCTTGCTGGAAAACAAATCTTCTCCCAAGTTGCAGTTCTTTTGCAGACTGCATCAGGTTTTCCTCCAGGGTTTCCCTATATTTTACTGCATTTATTTTACCCCCTACCTTCACAAGCCTTCCAGTGCCTGCTGCAGTGAAGCATCCCCGCAGTATGATGCAGCCACCACCATACTTCATGGTAAGGATGGTGTGTTTTTAATGACGTGCAGTGTTTGGCTTACACCAAACATAGCATTGAGTGATGGCCAAAAAGCTCAATTCTGGTTTCCTCAGACCGCAGAACCTTTTTCCAGCTGACTTCAGAGTTTCTCACTTACCTTCTGACAAACTCTGGCTCAGATTTCATGTGAGTTTTTTTTTCAACAGTCTTTCTCTTTGCCATAAAGCTGTGACTGGTGAAGCACCTAAGCAACAGTTGCATGCACAGTCTCGCCCATCTCAGCCGTTGAAGCTTGTGACTCCTCGATAGGTCTCTTGGTGGTCTCCCTCACTAGTCTCCTTCTTGCATGGCTGCTCAGTTTTTGAGGACAGCCTGCTCTAGGCAGATTTACAGCTGTGCCATATTCTTTTCATTTCTTGACAATTGAGTTAACTGTACGCCAAAGGATATCTGATGACTTGGAAATTTTCTTGTCTTCATCTCCTAACTTGTGCTTTTCAATAACCTTTTCATGGAGTGGCTTGGAATGTTCTCTAGTCTTCATGGTGTAGCTTTTGCCAGGACACTGACTCACCAGCAGTTGGACCTTCCAGATACAGTTATATTTTTACTTAAATCAATTGAAACATCTTGACTGCACACAGGTCTCCAAAAACAAATGTCTATTTAACTAATTATGAGACTTTTAAAACCAATTGGCTGTGCTAGTGATGATCTGATGTGTCATATTAAGGGGGGGGGGGTGAATACTTATGTAATTAATTATTTTGTGTTTTATGTTTGTGATTAATTTAGATCACTTTGTAGAGATCTGTTTCTCCTTTGACAATAGCCAATAGGTGCAGGAGTAGGCCATTTGTCACGTTGAGCCAGCACCACCATTCACTGTGAACATGGCTGATATTCCACAATCAGTATCCAGTTCCTGCCTTATCCCCATAACCTTTGATTCCGCTATCTTTAAGAGCTCTATCCATCTCTATCTTGAAAGCATCCAGAGACTTGGCCTCCACAGCCTTCTGGGGTAGAGCATTCCATATATCCACCACTCTCTGGGTGAAAAAGTTTTTCCTCAACTCCATTCTAAATGGCCTACCCCTTATTCTTAAACTGTGGCCTCTGGTTCTGGACTCACCCATCAGCGGGAACATGTTTCCTGTCTCCAGTGTGTCCAATCCCTTAATAACCTAATATGTTTCAATAAGATCCCCTCTTAGCCTTCTAAATTCCAGAGTATACAAGCCCAGTCGCTCCAATCTTTCGACATATGACAGTCCCGCCATCCCGGGAATTAACCTTGTGAACCTACGCTGCAGTCCCTCAATAGCAAGAATGTCTTTCCTCAAATTTGGAGACCAAAACTGCACACAGTACTCCAGGTGTGGTCTCACCAGGGCCCTGTACAACTGCAGAAGGACCTCTTTGCTCTTATACTCAATTCCCCTTGTTATGAAGGCCAGCATGCCATTAGCTTTCTTCACTGCCTGCTGTACTTGCATGCTTGCTTTCAGTGACTGATGTACAAGAACACCTACATCTCGTTGTACTTCCCCTTTTCCTAACTTGACTCCATTTAGATAATAATCTGCCTTCCTGTTCTTACCACCAAAGTGGATAACCGCACATTTATCCACATTAAACTGCATCTGCCCACTCAGCCAGCCTGTCTGGTGTTGGATAGGCTGTTGGGTCTGAAGGCTGATAAGTCCCCGGGACCTGATGGTCTGCATCCCAAAGTACTTAAGGAGGTGGCTTTAGAAATTGTGGATGCATTGGTAATCATTTTCCAATGTTCTATAGATTCAGGATCAGTTCCTGTGGATTGGAGGGTGGCTAATGTTGTCCCTCTCTTCAAGAAGGGAGGAAGAGAGAAAACAGGGAATTATAGACCGGTTAGCCTGACGTCAGTGGTGGGAAAGATGCTGGAGTCAATTATAAAATATGAAATTACGACACATCTGGATAGTAGTAACAGGATTGGTCCAAGTCAGCATGGATTTACGAAGGGGAAATCGTGCTTGACTAATATTTTGGAATTTTTTGAGGATGTAACTATGAAAATGGATAAGGGAGATCCAGTGGATGTAGTGTACCTGGACTTTCAGAAAGCCTTTGATAAAGTCCCACATAGGAGATTAGTGGGCAAAATTAGGGCACATGGTATTGGGGGGCAGAGTACTGACATGGATTGAAAATTGGCTGGCTGACAGAAAACAAAGAGTAGCGATTAATGGGTCCCTTTCAGAATGGCAGGCGGTGACCAGTGGGGTACCGCAGGGTTCAGTGCTGGGACTGCAGCTCTTTACAATATATATTAATGATTTAGATGAGGGAATTAAAAGTAACATTAGCAAATTTGCTGATGACACAAAGCTGGGAGGCAGTGTGAAATGTGAGGAGGATGTTATGAGAATGCAGGGTGACTTGGACAAGCTGGGTAAGTGGGTGGATGCATGGCAGATGCAGTTTAATGTGGATAAATGTGAGGTTATCCAATTTGGTGGTAAAAACGGGAAGGCAGATTATTATCCAAATGGAATCAAGTTAGGAAAAGGGGAAGTACAACGAGATCTAGGTGTTCTTGTACATCAGTCACTGAAAGCAAGCATGCAAGTACAGCAGGCAGTGAAAAAAGCTAATGGTATGCTGGCCTTCATAACAAGGGGAATTGAGTATAAGAGCAAGGAGGTCCTTCTGCAGTTGTACAGGGCCCTGGTAAGACCACACCTGGAGTACTGTGTGCAGCTTTGGTCTCCAAATTTGAGGAAGGACATTCTTGCTATTGAGGGAGTGCAGCGTAGGTTCACAAGGTTAATTCCCGGGATGGCGGGACTGTCATATGTCGAAAGATTGGAGCGACTGGGCTTGTATACTCTGGAATTTAGAAGGCTGAGAGGGGATCTTATTGAAACATATAAGATTTTTAAGGGATTGGACACGCTGCAGGCAGGAAACATGTTCCCGCTGATGGGTGAGTCCAGAACCAGAGGCCACAGTTTAAGAATAAGGGGTAGGCCATTTAGAATGGAGTTGAGGAAAAACTTTTTCACCCAGAGAGTGGTGGATATATGGAATGCTCTGCCCCAGAAGTCTGTGGAGGCCAAGTCTCTGGATGCTTTCAAGATAGAGATGGATAGAGCTCTTAAAGATAGCGGAATCAAAGGTTATGGGGAGAAGGCAGGAACTGGATACTGATAGTGGATGATCAGCCATGATCACAGTGAATGGCGGTGCTGGCTCGAAGGGCCGAATGGCCTACTCCTGCACCTATTGTCTATTGTCTATTGTCTATTGTCCAAGTCACCCTGCATTCTCATAACATCCTCCTCACATTTCACACTGCTATCCAGCTTTGTGTCATCGGCAAATTTGCTAATGTTACTTTTAATTCCCTCATCTATATCATTAATATATATTGTAAACAGCTGCAGTCCCAGCACTGAACCCTGCAGTACCCCACTGGTCACCGCCTGCCATTCCAAAAGGGACCCGTTAATCACTACTCTTTGTTTTCTGTCAGCCAGCCAATTTTCAATCCATGTCAGTACTCTGCCCCCAATAAAGAGCCTTTTTCTGTTGATCAGTGTCAGAAAAGCCAAATTAAATCCACTGTGATTCAATGTTGTAGATAGCATGTGTGCTAAGACTTTTGCACAGTACTATATTTGTCAAAGTGGAGTGGAGAGCAAGTTTGTAAATCTGGTGGGAGGAAAGAATGTTGGGAATGGCGAGGGTGGCAGAGGCCACAGGAGGGGTGTGGGATAGGTAGCAGAAAAAGAGTACGAGGCTGGTGTAGGTGCAGACATACTCAGCCCTGAGACACCAGGCAAGGTCATTTGATTCCAAACTATTGGTTTATTGATCATTACAGAATGTCTCCCTTCTCCTTTCCCAACTATAATTCCCTTCTCCCTACCCCTCCCAATCTCAGTCCACAAAAGAGACCCATATCAGAATCAGGTTTATCATCACTCATTATTATCAGCAGTACATAAGACATAACTACTACAGTACTGTACAAAAGTTTTAGGCATGCTAGTTATATAAATGTGCCCAGTCTTTTGCACAGTACTTACACACACACTATCTCTCTCTTTTATTTATATATACATATATAATATCTGTGAAAGGGTGCAAATGTGCTCTCGTAAGTAATGAGTAGTAAAGTAGTGATGTAACTTAACAGTCTTGAATCAAGTGCAGTCCAATATTGTTTTGCCTTGTTTGCTAGAATGATCGAACATCCACTGACAGCACTTTAGGAGTAACACAATGATTTCAACGTAATAGTGAAATTAATTTAAATTTGGTGTTTAAATTAATATACTTTACCTGTACCCCTATAAGTTTTCTGCTTCTGTAGTTTTTTACTTCTGTGTCCACTGAGTGCACAGAAGAGAAGGTCAAAGATAATGCAAAGTAATGGATGTGTAGAACAGTACTTGAAGCGCAGCACATCCGCAGGAAAAGGTTCAAGTAAATTGAAGTGCAATGTCTACAGTATGTAAATATTTTTTCTCTCTTTGAACATTTTCATCTTTATGCCATTTCATTTTTCCCACTTTGTCTGTGTATGTTCCCAGCATTAACTTTTTGTCCTTTATCTTATTACCTCATCTGAGACAAAGCAAGAAGATTGGATCATCAATCAGTTTGGGGCAGATTATTCATTTAATTGTGGCTCATTAAAAGGGTTGGAAGCAAGTCATAAATAAGATATTTTACACTATTTTCTCATTTATTTCTCTGCTATTCCACCTCTTGCAAGATTTGACTGATACTTGACCCATTTATCCTTCTCTGCTTCAATGCCATGAATCTGCTTTGCTTTCTGTTGCTGCCATCACGTTAGACTGAGGATTTGGATTTAATGCTTTTTCTGTGTATATCTTTGTACTGTATCATAAAGTCTGTGCCTATTCTGCTGGGCTTTCAAATAAAAAGGAATTTCTCACGGAGAAATAATGGATGAAAACTCACTGTCATGTGTCTTTATTGTGTGTTTTTTTAAATAATAGATTAAATGAAGAGGGCAGTGTTGTATAGAAAGAGTCAATCTTCTAGGTAATATATGCTGAAATTACGAAAAGCATATTGTTAACTACATTGTAAATAGCAATTCATTGGTGTCATCAATAGCAATGGGTATGTTCTCTTCAGCATTGAAAATAACTGGATGGGTAGCAGCCCTATCTCTGTTATTGAGTTCTGAGTGAATTAGGTTATCAATAGCATTGTGCTGTTAATTGTCCTTTTTGTCAAGGAAGATAGGTAGTTGTTTCTTTTAACCTTGTACATTGTCCTTTTATCATGTGAAGTGTTTTACTGTTATTAATGATCTGCCGTTTTGAGCACAATTGTTGATGGTCCACGGTTCTGCACCTCTCCCAAAATGTTCAAGTCGGAGAATAAGGTTCAACTGAATGGAAACAAACACTTTTAGCCCACTGAATCCAAGCACCCATCTACATGAATTCCATTTTTGTTCTCCTCTCGTTTCTATCCACTAACCTACACAAATGGGATCAATTTGCGGTGGCAAATTGCATGTCTTTGGGATATGAGAGGAAACACATAATGTTCACTGGGAGAATGTGCAAACTCCACACAGTCAACACTGAAGATCAGTCATACGTAGGTTGCTAGAACTGTGAGGCAGCAGCTCTACCAGCTATGGCAATATGGGAGGAAACTCAGAACATTACCGCCAGAATGTACAAATTCTATGCAGACAGCACTGGGGTTCACGATTGCAGGAACAGTGAAGCAACAATTGTGCCACTGCACTTGTAACTTGCTGTTGACTTTACCTACAAATAAATTAGCCAGCCATATCTATCTTAAACGTATAGCCTCAGTATGTTTTTTTCTGAACTGCAACTTGAAGTAAGTGACCAACAGATTTAATGCCCATGTCACTGGATGTTACAAAATCTGTTTTTTAACCTCTCCGGTTCAGATCCAGTGATAGACTTGAAAAAATTTTCTGCGCTGCTGAACCTGAAATGAAGTGAGTTCAGAACAGTAAGTGTAGTTCATAATGGAAAAACAGAAAAGTAAAGTAAAGCTACCTCGTTACTTAAGAAACACCCAAGGGCTTTGAGAACTAGTAAAGCACTGTCTTGAATTTGTCCAATTCTCAAAGCTGTAGGAATTCAATTATCTCTGAAATTCTCTACCACTCAAAGGATTTTTTAGAAGTTCTAAGTTCAAAATAAGTTTATTATCAAAGTTTATACATGTCACCATGTACAACCCAAGATTCATTTTCTTGTGGGCATACTCAATAAATTCATAATAAAATACTAACAGTAATAGAATCAATGAAAGACTGTACTAACTGGGCATTCAACCAGTATACAAAAGACACAGATCTGTGCAAATACAAAAAGAAAGAAATAATAATAATAAATTAAATAAACAATAAATATTGAGAACATGAAATGAAAAGTCTGTGAAAGTGAGTTCATAGGTTGTGGGAACACTTCAATGGGGCATGAAGTTTATCCCCTTTGGTTCAGGAGCCTGATGGTTGAGGGGTAATAACTATTAGGCTCCTGGTGAACCTGGTGGTGTGAGTCCTGAGGCTCTTGTACCACCTTCCTGATGACAGTAGTGAGAAGAGGGCATGTCCTGGTTGGTGGGGGGTCCCTGATAATGGATGCTGCTTTCCCGTGACAACATTTCATGTAGATGTGCTCAATGATGGGAAGTGCTTTACCCATGATGGACTGGGCCGAATCCAGTACTTTTTGTCGGATTTTCTGTTCAAGGGCATCAGTGTTTCCATACCAGGCTGTGATGCAGCCAGTTAATATACTGTCCACTATACATATACAGAAGTTTGTCCAAGCTTTAGATGTCATGCCAAACCTTTGTAAACTCCGAAAGAAATAGGGGTGCTGCTGTGCTTAAATACTAAAAGTAAGTAAACAATTCAAACAATTTGAATTAAGATGAGCTGGAGCACATAGAAATGAAAATAATTTTTAAAACAACTGAAATAGTTTTAGAAAACGATAATTGCCTTCCCCCATTGCTATTGTCTTCCTTTTGTCTAGCTACTATGTGGCATGGGTGGGGGGGAGGCCACATGGAGTTCTAATGTGGTGCTGGATATAAATGATAATTTCCTAAGCATAAAACATGGTGAATTTTGGCTGGATTGAGCTCCTCCAGTGAAGTAGCAGGATAAACTAACAGGTTCAGCATTCCAAATATTCATGTAATTTCCGGACTTCTACATTTGAAAACCAATATGTTGAAATCTAGGTTTGTTTCCATTTAAATGGCTAAATGCAGGTGGCCCTAAAAATCTGGGCCAATATCCGTTCTGACAGTTCTTGCCTTCAGGAGTTCTTGAAAATGCATAAGCCTTTCTCCCCTGGGACTGCCTATTGTGATTTGGAGGTATTAAGTATTATTACAGAAATAATTATTTTTAAACATTATTGGCAGCCCAGGAGTCTGAAAGTAATAGAGTTGAGTTTTGAGGCCCAACATTAATTGATGAGGGTCTGAAATTATGCCATCTCTGATAATAGGCCTTGTGGTTCCTGGAACTTGATGGAAGTTCTGTGACTGATGAGCTGGCTGTCATTGTCACATCTTTAATTTTAGTTTTTTTCTTTTTGTTCAGGCCTTATTTTGTACGGAAGTTCCAAAAGTTGATGTGAAAAACCATAATGAATTGGAGCACATTTGTTGCCAAGCGGAGTGGCAGATAGAGCTTGTTTTAAAAACATGTTCTGTATTGGATTTATGTTTAAGGTTCATTAACTTTGATTTAGTCTGCTTTGATTCTTGGGAGAAGTCTTTGTCTTCTGTTTTATCAGAATTGGTTAGTTAAAGATTAGCTTAAATACACAGACTTATATATAGATAAAACAATGCTAGGTACAGGAATATCTGCATATAAGGTGATTCCGACCGGAAATGATGAAATAGTGGTGATGAGGAGTGTGGTGGAGTGGGTTAGTGGGTGGAGGTGTTGATCAGCCTGACAGCTTGGGGGAAGTAACTTTTTGAGTCTGGTGGTCCAAGCATGGATGCTGCATAGCCTCTTCCATGATCGGAGTGGGACAAACACTTGATGAGCAGAGTGGGTGGGATCCTTCATGATATTGCTGGCCCTTTTCTGCTACCTTTCTGTATATATGTCTTTGATGGTGAGTAGGCTGGTGCACTGGGCAGTTTTAACTATCCGTTGTAGAGCCCTTCTGTCTGCCGCAGTGGAGTTTCCATATGGTGCCACCTGTTAAGATGCTCTCAGCTGTCCATTTGTAGGTCATGAGTATTGGCATGCATAGTCCAGCTCTCTTCAGCCACTTCAGAAAGCTGAAGTGTTGGAGACAAAGGAATCTCAGAAAACTACAGCACTGTAGTGTGGTGGTTAGCACAACACTCTATAGTACCAAACGATCCAGGTTCAATTCCCGCCGCTGCCTGTAAGGAGCTTGTATGTTCATCCCATGACCCTACAGGTTTCCTCTGGGTGCTCTGGTTTCCTTTCACAGTCCAAAGATGTACCGGCTAGTAGGTACATTGCAAATTGTCCCATATTTAGGCTAGGATTAAATCAGGCAGCACGGCTCAAAGGGCTGGAAGGGCCTATTCTGTGTTGTATCTCAACAAAAAAAGGGCCACGTTAAATGTTAATGTGGAAATACATTTCTGGCTATTTAAATTTAAATAGTCTTATGGGTTTCATATAAAACTCTTAACAATTTGAATGTAGGTTTTAAACAAAATATTCTTCTTGGCAGTGACACAAAAGTTCAATTTTTCCACCGTCTCTGCTAGGTTTGTAGATGAAATATGTGCTTTCTTTTGTTCTTTGAATATATTATGTGTCACCAATCTGAAAACAAAGGAGCTGCCACTTCATCAGATCTGTCTATTTGTACAACACAGATAAAAGTTGCTGGTGAACACAGCTGGCCAGGCAGCACCTCTAGTAAGAGGTACAGTCGACGTTTCGGGCCGAGACCCTTCGTCAGGACTAACTGAAAGAAGAGCTAGTAAGAGATTTGAAAGTGGGAGGGGGAGGGGGAGATCCGAAATGATAGGAGAAGACAGGAGAGGGAGGGATGGAGCCAAGAGCTGGACAGTTGATTGGCAAAAGGGATATGAGAGAATCATGGGACAGGAGGCCCAGGGAGAAAGAAAAGGGGGAGGGGGTGAAAAGTCCAGAAGATGGGCAAGGGGTATAGTGAGAAGGACAGAGGGAGAAAAAGGAGAGAGAAAAAGAATGTGCGTATATAAATAAATAAATAACGGATGGGGTACGAGGGGGTGGGTGGGGCATTAGCGGAAGTTTGAGAAGTCAGTGTTCATGCCATCAGGTTGGAGGCTACCCAGACGGAATATGTGTTGTTCTTCCAATCTGAGTGTGGCTTCATCTTTACAGTAGAGGAGGCCGTGGATAGACATATCAGAATGGGAATGGGACGTGGAATTAAAACGTGTGGCCACTGGGAGATCCTGCTTTCTCTGGCGGACAGAACGTAGGTGTTCAGCGAAACAATCTCCCAGTCTGCGTTGGGTCTCGCCAGTATATAGAAGGCCGCATCGGGAACCGGATGCAATATATCACCCCAGCCCACTCACAGGTGAAGTGTCACCTCACCTGGAAGGACTGTCTGGGGCCCTGAATGGTAGTGAGGGAGGAAGTGTAAGGGCATGTGTAGCACTTGTTCCGCTTCCAAGGATAAGTGCCAGGAGGGAGATAGGTGGGGAGGGATGGAGGGGACGAATGGACAAGGGAGTCGCGTAGGGAGCAATCCCTGTGGAAAGCAGAGAGGAGGGGAGGGAAAGATGTGCTTAGTGGTGGGATCCCTTTGGAGGTGGTGGAAGTTACAGAGAATTACATGTTGGACCTGGAGGCTGGTGGTGTGGTAGGTGAGCACCAGGGGAACCCTATTCCTAGTGGGGCGGCGGGAGGGTGGAGTGAGAGCAGATGTGCGTGAAATGGGGGAGATGCATTTGAGAGCAGAGTTGATGGTGGAGGAAGGGAAGCCCCTTTCTTTTTGCTTCGCTGAACACCTACGCTCTGTCCGCCAGAGAAAGCAGGATATCCCAGTAGCCACACATTTTAATTCCACGTCCCATTCCCATTCTGATATGTCTAGCCACGGCCTCCTCTACTGTAAAGATGAAGCTGCACTCAGGTTGGAGGAACAATACTTTATATTCCGTCTGGGTGGCCTTCAACCTGATGGCATGAACATTGACTTCTCAAACTTCCGCTAATGCCCCACCTCCCCCTCGTACCCTATCTGTTATTTATATACACACATTCTTTTTCTCTTTCTTCTTTTTCTCCCTCTGTCCCTCTCTCTATACCCCCTGCCCATCCTCTGGGCTTCCCCCCCTCCTTGTCTTTCTTCCTGGGCCTCCTGTCCCATGATCCTCTCATATCCCTTTTGCCAATCAACTGTCCAGCTCTTGGCTCCATCCCTCCCCCTACTGTCTTCTCCTATCATTTTGGATCTCCCCCTCCCCCTCCCACTTTCAAATCTCTTACTAGCTCTTCCTTCAGTTAGTCCTGACGAAGGGTCTCGGCCCGAAACGTTGACTGTACCTCTTCCTAGAGATGCTGCCTGGCCTGCTGCGTTTACCAGCAACTTTTATGTTTGTTGCTTGAAATTCCAGCATCTGCAGATTTCCTGGTGTTTGCGTGTTTGTTTGTACAAGTTGTTTACGGTCTGACAGAGAATGCCTTAGCTTTCTAATGTCTGCAGAGTATTGCTCTCCCCTTGAGAAATGATGGAATTTCCGATGCAAGAGTACTTTGAATTTATGATTAATTAGCATATGCTATATCTTCTTCTGGATCTCCCGGTTTCCATTGAGCTGGTCCTGCAATTTTCTGGAGGAGAAACAGAATTCCTTAACAGCTTATGGAAGAATTTCAGGGCAATCCAACTACAATGACATTTTTCATCTTCTGTTGTTTAGGAGTCATCAGATGGGTTGTGAGCAATGTACTAGAAACACTTTCTTTGTGGGAACCTTGAAACCTAAAACATTAATTTTCTGGAAGTATAGTTTCTGTTCCATCATTTTATTTCGGGCGAAGCTGATAGGGATATAGTGCATGAAGAATGGTTAGTCCAGTAATTAATGATAATTGTCATGATATGGCTATCACCTTCTTCACTGCTGTTTTAGTAGAGTGCCAAGATCGAGGACTTATCACAGATAGTGACACAGTTAATGCCCACTTGAACAGCACTTTGAAGAACTTATTGTCCAAGAGTCTATCTTGGTGCAAGTGCCCTTGACCCTTAATCACTGCACATTTTTCAACACAGTCTAGCTGCCATTCCAGTCAGGCAAGGGGCTGGAAGGTCCATATATCAACTGAGAAAACAAGAAAGCCTCCAAAGCAGGTAGTATCCCAGCTGAAGTTTTAAAGGTTGATGGAAAAGAACTTCATACATGCATTAATTGACATCTCCTGTACCACTGAAGAGGCATCTCAGCACGGACAAATTGGGCCAACAGGCTGTATTACTCCATGACTCAGACATACATTGGGAGACTTCAGAAATGTCGTGACTATCTTCAGAAGGGAAGCAAAACAGTATTTAGCAATTACCAAGGGATTACTCTTTTGTCTGCCACCAGGAAGTTCATTGCAAGGGTCTTCTCCACTGCTTGCTTCCAGAAACTAAAAAGTTGCTCCCTGAATACAGTGTGGATTCCATCCACTGCGAGCACAATCAATGCGATCTTCAACATATGACAACTCCAGGAAAACTGCAAGGAACAATATCAATCAATCTTGATTGGTTCTGATCATATTAAGTTTTTGATTCTTTCAATCAAGAGGATTGACAGATAATCCTTTAGTTGCCCTCAGAAACTTGCAGCTTCTGCTTACTACATGATGGCTTCCAAGCTCTGATTCGATTCAAGTCATGTCACGTCACGTCTTATTGTCATTTCAACCAGAACTGCTGGTACAGAACATAGTAAAAATGAGACAACATTTTCCAGGACCATGGTGCTACATGAAACAATACAAAAACTACACTGAACTACGTAAGAAAAAACACAAAAACTACAGTAGACTACAGACCTATCCAGGACTGCATAAAGTGCACAAAACAGTGCAGGCACTACAATAAATAATAAATAAGACAGTAGGCACAGTAGAGGGTATAGTAGGTTGGTGTCAAGCAAGGCTCTGGGTATTGAGGAGTCTGATGGCGTAGGGGAAGAAACTGTTACATAGTCTGGTCGTGAGAGCCCGAATGCTTTGGTGCCTTTTTCCAGATGGCAGGAGGGAGAAGAGTTTATATGAGGGGTGCGTGGGGTCCTTCATAATGTTGTTTGCTTTGCGGATGCAGTGTGTGGTGTAAATGTCTGTGATGGCAGGAAGAGAGACCCCGATGATCTTCTCAACTGACCTCACTATCCGCTGCAGGGTCTTGCGATCCGAGATGGTACAATTTCCGAACCAGGCCGTGATGCAGCTGCTCAGGATTCTCTCAATACAACCTCTGTAGAATGTGGTGAGGATAGGGGGTGGGAGATGGACTTTTCTCAGCCTTTGCAGAAAGTAGAGACGCTGCTGGGAGCTTTGACTTTGCTATGGAGCTGGTGTTGAGGGACAAGGTGAGATTCTCCGCCAGGTGAACACCAAGAAATTTGGTGCTCTTAATGATCCACTGGTCCACAAGATTCCCAATCCCAGTGCAGACTCTGGTCAAGTGAGGCAGTGTCATCATTCTAAATCTTATTTATTTCAAGCTTTCTTGATGCAATATTACTCTGATAAACTTGCTGCTGGTGGTGATTGGGTCACTGTGAATGTACATACTGATCATCAGTAAGACCACGGCTATTCTTGTATTCCATGTTCACGTTACTCAACTAACATAAAATTCCCTCTATTTCCTTTGTATCTAAAAATCTACTTCTGACTTGCAGAGATTTCGGAACTGAGTCTCCAATCTTCTTAGGTACACCGTTCCAATGATGTATCATGCTTTTGGTGAAGAAAATGCTGTTTGTGTGTGTTTCAAACGGCAAGTCACTTATTTTAGTGCAGTGTCCCTTAGTTTCAGATCCCCACTGGAGGGAAGTATCCTTCCTGTATCCATCATGTCAAGCCCTTAAGAGTTTTGTTTTTGGTATTGTCATTCTTTTAAAGTCTGGAGTATTTACCCCATTTTGCCTGATCTCTCCTCACAGGACGCCATCAACCAGCTGATGAAATGTTTGCTGCACTGCCTCTATTGCAGGTGTATCCTTCCTGAGTGATCACATTGTTTCTTGTGCAGTCTCACCAAGCCCCTTTCAAATTGTCTTCGTACCCACATTATGATACTCTGAGTTTCTATATTTTGTATAAAAATGGATGACCTCACATTTTTCTATATTTAATTTGCTTTGGCCTCACTCATTTACCTTGTGCACCAATATCTCCTGAGACCTCTCTGCATTCTCTTCACAACACACACAGCTTTATATCGTCACCCCACATCAAATCATTGATGCAGATTCAGAACAACTGGGATCCAGCATCAACTCTATCAGAGCTCCACAAATCAGTCTCTTGACCCAGCTATTCCCACCTTGAAAATGAGGTTCTGCAAATGCTGGAAGTCCAAAGAAACACATAACTGAAGGCTGGAGGAACTTGGTAGGTCAGGTAGCAACCATGAAAGTGAATAAACAGTTGATGTTTTGGGCCGGGACCATTTTTCTGGGATGGAACGGAAGGGGGAGGATGACATAATAAAAAGGTTGGTGGGGGGAAGCAGGATTAGCTAGACTGTGATATGTGAAGTCAGATGGAGGTGGGAAAGGTAGAGGTTTGAGAGGAAGGAATCTGATAGGAGAGAAGAGTTGATCTATGGAAAAAGGGAAGGAGGAGGAGTACTGGGGGGAGGTGAGGAGAATAGGTAAGAGGCTAGAGTTGGAGGGGGGGGGGCAAAATTACCAGAAGGAGAAATCGATGTTTATGCCATCAGGTTTAAGGCTACCAAGGCAGAAAATGAGATATTACTCCTCCACCTGAGAGTGGCCTCATCATGGCAAAAGAAAAGGCCATGGACTGATATGTTGGAACAGGAATGGGGATAGTAGTTAAGATGGTTAGACATGGGGAAATTCTACTTTTTGTCAATTGCTGGGATATATGCCAGGAGGTACAAATGAACAAGGGAATCACAGAGGGTGCAATCTTTGTGGAAAGTGGAGGAGTTGGGGGGGCGGTTGTTAAAGAGGAGTTTTGTGATAGGATCCAGTTGAAGATGGTGGAAGCTGCAGAGAATGATGTGTTGGATGCAGAGGCTGATGGGGTGCTAGATGAGGACAAAAGGCAGTAGGAAGATGGGGTGAGCATGAATGTCCGAGAAATGGAGGAGATGCGGGTGAGGGCAACATCAATGATCGAAGAAAGGGGTCTTTGAAGAAGGACAACATCTCTGATGTCTTTGAAAGGAAAGTCTTATCCTGGAAATAGATGTGGCAGAGGTAAAAGAACTGAGAAAAGGGAATAGCATTTTTACAGGAGACAGGGTGGGAAGAGGTATAATCAAGATAACTGTGGGAAACATTAGGTGTATAAAAGATGTCCAGAAATAGAGGCAGAGAGATCGAGAAAGGGGAAGAGAGATGTCAGAAATGGACCGAGTGAATTTAAGGGTAAGGTGAAAGTTGAAGGCAAAGTTGATGAAATTTTTGAATTTAGCATGGGTGCATGAAGCAGCACCAATACAGTAGTCAATATAGCACAGGAAGAGTTAGGTAGCATTACCAAGGAAGGCTTGGAACATGGACTTTTCTATGTAGCCAATGAAAAGGCAGGCATAGCTGGGGTCCATTCAGGTGCCTATGGCTACCCCTTGAGTTCCTATGCCTACCTTGTTGTTTGTCTATTAACCAATCATCAATCTATGCCAGTACATTACCACAATCCATTGTGCTTTAAGTTTATTTTGTAACTGCACTGTGTAGGAATTTATTATGGGCTATCTGAAAGGCCAAATACATGGTATCCACTGGGTTCCTTCTGTCTGTTCTGCTTGCTACAATTACAAAAGCAGGTTTGTCAAACATGATTTCCCTTTCGTAAATCCCTCCTGGCACTAACCAGTCTGATTATTATTTTCAAAGTGTCCTTTTACCACCTCCTTAATAATAGATTCTAAAATATTCCCTAATTCTTGCATTGAGTGTATAGGGACCTGGTCAGTTTGCATGTGGCTACAATATTATCCACAGGTCTTGTCTCCCTACCTATAGAAATGTATACCTGCAGTAGAGGGAGCAAGCAAAGGTTCCCCAGATTGATTCATGGAATATACGGTTTGTCATATGAGGATAGGATAAGTGGGCTAGAGGAGTCAGAGGTGATTTCATTGAAATGCACATAGCTCTTCAGGCTGCAAAAAAAAAGCAGATATATTTACCCTGCTTCACATTGGTGTTCAGAACGCAGAGAGTGCTGACTGTTAAAGTTCATTGCAACTTTTACTCTCATTTTCCTATATTACACTAATAGTCTTAAGTTCAGAGAGATCAGATTGCATAAAATCTTGAGTGATTTTTAATAAGACATATTATTTAGATTTGACAACTGCTTCACTTCAGTTGGAAGAATTTATACTCCTATTACAAGGATGACGTGATTCTTTTATGAGCAAATTAGTTATTTTTGAAACAAGCTTTCTGGTTTTGTGATTAATTAGCCTGCCTATATTCAAACAGAATTTTTGGAGCTCTCAGCAGGTATATGTGAACAAACCTGTTTTGCAGTGTATTGGAAAACACCTAAAATTATGCTTCGAAGATTCCTGTTGATGTTTCTGAGAAAGCCAGTGGCGTTAGGGATAAGGTACTACACTACTGTGTTTCAATTCTGAATTACCATTTTGTTTCTTGCTATCATCCATTCCTGCTGGATGAAAGCAGTTGCAGGAGTCTCATATTGTTCTGTAGCTAGCTGTAACTGACATTGGGTTAATAAATCTAATTGGAATTAGAGATTGAATGATCTCTAACTCTGGAAGCATTCAGTCTCTCCTGCATGTGATATGCTCAACAGATAAGCAGTTACTGCAAAAGATTGCAGATGGTGGAAATCCACAAGAAAATACAGAATACTGGAAACACTTTTCCAGCAGCAGGACAAAAGCTATCGGTGGGCAGACAAACAAGAGTCAACTTTTCAGGCCATGAACTCTCCATCAGAACTAAAGAAAGTTTTAAATTGCTTAAGTAGGTGGGCGGTGTAGGGTGTGTGAGATGGTATGGCAGAGGTGAGGGAAAGAACAGAGAGGTGAGAGATGGAGAATGAGGTGGTTCAGGTGCTTTGACAGGCCAGGTGTAAGAATGACGTTTCCTTTGGCTGGCCTGATATGAATCAGGTTACAATCTCAAAATAATGAATTGACCATTCATGACTGGGAAGAAATTTCCGCATCTGAAGCATGTTAAATTTTTAAAACTCTCAACCCAAGAGGGCTGTGCCACTCAGTACAGAGTCTCTTCAGGGCAGACGGATGGATAGGATTTTGGGAATGTGGAAAATTGGAGGATATACGATTTATACAACAGAGTGGTGCTGAAATGAAATGTTAACCATGATGTCATTGAATGGTGGAACAGGTAGAAGAGGTCAAATGTTGACTCCTGCATCTGTTCCTTATGTTATGTAATAGAAGATGATGATTTGAAGTTAAATTTAAGATTTGTCTTATTTCTTCAGTTGGTTATACTTTACTGAAGTTCTGTGGGTTCAGAAGTGACTGAGGAGGGTGCCGTGTGCCATAGGAGGGACTAGGAAGTTTGTGGCAGGATTGGTGGTTGAGCAGTTTGGGAGGTAGTGTGCTGTGTCCCTCATACACTGGGCTGCTGCATGGAATAGTTATTTTGGTGCCATTCTGAATGGTTACTCTGTATTTTGAGCAGCTATGTGCCATTGATTCTCAGGTGTTGTTGGGGATGTTGCATTTTGAGAACATCCACAAATCCTCTTTTTTTCTGCCCACTGGTAATCTAACAAGGAGGGTGGATGGTGTTGAAGGTTATGCATACATATGGAAAGAGGGTTGTCAAATAGGCAGGAATCAGGAAATTGGGATAAGAGAGGTGTCCTTAGGTTCACAACCTGTAACCAGTGGAGCAACGTGTGGATTGATACTGGGAACACAGCTATTTACTATATATATTAGTGACTTGGAAGAAAGAGGCAAATGTATACTAACTATGTTTGCAGACAGATAAAAATATATCCTAACCTGGTTGGTCCTTCCAAAGTGCAACACCTCACACTTGTATGCATTGAATTCCATCTGCCAGTTTTCGGCTCATTTTTCCACCTGGTCCAGATATGCATAGTCTTTGACAGTGTTTTTCGCTGTCTACTACATCTCAGTCTTGGTGCCATCAGTAAATTTGCTGATCTAGTAAACCACATTATCATTCAGATTGTTGATGTAGACGACAAACAACAGAATCCACAATGATCCCTGCAGCACACCACTAGTCACAGGCCTCCAGTCAGAGAGACAACCATCTCCTACCACTCTCTAACTTTTCCAGTGAAGCCATTGTCTTATTCAGTTTACTCCATCATCTTTAATGCCAAACGACTGAACGTCCCATGTGAGGCCTTGTCAAAGGCTGTGCTAAAGACCATGTTAAGAAACATTCACTGCTTTTACCTTCATCCTTTCCTGGTAACTTCCTCAAAAAACTCCATGAGGTTGGCTCAAAATGACCCACCATACAAAAGACCATGTTGACTATTGCTAATTAGTTGCTGTGTATCCAAATACTTACAGCGCGTAAATAAGAGAAAATCTGTAGATGCTGGAAATCCAAGCAATGCACACAAAATGCTGGAGGAACTCAGCAGGCCAGGCAGCATCTATGGAAAAGAGTACAGTCGACATTTTGGGCTGAGACCTTTCAGTATATATCTTGTTCCTTAGAATGCCTATCAGTGACTTTCCCACTCCTGATGTCAGGCTCACCGGCCTATAATTTCCTGGCTTATTCTTAAAGCCTTTCTTAAACAACAGAACAACATTAGCTGCCTGCCAATCTTCTGGCACCTCACATGTGGCTAAGGACATTTCAAATATCTCTGCTGGGGCCCTTGCAGTTTCTGCACAAACCTCACACAGGGTCCAAAGGAACACCTTGTCAGGCCCTGGGGATTTATCCACCCTAGTTTTCCTCAAGACAGGAAAACACTTCCTCCTCTGTAATCTGTGCAGTCCATGACCTCACTGCTGTTTTGACTCACTTCTATAGACTGTGTCCATCTCCCAAGTAAATACAGATGCAAAAAAAAATTCAATTTAAGATCTCCCCCAATTCTTTTTACTCCACTCTTGGTTATCCAGAGGACCAATTTTATCCCTTGCTATCCTTTTACTCTTAATATATCTCTAGAGCAACTTCATGCCTTTTTCCAGCTCTCCTGATTTACTGTTTAAGTTATCTTGCACTTATATTTCCTTAAATACCTCATTTGTTCCTTGCTGCCTATACCTGCTATTCACTTCCTCCTTCTTCTTAACCAGGGCCTCAATATCTCTCGAAAACCAAGGTTCCCTAAAAGTGTTATCCATGCCTTCGACAGGATCATACAAACAGTGTGCTCTCAAACTTTCACTTTTGAATACCTCCCAATTACCAAGCACACCTTTGCCAGAAAACAACTTATCCCAATCCATACTTGCCAGATACTATTGTCTGATACTATTAAAATTGGTCTTTCTGCAGTTCTCCAGAGGACCTGACCTATCTTTCTCCATAATTATCTTGAATTATCCTGTCTCATTCTCTAATCGGAGATTAGTATTTCACTCTCTCTTGTGGGAACCTCTACATACTGATAAGGAAACTTTCCTGAACACATTTGGTCTATCCCATCCAGCTGTTACACAGTATGGGAGTCCCAGTCAATAGGTGTAATGCTAAAATCACTTGCTATCACAACCTTGTTTCTTCTAAGCATCTGCAATCTCTCTACGAATTTGCTCCTCCAAATCCCTTGGACTGTTGTGGACTCTATAACATAATCCCATTAATATGGTCATCCCTTTCTTATTCCTCAATTCCACCCATATGGCCTCAGTTTACGAGCTTTCAGCCTGTCCCGTCTGAGCACTGCCATGACATTTTCCCTGACTAGTAATGCCACCTCTCCCTCTTTAATCCCTCCCACTTTACTGCATCTAATGTAATGAATCTCTGGAACCTTGAGCTGCAGTCCTGCCCCTCCTGCAACCAAGTGTCACTAATGGCTACAGTGTCATAATTCCACATGCTGATCCATGGCCTAAGCTTATCCGCCTTTCCTACAATGCTTCTTGCATTGAAAGGGATGCAACTCAGAACATCGTTTACACCATGCTTAACCTTTTGATTCCTGTTTCTGTATGTGGGCTTAACAACATCTTTCTCCACAACAGCTACACTACTGCACTGGCTCACTGGCTCCCATCCCCTTGCAACTCTAGTTTAAACCGCCATGCAGCACTAGCAAACCTTCCTGCAAGGATATTCTTCCCCCTCCAGTTCAGATGCAAACCATTCTGCCAGTACAGATCCCACCTATCCTGGAAGAGAGCCCAATGATCCAAAAATCTGAAGCCCTCTCTCTTCTGCATTATCTCCGTAACCACGTGTTAAACTGTATGATCTTCCTACCTCTGGCCTCACTAGCATGTGGCATGGTTAGCAATCTTGAGTCACAACCCTGGAGCTTCTGTCCTTTAACTTAGCACCTAAGTCCCTGAAATCACTTTGCAGGACCTTTTCGCCCTTCGTACCCATGTCATTAGTCAACGTGTACCACAAACATTGCTGCTCACCCTGACATTAAGAATGCAGTGGGCGCCATCTGAGATGTCCGTGATGCTGACACCCGGGTGGCAACATATCATCCAGGAATTTCATTCTTGTCCGCAGAACCTCCTTTCTGTGCCCCTCACTTAAGGAATCCCATATCACCAGAGCTCACCTCTTCAACCCCCTTCACTTCTGAGCCACAGATCTAGACTCAGTGCCTGAAATCCAACTGCTGTGACTTTACTCTGCTTGGTCATCCTCCCTAACTGTGGCAATCCTCCTGTTGATGAGGGGAACAGCCCTAGGGGTACTCTGCATTGGCTGTCTATCTCCTTACCCCTCTTGATGATCACCCAGTTACCAGGGTCCTGCACCTTGAGTGTAACTACATCCCTGTAAATCCTATCAATCAACCCCCTCAGCCTCCCAAATGATCTGGAGTTCATTCAGCTTCAGTTCCAATTCCTTAACAAGGTCTGAAAGAAGCTGCAGCTAGATGCACTTTTTGCAGGTGTTGTTATCAGGGGCACTGGAGGCCTCCTGCCTTATCACACTCCGCAAGAGGAGAATTCCACTGTCCTGCCAGGCATCCCCACTGCTCTAACTATGCAATAAGAAAGAAAGAAAAAAAAACACAAAAATATATAAAAATATATATATTAAAAATATACTTCTACCTCTATGAGCCAAAGTGTGAACTCCCCCTCTAACTCTGGCCTACTCATACAATGGCCACTCCGCTTAAACCTGACTTCTTTTTATTGGCCCTTGCCAGTTGCCTAATTATGCACACTCCAATGTCTTCTTGGGAATCATGGCACACAGAATGTATTGATTGTCCCACTTGTTTCTTTTGAAATCTCTGTTACTTTTTAAAATAGAGTAATTGGTTTATTATTGTCAGGTGTATCGTGATACTGTGAAAAGCTTTCATTTGCATGCCATTGAGACAGATCATTCCATACACATGTCAGGGTAATACGAAAAACTTTTAAAAATGCAAAATATGGTGCTATAGTTACAGAAAATATGCAGGGCAGGTAAACAAGTGCAAGGTCCATGACCAAATAGATTGACAGATTAAGGCATTTATATTTAACATAGAAGAAGGCTGTTCAAAAATTTTATAAACAGCAGGATAGAAGCTGAGCAATACACACAAAATGCTGGAGGAACTCAGCAGGCCAGGCAGCATCTATGGAAGAAAGTACAGTCGGCATTTTGAGCTGAAACCCTTGGCAGCTCTCCCAAAGCAGTGGGAAATGTAGACAGAGTCAATGAAATTGCTGTTTTGCATGAAGGACCGGGCTTATGTTTACAACTCTCTGCAATTTCTTGTCTTGGGCAAAGTAGTTGCCAAATCAAGTTGAGATAGATCAAGATGGGTTGCTTTCTGTTGTACATCTGTAAGCATTGGTAAGAATCGTCGATACCATATCGAATTTCCTTAAGTCCATGACTGGCTCTTTTGTTTGACTGACATGGGTAGAAAGTTTGTTCTTTTGACACCACATCAGCGGGCTCTCTACCTCCTATCTGTACTCCATCTTGTCGTTGTTTGAGATACAGCTTCCTACAGTGGTATCTGCAAGCATGTAGATGGAATTAGAGTTGTATTTGGCCACGCAGTTGTGAGTGCATAACAAGTAGAGTAGGGGGCAAAGAATGCTGTCTTGTGGGGCACTAGGTTGATCGTGTTAAAGTTGTGGTTGTCCGTCCTTACCAACTGTGGTCTATTGGTCAGGAAGTCAAGGATACGTTTGCAGAGGGCAGTATTTATTATGTTTGGGCTTTAATGCAAGTATTATTAATAATTTTTAATTGGAAATATCATGGAATTTTAATTCAGCAGACATAAATTTTTATCATTTGTGGTTTGAATTTGAAAGGGTTGAATGGAGAATGTACTATGTTGAGAACAGAATCAGTATAGTTTGTTTTCATATTTTAACAACTATCCAGCAAGTACATTGCTAGCTTTATTTGTCTTTCATAGATCAACTTAAATGTGACTTACTTGAAATGCTAATTATTTTTTCTTCTCCCTTTGTTGCAGGGATTTTTCAGTAAAAGATTAAAGGGGTCTATCAAACGAACCAAGAGCCAGCCAAAACTTGACCGCAACACCAGCTTCCGTCAGATACTACCATCACTGAGGAACTCTGATAGTGACCGGTAAAACATTATCGTTTTACTCACCTGCATTTTAGAGTATTGAAGATGGCTAGTTGTAGAAAACTGTACATGTGTTTAAAACTCTGACTCCTTTTTCCTGTTGATGTGAAATCCGTTTGAGGGCTAAACCTGCAGAGATTTTCTGTGTCTGTGAGAGAGAGAGCGAGAGAGAGCGAGAGAGGACATGCTTTTAGGTGGAGTGGGATTATGTAAAGTCTGGCCTTTCAGTTGAGCAGAAGTCAGAAGCACAGGATAAAAGGAATGGAGACTGTTATGTCAATCCATGGCCTCCTCTACTGTCAAGACGAAGCCACACTCAGGCTGGAGGAACAACACCTTATATTTTGTCTGGGTAGCCTCCAACCTGATTGCATGAACATTGATTTCTCTAACTTCCATTAATGCCCCACCTCCCCTTCTTACCCCATCCCTTATTTTTATTCCCCCCTTTTTTTCTTCTCTCTCTGTCCCTCTCACAATCACTCCTTGCCTGCTCTCCATCTTCCCCTGGGCTGCCCTCCCCCATTCTTTCTCCCTAGGCCTCCTGTCCCATGATCCTCCCCTTCTCCAATTCTGTATCCCTTTTGCCAATCAACTTTCCAGCTCTTGGCTCCATCCCTCCCCCTCCTGTCTTCTCCTATCATTTTGGATCTCCCCCTCCCCCTCCCACTTTCAAATCTCTTACTTTCTCTTCTTTTAAGTTTGTCCTAACAAAGGGTCTCGGCCTGAAACGTCGACTGTACTTCTTCCTGTAGATGCTGCCTGGCCTGCTGCGTTCCACCAGCATTTTGAGTGTGAGGCTGTTGATGATTCTTTTATGTTTGATTTAATGATACATCCTGACATGCTCTCATCTGATCCATATACAAAATTTTGTAGGGAATTCTTAATTGCTGTGCATTTAAAAATACAATTCTCTTAAAATACACAACTTGATCTCATCAAATTTGAACAGATGTTAAGCCAACAACAAGAAACTTGGTGAAGAATTTGGAATTTTATTGGCGAATAATGGAATGCAGAATACCAGGGCTTTTTCACTATATTCCACAGAAAAGGCACAGCTTTTTTTTAAGATTTGAGGTGATAAAGCATCTGCTAATCATGAAGCAGCAGAAAAAAATAATTGATGCGTTTAACCAAGATAGTCGCTGAGGAAAATCTAACATGCAGAACAGCAGTATCAGTACATACACGTGATGAGCAAGTGTTAAGACAAAGCCTGAAGTGAGTCAAAAATGATGGCGATCCCAAGCAACCTCATTATAGATTCCAAAATCCGAAAAAAAATCTGAATATCTTCCAGCCCCAACCATTTCGGATAAGGGGAATTCAAACTGTACATGATGTGTTTTTATGTAATTGTGTCTGTGGATTATTTGAGGAACGGCAGTCATCTGTATTACATTATTGTCTTGAATTATGTAAAAGCAGAAATATAATGGCTGTTAATGTGTATCTGTCTTCCCCTTTATCCTCTTATAGTTTATTGCTTCTTGTCTAAGTGCCTCCCTGTCTCTGAGAATGTTAATTAGTTCTTCAAATCATTAGCATGCCAAAGAATTAAGTGGAATTCAGGTGGAGGAGTACAGCATTTTCTGCAGTGTTTTTTTGAGAAAAAGAAATTGTGAAATTTCATTTCTTTATCACAACTTAGGAGCAAATTTCTAGAAGCACTAATAAAAATTTAGGTTTTGGGCTGTTCCCAGATTTCAACATTCAAACCATATTTGTTATCAAAATATGGTATATTAACATGTCCATCTTGAGATTAATTTTTTTGCAGGCATTTATAGGAAAAGTAAAGAAATACAATAGAATATTTGACAAGCCATACATAAACAACCAAGGTGCAAAAGAAGGCAAACAGCAACTTAAAAAAGTACTAAAACCTTAAGTTGTAAGAGTCCTTGAAAGTGAGTCTGTAAGTCACAGAATCAGTTCAGAGTTTTAGTGATTGCAGTTATCCACGCTGGTTCAGGAGCTTGATGGTTGTAGGGTAATAACTATGGTAGTGTGGTAGTGCGCAGCTACAGCAACACTATTACAGCTTGGAGAGTTCCAGAGTTTGGAATTCAATTCGGCACCGTCTGTAAGGAGTTTGTATATTCTCCTCATGACCATGTGGTTTTCCTCCGTGCGCTCCAATTCCCTCCCACAGCCTGAAGAAGTACTGTTTAGAAGATCATTGTAAAATGTCCAGTGATTATGCTACTGTTAAATTGGTGGGTTGCTGAGCTGTGCAGCTTGTTGGACTGGAAGGGCCTGTTCCATGCTGCATCTCTAAATAAAACAAAATAAAAACCTATTGGTGTAGAACCTAAGGTTTTTGTACCTCCTACCCAATGGAGTAGCAAGAAGAGAGCATGGCCTATTTGATCAACATACATCAAAGTTGCTGGTGAACGCAGCAGGCCAGGCAGCATCTATAGGAAGAAGCGCAGTCGACGTTTCAGGCCGAGACCCTTCATCAGGACTGACGAAGGGTCTCGGCCTGAAACGTCGACTGCGCTTCTTCCTATAGATGCTGCCTGGCCTGCTGCGTTCACCAGCAACTTTGATGTATGTTGCTTGAATTTCCAGCATCTGCAGAATTCCTGTTGTTTATGGCCTATTTGATGATGGATTCTTTTCTCTTGTGTCAGTGCTCATTATAAATGTACTTAGAGTGTTGCCTATGACACACTGGGCTCTCTCTGCCACTTTCTGTGGCCTTTTCTTTTCCTGAACATTGGTGTTTCCATACCAGGCCATGATGCAGCCAGTTAGGGTACTCTCCATGGTGCATCTATGGAAGTTTGTCAAAGTTTGTGGTGACATGGTGAAGCAACACAAACTTCTAAGAAAGCAGACGTGCTGTGATGATATTTATGTGCTGGTCTCAAGACAGATCCTCTGATATGTTATTGGCAAGGAATTTAAAGCTACTGGCCCTCTCCACCTCTGATCCCCTAGTGGGTACTCACTCTCTCATGGACCTCCAGTTTCTTTCTCCTATAGTCAATAATCAGCTCTTTGGTTTTGCTGTTATTGAGTGAGAGGTTGTTGTGGTACCACTCGATCAGATTTTCAAATTTCTTTGTTGATTTGCCACCACCTATGATTCAGCCAAAAACAGTGGTTCATCAGCAAATTTAAATGCGGCATTGGAGCTGTATTTAGTCGCACAATCATAGGCATGGTGAAAAAATAAGCTCACAGTCTTGTGGTGCACTTGGTTTGATGGTGATTGTGGAGCAGATGTTGCCAATCTGTACCAACAGGGTCTGCCAGTGGGGCAATCAGGGATCCAAGTGCACAGGTAGGAACCAAAGCCCAGGTCTTGGAGCTTAATGATGATTTTGAAGGGAATGATAGTGTTGAATGCTGAGTTGCAGTCATCCTGATATATGCATCTTCATTGTCTAGATGTTCCAGAGCTGAGTGAACAGCGAATGGAATGGCATTTGCTGTTGACCTGTTATGATGGGAAGCAAATTGGAATGAACCCAGTTCGCTCCTCCAGCAGGAGTTGATATGCTTCATGACCAACCTCTTGAAGCACGTCATCACTGTGGATGCAAGTGCTACTGGATGATAGTCAATGAGGCAGGTTACCACTTTCTTCTTGGGCAATGATTGAAGCCTGCTTGAAGCAGATGGGTACCTCAGACTGTTGAAGCAAGAGGTTGAAGATGTCTGTAAAAATACTCCAGCTGGTTGATTAGCACAGGAAAGCCAGATGCTTTCCATGGATTCAATCTCCTGAAGAATGTTCTCATGCCAGCCTCAGAGACTGAACTCACAAGATGGTCAGGAGCTATGGGGATTCTTAAGAATGCCTCCATGCTCTCTCAGTCAAGTGAGCATAAAAGGTGTTGAGCTCATTTGGGAATGAAACCTTGTTGTCATTTACATATGTTGCTTGGTTTTGCTTGTAGGAGGTGATGGGTTTCAAACTCTGACACAGTTGTTGGGTTGTTATTCAGTGACAAAAGAGTAGTTGAGAGAAAGGCTTTCCTTCAAAGTTATGTCAAAATTTGGATGACTGCAATTCACCGACACTGATGGAATTGAACTTTTTTATATTCTTTAAGGAATTAAAGCAGAGTTTTCATTGAAGAGAAAAACACAGTGATAGTGAGTAAATCTGAGTGAAGCTGATGACAATTCTATAAACCCTTTACAGTTTTCCAATTCTTGAAGTTCAAGCTTTCTGATATCATGATTCACCAAAAATTTACATGTTATAAAAAAAACTACTATCAACAATTACATCTTATAAAATAACAGTTGAGAAATATGCAAGTGCACCTTTGATTTCTCCAGATTGTAGTACAAGATACAGAATTTGATGGAGTTTAGATGAAGTTATCAATAGGCTTCCACAGCAGATAACAGCTGCTGGAGATACTTTTTGATGCAACACACAATTTGTTGGAAGAATTTAGTGGGTTGAGCAGCATTTGTGGAAGGAAAGGAACTGATGATGTTCAACTTAAAAAGAAGGCTAATGGTGCGATAAGAGTCTGAGGTAATTGGTGGACTGGGGTGGGATGAAAGATGATGGGCATGTTGAGCCAGGGAAGGAAAAGGAGGGGAAATGATTTTGGAGGCAATGGCAGATGGGGGCCAACAGAGAGAAAAAATGAGAAACCAATGGAGTGAGGTACAGGGAAGGGAAAGTAGAGATTGGAGACAGCTGCTGGAGAGAGATAAGCAAGAAAATAAGGGGCTACGAATGCTGGAACATGATGAATTAATAAGGTGATAGTGAGAACCATGGGCAGAGAGGTGACTGGTCAATGGGACAGGAACCAGATAGGGAGAGGTGGAAACCAGTGGTGAACTGTATATGGTGATTGGTTGGGACCAGGAAGGGGACAAAGATGGCAACGACTCCCATTATGCTCTACTTGAGATTTTATGCAACTTTATAATAGCATGTCTAACGCTTTAACCTCGAGAACTTTATTTTTACAGTTCACTACTGTCATTTTAATTACGAGATGGTGAGGAGGCCTCTTCTCTGAGGCACCAACTGTTATTTGCAGTTTGTGCAGCTTCAACCAAAATAATAAAGAATCCAACGATCTTGACTTTTTTTCACTTTGATTTGTAACCAATACAATAAACAAGCTGTCTGTTGCTAGGCACTACTCATTATTTCCTCCAGTATTTGCTAAGTCAACATGGCAAATTATAGCAACACACACAAAATGCTGGAGAAACTCAGCAGGCCAGGCAGCATTAGGAAAAGAGTAAACAGTTGATGTTTTGGGCTGAAACCCTTAATCAGGACTAGAGAAAAAAGAATGAGGTCAGAGTAAGAAGGTGAGGGAGAGGGGAGGGAGAAACACAAGGTGATAGGTGAAACTAGGAGAGGAGTGACGTGAAGAGCAGGAAGTTGATTGGTGAAAGAGATAAAGGGCTGGAGAAGGGGGAAATCTGATAGAAGAGGACAGAAGGCCATGGAAGAAAGGGGGAGGAGCACTAGAAGGAGGTGATAAGCAGGTAAGGGGATAAGATGAGAGGGAGGAATGGGGAATGGTGACAGTTACCAAAAGTTCGTGAAATTGCTGTTTATGCCATGAGGTTGGAGGCAACCCAGACGGAATATAAGCTGTTGCTCCAACAACCTGACTGTGGCCTCATCGCGGCAGTAGAGGAGGCCATGGACTGGCATATAGGAAAGGGAATGGGAAATAAAATTAAAGTGGGTGGCCACCGGGAGATCCCTCTTTTTCTGGCGGACAGGGTGGTGGTCTTCCAATCTATGTCGGAGGCCACACTGGGAGCACTGGATATAGTAGATGACTTCAACAGACTCACAGGTGAAGTGTCAGCTCACCTGGAAGGACTGTTTGGAGCCCTGAATGGTAGTGAGAGAGGAGGTGTAGGGGCAGGTGTGGCACTTGTTCCATTTGCAAGGATAAGTGCCATGAGGGAGATCAGTGGGGAGGAATGAATGGACAAGGGAGTTGTGTAGGGAGCGATCCTTGCGGTAAGTGAGGGAGGGGAGGGAAAGATGTGCTTGGAGATGGCAGATGCTTGGTGGTGGAATCCCGTTTGAGGTAGCGGAAGTGACGGAGAATTATGTGCTGGACATAGAGGCTGGTGGAGTAGTAGGTGAGGAGGAGAAAAGGAACCCTATCCCTGATGGGGTGACAGATGGATGGGGTGAGGCAGACATGCGCAAAATGGAAAAATGTGGGTGAGGGCAGCGCTGATGTTAGAGGGAAGGAAGCCCCTTTCTTTGAAAAAAGAGGGCATCTCCTTAATTCTGGAATAAAAGGCCTTATCATGAGAGCAGATGCAGTGGAGGAGAAGGAATTGAGTGAAGGGGTGGCATTTTTACAAGTAACAGGGTGGAGAGAGGTGTAGTCCAAGTAGTTGAAGAGTCGGTGGGTTGTAGCGTCTCTTTTCTTTTTGAATGTATAACTCTTTTGTTCTTGATGACAGATCTCCTTCACTTAGAGTCATGATTCATGTTTGGCTAGGTTAGCAAACTCAAAAGTAGGTTATTATGGACAACTGGAGCACAAATTAAAAACCAGATTAAAAAAAAGTTTTGGTCTCTTGGTTTAGCAGCTGATCCATCTCATGAAAGAATTGTGGAAAATTTGTGATTCGACGCAAGAAGACTTTATAGTATAAGATGAGTCTGAATTAGACTGAGCAAGGAGACTGACTTCTTCTGTCAGCATGAAGGAGTTCTAACTATGTGATCAGTATGTTTTGTTAAACAAATTCTGGTCACATCTTTTACCAGCACTGAATACTTAATATGCAGCCAGTATTGACGAATGCAAGATCATATCAGCTTTCTTTTTGAGTGATGTTACATTCAAAATAAAAATATTTTCCTTGTTTCTGGAAAGTGTGGTTGTCTGTTTAGTTCATGTCATGATGTGTTTCTGGGTTCTGGTTGCTCAATTTTTTTGTTGCTATTTTGGGTAATTTTGAATTGAGGCAGGCTGCAGATAACAAACACTGAGCTGAATTGTATATGCCTTGACTCTTTTGATTTTGTGTTTTATCTTCTGTGTTTTTCACCTGTTTATCTTTTGTTGGCATTTGGGCGATTTGTGCATACTTTGTGCATGTGGGGAGAGGGTGTTTGATGTTTTTCTTTGAAACGGTTCCATGGTTTTTCTTTGTTTTGTTGCTGTCTGTGGGGCAGATGAATCTCAGGGTTGTTTACCGCTTACGTACTTTGATAATAAATGTACTTTGAATCTTTGAGTCTTTAATAAAAAGGACATTTCATTTATTTTACTTCATTTGACATTGCATCTCCATTTGCATGGAAGACACCCTCAGGATTAAAAAAAGTCATGTGGTCAGATGTTGTTTGGTGTTGTTTGATGAAAAAGATAATCTGTATGAGCAGCAGCCATTCAAAGTACACTGCCTTCACTTATCATACAGGAACCATAGTGAAGGTATGTTAGCACTGGGGTCTTCCTTTGAACAGTTTTACTCCTGAAGAAAACATTAGCTCCAATGGATGCCTTCATTAAATAGTCTTATCTATTATAAGCCATCTGCACAAAGCTTCTGGCTTTCTATCTCCAGTGAAGTTGTTTACTTTCATTGAGCTGCAGGCAAGTGACCTATTTCACATTTTGTTCTTGATTCTTCCTAAATAAAATATAATTACAGATTGTTTTTGGAACAGCAGAGTATTAGAATGCCTGTTGTCTCATTCTGTGGCATGGTGACAGGAATGCTAGTATTTGTAATTGTTATTGTAATTGTTATTGAAGGTGCCTTATAATTATGATGTGTGAAATTACAATTAGTCTGGATAAAGTGATTGAGAATTACAGTTTCCTATTAGCTTGAGAGATTACTAATGTGGAATTTAAACTTGGTGTGTTGAATGATTATAGTCAAATTTTAAGTAATTTTTTTAATCAGAGCATAAGGGGAGTCTGAAATTCAATATTTAAGTGATGTGCAGAAGTTGAAAACTTCATGTTGAAAAAATGCTTCAATTACAGGTTTCCCCCGCCATCCGAAGGTAGAGCGTTCCTGTGAAACGGTTCGTAAGCCGAGATGTTGTAAAGCAAAGAAGCAATTACCATTTATTTATATGGGAAAATTTTATGGGTGTTCGCAGACCCAAAAATTACCTACCAAATAATGCCAAATAACACATAAAACCTAAAATAACAGTAACATATAGTAAAAGCAGGAATAATATTATAAATACACAGCCTATATAAAGTAGAAATACTTTTCCACCATCATTGCCGGCACTGTTCACCGAAGTGAAAATCTCACGCAAACGCTCTCGGCAGAAAATCTCACACAAGTGCTGTTGGCAAAAACACTCTCTCCAGTAACCTTTAAGCTATGAAGCTGCCAAATCATACCAAATAACATGTAAAAATACACAGGCTATATAAAGTAGAAATAATGTATGTACAGTGTAATATCACTTACCGGAATTGGTTCAGCGCAGAGCACACTGATGATGGTGTGTTAGACTGAGTCGTCACAGGCTGGGGTGGTGCAGTGGCCCCCACCCTCCAGGCCACCGACCGATACATTGCCGCGAAGCATGCAGGGGTCCAGCGGTAGCTGGAAGGCACACAGCACATCTTTAAGAAAAAAAGCCGAAATAAACATGCTAATTAATTAGGTGCCGCCCAGCACATAATTGTCGGCCCAGGTCAGTGCCGATTGCATCCCCTCCGATCTGGGCCGACATTTATTTGTCGGGTGGCACCTAATTATCGCCTTTTATCGCGTGCTGATTTTTTTCGTAACAGTGAAAACACCTTCTGTTAGCGAAAACAGGGTACTAATGTAGGTCTTTCATAACAGTGAGGTTTCGTAAAGTGAATGTTTGAAAAGTGGGGGACACCTGTATACACAACTGCTGAAACCTGCTAAACTTAGAAAGCTTAGTAGAAATACTGATCTGCCCAGATAACTTTTATCTCGGCAAGTGATCACATAGGGCTAAACGATCACATCCGATGTAGTTTTTTAAAAAACTATCATTCCATGCTATTGACATAAACTACAGAGATAGTTCTCTAGATCAGACTATAGATCATAATTGAATTCAGAATAAGATTGAGTTTTATTATTGCTGACATATGTCATGTTATTTGTTGTTTTGCAGCAGCAGTACATTGCAATACGTTAAAAAGTATTGTAAGTTATGGTAAGAAATATGAAAGATAAGTAGTGCAAAAAGAGAACAAAGTAGTGAGGTAGTGTTCATGTACTCAAGGACCATTCAAAAATCTGATGGTGGAGGGCAAAAAGCAGTTCCCGAAATGTTGAGTCTTGAAACATGGAATCATAGTGTTTTTAGGCTCTTGTACCTCCTCCCTCTTGGTAGTAATGAGGAAAGGGCATTTTCTGGGTAGAGAGGGGGCTTAATGATCGATGCTGCCTTTCAGAGGCATTACCTTTGAAGAGGTCCTTGATGATGGGTAGGCTAGTATTCATATGGAACTGGCTGAGTTTGCAACCGTCTGCAGCTCCTTTCCAGTCCTTTGCAATGGTGCCTCTATGATGCAACCAGTCAGAATGCTCTCCAAGTGCATCTGGAGAAGTTTTTCAGAGTTTCCAGAGTTTTTGGTGACATAGCAAATTTCATCAAACTTCTAATGAAATATGATTTAACTGCTTCATAATTGCATCAATATGTTATAATATATTGCAGTTGATATTATAAAGAAAGTTTGTGATGGCTGTTATTGCTCCAGTTAGGATTTCACAACAGGAAGTTTTGCAATGGTATAGCAGTACTGATCAGATATTTTGATATATATCAGTAGGCATTATGAATGGAAAGCAATTCTTTCATTGGTAATCAGAGAACGCAATCAGCATACAGTTAAATGTTTTGTTTAAAGGGGGTAAATTGAAGATAATGCAGTAGATAAGGTATAAACTATGTCATTTCAAAGAGCACTTATGATAGGAAATACTTCTATGTGGAAAATAGCTAAAGGGAGTTTCTGCAAGTCATACTTCACTAAAACTATACCAAATAAAGGAACACACATCAAAGTTGCTGGTGAGCGCAGCAGGCCAGGCAGCATCTCTAGGAAGAGGTACAGTCGATGTTTCAGGCCGAGACCCTTCGTCAGGACTAACTGAAGGAAGAGCTAGTAAGAGATTTGAAAGTGGGAGGGGGAGATCCAAAATGATAGGAGAAGACAGGAGGGGGAGGGATGGAGCCAAGAGCTGGACAGGTGATAGGCAAAAGGGATATGAGAGGATCATGGGACAGGAGGCCCAGGGAGAAGGAAAAGGGGGAGGGGGGGATTAAACGCAGAGGATGGGCAAGGGGTATAGTCAGAGGGACAGAGGGAGAAAAAGGAGAGAGAGAGAGAAAGAATGTGTGTGTATAAATAAATAACGGATGGGGTACGAGGGGGAGGTGGGGCATTAGCGGAAGTTTGAGAAGTCAATGTTCATGCCATCAGGTTGGAGGCTACCCAGACGGAATATAAGGTGTTGCTCCTCCAACCTGAGTGTGGCTTCATCTTTACAGTAGAGGAGGCCGTGGATAGACATGTCAGAATGGGAATGGGATGTGGAATTATAATGTGAGGCCACTGGGAGATCCTGCTTTCTCTGGCGGACAGAGCATAGGTGTTCAGCAAAACGATCTCCAAGTCTGCGTCGGCTCTAGCCAATATATAGAAGGCCACATCAGGAGCACCGGACGCAGTATATCACCCCAGCTGACTCACAGGTGAAGTGTCGCCTCACCTGGTAGGACTGTCTGGGGCCCTGAATGGTGATAAGGGAGGAAGTGTAAGGGCATGTGTAGCACATGTTCCGCTTACAAGGATAAGTGCCAGGAGGGAGATCAGTGGGGAGGGATGGGGGGTGGAATGAATGGACAAGGGAGTCACGTAAGGAGCAATCCCTGTGGAAAGCAGAGAGAGAGGGGAGAGGGAAAGATGTGCTTAGTGGTGGGATCCCGTTGGAGGTGGCGGAAGTTACGGAGAATAATATGTTGGACCCGGAGGCTGGTGGGGTGGTAGGTGAGGACCAGGGGAACCCTATACCTAGTGGGGTGGCGGGAGGATGGAGTGAGAGCAGATGTGCGTGAAATGGGGGAGATGTGTTTGAGAACAGAGTTGATGGTGGAGGAAGGGAAGCCCGTTTCTTTAAGAAAGGAGGACATCTCCCTCGTCCTGGAATGAAAAGCCTCATCCTGAGAGCAGATGCGGCGGAGACGGAGGAATTGCGAGAAGAGGATGGCATTTTTGCAAGAGACAAGGTGCGAAGAGGAATAGTCAGATAGCTGTGAGAGTCAGTAGGCTTATAGTAGACATCAGTGGATAAGCTGTCTCCAGAGATAGAGACAGAAAGATCTAGAAAGGGGACAGAGGTGTCGGAAATGGACCAGATAAACTTGAGGGCAGGGTGAAAGTTGGAGGCAAAGTTAATGAAGTCAACGAGCTCAGCATGCGTGCAGGAAGCAGCGTCAATACAGTTGTCGATGTAGCGAAGGAAAAGTGGTGGACAGATACCAGAATAGGTTTGTAACATAGATTTTTCCACAAAGCCAACAAAAAGGCAGGCATAGCTAGGACCCATACGGGTGCCCATGGCTACACCTTTAGTTTGGAGGAAGTGGAAGGAGCCAAAGGAGAAATCATTAAGAGTAAGGACTAATTCCGCTAGACGGATCAGAGTGGTGGTAGAGGGGAACTGATTAGGTCTGGAATCCAAAAAGAAGCCGAGAGCTTTGAGACCTTCCTGATGGGGGATGGAAGTATATCGGGACTGAACATCCATGGTGAAAATAAAGCGGTGGGGGCCAGGGAACTTAAAATCATCGAAAAGTTTAAGAGCGTGAGAAGTGTCACGAACATAGGTAGGAAGGGATTGAACAAGGGGGGATAAAACCGTGTCGAGGTATGCAGAAACGAGTTCAGTGGGGACCTCCCTCCCTCCCCTTTCTAGATCTTTCTGTTTCTATCTCTGGAGGCAGCTTATCTACTGATGTCTACTATAAGCCTACTGACTCCCACAGCTATCTGGACTATTCGCCTTCTCACCCTGTCTCTTCCAAAAATGCCATCCCCTTCTCACAATTCCTCCGTCTCTGCCGCATCTGCTCTCAGGATGAGGCTTTTCATTCCAGGACGAGGGAGATGTCCTCCTTTTCTAAAGAAAGAGGCTTCCCTTCCTCCACCATCAACTCTGCTCTCAAACACATCCCCCCCATTTCACGCACATCTGCTCTCACTCCATCCTCCCGCCATCCCACTAGGAATAGGGTTCCCTTGGTCCTCACCTACCACCCCACCAGCCTCCGGATCCAACATATTATTCTCCGTAACTTCTGCCACCTCCAACGGGATCCCACCACTAAGCACATCTTTCCCTCCCCCCCCCCGCTTTCCGCAGGGATCGCTCCCTACGCGACTCCCTTGTCCATTCGTCCCCCCCATCCCTCCCCACTGATCTCCCTCCTGGCACTTATCCTTGTAAGCGGAACAAGTGCTACATATGCCCTTACACTTCCTCTCTTATCACCATTCAGGGCCCCAGACAGTCCTTCCAGGTGAGGCGACACTTCACCTGTGAGTCAGCTGGGGTGATATACTGCGTCCGGTGCTCCTGATGTGGCCTTCTATATATTTGCTAGACCCGACGCAGACTGGGAGATCGTTTTGCTGAACACCTATGCTCTGTCCGCCAGAGAAAGCAGGATCTCCCAGTGGCCACATATTTTAATTCCACGTCCCATTCTGATATGTCTATCCACGGCCTCCTCTACTGTAAAGATGAAGCCACACTCAGGTTGGAGGAGCAACATCTTATATTCCGTCTGGGTAGCCTCCAAACTGATGGCATGAACATTGACTTCTCTAACTTCCGCTAATGCCCCACCTCCCCCTCGTACCCCATCCGTTATTTATTTATATACACACATTCTTTCTCTCTCTCTCTCCTTTTTCTCCCTCTGTCCCTCTGACTATACCCCTTGCCCATCCTCTGGGTTTAATCTCCCCTCCCCCTTTTCCTTCACCCTGGGCCTCCTGTCCCATGATCCTCTCATATCCCTTTTGCCAATCACCTGTCCAGCTCTTGGCTCCATCCCTCCCCCTCCTGTCTTCTCCTATCATTTTGGATCTCCCCCTCCCACTTTCAAATCTCTTACTAGCTCTTCCTTCAGTTAGTCCTGACGAAGGGTCTCGGCCTGAAACGTCGACTGTACCTCTTCCTAAAGATGCTGCCTGGCCTGCTGCATTCACCAGCTACTTTGATGTGTGTTGCTTGAATTTCCAGCATCTGCAGAATTCCTCGTGTTTGCCAAAATAACGGAACATTTGCTCTTGTATTATAAATCTGAAATGTGGTTAAAGCTATAGTATTGACACTCAGTGGACACTTTATTAGGTACAACTGTTTGTTAATGCAACTATCTAATCAGCCAATCATGTGGCAGCAACTCAAAGCGTAAAAGCATGCAAACATAGTCAAGAGGTTAAATTGTTGTTCAGACCAAATATCAGAATGGGGAAGAAATGTGATCAAAGTGACTTTGACAGTGGAATGATTGTTGATGCCAGGCAGACTGGTTTGACTATCTCAGAAACTGCTGATCTCCTGGGATTTTCACACAGAACACTCTATAGTTCACAGAGAATGGTGCAAAAAAAACCCTGAAAATATCAAGTGAGCAGCAGTTCTGCGGGCAAAAGTGAATTGCTAATGCCAGAGGTCAGAGGAAAATGGCTAGACTAGTTCAAGCTGACAGAAAGACGACAGTAACTCAATTAACCACCCATTTCAACAGTGGTGTGCATCTCTGATCGCACAACACATCACATCTTGAAGTGGATGGACTGCAGCAGCAAAAGAACAGGAACATTCAGAAATACACTCAGTAGCTGCTTTACTTGGTACTTCCTGATATCAGTGGTGTGGAAGTTACTGGAGGGGAATCTGAGAGTCAGGGTCCACCTGCATCTGGAAAGGTAATAATGGAGAAGTGATTAACATGGCTTTGTGCATGAGAACTCATCTCACACATATTTGATTGAATTATTTGAAGATGTGACCAAGAGGAATGACAAGGGCAGGGTGGTAATGTTGTCTATATGGAGTTTAGCAAGACCTCTGACAAACTACCAATCTGATAGGCTAGTTCAGAAGGTTAGAGCACATGGGATCCAAGGTGAGTTTGCAAATTGGACATAAAAATTGGCTTAATGGTAGGAGTCAGAAGTAGGTAATGAAACGTCAGGATTGAAGGCCTGTGACCAGCAGTATACCACTGGGATCAGTGCTAGTCCCCTCTTGTTTGTCATCTACTGTGCATCAATAATTTGGAAGAGAGTACCATTGGCATGGTTAATAAAGTTGTGGATGATACCAAAACTTATAGTGAATAAATATTTAACGGTGATAGTGTACAGTGAAGAAGGCTATTTAAGATAATAACACAATCTAGAATAACTGAAAAAGTGGGCCAAGGAATGGCAGGTTGAACTTAATTCAGACATGCATTTTGATTTTGTTTAGTTAAATCATGGCAGGACTTGCACAGTAAATTTCAGGGCTGTGGAGTTACTGGAGGGAATCTCCAGTAACAGAGACTAAAGGGTAGTTCATAGTTTCTTGATGGAGGCATTTGGCACATTTGCCTTCATCAGTCTGGACTTTTGAGTAGAAGAGTTGGGACATTGGACTGCAGATGCTGGAACATTTTGTTACAACTGTACCAGTTGTTGATGAGTCCACATTTGGAATATTCTGTACATTTCTGGTCAGTGAATGATAGGAATAATGACATTAAAATGGAAAGGACAAAGAAAAGATTTCTTAAGGATGCTATTGGGATCGAACAGCTTGAGTATAAGGAGAGAATGGATAAGCTGGGGCTTGCTTCCCTCAAATGTAAGAGGCTGAGGGGAAACCTTGTAGAGGTATATATAACCATGAGGTGCATAGATAAGGTGAAAACTCACAGTATTTTTGGAGTCTAAAACTGGAGGGCATAGATTTAAGATGAGAGGGGAAAGAATTAAAAGGATCCTGAGGCTCAAGGTTTTCCACACACAGGTTAGGTATATGGAATGAGCTGTTGTGTGAAAGTTGTATAGTCATATACAATTACAACTTTTAGAAGGTATTTAAGCTGGTATATGGATTGAAAAAGTTTGGAGGATAATGGCCAAAAACAGGCAATTGAAAGTAGCTCATGTAAGCAACTTGGTCTGCGTGGACGAGTTGGAGCAAAGGACCTGTTTCCATGCTATAGAACTCTATGGCTCAAAATTATCTTCAAATATTTTTAATAAGGTTGCTAAGTTTTGACCCTAGTTGTTTATAATGTTGTTAACTGTTAACCTTATTCTGTCACATCCAGATGAGGTAAAAGTGAAAGGTTACCTTCCTGGATGAGATTAGGGCAATATTTGGTCCTCAATGAGATGCTTTCAAGTTTCATTGTAGCGTGGGTTGTTACTAGCCATGCTATTACCAGATTTATTGAATTCAGTTTTCCAACTTACCTTGATGTGATTTCAACTCTCAGCTTTATCCAGGTAACCATTACAATCACTGGACTGCTTTAATGGAATTTGAAATCTCATTTAAGTTCAATAGGATGGTAGCTATGAGAAAATTAGACTAGTCCAGAGCAATTGAAGCTGGCTGATGGAATAAAGCTAAACACAGCTTTTCATTGCCAAAGAGAGCTAGATACAGACATTAGCCTGCAAAAATATATTTTGTTGATATCTTTGATCAACATTGCCTATTTTAATCTCTAGATAAATAATGACAAAAATTTAATTGAATTTTGCTGTCAAAGCGCATAAAATGGAATGGCCTTTGAGGGATCAAAAGGCATTTTAGAATAGAGTTACATTCTTTCTGGAAAGTAGAACAATAACTAGGCAAATTAAATGGCAAAAGGAAGAATAATTCCATTTTACAAAATGCAGCAGTTGGCAAAATTGAACAAAAGCTTTTTTCTGCAATTAGTTTATATCCTGGGAGACCAGATCATTTCAGGTGCCCCTTACAGGCCTGAATTAAAATAAATGTTTTCTGGAGAGAGCACTTTAATGGACTTGAGCAAGTTTGTCTAATTAATTATTGTTTGTATTTCTGAATAGGTAGATGATGCCTTAGATGTCTATTAGATCAGATGGCTGGGAATAAAAACTGTATTTATGGTGTCATGCTGGGCGCTTTGCAGCAGTCAAGCATTGTCTATCAAGTCCATATTGTGTTATTCCTCTGAAAAGGAGTACAAAATAGTTCCTTGCAGAAAGTATATCCTCAGTAGTTGATTTGATACCTGCATTTTTGCGTGCAGTTTATAGCTTTTGTGACAAGAATACACATAGATTAAGATGTAGCTGGCCTGGGCTGGCACCAGTGGAATCAGCAGTTGGTCTGCCACCTGTCTTCAGGAGAGAGAGAGAGATAAGGAAAACAATGGAGCAGCATTTGGAGATGTTAATGAAGGAAGGAGAGCTGTCAAGATCGGCTCCCCCTTTGAACCCTGAACTGTTTGAAGTGATGGACAGGCGATACCCCAGCAGGGGGATAAAAAGGGACAGGTTCGTTAAGGCAGGACACACACGACACCCGAGGTAACAAGACCCTGGAAGCGGTGCGTCTCTCACAAGTCAGTGGAAAGTACCGGGCCATAAACGCACAGGGTGGAAAGGTACGATCGGCGGGAACCTGGTGTGTGTCCACCCTTGCCTGGGTGCCGGGTTCACCGCAGGGAAACGATCGTATCTGGAAACGGAGGGGTCACGGTCGGTGACCTCAGATGACATCACAAAGGACTCGCCCGAAAGCTGACTGCGAAGGTCTGTGTGTGGAAGCCGTTTTGAATATTCATTCGTTTTGCTCTCTCTCTCTCCTCCCCCCCCCCCCCCCACTGTCCATCGATTACTGCGAACTGAACTGAACTTTGCGTCACTTTGAAACTGGTCATTTACCCCTAGACAACGATAGAGCTTGATTGATCCTGTTATCTGAATTCTATATACATGTATGTTTATCATTGCTGAACTGTTGCATTCATTATCCTTTTGATTAGAGTACTGTGTTGCTTGTTTCTTTAATAAAACTTTCTTAGTTCTAGTAATCCAGACTCCAACTGAGTGATCCATTTCTGCTGGTTTGGCAACCCAGTTATGGGGTACGTAACACTTTCAATGAGCATAGGTGAGACTGCCAATGAATCTGGAGGTTGAAACTGATAAAGTGCTGGGTCTTAGAACTGATGCTAAATGAGCCAAGTATCTATTTTTGTTCCAGTGGAACTTTGAGCTGTATTTACCATAAGGATCCCAAGTCTGATCCCTGACCTTTGCTGAATTCACCTTGATTGGACAGCAATGAATTCAGCAACCTCATAACTAACAAGAGGAAATTATGACAGCTTAATAAGGAAAAGTTCTGGTACCACTGATTAGTTATTGATGTTAGAAAATGTGTTTGTGAACGTGGATTAGCAGTTGAAACCTTTGGGATGCAAAGTGTAACCCAATCATGATTGTTATTTATCAATTCATGCTAGAAATTGGACAAATAGATTCAACTTAGTTCTTTTGACCTTGAGAGAAATATTCTGATCTTACTGCAACTACTCTTGTATATCTGGTGGGTCTTCACAAAAGGAGTGTTTCAGTACTAAACAAATTGTCCTCAGTTAAAACAATTGGAGTCATCATATTTGATCATCACCAGTTTTAATTTGCATTTGTTTATCTTGTAATTAAGCTGATTAATTCTGCATGAGGATCAGAGATAGAGCTTCCTTCAGATATTACTCATACCATCTGCTGTCAGTCAGGCTGCTACGTTCATTCTTTCTCAAATGTATGAGCATAGGGAAGGGTTGAAATATTTAGTATTTAAAGAAATTGATTTAATTGGGCAGTGAAAATGCTGCCATAAGATATGATTTATCTGGCATCAAAGCTGAGAATTTTCTGTGTTGTGGACCCCAATATGAGCTGTTTTCCTTGCAACTTGTAAACTGCTTTAGCACAGCCACAGCAAGGTGTCCTATGCTGATTTCTTGGTGCTCATTTGTTGTTTTTTTTGTTATAGTAAATATCTACAATTTCTCATCCTTGTCTCTGGTGTGTGGATTTCTTTTTGAGCATATCACATCTACAGGATACAAAATAAATATCTTTGACTCCAAGAAGGTTTGCATGATAAAGTTTTCTTTACTATATAGTGATAAATGGCTCCTGGGGCTTCTGCAGGAAATATACATTTTATTAAAATAGGCCAGTGTTTCTGATTTAAACTTTAGATTGAGCATAATTCCATTCGTTCTGGTTATTCCCTGACTGTTCACTCAAGCAACTGCTTTGCTAATAGAACTTTTGAGGTTTTTAACATAATGTTCATCGTGATCTTTTTGCCATGTTTTACTGAAACCAATCAAAAGCAGCACATTTTTTTCTCATGTTCCAGGTCACAGTCATGTAGGATAATTGTAGATCTTTTATACCACCCTGTGCAGGCCAGAGAACAGAACTGAACCCACACTGGTTTTTATTCCATATTGTGGAATTTCCTGACCAACTTCTGTGTGAATTTAAAAAGCTTACATCCTGTTCAATGTTGTGTCACTCCAAAGGAACTCCTTCACAGAATGTTGATAGTCAACAATGCATATTAAGGTCTACCATATATACATGAGTAGTGGACCCATGTGTCAGTACAAAAGACAATTCTGCAGGTATTTCCAGTTGCCTTCAGCCAGAAACACCCTATAGATTATCCACCAAAAGAAGTGTCTCCTTCAAAGATCTAATTTGATTTCCTCCAATTTGACTCAACATCATTCAGTGCATAGTTACATGACCTATCGTGAACAGATCTAAGTTAGTCAATTCACTACACAACTTTAAATTAATTCAAAGCTTGTATTTTATTGTCTTTACACAAATATGTTGATCCCAGCTAACAACTTATGTTATGGATCCTACTGTTCCCTGTGTGCCAATACTCACAGACCACTTCTCCAATTTATAACACTGAAATAGGGGAACTCCCATTAGCCAAACAATTGATCCTTCTTCTCCCAGCCCCTGGCATTAGGGTCTTCCTTGCAATAGTTAGCCTCTGGAATTGCATCTGATGCCCCTCATTCTTATTTATTTTCCCTATCAGTTCAATATGCTGTGTTTCGATCTTATTGGCTCTGGCCTGCCTTAATAATGTGTGTCAGCTTTTCATTAGTCCAAGACAGTGTCATTTTTTGCCCCTCTCACAAGTATCAACTTGTAATTGATATCTCTTTGTTCTGAATCAGAGCAGATCAGCCAGTTCTAGGCTCAAGTTACTCAGGTCAGACATAAACTACCCTATTGATAAATCTATTCATAAACCTGCAAGTTCCATCTTACCAAAACAAATCTCACAAGTAACTTTTTATTTGGAAATAATCTTTAGTTCAGTAGGTTATCAAGAGCTTTACTGTATCCAATTTTAAGTGCTTTGATACAGCTGTTCTTGAGTATAACCAGTTCACAAAATGGAGATTGCAGAGCAGTTTCATGGAATGGAGACCTCTATTCCTTCAACCACATGGCAAGAACAAAGACATCTGGTTTGCCTACCTCCACTATCTTTGACTCTTTCCAGTTAGATGTTTCCTTCCGTATTTTACATGACTGTACCGTGGCTGAAGGCTTGTGTTTCAGAGCCAGCTACAACATGCAATTTTGTCCAGATACAAACTGCCCACAAGAAGCAGAAAACTAACATTTTCCAGACCTTTCCCCTCAGTGCCTTTGCCTCACATACTTTTATCTCCTTTTATCTCTCAGCTGCTCATCAACTCTCCTGCTACTCACACAAAACACAGGCAACTACATCTGTCAATTAATCTACCAGCACATCTTTAGAATGTGGGAGGAAATCTGAGCACTTGGAAAAATCCCTCACAAAATTCCACACTAACATGCTAATTCATACAGGAGCTGCTGGAGGTCAGGATCAAGCTATGCAGATGAATCCAATCATATCAATGACAGTCTTTTCTCAATCATCCGTAACAAGTGGAAGGCTATTTTGGTGTTATACACCAAGGCAGCTCGTGTTAAAATCAAGTTAATGAGAATTGAGGGAAAATTCTTTACAATAATTGGATTCATACCAAGAACCAAAGATTGTGGTTGTTGCAGGTCATTCAATGTGGCCACAGGATTTTTTCCTGCAGGAGTTCCTGAGTTCATTGTCCTTTGTTCAGCTATCTCTGTTGGTTTGTCTGAAGTAGGGCACGTTCACATTTTGCAGTTCATTTCCAATACAGAGCAGTCCCTGTTTACATACAGTACGTCAAAGCTTCACCTGTCTGCTAATAAATATCAAATAATTTTGGTGTCAACAAAGTGCTGGGCAATAATCAACTTTGACAAGATCCTTTGAGCTTCACTAGGGTTACTATCATTGTCTTCCTCGTCAACATGCTGTTGGTCATTGTTGACAGAAGCTTAAATATGCTTGCCACACAATTGCTACAATAATGATGATACAATTGGTAGTAAATGACTTGCCTCTGGATTCCCAAAGGCCAGTCCACTTATGTAATTGAACATTTTTTCATAAGTACAACTGCTTTATTACATCCAAGGCTCAACAAAAGTTAGGAGAGAGCAGTCTGCATGATTGGCTAATTATTTGAACATTCACTCCCATTACTGCTAGATTATTATGTCCACAGTGTGCACAAGTTACAAGCCATACTGCAGCAATTCACAAAGGTTCCTTTGACAACACTGCCCAAATCTGAAACCTATTTCAGTCTGAAGAACAGCAGATGTATAAAAACACCACCACCTGTAACTCCTCCATATCAAACACATTTTGAAATGCAGATCCATTTAACATTGCTGGGTTTAAATCTTGTGTTATTTCATAAAATCATTCAATTCATCATTCTTGCTTAATGCCATTACCTACCTTTGCAAATATAATGTTGATGCTTTAAGGCATTATAATCAGATTTTTTTCCTGCTCAGAGACACAACTATATTAAATAGAGCAATAATGACTGCAGCTAAGTCTGCTACAATGCACATTACCATAATGAAAATTGGTTATAACAAGATTAGTGGTTTAGGAACATTATTTGCATTACACAGGTTGTATTAGTTATAGTGTGATCACATACAGGAAACATGTTTAAACCTGAGCTTTGTAGGCAACTGTAGCCTGTTCTTCTATGTCAAGACTTTCAATGAGGTTTATGAGGTTTGTAAGAATGTAACCATTGTGTTAAAGCAGAAATACCTGTCTTTCACTTGCTCTGTGAATTTGCGAGTAGTCTGCCCTTAAAATTAATGTAGCTTCTTGAAACCTTATGCATTTGAAAAGGATTGAAATAGTTTGGCTGTTCTTCCTTCCATAAATTGCAGTTGGAAGGGTTTTAAGGACAATAGACAATAGGTGCAGGAATAGGCCATTCGGCCCCTCGAGCCTGCACTGCCATTCACTGTGATCATGGCTGATCATCCACAATCAGTATCCAGAGTTCCTGCCTTATCCCCATAACCTTTGATTCTGCTATCTTTAAGAGCTCTGTCCATCTCTTTCTTGAAAGCATCCAGAGACTTGGCCTCCACAGCCTTCTGGGGTAGAGCATTTCATATATCCACCACTCTCTGGGTGAAAAAGTTTTTCCTCAACTCCGTTCTAAATGGCCTAGCCCTAATTCTTAAGCTGTGGCCTCTGGTTCTGGACTCACCCATCAGTGGGAACATTCCTGCCTCCAGCGTGTCCAATCCCATAATAATCTTATATGTTTCATTAAGATCCCTCTCAGCCTTCTAAATTCCAGAGTATACAAGCCCAGTCGCTCCAACCTTTCAACATATGACAGTCCCGCCATCCTTGGGATCAACGTTGTGAACCTACGCTGCACTCCCTCAATAGCAAGAATGTCTTTCCTCAAATTTGGAGACCAAATCTGCACACAGTACTCCAGGTGTGGTCTCACCAGGGCCCTGTACAGCTGCAGAAGGACCTCTTTGCTCTTATACTCAATTCCCCTTGTTATGAAGGCCAGCATACCATTAGCTTTCTTCACTGCCTGCTGTACTTGCATGCTTGCTTTCAATGACTGATGTACAAGAACACCTAGATCTCATTGTACTTCCCCTTTTCCTAACTTGACTCCATTTAGCTAATAATCTGCCTTCCCGTTCTTACCACCAAAGTGGATAACCGCACACTTATCCATATTTATCTGCATCTGCCATGGATCTGCCCACTCACCCAGCCTGTCCAAGTCACCCTGCATTCTCATAACATCCTCCTCACATTTCACACTGCCACCCAGCTTTGTGTCATTGGCAAATTTGCTAATGTTACTTTTAATTCCCTCATCTAAATCATTAATATATTTTGTAAACAGCTGCAGTCCCAGCACTGAACCCTGCGGTACCCCACTGGTCACCACCTGCCATTCCGAAAGGGACCCGTTAATCGCTACTCTTTGTTTTCTGTCAGCCAGCCAATTTTCAATCCATGTCAGTACTCTGCCCCCAATACCATGTGCCCTAATTTTGCCCACTAATCTCCTCTGTGAGACTTTATCAAAGGCTTTCTGAAAGTCCAGGTACACTACATCCACTGGCTCTCCCTTGTCCATTTTCATAGTTACATCCTCAAAAAATTCCAGAAGATTAGTCAAGCACGATTTCCGCTTCGTAAATCCATGCTGACTCAGACCGATCCTGTTACTGCTATCCAGATGTGTCGTAAGTTCATCTTTTATAATTGACTCCAGCATCTTTCCCACCACCGATGTCAGGCTAACCAGTCTATAGTTCCCTGTTTTCTCTCTTCCTCCCTTCTTGAAAAGAGGGACAATGTTAGCCACCCTCCAATCCACAGGAACTGATCCTGAATCTATAGAACATTGGAAAATGATTACCAATGCACCTACGATTTCTAAAGCCACCTCCTTAAGTACCCCGGGATGCAGACCATCAGGTCCCGGGGACTTATCAGCCTTCAGACCCAAAAGCCTATCCAACACCACTTCCTGCCTAATATAAATTTCCTTTGGTTCATCCATTGCCCTAGTTCCTTTGGCCACTATTATATCTGGGATATTGTTTGTGTCTTCCCTAGTGAAGACAGATCCAAAGTACCTTTTCAACTCGTCTGCCATTTCCTTGTTCCCCATAATAAATTCACCTGTTTCTGTCTTCAAGGACCCAATTTTGGTCTTAACTATTTTTTTTTCTTTTCACATATCTAAAGAAGCTTTTACTATCCTCCTTTATATTCTTAGCTAGTTTACCTTTGTACCTCATTTTTTCTCCACATATTGCCCTTTTAGTTACCTTCTGTTGCTCTTTAAAAATTTCCCAATCCTCTGGCTTCCTACTCGTCTTTGCTATGTTATACTTCTTCTCTTTTATTTTTATACTGTCCATTACTTCCCTTGTCAGCCACGGCCTCCCCTTACTCCCCTTAGGATCTTTCTTCCTCTTTGGAATGAACTGATCCTGCACCTTCCGCATTATTCCCAGAAACACTTGCCATTGCTGTTCCGCTGTCATCCCTGCTAGGGTATTGTTCCATTGAACTTTGGCCAGCTCCTCCCTCATAGCACCATAGTTCCCTTTGTTTAACTGTAATACTGACACCTCCGAGTTTCCCTTCTCCCTCTCAAATTGTAGATTAAAACTTATCATATTATGGTCACTACCCCCTAATGGCTCCTTTACCTCGAGGTCCCTGATCAAATCCGGTTCATTGCACAACACTAAATCTAGAATTGCGTTCTCTCTGGTAAGCTCCAGCACAAGCTGTTCTAAGAATCCATCTTGGAGGGACTCCACAAACTCCCTTTCTTGGGGTCCAGTACCAACCTGATTCCTCCAGTCTACCTGCATGTTGAAATCTCCCATAACAACTGTAGCATTACCTTTGCGACATGCCAATTTTAACTCTTGATTCAACTTACACCCTACATCCAGACTACTGTTTGGGGGCCTGTAGATAACTCCCATTAGGGTCTTTCTACCCTTAGAATTTCTCAGTTCTATCCATACTGACTCTACGTCTCCTGATTCTATGTCCCCCCTCGCAAGGGACTGAATATCATTCTTCGCCAACAGAGCTACCCCACCCCCTCTGCCCATCAGTCTGTCCTTTTGATAGGACGTATACCCTTGAATATTCATTTCCCAGGCCCTGTCCACTTGAAGCCATGTCTCTGTTATTCCCACAACATCATACTTACCAATTTCCAACTGTGCCTCAAGCTCATCCACTTTATTTCTTATACTCCGTGCATTCATATATAATACTTTTAATTCATTACTCCCCTCCCCTCCCATATCAATTCCTATTTCACTTGGCCACACTGTACGATCCCCTCTTGAGCTTTCTGCTCTGCTGATTCTGCTGTCTTTCTTAACTTTTCTTATTCTCACTTTTCCTTTATCTCCATCCTTATATTTCCAGTTCGTCCCCTCCCCCCACTACTTAGTCTAAACACACCCATGTTGCAGAGACTGATTGTAGTCAGTAAATCATCATAAACACTCTGAACTGTAATGATATCCCAGCTCAAGCAGAAGTTCTAACTATCAAGGCCTAGTGTTCCAGTAGCTTGAAATGGATGTGCAGAATGGGTGTCGCGATGACCACTTTGATTGAGACGTCCAATCACTGAAATACCACCAGACATCCCACCTCTCCCGGAAGTTCCGGGAGTCACCCGCATATTAATAGTGGCTCCCTGATGCTCGCAAATTATATACAATGTCCGGGAAACCAATTTTTTTGAGAGCGAGAGAGAGAGCGCGGGAGAGCGACCACGGGGGGGGGGAGGGAGAGGGGAGAGGGAGTGTGTGCCATGGCAGAGTGTTCCAAAAAAAAAGAAAATATAAAACGTACGTCACCCTAGACTACACTAAAGTGTACCCCTGCCTAATAGGGGTCAAAATTAATGACAGTGTTGCTCGCTGCACTGTTCGCAACAGTGATTTTTCTATTGCCCATGGTGGGTTAAGACTGTAAAAGACATGCTGAGGTGAGTTTAACAGGTGTCATTCGTTCATTAGCATAACTAACGTTATTTAAACTAGCTGGCTAGCTGCTAAGGAGCTACTCTATGCAGACATCCCACCTCTCCCGGAAGTTCCGGGAGTCTCCCGCAAATTGATGGTGCTACCTCCCTGAAATGAGTTTTTGCAGGGTGGGATGTTTGTACCACTGATATGCTCAAGTCTTCGGGGATGACTGAATGGTAGCTAAAGGTATTTGCAAGTCAAGAACACAGTGCCTTGTAAAAGTATTCAGCCTTCAACCCTTTGTTCACATAAATGAGTATTACAATTAAGGATTTTGAACAGTTTAACTGAGATATTTATTTGTGAATCACGTGGCCCTTTCTTCACATCAGAGCCCAAAAACAAGAAAAATTGTAAAGCATGAAAAACAAAAAAAATTCAAAAACTGAAATGTCATCAGTTCAAGAAGATTCAACCCCACCCCCCCCCCCCACCCCACCCCGGGCTTGGTACTTAGTTCAACCACTTTTCACAGCTATTACAGCCAGTAGTCTTTTTTGATAGGTCTTAATTAACTTTGCACAACATGATGGAACAAGATTTGCCCAATCAAGCTGTGCCAGTTGAGCTGGGGAGTGGCAGTGGACAATAATCTGAAGCTCTTGCCAGAGATAATCGACTGGGTTAAGGTCTGGACACTGACTAGGCCACTCAAGGACATCAATTTTCTTCATTTGAAACCACTCTATGGTTGCTCTGGCACTATGCTTTGGGTCATTGTTCTGCTGAAAGACGAACTTCCTTCCCAGTTTAAGCTTTTTGGCAGAAGCTGGCATGCTATTATCAAGGATCTCTCTGTATATCTCTTTCCATCAATCCTGTTCAGATTTCCATTCCCTGCTGCTGAAAAGCAATCCCATAGCATGATGCTACCTCCACCATACTTTACAGTAGGGAAGGTGTTAACTGGCTGGTGCGTAGTATTAGATTTATGCCACACATCCATTCAGTGTTGAGGCCAAAAAATTCAACTTTAGTCTCATCTGACCACAAAGCTTTCTTGCTCATCTTTACAGTCTCTTTTAAGTGATGTTTTTCAAACCCTTACAGGCAAGAATGTGCTTTTTTGTTTTAGCCAGGGCTTCTTCTTTGCCACTATTTCATAAATACCCTTTTTGTACAAGGCCTTAGAAATTGTGAAACCATGAAATTCATCTCCATTTGCAGCCACAGACATCACAGTACCCTTCCTTTCAAGTGTCATTCTTCTCTGGCGATTAAGTTTAGAGGGGTGGTCTGACCTAGGTAGTGTAGCTGTAGTTTCATATTTTTTCTACTTTTTTCACAATGGTCTGCACTGAGCTCCAAAGGATGTTCATTGTCTTTGAGATGGACTTGTACCCTTCCCCCTTATCTCTATTATCAATCCCTGACTTGTCTTGAGTGCTCTTTTTTCTTCATTTGATTTGGTCTGTTGAAAATCTACCATGCTATTGGACCTTTCAAAGAGAGGGGTACTTATTCTTATGAATTCATTGAAATTTTTTACATGAACACATTTGGTGAGTTGGTACGACAATACTATATATTGCACCTGAGGAAAGTTGACATAGTAATTACAAAGGGGATGTATACTTTTTCAGCCTCACATTTGACATGATGTTTTGTAGATTCACTCAAAATTCTCCTTCAATATATTTTAAATTTTAGAAAATGAGACAGTAAAATATGAAAGTAGTTGTTGGGGCTGAATACTTTTTCAAAGTTCTGTATAAACAAAATGATGGACAAACTAATGATGGATAGACAAAACAGATCAGGCAGCATCTATGGAGAGAGAATTGCTTTAATATTGCAGACCTGGGATGCTTCATCAGAAAGTAGCCTTTAAGGTTCAGAATCAAAATTAAGTAACCCTTTTTCTCTGTCTCTATCAGTACCGGCCATTTCTTGCTATCATCATATTTGCATAGTTTTTCTTTAGTAGCGTCTGGTCTGCTGGGGGTGACCCAGAACCTTACCATTAGCAGCACGTTACATGGACAAAGAAGTTCAATCTGGTTTTAACTGCCATATTAAATCCTCTGGTCAGATCCTATTGGAGATGTTCCCTTTGTCCTCCCTACCCTTCCCCCATCTCTTCTACTAACTTGTTTTCTTTGTTCTGATGATGGATCCTGGATCTAAAACGTTAACCATTTCTTTTTCCATGGATGCTGACTGCCTGTTGAGTGTTTGTGGCATTTTCTGTCTTTATTTCAGACTTTCAGTATCTGCATATTAAAAAATTCTTAATGAAAATATGATACATATATTCATACATACTGTGTTCACTTTCAATTTTGGATGCCTGTCTTCGTACAAAATTGCTGAATTTTAGTTTGCTAATGAATAACAGCAAGGAATTATCTTAAAATTGAAAATAGCTGTTGTGCAACGAATATTCTTCAAAACAAGGTTGCATGGAGTTTGCAATCTTTGGCATTTTTAAAATTAAATTGTCCAAGGCAATTTAATTAAACAAATGAGTCATTGTGAGGTTTTCATCCTTATTCAAAGGATCTGAGTTCTAGGACAAGCACAAACCAAGGCAAACACTTTGTTAAGTACCATGGGAGTGCTGCTGTTCAACGTGCAGAATGTAATTTTACATGATTTAGAGTATCATTGTGGCCCATGTAACATGAGAGTTTAACTGCATGTGTCAGTTTTACCTCTTCATTTGAATGTAGATGCTAGGCAGTGAAGTGAGATTATATGTTACCTTAATTCTGTTGTAGCTCATCTGTTTCAAAGAATGTTTTTTTATGAATGTGCTCATTTCCTTTCCTTAACTGTTCATGTTTTCTTTCATAACCTTACTCTCTGTGAAAGACTTAATGGCACACAATCCTATATATCTTGTTTGGCATAATACAATTGTGCCTGCTAAATTTGAGATTTATTGATGAAAGGCATATTCCTTTCTGGGATTGCTTCATGCAGCCGTTATTCTGCCATCCTGTGTGGTTCTAATTAGCATTTATTTTGTTCAGTCGATATTTTACTTTTGCTTTCATCATTCAGTTTCCTGATTTGTTGCATTTAATTAAAACTGTGTGGCTACCTATGCAAGAAATTCATACTTGCTAAATGTCAGCTTTCATATTAATAGGGGGTAAACCAGTTTAAAATATTTTTAAAATCTTTTTTTTCTCTTGTTGTTTTAAGGATAAATTATGATGGTGTACATTTTATCCCTTGTTCCTGGCTTTGTACAATTAATAAGCTGTGTTCTGGCTAGTAGGTATCTTTTATTGTACTTCTGACCATCCATCATTCTATATTTAATCCCTGTCACTACAGTTTAACTTGGCCTGAATCCAGATGAAAGCATCTGTATGAGAGCATTTTACGCAGTGGGCTGCTGCACTCGAGCTCATTGCTCAGCTGGAGTTTGCTCAGAGAGGCTGAAGATGTCATGTGATGGACAGTACATCTCGAGGTGAAATTACTATTGTTCATTTTGAGGGTCACATTGATTTCTTCTGCTGTGTTTGTTGTGCTATTAAGCGAGCGCTGCAGTAAAGAAGCAGGATTCAAGTGACTGTGGTGCTCATGGCCCCTGCTGGCTTCAGACACTAATCTTCTCATAGGTGCATTGCCATAACAACTGCCCCAGGTGGGTCAAAACAATATACGTCAGGCCCATGTTTTGCTGTTTCAGAGGCAGTGATGAATTGTTAGATTTGTTTAAGAATCACTAACAGCCCTTTGAACAGTGTGCTTCCTTGTGTTGAGCAGAGTACTGAAATATGCAAAGAACGAATCACTGCTTCTTGTGCCTGGAAGTGAAGAAAATCATTCGAATCCCATTGTATTCCAGGAAGAAATGAGAGTGCTTTGACCTAGACTAGCTGTGTGTTTGAAAGGAGAATTTGAAGACTGGCTGTTTTAATGCCTCTGATGGGTAGAACTTGGAAGAATCTTGCCTTCTTCTGCACAAGGATTGCCAACAAGTGAAGATAATTCACATATTCAGCCAAGTAATTTAACCAAGGGGGGGAAATGCCCCAGCCCTCGAGTGATCAGAACATGGTGGATACTTGGCTCTGCTCTTTCAGGAGAAAAACTAGTATGTTTCACGGCTTTGACTAAAATGATGAGGACTGCTTTTTTTTTGTCTTATGGGAGAAGGAGTAATAACTGGAGATGACCTGATAACTGGCCTGTAATGGAATACTTCAATTGTTAAAATTGGAGTCTCTTCTGAAAAAGCTTTATTTTGAAACTTTTTTTCCCATGGAGTTTTAAAAGTGTGTAAGCCTGCAATGTGGAGATGACCAGGGTAGTTTGTTTTAACAGACATAATGTTTTCAGGAGCAAAACTATCATTGATGGAATTAACCTCTGAAGATTTGAAGGCCACTTGAGGTCTTGAAAATACTGGAGAACCATCATACTCAAGGTGTGTTTTGAAGATTGTTGTGAGAATTGGCTTTACCTTTGGTCTTGGGAGAAGGGGGAAGGTGAAGTCACTTTTTCCCATAACTGGTAGCACCATCATCATGATCTGGGGATGTTCTGTTAAGTGGCTTCGTTGCTGTCTAATGTAAGTATAATATTATGTCAGTTTGTTTGAGCACTTTCCAGGCTTAACAACAGAATTTTGAAAAATACTATGTGTGCTTGATGCCATTGATGTTTTGACATGGAGATTACATTTTTGGATGCTTTCTTCTGCGCCCCAGTGTCTGGCCTGTGTGTTTCTTATTGCCTGCACGTGTGTGGCCCACTGACTTGTTATCATGTCTTCAGCTGTAGTGTGGCAACCTACCACAAAATGATGACTAGCATTAGTTAATCATTGCTATTGTTTCATTTTTCTTCAAACCTCCTTGCCCAGCTCCAGCTGATTACAAAAGCATGTTCTCCAGGCCTATAATGAAGAGTTGATGATACGAATTTGCAACTATAATTTCCACATGAAGAAAAGTGATTATAGGTGTTACTGCAGTTGCAAGCATTCATGCTATGTTGAAGTCTTTGTAAATTTACTCACTGACTCACACTAAGTTTCCTTTGCAAATGAGAATGTGTTATTGCTATAAAGGCAAATTAGAAGTGACTATTAGCTAAATTTATCTGTGCATAGGAACCCCAAGATATCAGAAGCTAGCCTAAATGTGGTGCATTGAAATGACACTTGGGTCAGCGCTTCTATGATGAAGAATTCAATAGGGTCGGAGATTAACTGATTTCACTACATTTCTTAGAATAAAGATACAGAATAAGAATGTGTACGGTATGCCTTGCCTTGGGTCATATTTCTGAATCGGTCAACTTGTTCCACTGAAACAGTGGAACATTTTTCTGAGCAATTCTATGTGTTTAATGAAAATACTGTACAAGCTTATAAATGTACTTTTTCACTTTACGGATGCAGATTTGCTTTTTAAAGAAAACTGTGACTGGTATGGTTGTTTTGCCCCTGCATGCAGGTTTCTTGATGAATTATGGGAAGAGATAAAGTTATAGAATTCTTTCAAAGAATTTAAATTGCAAGCATAAAGGTTGTGAGACTGCACATGGAGATTTAACCCCCATCAATGTGAGAACATGAAAGAATTACCTTTTGCAGGCTGGTTTGTGGACTATAGTGAAAGGAGGGGGTTTGCTAGTGAGCAAGGAAGTCATCAAGTCACCCTTCCTACCCCTCCGCCTGCAGAGAGCATTAAGATATATCCATTATTGTGCATACATTGTTCTTCTGGGAGGACTTAGTGAGCTATTTTTTTTTATTCATGCTGTCTTTATTCTTAAGCTCTGAATGTTTTTCAAAATAAAAACGGTACAAAAGCAGAACAGCAGTATCCATTCCTACCTCTGAGTCAAATCTATTTTTGGAATCCATGGAAAACCACAATTGTTCCAGACTTTAAATGGAGGATGCTTTAAATGTGCCTTCTTAAATCTAAGCTTGTTTGTTGTTCAGTGCTTTTTCACGTCCCCAAAGCGTTTGTTAATGTACTGGTTGAATTGAATTGTTTAATGGCTTTGCAGTATTTGACATTGCACACAAGCTGCGGTTTCATTTTTTGTTTTGCATATGTGCTGACTTGTCAGTTTCCCAACTAAACTGAAGCATGGCCCTGGCACTCATGGAACCTTACTTTTTCAAGCTTTATACGTTTTTGAAGATCTGTACTCTGCATCTCTTTCACTGGAGCAGCAATGTTAGGAGGGTTAGGGTAAACATCTATGTTTTTCCTGTTAATCAGAGAACAGACCTTGGAGCTGTACAGGGAACAAATTTCTATTTTCAAATTTATATTAAGGGTGTCCATATTACCTGCAGTGAATGCTGGTAAGTTCCTGGTCTTTGTCTTATTAGAAATTTCCAGGCAAGGTCCAGGCATTTCTCTCTTCATTTGGAAAAAAAATAGAGAGCAGATTTTTGCTCTTGCAGTTCCTTCAAAGTATCCAGCGCATTAGCATTGGTCTGATAGGCATGCATGGCATGGTGCCTGCAGGCTTGTAAAGAGGAAGAACAAACTATAGAAGGTGATTTTTTAAATGTCTTTCTAATTACTAAAATATAAGCAAGTAATTTTAATTGTTCAAGGTTACTATGTTTTAAATATCTTCCGCATTACTTGCCTGAGGTTATAAACCATTGAGTAAGTTTTTCATGGGAGAATGTATTTTTCTATTTAGGAACTGAGAGAATAGTTATGACAGCTAATGACACACCCATCCCCTCAGTAAAATGCAAGTATATTCCTCTTCAAAAAAAAAATAGCAGATTGTGTGCTGTTGAGCCAAAATAGTTTGGAGCATCCTGAGGTTTAATCACTACTCTTGTGTGGATTTGAGTGATAAAAGAATGAATCCTGGTTTTTGCCAATGATGCCAGTCTAAATTGAAATTACACTGTGTACATTTTCCAGCAAATATTGAACGTATTGGCTGTGATTTCCCTGCCCTGCCCTTAATGTGAATAACTACCTACATCTTTAGTCAAAGCTGACATACAAGTATTACCAGCGGAATGAGGCATTGTGGAGCTCCTGATATCACGTTTGGGTTGGTGCCACTTAAAAAAGGGAGAAAAAAATAAATGGGAGCAAAGCAGTCTGTGATTCCATTTTGTAATTTTTTTTATTTGTCAGCCATTGCTATTAAGTACTTTATTTGGGGAACTAGTTAATATTTCAGTGAACAGGTGATCAGCTGGTTAGTTGTGAAGAGGAGATCAGAGACGTTCATATCTTGATGGAGAATTAGCTTCATATTTTCCTTAACAACCATGTTTTCTGTTAACTCTTGGCTGTGTGCAAATTTTTTGCAGAGAGAACTTCAAGGGTATAGTGGTGTCACTGTGAAAAGGCAGGTGCTTTAAGAAGGCAAATACTTTCTGACTCCTAAAAGGATTTACTCTGCAAAGTAAATTAGAATATTGCATTCTAATCAAATTTGTTCAAAATGAAAATAAGCTGATGATTTTTTTCCCATTGTCATTTTGCTGTGTAATCTTGATGTGTGATATTGCATTGTCATTTTGCAATTTTTTTCAATACCTGAAGGTTTCAGCAATGATATGCTGATAAACTATGGACATTGGTCCAGTATAATCACTCATTTGCTGCAAGGTACCACTTTTTTTAGTTTCTATATAAAGAAAGATATATTTCTGTTGTGTGTTTTTTTTCTGTGAATTTACCCCTTCCCACTATTATATTCATGTACAGTGGATTTCAGTTAATTAGGCCAAATGGCCCGTTGAGTCTGACTGCCATTCATCATGGCTGATTTATTTTCCCTCACAATCCTATTCTCTTGTCTTCTCCCCATAACCTTAGATGCCCTGACTAACCAAGAATCTCCTTTAAATATACCCAATGACTTGGCCTCCACAGCGGTATGTGGCAATGAATTCTATAGATTCACCACAATCTGGCTAAAGAAATTCCTTCTCATCTCTGTTCTAAGTGGAGATCCCTCTTTTCTGAGGTTCTGTTCTCTGGTCCCAGACACTCACTATAGGAAGCATCCTCTCCACCTCCACTCAGTCTCGCCCTTTCATTATTCAACAGGTTTCAATAAGATCTCTCCTCATGCTTTTAAACTCTAGCAAGTACAGGTACAAAGCTGTCAAATGCTCCTCACTTGTTAACCTTTTCGTATCAAGAGCCATTGTTGTGAATCTCCTCTGGGCCCTCTCCAGTACCAGCATATTTTTTCTTTGAAAGGGTCCCAAGATTGCTCACAATGCTCCAAATGTGGTCTGACCAGTGCCTTATAAAGCCTCATATTGCATCTATGTTTTTATTTTCTAATCCTCTCGAAATAAATGCGAACATTACATTTCATTTCCTTACTACTGACTTAACCTTACAAGTTAATCTTTAGAAAATTCTACACAGACTCCCAAGTCCCTATACACCTCTGATTTTTGAATTTCCTCCCTGTTTAGCCTTTATTCCTTCTACCAAAGTACATGACCATACACTTCTCTACACTATATTCCATCTGCTCTTTCTTTGCCCATTCTCCCAATTTGTTTAAGACCTTCTACATATTCCGTGCTTCCTCAACATTACCTGCCCTTCCACCTGCCTTTGTATAGTCCACAAACTTGGCCACAAAGCCATCAATTCTGTCATCCAAATCATTGATATATAACATGAAAAGTGGTCCCAGTACCGACTTCTGTGGAACACCACTTGTCACCAGCAGCAAACCAAAATAGGCCCCCTTTCAGGTCATTGTTTAATTGGGGCAGCCGCTTAATTAGAACAACCCTTAAAATATAAAAACTAATTGAAAAAATAGCTGGGATTTCCTTCATTTATTTGGGACAATATGCTGCTTAATTGGGACAGCAGATTTGCTGAACAATTCCTAACTATCGTCAGTTGCCTGCACATGAGTGGCCATTAGATACTACACTGCGATTGGAGCAAATAGTTTGTAACTTCCATTAGTAGCGTGTGTTTGTGTTCAAAAAGCAGTGATTTTTGTCACTGATAGTTGGCAAAGAATAAGCAGTAAGACAATTCAGAACCGTTTAGCTCACTGCAGTTTCAAGCTTCATGCCTGAAAATGCTAGAAATGGCTGTGAGTGAAGTTAACAAGTTAGGAACTACCTAAGCTGGGAAGAATTTGAAGGTACCATCGATCATCTTGAATGTTAGAATAAAGTTGAAGATTTGGAAGATGCATTTGTCAGAAGCATTGTATGAAGGTAGTCCATTATCTGCTAAGTGTTTGCGCTGATTTTCTTCATTTACAGCCTATTCTCCTTTGATAACTAATACACAGCTTTATAGTACAGTAGTAGTATTGGCAATGTTCTAATTTGTTCTGTATTACATTTAAATACATAATTTGTTGCTCAGTTAAATGTAGTTTGTCTTTTTTAATGCATTTTTAACTAATTCAATGTAACTTAGGCTAACTGGCGCAGCCACTTAATTGAACCAAAATGTGCTGGTCTGATGTGTCCTGGTTAACTGGAATCCACTGTATTATTTTCTAACAGACAAGTACAATCATTAATGGTTCTACTCTTCATTATCTCTTAAATCTCTTGTGTTTGTTTATAGAATAGGATTGGTAAAACTGAAGTTTTTATTTGTTCTATGTGATGCATTTTACCATGAATTATTTATTGTTCTTTGCAGGTCTCGTGCTTTACCAAAATTGAAAGAATCTCATTCGCATGAATCCCTGCTGAGCCCTAGCAGTGCAATCGAGACATTGGAATTAAGCATGGAGCAGGATGTCTTTATTAAACCTTTGCACAGTAGTATCCTGGGGCAAGACTTCTGCTTTGAGGTACAGTTTTATCATCTAACTAGGTTTTATCTGGGATCAGAAGTATGGTGCATTTTATAAGGCTACGAATGACTCAGAATTAAATTGTGATACAACAGAACTTAAATGCCTGTTTGTGTCATAGGTGATTTACAAAACACATTATTCACCAGCATAGTTGAGCAGGTAAATTTTGTAGCTCTCATAATTTATGAATTTAATTTAACTTGAATTCTGCAAGTCGTCTTTAAGTATAGATGAAGTAACTGAGAATTTCAGTCATCTAGTTCTTTAGTCCCCGTGGTGGACTGGAATGTGATTGTGACTATCTCTGGGTCAAATTGCATCAATCTGGAAATTTGAGCTGCATTTTCTGAACATGTAGCACCTTTGTTCACCTGGCACACTTTTCATTTCACTTGTGCAAGGAATGACTTAATTTGGAGTGTATCCCAAGAAATTAGGTCACTTTCCCCAGAGTGCCCATTGCTGGCCATTCTGAGAATAATTATGTTTTCAGAGCACTACTGCCTAAGGGGAGTCTCCTGGAGCAGATCCTAGGCAAGTTTCCTCTTGTTTGAAATTTAATTGCTGTCTGAGGCAGTGAGGAACAGCCAGCTGTAGCATTGCTGTCCCTTCCCACATCCTTCATTGTACCAAATACCTCCTCCCCATAAACATGCGTTTCTAATATGCCAGACTTCTCCCTTACCAAACAATGCACTGTTCCCACACCAATATTTGATATCAAACCTTACCCCCCACCCTTAAACAAGCTCTAACTTCCACCCTCCATTTTCTAACCACTGCCAATTTCTCTCTTTCCCTCTCTTCCCCTCCTGCAATTACTTTAATGAATGACCACCAGCAGAGAGACATCCCAAAGAGAGCATGCTCCTGTGTACCACATATGAGATAGATGCTGACTGTGGCATGGCTATGATTTGGGAATTTGCAAACCTTTTACTAAAGCACAAGGAGCTTGTGGTTTCCTGTTTCTCAGTCGCAGGCTCCACCATGAGCTGGATAGATTTTTAAAATTTTTCTCCACAATCTGTAATCACTTACCTATTTGGTAGGTATAAGGAACATTTTCTGTGAGCAGGAATCGGTCCCGGAATTTACTGTTGCATACTATTTGGATATACAATGGCTGCACTTTTGGTGCCACTTATAACTATACTTAGGGTATAAACACAAGAGAATCTGCAGATGCTGGAAATCCAGAGCAACAAACTCAAAATGTTGGAGGAACTCAGCAGGTCAGGCAGCACCTATAGAGAGGAATAAACTGTTCTGTTGAAATGTCTCGACCAAAACATTGACCGTTTATTCCTCTCCACGGATGCTGCCTTACCTGTTAAGTTCCTTTAACAAGGTAGTTACATTTCAGCTGATGATTCATGTTAAGCAACGCAAGCTCATCTATAAATCACTGCCAGTCCTTTATGTTTATTAAAAGAAATATTTAAGTTCCTAGTTTTAACATTTGATTTTTCGTGGCATTAAACAGTCATTGAGAATGATGTTAATGATTCATGTTCATTAATTCTGAAATATCTACAATGTTCCTGACTTGGTCACAAGTCTAATAGCTTTCATTGTAAAAGTCTGATGTTTTGAAATTCTGATGAATTGACCAACTTTTAATCTATGGCTGCATTATGAAATGAGATGACATTTTTTGCTGATTATGCATCAAGTGGTGTTACTAATTGTTTTTGAAAGGACAAGGCTTCCCCTCAAGAGAGGGGAAATCTTACTGCCTTTAATTGAAGCCTGGAAACTCAGATGGAGTTATTTGTCCTGAGGAGACCAAAATCAGGTAACTTTTTAAATCAAGTGTGTTAAGTATACAGCTGTCAAGAAAGAAGCACTGTAAATTTTTTGGATAAATATGAACAATTTTAGTTTAACATATTGTCTAGGTCAACTGAAAGACAGACAGGAAGTAGCTACCGGTAAGCAGGAATTAAGTTTTCCTTTTGAGTAAATTCAATTTGATAGGAACAAATTAAATCTGATGAGAAAGAATTGGGTCATTGCCTTCTTTGGAAGTGATCCCTGCTTTAGGAGCTTGTGCCATGTCCTGAAACATGTTAAATCCAAATATTATTGTTGATCGTGTTTAAAATTTCAGTAAAGTTATATATATTACCCAATATTTAAAGGAGATTTGAACTTGGTGAATGATTTCTGAGATTTTTTTTAAGTAGTTATGACTACAATTTTAATATACAAGGAATCTCCGAAATTTTCTTATAGACTAATTGTCATGTCTGCCTCGAGAGACTGGATTTGCAGTATAACTCACAGCATATAACTATTTCAAGCTGTAAGTACAGTCAGTGAGAGTAGGAGCGCACAGAATTCATATGCAACATGTTGGTGGAGCAGGTGATTTTATTAATTTGCAGTTTTACCTCAAAGCCTTTACCCTTTTAACGTTAATACAATCACCGGCTCCTTACTCCCAATACTTATCTGCAACTAAGCAAGTTGTGGTTATCTGCTAGAGAGTGCAAGCTTTTGGTGAGCTCTCAAGGCAGGTTGTTACCAGACTAACCTACCAGCCTGGTGACCCTGAGTGATGCATTTCTAATCTCTCACAATTGAAATCCCTTATGTATCAAAGGCACAAACTTCAATTCCATTCTTCATTTTGCAGCACCAGATGTCCTGTATCCCCTTTCACTTCTGGTTGGAACTCCACTGTCACATAGAAACATGGATTTACAAATCGTTTTCAGAGATCATTACAAATGATAATGCAGAAACTGAATCGCATCCTGTGATCCCATGTATCTCAAGCTCATAATCTACAGCAGCACGAGTAACTCTATAGCCGCAAATTCTGGTTCAAGATGATGGAGTTTGCTGCTGACCTTAAGGAGGATTGCCAGCAGATGAAATCATCTTTTTGATGTGCCATTCCTCCTTCCAACTGGATCTCTGCCATCTAGAACAGTCATATCAACAAGCAGTTTTACTAAAGAATTCCTTCTATAAAGCTAACAAGTGAAGAGGACCAAATATTTTACATTTTACAGAAAGAAAGAATTGGAGACTAGAAATTTCTTAATACCACTGCATAAGGAAAGAGATTGTATAACTGAAAGGAGACATAATCTGGAGGAGAGCAACATTATGTCTGGGTGGGATTTCTGTTACAGTGAGGTGATCAGTGTTAACTCGAGATCTTTAAAAAATCAAGGTCTTCATGCAAAGACAAAAAGTTCAAGACAATTGAAAACTAGGGACTGCTACAAGAGTTTAGGACATATTCACACAAGGTGTGCTAATCTACAGTATGTGCAAAGCCACTGATGTTGGTATCCTCTTTCTCAAACCATTCCGTAATCACCCCTCTCTCCTCAGCTGTTCTCCCCCTAACCCACTTGCAGCTGAAGAGTTGGAGAGTAATAGAAGATGGTGGGGTGTGGTGGGAGAGGAAAGATCTACAGTCTGAGATTCATAACCTTCACAGTTCACTGCTGAATGTTGTAATTGGAAGCTTACCCATGTTGCATGCTCAGTGAGGGAAGAATATATGTGCATTTCCTTCAGACCACAAGATTAGGAAGAGAGGATGGGTGGGTTGGAAGGTGGTTGGTGCTTGCAATGTGAATATTCATTGATTTTGCCCCCACTCACCTACCCCAATCGTTGTACTATTCAGTCATTAAGTAGAAGCACACCTCTGAAGCTGGAAGAATCTTGGTTGTAATTTGGTATGTTCCTTAAGAGTAGCTTGCAAAATTGCAGCTGTTCTGCTAGCTTTCTGCAGCAGTGAGAATTGTTAATAGATCAATAGAGTAATGCCACACTGAAATGAACACACTACAGTGTTACACTGAGAAACCTGATAATCTTTGCAAGACTTCCACAAATAGTGCTGGAAGGCATGATAGCAATTTCTAGGCTGAGGATTAAAGTCAAAGCTGAAAAAGATATATTAAATTATTTTTAAATATAATTTTGAGAGGATAAGCCTGAAAGAATAAGTGCTGAACTACAAGACACAGGTTTTTGTTTGACTTGAAGGATAACAGCACAATATGCTGTTTAACAAAGAATGTTTTCAGTATTCATACACAGTTGAAGTTCTTGTCAATACATTGATTCTGCTTATTGTAGAAGATTTCAACTGAGCAATTTCTGGATTCCTGAATTTACTGCTTCACTGTGCATATTTTTTGTCACAATTTCTTCTACTGTTGACTTCACTGTTATTCTCAACACAGATTTTGTGCCCCTTTTTATTCCTGCAGTTTTTGTTTAGTTACCTTTTTGAAGACACTGAATTCTGGGAGAGTGTAATATGGGTGCTTTTTGAAGTTTCTGCTCTTTTTTGTGTGAATTTTTAAATGAAGTTTTAATGCAGCGAAGCTTACAATAGGATCCACTAAATGTACAAGCACTCACTGGACATTAGGGATTCATTTTTTAATTGATCATCAGACTCTGGTACCTCTACTAACAACTTTATGTGAAATGTCAGTCATACTGACTGGACTTTGAGTTCCATATTTATACAAATATTGCATTCACACAGATTAGTGAGATATGAACTTGTATTTCAATGACTTTTGCTCATACGAAGACCATAGAACAGTACAGCACAGAAACAAGGCCTTTGGACCACAGTGCTTTGCTGAACTAATTAATCTATAATTATATTAATCCCTTCTACATAAATGAGGTCCATATCCCTCCATTGCTGCACACACATCGGCCTATCTAAGAGCCTCTTGAGCACCTCTGTCATATTTGCTTCCACTACCACTTCTGGCGACATGTTCCAGGTACCCACCACTCTGTTTTAAAAAAAACTTTCCCACACATCTTTGAATTTACCCCATCTCACCTTAAATACATGACCTCAGGTATTTAGACATTTTGGCTCTGGGGAAAAAGATACCAGCTGTCTATCTCTACCTCTGATAATCTTATAAACTTCTGTCAGATCTCCCCTCAGCCTGCACTGCTCCAGAGAGAGTAAAGAAGAATCTCTCCTTATGGCATATGCCCTCTAATGCAGGTAGTTCCCTGGTAAAATACTGCATTTATACCATTATTATGTGAGAGAAAATATATTTGATGTTGATAAGCCTGACATCAGCAAGGTTCAATATTCAATTTTTAAGTCAGCTGACCTCTTGTGGAAATCCAGTTGAAGTACTTGAATACTTTTTTAAAATCGACTTTTCTGTGCAAAGGAAGAACTGCATTGTTCGAGGTATGAATCATTGATTGAGACATTCAGTGAAAGCTCCTAGTCAAAGATCCTCATGTAAAAATTCAAAGAACTGGAATGCTGTTCTGGCCACATATACCTTTTGTTCATGCCACTCAAGAAACTACGAAACTGAGTGGTCTGGTTTTTATGGGATTCTGATTGGAAGACATGAGTTGCTATACTGAACATTAGAGGCTAGTAGTAACTTCAAATGTAGAAGTGGCTTGCACTTTGTACTTTGAGAAGCCTCGTTGATATGAAAGCTGTTGCAGAAAACAGCCTATATAAATAACTGATCTTTCATGCTAATTGTCCCCATCCCAAATTGTTCAATCTTGTGTGCTATGACTTTACAACCACTGGCTGCTTTTCAGATTGTATGCATATAACCATGGAACATTTGGGGACTTTTTCATCCACTGATTGCAAAAGAACAAATGGAAGTAAACATCTGTGAGCTAATTACCTTTGTAGAAACAAGGCTGCATTGTAACCAAAGCTGGGAACTATATATTTGAATCCAAATATTCTACATTGAAGAAAAGGAGACAAAAAGGAATAGGGATAGTGTAGCATTATTTGTAAGGGAGGAGATCAGTGCACTGACAGAAAATAATCTTAGCTTGACGGATCATGATGTAAAACTGAATCAATTTGCTGTAGGCTAAGACATCCCAAAGGGAGAAAACATGGTAGGAATTATTTAGCAACCACTAAACCTTCATAGAATCATAAAGTTGAGGTGCACATACTTGAATGTACAGGTGCAATGAAAAACCTACAGCAGTATCACAGGCACATAGCATCATATAGGCGGCATTCGCAAGAAAAATATGAATTAAACATAAATTATATACAATTTTTACAAGAAAAAGTACAATTAGGACAAAAGAAAAAAAAACACCCCAGAGTGACTAGAATGCCCATGGTGTTGCTAAACTGTAGTGGTGATTAGAGTTTTTCTAGTTGGATCAAGAACCAAATGATTAAAGGGAAGTAGCTGTTCTTGAACCTGGTACTTCAGACTTCTATACCTTCTACCCAATGGTAGCTGGATAAGATTATAGAGTCATAGAGCAATAAAACATGAATACAGGCCCTTTAGCCAACTATTCCATGTGAGCATGGAATTAATCCTAATTTCCTATGCTCAGCCTGTATCTCTTTAAACCCATCTCTGTGTATACCTATCCAAGTGCTTGTTGAATGATACTTCTTTGGGCAGCTCATTCCACATGCTATAACCTTCTGTGTGAGACGGTTGCCCTTTTAAATCCCTTTTAAATCTCCCCTCTACCTTATTTTATGCCTTTATGATTTTATAAACCTCTAATAAGATCACCCATCGTTCTACATTCCAACGTTGGCCAACCTCTTCCTACAGCTGAGGCCTTCTAGTCCTGGCAGTGTCCTTGTAAATCTTTAGTGCACCCTTTCCAGTTTAACTATGTTTTTCCTCTAACAAGGTGACCAAAACTGAACATAGTACTGAAAATGTGCCCTCACCCAACAACTTGTACAACTGCAAATCATGTCTTAACTCCGATACAAAATGCCTTGACTGTTGAAGGCCAGCATGCTAAACTCCTTTTCCACACACTCTAAATCAAAATTGCTATGATTATGTCAAAGATGAATTCATGGAGTGTATTCACTTTTCCTAATTAATATGTTGAGGAATGACTGAGAGGGAAAAATGTTGGTTTGAATCGTGTTTTGTGCAAGAAGAAATTGATTACAGAATAATTCTGTTGACAAGAGCCTTTGGGGAATTGATAGTAATGGAAAAGAATTGATAATAAATTTGAAAGTTAAACTTGTGCAATTTCAGTGTGAAACTATGGCAAACTAATGAAGCTTTGAAGGCATAATAGGAGAGTTGGCTGTGGTTGATTGAGAGAATACATTGAATGTTGTGATATCAACTCGGTAGCTCTGGGCATTTAGTTCAAAAATTGCCCAAGAATTGGATGCATTAAGAACTGTGCTGAGGAGGACAGTTGGACAAGTGTGAGAAAATAGGTTATAGGAAGTAAATGAGGGAAGGACATTGGTGGGATTGAATTGGGAGATGGCAGAGGCACAATTTGCTGAATAGCCTGCAGGCCATCCCTGGATTAAGATCACTTGACTTAGGGACACCTGACAAACAAACAAGCTCCCATAATATTATTAAATTCAGACGCCCAATGTATATGCTCGTTCCAACAAATAGCAGAAACAGAAACACTTTCTCTCTCCACTCATAGTTACTGTTCTTTCTTATCAGTCTTTGTGCTTTTGATGCTGTTTATTACCGTACCATGGAGTTCTGGTTACCATATTGAATGACTTTTGTGTACTTTCTTATTTATGGACAAAATTGACTTATTTTGAACAATATTGTAGAAACAGAACCTGTTTATTATGGCAACATACATCAAAGTTGCTGGTGAACGCAGCAGGCCAAGCAGCATCTATAGGAAGAGGCGCAGTCGACGTTTCAGGCCGAGACCCTTCGTCAGGACTCTGTTTATTATGTGAAGCCAGCAGTTCTCTCTTCAGGTATTGGACTGTTGGAAAATAAGGCTTGAGAGATAGTAATTGGGGGGGACAAAGAAATGGCAGAAGAACTTTCGAAGTACTTTGCGTCTGCCTTCTCCATGGAAGACATTCAAGAGTTTCGGGGCAGAAGTAAGTATAGTTGTTACCACTAAAGCGAAGGTGCTTGGAAGCTGAAAAGTGTGAAGTCACCTGGACCAGATAGCCTACATCCCCGAGTTCTGAAAGAGGTAGCTGAAGACATTTTAGATACATTAGTAGTGGTCTTTCAAGCAGCACTAGATTCTGGAATAGTTCCAAAAGACTGGAAAATTGGAAACATCACACCACTCTTCAAGAAGAGAGCAAGGCAGAAGAAAGGAAATTATAGGTAAGTTAGCCTGTGATTGGGAAGATGTTGGAGTCCATTATTAAGGAAGAGATTTCTGGGTACTTGGAGGCACATGATAAAATAATTAGGTCAAAGTCAGTTTGATTTCCTTCAGGGGAACTTTATATAGTGCAGGGAAGTGTATAGTCATGCACATTGGTAAAAGAGATAAAGGTGTAGACTATTTTCTAAATGAGGAGAAAATTTATAAATCAGAGGTACAAAGGGACTTTGAAGTCGTCGTGCAGGATTGCCTGAAGGTTAACTTGTAGGTTGAATTGCTGGAAAGAAAGGCAAATGCAATGTTAGCATTCATTTCAAGAAGGCTGGAATATAAAAGCAAGAATGTTATGCTGAGGCTTTATAAGGCACTAGCCAGACCACACTTAGAGTGTAGTGAGCAATCTTGACCTCTTATCTAAGAAAATATGTGCTGGTGTTAGAGAGACTCCAGAGGAGGTTCATGAGAATGATTTAGGTGCTGAAAGGGTTAACATATGAGGAGTGCTTGATGGCTCTGCCTTAACTCGCTGGAGTTGAGAAGAATGAGGAGGGGGGAAATCTCACTGAAACCTATCGAATATTGAAAACCCTAGATAGGGTGGATATGGAGAGGATGTTTCCTGTAGTGGGGGAATCTGGGAGAAGAGGGCACAACTTTGGAATAGAGGTATGTCCACTTAGATCAGGAGGAACTTCTTCAGCCAGTGTGTGGTGAATCTGGGGAATTCATTGCCACAGACAGCTGTGGAGGCCAAGTCATTGGGTATATTTAAAGTGGAAACGGATAGGTTCTTGATTAATCAGGGCACCAAATGTTACGTGGAGAAGGCAGGAGAATGAGGTTTAGAGGGATAATGGAATGGTGGAGTGGATGCAAATGGCTAAATTCTGCTCCTATGTCTTATGGTCTGATATTCTCATGTCATAAGGAAATACAGAACGTAGATGCAGGCTGGTGAAGAACATTAAAACAACTTTTAAAAACTTCTGTGGGGAAATAAAAAGGAATGCAATCGTGCAGGCAAACAAAGCTCCTTTCAGACAAACAAAACCTATAATGAGGAGTAAAGGCAGAAAAATTAAACATTTCCTTTTAGGGAAGTAAATACACAAACCCTGCCAAATACTTTGGACAATGAAGAAGTGAAGGAACAAAGATTTACTCACAAAAAATAGTACTGATGAAGGAGGCATGTTTAAAAACTGATAAATCCCATTGATGTGTATCCCAAAGTTTTAATGGTGTTGGCTTTTGATGATGTGAGTGCTCTGGTTATCAGGTTCTGAAGATTCTGTAATTGTCCCAAGGATCAGTGGCTAGCAAATCTGACCCCACATTTTAAGAGAGGAGGGAAAGAGAAAATAGGGAAATCTGGCTTGTTGGACTGACATCATGGTTAATTAAAATCTGGTATCTGCATTTAAGAATATCAGATGTCCAAAAGTAACCAGCGGAGTATAAACATAAGAAATTCTACAGATGTTGGAACTCTGGAGCAACACACAAAATGCTTGAGTAACTCAGCAGCATCTGTGGATTGGAATGAACAGTTGACATTTAGGGCTGAGGCACATCATCAGGACCATTTTATCAGGTACTTCCTGTACCTAATAAAGTTCATTGGATGTTTTTTGATTTTCGTACTATCCTCTGTAAAGTCCCCAGAAATCAGCAGTTTCTGAAATACTTAAACCACCCCATCTGGCAGCAACCATCATTCCATGGTCAAAGTCACTTAGATCACATTTCTTCCCCATTCCGATGATTGGGCTGAACAACAGCTGAACCTCTTGACCATGTCTGCATGATTTTATGCACTGAGTTGCTGCCACATGATTGGCTGATGAGATATTTGCATTAACAAGCAGTTAGGTGTACAGAAGTAGCTGATGATGTGGTCTCTGCGTATACATAGGTGTCCATAAATTGAGTGTTCATAACATGGAGATGGCCTATACCTTGTAAAGAATAAGATTTAGCAAAGTCCATGTGGTTAAGCAAGGAACATCCTATTCGACTAATTCTTTCAGGATGTGATAAGTAGAATACATAATAAGCTATATTGGATGAAATATAATTGGAATTTTGGAAGACATTTGATAAGGTCCTACATTGAAAGTTGGTCAACAAGGTTGTAAGGGATGAAGTTGCAGTTCATTTACTAACATGGACTGATGTGGACTGATAGAAGGAAGACGCTGGAATTAAGAACATTTCAGATTGACAAACTGCCAAGCACGCAAGGTTTGGTTCTTGTTCCCTAGCCTTTCACTGTCCATATCAACAATTTAGCTAAGATTCTCGTTGAGACAAAGCTAATAGAATTGGGAGTACAAAGAAGGTTGTAAAATGCTTGAAGGGGGTGTGGATGAGCTGAGTGAATGAGTACGTTCACTGCAGATGGAATATAATGTGGAGAAACGAGGTCATTCACTTTTGTGCATATAACAGAAAAGCAGAGTACTTGTTAAGTGATGAGAGATTTGATACTCAAATGGATCTGGTGTGCTATTGAAGGCTACCATACAGTGCAGAAAGCAATTAAGAGGCAAATGATAACCTTTAAAATGAGATGGTTTGATTACAGGGGTAAATAGATCTTGTTAATGTTCTTTTGAACTTGGGTCTGAGCTTCCAGGAAACTAAGATTCTGATGCCTTTCACTGAATCCTTAGATATTTAGTAGTCTGGAGGGCGGAGCTGTAGAGGCTCAGATGTTGCGTTCATTCAAATCAGAAGTCAGTCAATATCTGACCAGTAAAGAAATCAAGAGATATGGGAATTGTGATGGTCATGACTCTGAGGCAGGAGGCAAGCCTTGATCTTGATGAATGGTGGAGCAGTCTTCAGGGGCCAGAGGTCTATTCCTGCTTCTATCCTTGTGTTCTTAACTGAGTATCAGGCAAGTGCTGTTGTGAATTCCAAAGCAGGAGCGCTTTCTGAGCCTTGTGTGAAAAGTGCATCAATATACCAAAGAACTGCACAGCTCTGCGTAGTCCTTTTGAATGACCTTGAACAATAAGTGATTAATTATTCTACTCTGCCAGAAATGATTGTGCTACTTGCGCATTGTCTTTCTTGAATGAACTTTCATGCCCTTGTTACCAAGCAGTCTGTAGAGAATACTATGAGTGACAGTGACATGAAACAGCTGCAGATCAAGCCACACTTAGCATATTGAGTCTGTACACCTGTAGTGCATTCTTGCTAGCCTGGTCAAATCAGCAAGGTTGCTAAAAAATTGCATCATCAACCTCCAGAAAACTAACATTCCAACACAGTACTCTGTTTTCCAAAATGTTTAAAATTTGCTAAAATGTGTAGTACATTTAAAGATCAGATTTGAGAAGGAAAACACTTTAGTAATCACTCCCTATTGCTTTCCCTCATTGGTAGTTGCCATTGGTGCTACTGTCCATTGTGAGCTGACAAATACTGCAGCATCTCCTAAGATCCATGGAAGAAATGCATCCTGGCTATCAACGTGAGATATATTGACACATTTATGTTGCTAACTGCAGCACTGGTGATTATACTTTACAAATGGCCCTCTTGTTTCAGAGCAATACTGCCTTTTAGCAATGAATACAAAATATTACTGCTGTGTTGTTTACCCTTCTCTCATTCCCTATGCTCTTCAAATGTTTATTTTCTAATTTTCTTTCGCCTTGATTTCATAAGGAAATGGTAAGTTCGATGAATAATACTTCAGCCCTTACAGTAAAAGAGAAGATTAATATACCTGCCATTCTGGGTAAACCAATAATAAATAAAAGGCATAATAAAGGTAAAGGGGACACACAAAAAGCTTAAGGGAAAAATAAAGTGTCTGTGAAGACTTACAGAACCCATGTCCTCTTGGTTTTCATCCCAGCATTTTAAGGAAGATGGTGAAGGATTTACAGATTCTATTGCTTTATGGCTCCAAGCTCTGTCAGTTCTGAAATTGTTCTTTGGCTTGAGGATTTACAGTGAAACAGAAACCATGCAATAATGCTCTGTTAATTAACATTCATCATTTGGGGGGGGGAAACAAGAAATTTATAATGGAGGACAGAATGACAGGGCAGCAGAGCAGAGTTTTGAAAGTGATTAGAGAGAAGCAACGTGCATTTGTTATGGGATGGGCTGTTGAATTTTATTTAAAGAACTAACTAAAATTACAGTGGATTATTTTTCACACACTACTAGAAGATATTGAGGAACTTTCCAAATAAGATACAGTTATCTGCAATTAAAGCTTGAGGGAATCCCAGCAGAAGTTAAAGGATAATGAATAATTTTATTGAAATGCTTGAGGAAGATAGATGCCTTTTAAGGAAATCCTTAATCAGAACCAGGCTGTTTTAGAACAAAGTCAGCAATCAGTTTTAAATACTTGTGCAATGCCTTCCTATAAAAAACAAGATATACTAGTTCAGTTAATAAATATAAATCTGAGATTTTTGCTGAGCCAAAGCATGTGGGTGAATTCAGGATAGAGATTGGCTATGTTCTCACTGAATAGTGGAGTTGCCTTGAGAGCTGAATGACCAAATCCTGGACATGTAATGTCCACAGTCTTGTTCTTGACTTCCGCCTCAATCTAGTTACAATGCAATTGGCCAAATCCTGCATGCAATCTTACAATGCCGTAAATTGTAAACACGAAAAAATCTGCAGATGCTGGAAATCCAAGCAACACACACAAAATGCTGGAGGAATTCAGCAGGCCAGGAAGCATCTATGGAAAAAAGTCGACATTTGGGCCCGAGACCCTACATACGAAGGGTGATTGATAAGTTCATGGCCTAAGGTAGAAGGATATGAGTTATTAACTTCAAACTTTCTGCATAATCACCCAAAGTTGAATTGCTTGTGCATTTAACAAGAGCTGTATAACTCACCTCCTTCTATTGTAGGCCACGAACTTATCAATCACCCCTGCTGTGGGCACTTTCTGGAGGTCCAAGATCCATATGCTCCACGGCTGCTGGACTAAGTGTGTAAATGTAGGAGGGGACTATGTTGAAAAATAAATGTGCTAGGTTTTCTAAAATTGACTCCTTCTACCTTAGGCCACGAACTTATCAATCACCCCTTGTATATATAGTTTTCCAATATTGTCTCCCTTTGCCCAGCAGATAAAATTTAAAATTATTATTCTCCACACACATCATTTCACCCCATCTCTGGAACTTCTCCACTCTTTCTGTACCTTCCCAAATCTTTTTCAGTTACCCCACCATCCTTCAGCCCAGTGTTGGCTTGAGTCTGTTTATCTCACTTGAGTTCTTTCAATTCAACACTTGAACTAGTGCTGGGTTTTCCTTGTGTTGCTTTGAGACCGAATTAATAATTATACACAGTGGCCACTTTATTAGGTATACCTGTACAACTGCTTGTTAATGCAAATATCTAAACAGCCAATCATGTGGCAGCAATTCAATGCATAAAAGCATGCAGACATGGTCAAAGAGGTTCAGTTATTGTTCAGACCAAACATCAGAACGAAGAAGAAATGTGATCAAAGTCACTTTGACTGTGGAATGATTGTGTGTGCCAGACGGACTGGCTTGAATATCTCAGAAACTGCTGATCTCCTGAGATTTGGACTCTCAACGGTCTCTAGAGTTTACAGAGAATGATGTGAAAAACAGAAAAAAACATCTAGTGAGCTGCAGTTCTGTGGGCAAAATTGCCTTGTTAATGACAGGTCAGAGGAGAATGGCCAGATTGGTTCAAACTGACAATGACCACAGGTTACAACAGTGATGTGCAGAACAGCATCCTTGAATGCACGACACGTCAAACCTTGAAGCAGATGAGCTACAGCAGCGGAAGACCACCAACATACACGCAGTGGCCGCTTTACAGGAGGTGTCTAATAAAGTGATTATTGAATGTATAATTAAATGGCAACAGTGGAAACTGGTATTTCACTGAGTGGTGAAGTAACCTGGTGTGTTCTCTCCTTCCAGTAAGTATAATAATGGAAATAATAAACTCTAATGGTGAAGAGGAGACCATTGTAGAATTAGAGAAATAAAGGATATAGACTCAGATGCATGACAAAGTTCAAGCATTAAGTGAGAGAAAGAGAGAGGAATCCTCAAGAAGATGTTGGAAAGGGTGGTATAGGTGATGGACAGACTGCAGCCCGAAAGATTAGCTTAAGTTTAAAATTTGTGCAACGGTGGTATCATCAAAGGTTCATTGAGGACGTCCGGTGGTTTGAAGGCAGAGCCTCCTCATTCATGTGTGAATGAATAATGATATTTAAAGGGACAGTGCATTTGTAATTTCACTTATTAAAACAGCATTTTGTAATAAGAGCTCACAGAACTTTGAGATTTCTCCTTTTCAGTATTTTTACTGGATCTGCTTATTTTAATGTAATGTTATTATCCTCTGTCAATAAGTTCCGTCAATGGCCTTCTTAATAGGAAATGCTCTCCTCAGAAATACCAGATTCACCATGGTAACAGAAGGCTGCAGGCAAAATTTCTTCCAAGTTTTAGCATGTGACTATTTCCTCAAATACTCCATATGTAGTTCTATGGACACCTAGGTTGCTAACTTCAGACAGCAAACATTATTTGAATTTGGATCCTGGCACTGACCTCCCATTGCTGGTAAAGGAAATGCCAATGTGCCTCTACTGGCACAGAGATGACTCCTTAACCACAAAGGATATGGTTTCCCAGGTGCTGCTGCTCTAATGCTACCTCTGGGTTAAACAGATACCACTCAATGTTACAGGATGTCCTTTTGACCTGCCTGAAAGGAGTTTCAAACACTTAGCTAAGAGATGTAAATGGTATTTGAACTTTCCTGACATTGGAGAATGTGAGTGGTGTAGCGCTCCAGTAGTTTTTATTGCACTTTGGCATACTGTGGTAAAGATTAGTGGTTTAAACAAAAGCTTTTTGCAAGTAATAAGTGTATAATTCCTGGAAAGGTAGTTCCGCACTGACCTTCCTTGTGAAGGGATGGAGTTAAATGTTGTCAGTCTTATTTGTATTCCTTTGGCTTTGACTGGTGCTACTGTGCTCTGTTTTGTCAGCCTGATAAATTCTTCCTTCTTGACTGGGTTACAGCAAAGTGCAAATGTAACTGAAACATCCATTCTTCTGAGGGATACTTACACAATTTACATGAAACAGTTTTATCTTAGTACACAATACATGACTCCAGCATTCCTGTAAAACCATAAAATGTCTTCAAGCTGGCTTTTAAGATCCATGATCCAATGGTGCACTCAAATGTTTGATATCAGCATTGAACTGGTATTTTTTTCAATGCTTCATTACGTAAGGCCATAAGACACAGGAACAGAGTTAGGCCATTCAGCCCATTGAGTCTGTTCAGCCATTCCATCATGGCTGATCCCGGATCCCACTCAACCCCATACATCTGCTTTCCCGCCATATTGTTTGACGCCCTGACCAATCAGGAAATTATCAACTCCCACTTTAAATATACCCATGGACTTGGCCTCCACTGCAGTTTGTGGCAGATCCCACAGATTTACTACTCTCTGGCTAAAAAAATTCCTCCTTACCTCTGTTCTAAAAGGTTGCCCCTCAATTATGAGGCTGTTTCCACCATAGGAAACATCCACTCCACATCCACCTTATCTAGTCCTTTCAACATTTGGTAGATTTCAATGAGATTCCCCGCGCAGTCTTCTAAATTCCAGTGAGTACAGGCCCAAAGTTGCCAAACGCTCCTCATATGTTAAGGCCTTCATTCCCGAAATCAACCAGGTGAACCTCCTTTGGATTCGCATCCTTTCTGAGATATGGAGCCCAAAACTGTTGATAATACTCCATGCGGCCTGACTAGTGTCTCGTAAAGCCTCAGCATTATTTCCTTGCTTTTATATTCTATTCCCCTTGAAATAAATGCCAACATTGAATTTGCCTTCCTTACCACAGACTCAACCTGTAAATTAACCTTCTGGAAGTCTTGCATGAAGACTCCTAAGTCCCAATGCGCCTCTGATGTTTGAATCTTCTCCCCATTTAGTTAAAAGCCTGCACTATTGTTCCTTTTTCTAAAATGCATTATCATACATTTCCAAACACTGTATTCCATCTGCCACTGTTTTGCCCATTCTTCCAATTTGTCTGTCCTGCTGCAATTGCATTGCTTCCTCAGCACAACCTACCCCCGACCTATCTTTGAGGGCCACAAAGCCATCATTTCCATTATCTAAATGATTGACAATGTGAAAAGCAGTGGTCCCAACTGACCCCTGAGGAACACCACTAGTCATCAGCAGCCAACCAGAAAAGGCCTCCTTTATTCCTACTCGCTCTTTCCTGCCTGTCAGCCATTTCTCTATCCATGCCAGTATCTTTCCAGTAACGCCATAGGATTTTATCTTGTTAAACAGCCTCATGAGTGGCACCTTATCAAATGCCTTCTGAAAATCCAAGTAAATGATACCCACTGCCTCTCCTTTGTCCACCCTGCTTGTTACTTACTCAAAGAACTCTAACAGATTTGTCAAGCAAGATCTCCCTTTACAGAAAACATGCTGACTTTGACTTATTTTAACATTAGTCTCCAAGTACCCTGAAACCTCAGCTTTAATAATAGACTCCAGCACTTTCACAACCACTGAGGTTAGGCTAACTGGCCTACAATTTCCTTCCTTTTTGCCTTCCTCCCTTCTTAAAGACAGGAGTGATATTTGCAATTTTCCAGTCCTTCGGGACCATGCTAGAATCAAGTGATTCTTGAATAATTCATGACTGATGCATCTGTTATCTCTTTGCAACCTCTCTCTGGACTCTGGGATGTAGCCTATCTGGTCTAGATGACCTGTCTACCTTCAGACCTTTTCAGTTTGCCTAGCACTTTTTCCTTTGTAATAGCAATGACACTCATTCCTGCTCCCCTACACTCATGGACCTCTGACACACTGCTAGTGTCTTCCACAGCCAGACTGATGCATAGTACCCATTAAGTTCATCTGTCATTTCTTTGTCCCCCATTACTTCCTCACCAGCATCATTTTCCAGTGGTCCAATATCAACTCTCACCTCCGTTTTACTCTTTATATAACTGAGAAAACTTTTAGTATCCTACTTTATATTATTGGTTTGTTTGCCCTCATATTTAATCTTTTCCCTTCTTATAGCTTTTTTAGTTGCATTTTGTTGGATTTTAAAAGCTTTCCAATCATCCAACTTCCCACTCTCTTTTGCTACTTTATATACCCTTTCCCTGGCTTTCATGCTGTCCTTAACTCCCCTTGTTAGCCATGCCATTGCCTAGCTCTGCCATTTGAGAGCAACTTCTTCTGTGGGACATACCTATCCTGCACCTTGTGAACTACTTCCAGAAACATCAGGCATCTCTGCTCTGTCATCATCCCTGCCAGTATCCTCTGCCAATTCATCTTGGCAAGCTCCTGTCTTATGCCTCTGTAATTCCCTTTATTCCATTGTGATACTAATACATTTGACTTACGCTTCTACCTCTCAAATTGTAGAATTAATTCAATCATATTATGATCACTGCCTCCTAAGGGTTCCTTTGCATTAAGCTGCCCAAGGAGATCTGGGTTATTACACAACACTCAATCTAAGATGGCCTTTCCTCATGTAGGCTCAGGCACAAGCTGCTCTAAAAAGCCATCTCACAGGAATTCAACAGATTCCCTCTCTTGCAATCCAATACCAACCTGATTTTCCCAGACCCTTTGCATATTGAAGTCCCTCATTACAATTGTGTCATTACTCTTATTACATGTCTTTTCCAGCTCCCTTTGCAATCTTAACCCCACATCTTGGCTACTATTTGAAGGCCTATATATGATTTCATAATGGTTTTTTCACCCTTGCAGTTTCTTAACTTCACACACAAAGATTTAACATTCTCTGACTCTTTGTCACCTCTTTCTAAAGATGTAATTCCATCTCTTACCAACAGAGCCACACCACTGCCTATGCCTTCCTATCTGTCCTTTTGATACAAAACATATCCTTTGATGCTAAGCTCCCAACTATGACCTTCTTTCAGCTATGACTCAGTGATGCCCACAACGTCATACCAACCAGTCGCTAACTGTGTCACAAATTCGTCCGCCTTATTCCAAATACTACGCGCATTTAAATACAGCATCTTCAGTCCTGCATTCTTCGCTCTTTTGAATTTTGTCTCTGTGGTACAATTGAATTCTTTACTCTGTCTCGATACGTAAAGAAGCAGCACTTTTCACCTTGCACTTGTAGCATGCCCAGGTATAACCTGACATATTTTGTGTTGCAGGTGTCATACACAGGAGGAAGTAAGTGCTTTAGCTGCTCATCTGTGGCAGAGAGAGATAAGTGGATGGAGAACCTTCGGAGAACTGTGCAACCAAACAAGGTAGTTATGTTTTAGTAAAAATGTGTTACTAAATATATTAAAATTGTTTGTTGTACTTTCAAAGTAAAGAAATTTGGCAGCTGGATTATCAAACCTAGCTGATAAAAATGTGCGCTTTAGGCAATCCAATAGACAGTATTAAGATTATTACCAAGAGCAAGTGAATGTCAGGACAGTTTGCTCTTATCTAGTCTTGTTATCTGTAAATGACAAAGACATGCTTTTAAATCATTCTGCATTAATGAGGAACTAACTCCGAGGGTGGGATGGATATCCTGCAAAGCCGTGATCCTTTCTTAAATCAAGGGATCCCTTCTTGCCCCTTCATCAAGGGTCTCTCAGGAAAAAGAAAACAAGAGTTATTGAGGTAATTAATACTGTACATGGGTAGTACAGTGGCGTAGCAGTTAACGTCATGCTATGACAGCACCAGTGATCCAGGTTCAATACCGTACCGCTGCTGTCTGTAAGGAGTTTGTACGTTCTCCCCGTGACCTTTGAGTTTCCTTTGGGTGCTCCTGGTTTTCTGCCCCATTCCAAAGACATACGGGTTAGAGTTAGTCAATTGTGGGCATGCTGTGCTGGTGTGGAAGCATGGCAACACTTGCAGTCTACTCCCAGCACATCCTCAGTCAGTGTTGGTCATTGACGCAGACAGCACATTTCACTGTATGTTTCAATGTTTGGATGTATATGTGATATATAGCTACTCTTTTAATCTTTTACTCCCGGAATTGCTCAAATCAGATCAATGTCATGATTTTATTGAGCAGCGTGTGAGTAATCTACTTGTTTACACACTCATCAGGGTCCAGTAGCTCACCTCTGTAGTTTGTTCCTTGAAGCACACATGCTGCAGGGTGCTTTTCATGTGTGTGCCATTCATCTTAACTTAGCAGTGGGATAAGAGATCCCACTGCTCATTGCAAACATCAGAGTAAATTTGTTATCAAAGTACATATATGTCACATTTCAGTCACTTTCCACTACCCTGAGATTCTTGTCCTCAAGCAAGCTGACCATTCCAAAACTATTATTTGAACTAAACTTTGCACCAAGTGTTCGTCTTGTGCTTTATTTCAGCTTCCCAGATTTTCAATCTGTTTCCTGCAGCATATAACATTCTTTTTTCTCAGATTCAGTATCCTTTTGGCCTGCAATGACACAATATCATACAAAACTTAACATGCAAGAGGATGTTTTGTATTTCAGAGGTTTGAGGATACGTCATTTTCAATTGATAGCATCCATGGGTGATTCCTTCTCTAAAGAAGAGATCAGATGTTGCAGAGTAGAGGAGTTGGCTTAATAAAGTGACCTCAGGAGTGGAGTCCAATGTGGTCTTTTGCTGCTGCAGCCCATCCACTTCAGTGTTCGATGTGTTGTGCATTCAGAGATGCTCGCCTACACACTATTGTTGTGACATGTGGTTATTTAAGTTACTCTCACCTTTTGTCATCTTGAACCAATCTGGTGATTCTCCTCGAGGTGTTTTCACCCACAGAACTACAGAACTGCCACTCACTGGGTGTTTTGGGGGGGGGGGGGTTGCACCATTTTTTGTAAGCTCTAAAGATTGTTGTGTGTGAAAGTCCCAGGAGATCAGTAGTTTCTGAGAAACTCAAACCACTCCATCAGGAACCAACAATTGTTCTACCGTCCAAGTCAGTTAGATCACATTTCTTCCCCATTCTGAAATTTGCTTGACCATGTCTGCATACTTTTATGCACTGAGTTGCTGCCACATGATTGGCTGATTAAATATTTGTGTTAACGAGCAGGTGTACAGATGTACCTAATGAAGTGGCCACTGAGTGTAGATGCGTGTTCATCCAGCATTTACTACTTCATGACACTGGTGTCCAGCCAAATTGGATGCGTTTTTCAATTGAGTCAAATACATTGCATATAAAGTAATGAAGTAATGCTGACTCTAGCAGTAAGTCACTTTGAATTATCACTTGAAACCTGCCCTAAACCTCATTGATTCATTGGGTCAGTTTTATTCTGCACTGCAGTTAGGTAATAAGGCTTATCTCATCTTGTTTTTGGATTCAGATTACAATAAGGGTGCTGTAAAAGACTCTTCTGAATAATGCTACTTGCTGCATTACTAACGTGGTTCATCAGATGCAGTGGTCAATGATACTTATGCTGTCATACTTAGGAAGTCGTGGCAGATTCAGTGTTCTCAAGGATGTTAATGTTATGCTGATCTTTCTGAACAGAATTAAGCATTTGGAGGGGCCATTATTATTGAACTGCAATGCTCATAACTTCAACTAACCACGTTTACAAAGTTCTGTGTATACTCATCATGATGTGGAAGATGCAGAATGTAATGATGTGCATGCTCATAAGGTCTGAATAATCACGTCTGTCTTGCTGATTTAATCTGCAACTTTCTGCTCCTAACAGTAATGCTGTTATTCACCTCTCAGCCTTATATAATGCTGTTAGGACTCTGCCTTCTGTCTCCAAGGACTGTAAAACCTGGAAACGGTGGGTGCACTCCAATTTTGACAGTGTTCATACCTGTGTCTGACTCTGTGCTTTTATATTTGTCGCAGTTCACCGTCACATTCTGTTCTTCTTTCAGGTCTTTTCATTGCTGCTTGCCGGCAGCTCAAATGCTGGTGTGTTCTTCAGATAAATAGTAATATGATGTACAGCTTGTGTGGTGTTGTGGGACTGCATGAGGCAAGCATTGCTTTCACGTGAGCAGGGCTTTTTCTAAAACTGCAGCACATTACAGTGTGCTCACCCGTGTGTACGTGACATTGCTCTATCCACAACCTTGTTCATACTGTCAGTCTTGTGAGTAAACTGAATCGGCCCACAAGTCACTCACGTGGCAATGTATGTGAACTATTCGCCCAGTGCAATGTTTCATTCAATTTACCACCTGAACCAATAGTCCGCCCTGCATTAGCCAGCTGCTTTCAAGTGCGCCTGCTGCAAACTTCCACCTAATCAGAATTTGTGTCAATATTATCAATGGGGTGTGCTCAACCTGGTCTGGTTGCATTCTGGGATTGATTATGTCTCTCCTCACGCGTGTGTACTTAGTACTTTCTCGATCACATTTTTCCGTTTTCCATTAGTGTTGATTAATTACTACACTCTTCCACCTGTGACTATTAATTTTCCTCCGTTTCCATCTGCAGCTTTGTATGTTATCTCTAAGTGTATATTAATTTATGCATAGGATGCTTTCAGTACACGGGTCATCAGATCTTTAAATGTTCTCCTTTGCATTGATATTCTTTTTGAAAGCAGGCTAAATTACAGATTGCATTAATAACATGCCGACGAACGTTTTTTGCCTGCCTTCTGTTCAACTTCATGAAAGATAATAATTTGTCGTGATTACAGTTTGAACATTTCAAAAGTATTTTGGAAATATAACAAAACATAACACCAAACGAAATCACACAAGAAGTTCTGATTATGAGGTTTACTGGTGCTCTGTGTTATATATTTTCAAATGTTCTATTCTCAATTGGACATCCTTGAAGCAATGGTAAATTACTTTTGTAAGTACAAAATCCTCGATTCAACCTCTTCAATCAATTATGTGAGCATACCAAAGAGGGCCAGTGGTTGTCATGCTCTAATGACTGTGCTCAGGAACGTGTACAGGATTGACCCTCATTCAGTTTGGTTCTGCAAATTGTGGGGCTTCCCCTCAGTTTAGCTACAGCCCTACATCTGCTACTGTATCACAGCATCTGTAGAGGGAAATGGGTTTCTCCTCATCATATGCAGGAAGTCAAGTCAAGTCAAGTCAAGTTTATTGTCATTTCGAGAATAAGCTGCTGGTACGGCACACAGTAAAAACGAAACAATGTTCCTCCAGGACCATGGTGCTACATGAAACAACATAAAACTACACTAGACTATGTGAGATAGCACTAGACTACGTAAAACAACATAAAAACTGCACTGGACTACATAAAGTGCACAAAACAGTGCAGGGCAGTACAATAATTAATAAACAAGACAGTAGGCACAGTAGAGGACAAATTACAACATAATAATAAATGATGTAGATGTTAGTCTAGACTCTGAGTATTGAGGAGCCTGATGGCTTGGGGGAAGAAACTGTTGCATAGTCTGGTCGTGAGAGCCCGAATGTTTCGGTACCTTTTGCCAGATGGCAGGAAGGAGAAGGGTTTGAGTGAGGGATGCGTGAGGTCCTTCACAATACTGTTAGCTTTGCGGGTGCAGCGTGTGGTGTAAATGCCTGTAATAGCGGGAAGAGAGATGATCTTCTCAGCTGACCTCACTATCTGCTGCAGGGTCTTGCGTTCCGAGACAGTGCAATTCCCAAACCAGGCAGTGATGCAGCTGCTCAGGATGCTATCAATACATCCTCTGTAGAATGTGGTGAGGATGGGGGTGTGGGAGATGGACTTTTCTCAGCCTTTGCAAAAAGTAGAGACGCTGCTGGGCTTTCTTGGCTATGGAGCTGGTGTTGAGGGACCAGGTGAGATTCTGCGCCAGGTGAACACCAAGAAATTTGGTGCTTTTAACGATCTCAACAGAGGAGCCGTCAATGTTCAGCGGAGAGTGGTCGCTCCGTGCTCTCCTGAAGTCAACAACCATCTCTTGTTCACATTCAGAGGCAGGTTGTTGGCTCTGCACCAGTCTGTTAGCCGCTGCACCTCCTCTCTGTATACTGACTCATAGTTCTTGCTGATGAGACCCACCACGGTCGTGTCATCAGGAAACTTGATGCGTGATTTGAGCTATGTATTGCTGCACAGGCGTGGGTCAGCAGAGTGAACAGCAGTGGACTGAGCACACAGCCCTGGGGGGCCCCCGTGCTCAGTGTGATGGTGTTGGAGACGCTGCTCCCAATCCGGACAGACTGAGGTCTCCCAGTCAGGAACTCTAGGATCCAGTTGCAGAGGGAGGTGTTCAGGCCCAGCAGTTTCAGCTTTCCAATCAGGTGCTGAGGAATGATTGTGTTGAATGCTGAACTGAAGTCTATGAACAGCATTTTGTCCAGGTGGGTGAGGGCCAGGTGGAAGGTGTTGGCGATGGTGTCGTCTCTTGAGCAGTTGGGATGATACGCGAACTGCAGGGGGTCCAGTGAGGGGGACAGCAGGGTCTTGATGTGCCTCATGACAAGCCTACTAGTCAACCACACAGTGCAGTAGCTCTAGCTCCTTGGCTTATAAGTTCATGTCTCATCAGAAGATTTTTATTTAAGACTATCTATAAACCAATTGAAAAACAATTGCTCATAGAATTTTGCAAATGAGCAAGAAATGTTTGAATCCTTGCCACCAGCCCCCTTCCAATTTCACTGTTACTGAAACTCCATTTCCTCCCAATTTTATTCTTGGTAATCAGTGATTTTAATCAGTTAATGATTCAGACAACAGAGCATCAAGTGGACCCTTATTAAAAGTGCATTTTGACCATTGGAAGTGCCCAAAAATTCATGCTGTTAATCCCCAGTTGTCACTTCTCAAGATTTTTTTATCAGAAGGCAACTTGATTTGATAATTCCAGATAAGCCATATAAAGTACTGGTAAAGTTAATCATTACATTTTTATAAATTTACCGGAGGTTGACAGGATGATCTACTTTGATGGTCAGTTTCCAGCTGTATTTTTGGGAATTATTGTTATTGTCACTGTTTACTCTTTAACTTCTGCTGCAAATGCACCTTGTTAATTTATTTGTGGTAATATTACTTTATGTGTTGTGTGCGTGAGTTATATGTATTATGTTGTGCACCTTGGTCCGGAGGAATGTTGTTTCGTTTGGTGATATACATGTGAATGGATGAATGACAGTAAACTTAGCTTCAATTTGGAGTTGACTTGAAAAGCCTTCAAACAAGTCCTAGTCTATCACGTATTATAAAAATGTATTATTAGGAAATTAGAGGGGAATGTAACTCATGCTGGGATCAAATATCCAGCCTTTCAGTTCTGCCTATCATCATCATTATTATCAATTACAAAAAAACGGCATGCTTTGGACTCAGTAACCTGGGTGGGTTTTTGTGCATATGAAAAATAATCAAGAAGTGATTGGACTAAGAAATACTGATAGATGAACTGCTTTATGTTTGCAGGACAACTGTCGCCGTGCAGAAAATGTACTCCGGCTCTGGATTATTGAAGCAAAAGATTTAGCCCCTAAAAAGAGGTACTTCTGTGAACTGTGCCTGGATGACACACTTTATGCACGAACTACCAGTAAAATGAAAGCAGATAACCTTTTTTGGGGTGAGCACTTTGAATTTTACACTTTGCCAATGGTCAGGAATATTACTGTGCATATTTACAAGGATATGGACAAGAAGAAAAAGAAAGATAAGAATAATTATGTGGGATTAATCAATATTCCAATCACTAGTGTCACTGGACGACAGTTCATAGAGAAATGGTACCCTGTCAGCACACCAAACTCAAACAAGGGCAAAGGAGGAAGCCCTTGTATCCGCATTAAATGCCGCTATCAGACAATTGCCATTCTGCCTATGGAACTATATAAGGAGTTTGCAGAGTTTGTCACCAATAACTATACCATGTTGTGCTCTGTTCTGGAGCCAGTTATCAGTGTGAAGAACAAAGAAGAGATGGCCTGTGCACTTGTTCATATCCTGCAAAGTACTGGTCGTGCAAAGGTAGGCAAAACAATTACTACAGTGATATTGGAACTGCCTTCTATCTTTTGTTGTGATAATAAGCTGAACCAGATAAAAATATTGACACCTTATCAGCAAATTTGAACAATGAAATTCTTCTGTGTTTTTTTTAATGTTTCAACTGTTTATTTCAGTCAATTTAAACTGCTGGGTCTTTCAGCGGCATCTTGTTCTATTCAGACCCCATGAAGTAATTGATATTTTCTAGGTGGTTGTTAATCTGTGTGCATATTTGTCATTTGAAACTCTAAGTTTGGATGTTAAAAACCAGTAGAGTCGTGGATTTTCCTGAGAGATGAACATATTGGTACAAATTTAGCTGATCTCCTGCGACCTGTCTCAGTTGATGGCACTTTTTTATTTGGTTTAGAACTCTGATGCAGTGAGACAACACAATGTGAAAACATATTGGCCTTCTACCATGATACCAGGCAAGGAAACAAACCATTCAGTGATTGCCGCCCAGTCAGCTGACGGTAACTGTTGAGGCTCATTGATGAAGGACAGCTGGGGAGAATGGGGAGAATTCTTACACCATCATCGGTTTGCTCTTCTGGGATTACATTGGAACCATTTCACTGGGGTTTCCACTGAGAACCCACACACATTCAAATCTTTATCAGTCTTCCTAAAGCAGAAAATATTCTATCATTCTATATCTTTCCAAATAGTAATTCTCACATTTCTTGCTGTTGAATATGACATAATTTAGATTAAATTATTAAATATAATCTTTGATGTGGTTTGAATCCATTATAGCTGAAGCCCTTTTATCGATGCTATTTTTGACCAACCAGTAAAATACAGTCATTGATATTGCCTATATCTATTGCAGCAGTGTGTAAATCACAGATCTTGCAATGTCAAGCCTTTATCAAAATGGACTGAATTGTCCACCCTGTCAGTTGTGTATATCCTGTTTCCCTCTCTTACCTTATCTCCATACCTGCCCATCACCTCCCTCTGGCGCTCCTCCATCTTCCCTTTCTTCCATGGTCTTCTATCCTCTTCTGTCAGATTGCCCCTTCTCCATGTATCTCTTTCACCAACCAACTTCCCAGCTCTTTACTTCACCCTCTTCTCTTCTCCTGGTTCCAACTATAACCCACCACCTTGTATTTCTTCCTCCCCTCCCCACACCTTCTCCCATCCTTTCCGGTCCTGAAGAAGGGTCTCAGCCCGAAACATCAACTGTTTATTCTTTTCCATAGATACGGCCTGACCTCCTGAGTCCCTCAGCATTTTGTGTGTCTTACTTCGGATTTCCAGCATCTGCAGATTTTCTTGCAGCTGTGTGTGTCGTTGGCATTCCTACTCCCTGGGTCTTTGAACTTCCCATCTCTGGGCTTTTGCAAATTGATGTCATCAAATGAAAATAAATATTACTTCTCTGCAGCTGTGTCTTGTCTGTAGTTCAGTCACAGTCTTTTGAAGTTTAAACATTTGAAATAATCCCCACTGTGGCAATTTAATCTGTTTTTGTGTTATGTTCTCTGTTTTATATTGGAGTGGTTTATTGTTTATTTGTTTTTTTGGAATATTTATCACTAAGGCTGAGATTTCCAATATTTTCTTGTTCAGTTTTAAATCTCTTCCGTTTCTGTCTCCACTTGCGAGAGAAAGGCATGCCAATCATTCATAATTGTTGCTACAGCTGTCTGCAGCAGAAAATTCTCATTAAAGCTCAGAAGATAAAGAACCTTTGCTAGAATAAGGTCACAGCTACTGTGTTTGTCATTATATTGAATGAGCAATTACAATGGAAACTCTGTTGCAACTCGTGTTTCAGAACTGTGCCCCAGGTCAGGTAACTGTCAGGAGGCAATAATGGACCATGTGAACTCGGGCTATATCTCTGATTATTTAGTAACCTTTGTCTGCAAGAGCAACCTTCTGAGCTGCTGCATTGGCTCAGTGGGTTAATGATATTCTGTCTGATAAAAGAGTCCTGAGACCGGGGTGGCGGGGGTGAGGGGGGCTGATCTACACCCTGGAACGTTGTACAAGGCCCTTTCTATCACTAATGTGGATGTAAAACGTACCATGTCACAGTTTACAAGACCTGGGATTCCCCATTCCCTCACTGCAGCTGTCCTTCAACATCATAAAAACAAGTTATCTGACCATTTTCAGATTAATTTATTTGCCACATGTATATCAAACTGTACAGTGAAGCGTCTTGGCCTGAAATGTCGACTGTACCTCTTCCTAGAGACACGAAGGGTCTTGGCCTGAAATGTCGACTGTACCTTTTCCTAGAGATGCTGCCTGGCCTGCTGCGTTCACCAGCAACTTTGATGTGTGTTGCTTGAATTTCCAGCATCTGCAGAATTCCTGTTATATACAGTGAAATGTGTCATTTCCCTTAACAACCAACATTCGGGCGCCGGCATAGCATGCTCACACTGCTTAGCAGAAAACAACACAACAGCAAACAAGCCCCTTTCCTCTCTTCACCCACACACCCCTCCAACCCCAGGATAGACCGCTGAGCCTCCAGCAGAGTTGGGGACAGTAGCCCTCCATCTTTCCCCAGCGCACTTCACATTGATGTTCATGCGGTGTGCTAAAGCTGGCTTCTGCATTTCTCATATCACAGTGTTATGATACTTCAAAGAAGATACTCCTCTAGATCTGCAATTCTTTCAAATTTCTTAGGATTGTGATAGGTACCATAAATATGCAAGTTCAGTATTGACGGAACGGTGTTGGAGAATCCTAAGTTTGACTTTTGTCTCTTTGAGTGTGACAATGAATGAAAGAGATCTTAAATGATTAGCTGGAATGTTATACTTGGCTGTTTTTAAAAATTAGAACATAGAACATAGAGCAGTACAGGACAGTACAGGCCCTTCGGCCCATATTTAATCTTCATACCTTCCCTTGAAAGCAATTTACAGACTTTTAAAACCAAGGTACTCTTGTTTGCCAGTGTTATAACAGAAAACAGCGTCCTGAAGAAGGCTTTTGGCCTGGAACGTTGACTGTTTATTCATTTCCATAGATGCTGTTGATCCTGACCTGTTGAGTTCCTCCAGCATTTTATGTGCGTTACTCTAGATTTCCAGCATCTGCAAAATCTCGTGTTTATAAAACAGTGTAATTTTATGTTTCCTGAAAATTTCACGAACATGTTTTTGTTTGCTTTATTGTGTGTTGAATTATCTGACCAAAGGGGAACAAGGATGAGATATGTGGGGAGGGGGAATAATTTGCCAACTGGAAACTGCTTGGCTTAGAGTCATTGTCTTTGCCAGTTCACTAATTGTGGCACATTGATTTCGCTAAAACATCATTGTCTGAAATTACAGCATCTCAGGGTTGCATATGGTGGCATATATGTACCTTGATACTTTGAACTTTGTACAAAATTACTGCATTTTCTGCAAATCTGCAGAAAAAAATGCTTCTTTTCTTGAATTGTAGAACCTTTAAGATGGAACTGTTGGAAAACGAAGTGCTGTTTCTTTTTCCTAAAATTCTATGCACTGCACTTGACAGGGCTTTTGATTTGACCATTCCATTTCACTTACTTTGGGTTCTCACCCATTTCCTCATGGGATTACTCCTGAATCCATCTTTTGGCAAACCAGAAGTTCAGTGAGTTGTCATCTGCCATTTCCAACATTCAAACTCACAGCCATCCTCACACCCATCTTTCACTCTCCTTTCTGCATTCATAAAGAAACATTCCCGTCCCAAACCATCTTGCTTTCCAGCCACATAAGATACCGTACTTGTTCTTTTGCATCCTTCTGTTCCCACCAACCAAACATCTTTTACAGGTAAAACAACAAAATACTTCTACAGTGATAAAATGCTTTGAGAGGTTGATCATGACTAGACTGAATTCCTGCCTCAACATGGACCTGGACCCATTGCAATTTGCCTGTCACCACAATAGGTCAACGGCAGATGCAATCTCAATGGCTCTTCACATGACTTTAGACCACCTGGATGACACAAACACCTATGTCAGGAGGCTGTGCATTAACTATAGGTCACCATTTACTATCATCATTCCCATAATCCTGATTGAAAAGTTGCAGAACGTGGGTCTCTGCAACCCCCTCTGCAATTGGATCCTTGACTTCCTAACTGGAAGACCACAATCTGTACAGATTGGTGATAACATATCCTCTCGCTCACGATCAATACTGGTGCACCTCAGTGGTGAGTGCTTAACCCACTGCTCTACTCTCTATGTACCCATGACTGTGTGGCTAGGCAAGGCTTAAACACTAAATATGCTGATGATACAACCATTGATGGTAGCATCTCAGATGGTGACGAGAGGGCATACAGGAGTAAGATATGCCAACTAGTAGAGTGGTATTGCCGCAACAACCTGGCACTAAAACATCAGTAAGCCGAAAGAGCTGATTGTGGTCTTCGGGAAGGGTAAGACGAAGGGCCACATAGCAATCCTCAGAGGGATCCGAAGTGGAGAGAGTGAGCAGTTTCAAGTTCCTGGGTGTCAAGACCTCTGAGGATCTAACCTGGTTCCAACATATTGATGTAGTTATAAAGAAGGCAAGACAGCGGCTATACTTTATTAGGAGTTTGAAGAGATTTGGTATGTCAGGCTGTATACATACATCTTCTGATGCTTCTGGACACATCTTCAGTGATGTTCCTGGAATCATCGGGTGTTTTGGGTCTTTCGACATCATACAACCTCCTCCAGGTGACCCAGCTGGGGCTGATCAGATCTCAGCTTGTGTCCAGATGGCTAGCTTCTTATGACTCCATGGCTCCCCTCTTTTGAGCCACAGCCATCTTGAGGCCCCCTCTGCCACATCAGTGGTACTGCGGATGGCTCTCCTCTTCAACAAATATACTCAAAAACTTCTATAGGTGTAACGTGGAGAGCATTCTGACAGGCTGCATCACTGTCTGGTATGGGCGGGGGGCTACACACAGGACCGAAAGAGACTGCAGAGGGTTGTAAATTTAGTCGGCTCCATCTTGGGTACTAGCATACAAAATACTCAGGACATCTTCAAGGAGTGGTGTCTCAGAAAGGCAGCATCCATTATTAAGGACCCCTAGCACCCAGAGCATGCTCTTTTCTCACTGATACCATCATGTAGGAGGTACAGAAGCCTGAAGTCAACCAACTTCACGAGTCATGCCGGTGATAGTGGTCGGTGGGACTAGGTGAGAGTAAGAGTTAGGCACGGACTTGAAGGGCCGAGATAGCCTGTTTCTGTGCTGTAATTGTTATATGGTTATGAATATGTATACAACATTAATTTCTTGTTGGAACTATTACCAACCTGTTGATGAAACTGATAATTGTCACAGTGCTGTAGCTGGTAGAGCTGCTGCCTCGCTGTTCCAGTGACATCTGTTCAGTCCTTACCTTGGGTGCTGTGTGTGTGTGGAATCTGCACTTTCTCTCTATGTTTGCATGGGTTTCTTCTGGTTTCCTCCACAGATAGGTTAATTGACCACTGTAGATTGCCTCTTATGTGTGGATGTGTGGTATTTGGAGAAAATTGATAAGAATACAAGGAGAATACAGTGGCTTAGAGTAAAACTGGTGTCAATATGAGCGCTTGGTGGTCTGCGTTATCTCATTTAGCTGAAGAACCTATTTCCATGCAGAATCTCTTCATGATAATGTGACTGTAACCTATCTAACCCTGCTCCAATGCAACTGAATGGTTTGAAAACTGATTCCACCGAACAGTATTGCATTCAGTTTTGCTTAAATTCTCTCTTGCTAACATTTTGTCTTTTTGTTTAATTAATGCTTTTGAGAAATGTGTGAATCACTACTCATGATTGACGTGTTATTTATAGCACAGCATTCTCAGGTTAACAACTGAATTGGTGTTAATTTGACTGCACCACATTATAAAACTCGGTCAAAGTGGTGCCTGCTATGACATTATCTGCACTGGTTCAAATTATCCTGGACGGTCTGAAAGATAAGGGAGATGTATGTTGATTGTAATTGCTTGGAACCACTTGATTTTTTTATTCAGTAAGCGCTTCATGCTGCTGCTCAATCTTTATTATGTTTTTACAGTCTTCAGTATTGTCTGTATTATGCTCAGCTACTTTAGAAACAGGTATCATGTCATTTCTTCTTAACAGTCAAATTTTTGGATAATTTTATGTGTTGGAATGCCCACATAAGAGGATTTCAATATCAAATGTTCTTTCTTCATTGGCATAAACGTCAAGATCTCAATGTCTCAGAAACAGAAGTTTTTACATTGCTTCTCTTTCCCAATAACTACATTTAAAGAATTAACCTGAAGCTACACAGAGTCACATATTGAATGCCCCGTGTTTGGCTCAGTGCCAGCTCCTGTACACAGTAGGTAATGGGGAATGATCCACTCACCTAGATAGGCCTCATTTCCAGTCTCTATGCTTTCACAAATTGGTCTTAATCTCTTTAGATTGAAGCTCTGTGAGTGAGTGCTCATGTTAGTGAAGGTGAAGATTTCATTTTCTCAACACTTTATAGAACATCAGCTGTTGCCCACCATTGAGGCTTTTAATTCATTCTGCATTCAGGATTTCCTGACGGACCTGGTGATGTCTGAGGTGGATCGATGTGGGGAGCATGATGTTCTCCTCTTCAGGGAAAATACCTTAGCAACAAAAGCCATAGAAGAATATTTGAAGCTTGTTGGCCAGAAGTACCTCCATGATGCCTTAGGTAAGATACAATGATATATGAATATTCTGGTCTGTCTTCGGTTCACTGATGCTACTGCTATCACACAGGTGCCCTGGAGCAGTTTGGTATAGGAAAATACATGCAAATATATGAGGGAGGATGACAAACATTGTATTTCCCCCCTCCTCTAAATGTAAATAATAATGACCCAAATTTGACTGGATTTACCTGGGATATTATTCGATCTTTTTGCAGTATTGGGAAACTCTGTCCTCTTTCACATTAGTGACAAAATCATGCCATAAGAAAAGTTTACGTGAATGTACACTTGCTGTAGAAATCAGACTCAGAAGCAAGTGCTGGCCGTTGTTGTCCCCAAGGTCAATTGTTGACTTCAAATCTAGAGTTGATTTACACAAAATCATTGAAAGCATAAGAGTATAGGCCAAGACGTATTCACCACAGTAGGTGCACGGCTGGTTCTGACACTGCAGTATTGATACCCTGTGACAGTGTGCAGAATGATATTTGCTTCCAAAACTGGTTTCCAGTGGAGAGAGCCAACCAGGGACCTTTCCTGCAATCTGCTGCAGTGCTTACAACACAAACTAGTGGATGCTTTCCTCTCATGAGAATATATATTCAAATAGGGAATGAAGGATATACCATACTCTTTATTTTTATATAATAGCTTCTCACCACCTGCCCTGTGAAACCCTTAAGACCACCTCTAATTCTGCTGATTTCCAGAGAACACTAGCACAGTCTATTGCCTTATTTCAAAGGGCAACTTTACATCCCAGAGTCTGTTGAATATCCTTCTGAAGCAAATAAATCCTTCTTTGGTGAAGGAAACCAAAATTGTGACCTGGGTAGTCTCCCCAAGCCCTGTGTGCATACAGCACCTCCTTACATTTTAACTCCTACCCTCTCGCAATGTAGCCTAGAGTAAAAAGTACTTTCCAAATGATTGTAATTCTGAAAGAAGCATTCCCAAGGTTCTCAAATGTCGACATTTACTAAGTTCTCTTTGTATTTGTACCCTTGTAAATAAGTTCACTATACTTCAGTTCAAGTATTATCTCAATGCCCAATCACTTAAATGTAATTTTCCAACTTCCACCCTGCCCTCAAATTCACCTGGTCTATTTCCAACACCCCGCTTCCCTTTCTCAACCTCTCTATTTCAATCTCTGGAGAATGCTCATCCAGCAATGTCTAGTACAAACCAACGGACTTTCACAACTACCTAGACTATACCTTATCCCACCCTACTAGTAAAAACCATATAACCATACAATTACAGCACGGAAACAGGCCATCTCGGCCCTTCTAGTCCGTGCCAAACTCTTACTCTCACCTAGTCCCACCAACCTGCACTCAGCCCATAACCCTCTATTCCTTTGCTGTCCATATATCTATCCAATTTAACTTTAAACGACAATATCAAACCTGCCTCATCCACTTCTGCTGGAAGCTCGTTCCACACAGCTACCACTCTCTGAGTAAAGAAGTTCCCCCTCATGTTACCCCTAAACTTTTGCCCTTTAACTCTCAACTCATGTCCTGTTGTTTGAATCTCCCCCATTCTCAATGGGAAAAGCCTATCCACGTCAACTCTTTCAATCCCCCTCATAATTTTAAACACCTCTATCAAGTCCCCCCTCAACCTTCTACGCTCCAAAGAATAAAGACTTAACTTGTTCAACCTTTCTCTGTAACCTAGGAGATGAAACACAGACAACATTTTAGTAAATCTCCTCTGTACTCTCTCAATTTTATTGACATCTTTCCTATAATTCGGTGACCAGAACTGTACACAATACTCCAAATTTGGCCTTACCAATGCCTTATACAATTTCAACATTACATCCCAACTCCTATACTCAATGCTCTGATTAATAAAGGCCAGCATACCAAAAGCTTTCTTCACCATCCTATCCACATGAGATTCCATCTTCAGGGAACAATGCACCATTATTCCTAGATCCCTCTGTTCTACAGCATTCTTCAATGCCCTATCACTTACCATGTATGTCCTATTTTGATTAGTCCTACCAAAATGTAGCACCTCACATTTTTCAGCATTAAACTTCATCTGCCATCTTTCAGCCCACTCTTCTAACTGGCCTAAATCTCTCTGCAAGCTTTGAAAACCTACTTCATTATCCACAACTCCACCTATCTTAGTATCATCTGCATAAAACGCCATCCCCTTTTCTCAATTTCTCCGTCTCTGCCACATATCCTCTCAGGAGGTGGCTTTTCATTCTAGAGCAAAGGAGATGTCCTCCTTTTTCAAAGAAGGGGGCTTCTCTTCCTCCATCGTCAATGCTGCCCTCAACCGCATCTCTTCCATTTTACACACATCTGCTATTACCCATTCTCCCACTACCCTGCCAGGGATAGGGTTCCCCTTGTCTTCACTTAGCACCCCACTAACCTCATCATTCTCCGAAACTTCTGCCACCTCCAACGGGATCCCACCACCAAGCTCATCTTTCCCTCCCCCCACACCCCACCAAATTTCAGCTTTCCGCAGGAATTACTCCCTACAGGATTCCCTTGTCCATTCATCCCTCCTGGCACTTATCCTTATAAAGGGAATAAGTGCCACGCCTGCCCCTACACCTCCTCCCGCACTACCATCCAGGGCCCTAAATAGTCCTTTCAGGTGAGGTGATACTTCACCTGTGAGTCTGTTGGGGTCATTTACTGTGTCTGGTGTTCCTGGTGTGGTCTCCTGTATATCGGTGAGACCCAATGTAGATTAGGAGACCGCTTCGCCGAGCATCTATGCTCCATCCACCAGAACAAGTGGGATCTCCAGTGTCCACCCATTTAAATTCTACTTCCCATTCCCATTCCTATTCCGATATGTCCATCCATGGCCCCCTGCACTGTTGTGATGAGGCCACACTTAGGCTGGAGGAACAAGACATATTACATTTGGGTAGCCTCCAACCTGGTGGCATGAACAGCAATTTCTCAAACTTCTGGTAATGCCCCCCAACACCCCCCCACTTCTCCATTTCCCATCCCCTTTTCCCTCTCTCACCTCATCTCACCAATCAACTTCCCAGCTCTTTACTTCATCCCTCCCCCTCCAGGTTTTACCTATCATCTGGTGTTTCTCTGTCCCCTCCCTCCACGTGTTGGGCACGTGGCCAAGTGGTTAAGGTGTCCGTCTAGTTACCTCAAGGTTGCTAGTTCGAGCCTCAGCTGTGACAGCGTGTCTGTGCCCTTGAGCAAGGCACTTAATCACACATTGCTTGAGTCCGTGCGAGGAGTGGCGCGCTACACAGACTTCCAATCCATGCCTTGTAAGGCATGAAAATGCCCGATGCAGGCCTCTCATGGTCTGAGTCAACGTTCCCTCCCTCCCTCCCTCCCCTCCCCCCACCTTTTACATTTACTCCTAGGCTTCTTTTCTCCAGTCCTGCTGAAGAGTTTTGGCCAAAAATGTCGACTGTACTTTTTTCCATAGATGCTGCCTGGCCTGCTGAGTTCCCCCAGCCTTCTGTGTGTGTTGCTCGGATTTCTAGCATCTGCAGATTTTCTCTTGTTTGTGATGTAATTTTCTGTGTTTACTTGCTACCTGATTTTACATTGTATCTTAGGAACACTGAGCCCTCTGATCAAAGTCGTTAGGTTCCTGAGACTCAAGCACTGATTCTTGTGGAAGGCCACCGGTTACATCTAAAAATGACATCTTTATTCTTGTAACACACGCAAAATGCTGGAGGAACTTATCAGGTCAGGCAGCATCTATGGAGGGGAATAAACAATTTTGGACCAAGACCCTCAGAAGAAAAAAAATAATTCATCAGAAGCAACACACAGAAAGTGTGGCAGGAGCTGAGCAGGTCAGATAGCATTTATGGAAATGAATAAACAGTCGACATTTCAGACTGAGAGCCTTCTTCAGGGCTGGAAAGGAAGGGGTAAAATGCTGGAATAAAAAGTGGGGGAAGGGGAAGGAGGCAAGCTGGAAGGTGAAAGGTGAAACTATATGGGTGGGAAAGGTAAAGGGCTGGAAAAATAAGGAATTTGATGAGAGAGGAGAGTGGACCAAAGGAGAAAGAGAAGGGCGGAGGGGACCCAGCGTGAAGTAATAGGCAGGTGAGAAGAGGTAAAATGTCAGAGTGGGGTATGGGGGGGTGGATTTTTTGTCGGAAGGAGAAATCAATATTCATGCCATCAAGTCGGAGGCTACCAAGATGGAATATAAGGTGTTGCTCCTCCACCCGAGGTGGTCTCATCGTTGCACAAGAGGAGGCCATGGACCGACATGTTGGAATCCAGATTTAAAATGCTTGGCCACTGGGAAGTTCTGCTTGTGCTGAATGGAGCAGAGGTAATCAACCACCCTCAAACCACTTGGGTGCCCTCCCCTTTCTCTTTCTTCAGTGGCCCACTCTCTTCTCCTATCAAATTCCTTGCACTCTAGCCCTTGACCTTTCCCACATCACCTTCCAGCTAGTTTCCTTCTCCTCCCTCAGCTTTTTTATTCTGGCATCTTCCCCCTTCCCTCTCAGTCCTGAAGAAAGGTCTTGGTTCGAAATGCCGACAGTTTATTCATTTCAATAGATGCTGCCTGACCTGCGAGTTTCTCCAGCATTTTGTGTGTGTTTGGATTTCCAGCATCTGCAGACTTTCTCATGTTCAAGATTCATCAAAAGCAACTCTCTTTGAAACCAAATGTGTTGATTTTGATGCTGGACTTGTTTGCTAAATAAAAAGAGCTTTTGTTGCTGCAAATTATCTGTGTACTTTTCCATTTCTTAAGATTGTGCTTAATGATGATCAGTGAGCACAGAGGCAAGAATTTGATCTTTGTTGAACCAATGAGGTGTCACTGTTCTTGTGGTTTAGAATGTAGTGGTCCTATTGTTCCAGTAAACAATAATACTAACCTAATTTTACCTGCTTGTATCCTGTTTCAGGAGAGTTCATAAAGGCACTTTATGAATCAGATGAAAATTGTGAGGTGGACCCAAGTAAGTGTTCGTCGAGTGAACTGCCAGAACATCAGAGTAACCTCAAAATGTGTTGTGAATTGGCTTTCTGCAAGATTATCAACTCTTACTGGTAAGGAACTGTCATTTGGGAAGGAAGTGAAGGGAAACTGAATGTAAATATTTTTTTTCAAAGAAGATGTCAGATTTCTGAATTATCTGGTCTGTTAATAGTACCAGTTAAATTCCAATAATCCACTATTCATCAATTTGAAAATCTGCATAGTCTGGCATCTGCTTCACCCAGTGATGTTTTGCGCTCCCTTTTACACTCCAGGAGGTCCCTGTTTCTGTAATCTCCATCATTGGGACCCAGGTTTGCATTCTTCTTTTTCCACTCATGGGGCTTTGGTTCCCATACTTATCAATGCTCATTGAGGCCCCACTTCCCATTTCTCCATTTTACTCTGTAGGGTCCTGGTTTTAAGCCTCCCTTTTACACTCATTGGGACTCCTGTTCCTGCATTTCCTTTGAACCTTTCTGGTTCACTGAAAAAACTATTGTCACACTGTGTAACATTGAGAAAAATGAATTAATAGGCTGTTGGCATATTATAGAAATAACATCGAATAATCCAGAAAGCCTGCCAGTCTAGCACCACCAAAGTACAAAGTGTGCCAGCTTATCAGTCTTATTGATTTATCTATGCTACAAATTAATGGGACAATAGGGAGGCTATTCAGCAATCCTTGTTCATTCATGTACCTGTCTCTTGAGCTTTCTGTGGCCCTTAATTATTTCTGCCAAATTCAGTCATCTAGAAATCCATTGCACATCTTGTGTGACAAAATCTTCCTTTTTTTCTCTTTAGCAGTTTGAATTTTTATCTGTTATGTTTATGTTTCTACATTCTGTTTTCCCATCAGTGCTGAATTTGTATTTATCTTTCTCTTTCTTGCACCTACTCCGACAGAAATATTTTGTTAGTTAATTATTTTATGGAGAATTTTGGAATGTGAAGGTAGCCAGAAGATGATCTCAAACCCAGTATGAATAAATATAAGCACTATAATTCTGATATAGCATCCAGAAAATTAGGAATATCCATGATGGATGAGAGGAAGCTAAAGTCTGTGCAGGCCAAATACCAGTTCGTCTGCCACATGACTCATCTATTTTTCTTAACTTTGTTTTTTTTTCAGTGTGTTTCCACGGGAACTTAAAGAAGTCTTTGCCTCGTGGAAGCAGCAATGTTTAATCCGTGGGAAGCACGAAACCAGCGAGCGCCTAATCAGTGCCTCACTCTTCCTACGTTTCCTCTGTCCTGCAATCATGTCACCCAGCCTCTTTGGCCTGATGCAGGAGTATCCAGATGATCGAACTTCTCGCACCCTCACCCTCATTGCCAAAGTCATCCAGAATCTTGCCAATTTTACCAAGTACGTTATGCAGTGCCATGTGTGCTGAATTGATCTCATTGCTTGAGTTGTTATGTGAGTCAAGGTTAATTATTTGTTTTGTATTGAAATTTCATCTGTATTATGAATTCTGATAGCCCTAATTTGTATTTTGTAATTCTTGAAAGTCTAAATTAATATCTGAGAGTGAATAATTTAATCATGGGGATCAGCAGTTTATAGTGAGCTTTAGAGAAAGTAATTCTAAAGACAAGTAAAGAAGTGTGTTGACTATGGTTACGAGTCCATTCAGCATTCTGATTTGCTGAATATGAGGGTGCAGGATGCTAAATCTACAACTTCATGTATGTCTGGTAGCTAGAGATAGTCTGTTAAGAACTAATTTTAGTTGGAGACAATGTTCTGCAGGCTACACTGATAACAAATGTTTAACCCATACATCATTTCCCACTGTGACAGTCAGCACTTCATCTTTCAATCACTTCCACTGATTTCCATAGGTTTGGGAACAAAGAAGAATACATGGCGTTTATGAATGATTTTTTGGAACATGAATGGAGTGGGATGAAACGTTTTCTGGTGGAAATCTCAAACCTAGACACAATATCTAACACGCCAGGCTTTGAAGGATATATTGACCTTGGTCGTGAGCTCTCTGTCCTGCACTCATTGCTCTGGGAAGTGGTGTCACAACTTGATAAGGTATTTGAATTGACTATTTAGTATTGTAGTTGAGGCACAATATTAAGCATTTTAATAGTCTGATATTTTTAATCTTATGCATGTTTTATTTTTGCACATTTTAATACTTTACTGCTTTAACATTTTAAACTTCACTTTTCTGATTAATGCTGAAATAATGAGGCTAGCATTTTTATTTCAGAAGGCCAGAAAACATTATTCATTGATGTTTCTATTTGAGAGACTTGTGTTGTATGGAATAGTGAGGTATAGTTGGAGAAGTGATGCTGTGGAGCTAATATGAGCTGTGATGACTTAGGGGGGCAAACATGAGATGCATCCCAGAGAAATAATGCAAGCTAAGGAGTTTTTCTCTCAACAGAATCTATAAAATCAAGGAGTTGGCATAATGGTTGTTAATTTAGAAGAGAAGTTAGTAATCTTGTAGTTACTGAAAATGGATTATGCTTTTTGTTGGTTAGGAATGATAATGTATTTGGTAATTAAATTGAAACAAATTTTTTTGGTCTGGCTGAACTTCTCTCAAGTTACTTCAGCAAAATTTTAGAAGAAGAATGGTTTTAAAAACTAGCTCTACAATTGATTGAAGGTGCAAAAGACTCCAGGTGCTGTGCCCTAAAGAACAAATCACTGGAGGAGCACAGCAGATCAGGAAGCAATTGATTGTCGTCATTGCAGATCAAGACCTTGCATTAGGATTGAGGGTGTAGAGTGGATATAGCCAAGGTAAAGAAGTGAAAGGGAGGAGCAAGGCATGGGCTTATTGATGTAGCTGGATCCAGGTAGGGAGGGGGACGATGGAAAGATAGAGCTAGGTAGGGGAGGAGAAGGGAGGAGTTGGGAGACACTGACTGGTGGTGATAGGCAGAGATAAAGAAAATCGGGCAAGGGAGAACAAAGAGCTGATGGAGCCAGGTGAGAAGAGAGGATGATGGTAGAGACAGAGTTTGGAAGGTAATACACATATACAAGAAACTGTATGTGCTGAGATGTGATGGAACCAGTTGAGATTCAATAGATAAAGTGTGTGGGTGACAAGTAGATAGAACCAAATGGGAGAGGAAATCAAAACTGTATGACCAGGAAGGTCACTGGAGAATGTGTGTGGATCAGAAGCAGAGAGAAAGGAGGAGATGGAATGTGGACTTTCTGAAACTGGAAAATTCAATGTACAGTTGAAGTCAGAAGTTTTACATACACCTTAGCCAAATACATTTAAACTCAGTTTTTCACAATTCCTGACACTTAATCCTAGAAAACATTCCCTGTCTTAGGTCAGTTAGGATCACTATTTAAGAATATGAAATGTCAGAATAATAGTAGAGAGAATGATTTATTTCAGCTTTTATTTCTTTCATCACTTTCCCAGTGGGTCAGAAGTTTACATACACTTTGTTAGTATTTGGTAATATTGCCTTTAAATTGTTTAACTTGGGTCAAATGTATTGGGTAGCCTTCCACAAGCTTCTCACAATAAGTTGCTGGAATTCCTCCAGACAGAACTGGTGTAACTGAGTCAGATTTGTAGGCCTCCTTGCTCGCACACGCTTTTTCAGTTCTGCCCACAGATTTTCTATCGGATTGAAGTCAGAAAATGATGTCAAGTCTGGTTCATCCTTGGGAGCAATTTCCAAACGCCTGAAGGTACCACGTTCATCTGTACAAACAATAGTACACAAGTATAAACGCCATGGGACCACACAGTCATCATACCGCTCAGGAAGGAGATGCATTCTGTCTCCTAGAGATGAACGTTCTTTGGCATGAAAAGTGCAAATCAATCCCAGAACAACAGCAAAGGACCTTGTGAAGATGCTGGAGGAAACAGGTAGACAGGTATCTATATCCACAGTAAAACGAGTCCTATATCAACATAACCCGAAAGGCTGCTCAGCAAGGAAGCAGCCACTGCTCCAAAACCGCCATAAAAAAGCCAGACTACAGTTTGCAAATTTACATGGGGACAAAGATCTTACTTTTTGGAGAAATGTCCTCTGGTCTGATGAAACAAAAATTGAACTGTTTGGCCAAAATGACCATCGTTATGTTTGGAGGAAAAAGGGTGAGGCTTGCAAGCTGAAGAACACCATTCCAACCGTGAAGCATGGGGTTGGCAGCATCATGTTGTGGGGGTGCTTTGCTGCAGGAGGGACTGGTGCACTTCATAAAATAGATGGCATCATGAGGAAGGAAAATTATGTGGATATATAGAAGCAACATCTCAAGACTTAAGCCAGGAAGTTAAAGCTCAGTCGCAAATGGGTCTTCTAAATGGACAATGACCCCAAGCATACCTCCAAAGTTGTGGCAAAATTGCTTAAGGACAACAAAGTCAAGGTATTGGAGTAGCCATCACAAAGCCCTGACCTCAATCCGATAGAAAATTTGTGGGCAGAATTGAAAAAGCGTGTGCGAGCAAGGAGGCCTACGAACCTGACTCAGTTACACCAGTTCTGTCTGGAGAAATTCCAGCAACTTATTGTGAGAAGTTTGTGGAAGGCTACCCAATACATTTGACCCAAGTTAAACAATTTAAAGGCAATGCTACCAAATACTAACAAAGTGTATGTAAACTTCTGACCCACTGGGAAAGTGATGAAAGAAATAAAAGCTGAAATAAATCATTCTCTCTACTATTATTCTGACATTTCACACTCTTAAAATAAAGTAGTGATCCATACTGACCTAAGACAGGGAATGTTTTCCAGGATTAAATGTCAGGAATTGTGAAACACTGAGTTTAAATATATTTGGCTAAGGTGTATGTAAACTTCTGACTTTAACTATACGTGCCATTGGGATGCAGACTCCAAGTTGAGTTAGAAACTGCAATTGATTTCCAGTTTTAAGAAGGCCACAGGATAGGACATTTGGTCGTTCATCTGTTGTACAGATGCAGTGTCAATTTTATTGCTCCTCATTCCCCTCTCCCACTTCCTTTCCAATTCACTGCTCCTCCCATTAGAGAATTGAAATCCAGTGTTGATGGTGCTCGTGAAACATGCTGCTGGAACTTGAGTCTCATTTTGCAATCACTGATTCCCCTTCGTTGGCTCAAATCAACATCTGTTTATTTTATCTCTAATGTTTGCAGTAAGAATCAGAACTCTTAACCTAGTGTGTATAATAGATATTAGAGCATCTAGAATCATGTATTGCCATGACAGATTGCTTTTCAATAATAATAATGACTAAGATTGGACTTCAAGTACGACTTATTAGTTGCTGATTAATGTCCAGTTATTGATGTTGCTAGGATCCTTTGACATTATTAATCAGATGTGTGTCATTATATAAAACAGCTGAATTCAAAGTGATCTTCAGGACACCACTTCTGTTAGTGAGCAGAATTGTATAGTGCTTCAGAATACAGGTCTGGAATACATAAGGTGACATTTCACTGAGCTCCCAAGACATTACTGAACAGCCCAGAGAATGGCCATCAATCACTGTCGCCGTAAGTGGCCAGTGCACTCTTCTGTGTGAAGGGCAAAATGGAATCAAATAATGTTTGAGCCACAAATAAAATCATGTTGTGCACAGCAGGGGCTCAGAGAAACATGGTTTTTGAGTGAGGGACATGTGTCACAATTATTTGTAATTTCTAATGGTTCTTAATGTGTGGACATTCATAGAGTAATGCATATACAACATGGGAACAGACCCTTCAGCCTAATGCATCCATCCGAACAGTAGTCTTCACCAAATTAGTTAGATTCACCATATCCTCTAAACCCCTCTTCTCCATGTGAAGGTGTTTGGAATTTTGTTATTGTAATTACTTCAACCACTTTCTGTGGAAGCTCATTCCATATATTCACCACCTTCTGTGTGAAGAAATTTCCCCTCAGATTCCTTTTAAATCTTTCACTCTTCACCTTAAACCTATGCACTCTTTAATTCCTCTTCCCAGGTGAAAGACTGTGTGTGTCACCTTATCAATACCCCTTGTGATTTTATACATCACTTTGTTTCTGCAGTGGTCACTGTTACGTACCCCGTAACTGGGTTGCCAAACCAGCAGAAATGGACCACTTAGTTGGAGTCTGGTTTAACAGAAGCTAATAAAGTTTTATTAAAGAAATAAGTAACACAGTACTCTAATCGTAAGGATATAAATGCAACAGGTTAGCAATGATAAAACACACATGTACACAGAACTAGGGTAATAGGGAACAACCAAGCTCTGTCGCAGTCTAGGGGTAAAATGATCAGACTCAAGTGACGCAGAGTTCAGTTCAGCTTAGTACAGTTCGCAGTAATCGCTGTTGTGCCGTTGGAGAGAGAGAGAGAATGCAAATTTTGATTCAGACAGACCTTAGATGTTCTTCGCAGTTAGCTTTCGGGCGGACCCTTTTTTCTGTCTTCTGTGGTCACCGACTGTGACCCCTCCGTTCCGGATACGACCGTTCTTCCGCGGTGAACCTGGCACCCAGGCAAGGGCAGACACACACACCAGGTTCCCGCTGATCGTACCTTTTCACCCTGTGCGTCAATGGTCGGTTCCCGCGACTAGACCTCCAAACTCTCACCAACTTGTGGGGGCACACTGCTCTTCCAGGGTCTCGTTATCTCATGATCTCGTAGTGTGTGTCGTGCCTTAGCGAACCTGTTCTTTTTATCCCCCTGCTGGGGTATCGCCTGTCCATCAAACTTCAAACAGTTCAGGTTCAAAGCAACCGGCCTGTCAATATTCTGAAATGTGTTTCTTTCTCGTTAATCTCTCTCTTCTCTCTTATTAGCATTTTGAATGTTTCTCCATTGTCTCACTTATCTCTTCTCATCAGCATCAATCTTCTGATAACTTGGTTTGTCGTCACATCTCTCACACCAATACTGTTATGACTGATATATTTGCAACAGGAAAATGGGTGGGGATGATGTCCCATCCCTCGCATTAAATTGCTTACCATAATCTCTTGCCTGTGTTTGATTTTAACATCCTCATCTATATTTTAAATCTCTCTTTGATTTCACCTCTACCCAACTTGGTAATTTGTGTCATAAGAACACAAGAAAATGGAGGAAGGAGCAGATCTGACCCTTCAAGCCTGCCTTATCATAGGATTGTAAAGCACAGAAATGGGCCCTTCAACCCATCATATTCTTGCCTTTGCCCCCTACATTAATTTTACGTGGCCTTGTTAGGTCTGTATCCTGTCTATTTTGCCTGTTTAAGTGCCTATCTTAATGTCTATTAAACAGAGTGGTTATATCTGATTCTACACCTCCTCTTGCAATGAGTTCCAAATGTCAACCACTGTCTGTGTAAAAAAAGAAACATTCTCACAGATCTCCTCTAAAACTCCTTTCTCTTACAATACATCTACCTTCTTGTTTTTGATACCCCTACCATGGGAAAAAGATTCTGATTATCGACCTGCTCTATTCCTCTTATAATTCTACATATAGAATCATAGAGAAGCACAGCACAAAAGCAGGCCCTTCTGTCTATCTAGTCCATGCTAAGCAATTATTCTGCCTAGTCTCATCAACTTGGTCCTGGACCATAGCCCTCCATACCCCTCCCTTCCATGTATTTATCCAGACTTCTCTTCAACTTGAAATCAAACTCGAATCCACCACTTCCACTGGTAGCTCATTCCACACTCTTACCACCTTGAACAAAGACGTTCCATGTTATGTTTCCCTTAAACATTTAAGATTTCATCCTTGGCTCATGACCTCTAGTTTTGGTCTCACCTAACTTCAGTAGAAAAAGCCTGCTTGCATTTACCCTATCTGGACTCAAAAGAAGTTTATACATTCTCCCCATGACTGTGTGGGTTTCCTCCAGGTACTCCAGTTTCCTTGAATGGGCCGGGGACATACTGGTTACATTGGTCATTGTAAATTGGCCTGTGATAACACCCGCTGATAACAACCAGGACATCTCAGTTCTCAACTCTGCCACAATCTCTTCTACCACTCCTTGGGGCAGGCTATCTGTGGTCACCTCACCGCAGGGGACCACTGCTGAGGACTGTACCCTGCTGACAGAGATCTCCAATGCCTCTGACGCATTCTCCTCCTCTCGTACTTCTCTGATCAGCTCAACAAATGAGGGAGGGGGCGAGTCTTACAAGACAGTCGGAGACCCCAAGTAATCAGATTCTGGGACTGGGCGCCTTTCGCTATTTGGTCCAGTCTTAACTGATCAACCTCAGCAGTCTGAATGGCGCCTCTACGCCGCAAGCAATTTAGCTGCCTCTCTAGCCGAAAGATGTAGGCTGAAAGCTTCTACCCCCTTCTCCTGACATGTGTTCTGAAACCCCATCATGAGTTCCATTGGGCTTCCCTTCGCACAAAACACCTTCTCTAGTGCTTGCATGTAGGTCGCAGAAGTGGCAAGGGGGTTCTGTGCCTTTACGGCTCTCACTCAGTCAGCAGCCCGCTCACTCAAACTTTCAACCAATCGCTGTTGCTTCATGTCATCAGAGCACTGGCGCTCATCTAACAACTGAGAGGTCTGATCCACCCAAGTCTCATCCTCCTCTTCCCTTTTAGGGGTTGGCTTCGTTCCTGAGAATAGGCGGAGCCTATGATAGGTGGGACTTTGAACCTGGCCATTTTCCCATTTATTCGCCGGAGAAGTAAGGGCAGATACTAAATCAGAATTCTCACTCTTCCCTGGAGGAGGGGGACTCATTAGACATTCCAAATCAGACCACTCCTTCCTTTTGCTAAGCAAAAATGAGAGAACCCTGTCTTTGAAGTCTCTGCACCCAGCTACAGGAGACTCGACTTGCGATTCGGCCCGCTCACCTACACTCTCCTCTTCCTGGAAAGTATAGACAGTCCATGGCCCCCCCCGCTCTCCTGGAGCCCCAGTAGTACCAGGCAGTTCCACTGCTGTTACGTCAGTGCTAGTGTGAACTAAAACAAGTTTGTGCCCGTCATTTTATCAATTCTCCATTCCACAATTATAACTTTGCCTACAGCTTTAATGGTACTTAAAACTCGAATTTGCAATTCATCCAGAGTACAAATATCCACCCCACTCAACACGTATGCATTTGTTACTGGCAACCGGGTGGATGCACACCACCACTCAAACCTGGCAGCATCCATACCTACATATCGTAATCGCTTTACCAGACAATAGTTTAGCACAGACTTAAAGACTTAAATGCTCGGGGCAATCACACAGCATCCAATGAAATCACCTCCCACAATTGTAACCCTCAGGTTCAGCTGGCAGCGTTAGTCTAGGGAAGACAGTCTCTGGCCCCATCAAACATGTGAAATCTGAGGTGCAATATCTCTTGTTTGTGTGGATGCTGTGTGATCTGTTCCCCCGTTACATATCAGTACCACAAAGTAACAGACAGTACACCATGTACAACTAAACAATTTAGCTTTATAATTCCTGATTTGACCAAAAAGTTAGTAAAGTAAAACAAAAGAAAAAGGATCCATTTTAATGAAACAGTCTAATGTGCATTAGTTCGAGTTCACGGTTTTCCTTCTGTTGGTCCTCCATCAATTTTCCTGGGCTTTGTCAACTCCCAGCTCCACTCCAAGTCCACTCCGTCCTGGTGTCTGTGGCATCTTGTCTACCCATCTTCCGCAGAACAAAAGACCCGGATCACCTCAGTCTCAGGCACACAAGAAAAAAAAACACTCCCTTCATTCAACGGCGCACATTCCAAACCCCTGTTATCTCTAGCCATAACCCAAACACTGCTGCTACAGAAAAACCATTACGTTACCAGTGAAACCTTTCCCAGGGTGTACTCATATTTTATGCCCTTTTAACTACCCGTTGCACCTGTCTGCTAACTTTATGTAATTGTTGCATAAGAATGTCTGTGCCTCCACTCATTTGTAATCCCTCGCCATTTTAATTATAACCAACTTTTAGTTCTTCCTAACAAAGTGTGTGGCCACATTGAATTACACTTTATAAGTTTTTGCCCATTCAATCAATCTATTTCTACCCTACACCTGGGTCACAATATTCTCATATTGTTAGAATTCCCTCTTTTGGCAAATTTATGCTTTACCCCCACTACCACGACCCATCCTCATCTTCCAGATTATTCATATAAGTAAATAATCGAAGGCAAAGAACTAATCCCTGGGGTACTCCATTCTCCTACCCCTGAAAAAGCACTAATTCTGTTTTCTCTGTATACTGCTCATTCTAGCACATGTCCTCCAGTGCCATGAGCCCTCAATTTATGTATCAGCCTCTATTAGTGTTTCTATTCAAAGCCTTTTGGAAATCTAAATACTGTAAACCATATCTACAGGCTCCCCTCTGTCTCCATCAAGACATGTAATTTTCTAAAGATATCTGCATGTTTCCACATGACCTGCTAATTGTCTGTGATTATAGTTGATACACTATTGTTACTGTGTCCTTAACTGTCCAGGTCATTTGTTCTGAATTCCCTTTGTAAATCTCTGGTTTTGTAACTCTTTTGTCTCCTTTAAGGCATTTCTTAAAATCTTTTGTGAACAAATCTTACAAGCTACTTACCATTTCTGATTGATAGCACTACTATGAAATGCCTTGGGGAGCTTTTGCTAAGATATAGGAATTACATACATGCATCTGGCTGTTTTAACTGTTGAAGGGGTTTGGTTGGACGGCCAGTTCATTCACTGATGTTCCTGTTCAGAAATTAATTTCTTGTCTCTGCATGTTTCAGCAAAATAAAAGGAGGGCATAAAATATGTTTTAATTTTAATCGTTTTAATTTCACTTTAAGCTTCCATATGAAGATAAATAGTTTTATTTATTTTTGGAATGGCATTAAAGTAGGATTTACTCATTTAGAGTGTTGGTGTATTGTTTTTCTCCACATTTAGGACTTAATTTGCTCCTTGGTTTGTAGTTAGTATTGGTCAAAATTTGGAAAAAGATTGCAAGGGGATTTAGACTCTTTGGGTGAAAGAAGTAAAGATCCTGCTTGATGAGGACAAGAAAATTGAGATGATGGAATCATACCATTGTAGAAGCTAATGGGGGGAAATGGACAGGATTACCTTGTATCATGCCTGTGAAGGTGGATGACTTTAGTGTGAGAGAAATGGTGAGACAAAGAGTAGTATTTTTGTAGAAAGTCCAATGCAGACTACTTTCTTTCATCATTTGTCTTAAGGCTGAATTTATTCTGTATTATTGTACTGTATTTTTTCTGTCTTTCTAATTAGAAGTAACAATTAACATTGTGAACATCAAACTGGCATTTAAATTGTTTGCATGTTTATATAGTTTGGTTTTACTCTTTTTGTTAGTATCTGTTCTTTTGCCTGACCTTCACTCTGTCTGGATGGATGGAATGTTTTCTTTTAAGTTGCTTCTTTTTTAGTCATTTAAGATATTTATTTTGCATGTTTTCAATAAATGAATGCTGCAAAGTTGTGGAGCAGTTTGAAGCCACATTAAGTAACATTAGTTTTGTTTCTAATTTCTTTATGTCCCCTTTCTCTCTTCTTCCCTTCCATTCATCCCTGCATCATTTTGTTCCCTCCCTCCTTCCCTCAATCATCATGGTTATGTTGTTCGGAACATCTGCATTCTGGTCTGTTCACATCAATCGCCATCCTCCACCAAATAAATTGTGGGCTTTTCCGTGGTACTGTCCAACCAGGGTGAAAATTCATTTCTACAGGCAACAGTAGCGAAGCTCGGTCCTCTCCCACGCATACTCAGCGATATCACCAAATCACTAGCTAGCCCCACACCAATTCAGCAGCAGGTGCGGCGATTTGGGGAGAACCTCAGCTCATCCCCAAATGTGAGTGGCAGTGTATCATCTGGGCTGCAGCGGATATTCGAGGATCCAGCTGACAGGTAGGATATTTTTGCCAAATTTTCTCACATTCACCTCTATGTTGTCTGTTGTGTGGCTGCCCTGGTTGAAAAAGGGTCTTTTATAAACTCTTCGTTTCTCTCCTTCCCTTGGACTAGTCCGTGAGTGAACTCATTACTGCTGAAATGGACTGTAGAAGTCTGCTTGCCCTAATTCTGAACACTATTTCAAACTGTGTCAAAATTCAATTGGAGGTTGAGGACCAGAAGCAAGGGGATTTTTAGAATGAAGTTTAGAATTAGTTGTCTAAATCAAGGTATTTTGTCTTCAAAGAAAGGGATTGGAGAGACAGAGAATTTTGGACCTTTTTCTATTTTTTTCTCTCACACCAAAGCTGAGCTGCTGTTAATGAATGTAAATTCACCAGTATGTTGCTTTCAATGGAGGAGAGATTGGGAAGGCTGTGTTTCTCCTCATTGAAACATAAGAAGTTGAGGGTGACCCCATTAAGATTTATAAAATTATGGTGGGCATTGATAGGATAGTTAGTATGAGTCGCTTGAGGTTATATGTTCTAAGTGAAAGGGAAGAAGTTTAAAAGAAATCTCAGAGGCTTTGTGGAATGAGGATGTGATCGAGGTGGATACAATTATGGTCTTTAAAAGGCATTAGGATGGAGATGTCGATAGGAAGAGTCGAGAGATATGGGCCTAATGGGAGCAAGTAGGATTAGCATGGATAGGCACTGCAGTCAGCATGGATGAATTGGGCCTAAGGGCCCATTTCTGTACTGAACAACTCAATGATTCCAAATTACTACTTCTGTCGATTGAAACAATTGTTTCTCCATACCTGCTGCAATTGTTGCGCCCAGGTTTGCACAAAATTTCAACATACTTATATGTTAACATTGCAATTCTCTCTGTGCTGATACATTGCAGCATTTTCTGTTGATGCTTATAGTGAGGTCAGAGCTTTTCAGTCATGAATTTCAGCTCCATGCTACCCTTTGGTTCAAAGAAATCTTCAACATCCTGGTAAGCATTCAATCTGTTGAATTAAATCTCTGGCTCCCAGTGATGGAATATTCTCCTGAGGGTGATGGGTCCTTTCCACAGTGTCCTGGCCCAGGGTACATGGGGGAATGACATTGATAGGATTGCTCTGAGAGCCAGCATACTCCCAGTGAGCCAAATGACCTCTTTCCTTTGTCACAAGGGAAATGAAATATGAAACCTTTCATGAGGGAATCTGTTGTCATCTTCCCCTTTTCCACTTTGACTCATATCTCCTCCTAAATGTGCATTCCTTCAATAGCTGGGATTATGTGTAGGTTGAACATTGTCCTTCTCATATTCTGTGCCTCATCCAATAAAGGCAAATGCAACCTGCACCATTTTAACCATCTTGCCAAAACTCAGTGGCTATGTTATTAGGAACACCTGTATACCTGTTCATTAATGCAAATATCTAATCAGCCAATCATTTGGCAATAATTCAGTGTATAAAAGCATGCAGGCACAGTCAAGAGGTTCAGCTGTTATTCAGACCAAACATCAGAATGGGGAAGAAATGTGATCTGTGATTTTGACCATGGAGTGCTGGTGCCAGATGGGGTGGTTTGGTTATCTCAGAAACTGGTGATCACCTGGGATTTTCACACACAACAGTCTTTAGAGTTTACAGAGAATGGTGTGAAAACAAAAAAGAAGTCCAGTGAGTGGCAGTTCTGTGAGCAAAAATGCCTTGTTAATGAGAGAGATCAGAGGAGAATGGCTAGACTGGTTCAAGCTGTCAAGAAGGTGACAGTGACTCAGATGACCATCCATTACAACAATGGTCTGCAGAAGAGCATCTCTGAATAGATAACACATTGAACCTTGAAATGGAAATGGATGGGCTACAGGAGCAGGAGATCACTCCGGGTTCCACTACTGTACCTAATAAATTGGTCACTGAATATACCTCCGTTGGGATCTCTAGTGAGTTTTATTGAGAAGCTGGATAGCTGCAGGAAAGAAACTTCGGAGGTGACGTGTGGTCCTGGTAGTGATGGAATTGTAGCATTGCCCTGATGGCAATTTGGTGAATAGATGACTGCTAGGATGAGTGGAGTCAGCAGTAATTTTACCAGCTCTTTTCTTCATTCTGGCAATGAACAGGTCTTTTAATTTTGGTCGCTGACAGCCAACGAGCTAACCTGGCGAGCTGACAGTATCTGTCCGCAGATTATGAACTTCCTGACAGGAAGGCTGGGCTCCTACTTGTCTGAGTCAATGTCTATAAGCACTTTATTTCACTTTATACAAATGACTGCCTCCACAGACAAATCCAGATGACATGACTGTAATTGGTCTCATCTCTAATAGTGATGTGACTTGCTATCAAAGAGAGGTAGACCGTCTTGCAGCATGGTGTACCTGTAACAACTTGGAGCTTAATGCTATCAAGACAGTGGAAAAATGGATTGACTTCCGTTGACAACCCCCTACCTGCACCCCCTTCAGAAATTAATGGTTAGGCTGTGTCTGTGGTCGGGTCATTCAAATTCATGTGAAGTACCGTTACCAATACATTGAAATGGAACAAGTACATTATGCTCTTCCTACACCACCTTAGAAACTTAACCTCAGGGAATTTTTACTCAGCCATTACGTATTCCTGAAACCAATATTGCCAACCCTCCCTTTTTAAGTCAATAGCTAGCAACATCACACTGCTATCCTGCCTGCTGTAAGGTTCTTTTCAGTGATTGTGGTATCATTATACATTGATTTTGCACGGAGTACTTAACCTCCTGTTATACTTGTCCTAATTCCTTGAAATACAGAATTGTGAAGCACTCATCTGTTACATTGTTTTCCATTGTTTATTTCCTTGGCAAACTTCTTTTGCTAATTTCTTGTTTTCACAATCAGCTTTGCCTTTCTCGCTCCTGTTTCTCTGTCCACAAGCACCTCCCTCCATGCCAAACTATTTAAATTCTCTCCAATTAGACTCTCAAATCTTCTTGCACTGATGTCAAACCTTCTGGCTAGCACTGGTCGCACCTCCCAGAAAACTAAACTCCAGGCTTCCCTCCTGCACTATTTATTTGCACACTCTTCATCACATCTCCTTAACAGTTATCTGAGATTCATCTTTTTAATGATCTTCCATAATTCTTTATGCTCTGTGAAAGTAGCAGAGCTCAGCAAACTGGTCAACTAGCATGGCACCCTGATCAGTGAATAACCAACACTATCTAGTATAAGAGAATTGAAGAGCTGGGTAGAGAATAAATATATTAATAAATGTTAATAAATGTTTGGAGAGAGATTTTTTTAAAGAAGTGTAAATATGCAAGCAAAAATACATTTTTATTTCAGTGATGTGCAGCAATTGCAATCTCCAACTCAAGAAAACGTTGAAGTGTTTTTACAGAGCAAGCAGCACTTTCCAGGTCAGCCAGCCTCCACACACAGTATGACGTACTCTGACAGGGATGAAGAAGAGTCCGCTCTACATAACGGCAGGAGTGTATCACTCGTGGATCTGCAGAGCACAGCTGTAACTCAAGGGACAAATAGTGTTCCTGTTGTTTCCAGTGTACAGGTCCGGCAACTTGGCAGCCAGGCTTCAATTACACATACAGCAAACATCAAGCAGCTGCGAGAGTTGCAGAGTGGGGCACAGAGTGCTCCTCAAATCCGTAGGCCTTTGCATCCAGCTCTGAACCAACAGAGCAGCCTTCAACCTCTGTCTTTCCAAAACCCTGTTTACCAACTGAACAACCCTCCAGCAGGAAGCAGTAAAACTGGCATGGACTCCAGTTCTGAAAACCTGAGTTCCACAAGCTCCCGGAGCCATACCAACAGCGAGGAGCTGATCAGCAAACTGAGTGGCCCCAGTAATAGCAGCATTGAGGATTTTGCCAAACGCAGCGCATACAGTGAAGACTACTCCAAACGACACACCATGCCAGACAGGAACAATCTTCCCGTAGCATTGCCACGGCAGAACAGCATTGGGCATTCACAGCTCCGCAGGACAGATTTGTCAGGTTCCAGCAGTCGAGCAAAAGCATCACATTTGTTACCTCTTAGTTTGTCACAGAGAAGCACTGGGAGCATAACAGGATTAGCATCTACATCACCCGAGCCACCACACAATGAAAACCGCTCACGACAACCATCAACTTCTTCAAAAGGAGAAAGTCCGGTGCCCAAAGTCCGGGCAGTACATAGGCAGCAGCAGGCACACCAGGTGAGAAAGCCTCTAAGCTAGGGGTTGCCAACCTAGTGCCCATGGACCCCTTGCTTAATGATATTGGTCCATGGCATAAAAAAGGTTGGGAGCCCCTGCTCTAAGCTATTGACACTGTGTAGCACCTGTTTTTTTTATCAGCTGTTTTGTTTATCGACTTTACTGAGAGCTCCATCCTGATGAATATGTTGGTTTCTGCTGGGGTGCTGTTCTGCAGATGCTTCACTTAAACTGCTAGTGTGAGAACCATCAGGCTAGTTCTCAGAAGCAGCTGGTGCTGCCCTCAGCACCAGTTGCTTTTGTGTGGTTAAAGTTGATTAGCAGCAGCAAGAAGGAACTTTTGATGGTTTTCATTTCGTATATTTCCTGGTTCTGCTGTTCTCTCATTGATGTGCATCCTCATTCTCTAAAGAAGTGGCATAGTGCCTGGTCTGGGTCTGGAAATTTGACCCAGGTGCAGCAGTGCTGAGCTAAAAATGAAGTTACAGCACTGCTTCTTGTACTTAATTCCCATTACACCTGGTTTGAGAATAGGAAGAGGTTATTCATGCCAAAAACAGCCCTCCAGTACTAGCATTCTTCAGTTGGATGACCATAACAGATTCCCTCTCCTTCACAAACTTCACAATGCATTGAGAAAATTTAATGTTAATATAAATATGTAAATCTGTACTTGTAATTTTGTCAACAATAAGCTCCATATTCTAAGGAGAACATTAGCTGTTTCCACTAGAATATTCTGCTTCATTCTTGTGAACATCAATTACCTGAGACAGTGATAATTACAAAATATTTCCTACATTTCTTTGGCATTGGTTTCTTCATTTGCAGCCAGTGTGTAGTCCTGTTACTTGGAGTAACACAGTGAGGACAAGAGCATAACTGCAAGACAATGTCTGATGCTTGAGCCTGTAGATTGTGATTGTGACACTGACAGTGTGCAAGTTTGAGTTAGTCCTCTGACTTTATTCATTGAAGGTTCAGTCACCGGTTGAGACTGCCACAATGTCACCAGTGGAAAGGACCGCTGCCTGGGTTCTAAATAATGGACAGTACTTAGAGGATGACGAGACAGACCAAACTCAGGAGGAGAGCAAACACGCAGAAAAGGTATGATAAAATTTGCTTGCTCAACAAATTAACATTATGGAATGAGGAATCTTGATAAAAATGACTTTTTTTTGCAAATTAGTAGTAGCAAAGTTCACATGAAGAAAGAAAAAAATCAGGCTGTTTCCAGGACACAACATTATGCAGCTTTCAGCTTAAGAAGGAAATTAGGAGAGCCAGAAGGGGCCATGAGAAGGCTTTGGCGGGCAGGATTAAAGAAAACCCCAAGGCATTCTACAAGTATGTGTAGAGCAAGAGGATAAGACGTGAGAGAATAGGACCTATCAAGTGTGTCAGTGGGAAAGTGTGTATGGAACTGGAGGAAATAGCAGAGGTACTTAATGAATACTTTACTTCAGTATTCACTGTGGAAAAGGATCTTGGTGATTGTAGGGATGACTTGTAGCAGACTGAAAAGCTTGAGCATGTAGATATTAAGGAAGAGGATGTGCTGAAGCTTTTGGAAAGCATCAAGTTGGATAAGTCGCTGGGACCGGATGAGATGTACCCCAGGCTACTGAGGGAGGAGATTGCTGAGCCTCTGGCGATGATCTTTGAATCATCAATGGGGACGAGAGAGGTTCCGGAGGATTGGAGGGCTCGGGATGTTGTTCCTTTATTCAAGAAAGGGAGTAGAGATAGCCCAGGAAATTATAGACCAGTGAATCTTACCTCAGTGGTTGGTAAGTTGATGGAGAAGATCCTGAAAGGCAGGGTCTATGAACATTTGGAGAGGTATAATATGATTAGGAATAGTCAGCATGGCTTTGTCGGTAGTAGGTAAGTTATTGGAGGGAGTACTAAGAGACAGAATCTACAAGCATTTGGATAGACAGGGGCTTATTAGGGAGAGTCAACATGGCTTTGTGCGTGGTAGGTCATGTTTGACCAATCTATTGGAGTTTTTCGAGGAGGTTACCAGGAAAGTGGATGAAGGGAAGGCAGTGGATATTGTCTACATTGACTTCAGTAAGGCCTTTGACAAGGTCCCGCATGGGAGGTTAGTTAGGAAAATTCATTCGCTAGGTATACATGGAGAGGTGGTAAATTGGATTAGACATTGGCTGAATGGAAGAAGCCAAAGAGTGGTAGTAGAGAATTGCTTCTCCGAGTGGAGGCCTGTGACTAGTGGTGTGCCACAGGGATCAGTGCTGGGTCCATTGTTATTTGTCATCTATATCAATGATCTGGATGATAATGTGGTAAATTGGATCAGCAAGTTTGCTGATGATACAAAGATTGGAGGTGTAGTAGACAGTGAGGAAGGTTTTCAGAGCCTGCAGAGGGACTTGGACCAGCTGGAAAATGGGCTGAAAAATGGCAGATGGAGTTTAATACTGACAAGTGTGAGGTATTGCACGTTGGAAGGACAAACCAACGTAGAACATACAGGGTTAATGGTAAGGCACTGAGGAGTGCAGTGGAACAGAGGGATCTGGGAATACAGATACAAAATTCCCTAAAAGTGTTGTCACAGGTAGATAGGGTCGTAAAGAGAGCTTTTGGTACATTGGCCTTTATTAATCAAAGTATTGAGTATAAGAGCTGGAATGTTATGATGAGGTTGTATAAGGCATTGGTGAGGCCGAACCTGGAGTATTGTGTTCAGTTTTGGTCACCAAATTACAGGAAGGATATAAATAAGGTTGAAAGAGTGCAGAGAAGGTTTACAAGGATGTTGCCGGGACTTGAGAAACTCAGTTACAGAGAAAGGTTGAATAGGTTGGGACTTTATTTCCTGGAGCGTAGAAGAATGAGGGGAGATTTGATAGAGGTATATAAAATTATGATGGGTATAGATAGAGTGAATGCAAGCAGGCTTTTTCCACTGAGGCAAGGGGAGAAAAAAACCAGAGAACATGGGTTAAGGGTGAGGGGGGAAAAGTTTAAAGGGAACATTAGGGGGGGCTTCACACAGAGAGTGGTGGGAGTATGGAATGAGCTGCCAGACGAGGTGGTAAATGCGGGTTCTTTTTTAACATTTAGAATAAATTGGACAGATACATGGCTGGGAGGTGTATGGAGGGATATGGTCCGTGTGCAGGTCAGTGGGACTAGGCAGAAAATGGTTCGGCACAGCCAAGAAGGGCCAAAAGGCCTGTTTCTGTGCTGTAGTTTCTATAGTTTCTATGGAAGGCCATGCCTTATGAGCCTGATTGAATTTTTTGAGGATGTGACTAAACACATCGATGAAGGAAGAGCAGTAGATGTAGAGCATACGGATTTCAGCAAGGCATTTGATAAGGTACCCCATGCAAGGCTTATTGAGAAAGTAAGGAGGCATGGGATCGAAGGGGACATTGCTTTGTGGATCCAGAACTGGCTTGCCCACAGAAGACAAAGAGTGGTTGTAGACGGGTCATATTCTGCATGGAGGTCGGTCATTAGTGGAGTGCCTCAGGGATCTGTTCTGGGACCCTTACTCTTCATGATTTTTATAAATAACCTGGATGAGGAGGTGAAGGGATGGGTTAGTAAGTTTGCTGATGACACAAAGGTTGGAGGTGTTGTGGATAATGTGGAGGGCTGTCAGAGTTTACAGCGGGACATTGATAGGATGCAAAACTGGGCTGAGAAGTGGCAGATGGAGTTCAACCTAGATAAGTGTGAAGTGGTTCACTTTGGTAGGTCATATATGATGGCAGAATATAGTATTAATGGTAAGACTCTTGGCAGTGTGGAGGATCAGAGGGATCTTGGGGTCTGAGTCCATAGGACGCTCAAAGCATCTATGGTTGACAGAATCAAAGGTTGACTCTGTGGTTAAGAAGGCATACGGTGTACTGGCCTTCATTAATCATGGAATTGGATTTAGGAGCCGAGAGGTAATGTTGCAGCTATATAGGACCCTGATCAGACCCCACTTGAGTACTGTGCTCAGTTCTGGTCGCCTCACTACAGGAATGATATGGAAGCTATAGAAAGGGTGCAGAGGAGATATACAAGGATGTTGCCTGGATTGGGGAGCATGCCTTATGAGAATAGATTGAGTGAACTCAGCCTTTTCTCCTTGGAGTGACGGAGGATGAGAGGCGACCTGAAAGAGATGTATAAGATGATGAGAGGCATTGATCGTGTGGATAGTCAGAGGTTTTTTCCCAGGGCTGAAATGGTTGCCACAAGAGGATACAGGTTTAAGGTGCTGGGGAGTAGGTACAGAGGAGATGTCAGGGGTAAGTTTTTTACTCAGAGAGTGGTGAGTGCGTGGAATGGGCTGCCGGCTGCGGATATGATAGAGTCTTTTAAAAGACTTTTGGATAGGTATATTTGAAGTCAGAAGTTTACATACATCTTAGCCAAATACATTTAAACTCAGTTTTTCACAATTCCTGACATTTAATCCTAGAAAACATTCCCTGTCTTAGGTCAGTTAGGATCACCTTTTTAAGAATGTGAAATGTCAGAATAATAGTTGCGAGAATGATTTATTTCAGCTTTTATTTCTTTCATCACTTTCTTAGTGGGTCAGAAGTTTACATACACTTTGTTAGTATTTGCCTTTAAATTGTTTATCTTGGGTCAAACATTCTGGGTAGCCTTCCACAAGCTTCTCACAATAAGTTGCTGGAATTTTGTTTCATTCCTCCAGACAGAACTGGTGTAACTGAGTCAGATTTGTAGACCTCGTTGCTCGCACACACTTTTTCAGTTCTGTCCACAAATTTTCTTTAGCCAGAGAGTGGTGAATCTCTGAAATTCTTTGCCACAGGCAGCTGTGGAGGCCAAGTCTTTATGTATATTTAAGGCAGAGTTTGATAGATTCTTGATTGGTCATGGCTTGAAGGGATGCAGGAGACTGGGGCTGAGGAAAATTGGGTCACCCATGATGTGGAGCAAACAACCAAATGGCCAAATTCTGCTCCTATATTTATGGTCGTATGATAAGGTGGACTCTTAACTTCACAATACCATGTCATTGCTTTGTACCTTATTGTCTGCCTGCAATGCACCTTCTCTGTAACTAAAGCACTATATTCTACATTGTTATTGTTTTTCTCTTGTACTACCTCAATGTACTTGCGTAATGAAATTTTTATGGATAGCATGCAAAACAAAGTTTTTCTTTGTACCTTGGTACTTATGACAATAATCAACCAATTTATTTACTTAAGTGCTGAACTTGAAACCTTTTAGATTTTGTGATCCTAGGAAGTTCATTCATCTTTCTCAGGGGACCATTTCCCCTGCGCCCTTGACAAAGCCATAAAAAGCTAACAAACTCCACTGAGTATCACTCTTTAATCATGTCTTATGTTCAAGTTTAATTGTCGTTCAGCCATACATGAACTCCATGGATACAGCCAAATGGGACAGCAGTACTCCAGAGCCAGGGTTCAAAGCACAGTATCAACAGTCACACACACAACAAGGCACATAAAGCACATATAAAATAGCAAGCCGTATTCGCTACCAGTAAAATACAGTCACAGAAAAAAAAAGTCCATGCTCCTGAGACCATGAACATCGGGGCACTCTGTAATCGAACACAATATGGGTGTCTTCTGCTGAGCAAACAATGGGGGCCACATCAACTCCAGCTTGGCTGGCCATCGTGCTGCAGTGACTCTGGCGCTTCTCTCCTGGGCAACCGCAAATAGGCAATATCACACATCCTCACTACGACCTAAGCCATGCAGCTCCCCTCCCATGCCAATAAATCAGTGAATTGAACTTGCAGCATTCCGTATTAACAATGTCCAATGGGGTCTTGCGGCCACAAGAAAAGCGCCTAAGGTGATCATTCATTGTTGGACTGCACACTGCCTTCATTCACCGACTGCTTCGATGCCACTCTGACGCAGGCAGCAGCACAGTCCGTACCATGTGTAGTTCTTTCAGTTGCTTTGCCAATGAGCAACTCCTTGAAGGGGTAGACCTGCAGTACTTTAAGTTCTTGATGACCAGCTGGATTTTGAGATCATAAAAAATACATTTAAAAAGGACAGCAACACACACAAAACACTGGAGGAACTTAGCAGCCCAGGCAATAACATCTTTTAATTCTCACTGAAAGATTTACCCAAGGAGTCACTGTTCTGATGTCAATGATAGCAGTGGCATTTCCCTTCTTAAATATGTTGTCGCAAGTCCATCTTTGTCCATCTGCATCAACAAACCAAGAGCTTTTAAAATGAATAGATCGACATATCTAAACTTTAGTTGGACCTCTGACCAGGGCTTTTTTATTGCAGGGTAGCATCTGGAAAGGTTTGTTTAACCCCGCACCCCCAAATTTCTACAGTCTTATCCGTGATTTATCTTGCAGTAGCAAGACTATATTTCTGGGGGTATGTATCAGATCTAGTTAAAATGCATTTAATAACATTTGACTTGGTGAAAGGACTGAAATCTTTAATCCAATCATTGGAGTTAATGTCTTCTTTAAAATAGTTTACCCCAACCCCTTGCTGAGGCAAACACACCCAGTACACAAACTCTTTATCTGTCAGTTAAGTTCCTCGAAACAATGACATTACTCTGAGGTTCCCCAACTTAAACACTCTCTGAATTTGTACCATTATTATCAAGTTGCTTGAATCCCACGTTCTATCTAATTTAATCTGATAAATCAGTCCCTGTAAACTTAAACAAAGTTTATGAGTGGCTTTAGTAAATCTTTTCAATATTCTTATTATAGTTCTGGGTATTGGGATTTTCAATTTTAGAATTTCTAGAACAATCCCCTTCATCCCAAACATCACATACTTTTGTTCAGAAGTCCAAAAGTTCCTTTTACTGTCAGAGAATGTATACAATATACAACCTAAAATTCTTGTTCTTCGCAGACATCCATGAAATCAGAAGAGTGCTCTAAAGAATGAGTGTCAATAAAAACGTTAGAACCCCAAAGTCCCCCACTTCAGCAAAAAAAAGCATCAGCACCCTCCACCAGACAAGCAAATAATAGTAAAGCCCCTAAGAAAGACCGTGATCTCCAATACAACAAAAACTAATTATTGTTCACCAGACAGTCCAACATACCACAGGCTCATTCTCCCCTTTCATAGTGAGAGAGGAGACAAACAACTTGCTGATTACAGTGTAAAAGTCTACTGCGTCACTTCTTTTTCCCTGAGTTCTCTGACTTGAGAAACTCTCCCCCACCAACAAGAGAAAGGGAGACTGTGCGTGATTCACCAAGTTATATCTCCTGTTTTCTCACACGATGCTTTAGTCGGTGGCATGGGCATAGAATCAGCTCGTCCCTAGGGCCACAAAGCCTTGGAACCCCGAATACCTGCTTGTCTTCTAGGCCATGTCCTTGGGATATCAAAAAATGGCCAGTCATGGGTCCCCAGGAGCAGGTCCCCAAAAGCTTATTGTTAATACAGGAAGGTTGATGTGAAAAATAAAATGATGCTCTTCATGTTTCATCTTCCATTTCTTGCTATTGTTTTAAATAAAACTCATATTTTGGACCATCACAGGAAACGCTTCTTAGTATTCGCTCTAAACTTGTCCTACTGCAAACCATTTCCACAATTTTTAAGCTTTATAGCCATGCCCTTAGAATATCCTGTTGCTAATTAATGCACCATTATGAGCAAAGACAAGTGCTGCACGTGACATGTCAAAACCATTGAGATAAAAACCATTCCCATTTTGCTGTAACAAGCAATAAAATGTCCATTATGGAATTAAATAAAATGGTTGAAAGCTGATTGTCCTGCTTAATTCCACTTTGATTGAAGTGGGAGCACTCTCATGGGTCCTTCCTTTGGGAAAAAGAGTGGAACATATGGAATATAGATCTAAAACTAACCCTATAAAATCCTTGCAGACCCCTAACAGGCATAATGTCTTGCTAATTAGTTTGTGTTAAACCAAATCAAAGGCTTTTGCCAAGTCAATTAAAAAAAATTAGGATGAGAGGAAACATGATAGAGGTACACAAAATATTAAGAGGAATAGATAGAGTGGACAGCCAACGCCTCTTCCCCAGGGCACCACTGCTCAGTACAAGAGGACGTGGTTTTAAGGTAAGGGGTGGGAAGTTCAAGGGGGATATTAGAGGAAGGTTTTTTACTCAGAGAGTGGTTGGTGCATGGAATGCACTGCCTGAGTCAGTGGTGGAGGCAGATACACTCGTGAAGTTTAAGAGACTACAAGACAGGTATATGGAGGAATTTAAGGTGGGGGATTATATGGGAGGCAGGGTTTAAGGGTCGGCACAACATTGTGGGCCAAAGGGCCTGTACAGTGCTGTACTATTCTATGTTCTAAACTGTGGTAATTTTTAAAATTCTTTTTAGACCCGGTTAAAAAATTATTTAAAATAGCAATATCCTGATTGCTGCCAGGGGTTGCCATAAAGAAACTATTTTTGCTGTTCATTAGTTAAGATGATCTTGTCTTCATGTGAGAATTTCAGCCAAAGTTTTCAATGCATTAGACCTAATTGTTATTCAGTAACTCCAAGCAGGAATTTCAGCTTTTAGTATCCCATCTATCCACAAGGTACCTAGTCTTGTTTACTAACTACAACAGACAAATACTAGAAATAGAACCTTAATGTAGTTGAGGTTCTGGTTCCAGTTCTTTGTGTGACTCAACAGTTATTTATCAAACCTGTATGCCTCCTATTAATGTTGGCTATGTGCCTTTTACCTGTAGATTTAGGCTACGTCCACACTACGCTGGATAATTTTGAAAACGAAGCTTTTTCTCTTCGTTTTGACCCTCCATCCACACTAAAGCGGCGGTTTCATCCCCCGAAAACGGAGATTTTCAGAAACGGTCTCCAGAGTGAATAAATCTGAAAACACCTAATATCCTTTGTAGTGTGTACAGGGTAAACGGAGAGATTTAAAAACGCTGTCATGACAACACCACAACAACAATGCTTTTTCTGCTTCTGCTTGGTACTGCGCAAGCACTGCCGTACGGCTGTTATAACGCACAGTCGGTGTGAATGGCATGAGAGTTAAATTGTAAAGTGAGCTTTTTTGACTATTTAAAAACGCTGTCATGACGTGCCGGAACAGATAGCCGCAGCACGGCATTTCATTGTTTTCTTGAACACAACCCCCCACACAACCTAACAATTTCAGAACAGACGGCAACGAGACTGAAGCCAGAAGAGTTAGAAATGTACTCACCAAATACTTTGACTCATAGCTTACTGAATAAATAAGTATACTCACTTTGCCCTGTTTTCTGACCTTGCTTGTATGAAGGTGGTTTACCTATTTATGCAAGTACTTCTCTGACAATAGATGTGTAACAGCGTAATATAACATTGTATGGAAATACAAGATAACACTGATGCAGACGTTTGATACATTTAACAAGGTGCTTTATTATTGCAACAGAGTTAGTCAGTTTTTCAATGTTCGTCATCAGCCGGGTCATACTGTCCATGAACTCCCTGTTGGTTGCCTCCATACGCTCCAGTATTTGTTTCTTTTCAGTTTTAAGTCCTCCTGCGTGAGAGCCAAGAGCAATTCCTTTGAAGTTTTTCTACTCTGTAACTGGACAAACGTGCACTAAGTATACCGTTTCCTCTTCGCTTGTTTTCTGTGGGTCCTGCGCGTGCCCAGTAGAGGAGATTCGCCCAAATATCCGTGTTAGTGTGGACAGAGATATTTTGAAAAACGCTTAGTGTTATGCTTGTCGTTTTTACTCGAAACCGGCGTTTTCAAAATTATCAGGCGTAGTGTGGTCGTAGCCTTAGCTGGCATCTCTCTGGCTACTAACACATTAATATCTTTCCACTTTGCATACTATCCTATTCAGTTCTAATAACTTAACAATTTTCTCTTTAATCCAGACTGACATCAACCAACCATTTTTCTATTAGCTCCATTCTTACTGTCATTCTCACTCAGTGCCTTATCTTCCAGTACTCTTGATAGTACACCACTGGGTGTCTCATGACGGCTGAGACCTCTCAGAGATTAAAAAAACATTACATGTTGCACATTTAAACTCTCCTCAGCTATCTTATCGACAGCAGCCTGCATCAACATGACATTTCATGGAATGAGAGACTGTAGTGGAATATTTATCAAACTTCTTTCATCCACTACACTGCATCCACTCTAATATCTGTATTGGGATGATGTTTTTCATTATGCTCACAATAACCACTAAAAGCCAAAAATCCTTTTGTTAGAACTTACAGAAGAGTGGGATATTATACTACAATCTCATTCACTCATATATCTGCTGTCACAGCATTGCCATCTTGCTATCATTGCTCCCATTGTCACCATCACTAGGACAACTAATAGTATTCAAACCCCTTGCATCACTCAGACCAGCGGTCCCCAACCACCGGGCCGCGGACCGGTACTGGTCCACAAAGCATGCGCTACCGGGCCGTGAGGAAACGATATGAGTCAGCTGCACCTTTCCTCATTTCCGTCACCCATGTCAGCGCGGGAAGGAGATCAACTCCTCGAACTTGCAAATGACAGCGGGCTGAAAAATATGTTTGACATAACATCTCTGCCGGCATTCTGGATCAAAGTCAAGGCTAAATATCCTGAGATAGCCATGAAAGCACTTAAAATGTTGCTTCCATTTCCAACATATCTCTGCAATGAATGCAACGAAAACTAAATTGTGGAATAGACTGGACATAAGGAACCCCCTTAGAGTATCGTTGTCTCCCGTTACTCCTCGATGGGACGGTCTTGTTGCATGGAATCAAGCCCAGGGCTCCCACTGATTCAGCGATATTGGTGTGTTGCAATGATTTTATACGTTCATACGGGGAAAATATGTGCTGTGTGTTTAATATCCAAATGTTACTTAAAATGTTATGATGCTATTGACTTCTAAGTGACTTATATAACTATATAACAATTACAGCACGGAAACAGGCGATCTCGGCCCTTCTAGTCCGCGCCGAACGCTACTCTCACCTAGTCCCACTGACCTGCACTCTGCCCATAACCCTCCGTTCCTTTCCTGTCCATATACCTATCCAATTTTTCTTTAAATGATAATATCGAACCTGCCTCTACCACTTCTACTGGAAGTTCGTTCAACACTTACTTCAAGCTCCCCTGTCCTCCCCTGATAATTGTCTTATCACTATATTCGTGCAAGGAAAATATGCGCTGTGTGTTTAATATTAAATTCGTTAGATAAGCCCTTTTAGAAACGAAATTGAGTGTATTAGCCTCTTAACCCCTATATTCCGGTCGTGATTAACATAGGACATAGAATAGTACAGCACAGTACAGGCCCTTCGGCCCACAATGTTGTGCCGACCCTCAAACCCTGCCTCCCATATAAGCCCCCACCTTAGATTCCTCCATATACCTGTCTAGTAGTCTCTTAAACTTCACTAGTGTATCTGCCTCTACCACTGACTCAGGCAGTGCATTCCACGCACCAACCACTCTCTGAGTAAGAAACCTGCCTCTAATATCCCCCTTGAACTTCCCACCCCTGACCTTAAAGCCATGTCCTCTTGTATTGAGCAGTGGAGCCCTGGGGAAGAGGCGCTGGCTATCCACTCTATCTATTCCTCTTATTATCTTGTACACATCTAACATGTCTCCTCTCATCCTCCTTCTCTCCAAAGAGTAAAGCCCTAGCTCACTTAATCTCTGATCATAATACATACTTTCTAAACCAGGCAGCATCCTGGTAAATCTCCTCTGTACCCCTTCCAATGCTTCCACATCCTTCCTATAGTGAGGTGACCAGAACTGGACACAATACTCCAAGTGTGGCCTAACCAGAGTTTTATAGAGCTGCATCATTACATCACGACTCTTAAACTCTATCCCTCGACTTATGAAAGCTAACACCCCATAAGCTTTCTTAACTACCCTATCCACCTGTGAGGCAACTTTCAGGGATCTGTGGACATGTACCCCCAGATCCCTCTGCTCCTCCACACTACCAAGTATCCTGCCATTTAACATAAAGAGAAACATAGAAAATAGGTGCAGGAGTAGGCCATTCAGCCCTTTGAGCCTGCATCGCCATTTATTATGATCATGGCTGATCATCCAACTCAGAACCCCGCCCCAGCCTTCCCTCCATACCCCCTGATCCCCGTAGCCACAAGGGCCATATCTAACTCCCTCTTAAATATAGCCAATGAACTGGCCTCAACTGTTTCCTGTGGCAGAGAATTCCACAGATTCACCACTCTCTGTGTGAAGAAGTTTTTCCTAATCACGGTCCTAAAAGGCTTCCCCTCTATCCTCAAACAGTGGCCCCTCGTTCTGGACTTCCCCAACATCGGGAACAATCTTCCTGCATCTAGCCTGTCCAATCCCTTTAGGATCTTATACGTTTCAATCAGATCCCCCCTCAATCTTCTAAATTCCAACGAGTACAAGCCCAGTTCATCCAGTCTTTCTTCATATGAAAGTCCTGCCATCCCAGGAATCAATCTGGTGAACCTTCTTTGTACTCCCTCTATGGCAAAGATGTCTTTCCTCAGATTAGGGGACCAAAACTGCACACAATACTCCAGGTGTGGTCTCACCAAGGCCTTGTACAACTGCAGTAGTACCTCCCTGCTCCTGTACTCGAATCCTCTCGCTATAAATGCCAGCATACCATTTGCCTTTTTCACTGCCTGCTGTACCTGCATGCCCACTTTCAATGACTGGTGTATAATGACACCCAGGTCTCATTGCACCTCCCCTTTTCCTAATCGTCCACCATTCAGATAATAATCTGTTTTCCTATTTTTGCCACCAAAATGGATAACTTCACATTTATCCACATTAAATTGCATCTGCCATGAATTTGCCCACTCACCCAACCTATCCAAGTCACCCTGCATCCTCTTAGCATCCTCCTCACTGCTAACACTGCCACCCAGCTTCGTGTCATCCGCAAACTTGGAGATGCTGCATTTAATTCTCTCATCCAAGTCATTAATATATATTGTAAACAACTGGGGTCCCAGCACTGAGCCTTGCGGTACCCCACTAGTCACCACCTGCCATTCTGAAAAGGTCCCGTTTATTCCCACTCTTTGCTTCCTGTCTGCTAACCAATTCTCCACCCACACCAATACCTTACCCCCAATACCGTGTGCTTTAAGTTTGCACACTAATCTCCTGTGTGGGACCTTGTCAAAAGCCTTTTGAAAATCCAAATATACCACATCCACTGGTTCTCCCCTATCCACTCTACTAGTTACATCCTGAAAAAATTCTATGAGATTCGTCAGACATGATTTTCCTTTCACAAATCCATGCTGACTTTGTCCGATCATTTCACCGCTTTCCAAATGTGCTGTTATCACATCCTTGATAACTGACTCCAGCAGTTTCCCCACCACCGACGTTAGGCTAACCGGTCTATAATTCCCCGGTTTCTCTCTCCCTCCTTTTTTAAAAAGAGGGGTTACATTAGCCACCCTCCAATCCTCAGGAACTAGTCCAGAATCTAACGAGTTTTGAAAAATTATCACTAATGCATCCACTATTTCTTGGGCTACTTCCTTAAGCACTCTAGGATGCAGACCATCTGGCCCTGGGGATTGATCTGCCTTCAATCCCTTCAATTTACCTAACACCACTTCCCTACTAACATGTATTTCGCTCAGTTCCTCCATCTCACTGGACCCTCTGTCCCTTACTATTTCTGGAAGATTATTTATGTCCTCCTTAGTGAAGACAGAACCAAAGTAATTATTCAATTGGTCTGCCATGTCCTTGCTCCCCATAATCAATTCACCTGTTTCTGTCTGCAGGGGACCTACATTTGTCTTTACCAGTCTTTTCCTTTTTACATATCTATAAAAGCTTTTACAGTCCATTTTTATGTTCCCTGCCAGTTTTCTCTCATAATCTTTTTTCCCCTTCCTACAAATTTACTTTGTACTCTGCCTTGGAGTTTGTCCTTCCAAAGTGTACCACCTCACACTTCTCCGGGTTGAACTCCATCTGCCACTTCTCAGCCCACTTCTGCATCCTATCAATGTTTCTCTGCAATCTTTGACAATCCTCTACACTATCTACAACACCACCACCTTTGTGTCGTTTGCAAACTTGCCAACCCACCCTTCTACACCCACATCCAGGTCGTTAATAAAAATCACGAAAAGTAGAGGTCCCAGAACAGATCCTTGTAGGACACCACTAGTCACAATCCTCCAATCTGAATGTACTCCCTCCACCACCACCCTCTGCCTTTTGCAGGCAAGCCAATTCTGAATCCACCTGGCCAAACTTCCCTGGATCCCATGCCTTGTAACTTTCTGAATAAGCCTACTGTGTGGAACTTTGTCAAATGCCTACTAAAATCCATATAGATCACATCCACTGCACTACCCTCATCTATATGCCTGGTCACCTCCTCAAAGAACTCTGTCAGGCTTGTTAGACACGATCTGCCCTTCACAAAGCCATGCTGACTGTCCCTGATCAGACCATGATTCTCTAAATGCCTATAGATCCTATCTCTAAGAATCTTTTCCAACAGTTTTCCCACCACAGACGTAAGGCTCACTGGTCTATAATTATCCGGACTATCCCTACTACCTTTTTTGAACAGGGGAACAACATTTGCCTCCCTCCAATCCTCCGGTACCATTCCCGTGGACAACGAGGACATAAAGATCCTAGCCAGAGGCTCAGCAATCTCTTCTCCCGCCTCGTGGAGCAGCCTGGGGAATATTCCGTCAGGCCCCGGGGACTTATCTGTACTAATGTATTTTAGCAACTCCAACACCTCCTCTCCCTTAATATCAGCATGCTCCAGAACATCAACCTGACTCATATTGTCCTCACCATCATCAAGTTCCCTCTCATTGGTGAATACCGAAGGGAAGTATTCATTGAGGACCTCGCTCACTTCCACAGCCTCCAGGCACATCTTCCCACCTTTATCTCTAACTGGTCCTACCTTCACTCCTGTCATCCTTTTTTACTTCACATAATTGAAGAATGCCTTGGGGTTTTCCTTTACCCTACTCGCCAAGGCCTTCTCATGCCCCCTTCTTGCTCTTCTCAGCCCCTTCTTAAGCTCCTTTCTTGCTTCCCTATATTCCTCAATAGACCCATCTGATCCTTGCTTCCTAAACCTCATGTATGCTGCCTTCTTCCACCTGACTAGATTTTCCACCTCACTTGTCACCCATGGTTCCTTCACCCTACCATTCTTTATCTTCCTCACCGGGACAAATTTATCCCTTACATCCTGGAAGAGATCTCTAAACATTGACCACATGTCCATAGTACATTTCCCTGCAAAAACATCATCCCAATTCACACCTGCAAGTTCTAGCCTTATAGCCTCATAATTTGCCTTTCCCCAATTAAAAAATTTTCCTGCCCTCTTTGATTCTATTCTTTTCCATGATAATTATAAAGGCCAGGGAGCGGTGGTCACTGTCCCCCAGATACTCACCCACTGAGAGATCTGTCACCTGACCCGGTTCATTACCTAGTACTAGATCTCGTATGGCATTCCCCCTGGTCGGCCTGTCCACATACTGTGACAGGAATCCATCCTGGACACACATAACAAATTCTGCCCCATCTAAACCCTTGGAACTAATCAGGTGCCAATCAATATTAGGGAAGTTAAAGTCACCCATGATAACAACCCTGTTATTTTTGCACCTTTCCAAAATCTGCCTCCCAATCTGCTCCTCTGTATCTCTGCTGCTACCAGGGGGCCTATAGAATACCCCCAGCAGAGTAACTGCTCCCTTCCTGTTCCTGACTTCCACCCATATTGACTCAAAAGAGGATCCTGCTACATTACCCACCCTTTCTGTAGCTGTAATAGTATCCCTGACCAGTAATGCCACCCCTCCTCCCCTTTTTCCGCCCTCTCTATCCCTTTTAAAGCACTGAAATCCAGGAATATTGAGAATCCATTCCTGCCCTGGTGCCAGCCAAGTCTCTGTAATGGCCACTACATCATAATTCCATGTATGTATCCAAGCTCTCAGTTCATCACCTTTGTTCCTGATGCTTCTTGCATTGAGGTACACACATTTCAGCCCTTCTACCTTACTGTCTTTACACCGTTTATTCTGCTTCTCTTTCCTCAAAGCCTCTCTGTATGTTAGATCTGGCTTTACTCCATGCACTTCTTTCACTGCTCTATTGCTCTGGGTCCCATCCCCCTCGCAAATTAGTTTAATTCCTCCCGAACCATGCTAGCAAACCTACCTGCAAGGATATTGCTCCCCCTCCAGTTCAGGTGCAACCCATCCAATCTGTACAGGTCCCACCTTCCCCAGAAGAAATCTCAATGATCTAAAAATCTAAAACCCTGCTCCCTGCACCAACTCCTCAGCCACACATTCAACTGCCATCTCCTCCAACTCTTACCATCTCTGTCACGTAGCACTGGCAGCAATCCTGAGAACGTCACCCTTGAGGTCCTGTTCTTCAGCCTTCTGCCTAATTCCCGAAACTCACACTTCAGGACCTCATTCCTCTTCCTGCCTATGTCGTTGGTCCCAACCTGTATCACGACTTCTGGTTGCTTTCCCTCTCGTACCAGGATGTCGTGCACCCGGTCAGAGACATCCCGGACCCTGGCACCCGGGAGGCAACAAACCATGTGGGTGTCCTTCTCACGTCCACAAAATCTCCTTTCTGCTCCCCTGACTATAGAGTCTCCAATGACGACAGCTCTCCTCTTCTCCGTCCCACCCTTCTGCACCACAGGTTCGGACTCAGTGCCGGAGGCCCTGCCACCGTGGCTCACACCTGGTCGGTCATCCCCGCCAACAGTATCCAGGACGTTAAACTTATTATTCAGGGGAATGGCTACAGGGGTGCTCTGCACTACCTGTCTGCTCACCTTCGCTTTCCCCCCTCTGACTGTCACCCAACGACCTGCTTCCGACAGCCTCGGTGTGACGACCTCCCTGTAGCTCTCATCTATGACTGCCTCATTCTCCCTTATGAGTCGAAGGTCATCCAGCTGCTGCTCCAGATTCCTTACACGGTCTTCCAGATCGCCCAGCCGTATGCACTTCTGGCAAATGTGACTCTGCGGGAGAGGGGCATTCCCCCAAGACTGCCACATCTCACATGAGAGGCACATCACCGTCTCAGGGGACATTGTAAAAACTAACTGCGAGCTAGCTTGTCCTCCGCCTCTTCTCGTCGAAGCCTTTCGAGTCAAAGCCTCAAAGCTCCACTCCTTCACTGGCTGCTTTCCACTGGCCGCTTCGCTTGAGCTATCCCTCTATTTATCTGTTTGAGCTTTTCAAAATGTTTGGTCACCTGACCTTGACTGCCCAATCAGCTGCTTTCTGCTGAGTCTGAGCTATTCAAATCTTGATTGTCTAATCAATGGCTTTCTGCTGATCTATTCAAATCTTGATTGACTTGATTGCACAGACCAACTGCCAAAACTGCTAGAATCTCTCGAGTCAAAGCCTCAAAGCTCCACTCCTTCACTGGCCCACTCACGCTCTGGTCGCTTCCCCCCCCCGAACAGAATCGCCAAAAACGATTTGTAGATAAAAATTGGCACGTATACTCATGCGCACTGGTGCCCGCGCAAGGCTTCATGGTCATTGTAGTCTTTCTCAGGGTAAAGACTGCTACTCTTGTCCGTTGGCAACCCTACACCCCCCCCCCCCCCCGCCGGGTCGGCCAGTCCACAAGAATATTGTCAATAATAAACCAGTCCGCAGTGCAAAACAGGTTGGGGACCCCTGACTCAGACCACTGAAACCATCTGAGATCTTAATATTCTCCTCTAAAAGTAAACTTAATCATTGAAACTATCTTTAGGCTGTTTCTCCAAAATATTGTCATTCAAATTCAGAATTAAAACTTAATTCTCAATCTAAAAGCAGTTTTAGTCTTATCCTCAACATAATTATTTCCCTACCACTATCCTTAGTGTTCTTTACAAGGAGAGATAAGTAGTTAGCAGTACCCCACCATTGAGGACATCTTCAAAAGCTGGTGTCTCAAGGAGAGGACAGCCATCATTATTTACCCTCACCATCCGAGACATGCCTTCTCATCAGGGAGGAGGTACAAGAGCCTGAAGATCCATAGTTAACATTTTAGGAACAGTTTCTTCCCCTCTACAAACATATTTCTGAACAGTCTGTAAACCCATTCACAATATCTCGCTCTTCCTCTTTTGCAGTGTTTATTTTAGTTGTGATTTATTTTAATTTAGTATGCCTTCACTGTACTGCTGCCACAAAACAACAAATTTCACAACCAATGTCAGTGACAATAAACCTGATTTTGATTATGATTCTAAAATTCTGTGGGTGAAAACAATGTGATCTTCAGTAGTGTCTGAGGTTCAAATCTGCTCGACATGGGTCTGTCTACAGTTGATGCATTTTTTACATGAATTCTCTGTGGAGACTACAACAGGAAAATTGTCTATTTGAAAACATAAACCAGAAATGACTGTCCCACCTAGGGAAACAAAAAGATATTTTTTTTAACATTTTGATCATTCCATGCCCAGCTGCTTTTAAGGTACGTTTCCCTAGCTGACCAGAAGACTTATGAATGAAGTCTTTTTGGTATGTTAAAAAAAAATCTCATCTTGGCTTTGCTGCCAGTGTAGAATGTGCAGTAGAGACAAGGAGATTCTCTGGAGAGAAGCAGCCACTTTTACACTGTGTACAGGGACAAGGTCATCCTCTATTTCCCCCAAATCCTACTGCATTTCTGTTGGCTGAGTTGGGATCATTTTGTGCAATTATTAAATATCTTTGCTTTACAGTGGACTAGACCATTCATACAGCTTCATCTTTGTTGACCTGTAACAAATGGGAAAGCAAGCAAACTTCACCTTTGGTGCTTTCTGTTTGGTTGTGTAACACCACCTGATTTCTCTTCCAGTATGAGCAGGAGATCACGAAGCTGAAGGATCGGTTGAAGGTGTCGAGTCGCAGGCTCGAGGAGTATGAGCGGCGCCTGCTTGCCCAGGAGCAACAGATGCAGAAGCTCTTGCTTGAGTACAAGTCTAGGTTGGAGGACAGTGAGGAGAGACTGCGTCGGCAGCAGGAAGAGAAGGACAGCCAGATGAAAACAATCATCAGCAGGTCAGCTACACTGCAGGTTGTCGGAGTAGTGAGTACTTACATCGAACATAGCACAGGGCAATGATATCTATATCAAACACAACGTTAAGTTGAACTAAATCTCTGAAGCATATTTAAAGCACTTAATTCCCTATCACCTATATTGATCTGCTGTAAGTTAAGGTGCCAAATCAACAGAGAGTATTGTGTAAACAACAAACATCCCACTTTTTTTCATAGGGAAGCACAATAGCATAGCTAGAGGAGCTGCTGCCTCCCAAAATGAGAGGCATAGACTCAATCCTGGCCTTGGGTGCTGTCTGTGGCATTTGTACATTCTCCTTGTGACTGCTCCAGTTCCCTCCCACATCCCAAAGACTTGCAGGTTGGTCAGCTAATTGGCCACTCTAGGTTGCCCCTCCCTTGTGGTTGAGTGATAAAATCTAAGGGAGTTCATGGAAATATGGAGAGAATAAAATAGGATTAGTGCAGATGGGAACTTGCTTGATGCCGCAGACTCAGTGGGTTGGAGGACCTATACATAACAAGACTGTTATGTTTTAACAAGAGCACAGCAACTACCAGCAAAATATTAACAATAAGCAAATTGTCTGAAAGTTTAGGAGTTCAGTTATTAGGTCTGTCAGTGCTTGTGTTTGAGTGGCATAATTTCATTCTGAGAGATCCATTCATTACGCTTTCTCACCATTTTCAAGTGAATATTGCCGCAAGTGAAGTTGGAACCTGTTTAAATCATATCAGAATAGGTTACATTTGTGAGCCATATCCTTGGATTGCTAGTAACTTTGGGAAAACTCACCAATCTCTGTTATATATAAGTACACATGAGGATACAAGAAACAGCAGGAATGGGCCTCAGCAATAGATTTTGGCCACTTAGAACCACTTTCCTTCACTAACCCGATATCTTTGATTTCCTTAATATCAAAATCTGTTTTTCTATTTTGAATACGATCAACTACTGAGCCCAACAGACCACTTGGGTAAAAAATTCCAGATTCATTTTTTTCTGGGTGGAATATTTTTGTAATCATGTTAGTCCTGAAGAGCCATCTCCCTAAGTTTCCACTGTTACTCTAGTTTTAGACACACGAGCAAGTGAAGCACCATCGCTATATCTAGACTGTCAAGCCATGTAAGAATGAGATCACCTCTCATTTCCCTAAACTCCGGAGTGCATAAGCCAAATTTTCTTAAGAGCAGTAACATTCAATTTAAGTCTTTAACTGCCACTATGGATTTTAAGAACATAACATAAGAAATAGGACCAGGAGTAGGTCAGGCGGCCCATCGAGTCTGCCCCACCATTCAATAAGATCGTGGCTGATCTGTCTGTAAACTCAGCTCAATCTACTTGCCTTTTCCCCATAACCCTTAATTCCCTTACGATGTAAAAACCTATCTAACTGTTTTTTAAATATATTTAGTGAAGAAGCCTCAACTGCTTCCCTGGGCAAAGAATTCCACAGATTCACCACTCCCTTGGAAAAAGATTTAATCCTCATCTCCACCTAAATCTTCTCCCCTGAATCTTGAGGCAATGTCCCCGAGTTCGAGTCTCACCTACCAATGGAAAGAACTTTCCTACTTCTATCTTATCTATCCCTTTTAAAATTTTGTATGTTTCTATAAGATCTCCTCTCATTCTTCTGAACTCCAGAGACTATAGTACCAGGCGATGCAATCGCTCCTCATAGGTTAACCTCTTCATCCCTGGAATCAACCTGGTGAACCTCCTCTGCACTGCCCCCAAAGCCAGTATATCCTTCCTCAAGTATGGAGACCAGAACTGCACACAGTACTCCAGGTGCGGCCTCACCAGTACCCTGTATAGTTGCAGCATGACCTCCCTGCTCTTGAATTCAATCCCTCTAGCATGAAGGCCAACATTCATTCTTAATAACCAGTTGTACCTGCAAGCCAACTTTTTGCGATTCATGAACAAGCACTCCCAAGTCCCTCTGAACAACAGCATGCTGCAATCTTTCACCATTTAAATAATAATTTGCTCTTCTATTATTCCTTCCAAAGTGGATAATCTTGCGTTTACCAACGTTGTATTCCATCTGCCAGACCTTGGCCCACTCACTTGACCTATCTATATACCTCTGCAGACTCTCCACATCCTCTGTACAATATGCTTTTCCACGCAGTTTAGTATCATCAGCAAATTTTGCTATGCTGCACTCAGTCTCCTCTTCCAAATCATCAGTGTAAATGGTAAACAGCTGCGGGCCCAGCACCAACCCCTACAGCACCCCATTCACCACTGACTGCCAACCAGAGAAACACCCATTTATACCAACTCTCTGCCTTCTGTTGGTTAACCAGTCCACTATCCATGCCAATACACTTCCTCCGACTCCATGCATCTGTATCTTATTTATAAGTCTCTTGTCGAACGCCTTCTGGAAATCCAAGTATACGACATCCACCTGTTCCCCTCTATCCACTGCACTCATTATGTCCTCACTGAACTCCAATAAGTTTGTCAAACAGGACCTGCCCTTTCTGAATCCATGCTGTGTCTGTCTAATGGAACCACTCCTTTCTAAATGTTTCGCTATTTCTTCCTTAATGACAGCTTCAAGCATTTTCCCGACTACAGACGTTAAGCTAACTGGCCTATAGTTGCCCATCTTTTGCCTACAACCTTTTTTAAAAAGTGGCATGACATTTGCTGTCTTCCAATCCGCCGGGACCTGCCCAGAGTCTAGAGAATTTTGATAAATAATTACCAACGCATCTACTGTAACCTCCGCCAATTCCTTCAGCACCCGGGGATGCATCCCATTGGGACCAGGGGACTTATCTACCTTCAGGTCCTCTAGTTTGCTCATCACTATCTCTTTCATGACAGTGATTCATTGGAGGTCCTCACCTCCCATTTCGTCCATAACATCCTTCTTTGGCATATTAGACATGTCCTCCACCGTGAAGACCGACACAAAATAGTTGTTCAATGCCTCAGCCATTTCCTTATCACCCAATATCAATTTCCCCTTCCTGCCTCCAAGGGACCTACGTTGACGTTAGCCACCCTCTTCCGCTCTATATAAAAACCTTTGCTATCTGTTTTTATATTTTGTGCTAATTTACTTTCATTCTCTGTCTTCCCTTTCTTTATTTCTTGTTTAGTTCTCTGTTGCTTTTTAAGGTTTCCCAATCCCCCAGTCTCCCACTATTCTTTGCGACTTTGTACACATGAGCTTTTAATTTGATACTATCTTTTATTTCCTTAGTTATCCAAGGCTGGCTCTCCCCACACTTACTGTCCTTACTTTTGACTGGAATATACTTTTGTTGAGCACTGTGAAAAATCTCTTTGAAAGTATTCCACTGTTCCTCAGCTGTTCTACCAAATAGCCTGTGCTCCCAATCGACATTTGCCAACTCCTCCCTCATCCCGTTGTAGTCTCCCTTGTTCATGCATAATACATTAGTTTTACAAATGTAGATCTAACTATTTCATTCTCCATCTGAATGCGAAATTTGATCATACTATGATCACTCTTTCCAAGAAGATCCCTGACTACAAGATCGTTAATCTTACCTGTCTCATTGCACAGGACTAGATCTAAAATAGTATTTTCCCTTGTAGGTTCACTGACATGCTGCTCAAGAAAGCCATCACGGATGCATTCTATGAAGTCCTCCTCAAGACTTCCTTGATCAACTTGATTCACCCAATCTATGTGGAAGTTAAAATCCCCCATGACAACTGCCGTTCCGCTCTTACAAGCCTCAGTAATTTCTTGGTTAATCGCCCCTGCAATATTTTTATTAGGTGGCCTATAGACAACACCCACCAGTGATTTTGTTCCTCTACTATTCTTAACTTCTACCCAGATGGACTCAACATTCTGCTCCGTAGATCTTATATCATGTCTCACAATTGCCCTGATCTCCTCTCTAATCAAGAGCACCACCACCACCACCACCTCCTCTGCCTTCCTGCCTATCTTTCTGTATTACCTGATACCCTTGGATATTTAATTCCCAGTCATCTCCACCTTGCAACCAGGTTTCTGTGTTTACATTTTTCACATTTAAAAATGTGTTTCTATGTCAACAGTCTAGGACTTCAATTACTATACTGTCATAGCCATAAGAGGAAAGGCCGTTCTTATTAGATTACCAGATTTTATTTTGTATGGTCATAGTGAGGAAAAGACTATGAAATTCTTAAATGCAACTTGGATATGACAATGAGAGCTTTCAAAACCACATAGGTATGTTCCTGCATCTTCTTAAATTCATGGCCCCAGGAGGCTTCAAGGAATGTAAACCAGAAATAGCATCAGAACTATTATAGGTATCCATGGTTGTGTGAAATGTCCCGATGCCATAAATTTTAAGACTTAAGAAACAACCAGGCTTGAACCAACGTGGTAACTAATTAATGCATTGTTCTCCCAAACCACAAGAAAGTACCCCTTGATCATTCCAACCCCTATCTACAGGCTCTTAAAATGTCTTTTTTTGTCATCTCCCTCGAAATCTTAGCAACTTTTCCTGTTGTAGGCAATCCATGCTCTTCAAGTCCTGCAAAACTTTCTGAATCTGGTCTCTTCTGCATACCAAACCATCCTATATTCGATCCACACAATGACATCATAATTGGTGACATATTTTCTGCTGTAAGCCCCCTTTCTCTGAAATACTGTCATATGGACTGTCTTGGGTCATTTGTTCTACGCTTAAAGACATAACATAAATACAAGTTGTGTGAGCATCACTAGATCTAAGGTATACACCAGACTGACCAATTAATTTTGTAATAATTCCTGCTTTATCACTACATGTTTAGGCTGATTGTTGCTGCATGGTAGGTTGTGAAATATTTCTGTTTAGTGTAAAAACTATATAGTGTCCAGTCAGTGGAAAAATGTCGCCCATTGACGTCAGTACCTTGAAAGTTAGAAACTAGCAGCATTATTGATCATAGAGTCATAGAAAAGTACAGCACGGAATCAACCCTTCGACATACGCTGGTGATATTAAACCTGATTCTGATTCTAGGCCACGCCGAACCATTTAAACTACCTACTCCCATTGACCTGCACTGGGACCACAACCCATAGAGCATAAGCAATAAGCAATAAACTGAAAAATGTGTCAATTAGAAGACTAAGGACATCAAGTACCTATTCTGCACAGCATTCATTTGCCGCTATTAAATTGTCTTGTGACTGAATGGGAAATAGCACAACAGCTGCATACAACATGGTGTACAAATGTGAATTCCAAATTTTTCATGGGTTAGCCTATCAGTTTAGGCTTCTATTAGATGTTGAAACTAAGTTCCAAAATTCAACTATGCTAGATATGAAGTCTGAACCATTGCAGTACAGGGAGAAGGAATTAGAGCAACAAATCAATGCTGGGCATCGCACCAACTGCCAGATCAGAGCAGCAGGAATAAGAACTGATGAATGGTGTTTGGTTGCTGGATCTGGATAACCTGCATGACTGAAGGAGCTTAAGGGTAAATAAAAAAAAAGATGAACTTGGACTGAAAGAGATTTAGATGTCATCCCTGGTGAAACTGTTACGTACCCCGTAACTGGGTTGCCAAACCAGCAGAAATGGATCACTCAGTTGGAGTCTGGAGTACTAGAACTAAGAAAGTTTTATTAAAGAAACAAGCAACACAGTAATCGAAAGGATAATAAATGCAACAGTTCAGTGATGATAAACACACATGTGCACAGCATTAAGATAACAGCATCAATCAAGCTCTATCGTTGTCTAGGGGTAAATGACCAATTTCAAAATGACTCAAAGTTCAGTCCAGTTAGTAGTCCAGTTCGCAGTAATCGTGCCATGGCGATGGACAAGGTGGGGGAAGAGAGACATAGAATAGGAACAACTCATCATTCAGCACAGCTTCACTCACAGACCAGCGAGATTGCTCACGAGCAACTTTTGGGCGGGTCCTTGGTGATGTCACCTGAGGTCACCGACTGTGACCCCTCCTCCAGATGCGGTCGATCCTCTGCAGTGAACCCAGCACCCAGGCAAGGGCGGACACACACCGGGTTCCCGCTGATCGTACCTTTCCACCCTGGTCGTTGTCTGGTACTTCTCACCCACTCGTGAGAAGCGTACCGCTTCCAGGGTCTCGTTACCTCGGGTGGCGTGTGTCGTCTTAGCGAACCTGTCCCTTTTTATCCCCCTGCTGGGGTATCGCCTGTCCATCACTTCAAACAGTTCAGGGTTCAAAGGGGGGAGCCGCTCCAGACAGCTCTCCCTCCCACATCCCTTCATTACACATCTCCAGACGCTGCTCCATTGTTCCTTATCTCTCCTTCCCCTGAGGGCAGGTGGCAGACCAACTGCTGATGCCACTGATGCTAGCCCAGGCCAGCAAACATCTTAACTTTATGTGTATTCTCGTCACAAAACATAAACTGCTCTTGGTGTCTTATGTGCACTTCTAACAATTATAACACATTGCTTATCTTCTCTGGTTTGTAGACTCATGGCAGTGGAAGAAGAACTGAGGAAAGATCACTCAGAAATGCAGGCGGTAATTGATGCCAAACAGAAGATTATTGAAGCCCAAGTGAGTATACTTCAGTGTTCAGTCAAATGCTTTTTATTGTGAACATTGCAATGATCACATTTCATTTTGATTCACAATGTCTACAATATGACCGCTGAATGTACTTATTTTTTTATCAGTTGTGGGAATAATGAGAAGTCTAAAGGGAATGTAGAACACTTGTTCCTGAAAGTTAATGAATAAGGAATAAAAAGACTACCATGTGAGGGGTAATGCTATGTAGTGCAGAGAGAATCCTAGGGGTGAGATTAAGTTAATTACACAGAGAAGAAAAGTGCTTAATTGAGAATTATAATGAAACCCATGATAACCACACAAGCTTGGAAGCTGCTGGGAGTTGCTGCTGTGAAGTCAGCAGAAGTTGACTACAGGAAGAAACAAAGTACAATTGGGGATAAATTTATCTTGAGTCATTTACACAAAACACGTACTCAATTCTGCAAATTCAATTCCTTCAGCTGGTATAATATCCCAAGTTACTGATGGCACAGATATGTGGGTGGATGCTCATCTCAAAGTCAGGTATGACACTGAATTAATGAAGTGTCTCTTTCAGCCTCTGTTACTAGGAAGAAAGAATGGAGTTGTAACCTGGATCAATGTCGGTATCCTCAGTCTTCCTTAGGTTTAACCAGATGTCATCATTAAACTTCGACCAGGCAAACCGCGATGTACAATTGCTATCTATGGCTTGTTCTTGGAATGCAGGAGTCCTTCATTATATTTTGAAAATAAAATAGCCTATAATAAAAGGGGCTCAGAAGATGAGCATTACGAGTAATTCAGAGGTTTACATAAATATACCAGGACAAGAAAAGGCTATGACTTGGTTTCAGCTTAGTTGTTGGACACTGCAGCTCACACCCTCCGCACTCCTCATATCAACTAGTTCTGAAATTACTGTGAGATTCTTTTCCAAGCACTTGCAGAAGCTGGCACCGATTATTACTGCTATCTGTCTAGTCATCTTCATCATATAGTCACTTTTCTTTAAGACATTTAGGAGTATTATTTATAACTTTCTTAATTTGTTCTAGTGTTACCTCATTGCAAGATTTTTGTGATTTATTAGTGTCTCAATTTTTGAATGGATTCTCATTTCAGTAAGAAGTGTTCAGTGTTAAGCTTGTGCATGTTGATTTTTAGTCAGTATTGTGGTTAAATTGATCTTCATGTGTGTTTTTAATGTGTTTTTTCATTGTTTTGAGAATTATCACTGGCGAAAGCTAACTTTATTGCTCATTTGTTACATTTTTCAACAACTAGTTTCATATTCATGCTGTGGAAAGAACAAAAGATAACTATAATCCAGGGACACCAGCACCATCTACAAAACAAAAAGAATAGGCAAATGGTAACATAGCAACAAATCCAAATTAAACCAAGAACTTCCTTTTCATTGCTTATTTAACTGTTCAGTGAAATATTGATTAAGTAAGTCAAATAATTACTGAAATATTTTGCATGTGTTGAACGGTGGATGAGAGCAAAGGAAGGAATATTTTGTGCCATTCACAAACTTTTCCTTCACTGGAAATCGGTCTGAGCAGTTGAAATTTCCACATTATTGATTAATGGTTAGCCTTGAATAATATTCCATGATAGCAAGGCAAGAAAGAGGACGATAGTCCAATTGAATGCATGGTTAAGGAACTGCTGCAGAGGAGAGGACTTCAGCTATATGGAATATTGGTTTCTTTTTCGGAGCAGGTGGGACAACAATATCCTTACATGGGGGTTTGTAAATGCTACCCAGGATGGGTTAAACAAGTGTGAAAGAGGTATAGGAACCAGAATTGTAGGTCTGTAGTGGAATGTAGAGGTTAAGTCAAGTAAGTCTGATAGGAAGTACAGGCAGAGCCAGGTTTATGAACTGTGGGGCTGATAGAGCCTAACTGTATTTGTATTAATGCAAGGCAGAGCCAGGATTAATGCATGGAACTACAATGTCGTAGCTATTATAGAGACTTGGCTAAGAGAAAGGCAGGATTGTCAGCACATGATCCAAAGTTGATTCAGATGAGATGTAAATGGATGTATCAGAGGGGGGAGGTTGCAGTACTGATCAGGGAGATTGTCAGTGGTAGTTAAAGGTATCTGGGAGGGCTCATCCAGTGAGGCTACATGGATAGGTTTTAGGAATAAGAAAGGTGTAATCATCCTGAAGGATTATACTATAGTTCTCCCAGTATTCAGCAGGAGATAGAACAGATATGTAGGCAGATTATGGTAGGAGATTTATTGGAGAAAATTCTTAGGGGATAGGTTTTACCTGCATTTGGAAAGATACAGTCTTAATGGGGACAGTCAGCATGGCTCTGTGCAGGGACGGTCATGTCTTAGAAACTTGATTATCAAGTTTTATGAGGAGGTTAGGGCAGTGGATATTCTCTGTCTGGACTTTAGTAAAGCTTTTGACAAGCAGTGAGATCAAGAAGATTATGGCATATGGAATTCATGGTGACTTGGTAGATTGGATTCAAAATGGGTTGACCATAGAAATCAGAGGATAGTGATGAAGGGTGTTATTCTGACTGAAGGTCTATGACCAGTGATGTTCTGAAGGGATTAGTGCTGGGAACTCTGTTATTTGTGATATAAGTGATTGGGATTAAAATGTAGGTAGGCCATTTGTAGAGGACACAGACATTGATGGGATTGTGGGTTGTGAGGAAGGTTGTCCAAGGACACAAAAAATATCAATCATTAGGAAATGTGGGTGAAGAAATAGCAGATGGAGTTTAATCTGGCCAAGTATGGAATGTTAGAGAAAAGTGTACGAGAAACAACAGGACTTCAGATGCGACATGCAGAGGTTTCTTGGAATGCAAAACATTGCTCCCTAAAGGTGGTGACACAAGTAGCAAGGGTGGTAAAGAAGGTGCTTGTCTTCATCAGTTGGGGCATTGAGTATTACAGTAGGGAAGGCACGTTGCAATTGTATAAAACTTGGATTAGGCTATATTTGGCATATTATGTACAGTTCTGGTCACCCCATCACAAAAATGATGTAGGAGCTTTGGCGAGGGTGCAAAAGAGGTTCACTAGGATGTTGCCTGTTTGAGAGTATTAGTAATAAGGACAAGGTGGACAAATTTTTATTGCTTTCACTGGAGCATCAGAGGCTGAGGGGTGACCTGATAAAAATATAGAAGACAGAACTGTGTTTTCCCCAGGATGAAATGGTCAAATATCAGGGAGCATAGCTTTAAGGTGAGACAGAGAAAGTTTAAAGGAGATTACAAGGCAAGTTGTTTTTTTTTGCACAGAGAGGGGTAGATGCTGGGAATATACTGCCAGGGGAGGTAATGGAAACAGATATGAGAACAATGTTTAAGAAGCATTTAGATAGGCACGTGAACATTCAAGGAATGGGAGGACATAGACCATGTATATGGAATGAGTTTAATTTGGCATCATGTCAGCACAGACATCATTTATGTTCTAATTGGATTGGCAAGCTTGTATCTTTCTGCTGTTTTCTTTTATAATAGTCTTTCCTCTGAATACAAGAATACTAGAAAATAGGAGCAAGAGTGGGCAATCAGGCCCTTTAAGTGTGTCCCATCATTTAAAATGATCAGGGTTGATCAATGGTGGCCTTCACTCCTCATCTATATCATTTCTCCACTGCATATATACCTCAACCTATCAAATATTTATTCACTCCCAATTTAAATTTGTCTGATGATTCAACTTCTGCCACCCACCAGGGCAAAGAATTCCAGAAATTAACCACCATCTGAAAGAAGGAATTTCTGTGAACCTCAGTTCTTAATGAGCAACCTTTTATTTTGTAGCTAATTCAAGACTCTCCCGCTAGTGGAAATGTCCCAACATCTGCTCCGTCAAGCCTCCTTAGGATCGTCATATTATATGTTTGAGTCGGGTCATCCCTTATTGTTATGAACTCCAAGGAATACAGACACAATTATTGAGTTTTTCTTGGTAGAACAACCCCCTCATCCCGGTAATTAGCCTTGTGAATCACATTCATATTGTCTCCGATGTTTCTATGTCCTTTTTCAGGTTAGGGGAACAAAACAGTGCACAGTATTCTAAATGATGCCTCACCAACACTGTACAATTACAATACAACCTCACTGTTCTTAAATTCCAACGCCTTTACAACGAAGGACAAAATACCTCCTGCCTTCTTAAATATTGTTGAATCTGTCTAATAGTTTTTTGTGATTCATTTAATATAACATCTAGATCCCTCTGTACTTCACTCACTTTCATCTTCTCTACCTTTAGCTAATAATCTTTGTTGATTTCTCTTACTGAAGTTACTAGTAACCTTAAACTTACCCACATTAAACTCCATTTGCCAGTCATTGGCCAATCACTCCAACTATCTGTTTCTGCTTCTGTCCTGTCCTCGCTCTTGTCATTTTCAGCCCTTATTTATTTATTTTTATTGATCTACAGCGTGGAATAGGCCCTTTCGGCCCTTCAAGCCGCGCCACCCAGCAACCCCCAATTTAAACCTTTCTAAGTGCAGGACAATTTACAATGACTAATTAACCTACCAACCAGTGTGTCTTTGGACTGTGGGAGAAAACTGGAGCATCTGGAGGAAACCCACACATTCCACAGGGAGGACATGTAGGCTCCTTACAGACAGCAGTGCAGATCGAACCCAGGTCACTGGCACTGTAAAGTGCTGTGCTATCCACAGCACTAACATAATTATTCCCTGTTCCCTCTAATTTCTCTTACCATTCTATCTTATATTTTTCTTTTGTTCTCTGCTCTTCCACAAATTTTCTTTCTCCCAAAATCTCTTCCAGTTGCTCACCACCCCATTAGATGTTCTTCCCAGTGGCCCAGCTGAGAACTGCAATGTCACTTTTGGTGAGGTCACTGGTTGGGAGGTAATTCGATCAACATTGAAACACTTCCACATCCATCCTGCTTTAATTTTTTGAATAATTAATATCTACCTTGACATGACCTTTGGCTAACATCATCGATTGTTTGGTCACCTTGTGTGTAATAATGTGCTTTATTCCCTCATTTGTGTAATCATCACAAAGATGCTGTTTCTTCAGAAAGTAGCTACGCTTGCCAAATATTGCCCATGACATGTTCACTGTATTGATTACAGGTCAATTGTGAGGATGGGATGAGCATAACAGGCAAGTAAGATTCTGTTTTCTAGCAAAGAAGTTCACAGAGATGAGAAAACCCCACTGGTCCTTTCCTTCTCCAGCTACCATTGTATGGACTTGTCATTGCACGTTCTGCCTGTGTATATTATTTTCCTCACTGCATATATCAACACCATATATTCTTTTTTGAAAAAGAGCAATGGCAAGATCAGAGAAATTTCGAAGATGTAAATGAAGCATCACAATGCAAGTATGTGGTTCACTCATGACTACCAAACATGGTGTAACTCCATACGATTATGGTGAACACACAAAGGATCTGAAAGGAACACATCCAAATTTTCCATTCTCTTTAACCTGTTTTCCCTCCATCTACAGATACCCTTGGCATTGATAACTCTTTGGTCAAATGGCCATTTGACATGCAGAGCTTGAAATGTGATTGCCACACAGTTCAGTTGTGGGAGATCATGAATGCCAAGGATAATTCTTTCAAGTAGACTCTCTTAATAGCCATGGGAAATGGGCCATGGGTGAGATCAATCAACAAAGGATTAGGCACCAAAGCCAGAATCCTTATAGCCTATATAAATTATTAACAGATAATGAAATGTACTGGGCCACCACACCAGTCAGGAGTCCTCCTAATTTCCAAGAGAATGTTCAAGTTCATAATCGGTTCAACAAAGCATCGTCTAAAAGATTATCATCAGAAAGCTCTAAGTTTCAAACTTTAAGTTGGTTCTTGGTTGATCTCAACTAGAGTGAAGTTAAAACACCATATTCCTCCTTTGTGCCCTTGGTTTGTGGATGTTATAATCAGCCATTGCACTAGCTCCCAGTGGCTATCCAGTGAGAGATACTGGAAATAATTAGCTCTCATTTTCCTTGATCAAATAGCTCATCAGCATTGTCTGCACAATACCTAAAGGGATGAATAATGAAGCTTCAAGCTTACAAGCTGATGTTCTGTCAAATGCATAATTTTATTGGAATGCCAGATATTTCGATGAATTATCTGAAACTCTGACTCTTTTCTAAAAAATATATAGAGAAGTTCATCATTTGACATAGTGATACCAGCCAAGAACATTTTTTTTCCTCTAGGAAGTGAAAGGAGCACATACTGTATAATGGAGATGAAATATTGAACTAATAGCATGCAATTTACACTCAGGGAGAGCATCACTTTTGTTTTTTTACAATTTTTGGTTCATTCTACTCATCTTCACTTACTGCCTTCGAAATTTGCATCATCTCACTTTCCCTGCCACCCAGTCATCAGAATGCTTGTGAAATCGTAACACCTTCTGTATAAATTCAACTGGTCCCAGAAGTGGAAATTCAGTTCTTCAACGTGCTCCAATGCAAATAAAAATCTCTGTTAATATAGCCAGATGAATTCAGAGCATAAGAAAAGCACTCACCTTTATTATGTTTGAGAATTGTGCAAAATGTGCATGTTATGGAGGTGATATGTGAAACATCTGTAGGTGACGAAGCCAATGCCTTTACAGTAGATGGTGCTTATGCTGGGGTCTGCATTGCATCTTGTAATAAAGAACTTAAGCAACGGAAGAAAAAATGCCTGAGCCATTGCAATAGTCTGTACTTTGGAGGAAGTTGGATCGGAGGATTTTCTTCAGGTCTTTGTCCACTTCCTTTCTCCTTTATCTGTGTTGTGTCTTTTCTTTGCTGATAATCTCAATGAATGGTATGGATATTTGTTTCATTTTTATACTATTAAAAATCACCCAAACACTGCTGCCAGAGAAATTCAGCTCATTCCCAGCTCTCAGTACTTGACCTGCTTTCGCTTTTCTCTCAGGAGAAACGAATCGTCACCCTGGATTCTGCCAACTCTCGGCTGATGAATGCTCTAACACAGGTCAAGGAACGTTACAGCATGCAAACTCGCAATGGGATCTCTCCCACCAACCCCACCAAGCTGTCAATAACAGAGAACGGGGAGTTCAAGAACAGCAGCTGTTGAGGGAGAATCTAGATGTTTCTCGGCAGACTCACATGGATTTAGCTTTCTGAATTCACTCCTGATTTATTCACAGGTGCTGCTAAGACTGTTTTATAATGCTTTGGATTGTAAAAGATTATTCATGGGGACAATGCCTAATATCATCATGTGCAGTCTGCGGAAGTCTTACTCCACTGTGGAAACTGTATGAAACCTGTACAGAAATGAAATGTAAGACTGTATTGGGGTAAATAATTTTAGAATTTAAAGTAACTTTTTTTCTAATTATTTCTGTCAGACTTCCTACTCTGCAAGAAGTTCCAAAGAAACAGTAGAGAATGGAACAATTATTTCACAAGCAGTGGAATTTTCAAGTGTTGTGTATTTTCAAGTTTAAATATTCTGGCTTAGAGGGTGTACATATCTAACTAAGAAGCACATAGAAAGAATTTAGTCTGTTTAAAAAAAGAGAGAGATTACAGTATGTGAAGTGTCTGCTTCTTTAATTAACACACTACATTGGTTACTTGCAGGGTAAAATACCCCATGTTAAATATGTTAAAACTAAGATATTTTACGAGTTTTTTGGCAGGAAAATCTGTCATGAACAAAGACAAGTTGTATATCACAATACCTTAGAAATAATTCTGTTTTTGAAATCAAACTTTATCACATTGAAAAGTGTTCAAGAATGCAACCATAGGAAGAAATATTTCAAAATTACTTCTTTTAGAAAACTGTATAAAGTAAAATGCTGCCGTGTGTGTGTGTGTGTGTGTGTGTGAGGAGAGAGAGAGAGATACATGATGATGATAATGACCATTTTCTGTGGTTCTACAAAACAAAGTGATTTGGGGAATGATGGTTCTGCCATAATGGATAAAGGGAACGGTAATAATGCAGAGCATGATTTGCAAGCACGCTTTACTTTCTAAAGTCAATTCATTTTCCAAATGAATCTCCTTAGTTTTTTTAACTCAATGCATCTAACTTTATTAGAATAATGTTTTGCCAAATTTGTATCTAACTAACCAATTTGAATGTCTCGTGGAGCTGTTCTGCAAGAATGTTGAAGCTAGAAAGTTTTCCCTTCCCTCCAATCAACTGCTGGTAGATTTCTGGCAGTTACTGCTGCTGTTTTTGTTTATTGAAGATGTGAAGAGTGTGAGTTTAATCTTAAATTGTTGGCTCACTTTTGATGAGAACTGTTGCAATGAGACAAAGAAAATAAAATACTGTTCAATTTTTTTTTCTTTTAATATCTGTAGCTTTTCTGCATACAATCTTGCATGCTGATTTGAAAGGAAACAGCATTAAAAGATATGGCAGGGCATCTTTTTATCAGGAAAATTAAACAAAAGCTGGATGAGATCCAAAACACTGATCAGATTATCTTTAACTCAACTTTGATTCTGTCACAGCCAGTCAGTACAAGTATCTCCTGCAACTGTTCTGCGGGTAATGTTTAAGATGAAATGTTGCACTTGACTACTGGTAGACTTCTTGTAGTTCCTGGGGCTTATTTTAAAGAGTCTAAAAGTACTTGAACTTTGTAGTCACTTATTAAAATTGGATCTCCCTCCCTCCCTTATGATGGTAAAAGACTCTAGGGAAAAAGAGGGTCCAAGCATAACTGATCAAGAAGTTAATGATGGTGTTAGGGTAAAAAGAAGTCTTTTGTTGTGAAGAATTAGGGGAACTTTAGAGACAAAATATGGCCAAAAAATTGATAAAAAGAGAAAAAGGCTGAGAGTCAATTACCAAGCAATGGACTGTGAGAGCTTTAAATATGTCAAGAAGAAAGGAATAACAGAAGTAAATGTTGGTTCCACTGAAGATAAGACAGGGAAATTATTGAAATGCAAACAGTTTGCATCTGTCTTCACAACTGGAAGAAATTAAAAATAGCAGGAACAAGGGAGGCAAGAACTTGGGATTATTACTATAACAATATATACTCAGTAAATAGATGAGAATAAGTACTTCCGTATCTCCTGAAAAGATGATAATGGATTGGAAACAAAATGTGGCAAGGGAGAGAAGCTTGAGAGCAACAGGCCAAGACAGCTAAATATCTTTTTTAGAAAATGCTCAATTTCCTTATGAAAGGTAGATCACGTGATACATTTGGGAATTCTGTAAGTATTTGGATTTTCAGAATGTGTTTGACAAGGTGCCACACAACCAGTTGGTACACAAGATAAACTGCTGATGGTGTTAAGGGAGGTGGATCAGGATGGACTGAAGAATGATTATTGTATAGAAAATAGAGAGGTGGAATAAACAGGTCTTTTTCATCCAGAAATTTGTAACTCGTGGAATATCTCAAGGATCAGTTCTTGGTCCTCAGTGATATATGATTTATTTCAGAGACCTGGATGGAAGAGATAGCAGAGTGCAAAGTGTCCAAGTTTGCTGGACGTGGATGGAGGGCATGTTTTATACTCTGCAACTGGACGTACTGTAGGTAGGTTAAGTGAGTGATCAGTATTGTAGCAAATGGAGTTTAACATAGGAAAATGTGAGATCATGCATTGTGTTAAGAGATATCAAAAGGTAAAGTATTACATACATAGATTTCTACCAGTGGAAGAATGTCAAGTGAAGAGACAGTTACAAGATTAGAGGCTGGTCATTTCAAACTGAGGTGTATTGGAACTTCTACTCATAGGTGGGAAATCGCCTGAATTCTCTACCCTGGAGGGTTTTGGAAGCTGGATCACTGAAGGTACTTGAAGAGGAGATAGGTATGCTTTTGAAAGATTGGTGAATTGAGGACTGAACTAGCACAGAAGACAAGATGAAGCCATGATCATGTAGAGTGGCGGGAGGACTTTGAGGACCTACTCCTGACCATCCATATAAAATGGTAGGGACATACACCTGCCCTGTTGCCTTATGCACAGAGTTAATATGCAGGTGAAGCAAATAATTTGGCATGTTGACTTTTATTGAAAGAAGAATGGAGTATGAATGAATACTCTTACATCTGCAGGGCTTTGTTGAGACTACATGTAAAGTGCTGGAGTCTTGGTCTCCTTATTTAAGAATATATTTGCTTAAGGAGCAGTGCAGAAAAGGATCACTACATTAATTACTGGGATGAAGAATTCATCTTAATAGGATTAATTAAACCATCTGCATTGGATTTAGTGGATTAAGAGGTGATTTTATTGATTCTGATGAGGATGTTGGCAGTGGTTGCTGTGTGGCTGCTTCTCCCCTCTCCCTCCCACCCCATATGGGAGAATGCAGAACTCATGGGCATAACTTCAGGATATACATACTCAAGACTGAGATGAGAGGGATTTTCTTTTCTCTCTGATGGATATAGATTCTTGAAATGCTCTTCCCCAGAGAACTCTGGATGCTGAGTCATCTGCTGTATTGAAGGATCAGGGGGAGTTTTGGATAGCATCAAATCAAGCATTGTTTGGATTATGGAGAGGAAAGTGAAGTTCACGTGAAGAGATCAATTATGTTTTTGTTTGGGAGAGTAGATTTGAGGGACAATATAGTATATTCTTGTTCCATTTCTTATTTATCAACTACCAGCTGATGCAGGGTTTCAACCTGAAATGTTAGTAATTTATCCCCCCACCCCACCACTAACACCACTTCTCAACTTCTGGACCCACTGAGTTCTTCCAGGAGACTGTTAGTTGCTAGTTGACTCAAATCCGTCATTTGTAATAGCTCAGGAAACCAATTCGTTTAGATGCATTTAAGGATGGGTAAAAAATGCTGGCTTGGTAACATGAATGAATTGAAAAAATGGATGCAAGCAATCAGAGATGTTAAAGAGATATCCCAAAGGAACACCTAATTGAAGGCCCATCACAGGAGCTACCTGGCCTCGACTAGCACAGAAGGTAACTTGCATAAACTGCATATGTGGTTAACCACTTGACAAATGTAAAATGAAAGAATTACTCAACCATGAGTGTGCTTTGAACCTGGCAACTGTTGAACAGGAGATACCAGCATCGTCCACCTCACAACAGTCCATGTCAAATTGATTGCGAGTCTCAATGTTCAGTTTAGAACATTTGGTCAGTTGCTTTGCATATGCCATTTGATTAAAGGTCTGCTTTGAGATGATATGATTCTGCTGCTCAGCTGAAGCAGTATTTAAATCAACTGTATCACAGAACAACTTGAGAATTATTGTTCATTTTTTGTCTCTTGAGGAATTCTTGAATGGCAGGAGCTGATGAAATTTTTGGCTATTGTTCGGAAAACACATTAAATTTGTTTGTTTTGTAACATGACATGAAGGTTCAAAGACATTCTCAAATGATTTTGTATCAGTGGAAATTGCATTGTATTGCAATCTGCGTCTTTAACGCTCTAACAGAAAAGCACTATTGTTTATGTAGTCAGAGTAAAACACTGAAATAAAGCCTTCAATGCTGGTAATGCAATATTACCTATATTTGTAAAATGTGGCTTAAGTGTTTGCTGTCTGATCTTATGTTTGTTACCCTATTTTTAATAATAAGCTTTTTTTCAGAAAGAGAAGGATGACAAAACGGTTCACATCCTGTTCAGTAAGTGCATTCAAACAATGCTACTAAGATCAGCACACCACATAAACCTCAGATTGTAGGAGGTGAAAGACCTTTTGTTTTCAGGATGACATGGCTATTTTCTGAGTCACCAGAGTGAAATTACTTTTGTCTCCATTTTTGTTGCATTGCAGAGCAATAGAATAGTCAGATTTTGTTGAAAGGAGCAGATTGGTAACAACAGGGAGCTCTGCTTGTTGGCTTTCTCTGAACTGAATTGAAGACCAAAGCAACAAAATGAATTTTAATCTAAATGCTAGATTATTGAGGTTATTGGGTTTTTGTAAAAATAAATCTGTATTTCCAAACAAAATAGAAATGAATGTTCCTCACCTTATTCTGCAAAAATATAATTACAAGCCTCTTGATGAAAGAAAAATAATGTAGGAAGGATATTTCAATAAAAGATAAATCAACTCATTTTCAGAAACATTCTTGAGAATTTTTGTGAAATCTGATCAAACACAATAGTGAAATCCGAAACTGTGCCATGTACATGTAGAATGTAAAAAGAGAAACTGCTGGAAATACTCGATAGGTTAGACTGCATCTGAGAGAAGAAAAATGGAGCTAATGTTTTTTCAGCATTTGCTGTATTTTTAAAATCTAAGAATGAAACAAGTTTCTGTGGGGAGAAATTAAGGATCTTGAGGCTGCATAAAATTAGCACAAAGTAAATTTCTGATTATGGTTATTGAATCATATACAAATCAATATTCACCAATCTTCAAAACCTGGGCCTCTGTACCTCCCTCTGCAACTGGATCCTCAACTTCTTTTTCAGGAGACCACAATCAGTGTGGATTGGTAATAATATCTTCTCCTCACTGACTATCAACACAAGAATGGGTGCTTAACCCACTCTCCCTACACTCGTGACTGTATGGCTAAGGGACAGCTGAAACACCATTTATAAATTTACAGATGACACTACTCAAATCTCAGATGGCAATCGGGCAAAGTGCAAGAGTGAGAGAGTTCTGCTAGTAGAGGGGTGTTGCAACCACAATTTAGTATCAGCATCAGCAAAACCAAGAAACTTTGGACTTCAAGAAGGGGAATTTGAGACAATGTGCACCAATCTTCACTGCTCAGGTCCTAATGTGAGGCACGATCTACTGTTTGAACAATTTAAATGCCGGCCCAGATAGACTGGAAAGGTATGGTGTCAGGACCGGAGGTGAGGGTCGGGCTGATTTTGCTTGCTTTCCTGTGATGTTCACTCCTCTCTCCATGACACTGAGGCTGTGAGACTGGCTGGCTGCTGTGCTTGGTGTCTGCGAGCTTCGCAGCGATTTGTCCTACTAATATGACCAACTGAGACCGAGGTTTGGGCCCACTCCAGGGATTCAGATCTAAGGACTCAGTTTGGTTCAGAATGCTGTTGCTCGCTTCTATTGATTGCATGATTTGTGTTTTTTTCACTTTCTGTGCATCAGATGTTGCTCTTTATTTTATTTTAATTGGGTTCTTTAGAGTTTCTTGCTTTGTGGTTGCTTGTCAGCAGAGAAATCTTAAGGTTGTATAATTTATAGTCTTTGATAATAAATGTACTTTGAATCTTTGAAGGGTCAATGCTGGAAAGGGTGAGCTGCCTCGAGTTCCTGGGCCTGGGCATCAACATCTCAGAGGAGCTGTTCTGGCCCCAGCACATTGATGCAATTATAAAGAAGGCATACCACCAGCTATATTTCACTGGGAGTTTGAGGAGGTTGTTATGTCACCAAAGATTCTTGCAAATTTCTATAGCTGTATGGTGGAGAGCACTCTGACCATCTGGTGTGGAGGCTCCAATGCAGAGGATCACAAGAGGCTGCAGTGGGTTGGAGACTCAGACAGCTCCATTATGGGCACAACCCTCCCCACCATCCAGAACTTGCCTTAAGAAGGAAGCATCCATTATCAAGGGCCTTCACCATTTGGAACATGTCCTCTTCTCATTACTACCATTGGAAAGAGGTATAGGAACCTGAAGATCCACACTCAACACACATTTAGGAAAAGCTTCTTCCTCTCTGCCATCAGATTTCTGAAGTCCACAAATTCATGAACATTATTATTCCTTTTCTGCCTATTTTTTAAAATGTTGTAATTTATAATTTTTTTTATATCTTCGCACTGTACTGCTGGTGCTAAACAACAAATTTCAAGTCAATGATAATAAACCTGATTCTGATTCTGATTCTGGTCTACTCCAGAGGGAAATGTGAATGTAAATTCTGCACCCCTTTGTGCGCAGGAGTAAGTTCACCTGGAGTAATGGCCCATCTGCTAGTGTTCACATGGGAAATGGAAAGGAAGAAAAATAATTAATATTTTAAAAATCTCAAATTTTATGCTGAAATCCCCAACCTGGTGAATTACAGTGAATCAGATCTTTGAAGCACTGTACGATTCTGACAATTGGAGATCAATGTGTGAAGCCGTACACTTCCAACCTAAGAAAATGGATAAGTTCACTTTCTAAATGCCAAGAAACTAGGGACAACAAGAAAGCAGTGAGATTCAGAAGTCCACATTATAAAACCCCAAATAAAGCAAGACAGGAACAAATATCAGCAGAAAAACTAATGCTAAGTTAGCCTTTATCTCAACAGGCAGAATATGGCTAACTAATGGCATAGAAATTGAAATGCTCTGCCAATGTGTGGCACAATCGCACAACTGGCAGAGCTGCTGCCTCTCAGCTCTAGAGACCTGGCTCAATCGAGTCTATGGAGTCTGCACGTTCTCCCTGTAACCGTATCTGTTTCCTCTGGGTGCTCCAGTTTCTGCCTAGTTGCTGGATTAATAGGCTACTGTAAATTGCCCCAAGTGTGCAGGTAAGTCATAGAATCTGATGGGAATACAGGGATAGATTAGTGTAAATGTGTGTCTGAGGCTTGGCACGGACTTGGTGGTCTAACAGACTTGTTTTCACACTGTATTTGTTCAGTTCTATGCAATGCATTTCAGAAACAATGTACTTTGGAGGTGCTGCACCCCAGATTCACCAAAATCATTTGAGGATTTAGAGGGTTATTAATAGAAGCAATTGTATTCACTTAACCTGATTAAAGTGTTTCAGATGGTTAGAAATTTTGCCAGAATAAATGGAAATAATCCCTCTTTAATGATAGACAAAAAACAAGGGGAGATCAATTTCAAGCACCTGCAAGTTTGCAGATGATGCCGGTGTAGTGGACTGTATCACAAAAAATGGTGGATCTGAGTACAGGAAGGAGATAGGGCGCTAGTGCTATGCAGAACACCTTTCCCTCAATGTCAATGAAACAAAAGGGCCGATCGTTGACTTCACAAAGGGGGTATTCATTGCACATACTCTTGCTTACATCAATGTTGCTGAGGTTGAGAGAGTTGAAAGTTCGTATGAGTGAACTGCACCAATGGCCTGTACTGGTCCAACTATGTAAATTCCATGGTCAAGAAACCTCACCAGCTGTACTGCTTCTGCAGAAGGCGAAATCAATTTGGCATATCACAATTGACACCCCTAGTTTTTATCAATGCATCACAGAAAGCAACCTTTCTAGATGCATTATGGCTTGGTAGGGCAACTTGTCTGCCATGACCACAAGGAACTGCAGAAGTTGTGTTCATAACTCAGCAGTTCAGAGAAACCAGCCTCCCTCCATGGACTCAATCTACACCTCTTGCTGCCTCAGTAAAGCAGCCGCCACAATCAAAGCCCCCACTCATCTTGGACATTCTCTCTTCTATCCCTTGCATCAAGTAGAAGATACAGAAGTCTGAAAGCACATATCACCAAGCTCAAGGACAGATTCTACCTTGCTAGGAGACTACTCAGTGGTTATCTTATACGATAAAACGGACATGACTTCACAAGCTACTTCTTTATGACCTTGTTCTTTATTGTCCTACCTGTGCTGCGCTTTCTCTAGCTGTTACACTTTATTCTGCATTCTGTTATTGTTTTACCTTGTTCAAGGTAAATATATTATCAAAGTACATATATGTCACCATGTATAACCCTGAGATTTATTTTCTTGTGGGCATTCTCAAATCGATAATAGAATAATAACCATAATAGAATTAATGGGCATTCAAGCAAAGTGCAAAAGACAACAACTGCAAATACAAAAAGAAAGGCTTAAGAATAATAATATATAAACAATAAATACTGAGAAAACATGAGATGAAGAGTCCTTGAAAGTGAGTCCATAGGTTGGGAAGCATTTCAATGATGGGGTAAGTGAAGTTAAACTCCTTTGTTCCTGAATCTTGTGGTGTGAGAATTTCTAACCAACTTCAGTCAATGAAGTTGACAAAAAATTGACACTTCAGCTCTAAAATCACAATCAAAAGTTTTCATGTGGAAGTCTCGATATTTTTCAACTGGGGAGTTAGGCTAGACTGAAGTTACAAACTGTAAGCTTTTATGAGCTACTCTTAAAAAGAAATTCATCAGAAACTCCATTATTATTTTGCCCAAAGGGTTGAAAAGGTTATACTTTGTACAGTTCACATCTGGTTTATGTGGATAAAACCACTTGTTGACCCAAAACATACTTGCATCTCATTGAAGAGTATAGTGTTCATCCCATTTGACATGGAACAGAAGGACTACAGGTTAATATGGTCAACTCTAATGACTGCAGTACAGAGTTAAATCTGTAAAGATCTCTTTATACTGTCATCAAGTTTTCAAAAGACTTTATACACAAAATGCACATTCTGGATCATCCAGGCAGATGTAGTTGGTAATGTTGAATCCCTGGAAACTAGTTTACAAATCCAAAAAATGTGGCAGAAGATATATTGAAAGTGCTTTGGAAAAGTATACAAATTCCATCTTGGGTCATTTTACTTGGATGCCTCATAGTCTTGGGAATCCTTTCCATGGACCACAGCCAAATAACAGTCAGTTCACAGCTTCAGCTCTCTGGACATCGAAGCCCGATAGTCAAAACCCTGAGTCTACAAACTCTTGAGAGTCCACTGGGGGAGTCAGAAGCCCATTGTCTGCAAGTACACTGAAGGCCAAAGGCCTCGAGGCTGTCTTGTGGTTGGAGAACTGTGTATGTGTGTGGGTATATGAATGGATGGGTTTTGCTGGTGGTGTGTTGATGTGTTCTGTGTTGTTCTGCCGGCCATTGTGGGCATGTGTTGTTGGTTCAAAGTTTGAAGTACATTTATTATGGAAGTATGTATACTATATACAACCTTGAGATTCATTTCCTTACAGGCAGACAAAAAATTAAAAAACCCAATGGAGCCCATTTTTAAAAAAGACCATCAAACACCCAAAGTGCAGAGAGAAAAAAAATCATGTAAACAACAAAAGCAAGCAAATTTAATTCAGAACTGATGTTCCTGAAAGTGAGTTCACAGCCATGGAGCCAGTCATCACTGCAGCCGATTCAGGAGTTCATTAGTTGTAGGCCACAGCCTCAGTTCATCGCAGAGACAAATCAGCCCATCCCTCGTCACGCTGACCTTTTCGATTTGGCCCAGTGCTAAGATCGGCCAAATCTTAGTCCATTCCTTGCTCCCGGACCTGGGTCCTGACACCAATACGCTCAGGTACCAGAATGTGTGGCCAAACTTGTGGGCTACCCACAGTATATCCCTAGGTTCCTTACATTGCAAACAACACATTTGACTGTATGTTTCAATGTACATGTGATAAATAAATGAATCTCCATAATCAGAGAAACAGCAACACAGGGACAAAATCTGGTCACATCTCTCCAACAATGACACACAGCATATGGGAAGGACCACACACCAGCACAGACTTCCAGAGGAAACGCAACAGTACAGAAAACATTGCCGCCTCACTCCTGGACAAGCTAAATATTTTTTATGCTCGATTTCAGATTGATAGGACTGAACCCCCGGGAACAGCCGCTGACGAGTCCTGCACCTTGGTCATCTCTGAGGGTGAGCTACATAGAACATTCCAACATGTCGACAGCCGCAAGGCATCGGGGTCAGATGGCAACCCAGGGCGGGTCCTCAAAGTGTCTGCTGAACAGCTGGCTGGCGTGTTTACGGACATATTTGGTATCTCCCTCTCCCAGTATGTAGTACCCTCCTGTTTGAAATCATCCATCATTGTCCCTGTGCCTAAGAAAACTAAGGTAGCATGCCTGCGCGATTGGCGCCCTGTCGCACTCACCTCAATTATAAGCAAATTCTTTGAGAGGCTGGTTAAAGACTACATCTGAAGCATGCTACCACCCACACTGGATCCCCTACAATTTGCCTACTGACGGAAACAGTCTACCGATAATTCCATAGCCACAGCACTACATACTGTCCTCACTCACCTGGAGAAGAAGGATGCATATGTTAGAATGCTGTTCCTAGACTACATTTCGGCATTCAACACCATAATTCCCTCCAGATTTGACAGGAAGCTCAGAGACCTCAGCCTGCACCCCACCTTGTGCAGCTGGATCCTATCGGATCGCTGACAGGTGGTAAGGATGGGCTCTCTCACCTCTGACCCTCAACACAGGTGCCCCCCAGGGATGTGTCCCAAGTCCCCTCCTCTACTCCCTTCACACCCATGAATGTGCTGCCACACATAGCTCCAATATGCTGACCAAATTCACAGATGATATAACTTTGATCAGCCTTATTTCTAGCGGTAATGAGACAGACTACAGAGGAGAGGATGACACTTCTGACACAGTGGTGCCAGGACAACAACCTCCTCCTCAATGTCCAAAAAACAAAAGAGCTGATTGTGGACTACAGGAGGAATGGAGACAAGCTCGGTCCGATCAATATCAATGGCTCCGCCGTTGAGAAGGTAAGTAGTTTCAAGTTCCTTGGTATACACACCACTGATGACCTCACCTGGACTGTACACCTCGGATTTGTAGCAAAAAAAAAGCACAACAGCATTTCCTCCACCTCAGGAGACTGAAGAAGTTCAGCATAGGCCCCCAAATCCTCAAGACCTTCTACAGGGGCACCATTGAGAACATACTGACTGACTTGTATCACCGCCTGGTACGGGAACTGCACCAACCTCGATCGCTGGGCACTGCAGAGAGTGGTATGGACAGCCTAGCACATCTGTGGATGTGAACTTCTTTCCACTGAGGACATTTATAGCAGCAGGTGTAGAAAGAAGGCCTGGAAGATTATCAAGGACACCAGTCACCCCAACTATAAACTGTTTCAGCTGCTTCCATCTGGCAAATGCTACCACACCATGAAAGCCAGGACCAACAGGCTACAGGACAGCTTCTTTTCTGCAAGCCATTAGACTTAAATTCACATCTGTACATTGCAATGGAGTCATAATGCAAAGATTTTTACTCCCTCACATTGTGAGATGGATGTAAGTTTAAATAAATTCTGAATTCTAAATTCTAACACACACAAAATGCTGGAGGAACTCAGCAGGTCGGGCAGCATCTATGGAGAGGAACTAGCAGTCGATGTTTTGGGGTGAGACCCTTCAACAGGCCTGTAAAGGAAGGGAGAAGAAGCCAGAATAAAAAGGTGGTGTACAAGCTGATAGGTGATGGGTGAAGCCAGGTGAGGGGGAAAATAGATGGGTGGGTGGATGAATTGAGAAGCTGAGAGTTGATAGGTGGTAAAAGTAAAGGGCTGGAGAAGATGGAATCTGATAGGAAAGGAGAGTGGACCATGAGAGAAAGGGAAAGAGAAGGGGCGCTAGAGAGAGATGATAAGCAGGTAAAGTGTAGAGAAAAGTTAAAAGGGGAGCCAGAATGGGGGAAAAGAGAAGGGAGAGGGGGGATGAACTGGTGACCTGCCAGCTTGTACTCCACAACCCTGCATTTTGTGATCAGCATGGACAAGGTGGGCGAGAAGTGTCTGCTTCTGTGCTATAGTACTCCCAGGCACCTAGGTTCCTCCTGATAACCAACCCTCAGGATCATACATGTTTCAATAAGATCACTGCTCTTTCTTCTGCAGTTTGTAGGTGTTACACATTTCAGCCCCAGCACACTAGGAATTAACCTTACAATACTTGTGAGATTTCCAGAAAAACGGAGAAAGCATTTCTGAAGCCTCCTTGAAAAAGTGGAACATCAAAACTACCTGGCTGGTTGGTGTCCCTACTCCAAAAGACACTCAGTCTGGAGAAGTAAATGGAAAAATGCTGAATGCCTTCAATTTCTCCAAGGAGAGCCTACAGAAACCAGCTTCAAACAACAGAATAAGCAGAAGGTGTGTTCAGCTCAAATTACTGGTCCTGTTTGACACCACTTGTCCCACATTTAGCACAGTCTGCAGATCTGGTACAGAGCTCCCTGATGTCAGTGGACAGCAAAAGCCTGGCTGTGCTGGTATTTTGGAGCTACCCTGGGTGGGAAGGGGGGTGGTTATGGGACATAGAGGGTCAAGATAGAGTTGTGAAATCTTAGATGGGCTTCAGGAGGTAGAGTGGGGAGGTGCAAGGGTTGATGGTACATTTAACCCATCAAGGAGCAAAGTCAAGTGATACTGGGACCCAGTGACTGCAAGGTCAAGTGATACTGGGACCCAGTAGTCAATGAATGAAGTCTTGAGGGATGTCTCAAAAAAAAACCTAGATGGAGTGGATGTGGAGGAGATATTTCTTATGGTGCGGGAGCCTAGGGCCAGAAGACATAGCCTCAGAATAGAGGGACATATACTTAGAACAGAAATGAGAAGGGATTTTTTTAGCTCGAGGGTGCTGAATCTGTGGAACTCATTGCCACTGGTGACTGTGGAGGCCAGATCGTTGGGTGTGTTTAAAGCAGATTAAATAGGGTGTGAAAGGTTACAGAGAGAAAGCAGAAGAATGGGGGGGGCGGGGGAATGAATTAGCCATGATGAATTGGAGAAGTAGATTTGATGGGCCAAAATGGCCTAATTCTGCTGCTATCACTTTTGGTCTTATGGTCTCAGTGGAGGAGAGGTTGTGGGAGGGAAGTTCAGATGGAGGCTAGTGATGGAAGTGTGAAGTGGTAATCTCGAAGGTGGTCACAGAGACCTTGAGTTATGCAGGGTAAGGGAGCAGGAGGAGGCCAAAGAGGTGGGAAAGTGGAGGGACTGAAGATGGAGAGGGTGAGAGAGCTCTTGAGGTGGGGAAATAACTTGATTTCCCTGTGGCTGGGCAAACTAAAATAAAAGGACATTAGTTAAAATTGAGAGGTTTAGAGATAATCTGAGAGGAATTTTTCCTCACAGAGAATGATTGGAGCCCAAAGTACTCTGTCTGAGGTGGTGGAGGCAGATACTCTCACAACATTTAAGAGGCAACTAAAGAGAAACTTGAATTGCTAAATCTCAAGAAAACACCAATACAGACAAACTGGCAGGCCTCAATTATCTCCAGTAACATTTGGTTGGTTAATTAAACAGGTTTGTAGGTTGGTGCTTAGGATGCACCCGTCTCACAGCCACCCACCCCACCTCTTGTCGATGCAAGATGAATGCTGCATGGAGAAAGGCTCTTTTCTTTCTTTTTCAATCTTTTTATTAATTTCGAAGTATAGAAACAAAACATAGCAATAATACAAATAGTAGGAGAAATATTGTTACACTTAGGAAAAGTAATTGTAAAATCAAATAGTGTAAGTTAACAAAGCTCCCAATCATGTAGAACTTACAACGGATAATACAAATCAAAAAAAAAACTGAAAAAAAATCATGAAAAAGAAAAAAAAACAAAACCAAAAAAAAAAACCCCATCCCCAAAGAAAAACAGAATTAATCAACTAAACTAAAAGACTTGGGCAAAACTAACAATTTAAAAATGGAAAAGAAGAAGACCTCAGCATCGACGACTCCATTCCCCTCCAACAACAGTACAGAGAGATAAAACAAGTTTGGAAATGATCAAATTACATCAAGTGAAAATGCTGAATGAATGGCCTCCCAAGTTTTTTCAAACTTAATGGAGGGGTCATAAACTGCACTTCTAACTTTCTCCAAATTCAAACACAACATAGTATGTGAAAACCAATGAAATACCTTAGGAGGGTTAATCTCTTTCCAATTCAACAAAATGGACCTTCTAGCCATTAAAGTAAGAAATGCAATCATCTTTTGTGATGAAGAGGTTAAATTATTTAAGTCTATCATTGGTAGTCCAAAGATAGCAGTAATTGGATGAGGTTGTAAGTCTATGTTTAGGACCGTTGAAATAATATCAAAAATATCTTTCCAATATTTCTCCAATAAGGGACATAACCAAAACATGTGGGTTAAAGAAGCTATCTCGCAATGACATCTGTCACATATTGGATTAATATAAGAGTAATAACGAGATAGTTTACCTTTGGACATATGAGGCCTGTGCACTACTTTAAACTGTATCAACCTATGCTTAGCACATACAGAGGATGAATTCACCAACTGAATAATTTTTTCCCATTTCTCAGTCGGTATATTAATCTCAAGTTCTCTTTCCCAGTCAGCTTTAATTTTATTAGAAGCATCAGGACATAAATTCACAATTATATTATATATAATTGCTACTACACTTTTCTGAGAGAGATTTAAATCTAAGATTTTTTCCAAAATGTCCATTGGATATGGGTGTGGAAAATTAGGGGAAACAGTAATTAAAAAGTTTCTAATCTGTAAATATCTAAAAAAGTGAGATCTGGGTAAATTGTATTTATTAGAGAGTTGATCAAAAGACATAAAACGATTATCCAAAAATAAATCGCGAAAAGATATTATACCTTTGGTTTTCCAATCAAAGTAAGCTTGATCCATCGTGGAAGGTTGAAAAAGAAAATTTGATATAATGGGACTTGCTAGAATAAATTGATTAAACCCAAAAAATCTTCGGAATTGAAACCATATACGTAAAGTATGCTTAACTATTGGGTTATTCATTTGTTTATATAATTTAAAAGAAGTAAAAGGAAGTGAAGTTCCTAAACCCGAACCCAAGGAAAACCCTTGTAATGAATTAGATTCAAGATTTACCCAATGAAGGTTTAAAGATACGTCCAAATCTCGTAACCAAAATTTTAAATATCGAATATTAATTGCCCAGTAATAAAATCTAAAATTCGGGAGGGCAAGCCCCCCCTCCTTTTTAAGATTTCTGTAGATACCTTTTTCCCAACCTAGGATTTTTATTCTGCCAAATATATGAGGAAATTTTTGAATCTACGTGATCAAAAAAAGATTTTGGGATGAAAATTGGAACCGATTGGAATATATACAAAAATTTGGGCAAAATGATCATCTTAATAGCATTAATCCGACCAATCAAAGACAAAGAGATTGGTGACCATTTGGTAAATAAAAGTTTAATCTGATCAATTAAAGGTAAAAAATTAGCTTTAAATAAATCTTTATTTTTTTTGTAATTGTTATCCCTAAATATATAAATGAATCAGTAACCAATTTAAATGGTAAACGTCCATAAGTAGGTACATGCTTATTTAAAGGGAATAATTCACTCTTATTAAGATTCAATTTGTAACCAGAGAAGTTACTAAATTGAGCTAACAGGTCTAAGATAGCAGGAGTTGACTTCTCCGGGTTAGAGGTGTATAACAACAAATCATCTGCATATAATAATTTATGTATTTCGTTTCCACGGGTAATCCCAACAATATTTGGCGAGTCACGAATAGCAATTGCTAAAGGTTCAACAGCAATATTGAATAGTAAAGGACTAAGAGGGCAACCTTGCCTAGTGCCACGAAAAAGACGAAAAAAAGGAGATCTATAATTATTTGTACAAACCGAGGCTACCGGGGAGTAATATAACAATTTAATCCAAGATATAAATGTCAAATTAAAATTAAATTTCTCAAGAACATTAAATAAATAAGGCCATTCAACTCTGTCAAAGGCTTTCTCAGCATCTAAAGAGATAATACATTCCAGGGTAGTAAATGAGGGGGTATAAACAATATTCATTAACCTCCTAATATTAAAGGATGAATAGCGATTTTTAATAAATCCGGTTTGATCCATAGAAATAATTTGAGGTAACACCTTCTCCAACCTAGTTGCTAGAATTTTTGAAAAAATTTTAGAGTCTACATTCAGAAGAGATATCAGTCTGTATGATGCACAATCAGTAGGATCTTTATTCTTTTTAAGAATTAAGGAAATAGAGGCTTCGTCAAACGATTGTGGTAATTTACCTAAACTGATTGCTTCCTTGAATATTCTAGACAACTTAGAAGAAAGAATGGAGGAAAAAAATGTTTAAAATTCCACTGTAAACCCATCCAGACCGGGTGCTTTACCGGAACTCAATGATGAGATTGCAGTAATTATTTCTTCCTCTGAAATGGAAATTTCTAATGATAGGGACTCTTCGGTTGATAATTTCGGAAAACTAAATTTACCTAAAAAAATCATGCATGAAATTAGAATCATGAGGAAAATCAGAGTGATATAGAGAGGTATAAAATTCTTGAAAGGTTTGATTTATCCCAACATGATCAACTGTGAAAGTATCATCCTGTTTGCGAATCTTAGTAATTTGACGTTTAACCGAATCAAATTTCAATTGGTTGGCCAGTAATTTACCCGATTTATCGCTATGAATATAAAAATCACTTCTAGTTGATTTTCGATCGAGGATGTTAATTGGAGTTCAACTCTGTGTTTGTACAGCTCCTTACTGAGAGAAATAGCATATTTTTTATTGACTTCTTTAATCTTATCAACCAACAAAAGTATTTCATTATTAACACATCTTTTCAAACCGGCCGAATAAGAAATAATCTGACCACGGATATAAGCTTTAAAGGCGTCCCAAACAGTTCCATTGGAAACTTCTTCCGTAGTATTAGTTGAAAAGAAGAAATCAATCTGCTCCTTTATAAATTTGACAAAGTCCTGATCTTGAAGCAAAATAGGGTTAAATCGCCATTGTCTGCTAGTACAAGAGGTGTCCATTAACTTGATGGAAAGTTTCATTGGAGCATGTTCTGAAATAACAATACTGTCATAATTACAATCAACTACATATGAAATCAAACAAGAGTCAATCAAGAAATAATCAATTTGAGAAAAAGAACGATGAACATGTGAAAAAAAGGAGAATTCCTTATCATTTGGATGTAGAAATCTCCAAATTTCTGAAATTCCAGAATCCAACATAAAAGAGTTAATAATAGTAGCCGACTTAATCGGTAAAGCCGGACTAGCTATGGATCTGTCCAACATGGGATTCAAACATAAATTAAAATCACCGCCCATTATCAACATATACTCGTTCAAATTAGGAAAGGAAGTGAATAAGTGTTTAAAAAATTCAGGATAATCCACATTCGGAGCGTAAACATTAACCATAGCGACCTTTTTATTAAAAAGTACCCCAGTAATTAACAGAAATCTGCCATTAGGATCTGAAATAATGTCTTGATGAATAAATGTAATTGAAGGATCAATAAAAATTGAAACGCCTTTAATTTTGGCCTGAGCATTTGAGCGGTATTGTTCTTCCTTCCAAAACTTAAAGAAGCGTTGATTGTCCTCTTTCCTTACATGAGTCTCTTGTGCAAAAATAATATGAGCATTCAGTCTTTGGAACACTTTGAAAACCTTTTTCCGTTTTATTGGATGATTTAAACCATTTGTATTCCAAGAGACAAAATTAATAGTATGAGCCATAATTGAAAATTAACCCTTTGGTGAGTAAGGGGTTAACCATAATGTGAGCTCATGAAATCGGAAGAGGAATACATAATTAGAGAGGAACCGGAAATCTCGACACTGCGGACATCTTTGTAGTTCTGAATCAGCCCAATAGAAAAAATTAAAAAGAAAAAGACTATCCCCTCCCCCAACCCCAAGAACCCCAAACTAAGCCAAAAAAGGCTGAAGAAAGCTCTAACTAAAACTAATTCTAACCCCATTTCTGCAGGGGGCAACTCCAAAAATATATGTTAAATAGGTGACCTCCCAGAGACTAATATATGTAAAAAATAACCAGTATAATAATTAGTCTACATAGTAAAAATTACTAAAATATATAAAATAAAAAACTTAGTCAATACGTATAATTAGTTAAAGGCGAGTAAATAAAAAATCACTTCCAAAAGGAAAAAAAGGATTATGGGAAGAAGAAGCATAAGAACATGGCGTCTCAAAAAAAAACAAAGGAGGTTATACAAAAAGAAATACAAGTCGCCATTTTAATTATGCAAGAACCAAAAATAGGAAACATATAACTAAAAGTGATCGTCGGATCAGATCATTAATGATACCAAAAAAGGAAAAGTAAAAACAAAAGGTTAACTAAAGGAGAATGATGTTATTCACAGGAGATAAGTATTCTATATAAGTTATAGAATAACAACTATAGTAATAAACAAAGAACAAAAATCTTGGACTTATAAAAAAACCTTCATCACACGGTAGTAAAAGGTTTATTTTAAAGAAACACCAGAAAGGAAAAAAAAAATTGGTGCTGGAAGCACCCGACACAGATCAAGAGAGGGTGTCTGTATCAGATGGGAAGTTATCATCCAAAAAACTTCGAGCGGCAGTTGTAGAGTGGAAAACACGACGATTTCCATCGGGAAGAGAAATTCTGAGACGTGCAGGATACAATAGTGCCGGTTTGAGATTTTTTTGATAGCATTCCGACATTAGAAGTTTAAAAGTCAGTCGTTCCTTCATCACTTCAGGACTGTAATCTTGAACTATCCTGAAGGAATGCTGGTGATACTTGATCATCCCTTGTCGACGAGCGGTCTGGAGAAGCTATTCTTTAACATTGACATAATGGAAACGAAGAATAACTGGTCTGGGTTTGGAAACAGCCGCTGCCAACTTTATCCACAGTATACGATGGGCGCGGTCGAGTAATGGAGGATCGTTGGGAAAAACTGAACCGAACGAATCCTTTAAAAGTTGAGCAAAGAATATTGCAGGGTCTCCAACCTCAACATCCTCGGGTAAGCCAATTAAACGTAAGTTTTGTCTTCTCGATCGATTCTCAAGATCAATAACTTTGGATTTAAGTTGTTGAAGTTGTTTAGTAGTCGAAGCTAGATTCTTCTCTAAAATCTCAATTTTTGTGTCCATCTTCTGAGATTTAGTATCCAGTTCAGAAATTTTTGCATCGTGTTTTTGAACATCAGAATCCAGGGATTTCAAAGAATCCATGATTGATTTTAAATCTTCATTGAGGCTTTGACGATGTTGTTCAAATTGAGCAGTTAAACTTTCAGATAGTTTTATCCGATGCTGCTCAAACATTTCCTTCATAACTTCGTAAGTTAATTCCGTTTGTTTGTTTGGAATCGCCTTTCTTCTTTCTTCCGTTCCCATCGGCGTCTTTCCCATCTTTAGTTCTAGATCTCGTACTCATTTCTCTAAGCTCGAAAGTTACAGTTGACAAAAGGAAATCAGTTAATCAGTAAATCAAGAAGATAAAGTAAATCTGGTGTACTTAAAGTTGATTAGATCAAGGAGATCATAGGTTAAAAAAAGGATAACGGGAGTGGAGCGAAGCCAAAGAGACGACCTCACTCCATGAGCGCTCCCTGCAGAATCCATGGAGAAAGGCTCTTGTCGTCTCTACTTCCCTTTTGAATGGCATCGCCGGAACCATTTTAAACGTGGTTATAAATCTGTAGACTTGTTGCTGAACTGCCCCTTTGGCCTATGAAAGTAAACACAAGAAATTCTGCAGATGCTGCAAATCCAAACGAAGTCTTCAGGTCAGGCAGCATCTATGGAAATGAACCACCAGTCGACATTTTGGGCCGAGACCTTTCTTCAGGCCTCGAAAGGAAGGGGGAAGGCGCTAGGATTAAAAGGTGGACGGAGGACCTGGTTGTGGGGGGGGGGGGGGTTGCTAGAAACTGAAGCCAGGTGGGTGGGAAAGGTAAAGGGCTGGAGAGGAAGCAATCTGATAGGTGAGGAGAGTGGGCCATAGGAGAAAAGGAAGGAGCAGAGAGCCCAGGGCGAGGTGATAGGCAGATGAGAAGTAAGAGGTCAGAGTGGGGAATAGAAGAGGGAAGGGAAAAAAATTACCCGAAGGAGAAATCGATATTCGTGCCATCAGGGTGGAGGCTACCCAGGTGGAATATAGGATTTTGCTCGTCCACCCTGAGGGTGGCTTCAGCTTGGCGCAAGAGGATGCCATGGGCTGACTGTCGGAATGGGTTACACACACAAAATGCTGGAGGAACTCAGCAGGCCGGGCAGCATTTATGAAAAAGAGTACAGTTGACGTTTCGGGATGAGACCCTTCAGCAGGAACGGGAATCGGAATTAAGTATTCGACCTCCAGGAAGTTCCGCTTTTGGCAGGTGGATGAAAGTTTTGTTTTTTCCTTTACATGTTTGTAAGAGTTGTGCAAATCCATGTAACTAGCCCAGTGTAATAGACATTGCACCTGAGGCCAGGGTTTGTTTGCCCCACAGTGCGGTTCACAGGAAGTGCTCTTTGCCCCGCAGTTCGCCTCAACACTAGTCCCTGCAGCGTTCCCACTGACAAAGTCGTCGGGTTGGCAATTGGCGGTGAATGTCCTACCATCGCGGTTGTTTGCAGGCGGCTCCAGGCTCGGGAAAAGCGGAGATGAAATGAGTGATTTCTGGAAGGGTTGAGGAAGCTCCTGTTGAAAAATGGACGAATGGAATAGAAGTGAAGGCCGGCAGACGCGAGGTGAGGTGATCTGTGAGTGTTGTGCTGCTTTGAGTGAGTTGTCCAGGAGAAGACTAGTTTGGTTAAGGGAGTTCCCAAGTGTTGGGGAGTTAGTATTGTTAAAATAAATTATGTAGTTATGTTGGAAACCCTGCGGGACGAATTTTTGCATGGGTGTTATTTCAGGTGTGACGGTGAAGGGAAATGAAGTGATCCCCTGTCGGGACCCATAAGTTTCTCAAGAGTTTATAAAGCTCTCAGAGTTGAACAAGTGCCCTCACCGCCCGCTCTACATACCGGCCAAGGTGCCTCCCCGTTACAATGTCCGCAATTTATCGATCGTTACGACTAGTGAAAGTAAAACGACCTATAATATAAGAAACTGATAACATTTGTTTTGTACAGTTGCCCTGATTGAATGTGGAAAATAGATGTTTATTGCGGAATTAATGCTTCTGAATGCAGTGGGCTGATTAACTAGTCAGCACAAGCATTTGGTTTGCACATTCCTGTTTTTTCCCTGAATTACGTGGCATGGATGATACATAGTATCCAGTATTAGCTGCCTTATGTAGAAGAGTTACTGCTCTTTTAGCTAAACGTAAACTTATAAATACATACAACATAGAAGAATGCCAGTCACCCTCTGAGTTTGTTGAAAAAATAGTCATGCTCCCACACTATTTATGTTAGTCTGTAAATTCCTCGACCAGAACTACTATTTAATTCACATATTAAATTGACCAATGGATTATTAATCATCACTTTTAAAGGTGGGATGTTCCTGATTACAAGAAACTTGGAGGAGGTGTTTGCAGAAAATCTCTTCATCTACCCTCTTTGACAATGATTTGAAGTTATTGGTTTGCCACAGTTCCCCTGGAGAAATAATTTTTCTCTGTTGGAAAATCTCATAAACTTCTGCCTCAGGACTCTTTTCCATAGATGCCGCCTGGCCTGCTGAGTTCCTCCAGCATTTTGTGCAAGGGTTGCTTGGATTTACAGCATTGCAGATTTTCTTTCATTGCAGATTTTTTCTATTTGCCTCAGGACTAGTTGTTCTTACTTTTTCAAACTCCTTGTAACAGATGTTCTTCATTCCCAGTGAACTGGCTTTCCAAGTCTGAAGCGTCTTTCTTGGTGTGCTGTCCAGAGGGATTTACAAAGTTCTGACCTGATTGTTGTGTTTTTTATAGTTTATTCCTACGTCTATAAATTCAAGTTTTCAATTTGTTTTATCACCTTTAAGGATAGATTAATGTACACAATAGGGAAGATCTGAAGTGAGGTGACTGTAAGGACTTGGGTGTCTGACTGAAGCAAATCGGGTAGGCAATACGGTATAAGGTGTATGTACAGAGCCACAACACGTTACTGCAGATTATCAGCAAAATTAGCACAATTTCTACTTCTGTTGTCTCCGTTCACCAAGAGTTTTTCAGAATTATGTCATTTATAATATACTAACTTTCCATTACTAATTCTCCCAAAGGGCACCGTGCCACATTACTCTGCATTGAATTGCATCTCTTTTAACTCAGCACCTTGGTGTTGTCAGTATTGCCAGCATTTATATGTCCTTTTCTAATATTTTTAAGAAGCCGGTTGTGAGCTGTCTGTTGAAATGCATTAACTTTCCTGGTTAAGGCGTGCTCACAGTGTTGGGGAGGAAGTTCTGGGCATTATGCGCAGTGACAAAGAAGGATATTTTAAAGTCAGGGTGGTGAGTGAAATGGAATGGAGCCTGTATGTCATTGAGGAAGCAGCACAAAATGATTTTGGGTTGTGCCTGGGTTACTGCCTTGGAGATCCGTAGCAGTGTTGTCCTCGGACAAGAGTGGCAAGTTTGAGAGCAAATGCCCAAACTGACAATATGCTTTTAAAAATTCTCCTACGTACTTTGATTCTACATATGTAAATTCTCCTGGTAACTTTGACCAGGGTTATCATTAATTAATGAATTAGTAACAATAATTATGTAACTTTTTAAGAAGAAAGGATGATCCCTGTTACTTATTTGCCTGTATTCATTGTTTTACTATTAATAAAATGTAACAGAGACAGATTAAGTAAATGAAACATTTTAGAAAACCTGTTCAAAGATGAATATCTAGTGTGCACTCACAAACAACAGAAGAAAAAATATAAGCAGAGCAAAGCCAATACCAAGAGGCCCAACCATTTACTGTCCAAATCTTGATGTGTACACCAGGTGTGCAAGGGTTTCAAAGCATATTATCCAATGTCATGTGTTCTCACGACTGTCTAGCTTGCCTGAGACATTTCCTGTGAAAACATTTCCTGTAAAAATTGATTTGTTAGTAAAGATTATTATTATGTATCTTTTTATTCTGGGTGCAGTTAATGAATCAAGGGGTGGCACTGTAAGCCGTGCGCCAACATAATTTTTGTGTGTGCCAGGGGTTCATTGTCCTTAGATGTGATAGTTAAGCTCTAGCAATCACAACCAGCTTCCTCTGTGCAAACATTTGCTCATTTTCTCCTTAAGCCAATAAGAAACTTTTTCTTAATTTCTACCTCTTTGCTAATTTTTCGTATATCATCTGTAATTATTGCACCCACACCAGCTCATTTTTAACAGTTGAAAATACTTACCAAAAATTGACCCTGTGGAAAGCCACTGCCAGTTATGCTCTGGTCTAAACAGAAATCCATCCACAACCATACTATCGCCCGGTAGCACTCTCATTGATGGTCATGAGATGCTTTGGGAGGTTGGTCATGACTACAATGAACTCCTGCCTTTGCAAGGACCTTGACCCATTGCAATTTGCCTATTGCCACAATAGGTCTATAGCAGACACAATCTCAATGGCCCTTCATATGGCCTTAGGTCACCTGGACAATACAAACAACTGTGTCAGGATGCTGTTCATTAACTGTAGCTCAGTGTTTAACATCATCATTCCTACAGTCCTGATTGATAAGTTTATAGAATCTGGGCCTCTTGTGCCTCCCTCTGCAATTGGATTCTCGACTTCCTAACCGTATGACTACAGTTTGTGCGGATTGATGATGATATCTCTTCCTTGCTGACGATCAACACTGGCGCGCCTCAGGGGTGTGTGCTTAGCCCATTGCTCTACTCTCTGTATACACATGACTGTGTGGCTTGGTATAGCTCAAATACCATCTATAAATTTGCTGACAATACAACCATTGTTGGTAGAGTCTCAGATGGAGATGAGAGGGCGTACAGGAGCGAGATATACCAGCTCGTTGAGTGGTGTCACAGCAACAACCTTGCACTCAGCATCAGTAAGACCAAAGAGATGATTGTGGACTTCTGAAAGTGTAAGACGAAGGAACACATACCAATCTTCATAGTGATCAGAAATGGAGAGAGTGAGCGATTTCAAATTCCTGGGTGTCAATATCACTGAGGATCTAACCTGGTCCCAACATAGTGATGCAGCTGTAAAGAAGGCAAGATAGCAGTGTGCGGAGATTTGGTTTGTCACCTAAAACACTGAAAAACTTCTATAGATGTACTTTGGAGAGCATTCTGACAGGCTGCATCACTGTCTGGTATGGATGGGTGCTACTGCACAGGACCGAAGGAAGCTACAGAAAGTTATAAAATTAGTCTGCTCCATCTTGGGTAGTAGTATCCAAGACATCGCCAAGGAGTGGTGCCTCAAAAAGGCAAAGTCTATTATTAAAGACCCCCATCACCTAGGGCATGCCCTCTTATGGTTACAGTCGGGAAGGAGGTACAGAAGCCTGAAGGCACACACTCAGCGATTCAGGAACAGCTTCTTCCCCTCTGCCATCTGATTCCTAAATAGACATTGAACCCGTGAACACTACCTGACTACCTATTTGTATAATATATATTACTTCTGTTTTTGCACTATTTAATATACATATATATACTTACTGTAATTTGATTTACTTTTTCTTTCTATATTATCATATATTGCATTGCATTGCTCCTGCTACTTTCTATATGTATGTGTGTGTGTATGTGTATATATATATATATATATATATATATATATATATATGTGTGTGTGTGTTTGTGTGTATATAGCTAGGGTGCCTGTACTGTATTTGTCAACATGGAATGGAGAGCGAGTTTGAGAGTCTGGCGGATGTTGGGAATGCTGAGGGTGGAGTGCCATGGGAAGGGTGTGGAACAGGTGGAAGAGAGGAAGTGCCAGGGGTAGGGGGTGGTGTGGGTGCAGACGCACCCAGCCCTAAGACACCAGGCAAAGTCAATTGATTACAGACAATTAGTTTACTGATCATTGCAGAATGTCTGGTATTTTCCTGCTCTCTCCCCTCTCCCCTCTCCCTTCCCCCTTTCCCAACCATGTTTCCCCTCTTCCTGCCCCCTTCCCATTCTCAGACCACAATAAAGACCCACATCAGAATCACGTTTATCATCACTCACATTGGTCATGAAGTTTGTTTTTTTTTGTGGCAGCAGTACAGTGCAATATATAAAATTACTACAGTACCATGCAGCAGTCTCAGGCACCCTGTCTATACATAATGTGTCTTAAGATTTTGGACAGTACTGTATGCTTTTTTTGAAGTGGATGCATGTATCCCCTGCCTTTCCTTTTCAGTTGCTTCATCATAGAGTTATGTCTCTTGTCAGAAATAGTTTACCTTTGACAAATATTTTCCTAATAACTCATGCTTTTCCAACTACAAAGGTGATTGGCGAAACAAAAAAATAAAGAAGAATGTTCTTACAGTGAATAGTTAAGTCTGCGATTCACTACATGGTGGTAGGGAAGCTGGATTCAATTGTGGTATATTGATAGGAAATATGATGTGGAGCAAGGGCACTGGGTGGGAGAGTGTGTTAAGATGACTTGTTTTTTGCAAAGAGCTGGTGAGACTCAACAGGCTGAATGGAATCATAGAGAAGTACAGCACAGAAACAGACCCTTCTGCCCGTCCAATCCATGCTGAACCATTTAAACTGCGTCCTCCCATTGACTTGCACCAGGACCACAGCCCTCCAAACCCCTACCATCCATGTACCTACCCAAACTTCCCTTAAGTGTTGAAATCGAGCTCACATGCACCACCTGCATGGCAGCTCGTCCCACACGCTCATGGTCCTTGAGTGAAGAAGTTTCCCCTTATGTGCCCCTTAAACTTTTCACTTTTCACCTTTAACCCATGACTTCTAGTTGTCTTCCCACCCAACATGGAAAAAGCCTGCTTGCATTTACCCTAACTATACCCCACATAATGGGCTAACATTAGCACTTCAATTTTTTAATAGAACAATTGAAGATTTTTGACTCTGAGCCTGCATCGTAGCTATTATAATTCTCTCCTGTACTTTGTTTTCCTGGTCAACAGAACCTTACTCCTGCTATTTATCATAAGATACACTTCACTCATCTACTTATTCCTTGTGTAAGCCAATACTTTTGCTTCTACTTTTATTATTTTTCTTTTACTGTTTTGCCCTTTTCTAAATGACCAAGTCAGCTCCTTTTTCGGTCACCATGATGAGCTGCTCCTCGGCCGTGTAATTTATCCACCAGTGATTTGGTTCTGATTCCAAAATTAGTTCAAACTGAACATCTATCTTTAGTTTGGGCTTTGCTATTTGTAGGAGGAAATCCCTTCCCAATAATGATGGCTACATTTATTTTATCAATTTGAACTTTGCTTTTTGTCTCACGTATGCTGAACTTGTGATCGGTATTTATTGTAGCTGCCCTCCATTGACTGCTTCCCTTTGAGATTACAGCAACAAGTTTATCCAGACTGCTCTTGTGGCATGTAGCAGCCTTGTGACCAAGACTTGAATTTTTGGTCCAAGACCCTTCTTCAGCACTCCGAAGTAAGGGGGAAAGAAACAGATAAAATGGTGGGGGAGAGGAAGGAGGACTAGCCAGAAGGTGATTGGCAAAGCTGGGTGGGTGGGAAAGGTAAAGGGCTGCAGAGGAAGGAATCTGATAGGAGAGAAGAGTGGACCATAGGAGGAAGCAGGGGTACCAGGGGGAGCTGATAGGCAGGTGAAGAGAAGAGATAAGAGGCCACAGTGGGGAATAGAAGAACTGGAAAAGGTGGAGGGAAAAATTACTGGAAGGAGAAATGGATGTTCCTGCCATCAGGATGGAGGCTACCTAGACGGAATATGAGGAGTTGCTGCTCTACCCCAAGAGTGGCCTCATCATGACAGAAGAGGAGACAATGGACCAACACTTTCAAAACAGGAATTGGAATAGGGATTAAAATAGTTGGCCATCAGAAAATTCGGCTTTTGGCAGACGGAGCTGAGGTGCTGGACAAAGGCCTCGCCCAATTATGTTGGGTCTCACCAATGCAGAGGGAGCCACATCGGGAGCACTGGACACAATAGGCGACCCCAGCAGATTCACAGGAGAAGTGTTGCCTCACCTGGAAGGACTGTTTGGGGCCCTGAATGGAGGTGAGGGAGGAGGTGAATGGGCAGGTATAGTATTTCTCTTGCTTTCCATGTCAGGACAGAGATTAGTGGGGAGGGATGAATGACAAGGGAATCACAGAGGGAGCAATACCTGCAGAAAGCAGAGAGTGGAGGGGAGGTTTGATGGTAGCAACCTGTTAAAGATGGCAGGGGTTGCAGAGAATGATGTGTTGGATGCGGAGCCTCACAAAGTAGGTAAGGATGAGAGGAACTGTTAAGGTGGTGGGAAAATGTGGTGAGCGCAGATGTCTGGGAAATGGAGGAGATGCGGGTGAGAGCAGCGTCAACGTGGAGGGAGGTAAACCCCGTTCTTTGAAGAAGGAGGACATCTCTGATGTCCTGGGAGGGAAAGCCCCATCCTGGGAACAGATGCAGCAGAGAAAAAGGAACTGAGAAAAGGGAATAGGATTTTTACAGGAGACAGTGTGGGAAAAGGTATAGTCAAGATAGCTATGGGAATCGTTAGGGTTATAGAAGATGTCAGTAGACATTTTGTCTCCAGAGATGGAGATGGAGTGATCGAAGAAAGGAGGTGTCAGAAATGGACCAAGTGAATTTCAGGGCAGGGTGGGTGGGAGGCAAAGTTGATGAAATTGATGAGCTCAGCATGGGTGCATGAAGCAGCACCAATGCAGTCATCAATGTCATGGAGTGGGAGGAGCCAAAGGAGAAATTATTGAGCATGAGGACCAGCTGTGGCAGACGGAGGAAGGTGGTGGTGGAGGGGAACTGGTTGGGTTCTTTGTTGGGAAAGAAGTGGAGGACTTTAAGGCCTTCCTGATGGCGATTAGAAGTGTATAGGGACTGGATGTCCATGGTGAAAATGAGGCGGTCATGGCCAGGGAATTGAACGTTGTCGAGGAGATTGAGAGTTTGTGAAGTGTTGCGGATGTAGGTGAGATAGAATGAAGTTGGTGCAATTCCAGTGGAGCAGGAGTAGGCAGAGACAATGGGCCTACCTGGTCAGTCAGGTTGTGGATCTTGGGTAGGAGGTAGAAACGAGCAGTGCCGGATAAGGGAACGATAAGTTTGATGGCAATGGATGGGAGTTCTCCAGAGTTGATGTGCTTAGTGATGGTATTGGAGACAATTTTCTGATGAAAATTGGGGTGGGTCCTTTTCAAGGAGTAAGCAAGAGGAGGTGTCTGAGAGTTACTGCCTGGCCTCAGCAAGGTAGAGGTCAGTCTGCCAGACTACAACGGCACCCCCTTTGTCTGCAGATTTGATGGAGGGCAGTGTGTTCTGAGGGGGAGAGAGGAGTGCTGAAGTCCAGTCGGTTGATGTCGGCAATTTGAGATGAAAAGATCCAGAGCGGGGTGTCCAAGAAGGGAAGGAGAATTGAAGACGGGGGAAGGGGTCATCGGTGTGGGGTGGTGAATCCTTGTCAAAGATGTGGGCTCGGAGACAGAGATCGCGGAAGAAGAGCTTGGTGTCGTGGCAGGTGTGGTACTCACTGAGGCGTGGGCGAAGGAGGATGAAGGTAAGACTCTTGCTGAGAACAGAACATTCCACCTCAGAAAGGGGAGGGTCAGAGGGAATGGTGAAGACACGGCAGGTATTAGAGCTGGGATTAAAGGGAGGAGGAGAGTTGGCTTCAGAGGAGGGGGAGGGTTGGGGTGTCCGAGGAAGATGGAGGCTCTGAGAATCTAAGAGGTGACAGGGGAGCCTGAGAGACCCGGGGTGGGAGAGTGGCAGTGGGGGAAGGGAAGCCTGGGGCCCAGCAGCAGCAAGGAAGTTCTTGGCCTTGAACTGGTGGTGGCCGAGGTCCAGACTGGAGCCAGAGGCTAGAGGCCATGTAATTTGTGGTGTGAAGGCATCCGGGGTTGTTGGAACCAGATCTGACCCATGCAGTCATGGGAAGAATGTGCAAGCTCCACCCAGACAGCAGTGAGCTGCGAGGTAGTGTGTCTGTCTGTCTGTCTGTCCCTCCCTTCCTAAGCTCCATCCAGACAGCAGTGAGCTGCGAGGTTGTGTGTCTGTCTGTCTGTCTGTCCCTCCCTTCCTAAGCTCCATCCAGACAGCAGTGAGCTGCGAGGTTGTGTGTGTGTGTGTGTGTGTGTGTCTGTCTGTCTGTCTGTCTCTCCCTCCCTTCCCCCCTCCCTTCCCAAGCTCCACCCAGACAGCAGTGAGCTGCGAGGTAGTGTGTGTGTGTGTGTGTCTGTCTGTCTGTGTCTCTCCCTCCCCCCCCAATCATTCAGTCTTGCTCTTGCTGCTTTCACACTGTTTATCATAACAAAGTGTAAAATATCCTCTTAGAGCCAATCAATGAGGCAACATGATCACAAACATCTCATGCATGTAATATTTTTCTGTTAAGAAAACTAGTGTCATTAATTTGGAGTCACTTTTCCAACAGAAGCACATCTTCCCTATTGGAGAGTGTGGAAAAATATATTTTTCCAAGGTCAAAATCAATCCAATTTCAAAAGAGTCCTTCCTCATTCCCAACCTTTACCACCTAAAAGACGAGGTTTGCAATTGCATGGGAGAACCAAATGACAAATTGCTCCAACTTGGAAATAAATCTTAGTTATACCCACTGCAGCGGTTAAAGAAAGGCAGCCCATATCCTGTGAGTAAAACAACATTTAAAGGTACATTGTCCTATTGTAATGAAGAGAATTATTTTGCTTAGTAACTTTTTGTATGAATTAAAGTTAATTAATATTGTCTTTATTTCAGAAAGCCCAAATGAAGAGTGTGGATACAACCAGAGGCCAGGAGAAATCTCGCAGGTGGAGCCCACTTCTGAGAATGGTAAAGTGGTGAGATGTGTGTTTGTGAGGAACACGGTCCCAGTTGAACAGAATGGATGTTGGACCTGTCGTGTTTCAAGCTGTAAAGCAAAACTAAACACAAATACAAAGGCAGTAGTAACTGAAACATTAGAACATGCAGTGATATAAGTGGTGTAGAAGGAATTAAGTAGATTTGAATTGCTAGTTAATGGTGTGTATGAATTGTATATTATTTTATACACAGTGCCTTGAAAAACTGGTCAGCCCCCAACCCTTTGTTCATGTCATTTTTTAAAATTTTATTTTATTTTATTGAGATGCAGCGTGAAGTCAGCCCTTCCGGCCCTTCGAGGCGCACCGCCCAGCAACTCCCGATTTAACCCTCATCTCATCTCGGGACAGTTTACAATCACCAATTCATCGACTAACCTGTTGGCCATGGTGGATTTCTGTGTACATACATCTATTGATGCTTCTGGACACATCTTCAGTGATGTTCCTGGAATCATCGGGTGTTTTGGGTCTTTCAACAGCATACAACCTCCTCCAGGTGACCCAGCCGGGGCTGATCAGACCCCAGCTTGTGTCCAGATGGCTAGCTACTTATGACTCCATGGCTCCCTTCTTTTGAGCCACAGCCATCTTGAGGCCCTCTCTGCCGCATCGGTGGTACTGCGGATGGCTCTCCTCTTCCTCTCTCCCTCGATGCCCAAAATGCTGAAGGCTCTAACTAAAGAACGGGCTATGAATCCCCTACAACCAACCTCCACTGGGAGACACCTCGCACGCCATCCAGCCTGCTGACAGTTGCTGACCAGTCCTGCGTATTTGGAGAGCTTCCTTTCAAAGGCCTCTTCCAAGCTATCTTCCCATGGGACTGTCAGCTCCAGCAGCACCACTTGCTGAGTTGACTCAGCCACTAGGGCAATGGTCACAGGGTGGTGGCTGCGATATGGTTGGGGAACTTCAGCTGCCCATCGAGGTCCACCAACAGCTGCCAGTCCCTTGCAGAGGTCAGAATGCCTGCAGATGTTCTTTTGGCAGGTATTGGTTGCTCCCCAGCTCTGACAAAGGCAATGGTCTGCTTGGAGGGTCGGGACCACTTCGCCCACTCAACGCCTACACTCACGGCTTCAGCGATGGTTTTCAGGTCCTGATCATGCCTCCACCTGTACCGTCCCTCACCAAGTGCCCTTGCACAGCCGCTGAGGATGTGCTCCCGGGTTCCTCGCTTGGAGCACAGTGGGCACGCAGATGACTCTGCCTTGCCCCATGTGTGCAGGTTTGATGGGCTTGGAAGCACATTGTACACTGCCTGGATGAGAAATTGGATGCGGTGTGGTTCGGCTTTCCAAAGATCAGCCCAGGTCACTTCCTCTCAACCGCATTCTCCCATCTTGTCCAAGCTCCCTGTTGCTTCATTCCCACCGCCTTGCAGGCTCTCATCTTCTCTACTACTGCTCTCACCTCCTCCTGAACTAGACGACGCCTTTCCTTCCCTCTGGTGTCCATTTGGGGAGTTGGAAAGGATCCTAGCCCAGCTCGGCCTCGTGTGACCACTCCCACCAGCCTCCTGTGACGTAGCCTCGCCTCTGTCTCCTGAACAGCTTCCTCTGCCCTCCACTTCCTGCCAGTACTTACTTGGATTCCTGCTCTAGCCACCTTCGGGTCACTTGAGTCCCTATACTGTAGCACTTCTCTGGCTCTTGTTACCTTGAATTCTTCCTCCAAGGATTTGAAGGGCAGTTGCAGTGTGTTGTGGTGTCCATAGAGTGCAATGCTGCTCAGGCTCTTTGGCAGCCCCAGCCATCTCCTGAGGTGGTTGCTAACCCTCCTCTCTAAGGTTTCGACTGTCGAGATCAGAACTGCATAGACGAGGAGGGGCCACAGGATTGTGGGAAGAATGCCATGCTGATACACCCAGGCTTTAAACTTCCCAGGTAGGCCAGACTTGTCCACAGATTTCAGCCAGCCATCCAACTCGGTGCAGGTTGCCTGAATGGATATTGTGTCCCTTAAAGAGCTGTCAAAACTTTGCCTAAGCTCTTGACTGGCTTTTCTGTGATGGTTGGGATGGCTGTGCCTGCGATGCTGAACCGGAACTTGATTTAAAATAGGGAAGACGAATGAAGGACGGTGAAGCAGACAGACCAATTGCCTTTGTTCTTGCCATGAGGGAGAAGATGGAGGCTGCCATTTTATGAAGATACTGTATACCCCATTTTGTGAATCATTCGCTTGGCTTGATCAGTGTTTTAAAGTTGACACAATGGTGCCTCAAGTAATCTGCTGAACGAGGGATCATTTCCAAATAAGAAGTTACTTGTGAGGTGTTCTTTGGTTGGATATAACATGCAAGTTTTTGACTGTTAGGGTCTGAACCTGTGTTGTGTGATTCAAGCTGGTTGCTGAGTGAGAACAGAGAGCCGTACATTACCGATTGTCACTTGCTGGGAAGAGGGCAATAGGTGGATGTAGGCTGGGAACAAGAGGCAATAAAAAGGTGTTAAAGGTCAGACATGTGACTTATAGCCAATGACATTGGAATATAACATTTGAATTGGTAAGGAATAATATAGAAGTGGACACTTTGATTGTGCTATCAGCGATAACTCTCTCCAGAGACCCACAATCGCAAGGAAGAACCCCCACGCCAGGGGCTGGGAGAAGAAGGATCGGTCATCTCCCAGTTCTGTGCTGTAAATTGGAGAAGTGGTCTGAGTGAGTACTGGTACAAAGGGCACAGTAGAAGTCATGATCTCAGTTGTGGCCTGGGCTCAACATAGTTACGTTGTTGTTTGTGCAGAGACAATAAAGTGCGAGTTTTAATTAATTACGAGTTACGTAGTGAGTTTCTTAATCTAGTTCTGTCGATGAACAGTCAGCAAACTGGTATGTCTTTGGACTGTGGGAGGAGATCCACACGGTCATGGGGAGAACGTACGTTCCTTACAGGCAGCGGCGGGAAAGCGTTGTGCTGGCGTCCCACCTGTGTACATACATCTATTGATGCTTCTGGACACATCTTCAGTGATGTTCCTGGAATCATCGGGTGTTTCGGGTCTTTCAACATCATACAACCTCCTCCAGGTGACCCAGTTGGGGCTGATCAGACCCCAGCTTGTGTCCAGATGGCTAGCTACTTATGACTCCATGGCTCCCCTCTTTTGAGCCACAGCCATCTTGAGGCCCTCTCTGCCGCATCGGTGGTACTGCGGATGGCTCTCCTCTTCCTCTCTCCCTCGATGCCCAAAATGCTGAAGGCTCTAACTAAGGAACGGGCTACGAATCCCCTACAACCAACCTCCACTGGGAGACACCTCGCTCTCCATCCAGCCTGCTGACAGTTGCTGACCAGTCCTGCGTACTTGGAGAGCTTCCTTTCAAAGGCCTCTTCCAAGCTATCTTCCCATGGGACTAGGAGTATTTCACCCAAGGATTTTGATCAATTTCACTGTGAATTTTTAATTGTGCATCACATGCTCTTTTTTTCACAGTAGAGCCCAAAAAATTGGAGAATTGTACAACATGAAAACTAAAAATTCAAAAACTGAAATATTGGCAGTTCAAAGGTATTCACCCCCCCTTTGCTCAGTATTTAGTTGAACCACCTCTCACTGCTGTTACAGCCCGTAGTCTTTTGGATCAGCCTCTACCAACTTTGTACAGCGTAATGGAGCAAGATTTGCCCATACCTTCTTCTACCAACTTTGTACAGCGTGATGGAGCAAGATTTGCCCATACCTTCTTGAAAAACTGCCCAGGCTGTGCCAGGTTAGTTAGGGAGTGGCAGTGGACAGCAGTCTTGCGGTCTTGCCAGAGATATTCAATTGGGTTAAAGTCAGGACTCTGACTGGGCCACTCAAGGACATCAATTTTTTTCACTTGAAGCCCTCCATGGTCGCTCTGGCAGTGTGCTTTGGGTCGCTGTCCTGCTGAAAGACCAACTTCCTCCCCAGTTTAAGCTTTCTGGCAGCGTTCATCTTCCCATGAATCTTGAGCAGATTTCCAATTCCTGCTGCCGTAAAGCATACTTTACAGTAGGGATGGTGTTACCTGGCTGATGCACGCTGTTAATTTATGCCACATTTACTGTTTAGTGTTGAGGCCAAAAAATTTCGCTTCGGTCTCATCTGACTACAAGATCTGTTTCCACATCTTTACAGTGTCTTCTAAGTGACACTTTGCAAAGTCTTTAAGGACAAGGATCTGCTCTTTGTTTTTTTTTTAAACCAAGGCTTCTTCCTTGCCACTCTTTCATAAATCCCCTTTTTGTGCAAGAGCTTAAAGATTGTGGATCCATAAACTTCATCTCGAGTTGCCGCCGCTGACTTCCGCAGTTCACTCAGAGTTGGCATCACAGTGGCCCCTGTTCCAGAATCGCTGAGTGTGTGCAGCCACCCAGGGCGTGCCCTCTTCTCACTGTTACCGTCAGGAAGGAGGTACAGAAGCCTGAAGGCACACACTCAGCGATTCAGGAACAGCTTCTTCCCCGCTGCCATATGATTCCTAAATGGGTATTGAACCCATTAACACCACATCACTTCTTTATTATTTCTGTTTTGCACTATTTTTAATCTAACTATTTAATATACATACATATTAACATTTATTTTGTTTCTTTCTACATTATCATGCATTGCATTGTCCTGCTGCTGCAACATTAACACATTTCATGACACATGCTGGTGGTAATAAACCTGCCTCTGATTCTTTCTTTCCCCCATTAGAACCTATCAATGAGAATGGGAGATGTAACAGTTTACCAATGAGGGATACACAAGACGCGGAGTGTTCCAAAGATCCAAAAGAGCTTCAAGTCGGAGCAGATAATGAAGGTAAAATGGAGAGGAGTTGCACGGCATTCCCTGTGTTGGGTCTCTTGTCTATTCAGTTCTCATTTAATCAAAAATACTGCAGTATGGAGTATGTGCTTTCCGATTCCTCACCAGATGCCATGCAGAATTCTCAGCAGAAGAATGGTGCCCTATGTTTAATTCTGAAGTTCATGTCAATCTCATTTGAAACCCAAAGTTTGGGAGAGCAGGGAGAACATTCTCATCCCTTTTTACATCATCAAGCACAATTCTTTACAGTATTTATACTTACAGATGCCTGCTTTTACAGTATTACCTCGATGGAAGCACTCAACAATAAAGTTGTAGACCTCATACTTGCTTCAGTGCGATTCTCTGATCCTAGCTGCAAACTGCATCTGCTAAACCATCATAAGTCTAGCCAGCAATTCTGCAAGTGAGATAATGCACATCCTGTTTAATCACTTAATATACAAACTCCAGTCAACATTAAATGACTTTATGATTGTAGATGGTGAAAGCGAGCTTACTGCTTGTCTGCCTGCCGTCTTTGATTCATTTATCTTTCTGGTTAATCAAATATGAACATCACAGATGCCTGTCCCCAGGCAATTTGATTCACTGCATGTGATGTCAAGAATCAGCAAGGAGCATGAAGGATAGGGGTTCAGACATCACTCCAGTCTTACCTGTGAAGACCTGTGCCTCTAGAAAGCTGTTCCAGTACGGTTGCAACACTGTCATTGTGGAAAATTGTCTGGTATGTCCTGTTCACAAAGTGCTGGATTTACTCAACTCAGCTAATTACCATTCCTTCAGTCTGTTCTCAAACCCCAGCAGTCTGATGGAAGGTGGTGTTGACAGTGTTTCAAGAGCCAGCTACTCACTAGTAACCTGTTGTACACCAGGCCTCATCACAGCTTTACCAAGAACACTGTCTTTTTTTTTTAACAAAGATTTCAACTTTCACTAAGCTTTTTCATCATTGCAAGTGTTTTTTTCCCATCTTTTGAATAAGCTTTCTCTCTATTTGGAATGATCACTGATGATTCTTATCTGTATTCCACCAGTTTCCTCAGAACCTCTAAATGGTAAAGAGAGATCTGATGAGAAGCCATTGATTGATGAACAAGATTCAGAAAGTTCCGAGAATCCAAAGGAATTTGAAGTTGACGAGGATAATGAAGGTAAGATGGAGAGGAGCTGCAGGGCCAGTCTTTGAGCTTTATTCCCTGTGCTCACATCTCCCATACCCCCATCTCTCACATACTCAGAAATACACTGGGATGCTTTCTCATTCCTCACCAGGAGTTCCACTTTGAAGAATGTAGACATGTTCGATGCTGAGATCTCTGTCAATCTCATTTTAAGACTGTGGATAGGAAGAGCAGGGAGGATATTCTCACCTTTTTTTTCGCTGCCTTGCATTACCAAGCAATCTGCATACTGCTATCTGGTTGAAAGTTACCTTTGATTAAAGTAATCATAACGTATTACAGATGGGGAAATAATGAGAAAGCTTTAGCTGAAGATGATAGAAATTTTGGTTACGCCCCTGAATGTAAGTAAAGCCAGTTAATTGGTTGATATCTGGTTCAGGACTGTGCTCTGTTATTTTCCATGAAGTTCAGCTATTTGGTAGAACATTTAATTGGCTTCAGAATAGCATCAATACTCTTTATAGACACTGCTTTTCTGCTGAGTTGTACAAGATTAACATACAAATTAGTGAAACAGTTTTGAACAGAGGTGGGAACTAATTCATATTGCTGCTCTTTTTCTCAGTGGATTCCTGTGCTTGATTTACTAGTTGTCCAGCTGGTTGCATCTTCCTATTATACAAGTCAAGCCCTGTTTTGTGTTTATGTCTAGTTGCCAATAAATCTCCAGACAATTTTCTTCTCCGTTCCCCATTTTGGCTCCCCTCGTACCCCTTCCTTTCCAGCCGCTCATCACCTCCGCCCCCCCGGTGCCACCACTCCTTCCGTTTCTCCCATGGCTTACCCTCCCCTCCTATCATTTTCCATCTTCAGTCTTTCACCTTTCCCACCTCTCACCTCACCCACCCACTTTCCCCCTTGGCTGGCTTCACCTATCACCTTCTAGCTTGTACTCCTTTCTCTTCCCCCACCTTCTTATTCTGGCTTCTGTCCCCTTCCTTTCCAGTCCTGAGGCAGGGTCTCGGCCGAAACGCCGAATGGTTATTTCCCTCCATGAGTTCTTCCATTATTTTGTGTGGGTTGCTCTGGATTTCCAGCATCTGCAGAATCTTTTGAGTTCTTGAAAGGATCTTGATTAGAGTTCAGTCAGCAATCATGTTTATGCAAAGATTTTATATTTGCAGAGAATGTTCATTGTTATGAGTTGGCACCATTTTGATTAATAACATGTCTGTATTTGGAACTGTGCTAATCATTCTTAGTTTTATTTCTGTTTCCCTAGAACCCATGAATGAAAAATGGAGACAAGATGAGATACCGACAAATGCGCAAGACTTGAATTGCTCCAAGGATCCAAAAGAAATTGACATTGAAGAAGAGAATAAAGGTAAAATGGAAAGAGCAGGGTTGCTTAATTGCCTGTGTTGGGCCTGATACACTGCTCCCACCACACGCACATGCCTATCTGTTGTATAATCAAAAATACTCTATTATGGAGTTTGTACTTTGTCATTCCTTACCAGATGCCTGTTCAGTTCTCAACAAAACCCTGCAGAGACACATTAAACATTGAGAACTCTTTCAATCTAATTTGAAACCCGAGGTTTTGGAGAATGGGAAGGAAATTTTCTCCCTACGCTTTGCCTTCCTACATGACCAAGTATACTTAAAGTTCTGTCTGTTTTTATCTGTGACCAGATTCTATACCATGTTCCCAATATAAATTCCCAATGCGGACACACAGTTTACAGTTAAATCTCTAAAGTATTCATAGTATATTAAAGAACGGCAAATATTAAATGTGTTTGAGCAGGATAGTGAAAGCCTTTTGTCACTGTGACCTATCTATGGGCTCTAATATTGATTATCGTGCAGTTCTGTGATTAAGAGCAAGTTTCAGAAAGGCATCAGTATTGTTTATGGGATTATATCATCACTGATAAGTGACAGATTTATCATACTCAACTATTTAAAGTATGTTGAATGGAATTCGGATTGATTTCCAATCACCTGCTCTTATTCCAGATAGGTTCCTGGGCCTTGTTCATCAAGCTGCTGACAAATTGCATCATCGAAGTTTAAATTTTGCTTCCATGTCCAGGGAACCACAGAACTGTAGACGGCTTTCGATTCAGCTGATAGTTCTGTTTATTTGATAACCAATCAGCTTCAAGATTCCTTCTGTGGTTTCATAGAAAAATGTTCAGGAGCTAAGATCATTCAACGTGTCGTATGTGAATTGGCCACTAGATTCTGTCCCTTTTGTTTAAGACAGTTTTACAGTGAATGCCTTGTAGATGTTGTAATAAGTTGCCAACCAATCTTTTTGTCCTTGCTTCCCAATGTTCCCTCTGTGGATTGTCACAAATTGTGCAGGAAAGGAAATGATACAAAAAGACTTTTAACAGCAAAAATAGTGAGAAGATGCAGATTTGTTTTTCATTTACATGTATTTCAGTAACATTCTCTGTGTTCTCTGTTTTGTGATTGGGCGCCTTGCAACATTCCAAATTCAAAAATGTAACTTGGTAAATTTTTTAAAAGTTTCACCAGGATGTGAAAACCTTCAGTTACTTTGCCTGATCTAATCAAAACCTCCTACCCGTTGAAATCCTACACGCACATACTACCTTATAGATTACCTTGTAGTTCCAGATTGGAGAAGAATTCCAATGGCTTGAGAATCGCATTGGTGGGGACCACTGGATGGCTGATCAGTGAAAAAGAAACATGGACAACTACATCAAGTTTTAGTCTATTCTGGATCAATACCAATTCCAGTGCATCAACAGATAATGTCCCTCTTGTGTATTGGATTGCTGAATACCTTTAACTCTAAGTTCCAGTCAGCCTTTCAAAGAAATGTGAAAGTGAAAGTAAGATTATTATCACACATTAAAGTGAGCTTGCTGTTTGTCTTAGTGCCAGCTAATCTCCCTATTTTATAGACCTTCAACAAGCAAGCCTTCAACCAGGATTCTTCACTAGGCTTCGATTGTATCCTGAAGAGCAGTCTCACTGAACAGGATCATGTTGCATCAGCGTAGACATTGTCATAAATGTCTCTAAAACATTGTGGACACAAATTCCAGTCTAGGCAGTGTACATTGCCGAATCAATTGCTAAGATGGAGCCACAGACACAATTACGAAATGACTCCCAAAAGATATGTGTAGCTTGGCAACTTATAAACATTATTGTTCTTTTTGGCATTGGCAGGTATGCACTTGAATATTGCCAATTTGTAAGTCAGCAATGACATCACATTCAGAATAATTTATGACTTGTAATAGCAAATTGCATAAATCTTGCCACACTTTGTAGTGCAACGGTTCATATAGCCTTACAAACAAAAAAATCATCCTTTCTGCCTTTAGACCAGGAATTTGAAGCTGCAGACTCTTTGTTTTATTGAAAAATCATGATCATAATCATAAAACTTCTCAATATTTGGAATATTCACTGATTTTTCTTGCCTTTATTTATTCTGGTTCTCTCAGAAGCCACTCCTGAAGACCACAGTGACAAGAAGCCAGTAAGAGATGTGGAAAGTTCACAATGTGCTAAGAAGCCAGACCAAACACAGAATGAAAGGGCAAATACAGGTAAAATAGAGAGAATTTGCAGAGGCATTCTTCTGTTGAGCCTGTTGTATTCACAACAATTCATTTCTCATTGAATTAAAAATGCTCCGTTTTAGATTACACACCATTTGGTAAGCACAGTTCTCACTGGAAGAACTATTTGCCATCCCGTGTGAATAGGTAATTAAGGTCAACATATTCTGTTCTTGATCAGATGTCTTTCAGTTTTAACAATGCAAGAATGTGGTATAGAATTTACTGAGAAATCTCCGAGGTCTTTAGAATGATAGGCAAGTTTCAGCAGATAAGAATGAGTCTTCAGTCACAAATTCTAATGCTATCTATGACCTGTTAACCTGTCAATACAAGTGCTGTACACTTGGCTTCAGTTGTCCTTTTGTTTAAGCCAGTCTAAAATTAATACCTTGCAGCAAATACATTCTAAACAATATTAAAGTTTGTCAGCTATCTGCTAGTCTTTGCTTCTCCAATGTCCTCTGAATGGATTATCACAAACACTGTCAAATTGCCCCAGCTCTGAGCAATGCAGCCTTCTTAAAATTGGAAGAGATCCTCAGAGTAGATTCGCCTTAAAGAAAATCATATCAGTAAAGAGTCAAACAATCTCCCTAAAATTGTAGCACTTATTTGGCAATGAATTAGAACTATCCTAAACAGTCCTGAGGAACAATGCTATCAAGCCACACAAATTCTTTAAATAAAATTATTGAGTAAGGGTCATAAAATGTGTCCTGGACTTCGTGATTTGATCTACAAGGCTCATACAGCCTCAGAAACTTATCTTTTCAAGTGGCAAGAAGTACGAAGAGTTCAATAATGAAGGATGCTAATTAAAGATGAATAAATAAAGGATAAGTACAAAGGGTGATATAGTGGATGATGGTGGAGGAGGAGGACTGAAAAAAATTGGATGCCAAATGGAGGCAGATTTGTATATTGCAGGTTTGAGTTAGATTGATCTGTGCTGCTTTGAAATATCCGGAGCACTTGGAGATTTGTTATAAAAAGAGAACACCACTGTCTCCAAATTATTCCCTTGTCTGCATTGTATATATTGACTGTGGCCCTCATTGTTACGGAATCTACTTCCTCAACACCCTAATAAAGCACTAGAGAACTTGTGCCGTATTGATTCTAGTGGTTTCCTATCTCTTCCATGTGGACAATTAGGAACAGACAATAAATGCAAGTTCATGTGAATGTCTAAACAGAAAAATGTGTAACTTATCTGAAAGTAGTTGATCAGATTGCAGCATCAGTTTTTTTTATTGTGTGCAGATCTCTACACGAGTTGAGGACCGGAAAACTGCATGGTTAGAATTAACAAGAATTGGGCATTGATTTCTTGACCTTCCAGAAATTGACCCCCCCAACTCCCCTTCTCTATTCCCCATTCCCATTTCCCTCCCTCAACTTATCCTTTTACCATCCTATCACCTCCCTCTGGTGCCTCTCCTCCCTCGCTTTCTTCCATGGTATTCTGTCCTCTGATATCAGATTCCCCCTTCTCCAGCCCTTTATCTCTTTCACCAGTCGAATTCCAAGCTCTTTATTCCACCCTTCCCCCTCTCCCGGTTTCATCTATCACCTACTACCTTGTACTTCCTCCCTTCCCCCCAACCTCTTACTCTGTCTGACTTCTCATCTCTCTTTTTACCAATCACCATGAAGGGTGTTGGCCCAAAAGCTCGACTATTTAGTCTTTTCCATAGATGTTGCCTGGCCTGCTGAGTTCCTCTCGCATTTTGTGTGTATTACTTTGATTAGAATTAACCTTGCCTGGTAATTTTGTTCTTTTCATTCAGAATCCTGGAATGAAAAATGGAAACATGCCAAGAGTTCAATAGAAAGTGTGCCAAAGTCACATCTTACTGAAGAAGCCAACAAACATCAAAGTGATGGAGGTAAAAACAATATGGAAATACATCTGTTTTTAAGGATTATTTGGAATTTAGAGAGATTTGATGTCTGATTTACCAAGTTCCAATTAGGAAAAAGTAGCAAAAGCTAAAAGAGAGGGGAGCTGAATCTATCTTCTTAGACCTTTGGCTGCTGCCATTGTGGTTGACCTTTATCTGGCTTCTGAAATAACTCAGCAATGAGGGATGGGTAATATCTAGATAGAAATGGTTCAATCAGGAGTACTCCCAGAACACACAGTGCAGTAATTCAAGGAGAATGTAATGCCACTTTCTCAAGTAAAGGTGGGATGCCTAATTAATGCTGCCTTGGCCATCACCCTCACTTCCCAAGAACCATGTAGCTCGTCCTTCCTTCTTCCTGTGGTGCACTATGGCTGTTCTGCACACTATCTACTAAATACACTGTCGTTTCTGTGATATCGCTTCCAAAATTCCCAACCTGGAAAGACGAGCAAAGGCTGCATGGGAGTGGCACCGGTTAAAGTCACATGGATTCCAGAATTGAGGAATATATGACTCTTCCTTCATCAGTGGGTCTAAATATCACTACGTGGACTTCGGCCGTAACAGAGATAGCTTATCGCCATATTTATGAATGCAATTAGAAAAGCTAAATAAATTCCAGCCTTGTCCAGAATACCTACATAAAGGATGAGTTTGAATGGCAAATAAAGGGAAAGGACCAACAAGGATTTAAAGGAGAAAGCTATCTACTGCAGTAAGGTGTAATTACTTGTCTAGAATGCTGGAGGTGAATGGGCTGTTTTTAAGTTCAGTATTTTTGTAATTGCCTACAGCCTAAATGGACTTTGAAGCCTTGGACACTACCTCATTTTTTTTTAATATACAGTATTTAATTTTTGCACGTTTTTAATCGATTCAATATATGTATACTGTAATTGGTTTATTTATTATTATTTTATTTTAATTATTATTTTTTCTCTCTTCTATATTATGTATTGCATTGATCTGCTGCTGCCAAGTTAACAAATTTCATGTCACGTGTCGGTGATAAGAAATAACCATATAACAATTACAGCACGAAACAGGCCATCTCGGCCCTCGTAGTCCGTGCCGAACGCTTACTCTCACCTAATCTCATCTACCTGCACTCAGTCCATAACCCTCCATTCCTTTCCTGTCCATATACTTGTCCAATATTTTTTTTAAATGACAAAATCGAACCTGCCTCTGATGCTGATTCATTAGATGTTACACTCTGGGAATAGTTTTCCAACATACAAATACCCCAATTAAACTCTGCAATATGTTTGCATCTATTGTGTAATGTAGACCTTCTGAACACCTTGATACAATAAAATATTTATTAGTGTTGTTTTTATGTTTGAAATATTTTTGTGCTTGACTATTTAACTTACTGTATATGACAGAACTAGCTCTGTTTTTTTTAGTTTGCAACTTCGCACTACATTTTGAGTTGTTGCTATTGTGTTAATATTATCCCGGGTACCTGCATATCTTCACAATTTCCATCTTTTTAAAGGGAAACAATCCGATTTTGGTTTTGTCTGGATAGGAGTCCTCGTGGTGCCTCTTTTCGCCTACTTTCTGATGAATTTTCAAAGCAGTCAGGAACCTGCAGATGATAAACTACTCCACGTGTTCTTGAATAATTTTGAGCAAGTTCAGAGGGGTTTTCCTAATCAGGAAGAACAGTTATGGAACAGAAGCAGGATAATGTTGCAGAAACAAGTTATCAAGACCGTGCACTCTGAACCATCCATCTTAATGTTTGCAGCTGCCTGGGATGCAGAGGAAACCATGCGGTGCCTCACAAGTCGGATAGCTGGAGCTTATGCCTTGTCCTTCAGTTCCAGGATTCTGGAAATTGATGGAACTGATAAAAAATTTCTAAACAGTGACCAAGCAAAGTTGGATCTTGACAATCAGTTGTCATCGGGCTTCAGAGAAGGCAGAAAGTCAGCCATTATTCATCATTTCCAGGAGCTCCCGCCTGCTTCTACACTTCTGTTTTACAAGTACTGTGATCATGAAAATGCAGCCTTCAAGGATGTCTCGTTACTGATCACAGTTTTAGTCGATAAGCCCAGACTAGATCCACACTTGAGCCTTGATGCTCTTCAAGAGACAGTTCATGATTTCCTCATAATGAAATTCAACGTCTCGAGTGAAAGTGGACAATACGATGTTCTGGATGTTGACAAGTTCAGTGGGTTGTGGAGTCGTATAGCTCACGCCATTTTGCCTGTTCGGCCCGAAAGGGAAATTGAAGAAAACGGCTGTAAGCAAGAATAAAAATGACTTCAAAAAATTTAAATGTTGACTGGGTTTGTGAGAAACTATGTGCACAGGGAACTAATAAGTAGGAAGTTCAGTTTGTATATGAAATATTCAACTTCTGATTTGATGAATTTTGATCAAATATTTCACCTGAAATTGGTGTATTTTTGCTTAATAAATTGGCTGGATTGCTACATGTTTTAGTAGGCTTTGTGCATAGTTCTCTTTATTTATCATTAATGAACCAATCAACCGCTGAAGAATATTTTTGCAACTGCATTAATGTTTTATGGAATTTTATGACAATTTACATTTTTTCAAATACCAATTTCCTATGACATTGAGTTAAATCAGAATAAGTTTTTAAAAAATGGAATTAGTGAGTTGTGGCCAAGAAAGGTTCCCTGAGTCGATCTGTGGAAGTTCCTACACAAGAGGATGCAATTCTGGATCTCCTCTTGGGGACCGAGTCCGGGCAAGCAACTGTGGTGGCAGTCAGAGAACTTCCTGGCTCCAGTGACCTCGATTCTATTAGTTTTAAGATAGTAATGAAAAAGGACAGGGAAGTTCCATGAGTTAGGGCCCTAAACTGGAGCAGGACAAATTTTGGGAGAAACTAGATAGGATCTAGCATTTTAGATTAGGTGAGCCTATTTGAAGGGAAAGGAATGAATGGCAAGTGAAAAGTGTGATAGCGAGAGTCCAGGAACAGCATTTTCCTGTTAGGATGAAGGGTAAACCTGGCAAGTTTAGGGAATCCTGGCTGATGAAAGGCATTGAGGCACTGGTCAAGATAAAGGAAGTATACTTTGGGTTTCGGAGTTTGGGATTGAGCAGATCCATGAGACCATAAAAAAAGACGAGCAGTATTAGGCCAATTTGGCCCATTGAGTCTGCTCTGCCATTCCATCAAGGCTGATTTATTATCCCCTTCAATCCCGTTCTCCTGCCTTCCCCCCCATAACTTTTGACACCCATAATAATTAAAAACTTATCAACCTCTGCTTTAAATGTACCCAATGATTTATCCTCCACAGCTGTATTTGGTAATAAATTTCACAGATTCACCATCCTCTAGCTAAAGAAATTCCTCCTCATCTCTGTTCTAAATAGATGTCATTCTATTCCAAGGCTGTGTCCCATGGTCCTGGACTTCCCCCACTATAGGAAACACCCTCTCCACGTCCACTCTATCTGAGTCTTTCAATATTCAATAGGTTTCAATGAGATCCACCCTCTTTCTTCTAAACTCATTTCCAAGATTATTCTGGTGGACTGTTTCCAATGCCAGCACATCCTTCCACAGATAAGTGGCATAAAGCTACTCACAATACTCCTAGTGTGATCTGACCAATGCCGTAAAGCACCCTTGCTTTTGTAATCCAATCCCTTCAAAATGAATGCTAACATTGCATTTGCCTTCCTTACCACCAACTCAACATGCAAGTTAACTTTTAGGGAATCCTGCACAAGGATTCCCAAGTTCTTATGCACCTCTGATTTCTGAATTTTCTTCACGTTTAGAAAATAGTCTACACTTTATTCTTATCACCAAATTGCATGATCATACACTTCCCTGCACGATATTACATCTGCCATTTCTTTGCCCATTCTCCGAAGCTGTCATTCTGCAGGCTCTCTGCTTCCTTAACACTATCTGCCCCTACAGCTGTCTTTGCATCATCCACAACTTGGCCACAGAGCCATCAATTCCATCATCCAAATCATTGACAGATAATGTAAATAGAAGCAGTCCCAACACTGAGCCCTGCGAAATCACTAGTCAACAGCAGCCAACCAAAAAAGCCCCCTTTATTCCTACTTTCTGCCTTCTGCCAGTCAGTCAATCTTCTAACCATGCTAGTATCTTCCTGTAATACCATGGGTTCTAATTTTGTTAAGCAACCCCATGTGCAGCACTTGTCAAAGGCCTTCCTAAACTCCAAGAGAACAACATTCACTGACTCTCTTTCGTCTGTTCTAGGTGTTATTTCCTCAAAAAATTCCAACAGATTTGTCAGGTAAGATTTATTCTTAAGGAAACCATGCTGAATTTGGCCTATTTTATCGTGTGCCTCCAAGTACCTCAAAACTTCATTCTTAATAATGGAATCCAACATCTTCCCACCCACTGAAGTTAGGTTAACTGGCTTATAATTTCCTGCATTTTGCCTCTTTCTCTTCTTAAAGAGTGGAGTGACAATTGCAATTTTCCAGTCTTTTGGAAAACATTCCAGAATCTATTGATTCTTGAAAGATCACTGCTAATGCCTTCATAATCTCTTTAGCTACCTCTTTGTAGCCCATCTGGTCCAGGTGACCAATCAACCTTCAAACCTTTCGGTTTCCCAAGCTCCTTCTCCTTCGTAATAGTGATTACACTCACTTCTGGTATAGAGCTGGTATTTTCCATGGTGAACTTTATCTGCCATTTCTTTGTCCTCTAGTAGCCTGATATCCACTCTTGTCTTCTTTTTTCTTTGTGTATCTCTATATTATGAAGGGTTAACTTAGTGGCCAATCAAAAGCTGCTTCCACTGTGCCAGTCGCTGTTAGGCCCATTGGAAGGATGGGCCACCTCTCTGCCATTTGCGGGTCACAGCCCCGGCTTCTGGTTTTGAGCATCCCAGGGGTATGCGAATAGTGTGCACAAGACAGTCTGTCTCTTAGCTAGGGACTCCGTTCAGTCTGGGTCATGACCAGGGTTGAAGAACCATTGGGAAGGTGTGCTACAGATAGGAGGGCTATGCACACATTTAGCTAAATACCTCTTTGTTGAAAGTTTAGTGTCATAGGTTTGTAACTTGGGACTTAACAAAGTACCGGTTTGAGTTAGAAGTGTTATTGAATGTTTAGAGTCATAATTTTCTAACCTTGGGAGGGGGGTGCTTAGATAAGGACTTGTTTCACTTAGGTGCTTGGTTGATGGGGAATTTGGGTGTCTCACCAACCTACTGCTGGACTACAGGACGCCCATAGAGTGGTGAGATAAATGGAACTCATGTGGGGTGAAAATGGGACACCACATCATGTCTGTACTTGATAAGGCAGGGCTCCCCAAGAGGAAGGGGAGCCAGAGGGATGTTTTCTGACTGCTGGCTGCAGGAGTGAAGCAGCAGCTGGAGATAATCTCAAAAAAGGAGAAAGAGATACATAGTTTGAAGAATAAGATAGAATCGATAAACATAGAAGACCTGCAGCATAACCAGGATCAGATGGATATACGGCAGAGCGGTATAAAGAGTTTAGAAGTGAGTTAATTCCTGTTTTACTCCCCACACTGAACTGGGCTCCAAGAAGGGCGCAAATGCCACCCAGCTGGAAGGAGGCGATAATCTCAGCTATACCGAAAGAAGGCAAGGAGAAAATGGAATGTGGGTCATTTAGACCAATATCTGTTCTTAATGTGGATTATAGAATATTTACCTCCATCATGGCCAAACCATTAGAAGAGTTTCTACCTACACTGATACATAATGATCAGACAGGTTTTATACAACAACACCAAACACAAGACAATATACGAAGGACACTTCACATTATCGATCATATAAAACAAATGAAATTGAAGCAATAGTGATAAGTGTGGATGCTGAAAAGGCATTTGATTCGGTTAATAGGAATTTTCTTTACAGAGTTTTACATAGATTTGGTCTACATGACACAATTATTAAAACTATACAGGCACTATATGACAAGCCTACTGCAAGGATTAAAATCGATGGATATTTATCTAATAGTTTTACCCTAGAAAGGGGCATGAGACAGGGTTGTGCATGGTCACCACTACTCTTCGCATTATATCTGGAACCGTTAGCTCAATACATCAGACAAAACGAAGATATCAGGGGAATTGCTATTAAAGGGTCAGAGCATAAATTGGCCTGTTACGTGGATGACATTTTGATCTATCTAGGGCAACCAACATACTCTACCTAAGTTGATGCAATCCTTTGAACAATATGGCCAATTATCAGGATGCAAGATCAACATAGATAAAACACAACTACTTTAATATAACTAGCCCACCAAGAGAAATTGAAAGTAGATATCATTGGGCATGGCAAACAGAGTCCGTCAAATATTTGGGCATCATTATGCCAAAAGATTTGGCAAAATTATCAGAATGCAATTTTCAGCCTATATATATACAAAAAAAAGGAAGATATTAACAAGGTGGAACCTAATTCCTTTTCTTGGTCTCAGTTCAAGGATTGAATCTATTAAAATGAATATGCTGCCCAGACTACTATATCTCTGTTAGACACTACCAATGGAGATCAATTCAATGAATGGAACAAGATGGTATCAAGATATATATGGCAAGGTAAAAGGCCTAGGGTTCGTCTCAAAACTCTGTAGTTAGCCAAGGAAAGGGGGGGATGGGGCCTACCTTCTCTTAGAGATTATTATTTTGCAGCACAGTTGAGAGCTGTGATATGCTGGTGCAACCCATCATATGATGCTCAATGGAAAAACATTGAGGAGAGGATACTTTCCATCCCCATACAGGCAATTTTGGCTGATAATAACCTACAAAGTTACATAAATAATATTGACAGCCCGTGGGTGAAATGGACTCTTAAAACATGGAAACTATTATAAAAGAATATAAACTAGAGAGAGACATTGCAATTCTTAAATGGTGTGCATATGACTCGGATTTTATGCCGAATAAATTGGATGCTAGATTTAAGGACTGGACAGCTAAAGGAATAACAGTTATTTGCAATATTAGGAAAAGAACACTGTTCAGTTTTGAAATGCTCAAAGAGAAACACTTATTAGAAAAAGAAGACTTTTACCGGTATTTACAGATGCGACAGTATGTTAATAGGACGGTTAAAAATGTAACCAAGGCAAGTACATGTCTGATAGAGCTATTTAGAAAAGCATATAATTTAGACAACGGTAGTAGAATAATTTCAAAGATTCAAAGATTCAAAAAACTTTATTGTCATTCTAACCATACATCAGCTCTGCAGGGCAGAATGAGACAGCGTTTCTCAGGAGCAGTGCAATCATAACATAACAAAGGCAACACTGAATAATAAACATAACAATAAATAGTAAAACACAACAGCCACATGTCAGTTAAAATCAAGTTATTAGTGTCCAGTGCAAGTTAAAAGTGTCTAAGCAGAGTCAGGTAGAGCAGCTATTTAGCAGTCTGACTGCCTGTGGGAGGAAGCTGTTTAGTAGCCTTGTGGTTTTAGTTTTGATGCTCCTGTAATGTTTGCCTGATGGCAGAAGAACAAACAGTTCATGGAGAGGGTGTGAGGGGTCTTTAATGATGTACCGTGTCTTCTGGAGGCATCGACTCTGAAAGAGGTCTTGGACAGAAGGTAAGGAGACCCCAGTAAGCTTCTCTGCTCCCCTAACCACCATCTGCAAGGCTTTTTTGTCGACAGCGCTGCAGCTGGAGTACCAGGTTGTGATGCAAAAGGTCAGCACTCTCTCAACCACGCCTCTGTAGAATGTAGTTAAGATGTTAGTGGGGAGTGATGCTTGTTTAAGCTTCCTCAGAAAGTGCAATCTCTGCTGGGCCCGTTTCACAATCCCAGTGGTGTTCCTGGACCAGGTGAGATTATCTGAGATCTGCACTTCAAGGGACTTAATGTTTTCCACTCTCTCCACTGTGGAGCCGCTGATGCTGAGGCGTGTGTGCTCAGGCTGAGACAGTCTGAAATCGACGATCATCTCCTTGGTTTTGGTGACATTAAGCATCAAGTTGTTATCCCTGCACCAGCTCTCTAGGTGTTTGACCTCCTCCCTGTACATTGTCTCATCATTTTTGCTGATGAGCCCCACTACTGTGGTATCATCTGCAAATTTAATGATCAGGTTCTCCTTGAATCTGGCTGCACAGTCATGTGTTAGCAGTGTAAACAGCAATGGGCTAAGCACACAGCCTTGTGGGGATCCGGTGCTCAGTGTGATGGAGTCAGAGATGTTCTTGCCAACACAGACTGACTGTCTGTCAAGAAATCCAGAATCCAGCGACACATGGCAGTGCTAAGGCCAAGCAGCGACAGTTTCTTCACTAGTCTCTGAGGGATGATGGTATTGAACTCTGAACTGAAATCAATGTACAGGATTCTGGCATAAGTGTCTTTGTTGTTCAAGTGAAAGAGAACTATGTGCAGTGTGGTGGATATTGCGTCCTCCGTAGAGCGATTTGGACGATAAGCAAACTGCAGAGGATCCAGTGAGGAGGGGAGGCTGACTGTGATCTGAGGCTCGACAAGCCGTTCAAAACATTTCATCACTATGGGGGTCAGGGCAACGGGACGGTAATCATTCACAGGCTACAACTGATTTCTTTGCTACAGGGATGATTGTGGAGGTTTTGAAGCATCTGGGGACAATAGCTTGACTAAGGGAGATGTTGAAAGTGTCTGTCAGGACATTTGCTAATACATCAGCACATTCCTTGAGTACACCTCCAGGGATGTTGTCGGGACTTCCGGCTTTTCGTGGGTTGACCCTGGCAAGGGTCCTCCGTGTTTGCTCTGGATCAATGATTGGAGCCGGCTGGTCGGATGGTAAAAAGGGACTGGCTCTCCCCCTTGCTGTAGTGTTTGATGCTTCGAACCGGGCAAAGAAATTATTAAGCCTGTCTGGTAGAGAGGTGTCGCTGTCATCAGTTTTCTGCCTGATCTTGTAGTCCGTTAGAACTTTAATTCCCTGCCACATCCGTCTGGTGTCACCTGTGTCAAAGTGTCCTTGTATTTTGCCCGCGTAGGCCCTTTTCGCTTTCCTGATCCCTAGTGAAAGTGCAGACCTGGCTGAGCGAAGCACACTCCTGTCCCCTGATCTGTAGGCTGTGTCACGGGCCTTCAGTAGTGAACGCACCTCTGTTGTCATCCATGGCTTTTCATAACCACGTGCGGTGAAGGTTTTCATCACAGTGACATCCTCCGTGCATTTGGCTATGTAGCTGATTACTGCCTCCGCATACTGCTCAATGTCTGTATGGTCGTCATAGGAGGCTGCTATTTTGAATATGTCCCAGTCTGTGTGCAGAAGACAGTCTTGTAGTGCTGAGGCTGCTCCTTTTGGCCAGACCCTTATCTCTGTTTTCTCTGCTCTCACACGTTTAAGCTGTGGTTTATATGCTGCTGTTAGCATAACAGATAGGTGGTCAGAGTGGCCGAGATGGGGGCGGGGGGCTGCTTTGTATGCCTGTGGTGTGTTGGTATAAACCAAGTCCAGCGTGTTGTCTCCCCTGGTTTTGAAATCCACATATTGCAGGAACTTGGGAAACACGGTCTTTAAGCTGGTGTGGTTAAAGTCCCCAGCAATCACCACAAAGCTGTCAGGATGTGTAGTCAGTAGCTCACTGATGGCTTCATGTAGGCCTCCCAGTGCTTCGTTAGCATTAGCCTTAGCACTGGCACTGGGAGCTACGTAAACAGCTGCCACAAACATGATGGTGAATTCCCTCAGCAGGTAGAATGGCTGGCATTTCACAATGAGAAATTCAGCCAGCGGTGAGCAGTGTTTAGCAGCTACTGTAGCGTTCACACAACAGCCTTTGTTTATATAAATACACAGACCTCCTCCTCGGCTCTTACCGGAGCTAGCTGCCTCTCTGTCCGCATGAAACGATGTCATTCCCTCTAGCTGTATCGCCGCGTCCAGTAGTTGTCATGGAGCCAGGATTCCATTAAGACATACACACAGCAGTCTTTAAATTCCTTGCGTGTTTCTCTCAGCAGACGCAGCTCATCCAACTTGTTGTCGATGGAGCGGACATTTGAGAGCAGGAGGGACAGTACCGCTGGCCTGGTGGGGTTAGCTTTTAGCCGAGCATGGATGCCGGCCCTCTTACCCCTCCTCTGTCTTCTCTCACAGCGCTTTCGCTTCCTCCTGCCTCGGGAAGCAGCCGGCTTGGTAGCGGGTAGTAGTCCGTAGCAGCGTAAACTGTCCATGTCACACCAGAACTCGTCAGTATTTCCAACATAGTATGCCCTGATGTTAACGAGCATATTCCGACTGTATGTTATGCGTCCAGGACAAACAGAACAAACACTAGATAGCATGTATAAGGGTTTGTCAAATCTTAAAATATATTCGACTTCACACATTGAAACAAGATGGGAGCAGGAAGGAGGGATAATTATATCTGAGGAAGACTGGACAATAATATGGAGGTATCAATGGAAGTGTACCAGTTCACAGAAATGGAGCGAGTTCGGGTGGAAAACCTTGATAAAATATTTTTATTACACCCTCCCAGAAATCCGATAGTAACCCCCCTGTTTGCTGGAGAAATTGTGGAAATCAAAATGCAAACCATTATCATATTTTCTGGGAATGCCCCATTATCAAAGACTACTGGAGTGGGATACATAATGCCCTACAAGACATCTTTAAATGTGAAATACCCTTAGAGAGCAAGACCATATATTTTGGGTATATACCTCAAGAATGGTTAAAAAGAGATAAATATTTAATGAATATACTGCTGGTGGCTGGTAAAAAGGCCCTTACCAGGAAATGGTTATCACAGGAGAGCCCAACTTTAAATGTATGGATGGAAATTACAATGGAGATTTACAAAATGGAGAAGATAACAGCATTTGTTAATCATGAGTTGGAACAATTTTATTCATACTGGAAAAAATGGTTTAACTACATAACACCTCATAGGCCTGATTTTATTCTCACAAGTCAATGAATATGTTGTAAAAAAAAATCACTCCCAACTTTGTACATAGTTTTCTTCTTTCGATTGTTCTTTCTTTCCTCTCCTTTCTATAAGTGTGTACCTCAGATAAATATTATGTGGAGATTTGTGACAATATATGTACAGTATCTGAAATACATCTTATGGAAATGTTCGATGATGAAATTCAATTAAAAAAAATAAATTACAAAAAAAAAACCTGCAGCACAGTACAGGCCCTTTGGCCACAAATCTGTGCCGAACATGTCTTTACCTTAGAAATCACCTAGGGTTACCTATAGCCCTCTATTTTTCTAAGCTCCATGTACCTATCTAGGGGTCTCTTAAAAGACCCTATTGTATCTGCCTCCACCACTGCCGCCAGCAACCCATTCCATGCACTCACCTCACTCTGCGTAAAAAAACTTACCTGACATCTCCTCTGTTCCTGCTTCCAAGCACCTTAAAACTGTGCCCTTTTGCGCTACCCCCTTTCAGCCCTGGGGAAAAAGCCTCTGACTATCCACACTATCAATGCCTCTCATCATCTTATACACCTCTATCAGGTCACCTCTCATCCTCTGTCACTCCAAGGAGAAAAGGCTGAGTTCACTCAACCTATTCTCATAAACCAGCTGCATCTTACCATGGCAGAGGTTGCACAGACAGCACAGACCTGGGCCAGAGAGTTAGAGGATAAGATCTCAGAGATAGCCTATTGCTTAGTGAGGTGCAGGGCTGACTGCAGGGCTAATTGGCCACTGGACCTCATTAAAGTCTGAGCCCTGATGTTGTGGGGTGGTGACCCCGACACGTGGAGTGGGATGGGGAACTTTGGTTAAATAGTAAGGGTGGGGGAAGTGAAGTTAGAAGAGAGCCTTGGGGTTTCCCCTCTGAGTGAGTGCCTTTCCCCCTCTGCACCTGCACCACGACAGGCCAGAATGGTGGCCAGGCGGTCCCAGACCCGGCAAGGGGGCTGTCTGCCCATTGCCCCTCCAGCCTCCATGGAACGGCAGAAGCTAGGGGATCCTCTGCCCATGTGGTTGCTGAGGATCTGGGACGCTGGGTTGCTGGAGTGAATCTATCCAACAGGGAGATGGGTGTCCCAGGGAGCCCGTCACTCTAACACCACACCCTTAGGCAGTGCGCTCTGGTCATAGGGACCTATCATGGCAGCGACAAACCACCAGAGGGCAGTAAGTTAACCTCGACCCTGGTGGGGTGGTTAAGGCAGCAGCTCCAGGTTTAATGGGGGTGGTGCTGTCTTTATGTGGACAGCGATAGGAGGCACCATAGACGCTGCATCAGATTATTGGTGGGATTAGAGTACACTGGGGGGAATCTCCCTGTAGCTGAGTGTGCAAATTAGACAAGCGGCCTGGGAGGGAATGGTGAATGGTGTGAGTTATTAAAAATGTTGCATAAGGTGAGGTCACACGAGTTCGCTTGTGTGCGAGTCCAAACTCTCTTGTGTTTGATATCTGTATCGACAGGGTGTCTGAATAATCCTGTGCTTCAACGGAAAATGTAACGGATTGAAGTATTTCACTTCTCAGTGAAGTGAATTTGCAGGAGCTCTTTATCCTTCAAGGGGGCGGTGCCTTTAAGCTGCTGTGTGGGTGTGTCGGGGGCGCCCACCCAATCGTTTTTTTTTCTTTCCCTTTGTTCTTTGGAAAATGCATTAAAGTTTTCCACTGTGGAAATTGATTGTTTGTTCTAAATTTTGCAGTTACTTATGAAAGTTCTTTAGGACGGATTAAATTTGTTTTGCGGGGGAGACGAGTCCGGCATTATGTGGGTGTTCCACATCACCTGGTACCCACAGGCGGCTGGGCAAATCGAGTGCATGAACTGGCTGTTGAAACAGCAGATGAAGTTATTGCCCCCCCCCACCCACAGCTTTCCAGGGTGGCTGAGTGTGCAGCAGCAGGTAGGGGACAACCCTGAACTCCCGGCCATAGGGAGTCCTCGATGTCCCTGCACTTGGCAGCGCCGGACCATCCCAATGTGGAAGAAGTGGAACTGGAGGAGAAGTTCGGGAAAGGTTTGGGTGCAGCACCCAGAGGAGCCACCGTGGCGCGTGGGTACAGGATGGGTGGTGTTACCGAGGCAACACGGAATGGTCTGTCTAAATACCCAGTGACTAACCAGGATAGAATGAGTTCATCTCTCCCTACATTACAGATGGCAAAGTAGTGGATGGTGATAGCAGTGGCGATGATGGTGGGTCGGTGTGAGATCCTACGATGGTGTACGAATCTGCGAACCACGCCAATGCTTTACATTGTCGGGTCTGCTTAAAGGTGCCATCATATGGTGCCGCTGATGTCAAACCCCTTTAAAGATGAAGAACAAGACTGTTGGAGGAACTTGTCCAGCTTCTCGGGTTTCGCCATTCTGGGAGGGAGTAGTTGATTCTAGCCAAACTCACCCCACAGTATGGGAATGGCCTTATAGAAGTTCAGTAACCCCCGGTGGAGTGAGCATTTTAAGGGCTGGTACAATTTGTCTAATCCTAAGGTCCTGACTTGGAGAGTAATTCCTCTGCCAAGAGGGTAGGGGAAGGAGTGTTGCTGCAGGCAGTACCATGAGCACAGGTCCAGCCAGTCAGTGAGGCACAGCGAGTTTGAGCGGGCATGCTCTGGGAAGCTAAATGGTACATACTGGATATTTGGCGCCTGGGCCTACCCGTGGCTTCCCACAGGCTGTTGTTACCTGAGTACGTGGTACCGTACATATACCACCTTCAGTGCCTGGTTGGCGTAGTAAGAGGTGTATCACAGAGGCATAGCCTTTCCCCTGTATGGCCCTCAGACTACCTGCTCACAGAGAAAGCTGCTACTGTGCTTGTGCTGCGATCATCAATAATGCTACGCCTACATTCTTGACGATTCGGGGATCATCACCCATCTGGCTGATCAATCCGACAGGCGGAGGATAAGATTAAGAAAGTGGAGGGGGGGTGTGGCATTTCCATAGCTATTACACTCCAAGGGGAAGCTGGTGGCCTTTTGGGGTGCTAGGAGGTTGGTGGACAACCATAGCACATTGGGTAGTGACTCTTAGTCTTGTAGTACTGGGTATTGTAGTCTTGCATTCTATATGTAGTTTACAGGGGTTACACTAGCTCGAGGGTGGAATTATCATAAAATCTTGACTTTCGAGGGGTGGCTGTAAAGTGAAGGGTTAACTTACCTGCTGATCTAAAGCTGCTTCCTCTGTGCCAGTCACTGACTGTGCAATTCAAAGGATAGTTCTCCACCACTGGCGGGTTTTCACACCATGGCACCGACTTCCGGTTTTGGGCACCCCAGGGTATAAGAATAGTGCATGCGAGATGGTCTGTTTCTTAGCTCGGGGCTCTCTTCAGAGTGGCTTGAACCCAGGGCATCGGGAAAGGGTGCTACACATTGGAGGGCCCACACACACGCTTCGATAACTACCTGTTTGTTCAATGCTTGGTGTTGTAGTTGTGTAACTTGGGACTTAAGGTACCTGTTTGAATTGTAAGTGTTATTAAATGTTTAGTTTCATAGTTTTGTAACTTAGGGGGCTTAGGTAAGGACATTTGACTTAGATGCGTGGCTGAACGTTTCATTATTTTAAATAGTTAACGTGCTTACTGGCAATCAGTGTCTTCTATCCCACTTACTGAATCCACAAATCTGCTTCCGCAAAACAGTAACTGAAAAAATCTTTTGATATCCTTTTATGTTATTGGCTACCTTACCTTCATATTTCATCTTTCTCACCTTATTGTTTTTTTAGAGTTGTTTCTATATATTTAAAGTAAAAGGATTAGGCCATTTGGCCCATCGAGTCTGCTCTGCCATTCCATCATGGCTAATCCTGGATCCCACTCAACCCCATATACCTGCCATCTCACCATATCCTTTGATGCCCTGACCGATCAGGAAATGATCAGCTTCCACCTTAAATATGTCCACGGACTTGGCCTCTACTGCAGAGCATTCCACAGATGGTCCGCTCTCTGGCTAAAGAAGTTCCTCCTTACCTCTGTACTAAAGGGTCACCGCTCAACTTTGAGGCTGTGCCCTCTAGATCTGGATACCCCCACCATAGGAAACATTCTCTCTTCGTCCTCCCTATCCAGTCCTTTCAACATTCGGTAGGTTTGAATGAGATCCCCGTGCATTCTTCTAAATTCCAGTGAGTACAGACCAAAGCTGTCAAACACTAACACCATAACGCCTTCATTCCCACAATCGTCCTCGTGTACCTCCCCTGACTCTTTCCAATGACAACACATCCCTTCTGATACGGGGCCGAAAACTGTTGATAATACTCTTCAGTGCGGTCTGACTAGTGTCTTATAAAGGCTCAGCAATACCTCCCTGATTTTATATTCTATTCCACTGGAAATAAATGCCAACATTACATTTGCCTTTTTTACCTCAGACTCAACCTGTAAATTAACCTTCTGGGAGTTTTGCACGAGGACTCCTAAGCCCCTCTCCTCCTCTGATGTTTATATCTTTTCTCCACTTAGATAATAGTCCACACTATTGTTCCTTTTACCAAAATGCATTATCATACATTTCCCAACACTGTATTCCATCTGCCACTTTCTTGCCCATTCTTCCAATTTGTGTAAGTCCTGTTGCAAATGCACTGCTTCCTCAGCACTACCTACCCCTGCACCTATCTTCCACAAACTTTGCCACAAAGCCATCAATTCCATTATCGAAATCATTGACCAACAATGCAAAAAAGCAGAGGTCCCAACTGACTCCTGAGGAACAACACTAGTCACCGGCAGCCAATCAGAAAAGGCCCCCTTTATTCCCACATGCTGCCTCCTGCCTGTCAGCCATTCTGCTGTCCATGCCGGTATCTTTCCAGTAATGCCATAGGGTTTGATCTTGTTAAGCAGCCTCATGTGTGGCACCTTATCAAATGTATTTTGAAAATCCAAGGAAATGACATTCACTGCCTCTCCTTTGTCCACCTTGCTTGTCACTTCCTCGAAGAACTCTAATAGATTTGTCAGGTAAGATTTCCCTTTACAGAAACCACACTGACTTTGACTTATTTTATCATTAGACTCCAGGTACCTTGAAACCTCATCCTTAATAGACTCCAACATTTTCCCAACCACTGAGGTTGGGCTATCTGGCCTATAATTTCTTTTCTTTTGCCTTCCTCCCTTTCTCAAAGAGTGGAGAGACATTTGCAATCTTCCAGTCCTCCGGGACCATGCCAGCATCAAGTGATTCTTGAAAGATCGTGACTAATGCATCCGTTATCTCTTCTGCAATCTCTCCCAGGACTCTGGGATGTAATCCATCTGGCCCAGGTGACTTATCCAGGTCAAGACCTTTCAGTTTGCCTCGCAGTTTTTCCTTTGCAATAGCAATGGCACTCACTCCTGCTCCCTGATGCTCACAAACCTCTGGCACACTGCTAGTGTTATCCACAGTGAACACTGATACAAAGTACCCATTAAGTTCATCTGCCATTTCTTTGTCCTCCATTACTACCTCACTAGCATCGTTTTCCAGTGGTCCAATATCAACTATCACCTCCCTTTTACCCTTTATATAACTGAAAAACTTTTGGTATCCTGCTTTTTATAATTGGCTAGTCTGTTCACATACTTAATCTTTTCCATTCTTATAACTTTTTTAGTTGCCTTTTGTTGGATTTTAAAACCTTCCCAATCATCCAACTTCTCACTCACTTTTGCTACATTATATGCCCTTTCCAGTCCTTAACTTCCTTTGTCAGCCACGGTTGTCTACCCCTGCCATTTGAGAACAACTATGGGACATATTTATCCTGCACCTTATGAACTATTCCCAGAAACTTTAGCCATCACTGCTCTGCTGTCATCCCCGCCAGTATCCTCCTCTAATCCACCTGGGCAAACCCCTCTCTTATGTCTCTGTAATTCCCTTTATTCCATTGTGATACTGACACGTGCTTCCCCCTCTTAAATTACAGCATGAATTCAATCATATCATGATCATTGCCTCCTAAGGGTTCCTTTACATTAAGTTCCTTAATAAGATCTGGGCTATTACACAACACCCAATCTAAGATAGCCTTTCTCTGAGTAGGCTCAAGCCCAAGCTGCTCTAAAAAGCCATCTCAGAGGCATTCAACAAATTCCCTCTCTTGTGATCTGACAGCAACCTGATTTTCCCAATCCCCTTGCATATTTAAGTCCCCCGTTACAATTGTGTCATAACCCTTATTACATGCCTTTTCCAGCTCCCTTTGCAATCTCAACCCCACATCTTGGCTACGATTTGGAGGCCTATATATGATTCCCATGATTTTTTTTACCCTTGCACTTTCTTAACTCCACCCACAAAAAATTAACATTCTCTGACCTTATACCACCTCTTTCTAAAGGTGTAATTCCACCTCTTACCAGCAAAGACACACCACTGCCTATGCCTTCTTTCTTTCAACCATGACTCAGTGATGCCCACAATGTCATACCGACCAATCTCTAATTACACCATGAGTTTGTCCACCTTATTCTGAATGCTACACACATTTAAATACAGCACTTTCAGTCCTGCATTCTGTGCCTTTTTGAATTTTGTCTCTGTGGTACAATTTAACTCTTTGTTCTATCTGCATTTGTACCCAATCATTGGCTTGTCCTTCCTTACATTCATGTTACACCAATCGTCTACTCGTCCCTTTGGTGGAGAATAGCAGGGTTGCCTACGTCTTGAGCAGCAAGAGATGGTGGGATTTTTAATGAATTTTGTTCCTCTGAGTTTACTGTGGAGAATATCATAATTGCTCAAAATGTAATGGATATTCACTTTCCAGATTCTGAGAAGCTTATTGCTAAACTCAGCTTTCTCGCACAGCGGTAAGACTTTTCCAAAGGGTCAGATTTCTTTGTTGAACTTTTAACAAATATTCTTTGCTCAGTGTTTTTGTTGTATACAAGAACCAGTCTCCAAATCTTAATGTAAATTGCAAGCAGCAATCGCTTAGAAGTTGGAGACACAGCTTTTCAAGGTGAAGTGACTTCTCATCTACATTAGCCAATGCAATATGGGTTATATCACTTTGCAGATCAAACATAGTTATAGGTTAGGATGTTTGTGTACTCAGTAGCGTTAATTATGGATGTTTGGGATCTCTGTCACCAGAAGCTTTTAAGGCCATCCCAGCAAAGGCATATGGAAAACATCACATGCAGATAATGTGATCTAGTAGAAAACAGAATAAATATCAGAAGCATTGGGTTGTTAGGAATGACAAGGCGAATGACAGAAAGATGGGGTTACAGAAAAGAACTAGAATTCATTCCTCAACCATTGGTTTCTGTGATGGACGACTGGTTTGTCTGCAACTCATTCGTATATTTTTCTAGTTTGTAAAGATTGTACCTGTGTTGGGAAATACTTTGTAGTTTGTAAACCTTTAATAAATTTGAAGTCTCCTGTGAGTGTTCAATGTGTGTTAAGAACCATTAAATTTAATTGTGCGTCATTAAAAATAAAATAAACTGTTTAAACTACTTTGTTAGCTGGATATAGAAACATAGAAACATAGAAAATAGGTGCAGGAGTAGGCCATTCGGCCCTTCGAGCCTGCACCGCCATTTATTATGATCATGGCTGATCATCCAACTCAGAACCCCGCCCCAGCCTTCCCTCCATACCCCCTGACCCCTGTAGCCACAAGGGCCATATCTAACTCCCTCTTAAACATAGCCAATGAACTGGCCTCAACAGTTTCCTGTGGCAGAGAATTCCACAGATTCACCACTCTCTGTGTGAAGAAGTTTTTCCTAATCTCGGTCCTAAAAGGCTTCCCCTCTATCCTCAAACTGTGACCCCTCGTTCTGGACTTCCCCAACATCGGGAACAATCTTCCTGCATCTAGCCTGTCCAATCCCTTTAGGATCTTATACGTTTCAATCAGATCCCCCCTCAATCTTCTAAATTCCAACGAGTACAAGCCCAGTTCATCCAGTCTTTCTTCATATGAAAGTCCTGCCATCCCAGGAATCAATCTGGTGAACCTTCTTTGTACTCCCTCTATGGCAAAGATGTCTTTCCTCAGATTAGGGAACCAAAACTGCACACAATACTCCAGGTGTGGTCTCACCAAGGCCTTGTACAACTGCAGTAGTACCTCCCTGCTCCTGTACTTGAATCCTCTCGCTATAAATGCCAGCATACCATTTGCCTTTTTCACCGCCTGCTGTACCTGCATGCCCACTTTCAATGACTGGTGTATAATGACACCCAGGTCTCGTTGCACCTCCCCTTTTCCTAATCGGCCACCATTCAGATAATAATCTGTTTTCCTATTTTTGCCACCAAAGTGGATAACTTCACATTTATCCACATTAAATTGCATCTGCCATGAGTTTGCCCACTCACCCATCCTATCCAAGTCACCCTGCATCCTCTTAGCATCCTCCTCACTGCTAACACTGCCACCCAGCTTCGTGTCATCCGCAAACTTGGAGATGCTGCATTTAATTCCCTCATCCAAGTCATTAATATATATTGTAAACAACTGGGGTCCCAACACTGAGCCTTGCGGTACCCCACTAGTCACCGCCTGCCATTCTGAAAAGGTCCCGTTTATTCCCACTCTTTGCTTCCTGTCTGCTAACCAATTCTCCACCCACACCAATACCTTACCCTCAATACCGTGTGCTTTAAGTTTGCACACTAATCTCCTGTGTGGGACCTTGTCAACAGCCTTTTGAAAATCCAAATATACCACATCCACTGGTTCTCCCCTATCCACTCTACTAGTTACATCCTCAAAAAATTCTATGAGATTCGTCAGACAGGATTTTCCTTTCACAAATCCATGCTGACTTTGTCCGATCATTTCACCGCTTTCCAAATGTGCTGTTATCACATCCTTGATAACTGACTCCAGCAGTTTCCCCACCACCGACGTTAGGCTAACCGGTCTATAATTCCCCGGTTTCTCTCTCCCTCCTTTTTTAAAAAGTGGGGTTACATTAGCCACCCTCCAATCCTCAGGAACTAGTCCAGAATCTAATGAGTTTTGAAAAATTATCACGAATGCATCCACTATTTCTTGGGCTACTTCCTTAAGCACTCTGGGATGCAGACCATCTGGCCCTGGGGATTTATCTGCCTTCAATCCCATCAATTTACCCAACACCACTTCCCTACTAACATGTATTTCGCTCAGTTCCTCCATCTCACTGGACCCTCTGTCCCTTACTATTTCTGGAAGATTATTTATGTCCTCCTTAGTGAAGACAGAACCAAAGTAATTATTCAATTGGTCTGCCATGTCCTTGCTCCCCATAATCAATTCACTTGTTTCTGTCTGCAGGGGACCTACATTTGTCTTTACCAGTCTTTTCCTTTTTACATATCTATAAAAGCTTTTACAGTCCGTTTTTATGTTCCCCGCCAGTTTTCTCTCATAATCTTTTTTCCCCTTCCTAATTAAGCCCTTTGTCCTCCTCTGCTGAACTCTGAATTTCTCCCAGTCCTCAGGTGAGCCACTTTCTCTGGCTAATTTGTATGCTACTTCTTTGGAATTGATACTATCCCTAATTTCTCTTGTCAGCCACGGGTGCACTACCTTCCTTGATTTATTCTTTTGCCAAACTGGGATGAACAATTGTTGTAGTTCATCCATGCAACCTTTAAATGCTTGCCATTGCATATCCACCGTCAATCCTTTAAGTGTTATTTGCCAGTCTATCTTAGCTAATTCACGTCTCATACCTTCAAAGTTACCCCTCTTTAAGTTCAGAACCTTTGTTTCTGAATTAACTATGTCACTCTCCATATTAATGAAGAATTCCACCATATTATGGTCACTCTTACCCAAGGGGCCTCTCACGACAAGATCGTTAATTAACCCTTCCTCATTGCTCAAAACCCAGTCCAGAATAGCCTGCTCTCTAGTTGGTTCCTCGACATGTTGGTTCAAAAAACCATCCCGCATACATTCCAAGAAATCCTCTTCCTCAGCACCTTTACCAATTTGGTTCACCCAGTCTACATGTAGATTGAAGTCACCCATTATAACTGCTGTTCCTTTATTGCACACATTTCTAATTTCCTGTTTAATACCATCTCCAACCTCACTACTACTGTTAGGTGGCCTGTACACAACTCCCACCAGCGTCTTCTGCCCCTTAGTGTTACGCAGCTCTACCCATATCGATGCCACATCTTCCCGGCTTATGTCCTTCCTTTCTATTGCGTTAATCTCTTCTTTAACCAGCAATGCCACCCCACCTCCCCTTCCTTCATGTCTATCCCTCCTGAATATTGAATATCCCTGAACGTTGAGCTCCCATCCCTGGTCACCCTGGAGCCATGTCTCTGTGATCCCAACTATATCATAATCATTAATAACAATCTGCACTTTCAATTCATCCACCTTATTATGAATGCTCCTTGCATTGACACATAAAGCCTTCAGGCGCTCTTTTACAACTCTCTTAGCCCTTATACAATTATGTTGAAAAGTGGCCCTTTTTAATGCTTGCCCTGGATTTGTCGGCCTGCCACTTTTACTTTTCTCCTTTGTACTTTTTGCTTCTACGCTCACTTTACACCCCTCTGTCTCTCTGCACTGGTTCCCATCCCTCTGTTGTGAACTAACCTCCTCACGCCTAGCCTCTTTAATTTGATTCCCACCCCCCAACCATTCTAGTTTAAAGTCACCTCAGTAGCCCCCGCTAATCTCCCTGCCAGGATATTGGTCCCCCTAGGATTCAAGTGTAACCCGTCCTTTTTTTACAGGTCACGCCTGCGCCAAAAGAGGTCCCAATGATCCAAAAACTTGAATCCCTGCCCCCTGCTCCAATCCCTCAGCCACGCATTTATCCTCCACCTCATCGCATTCCTACTCTCACTGTCGCGTGGCACAGGCAGTAATCCCGAGATTACTACCTTTGCGGTCCTTTTTCTCAACTCCCTTCCTAGCTCCCTATATTCTCCTTTCAGGACCTCATCCCTTTTCCTACCTATGTCATTGGTACCTATATGTACCACGACCTCTGGCTCCTCACCCTCCCACTTCAGGATATCTTGGACACGATCAGAAATATCCCGGACCCTGGCACCAGGGAGGCAAACTACCATCCGGGTCTCTGGACTGCGTCCACAGAATTGCCTATCTGACCCCCTTACTATCGAGTCCCCTATCACAACTGCCCTCCTCTTCCTTGCCCTACCCTTCTGAGCTACAGGGCCAGACTCTGTGCCGGAGGCACGGCCACTGTCGCTTCCCCCGGGTACTCAACAGTACTCCCAACAGTACTCCCAACAGTACTCCCAACAGTACCCCCAACAGTACTCAAACAGGAGTATCTATTGTTAAGGGGCACAGCCACCGGGGTACTCCCCATCACTTGACTTTTCCCCTTCCCCCTCCTAACCGTGACCCACTTGTCTGCCTCCCGTGGCCCCGGCGTGACCACCTGCCTTCCACTCCTCTCTATCACCTCCTCGCTCTCCCTGACCAGACGAAGGTCATCGAGCTGCAGCTCCAGTTCCGTAACGCGGTCCCTTAGGAGCTGCATCTCGATGCACTTGGCGCAGATGTAGACGTCCGGGAGGCTTGGAGACTCCAGGGCCTCCCACATCCGACACCGAGAACAGCAAACTGCCCTCACAGTCATAATGCCCCTCTCCTCAAATAGCAACAGAAAATGAATGTCAAACCTTCCTCGCCTCGCCCGCTTCCGCCTAAGCCCGGTGAGCCGAAGCCCTTAAGTCTTCACTCTGCTCCCGGCTCACTCCGCCGCCCGCAAACTACGCTGCCCGCTCTATGAGGCTTTGTTCCTTTTAAATCTGCCAAGCTGCACTGCCCGACGTCACACGCCTGCGCAGTCCCGCCTCTCAGAAAGCCGTTGGAGGAAAAAAAAAATAACGAAAATTTCAAAAATGTCTTTCTCGGCACTCCCACTCAGACGCTCAGACTCCTTCTTCGAATCAAACCCGAAGCAGGATGTCTGCCCTTTGAAATCTGCCGCGCTGCACTGCCCGACATCACACGCCTGCTCAGAAATATCTCCTCTTTGGTAGAGAGAGGAACCTACCACTCAAGCAGTGGGCATTGGCAGCTAGACCTTGCCCCAGAGACTAGACAGGGTAGTATGTTAGTTCTCAAGAGCAGGTTGATACAGTATAACCTCTCTACAGTAAGGGTATCCATAGATACTGTCTGCATATTGGATAGGGCTTAAAGTCTTCGTTTAATTTTAGGGCTTTGTGGCAGGGAACCAATACCATCACAATGGGATAAAGGAAACAACTGGAGATATTCATATTACCAGGGAGGAGGGAGAAGCCTAACAGCATATTAAGGTGGACTAACCTCCAGGATCTGACAAAGTGCATACTCTGAATTTGTGGGAGGCCAGAAAGGAAATTGAGGAGGCCCTCACAGGTATTTTCTTTATTGTTAGTCACTGGTACAGTTGTAGAACAGTGAAAGGTGGCCAAGTTGTTCTATTGTTTAAAATGTCTAGCAAGGACAAGCCAGGGAACGACAAGTAGGTCAACCTGACATGAACAATGGCGAAGTTAATGGAGGCTGATTCTGGGGGACAGGATCTACCAGCACTTGGATAGATAAACCATGCTGACAGCTCCTGGTCAGAGTCTATGTGTGGGAAGTCATACCAGATGAACCTTAGAGCTTCTGAAGAGGTAACCAAAAGGGTAGTTGAAGGTAGAATAATGAATGTCATTTAGACTTGAGAAAGGCCTTCGACAAGATCCCGTCACGTTGGCTGGTCTGGAAGGTTACATCCCATGGAAATCCAGGAAGTGTTAGCTAGGTGGATTTAAAATTGGCTTAGAGGTGGAAGGCAGAGGGTGGTGGTTGGACATTGTTTCTCAAATTGGAGGCTAGTGGCGTGCCGCAGGGATCAGTGTATGGAACCTTGTTATTCATTATTTATGTAATAATTTGGATGTGAATGCACAAGGCTTGATCAGTAAGTTTGTGGGTGACATGAATTTACAAGGCATTGTGAAGGATGTTATTGTAGATTACAAGGGGATCCGGATCAGTTAGGGAAGTGGGCTGAGGAGCAGCAAATGGATTTCAACTCAGCTATGTGTGAGGGCTTCCATTCTGGAAGGTCATACCAGCATAAGTCATACCATATAATAAAAATTGCTGGTGAACGCAGCGGGCCAGACACTCTTATAGATGCTGCCTGGCCTGCTGTGTTCACCAGCAACTTTTATGTGTGTTGCTTGAAATTCCAGTATCTGTAGAATTCCTCGTGTTTAAGTCATACTATGAATGGTAGTAATCCAGGGAGTGCAATAGAACAGAGGGGAATTAGGGATACAAGTGCACAGTTTATTCAAAGTGGCATCACAGGTAGACAATGTGGTGAAAAGGAATTTAGCAGTCTGTCAAGGCACTGAGTTTGGTGTTGCAGATGTATAAGTCGTTGGTGATGCTGCATTTGGAGTACCATGGTCACACTGTTAGTGGAAAGATGTGGTAAGCTGGAAAGAGTGCAGAAAAAAATTATCAGAATGTTGCCAGGATTAGAGGGCCTGAATCATAGGGTAAGACTGGCCAGGCTGTATTCCTGAGAACATAGGAGGATGAGGGGTGACCTTATAAAAGTTAAAATTATGAGAGCAATTGAGGTTCTAAACCGGAAAAAAGGCCAAATTTGAAGAAATGAGAAAGGATCTAAAAAACATGGATTGGAACAGGTTGTTCTCTGGTAAGGATGTGATTGGTAAGTGGGAGGCCTTCAAAGGAGAAATTTTGAGAGTGCAGAGTTTGTGTGTTCCTGTCAGGATTAAGGGCAAAGTGAATAAGAATAAGGAACCTTGGTTCTCAAGGGATATTGGAACTCTGATAAAGAAGAAGAGAGAGATGTATGACATGTATAGGAAACAGGGAGCAAATAAGGTGCTTGAGGAGTATAAAAAGTGCAAAAAAACTTAAGAAAGAAATCAGGAGGGCTAAAAGAAGACATGAGGTTGCTTTGGCAGTCAAGGTGAAGGATAATCCAAAGAGCTTCTACAGGTATATTAAGAGCAAAAGGATAGTAAGGGATAAAATTGGTCCTCTTGAATTTCAGAGTGGTTGGCTATGTATGGAACCAAAAGAAATGAGGGAGATCTTAAATGGGTTTTTTGCATCTGTATTTACTAAGGAAACTGGCATGGAGTTTATGGAAATAAGGCAAACAAGTAGTGAGGTCATGGAACCTATACAGATTGAGGAGGAGGAGGTGCTTGCTATCTTGAGGCAATCAGAGAAGATAAATCCCCAGGACCTGACAGGATATTCCCTCGGACCTTGAAGGAGATTAGTGTTGAAATTGCAGGGGCCCTGGCAGATATATTTAAAATGCCGATATCTATGGGTGAGGTGCCGGAGGATTGGAGAGTGGCTCATGTTATTCCGTTATTTAAAAAAGGCTCTAGAAGTAATCCGGGAAATTATAGGCCGGTAAGTTTGACGTCGGTAGTAGGTCAATTATTGGAAGGAGTATGAAGAGATGGGATCTACAAGCATTTGGATAGACAGGGACTTATTAGGGAGAGTCAACATGGCTTTGTGTGTGGTATGTCATGTTTAACCAATCTATTAGCGTTTTTCGAGGAGGTTACCAGGAAAGTGGATGAAGGGAAGGCAGTGGATATTGTCTACATGGACTTCAGTAAGGCTTTTGACAAGGTCCCGCTTGGGAGGTTAGTTAGGAAGATTCAGTCGCTAGGTATACGTGGAGAGGTAGTAAATTGGATTAGACATTGGCTCAATGGAAGAAGCCAGAGAGTGGTAATGGAGGATTGCTTCTCTGAGTGGAGACCTGTGACTAGTGGTGTGCCACAGGGATCAGTGCTGGGTCCATTGTTATTTGTCATCTATATTAATGATCTGGATGATAATGTGGTAAATTGGATCAGAAAATTTGCTGATCATACAGAGATTGGAGGTGTAGTGGACAGTGAGGAAGGTTTTCAAAGCTTGCAGAGGGATTTGGACCATCTGGAAAAATGGGCTAAAAAATGGCAGATGGAGTTTAATACAGACAAGTGTGAGGTATTGCACTTTGGAAGGACAAACCAAGGTAGAACATACAAGGTAAATGGTAGGGCACTGAGGAGTGCAGTGGAACAGAGGGATCTGGGAATACAGATACAAAATTCCCTAAAAGTGGCGTCACAGGTAGATCGGGTCGTAAAGAGAGCTTTTGGTACATTGGCCTTTATTAATCAAAGTATTGTGTATAAGAGCTGGAATGTTATGATGAGGTTTTATAAGGCATTGGTGAGGCCGAATCTGGAGTATTGTGTTCAGTTTTGGTCACCAAATTACAGGAAGGATATAAATAAGGTTGAAAGAGTGCAGAGAAGGTTTACAAGGATGTTGCTGGGACTTGAGAAACTGAGTTACAGAGAAAGGTTGAATAGGTTAGGACTTTATTCCCTGGAGCGTAGAAGAATGAGGGGACAGTTGAGAGAGGTATATTAAATTATGGTGGGTATAGATAGAGTGAATGCAAGCAGGCTTTTTCCACTGAGGCTAGGGAAAAAAAAACAGAGAATATGGGTTAAGGGTGCAGGGGGAAAAGTTTAAAGGGAACATTAGTGGGGGCTTCTTCACACAGAGAGTAGTGGGAGTGTGGAATGAGCTGCCAGACGAGGTGGTAAATGTGGGCTCACTTTTAACATTTAAGAAAAACTTGGACAGGTACATGGATGAGAGGTGTATGGAGGGATATGGTCCAGGTGCAGGTCAGTGGAACTAGGCAGAAAAATGGTTCGGCACAGCCAAGAAGGGCCAAAAGGCCTGTTTCTGTGCTGTAATGTTCTATGAATGGATAAGGTGGATGGTAACAGTCTTTTCTCCAAGGCTGGGGAATCCAAAACTAGGGTCATTAACTTAGGGCGAGTGGGGAAAGATTTAAAAGGGACTTTAGGGGCTACTTTACATGCTGAGGGTGGTGATGATATGGAATGAACTGCCAGAGGAAGTGGGTGAGTCAGGTACAATAGAATCATTCAAGAAGGAATTGGATAACTACATGGAGGGGTAGGGTAAACTGCAGGAGATTGGGATTAGCTGTGTCACATGGACTCACTGGCTAAAGTGCCTTTATCCAGAATCAGAATCGGGTTTATTATCACTGGCATGTGACATGAAATTTATTAACTTAGCAGCAGCAGTTTAGCATCAATACATAATATAGAAGGAAAAAAAATAAATAAAATAAAAATAACAATAAATAAGTAAATCAATTACACTATATGTATATTGAATAGATTTAAAACATGCAAAAAACAGAAATAGTGTATATTAATAAAAGTGAGGTAGTGTCCAAGGATTCAATGTCCATTTAGGATTCGGATGGTAGAAGGGAAGAAACTTCCTGAATCGCTGAGTGTGTGCCTTCAGGCTTCTGTACCTCCTACCTGTTGGTAACAGTGACAAAAGGGCATGGCCTGGGTGCTGGATGTCCTTAATAACAGATGCTGCCTTTCTGAGACACCACTCCCTGAAGATATCCTTGGTACTTTGTAGGCTAGTACCCAAGATGGAGCTGACTAAATTTACAACCCTCTGCAGTAGCACCCCCGCCCCCCCCCCCCCACCAACCATACCAGACAGTGATGCAGCCTGTCAGAATGCTCTCCACGGTACATCTATAGAAGTTTTTGAGTGTACTTGTTGACAGGCCAAATCTCTTCAAACTCTAAATGAAGTATAGTGGCTGTCTTGCCTTCCTTATAACTGCATCGATATGTTGGGACCAGGTTAGATCCTCAGAGATTTTGACACCCAGGAACTTGAAACTGCTCACTCTCTCCACTTCTGATCCCTCTATGAGGATTGGTATATGTTCCTGTGACTTGCCCTTCCTGAAGTCCACAATCAGCTCTTTCGTCTAACTGACGTTGAGTGCCAGGTTGTTGCTGTGGCACCACTCCACTGGTTGGCATATCTCACTCCTGTACATCCTCTTGTCACTACCTGAGATTCTACCAACAATGGTTGTATCGTCCACAGATTTATAGATGGTGTTTGAGCTATGCCTAGCCACACAGTCATGTGTATATAGAGAGTAGAGCAGTGGGCTAAGCACACAGCCCTGGGATGTGCCAGTGTTGATCGTCAGTGAGGAGGCTACGTTATCACCAATCCTCACAGATCGTGGTCTTCCGGTTAGGAAGTCGAAGATCCATTTGCTGAGGGAGGTACAGAGGCCCAGGTTCTGCAACTTCTCAATCAGGATTGTGGGAATGATAATATTAAATGCTGAGCTATAGTTGATGAACAGCATCCTGATGTAGGTGTTTGTGTTGTCCAGGTGGTCTAAAACCATGTAGAGAGCCATTGAGGTTGCTTCTGCCGTTGACCTATTGTGGCGATAGGCAATTTGCAATGGGTCCAGGCCCTTGCTGAGGCAGGAATTCAGTCTACTCATAACCAACCTCTCAAAGCATTTCATTACTGTAGATGTGAATGCTACTGGGCGATAGTCATTAAAGCAGCTCTTAGGCACTGAAGAAGAATTATTCTTCTTAGGCCCTGGTATAATTGTTACCTTTTGAAGCAAGTGGGAACTTCTGCCCGTAGCAGTGAGAGGTTGAAAATGTTGTTGAATACTCCATCTAGTTGTCGCACAGGTTTTCAGAGCCTTACCAGGTACTCCATCTGGACCTTCTGCCTTGCGAGGGTTCACTCTCTTTAAATACAACCGAACATTGACCTCTGAGACGGAGATCACAGGGTCATCAGGAGCAGCAGGGATCTTCACAGCTGTAGTTGTGTTCTCCCTTTCAAAGTGGGCATAGAAGGCATTGAGTTCATCTGGTTGTGAAGTATCGCTGCCATTCATACTATTGGGTTTTGCTTTGTAGGAAGTGCATTGCTCTATGACTCAAGAGGACTTGAGTTATAAGGAGAAACTCAATAAAGTGGGAGTCTTTTCCTTACTGTGTAGGAGGTATAGATATTTAAAATTCTTATAAACTGTTATATTTTTCCAAAAAACCTTATAGAGTTTTATAAAATTGTTAGGTATGTCCATGAAGGATTCCTGACACAATATGTAACAGCCCATTCTGGATCTGGTAATAGACAATGAGCCTAGTCAGGTGACGTATCTCTCTGTGATTGAGAATTTGAACCACAATTCCCTGATCTTTACCATAACCTTGGACAGGGATAGGAACAGATGGTATGGGAAAGTATATTTAATTGGGAGGAGGGCAAATTATGATGCTGTAACACAGGAACTTGGGTGTGTAAACTGGGAACAGATGTACTCCAGGATATGCACAATAGAATTAAGAAGATTGTTTCGGCAGATTCAGGAAGTCAGGAGGTGTGTAATTCGGGAAAACCTGGCTGCGTGGATTCAGAATTGGCTTGCCCACAGAAGTCAGAGGCTGGTATTAGATGGATGGAGTGTATTCTGCCTGGAGTTCGGTTACCAGTGATGTTCCACATGCATTCCTGCTCTTTGAAATTTTTATAAATGATTTGGAAGAGGAAGTAGAAGGGTGGATTAGTAAGTTTTTGGATGACACCAAGCTTGGTGGTGCTGTGGGTAGTGTAGGAAGTTGTCACAGGTTACAATGGGACATTGATAGGATGCGGAGCTGGGCTGAGAGTTCAATCCAGGAAAGTGTCAAGTGATTCTCTTTGGAAGGTCGTACTTGGAGGCAGAATCCAGGGTTGATGGCTGGATTCTTAATTGTGTGGGGGAACAGAAGGATCTTGGGGTCCATGTCCATAGATCCCTCAGATTTACAGTATGAGTTGATAGGGTGGTTAAGGAGGTTAATGGTGTGTAGGCCCTCAATAGTCAGGGGATTAAGTTCAAGAGCCGCAGGCTAATGTTACATCTCTAACTACTGCACCTGGGAGTATTGTATTCAGTTCTGATCAACTCATTATAGGAAGGATTTGGAACCTCTAGAGTGAAGAGGAAATTTACCAGGATGCTGCCTGGTTTAGAGACAGTATTTTATGAGTACAGTTGAGTGTGCTAGAGCTTTTCTCTTTGGAGCAAAGGAGGATCAGAGGTGACTTGATAGAGATGTACAAGATCAGTGGAGGCATAGATTAAGTGGATAGTCAGAGATTTTCTCCCAGGGTGGAAATGGCTAATAGGAGGGGGCATAACTCTAAGGGATCAGGGGGTATGGAGGGAAGGCTGGTTCGGGGTTCTGAGTTGGATGATCAGCCATGATCATAGTGAATGGCGGTGCAGGCTCGAAGGGCCGAATGGCCTACTCCTGTACCTATTTTCTATGTTTCTATGTTGGGAGGAAAACATAAGGGGGATGTCAGAAGTAGGTTTTTTACACAAAGCGCAATAGTTGCATGGAACATGCCGCAAGGGGCGGAGGTAGAGGCAGAAATATTGGGGGCATTTAAGAGTCTTATATAGCCACATAGATGAGTGAAAAATGGAGGGTTATGTGGGAGGGAAGGATTAAATTGATCTTACAGTAATTTAAAGAGAGGCATAATGTCCTGAGCCAAAGTACCGTTCCATGATCTACTGTAAGTCTTGAGAGGTGTAGGAAATGTGGATGTTCATGGTCTTTTTTTTTCCATAGAGGATGATGAGTATTTGGAATAAGCTGCCAGGGAAAAGGTATAAGTGTGTATATGTACAATGCTTAAAAGACATTTGGACTGTTACTTGGGTAGAAAAGATATAGAGGATATAGGTCAAATGCAAAGTAATAGGATTAGCTCACTTAGGCATCTTGGTTGGCAAGGACAAGATGGACCAAACGGTCTGATCCAGTTCTCTAAACTCTAAGAGATCAAGGAAAACTAGTGGAAGTGTTGCAAGGATTACCCCTTAGTAATAATAATGGGTCAGGCATGGAGAGAATCTGCATTTACTGACCCTTTATTGGCTCAGTTGACAAGTGCGTGAATTTACACAACCTGTGTGCACACTACTAAGTTTCCCTGACCCTCGTGAACGGTAAAAGAATAGAATATGTAATGCCTGGGAAAGGAGTCTGCATGATCCTCATGGTTCCGATCTAATCTCCACATGTCCAACATGGGCTCCTCCATATCTGCGATGGTTGGTCTCCAGAAAGTTATTGCTGCTTGAGGCCCCAAAATAATCTATTTTTATACTTTTCCTTATTAGGTAAATCTATGATAATAGATTTGACTGCCTGATTCCCGCCAGATCTAGCCCAGGGCTACAGGCAGTATTGTTCAATGGCCTTCACCTTCAAATTTGTGTGTTAGGTGACTTCCTTTGTTCTATTCAACTCTAACTGGTTCAAACCAATCAAACCAGCTCACCCCGACAGTGGGCCCAGATGTCAAAGTTACTTTGAAAATCTGCCATTTTACTCAATAAACAGCTGCTGAATTAGAATAGTCTCAGGTTTACCAGATTATTAGCAGAAACTTTTGTGCCCACGTTCAATTGCTCTGATTAAGTTATCCCAGAGCCAGAATCAGTTAAATAGTTCACAAAATGGCAACTGCAAGGACAGTGTCATAAAATGGCTGCCTCCATTCCTGTTCACTGATTGCCATTGTTTCTGGCCAATGTCTCCCCCCTCCTTGATCCAAAGATATTTATATTAGGATCATTATCCTTCTCTTATTCTGTTGACTGCCCATAGGACTGTCATGGTCCCCAATAGGCCCCAATTATATAAAGATAATGGTAACATTTACCAACAAGAGAAAATCAGCAGATGCTGGAAATTCAAGCACACACACAAAATGCTGGAGGAACTCAGCAGGCCAGGCAGCATCTATGGAAAAGCTTCGGCTGAGACCCTTCAGCAGGACTGGAGGAAAAAAGATGAGGAGTAGAGTTAAAAGGTGGGGGGTGGGGAGAGAGAAACAAGGTGATGTGAAACCAGGAGAGGGGGAGGAGTGAAATAAAGAGCTGGGAAGTTGATTGGTGAAAGAGATACAGGGCTGGAGAAGGGGGAGTCTGATAGCAGAGGACAGAAGGCCATGGGAGAAAGAAAAGGAGGGAGGCGCACTAGAGGGAGGTGATGGCGGGCAAGTAGATAAAGTGAGAGAGGAAAAAAGAGGATAGGGAATTCTGAAGGGGGGGGGCATTACCAGGGGTTCGAGAAATCATTCATGCCATCAGGTTGGAGGTTACTCAGATGGTTATAAGGTGTCATTCCTCCAACCTGCGTGTGGCCTCATCATGACAGTGGGGCAGGCCATGGATAGACATATCAGAATGGGAATGGGAGGTGGAATTAAAATGGGTGGCCCCTGGGAGATCCTGCTTTTTCCAGCAGATGGAGCATTGGTGCTCGGCGAAGCAGTCTCCCAATCTACATCGGGTCTCACCGATACACAGGAGGCTGCACTAGGCACAGTATATAACCCCAACAGACTCACAAGTGAAGTGTCACCTCATCTGGAAGGGCTGCTTGGGGCCTTGAATAGTAGTGAGGGAGAAGGTATAAGGGCAGGTGTAGCACTTGTCCCGTTTGCAAGGATAGGTGCCGGCAGGGAGATCAATGGGGAAGGACAAATGGAGAAGGGAGTTGTGTAGGGAGCGATCCCTGCAGAATTTACTTACAAGATATTTTTTTCCTTTATCGTGGGTTAAGCGAACTATTGTGTTTAAAGGTTTACATTTTGTTTATCCTCTCCCAGAGCATTTTCAGCTACCTGGTAACTCCATAGGTCATGGAACTAGTGGGTCATTTGGTTTCATTCCCTCCTAGAACAGCAAATTTCACATAAGAATGCTCAGTCTTTAGTAAGCACTCCATTGTGCTCCTTGTACTGTTCTGAGCCTATTTCTTCTATCAGTCATTGTAATTTCACCTTTCTCCTCGTAAATCCATAACCTTAACCTGTAGCTCAATTCCACGTTATCACAGCTGAAACGCAGATTTGAGCACTGTACCGGGATGTTTGCCCCCAACAACAGCTTCACTTGATTGGGTGAAGGTGCACTCCAGTGCTGTGTTACTTCTCTGCAATCTCTCTGCTGGCTTTGACCCTGGCCTGCATTTCTCCACACAATCCCCATGTAGTTACATGAGGGGAAATTACTTCAGCTGCCTCTGACGTATTTCTAAAGTTAAAATCTAGCTCCTGCACTTCCTCTCCCATGATTTAATCATCTTCCTAAGCACCCATGCCTCAGTATGTATAGGGTCACTGGGATCAAACAGTTTTAACATCTTTCTAGATTTCTTGGTGCTACAAGATACTAATCATCTCCATGCAGGTTCTGGTTCTAAATGATCTTGATCTAATGTTAATCCATATACCCCTTGAAACACCATCCATAGACGGGATACAAATGTAGGAAGATGTTCTCCTTTCCTCTGGTGACATCTACTTAACTCATTTATTGGATCACTGCTGTTACAGTATTACATGTAACAGTATCACATTCCTTAACTCCTCATTTGTGCCCCAGCACATCTCTGTGCTTCTGTCAAAGTGGAGTGCATGTTCAGATGCAAGCACTTTATAATCAGTCTCCTTTCCTCGGCATCATCCAGATCGCGTATTGCTCTCTGGTAATTAATTGCCTGGTACAGCTCCCTATGATTAATTTCAGGCAGATGTACTGTATCCCAATATCTTTAGCAATATCCCTCAGCTACTGTACCCTGAACAGGATAGTGGATGTTATATTTTGGTTTTGATTACCTGCCCTGGCTCCTCCCTCTCTGATAATTGTGTGTGTGGGTGGGGGGGGAGTGGTGAGATTGTGCAGCCATCGACACGGGCTCCTTTTGGTTTTGCATCAGTGAGGGCATCAGCAGTGAGCTGCAACTGGAGATATGTCCATGGCTCCACAATCTCTAAGGCTTTGCACAGAAAGGGTATTTATGGAGAATGGCAAGGAAGAAGCCCTGGCTAAAAAAAAAATGCTATCCTTGCCCATTAAGACTTTGCAAAGTGTTACTTAGAAGATATTGTAAAGATGTGGAAGGTATCGTGGTTAGATGAGACTAAAGTGCAACGTTTTGGTGTCAACAGTAATGCTGTATGTGTGGCATAAATTTAATACTGCGCATCAGTCAGGTAATACCATCCCTACTATAAAGTATGGTGGAGGTAGCATCATGCTATGGCCATATTTTTCAGCAGCAGGGACGGGAAATCTGATCAGGATTGATGGCAAGTCGAATGCTGCTAAATCCTGGATAAAAACCTGTTAGTCTCTGCCAGAGCAACCATGGAGTGGCTTCAAGTGAAGAAAATTGACGTCCTTGAGTGGCCCAGAGTCCTGCCATTAAATCGATCGAACATCCCTGGCAAGGCCTCAAGATTGCTGTCTACCACCACTCCCCAGCTAACCTGGCATGGCTTGAGCAATTTTGCAAGGAGGAATGGGCAAATCTTGCTCCATCATGTTGTACAAAGCTAATAGAAACTTATTCAAAAAGACTACTGGCTGCAATAGCTGCGAGAGATGGTTCAACTAAGTACTAGGCAAAGGGGGATGAATACCTTGAACTGCTAACATTTCATTATGGGGACCCTTTGAGTTATTTTCATAATCTTTGAACTGTTATTAAAGTATGGATCTGCCATTATTATAATAATATTATATGCTAAGACATTTTTCTTCTTTTTTTTTTAACCAATCAGCTCATTTTGGTAGTGGGAGTAGATTTTTTTTAGTAAGATAAAATTATTTTATTTCATTTCATAATTCAATTTTTTTCCTGCATGATTGATTTGGAATATGGGATACTGTGATTTAAATGTAATGTAATTCATATTACTTACTTGTATCCTTATGAATTTTGTATTTGTATTCATGCAATTTATATAATATTAATAAAAATATTGAAAGAGAACTGCTAACATTTCAGTTTTTGAATTCTTAATTTTTCATGCTTTCCTGTTTTTTTGGGCTCTACTGTGAAGCAGGTGATTCATAAATAAAAACTTTGAGTTAAATTATCAAAATTCCCAGTTAGGTGGCTGAATACCAGTACAAGGCGCTGTAATTCTCCAATTGTAGCCTGAAAAATTAAATTATTTTAAAATTTGTTCCTTGTTCTTTCCTGATTCAGCAGCAAGAAGTATTTGCAAACAAAGAGGTCACTATACATGTATTGAAAATTTAAAATCTACTTTATTAGGATTAAATAAAGATTGCTTATTAACCAGTCAATTAAAATACATAAAAAATTACTTATCAACCAATCAATGAATGAACGGATACAGCGTTGGAGGGAGCCCCAGGTGTCCAAAAGCATCTTATCAGTTTTCTCTCCCTTCCTCTCTCTGCTCGATGACAGTCTGGTATGACTCCAGCCTAAAGTGAGATTCCGATTTGCACACAGAAGTAGCCCCTTTTTAGACTCAACATTACAATCAGCAGTGTAAAGCAGATTCTAAAAATACCAGGTCCTTGGCTTTCTAGATCACCACATCTGGTAACATATGGGACCTCTGATTAACATCACTCAACAGTTAACCTGAAGCTTAAAGGCCCCAAGTTCCAGAATTCTGCTCTGAACCTTTCTGGACTCATCTTGTTTTCAATAAAAACAAAGTGTTGGGAGATATTCCACATGTTCGACGCAAAGGGAAACAAACAATGTGTCGGGTGTGAAATTCCAACGCAACCTCTTCCTTCCTTTAGGAACATTCTTTGAAACTTACTTTGTTGATGGCTGGTGCATATTTATCAATGGCTCGGGAACCGGCTCACGGCAGTCATGCCACTTATCAACCAGGGCACACATTTCATTCACAGCCATGCAAGGCTCACCGTTCTCTAATCGATCGGGGCGAGTGGCCGGGTGCACAATTCATTAATGGATCGGGAACAAGGAGTGGGTGAGCACAGGATGCATTAACAGTCCATGAAGCATGGGTGCCCCAGCATTTGCTTTGTTAACTGTCCGGACACACGTTAACAGTTCAGGAACCACCAGCCATCAGGAACATTGTTCACTAACGGCACAGCAACTGGGATCACACAGACACAGCTTATGATATAAACAACTTTGTTGTGACTGATCACAACATGGTTAGTAAGTTTGGGAATGATACTAAAATAGAGCAACACACACAAAATGCTGGAGGAGCACAGCAGGCCAGGCAGCATCTGTAGAAATTAATATACTGTACAGTCAACCTTTCAGGACAAAACCCTTTTACAGGACAGGAAATGGAGGGGAAAGACACCAGAATAAAAATGGTGGGGAGGACAGGAAGGAACACTAGCTAGAAGGTGATAGGTGAAGCCAGATAGGTGGGAAAAGTAAATAAATTACAATACCCATATATTGAATAGATTAAAAATTGTGGAAAAACAGAAATATATATTTAAAAAGTGAGGTAGTGTTCATGTGAGGTAGTATCCATTTAGGAATCAGATGGCAGAGGGGAAAAATCTGGTCCTTAATCACTGAGTGTGTGTCTTCAGGCTTCTGTACCACCTAACTGATGGTAACAGTGAGAATAGGGCATGCCCTGGGTGCTGGTAGTCCCTAATAATGGATGCTGCCTTTCTGAGACACCGCTCCCTGAAGATCGAGTCATAGTCAGAGTAATACAACACAGAAACAGGCCATTCACCCCAACCCGTCCATGCCAACCCAGGTGCCCACCTAAGCTAATCCTACTTGCCCATATCCCTCTATCCATACACTTACCTTTCCTATCCATACACTATCAAAATGTTCAAAGTTCAAAGTAAATTTATTATGAAAGATTCAAGATTTAAAGCACATATATTATCAAAAATTTATAAATCATACACTGTGAGATTTGTCTGCTTACAGGCAGCCAGAAAGCAAGAAACCCGAACAATCCAATTTAAAAAAAAGACCAAACACCACTGCACAGAGAAAGAGGGGAAAGAAAAACACGAATCACACAAACAATAGAAGCAAGCCAACAGCATTCTGAACCAGACTGAGCCCCCAGATCTGCTCCCGGGGTAGCCAGAGTAGGCCCAAGCCTCGGTCCCAGTTCATCACAGTACTTTGTAGGCTAGTACCCAAGATGGAGCTGACTAGATTTACGACCCTCTGCAGCTTCTTTCAGTCCTGTGCAGTAGCCTCACCCCGCCCCACCCCTGCCATACCAGCATACCAGACAGTGATGCAGCCTGTCAGAATGCTCTCCACGGTACATCTATAGAAGTTTTTGAGTGTATTTGTTGACATGCCAAATCTCTTCAAACTCCATTGAAGAATATATTCAAAGTACAGCCGCTGTCTTGCCTTCTTTATAACAATGTGTTGGGACCAGGTTAGATCCTCACAGATCTTGACACCCAGGAACTTGAAACTGCTCACTCTCTCCACTTCTGATCCCTCTATATGTTCCTTCATTTTACCTTTTCTGAAGCCCACCATCAGCTCTTCTGTCTTACTGACGCTGAGTTCAAGGTTGTTGCTGTGACACCACTCCACTAGTTGGTATATCTCGCTTCTATACGCCCTCTCATCTCCATCAGAGATTCTACTAACAACGTCTGTACCATCAGCAAATTGGGCAAGAGGTAATGTGCACCTGCTTAGCCCCCCATCGCCCCCATTAGCTTCACGGGAATCCATGGGAGCAGGTAGGGGATGGTCGTGTGAGCAGCTGGTGCATATCACAAGTCCTGGTTATTCAACCACTGGCGCCAGGCAGACAATCTCTGAAGAGTATTGATAATGGCTGGGGTCACCCGTCTTGTAACAACACTGCCCAGCTGAAGAGAATGGCAAACCACTTCTGTAGAAAAATTTGCCAAAAGACAATCTTTATCATTGCAAGACCATGATCGCCCACGTCATATGCCATGCACATAATGAATTAATTGTGCAGCACTTTATTAAAGGCCATTTGAAAGTCTAAATCCATGGCATCCACTGGTTCCCTCTGTTCTGTTAGCTACTAGAAAAAAAAGTTCAAACAAATCTGTTAAGCATGATTTCCCTTTCATAAATACCTCTAGACACTATCCAGACCGATTATAATTTATAATAAGAACATGACAGTGTGTTGTAGAAAGCGTAGACGATTGTGGAACAAGTAAGTGCAGGGAAAATTTGATCAGCTACGCCAGTGGGCTGAGGACTGGCATACGGCTTTAAATTCAGATAAATGCGAAATATTATGTTTCGGAAAATCACCTCAGGTAGGACATACAATGAATGGTCGGGCCCTGAGGAGTGTTATGGAACAGAGGGACCTTGGAGGGCGAGTGCACAGTTCGTTCAAAGCGGTATCTCAGTGATCAAGCAGCTATGTGGCATCAGCCTTCATCAGTCACTGAGTATAAGGGCAATAAACAATCCACAGAAGGGTCTGTGGGTAAAAATGCCGAAGAGAGAGACTACCCCGGTGTTCGGTGGTGTCTGGGCAGAAGACAGTGGCCGCGATCCTAAAGGGTGTCCTTCACTGGTACAAAGTACGTCCTGCCACCCTCGCAGATTCCTGACCTGTTCATGCTATCTGCTCCCACTTGACACCAACATTTAGCACGGAAAAATGACCCACAAAAGTGCCAGGAAGCGGAAGTTGCAGCAAGCTGTTCCGCCGCCCCGTCCGGAGGGAAACGGGGGCCTATCAGAGAGGCCGTGGGGATACGTTCCATCGGGGGAAGGGAGGAAAGCGGACCGGCGACAAGATGAAGCGGAGGTCAAATAGAAATAAAAGTGCGTAACCAAAATCAGATTAACAAAAGTATTTCTATTGTGTAGTTGGGGTTTTACGAGAAAATGATCGATTTTAATTGTTTATTTGTTTACGGTGCGATTCGACACTGAATTCTCTCCCATGAGGATGCGAACTGGAGCGGTTTTGTCTCCAATAGAGCACACAACTCATGGCATGGGGATCAGAACACACAATATAACGTTTCCGAAATGCGCTAATCATCTGAACCTTTAGTTAAAATCGCTGTTTTGCCTTAACTAATTAAACATTGAAAGCTTGTTCGACACCTTTTTATAATCCTGGACAGAGTACAAGAATAAGCTGTAACTATTTTGTTTCTCTTTGTCTTCCATCTTCCTTCCCCGTTGCGGTTTTTTTTTAGCTGCATTATACTAATATTTTTATGACTCATTTTCGCTCCATATGTGCTTTCACGTTCTATGCAACTGTTTTTTTTTATTAAAATGTTGCTGTTTGTCAAACTTTGGATCCAGAACCTTCCAATTACCTGTTAGAAGTTTATAAAATTATGAGAGGCGGAATCTTATTTGTTTACTTTTATTGTTCGCTCGATTTATTCCCCCTCCCCCGCACTTTGGGTATTTTTGATGGTCTTTTTTAATGGGTTCGATTGGGTTTCTTTGTTCTGTGGCTGCCCATAAGGAAACGAATCTCAAGGTTATATATAGTATACAAATTTTGATAATAAATGTACTTTGACTCTTTTCAAGCAGAGAATGTCAAATTCAAGGGAAATACTTTTAAGATGAGATGGGGAAAGTGATAGGCTGCTGCGAGAGTGATGAAAGCAGATACGTGAGTGGGGTTTTAAAGACTGTTAGACACATGGATATGCAGGTAATGGAGAGAATATGATTTATATGTCGGCAAAAAATATTTACAAAACGCTAGAGGAACTCAGTAGGTCAGGCAGCATCCAGTAAACAGTGTGTGTTGGACCAAGACCCTTCATCAGGACTGGAAAGAAACAGAAGTCAGAGTAGGAAGGTGGAGGGAGGGAGGAGGAAGTACAAGGTAGCAGGTGATAGGTGAAACTGGGGGGGGGGGGTGAAGTAAAGAGCTGGGAAGTTGATTGGTGAAGGGGATAAAGGGTAGAGAAAGGAGAATCTGATAGACCATGGAAGAAAGGGGAGGAGCAGCACCAGAGGGAGGTGACTGGCAGGTAAGGAGATATGGTGAGAGGGGGAAACAGGAATGGAGAATGGTGAAGGAGTCAGTGGGGGGGGGCAGTTACTGGAAGCTGGAGAAATTGATGTTCATGCCTTCAGGTTGGAGGCTGCCCAGACAACATATAAGGTGTTGCTCTTCCAACCTGAGTGTGGCCTCATCGTGGCAGTAGAGGAAGCCGTGATCCTTTCAATTACTTCAAACTCCCTGGCCCCAATCATCGCATTTTCACTATGGATGTCCAGACCCTATACACCCTCATCACTGATAGGAGGGCCTTACAGCTCTCTGCTTCCTTCTGGACCACAGAGCTAACCAGTACCCCTCCACCACCATTCTCCTCTGCCCTCTGCCTGGCAAATCTGGTCGTCACCCTCAATAAATTCTCCTTTAGCTCCTCCCATTTCCTTCAAGCAAAAGGTGTGGCCATGGGCACTCACATGGGTCCCAGCTAAGCCTGCCTGATTGTCGACTACGTGGAACAGTCTATGTTCTAAGCCTACACTGATATCGTTTCCCAACTCTTCCTACATTATATTGACGACTGCATTGGTGCTGCTTCCTGCACCTGTGCGGAACTCATTGACTTCATCCACTTTGCCTCCAACTTCCACCCTGCCCTCAAATTTACCTGATCCATTCCTGACACCTCCCTCCCCTTTCTCGATCTCTCTGTCTCTGTCTCTGAAGACAGCTTATCTACTGATGTCTTTTATAAACCGACTGATTCTCACAGCTACCTGGACTATACCTCTCCCCACCCTGTTACTTGTAAAAATCCCATCCCCTTCTCTCAGTCCCTCCGTCTCCGCCGCATCTGCTCTCAGGATGAGGCTTTTCATTCTAGAACTACTGAGATGTCCTCCTTCTTCAAAGAAAGGGGCTTCCCTTCCTCCACTATCAGCACTGTTCTCAACTGCATCTCTTCCATTTTGCACTCACTCCATCCACCTGCCACCCACTAGGGATAGGGTTCCTCTTGTCCTATCTACCACCCAACCGGCCTCCGCATCCAGCACAAAATCCTCCATAACTTCCACCATCTCCAAAGAGATCCCACTCCCCCCAACCCCGCTGCTTTCTACAGGGATTGCTCCCTATGTGACTCCCTTTTTCACTCGTCCCTCCTCACTGATCTCCATACCTGCCCCATATGTCCTCTCTCAGTACCATTCAGAGCCCCAAACAGTTCTCCCAGGTGAGGGGACACTTCACCTGTGAGTCTGTTGGGGTCATCTACTCAATCTGGTGCTCCCGGTGTGTCTTCCGTTATATCGGTGAGACCCGACATAGATCGGGAAACCACTTTCCCGAGCACCTACACTCCATCTGCCAGAAAAGGGTGGGATCTCTTGGTAGCCACCCGTTTCAATTCTACTTCCCATTACGACATGTCAATCCATGGCCTCCTCTACTGTCGTGATGAGGCCGCATTCAGGTTGGAGGAAGAACACCTATTTTCTGTCTGAGTAGCCTCCAACCTGATGGTATGTACATTGATTTTTCAAACTTTCAGTAATGGTTCCCCCCCCCCCCCACTTCATCATTCCCCATTCTCATTTCCCTGTCTCACCATATCTCCTTTCCTGCCCATCACCTCCCTCTGGTATTCCTTCCCCTTCTTTTTCTTCCATGGTCTTCTGCCCTCTCCTATCAGTTTCCCCCTTCCCCAGCCCTTTATCTCTTTCACCAATCAACTGCCCAGCTCTTTACTTCACCCCTCCCCCTCGCCTGGTTTCACCTATCACCTGCCACCTTGTACTTCTTCCACCCTCCCCCCACCCTCTTACTCTAACTCCTTTCCTTCCAGTCACGATGAAGGGTCTCGTCCTGAAACGTCGACTGTTTACTCTCTTCCATAGATGCTGCCTGGCCTGCTGCATTCCTCGAGCAGTTTGTGTGTATTTCATTGGATTTCCAGCACCTGCAGATATTCTCATATCTCAAAAAATATTTAGTTTAATTCGCCATCAATTTCATTGTTTGAGAATATTTTGTTTTTCAGTTGTTTTGATATATAAATTAGTTTTACAGTGTTGGAAGGCTTTTGAAGACATACAAAATCCGTGACAGCTGATGAAGCCAGTGAGCGTGGCTTAATTGGCCCTGAGTTTTCACTCAGGTGGATTTGTGGGCATTTTTCATTTTGGCTACCCCACAATATGACATTTATACCTGAAGGCCCTGCTGCCAGGTAAAGCCACATGGAAACTGGATGAAGTGCTCTTTGTGTACTACCGTAGATGTTTCTACTGTTATGTAATTCCGTGTAAGCCACATGGAAACTGGATGAAGTGCTCTTTCTGTACTACCGTGTTTAAGCTTCACCAGTGTGTAGCTTATTTTTTGGTATTCTGTGCAATCTTTGGCACTCATCGTTGGAGCTACACTTGTTAGCAGTTGATTTCCCATATAAACTGATGTGGAAGTTAGTCATTTATCTGCTGGCTCTAAATCACTTCCATTCTTGATGACACCTTTACATGTTTACTTTGTCCAGTGCAGTTGTGTTTTTCTCAGAGTCATTAATACTACTGAAACAGCTCCATTGACCCATCCTGTCAGATTTCAAAGTGAAGTCATCATCAAAGTACATATATAACCGGGAGGCTCATTTTCTTGCGGGCATACTCAATAGTCCATCATAGAATCAATGAAAGGCTGCTCAACGTTGCACATTCAACCAGTGTGTAAAAAAACCAGAATGTGCAAATACAAAAAGAAATAAATAATGATATAAATAAATAAGCAATAAATATCGAGAACATGAGATGAAGTCCTTGAAAGTGAGTCCATAGGTTGTGAGAACCCTTCAATGATGGGCAGGGGAAGCTGAGTGAAGTCTATGCCAAACTATTATCCTGCCTAGTCTCATCGACCTTCACCCGGACCTTGGCCCTTCTTCCTCCTCCCATCCAAGTACTTATCCAATTTTCTCTTACGTGTGGAAAATGAACCTGCATCGACCACTTCTGCTGTCAGCTTGTTCCATACTGACACCACCCTCTGAGTGAAGAAATTCCCCCTAAACATTTCACCTTTTACCCTTAACCCATGACCTCTAGTTCTAATCTTACCCAACCTCAGTGGAAAATCCTGTTTGCATTTACCCTATCAATACCCCTCATAATTTTGTATACCTCTATCAAATCTCCTTGTGGGATGTTAAAGAATTTCTTCTATTATTACTTTATTTCTGTTGTCTACAACTTTTCCTCATTTCTATCAAGTTTCTTCTAATCTCTGCCTGCTGTTTACCTCTGCCTCTTATTGCTTTAAGACTGCTGCTGGACTGTCTGTGTTTCTCACAGGTACAAGGAAGGGTAATGCAGGTGAAAATTCAATTGTTTGAAAGTCAGTTTTGCTGTGTTTATAATTCTTCTCATTTCTTTCTTAGATCAAGAACATTCAAGTTCCTCGGAAAACCCTAAGAAGTCTCACAAAGGTACCTTTTTTGTCTTTTACTGATTATGGCATGGAAACCATATGAGCATTGACCAAGCTAAATAAACTTACAGTTGATGGCATTCCTTCCTCCAAGAAGACCACAACCCTGTCGTAGTTTGGGGTCTTGCGTGTTTTAATGACCTGGAGAGCTATGTTGGCTTGTGTCAGGACTTTACGCTTTGGCTCTTCATGGGGTTACCATGCCAAACAGCCAGAGGAGAGAGGCCAGACTAAGAGTGGTCCACTGGTCCTCCAGGTTCAGGGGTTCAGCTCAGGCCCAGTCAACTACCCTGACAGATAAAACAAAATTGTGACAGACACAGCAATGAAGAATTCTACACCTGAGTTTGACGGTATCCCTGAGTCTCCACCCAGGATTCGCAGGACTAACAGTAGTGAAAATCAAAGGAAGCCACTGGTACGATGAAGGAAGCCCTGAACACCACGGAAGGTGGAGGACCTTCATTGCTGCCCTAAATGCCAGTTGCATAACAAGCAAAAGAGAAAGAAAGAGTGGCATTCCTCAGTTCGTGACCCACCTAATTCCCTTAAAACCGAATTTCAACTATTTTTGATGTACCAATTGGATACCACAATTGCCCCTCCCACATGTAAAACCTGGATCACCAAATATTGTGACATCTTCTCTTTAAGAAATCACTTTTGTGGTTCACTGCTCTTAAGGAAAGTGGAAATCCAACACATTTTGAGCCTGTAGTTGCAATTTTGTTTACCTACCACCCTCTAGGAAACAGACAGGGCTACTGTTGGAATTTTTTCTTCATGGTCACGTGGGGAGGAAAAAAACTGGGCCAGTGATTGATGAGGATCCCGAGGTGTGGAGCAGATCTACCTGGTTCCATTGTGGCACTCTGTCCGATCCAGATCAACCACGACAAGCACAGTGCTACTTTGCTGCAGAAGAGAGATCGAGGGAGGAAGTAGAGTTGGAGGGACGAGGAAGTGTCAGCACATGGGTCTCCAGATGGAAAAGGCCCACCTTTTCTTCCCCCCATCCCATCCTCGCCCATGACAGCACCTGAACTCACCAACTGCACCTGTGCTGAGGCTGACCCCAGACCAATGAGGGCAACAGTTGTGTCGTGACTATAGATTAAGATCTGAAGATAATGGAGGGTTGCTTGTGCGATTTTCTTTTTTAATACACTATAAAATCTACAGTGGCATGCAAAAGTTTGGGCACCCCCGGTCAAAATTTCTGTTACTGTGAATAACTAAGTGAGTAAAAGATGAACTGATTTCCAAAAGGCATAAAGTTAAAGATGACACATTTCTTTAATATTTTAAGCAAGAAAACTTATTTATTTCTATCTTTTACAGTTTCAAAATAACAAAAAAGGAAAAGGGCCTGAAGCAAAAGTTTGGGCACCCTGCATGGCAGTACTTAGTAACACCCCCTTTGGCAAGTATCACATACCTTTGCTCATTGCGGCCAAAAAGTTCTATTCAAAAGGTTCAAAGGAACATCTAAACAAGCCTGATGCATTTTGGAAATAAGTCCTGTGGACTGATAAAGTTAAAATAGAACTTTTGGCCGCAATGAGCAAAGGTATGTTTGGAGAAGAAAGGGTGCAGAATTTCATGAAAAGAACACCTCTCCAACTGTTATGCACAAGGGTGGATCGATCATGCTTTGGGCTTGTGTTGCAGCCAGTGGCATGGGGAACATTTACTGGTAGAGGGAAGAATGAATTCAATTATATACCAGCAAATTCTGGAAGCAAACATTACACTGTCTGTAAAAAAGCTGAAGATGAAAAGAGGATGACTTTTACAACAGGATAATGATCCTAAACACACCTCAAAATCCACAATGGACTACCTCAAGAGGCGCAAGCTGTAGGTTTTGCCATGGCCCTCACAGTCCCCTGACCTAAACATCATCGAGAATCTGTGGATAGACCTCAAAAGAGCAGTGCATGCAAGACGGCCCAAGAATCTCACAGAACTAGAAGCCTTTTTTAAGGAAGAATGGGTGAAAATCCCCCAAACAAGAATTGAAAGACTCTTAGCTGGCTACAAAAATCATTTACGAGCTGTGATACTTTCCAAAGGGGGTGTTACTAAGTACTGCCATGCTGGGTGCCCAATCTTTTGCTTCGGGCCCTTTTTAGTCATAGTCATAGTCATACTTTATGAATCCCGGGGGAAATTGGTTTTCATTACAGTTGCTCCATAAATAATAAATAGTAATAAAACCATAAATAGTTAAATAGTAATATGTAAATTATGCCAGTAACTTATGAAATAAGTCCAAGACTATTGGACCAGCCTATTGGCTCAGGATGTCTGACCCTCCAAGGGAGGAGTTGTAATGTTTGATGGCCACAGGCAGGAATGACTTCCTGTGACGCTCTGTGCTGCATCTCGGTGGAATGAGTCTCTGGCTGAATGTACTCCTGTGCCCACCCAGTACATTATGTAGTGGATGGGAGACATTGACCAAGATGGCATGCAACTTAGACAGCATCCTCTTTTCAGACACCACCGTGAGATAGCTCAGTTCCATCCCCACAACATCACTGGCCTTACGAATGAGTTTGTTGATTCTGTTGGTGTCTGCCACCCTCAGCCTGCTGCCCCAGCACACAACAGCAAACATGATAGCACTGGCCACCACAGACTCGTAGAACATCCTCAGCATCGTCCAGCAGATGTTAGAGGACCTCAGTCTCCTCAGGAAATAGAGACGGCTCTGACCCTTCTTGTAGACCGCCTCAGTGTTCTTTGACCAGTCCAGTTTATTGTCAATTGGTATCCCCAGGTATTTGTAATCCTCCACCATGTCCACACTGACCCCCTGGATGGAAACAGGGGTCACCGGTACCTTAGCTCTCCTCAGGTCTACCACCAGCTCCTTAGCCTTTTTCACATTAAGCTGCAGATAATTCTACTCACACCATGTGACAGAGTTTCCTACTTTTCTTTTTTGTTATTTTGAAATTGTAAAAGATGGGAATAAAGAAAAGTTTTCTCGCTTAAAATATTAAAGAAATGTGTCATCTTTACCTTTATGCCTTTTGGAAATCAGTTCACCTTTTACTCGCTTAGCTATTCACTAACAGAAATTTTGACCGGGGTGCCCAAACTTTTGCATACCACTGTATGTCCCACTGAGTACATTTTAACTGATTGTCAGCATGAACTGAACAATGGTGTACATTGCAAACTTCAGTCTGACTTCTGCTTAGTGGCCAAACTATTTCACCATCAAGAGAAATTTCTTATTTTTCCAGCCACTGCTCTTCCCCACCACCCCCACCCAGCTACTTCTGCTAATTTGTTTTTCTTTCTAGAATCATAGAGAAGTACAGCACAGAATCAGGCCCTTTGGCCCATCTAAGTCTGTGCTGAACCTTTTAAATTGACTACTCCCATTGGACTGCACTGAGACTATAGCCCTAAATATCCCTACCATCCATGTACCTATCCAAACTTCGATTAAACATTGAAATAGAGTTTGAATGCACCACTTTTCTCGGTTCTGATGAAGGGTTTCGTTTTTCTTTCCACAAGCATTGCCTAACCTTCTGAGTTTTCTAGCATTTTCTGTTTTTATTGAAGGTTTCCAGCATCTGCATTAAAAAGTATATATATTTAGAGCTCTGAAACATTTTTCATTCTCCTTCTTCCCCAGTTGTTCCCCTACATGGCAGGAAAGCAACTTCCAAATTGCAGTTCTGTCAGGCTAAAGAACTAGATCAATGCCTCTTCCACTAATCTTATGTTTTTAACTTGTTAGTCCTACAGAACAATATCTTTGTATCTAAGAAAATATTATGTTAGCAAAGCAACTTAATTGATTAAGATATATAAAGTTAATTAAAAAAGAAGTTCATTTTTCCTACAGAAATGAGTCAAAGCTCATCAAGAAGAGCTAGGTCCACTGAAGGCCAAAGCACTGACCAGCTCAGGATACCGACAATCATTAGTAACTGACAATGAGTCGCCTTAAGGTTTAGTATTTCTTGCTGCAAGTTTCTAATTTGTAGAATGAGGTTGTGATGTGTCCCATGGATTTCTATTTTCAGAGTGGTAGATAATTAAATTAAGTTTGTTTCCTCTGAGGGAGTGTAGGGCAGATGCAAGCACATTATCCACAGGGTAACGATGGCACTGGATGAAATGTTCTCTCAAACCACTGTCTCTCCTGAATCTTCCTCTTTGATCCTACCTCTTTCAATGCATTTCCCACTCGTGTCGAGGAGTTGTCTGCTGGCACCTCTTTGAAAATACTTAAACCTGTCAATATTAGAAACTAGGTATATTTGGAGCCTAATTAGTTTTGGATAGGAGACAGCCTAGTAATCCTGCATCCTGTAATCCTGCCTTTGTCTGAAAAGAAGATGAGTACCAACTGTTGGGTCACTCTGATAATCCCCTCTGACGTTGTAGCATCTAGGATGCTCCAGTGGGTATAGTAAGTACCTTTGACTTGGAATTTGCATCTGAATTACTATTGTGCTTGAGAAAAACATCACAAAATAGATAGTAACTTTTTACTGTCAGAGTTCAGTTCCCGTTACTGTCTGTAAAGAGTTAGTGTGTTCTCCCCGTGACGGCGTGGCCAGGTGCTTCAGTCTCCTCCCACATTCCAAAGACGTACTTGCTAGGAGTGGTATGCCACGATGGCGCTGGTAGTGCGATCACGCTCGCTGGGCTACCCCAGAACATCTTCGATGCAATTGATGCATTTCACTGTATATTTTGGTGTTGGAATGTGCATGTGACAAATAAAGTTAATCTTTGCCAATGTTTCTCCTTCGAGAAGGTTCCTAGCAAAGAATTGTGTATTATCTTGAAAATAGAACACAACCCAATTCAGGCTAAAATAATATTGCAGCTTTATTACCTGATTAATAATTAAACAAAATGAAATGAAGCAAAAAAGTTGACAATATAATTATTGGGTACTTGAGAGGGAACATTGAAATAACTTTTGTACACCTCATGTGCTATAGTTTCCTCAAGTCCAAATTAAGTGTCTATTATTTTGAATAACAAATGACCCTTCACGGTGTCTGCTGACTTTATATTTAGAGCTATTTTCCAGCTGTTATTTCTAACCTTTAGTCACAAGTTTTGCCAGTGAAATTGCAGAATATCTTACAATTCTTATCCTTGGCGAAATTATAAGTATCATCAAAAATAATACATGATCTATGACTTCTAAATCAGGCATTTACCCCAAGCCATTTGAGAACAGTAAAGTACTTTAGAAAACTCGCTTTCTTGATAGATAGCCCTTGGGCATTATCACTGTGGGACCAGCTAGTTGCTCTCAACGATTCTGGAGAGCCATGGTAAACAGCAAAAAAGAGAGATTAATTCATTAGTCTTGACAACAATGGATCTAACGTAAGCCTCTTTACCAATGTGACACAGTACATTTTTTAAATTCCCTTACTCCTAAGACTACCTTACCTCCCACTTTTGCCATTTGTGCCTTTGGGGCCACTCAGGTCTTTCGTCTAATAGCTTCCAAACTGCTTGAATTGTATTTTAGTGTTCAACATTTCCAAAAGATCTCCACTTCTTAGCTTACCCACACCTTCTTCACACCTCCATAAAGTGTGATTTTTTCAGTTACCTGTACTGTTCAAAATTCAAACACATATCTGCCAAGTGTGATGCACCATTGAAGCCTGGTAGCTCTCTTGGGCATCTGTATTCCGGGATGTCTCTTTATATGTTGAGGCTGAGAAACTTCTGTTCCAAAAATTGATTATCCTAGAGTTGAGCAATATTTTCTGTTTGTTGGGAAATTCACCTCTTGATTTTGCAGAAATTTTTGTTTCAGAAGTGAAACATACACAGGTTCTTTGCCATGTGAATTGCCCTGCCAAATAGTGACATATCTTGTTTATTCATCGACCCAGGTCCTTTCTCCTGATAGTTTCAGATTGTTTCTCCTGAAACACTGCATTTCAAAGAGTCTGCTTACTGTATTTCTTGTCTACCTCCGGCATCGGCCCCCACATTGAGCCTCACTAATGTCCTTGGATTGTTTCGTGCAGGGAGATCATGGTACTAGAGGTTCACAGCTTTGAGATTGTTCTGTATTTTTGCTTACTGTAGTATTTAGGAGGTCACTCAGCTTCATTACTCAAAGGGTTGAGAAGACTTCATTTAGCGCATACACAATGCACAGGCAGGGAGAGGGCTCGTCTGCAGTCATTCATGGATTACAATTGTTTAGTAATACTTTATGGAGTAACTCCCAACACCACTTGTTTGTACCCCTGGAGGATCTCTGTAATCTGTGCACAAAGAACATGCCTTTGTTTGTGCTCTATTCTCATCAGTCTGTCCAGATCCTTCCAACACTCTGGGAGCACTCTGCTCTCAACTTCTTGTCTCTGTTGCAAATGTTCTTTAAATAGCCTAAATGCAAGCAGCTGTGAGGAGTTGCAAATGAGAAGTAGAATAGACAGCTGGAAATGACACAATATAACTTTACCCAGCATTGCTGTCCTACGAATTTCAAGTTCAAGTTTATTGTCATACCCCACACCCCCACACGTATACCATCAAATGAAACAATGTTCCTCTGGGCCAAGGTGCACAACACAGTACATAGACTTGCACACAACATATAAAGTAATATTACCACAAGATGCATTTAGGACACAAGTGAAAATGTAAACAGTGTGATGCAACTGGCAGTTCATACACGATGAGACCTGGGAGGTGGCAGGGAGTTCAGCAGTCTCACCGCCTGGGGTAGCAAGATGTTTCCCTTCTTTGTCCTTGTCCTAATGCTATGGTAGTTCATGCCTGATGGTAGGGGGTCAAAGAGATTGTTGGACGGTTGGGAGGGATGGTATAAATAATACCAAGAGCACTGTGTATGCAGCACTCCTGATAAATATCTCTGATGGGTGAAAAAGAGACCTCAGTGATCCTCTCAACAGTCCTTGCAATCATTTGTAGGGCCTTGTGGTCATATGCCTTGTGATTCCCACACCAGATAGTGATGCAGCTGGTCAGGACGCTCCTAGTGGTGCTCCTGCAAAAAATAATTAAAATGAGGGGTTGGGGGAACCTCGCTCGCCTCAATCCCCTCTGGAAGTGGAGATGCTGCTGTGTTTTCTTGACCAAAGAGGTGGTGTAGGGGACCAGGTGAGATTGTCTATTATGTAATCACAAACAAGAGAAAACCTGCAGATGCTGCAAATTGAAGCAACACGCACAAAATGCTCAAGGAACTCAGCAGACCAGGCAGCATCTATGGAAAAGAGTACAGTCGACATTTTGGGCAGAAAAATAAGTTCCTCCAGCATATTGTGTGTGTTGTCCATTATGTACGCTCTCAGAAACTTGGTACTCCTAACTCTCTCCACAAAGGAGCCGATATATGCAGTGAGGAGTAATGAACCTGCACTTTCCTAAAGTCCACAAGCATCTCTTTGGTCTTGTCCACTATGAGATTCAAGTTGTTATGCTCGCACCATGCTACAAGCCGCTCAAACTCCCTTCTGTGTAGTCGTCATTGCTGATGAGACCAACCATTGTTGTGTCATCAGCAAACATGATGATTGGGTTTGAACTGGATCGAGCAGTACAATCATGTGTCAGCAGTGTGAACAGCAGCAGGTTGAGCACACAACCCCAGAGGTGCCGGTGCTCAGCGTGACGGAGCTGAAGATGTTACTGCCAACATGGACTGACTGTGGCCTTTCTCTCAAGAAGTCCAAGATCCAGTTACAGAGAGAGGTGTAGAGACCCAACGAGGTCAGCTTACTCCTCAGCTTTTAAGGGGTGATTGTATTAAACACCAAGCTAAAATCGATAACCAGCAGCCTGGCATATGAGGCACCATTTTCCACATGGAATAGGATTAGTGGAGTACAGAGGGCTTGGCATTATCAGTGGACTTACTTGAGTGATAGAGGAGATGGAAAGTGTCCAATGTAGCAGGAAGATGGGATTTACTATGATCCATAAACAGCCATTCAAAGCTCTTCATTACTGTTGAGGTTAGTGCCACTGGCCAGTAGTCATTGAGGGAGGTTACTGTCACCCTCTTGGGCACTGGGATGATGGTGGCCACCTTGAAGCCTGCGGGGACAGTGGACTGTTCCAGAGAGATTTGAAGATGTCTGTTAGAGCCTCTGTCAACTAGGCTGCACAATCCCTCAGCACTCGGCCAGGTACGTTATCAGGCCCCACAGCTCTATGTGGGTTGACCCTGGCTAGGGTCTTCCTCACATCAGCTGCGGCCACACAGAGTGCCTGCTCCTCGGGGAGCAATTCAATTTGAATCTTTAATTTGCAGTAAAAGGTTGTGATTGTTATGGGATTTTTCCCAAGGTGATTGACAATGCTGTTTCATTGCCATAAAAATAAAATGTATCTATTTTCTGAGTTTATGTATGAAGTATGTTGTGTCCAAAGTTGTTTGGTGGAATGATTATATGATTCGTAACAACATCATAATTCCTAACTTCAATTCTCTAGATCACACTAAAAATCCAAGGGAAAAGAGAGCTCGAGTCTTTTATGTATGTGTTGAAGCAATCTGTTTCATTGATATCATTGGAGACATATGGTGTCCCCTGGTCTGTCTCCTTTGTCCATCCTGCTAAGGATTGTATCAGGATGCAAAGTAAATGTTCGATTCAAATAACTTCAGAGTAAACTGGTTTATGGTCTAGTCTTTTCGTAATTCGATGTTTTTGTTCAAAAGTTTCTTTCTACTATTTTCTTCCTTTAAGACGTTGAAACCAATGTCACTAGTGCACCTCATGTTGCACTAAACCTTGAGAAATGCAAGTCACATCAAGCTGGACATAGTACTTATTAATGTAAAGTGAATGTTCGTAATTTATTGTCTTTTAGTCATAGACATACTTTATTGATCCCGGGGAAAATTAGTTTTTGTTACAGTTGCACCATAAATAATAAATAGTAATAAAACCATAAATAGTTAAATAGTAATATGTAAATTATGCCAGGAAGTAAGTCCAGGACCAGCCTAGTGGCTCAGGGTGTCTGACCCTCCAAGGGAGGAGTTGTAAAGTTTGATGGCCACAGGCAGGAATGAATTCCTATGACGCTCTGTGTTGCATCTCGGTGGAATGAGTCTCTGGCTGAATGTACTCCTGTGCATTTGCCACTGATAGTAATAATTAAAGTTAAAATGGCACTATATTTTGGATTCAGCATTTCAGAGCAGTGGCTCTGTATGCTGAAATGCAAATGTCTAGCTGATGAAGAAACTGATTGCTCTCAGAGGTCATAATTGGTAACTCCGGCTGTTTTTGTCTTTAACAACCATAACTTTTCTCACTGAACTTGTGACTTTTACCTTGTGTATCATGGTGCTGTCCTTGCCCTCTGGCCCTGGAACTTCAGAACAATTCTGGAATTATTTCACAATTAAAATACTTATTTCTAACTGTTTTTAATGGAAATTTTAATGAGCTGGTTACTGCACTGAATGGAAAAAAATGGAAGTTTTATTTTTTAATCCTGCCCACACAAAGTTAGTCACTGTAATTATGCAACCTACACTGCTGGTATTAATCTGAAGTCCAGTGCAGGCAATTCATTTTAGAACTTGTTCCAGTCTTTAAAGAACAAAGAATGTCGTGTATAATTAAAAAAGTGGCTCGGTCACTGTTGCATCCATGGTAATTGTGCAGTTACTAATGGATACTCTGGTACACACAGGTTCCTTCATAACAAATGAGACTGACAAGATAGTAACACCACGTCCTTCGATAAGGAATGCAAGGAAAAGAAATGCTGGTAAGCTGTGCTAATCACCTCATTCTGTTGACACTTCAAAGCAGTTTATGAACTAGTCTTCAAGACATTTGATCTTAATACTTTAGGACTGGATGTGCTTTTTCAAAGGGTTCAAAGATACATTTAATGTCAAAGATATGTATACAATATACATTCTGAAATGCTTTTTCTTCGCAACCATCCACGAACACAGAGGAGCCCCCCCAAAGTTAGAACCCCAAAGCCCCCCCCCAAGTTCCCCCCTTCCCGCGCATAGGCAGCAGCAAAGCAACGATCACAACCTCCCACCACCAGCAAAAATAAAAAGCATTGGCACCCGCCACCGAGTACTCAAGCGTGCAGCAAAGCAACAGCAAAGACACAGATTTGCAGTAGCCCAAAGACTACTCGTTCACCCAGTATTCGACATACCACAGGCTCCCTCTCCCTAATAAGGGAGAAAGAGGTGTCTCCATTTCACAGTGAGAGGGGAGACGTAACAAACAACCTGCTGGTTTACGATGTTAGAAGTCCATTGCGTTGCTTTTTCTGAGCTCTGTATCCAAAGAGCTCGGGTCTCTGGGCATATAGCCAGAGATCTTCTGTCTCCCAATGTATCGATTTTCTGCCGGGACACCGACCTTCAGTATGCCGTCTCCAGAGCCACAAGATCCCCAAACTCCGAGGGCAAGCTAATCTCTTAGGCCACATCCTTGGCATATTGAATAACGGCCAGTCACGAAACCCCGACTGCGGTTCCCATTCCCGCAAAGAATGGAAGTCAGCGTGTAACTCCAGGTCAGGGTCTTCAAAAGAACCCTGAAAGGGAAAACTAGAGATATTAAAGATGGAGATAGAGCTGTTTCCGAAGATGCAAGCAAAGGAGTCTCCGTTAGGCGCCATTGTCCTCCTAAGCTCCTCCTCCTTGTATTCATCCTTCAATTGTTCATTTCATTGTGTGCAAAAGTTCTTTGTAGAAAAAAGTGAGAAGATTTCACTGCTTTCTGTGTGAGAGAAACTGGGAAATTTAAGAATTGGAACTGTTTTAAATTCATTAATCTGGAACATAATGGAAGATAATAAACTTCTGAATTTATTCTGGCTGAACTCAAAGAGGGTTCCATGTTAATAGTATTAGAAAGTTGTCTCTTCAGTAAAATTGAAATCGTTAAGGTAAAAATGTCAGGTATTTAAAAGGGCTTTTAAAAAATCTTCATTTTAATTCATGCAGGGGATTTTTTTTTGTTTTTGACATATTTGTGTATTTACACTTATTTGGAAAACTTGAGTCATCCATTGTATTATTAACTTCCACTACATGAGAGGTAACATAACCATCTGGAGGTATTGAAGAAATCATGTAAACAACAAGCGAACAACAATTCAAATGAAGTTTACCATCAGTAGCATGTCATCACTATAATGTATACTTAACAAAGCAATTGATCAGCAGTTTGTATGGGCATTTGATTATTTGCAACATGTTATTTTGTTTCTCAGATCATGGACCTGGTTCAGAATCTTCAGAGCCTCAAAAGAAGTCTTGTAAAGGTACATTCTTACCATTTACTGTTAAATTCATTTCTAACTAAAGAGGTTTGTTCATGAAGTGCAAACAAGTGAACAGTGATTCAAGCTCAAAAAGTAATGCAGTTGGTGCCCACTCACATAATTGGTTGGTGAGAAACAGATCCGCACAGTTAAAGTGACCTTTCATGGTTGTCATGGAGGTGAGGAGAACTGGGATAGGGGTTATCAGGAGTCCCCGTGTCACCTTGCAGTCTGAGTAGGTTATATCACAGAATTATCAAAAATCCATAAAAATAATTCATAACACTGCAGAGGAGTAAGGGAGTAGATAAGTGGGAGAGTGAGAGATGTAAAAGTGTATGAGCTCCAAATAGAAAATCTCCAAAATGTGTTACTGCCAATTGCATTGTTTTGCATGACTGGCCCTAAACGAGAAAGGTGGTGGTGCACTGAAGGCTGTAGCCTGAAACATTTATGTGACAGTGCAGACATGCTTTAATCTGTGTAATTTTTTTTAAAAAATTGCATTACAAATACAAAGTTCCATCAGGACCACTTTAATTCAGACATGATTCACAGCTTTCAGCATCTGACCTTGCTGAACTGACTTTATAACAAATTTCATCATCTTTGTCAATAAGCCAAACACTGCACAACATTAAAAACACTCCATCCCTATCGTGAAGCATGGTGGTGGCTGCATCATGTTGTGGGGATGCTTCACTGCAGCAGGCCCTGGAAGGCTTGTGAAGGTAGAGGGTAAAATGAATGCAGCAAAATGCAGGGAAATCCTGGAGGAAAACCTGATGCAGTCTACAAGAGAACTGCAACTTGGGAGAAGATTTGTTTTCCAGCAAGACAATGGCCCCAAGCGTAAAGCGAAATCTACACAGGAATGGCTTAATGACAACAAAGTTAATGTCCTGGAGTGGCCAAGTCGGAGTCCAGACCTCAATCCAATTGAGAATTTGTGGCTAGACTTGAAAAAGGCTGTTCACTCATGATCCCCATGCAATCTGACAGAGCTTGAGCAGTTTTGTAAAGAAGAAAGAAGAAATATTGCAGTGTCCAGATGTGCAAATCTGATAGAGACCTATCCACACAGACTTAAGCTGTAATTGCTGCCAAAGCTGCATCTACTAAATACTGACTTGAAGGGGGTAAATACTTATGCAATCAATTATTTTGTGTTTTATTTTTGTAACTAATTTAGATCTCTTTATAGAGAGCTATTTTCACTTTGACACGAAAGAGTCTCTTCTGTTGATCAGTGTCAAAAAAGCCAAATTAAAGCCACTGGGATTCAATGTTGTAAAACAATAAAACATGAAAACTTCCATGGGGGGGGGCGGGTGAATAGTTTTTATAGGCACTATACGTTCCTATTATGGGTATGAACAAGTGAAAATGAAGGAGAATGAAGTGTATTTGAGGACTGGACTCTCAAACCAGTCCCCACTCTGTAGAGTGCTGTATTACACCAATGTGTGCCTTTGTTCTCAACTTAGAAGCCATATATAGCTCACGTACAATGTGGTCTGCAGTGCCTCCAAGGACATGGTAGTAATGTAGAAATAGCTTTATGGTGTGTGGCAAGAATTTGGAAGGTGAGCTACCCTTGTGATAGTGAAAAATTTGACTGTCACAGATGTTTCTGCATGACATGTTGGGTATTTTGCATGAAACATGATGCAACTATGGTTCTTTTTGCTGTCAGGATGTTCGTGAGTATTTTATTCAGAAGTTACCTTCCCTTTGACAAGGACACGTTGTCTGTCTTGAATGCTATTTGAAGCATGAATGCTGTATTCCACTTATTTGGCAATGCCTGAATGTCATCCATGTATTGCTCGAGGCAGGCATGGATTACACCATTAACTGATAAATGCACAGGATCGCAAGAGGCTACAGAGTTGTAGGCTCAGATGGCTGTATCAAGGGCACTTCCCTGTCCCACCGTTGAGAACATCTTCAGGAGATGGTGCCTCAAGGAGGGGATAGCATTCCTAAGGACCCTCCCCCTTTCTCATTACCATCAGGGAAGAGGTACGGGAGCCTGAAGATGCACACTCAATGTTTTAGGAACAGCTTCTTCCCTTCTGCCATTCACCACCTTGTTACTCCTTTCTTGTACTAGTCATAGTCATACTTTATTGATCCCGGGGAAAATTGGTTACTATGTTATTTATTTATGTAATTTGTAGTAACTTTATGTGTTTGCATTGTATTACTGCCACAGAACAAAAAATTTCATGTCATATATGCCAGTGATAGTCAACCTGATTCTGACCACGTGCTGGAAAGTGGGTCATTAGCAGAACAATTGAAACTTGATGGCTCCAGGACACTGGGTTGAACTTCTGCAGCAAAGTCCTAGAATAGCTATGAACTTTATCTATTATTCTGAGCCAATTGACTATGAATGAGGAATGACAGGAAATGTAATTTTCCTGTTGATTCTCATTTGCTTCAATTTTACGAGGCCCTTGAATTCACAAAGCTGCCGAGAGATGAAAGATAGTAGCTTTCATCTAACCTCAGTAATTAAGCATTTTTGTGCGGGTAAATTCTGGAGCATAGGCTTTCAGTCCTGTGGATTTTGTTCTGTGCTGGGGATTTCTTGATGTCAAGTTGAATCAAAGCAGTTAAATTATAATTCACCCAAGCTTGGTGAATTAATCATGTTTCTTAATGCTTCAGGTTTACCCTTTGAATTTTTGTGTTGACATCTATCATCTTTAAGAAGAGGGATGCTCGTGGGTTCTGGTTCATTATGAAATCACTAATTGGTCTGTATCATGCTGACTTTAACTGCATTCTGCAAACTTGTATTTTAACTTCACCATTCTCGTCTTTTAAATTAGTTATGTCTGAAGTTGCTCCTATCATGGCCTATCCAGTCCTCGTTAAATCATTCTAACAGTTAATATTCACACTAATTATTTACATAGAACATAGAATAGTACAGCACAGTACAGGCCCTTCGGCCCACAATGTTGTGCTGGCCCTTAAACCCTGCCTCCCATATAATCCCCTAATTTAAATTCCTCCATATATTCCTGTCTAGTAGTCTCTTAAATTTCACTAGTGTATCTGCCTCCACCACTGGCTCAGGCAGTGCATTCCACGCACCAACCACTCTCTGAGTAAAAAACCTTCCTCTAATATCCCCCTTGAACTTCCAACCCCTTACCTTAAATCCATGTCCTTTTGTATTGAGCAGTGGTGCCCTGGGGAAGAGGCACTGGCTGTCCACTCTATCTATTCCTCTTAATATCTTGTTTACCTCTATCATGTCTCCTCTCATCCTCCTTCTCTCCAAAGAGTAAAGCCCTAGCTCCCTTAATCTCTGATCATAATGCATACTCTCCAAACCAGGCAACATCCTGGCAAATCTCCTCTGTACCCTTTCCAATGCTTCCACATCCTTCCTATAGTGAGGTGACCAGAACTGGACACAGTACTCCAAGTGTGGCCTCACCATAGTTTTATAGAGCTGCATCATTACCTCGCGACTCTTAAACTCTATCCCTCGACTTATGAAAGCTGACACCCCATAAGCTTTCTTAACTACCCTATCTACCTGTGAGGCAACTTTCAGGGATCTGTGGACATGTACCCCCAGATCCCTCTGCTCCTCCACACTACCAAGAATCCTGCCATTTACTTTGTACTCTGCCTTGGAGTTTGTCCTTCCAAAGTGTACGGCCTCACACTTCTCCGGGTTGAACTCCATCTGTCACTTCTCAGCCCACTTCTGCATCCTATCAATGTCTCTCTGCAATCTTCGACAATCCTCTGCACTATCCACAACACCACCAACCTTTGTGTCCTCTGCAAACTTGCCAACCCACCCTTCTACCCCCACATCCAGGTTGTTAATAAAAATCACGAAAAGTAGAGGTTCCAGAACCGATCCTTGCAGGACACCACTAGACACAACCCTCCAATCTGAATGTACTCACTCCACCACGACCCTCTGCCTTCTGCAGGCAAGCCAATTCTGAATCCACCTGGTCAAACTTCCCTGGTTCCCATGCCTTCTGACTTTCTGAATAAGCCTACCATGTGGAACCTTGTCAAATGCCTTACTAAAATCCATGTAGATCTACTGCACTACCCTCATCTATATGCCTGGTCACCTCCTCAAAGAACTCTATCGGGCTTGTTAGACACGATCTGCCCTTCACAAAGCCATGCTGATTGTCCCTGATCAGACCATGATTCTCTAAATGCCCATAGATCCTATCTCTAAGAATCTTTTCCAACAGCTTTCCCACCACAGATGTAAGGCTCACTGGTCTATAATTACCCGGACTATCCCTACTACCTTTTTTGAACAAGGGGACAACATTCGCCTCCCTCCAATCCTCTGGTACCATTCCCGTGGACAACGAGGACATAAAGATCCTAGTCAGAGGCTCAGCAATCTCTTACCTCGCTTTGTGGAGCAGCCTGGGGAATACTCTGTCTGGCCCCGGGGAATTATCCGTCCTAATGTATTTTAACAACTCCCAACACCTCCTCTCCCTTAATATCAACATGCTCCAGAACATCAACCTCACTCATATTGTTCTCACAGTCATTACGTTCCCTCTCATTGGCGAATACCGAAGAGAAGTATTCGTTGAGGACCTTGCTCACTTCCACAGCCTCCAGGCACATCTTCCCACCTTTATCTCTAATCGGTCCTACCTTCACTCCTGTCATCCTTTTGTTCTTCACATAATTAAAGAATGCCTTGGGGTTTTCCTTTACCCTACTCACCAAGGCCTTCTCATGCCCCCTTCTTGCTCTTCTCAGCCCTTCTTAAGCTCCTTTCTTGCTTCCCTATATTCCTCAATAGACCCATCTGATCCTTGCTTCCTAAACCCTCATGTATGCTGCCTTCTTCCACCTGATAGATTTTCCACCTCACTTGTCACCCATGGTTCCTTCACCCTACCATTCTTTATCTTCCTCACCGGGACAAATTTATCCCTAACATCCTGTAAGAGATCCCTAAACATTGACCACATGTCCATAGTACATTTCCCTGCAAAAACATTATCCCAATTCACACCTGCAAGTTCTAGCCTTATAGCCTCATTATTTTTCCTTCCCCAATTAAAAATTTTCCTGTCCTCTCTGATTCTGTTCTTTTCCATGATAATGTTAAAGGCCAGGGAGCGGTGGTCACTGTCCCCCAGATGCTCACCCACCGAGAGATCTGTGACCTGATCCGGTTCGTTACCTAATACTAGATCTAGTATGGCATTCCCCCTAGTCGACCTGTCAACATACTGTGACAGGAATCCATCCTGGACGCACTTAACAAACTCTGCCCCATCTGAACCCTTGGAACTAATCAGGTGCCAATCAATATTAGGGAAGTTAAAATCACCTATGATAACAACCTTGTTATTTTTGCACCTTTCCAAAATCTGCCTCCCAATCTGCTCCTCTGTATCTCTGCTGCTACCGGGGGCCTATAGAATACTCCCAACAGAGTAACTGCTCCGTTCCTGTTTCTGACTTCTAGACATACTGACTCAAAAGAGGATCCTGCTATATTACCCACCCTTTCTGTAGCTGTAATAGTATCCCTGACCAGTAATGCCACCCCTCCTCCCCTTTCCCCCTCTCTATCTCTTTTAAAACACTTGGTTGGTGCAACTGTAACGAAACCCAATTTCCCTCAGGATCAATAAAGTATGTCTGTCTATCTATGAAATCCAGGAATATTGAGAATCCATTTCTGCCCTGGTGCCAGCCAAGTCTCTGTAATGGCCACGACATCATAATTCCATGTATGTATCCAAGCTCTCAGTTCATCACCTTTGTTCCTGATGCTTCTTGCATTGAAGTACACGCACTTTAGCCCTTCTACCTTACTACCTTTACACCCTTTATTCTGCTTCTCTTTCCTCAAAGCCTCTTTATATGTTAGATCTAGCTTTATTCCATGCACTATACTTGGCAGTTGTCGCATGACCTTTATCCTCCTCCACCTCACTATCTGCTCTAACACTCTGGTTCCCCTCGCCCTGCAAATCTAGTTTAACCCCCCTGGAGCAGCACTAGCAAACCTTCCGGCAAGGATGTTAGTCCCCTTCCAGTTCAGGTGCAACCTGTCCCGTCGAAACAGATCCCACCTTCCCTGCAACAAGGCCCAATTGTCCAGAAACATGAAGCCCTCCCTCCTGCACCAACTCCTTAGCCATGTATTTAGCTGCATTATCTTCCTATTTCTAGCCTTACGTGGCATGGATAGCAATCCTGAGATTGCAACCCTGAAGGTTCTGTCCTTCGACTTTGCACCTAACTCCCTAAACTCTCTTTGCAGAACCTCCTCCTCCTTCCTATCCTCGTCATTGGTCCCTACATGGACAACAACATCTGGCTGTTATCTGGTTGATATTATTAGACCAATAGTTCCTAAATTATCTGCTTAACTTTTGTCTCTTGAATTCTTTCCATCTTCCTTTCACTCTTGTGTTTGCTTTTTCCCCTGTGCTTTTTGTACATTCACATCAAAAACACAGGGAGATGAGAAATAGAATTAGGAATCAGCCTTTTGTGCCTACTCTGCCATTCAGTAAGATCAAAAATGAAATTTTACTGCACTATCCTGTATCCTTCGATTCTGAATCCTTTATATCCAAAAGTCTATTTCTCTTGGCTGTGAATGTACTTGGTGACTTTAAGGCAGAGGATTCCATGGATTTGCTGAAATTTCCCTTTATCACAGTCCTGTGTGGCTGATTCCTTCTTCTGAGACTTCCCCCTGATTCTTAACACCCCACCAAGAGCAACATGTCTACATTTGCACTATTAGACATTCTCAGAAATCTGTTTTGATGAACTAGTTTTCTAAACTAAAGAGAGTTTGGGGCCAGTCTGTTGAATCTCTCCATGGGGCAATTCCCTCACACAATAAATCATTTTATTTGCTGGCTGTTGAAGATTTTCTTTGATCGTTGCTATTACTGATTATCTGGACCTCGCTCCCTTTTCCACTGGGATTCCCCTTTCTCAGCCTGTTATCTGTCTTCTGTTCCTCGTCTTTGATTGTTATTCCTGCTCTTGTACACACTTATATCTGTATCTTTATCCCCTTTTAAAAGATGGAGCTGCAACTGAGATGTATCTCCATATCAGCATGGAACAACATCCTCCCACTATTCTTGAAGGTCTGGAATCACAAGGTATTCGTATATCCAACTTCCAGTGAAACATTAATTTTCAATTATTTGCACACTTATGGCAAGTTTAAAATTGTGAATGTTTGTATGTTCTGACCTGGTGTCTACCCCATGTCCTAGTTCTTTTTGCCAGTTGAAAAAGTGGTATTGACATCTTCAGCTTGTCAGCTACCGTACCTGAACAATGTCCATAGAACATAGTATAGCCAGTACAGGTCCTTCCACCCACAATGTTGTGCTGACCCATAAACCCTGCCTCCCATATAAACCCCCACCTGAAATTCCTCCATATACTTGTCTAGTAGTCTCTTAAATTTCACTAGTGTATCTGCCTCCACCACTGACTCAGGAAGTGCATTCCATGCACCAACCACTCTCTGAGTGAAAAATCTTCCTCTAATATCAGCCTTGAACTTCCCACCCCTTAGCTTAAAGCCATGTCCTCTTGTATTGATCAGTGGTGCCCTGGGAAAGAGGCGCTGGCTGTCCACTCTATCTATTCCTTTTAATATCTTGTATACCTCTATCATGTCTCCTCTCATCCTCCTTCTCTCCAAAGAGTAAAGCCCTAGCTCCCTTAATCTCTGATCATAATGCATACTCTCTAAACCAGGCAGCATCCTGGTAAATCCCCTCTGTACCCTTTCCAATGCTTCCACATCCTTCCTATAGTGAGCCGACCAGAACTGGACACAATACTCCAAGTGTGGCCTCACCGTTGTTTTATAGAGCTGCATCATTACCTCGCAACTCTTAAACTCTATCCCTCAACTTATGAAAGCTGACACCCCATAAGCTTTCTTAACTACCCTATCTACCTGTAAGGCAACTTTCAGGGATCTGTGGACATGTACCTCCAGATCCCACTGCTCCTCCACACTACCAGGTATCCTGCCATTTACTTTGTGCTGTGCCTTGGAGTTTATCTTTCCAAAGTGTACCACCTCACACTTCTCCAGGTTGAACTCCATTTGCCACTTCTCAGCCCACTTCTTCATCCTATCAATGTTTCACTGCAATCTTCGACAATCCTCTGCACTATCCACAACACCACCAACCTTTGTGTCGTCTGCAAGCTTGCCAACCCACCCTTCTACCTCTACATCCAGGTCGTTAATAAAAATCACGAAAAGTAGGGGTCCCAGAACCGATCCTTGTGGGACACCACTAGTCACAATCCAACAATCTGAATGTACTCGCTCCACCACGACCCTCTGCTTTCTGCAGGCAAGCCAATTCTGAATCCACCTGGCCAAACTTCCCTGGATCCCATGCCTTCTGACTTTCTGAATAAGCCTACCATGTGGAACCTTGTCAAATGCCTTGCTAAAATCCATGTAGATCACAGCTACTGCACTACCCTCATCTATATGCCTGGTCACCTCCTCAAAGAACTCTATCAGGCTTGTTAGACACAATCTTCCCTTCACAATGCCATGCTGACTGTCCCTGATCAGACCATGATTCTCTAAATGCCCATAGATCCTATCTCTAAGAATCCATGATGCCACATGCCTGGAATTGAGTGAAGTAACTATCTTGATGTTCTTTATGTGTGCTTAGATTGCCTTCTAGTAGAAGTCGCAAAAGTATTACAATGAACTTAGATTTTTTTCCTTGAGGAGAAGCGAGATCCAACCAGGATCCCTTCATGGGGTATTGCTGAAAGAATGGCTATAGCGGGTTTGAAAAAAAGAAGATAAAAAGAAGAAAAGAAAAAAGACAAAAAAGGAGATCAATTTTTTCCCTAACTTTAAATAACATTAATTCTGATAGTGCGTGCAGAGCAGCTGGGATAGACTTCATTCATTTGGGCAATGGAAGTTGAAGGTGGTTTGCAAAAGGAACAGAAAGCTTTGGCAAGCAGAGTTTTGAAGAAGCAATCTGATCCTACACATGACCTACGGATTCCCTTAAAAGCTGTGTCTCTGCTGTGGGTGGGGGCAAATGGATCACAAGGAGAAGTGGAACCCTAAAACCCAGCATATAATGTAACCAAATGACAGAAATCAGAACACTCACAACAGATGTCATACCATTTAGTAAGTATGGAAATTAAGTAACAAAATCACAGTACTGTGCAAAAGTCTTTGGCATATATATATAGATAGGTTGCGTAAGACTTTTCCACAGTACTGCAGTAGTTTTATGTATTGCACTGTATTGCTACCACAAAAAGTAAGAAATTTTATGACACATGTGAGTGATGATAAACCTGATTCTCATATGTTCTCTATTGTGAATGAGAGTGGGAAGTGGGCAGGAAAGGGAAACGGGAGGGGAGGGAAGCCCCAGAGAGACATTCTGCAATGATCAATAAACCAATTGTTTCGAATTAAATGACCTTGCCTGGTGTCTCAGGGTTGGGCATGGCTACACCCCCACCACCCCCTGACCCTGGCACGCCTTCTCTGCCACCTGTCCCCCACCCCTCCCGCGACAATTTGCCCTTGTTATTCCCAATGTCCTTTGTTCCCGCCTGATTTACAAACTCATTATCTGCTCCAAGTTGACAAATACAGTCCTGTGCAAAACTCGTAGGCGCCCTAGCTATATATACGTGCCTCAGGGTTTCACACAGTACTGTAAAAAGAACATTTGTTTGTTGTGTTTGAATTAGTTAACTCACTTGGGCAACCCAGTAGCATAGCAGATAGTGTGATGCTATTTCAGCTCAGTATATTCTGAAGATCGGAGTTCAATTCTGGCGCCATTCTGTAAGGAGTCTCTGTACGTCCTCCCTGTGGAATGTGTAGGTTTTCCCCAGCTGCTTCAGTTTCCTCCCACAGTCCAAAGACATACCGGTAGGTTAATGGTCATTGTAAACTGTCCTGTTGGGGTCACTTGGGTTGTGGGCTTGCTGAGGCAACATGGCTCAAAGGGCCATAAGGCCGACTCCTCATTGTATCACCAAATAAATCTCACCTAATAATATTTGATAAGAGTTTTCTACCGCCAAGTGTACACATAATTTTACTCTGAATGGATGTCAAATGCATCCTTTTCTTAATGTGTTCTTGTTCTGCTTTTATTGTTTTAAGTGTTTTTTAAAGAAAATTTGGCATAAGTAAATTACTCTGTTTGAAACCTGCACCTCTCATTATATCATCCATGTTTTCTCCCAGAGACATAGATGTCTAACAAGACATTTCACTTTAAATGTGTGTACGGTTGATAACTGGGAAAGCAAACATTCAGTAGTCGGGCAGCTTCTGATATCTTTCACATAAAGCACTAACTTTCTATTTTTCCCACAGTTGCTGCCCAACGTGGTGAATGTTAGTATTGTTCACTAATATATCAGTGGCATCATCACAAGCAACGTCCCAAAGATTTGCTAGTGCACTTGTGTATTGCATCCATTAATTAACATATAGTTGCTTCAATATTCGGAAAAACTTCCATATTTCCTCACAGATCAATGCTTTATGGATGCTCAACAATTCCATTCCCACCCCTAATTCATTTCCTTGTCGTCAGTTCTCTTTCACATACACGGCTGCTGTGCCATGTATTTGGGTTCTAATAATAATACAAATATACAGTACAGGTGTATTGTACTGGACAATTCAAAGAATGAGGGATAAAAATTAGATGAAAATAGGCATCAGCTAAACCCTCAGCACAGAAATCGGCCCTTTCAGCCCACCTCATCCACACTGACTGAGATGCTTATCTACAGTAATTCCATTTGCACATCATTGGCTGGTCCCCCTGTACAGGCTTGCTTTTCAAGTATCTGTCCATATGCTTTCTAAATGTTGTAATTTTATCTGATTCCACTGTGTTTTTGTTGTATGTCATTGGTCTGTCTCCACTTGTGTAACTTGATCTAATGGGTACATCTTGTAACCTGGCAATTCCCAGATTTTACGTGCTTTGGGAGTGCTCTCATTCTTTAACTGTCTCATTTCATTGTTTTCCTTCTTATTTTTCTCTTTCGTCCTCACGGCCCCAGTGAACCATTTGGCCTGATCACCTCTACAATTTATCACCATTGCAACCCTGGCCTATCAGCGATATTCCCTCTGTCCTGTCCTCCTTGTCACACATTTTCTGCAACTTAAAATTAACCTATTCCCTCTCTTCACACAGTTCTGACACATAAACTCTTTTTCTCTTTCCACAGGTGCTGCCTGAACTGCTGTGTATTTTCTATTTATAGATTGGGTCCCAGGCAGCTGAAAGCTTGACTAATGAATGTAGGACAACTGTGGAGGGAATCCATAAAAGAACAAAACATCAAGGAATATAGGATTCCCAGAGTGATGCAAGGCTGGAGGAGGTTACAGGGAGAGGAAAGTGCGAGGCTCACGGGATAGATTTAAAATAAAAATAAGATTTTTAGGGTAACACTTCAATATAGCCATAACCTTGGTGCTTAAACTGGAAGATGGCTTGCAAGACTGCTTGGGTAACCTGTTTCTTGAATAGCTGCATTGATTTGGCTTGTTGGTTAAAGTGTGGGTAATGTACCAATCATTCACAACACACTGGAAATTTCCATGCAGTTTTGTATGAGTTTGCAAATGTATCAGTATATTTAAAGGTTCTATTTCCTTTTCTTGCAGAACCAGAGAAGACAGACTGTTCAGATGATGTTGGCTTTGACACAGTGCTCACTGCAGGTTTACTATTTCTGAATTATCAGTATTCTGAAGCTTGTTCACTTTACATTTCTGTATCAGTAACCTAGCTCTTGCAACTTTAAAGGTGTACCTTTGGCATGAAGATCAGGCAAACTGATTCATACGGCTAGGATTCAGTGCCCAACTGATGTTGGACAGAGTAGTCTATAAAAAAAAAATCCCTCTTTTGAGTTAACTTTCATCTTTCTTTGGGTTAACTATTAAGATACATATTGCTATTACACTTTATTTTTGTGAAGATGTGTCCAAAGCTCCCTTGAGTGGGAAAATTAAATGTCCCCACTGATTCTTGGGAATTCCTGGCCCATGACTTTTCAAAATGGAGGAGGAACACTTGGGATGACATTATCCATGCATCAAGCGCATACAGAGCTTCTGTGTAAAAGCTGGAAGAAGTGCAACCACCTCAAAATGTACTCATACACCAGCTCAGGAGATGCTAATTGGGCAGGTGTAGGGTAGCCGTGAGTAGAGTCTGTGGAAGAGTCAGCAATTCCCACAGTGGCCTCATCAGTCACCTCAGAAACCACAAATCAGGAGTCAAGCAAATCATCCTTGATCTTAAAGGTCTGCCTTTAAAATCATAAGTCATTGATAAACTAGCAGTTGAATATTTCTGTATTATTGGCATTAACTGATATGATTTGTCTTAACTTGGTTATTAAGTAACTCCTTATCCAATAAATCATACAGCTAGTAGTTTCATGAAAATGAGTTTTTCTCAAAAGGTGAGTGACTCTTGTGACATAGTTCATGTTCAGGAACTAAAGAGGTTTCAGATAAATGGTTCTTCATGAGAACAACTTCTGGAATTATATGTTTGCAATCTGCTTTCAGATGGGAACCAGGCTGAAGATGACAAAGAACTTGTGGCATCACTTGAGAGTCCTGCAGATGAAGGTAGTATTCCTAAAAGTTAACCTGTACACAACATCCCAGTTGACCATTACCAAGATTTGCCCCACCATCCCAAGGACAAAGGACAAAGCACAGCCATTGTTGTGACTTTTAGTTTTTCTCAAACTATTTCAGGTCTTCCAATGTAAGCATTTTTGTTTTGTTTCCCTATTTCTCTCAATAAAATTCTGTGAATGAATGCAACCAGTTCAAGAAGGTGCCATGTCCTCAATCACTTTTAATGTCAAAAATAACCATTGTTGTGTACAGATCGACTTGAATTAGTAAATTGTGGTGTCATTCTTTCTAATCCAGTTGCAGAGAAATTGAGTAAGATAGTGTAAACCAAGATTTGTGAATACTTTATTGTTGATCCTCTGCTAGTTAAGCTCCCTTATGTTGTATAACCTATGTCTTCTCAATAAAGCCTGTGCTTTGTCCTTTCTCCTTTGGGATGGTGGGGTGGTGGTGGGAGATTAAATCTGAGATCCTGGAAAACATTGCAGGTCAAAGGTTTGAGAAGGTGTTGCCAGACAAATGTGTGGTATAGTGGATCCCCTATTTTTTTTGATAACTACCCATGTGTTCTTTTTCCATCAACACATGTAATTAATGCATTAAGAATAGTCGGGTTCATTTGTAATTAGATTTCCAATGGAAGTTTAAACTGATTAATTGACAGGTTTAGTTTTCATGCACTTTCCAGATCTGTGGTCCAGTTATCTACCTGATCCTGAGCCAAGAAAGTAGCATCTGAATGGTTCTCCACTTACGGTTAATAAATACTTTTTCTGAGAGGGTTAATGAAGAGTTTAATTCAAAGGTAAATCTATACTACTTGGCAACACACATGAAATGCTGGGGGAGCTCAGCAGGCCAGACAGCATCTGTGGAAGAAAGTACAGTCAATGTTTCAGGCCAAGACCCTTCGGTAGGACTGGAGAAAAAAAGCTGAGGAGTAGATTTAAAAGGTGGGGAGAGGGGAGAGAGAAACACCAGGTGATAGGTAAAACCTGAAGGGGGAGGGCTGAAGTAAAGAGCTGGGAAGATGATTGGTGAAAGAGGTACAGGGCGGGGGAGAAGGGGGAGTCTGATAGGAGAGAACAGAAGGCCATGGAAGAAAGAAAAGTGGGGAGCAGCACTAGAGGGAGGTGGAAGGAGATAAGGTAAGAGAGGGAAAAGGGGATGGGAAATGGAGAAGGGGGGGTTGGGGGAATTACCAGAAGATCGAGAAATCGATGTTCATACCAGGTTGGAGGCTACCCAGACAGAATATAAGGTGTTGTTCCTCTAACCTGAGTGTGGCCTCATCACGACAGTGGAGGAGACCATGGATAGACATATCGGAATGGGAATGTGAAGTGGAATTAAAATGGGTGGCCGCTGGGAGATCCTGCTTTTTCTGGTGGATGGAGCATAGGAGTTTGGTGAGGTGGTCTTCCTAAACTTGTTGAGTCTTACCGATATACAGGAGGCCACACTGGGAGCACTGGACACAGTCGATGTCCCCAACAGACTCACAGGTGAAGTGTAACTTCACCTAGAAAGTCTGTTTGGGGCCCTGAATGGTAGTGAGGGAGGAGGTGTAGGGGCAGGTGTTGCATTTGTTCCGCTTGCAAGAATAAGTGCCATGAGGGAGATCAGTGGGGAGGGACAAATGGGGAGGGAGTCGCGTAGGGAGTGATCCCTGTGGAAAGCAGAAAGTGGGGGGGAGGGAAAGATGTGCTTGGTGGTGGGATTCCATTGGAGATGGCGGAAGTTGCGGAGAATTATGTGCTGGATGTGGAGGCTGGTAGGGTGGTAGGTTCCTGTTAGAAATGGCGGAAGTCGTGGAGAATTATGTGCTAGATGTGGAGGCTGTTTCCCCATTGGAGATGGTGGAAGATCTATACTACCTGGATTACTTTTTAAGAGCTTTTTAAAATTTAAGCTGGTTATAGTAGGGGAGCTCAGTGCCAGGTGTTCTTCAGCCTGCAGTAATGTGGGAATTAAAAGATACTCCTGATAGTATCTTTGCGGGGGGCTTTATTAGAACATTAGCGTGTGTTTAAACTAATTTAACAGGGAAACGAGACATAAAAGAGAGGTACAGTAGCAGATGAGAAATATACAACTACAGAAGGAAAATGATGTCTATAGACATATGGAAGAAATGCAGGATTGGTTTGGATCTATTTTCAGTCAAAGGAGTCTGTTGAGTATGGCTGGAGAATGAAGTAGTGATTAACATCTGAAAATATGGTATTGCTGTCAGAGAGACATGATTGAAAGAAGGACAGGTCTGGCAACACAACATTCCACAACTAGAAACTTTAGATCTGACATAGGGATGGCAAATGAGGGAGTGAAATTGCATTATTAATCAACCATTCAATATTGTTGTAAAGAGGGAAGATATCCAAGCTTAGAAATGAAAAGTAGGTGATCACTTTACTGTGAGTGTAAAACAATCTCCAAATCGTCAACAGGAAAAGGAAGTATAGGCAAATTATATAGAAGTGGAAAACTAATAACGTAATAGGAGTAGATAGTTTCAACTTTCTGCAGTAGTGATTTGAGGTGCTTTAATGTGAAGTGCTTAAAGAAACAGCAATTTTTACAATACAGCCAGGAGAACCTTTTGAGCCAGAACGTGGATACTCCAATGAGAAAAGGGGCAAAAATAGATTTAAAAAATCTTAGGGAATGTAGCAGAGCATATGGAGGGAGTGAAAATAGTTTTTTTTAAAACTGTAGGTACTGGAAATATAAACCATAAAGAAAATGGTGGAAATATTCTGCGGGTCAGCCTGCATCTTTGGCAAGAGCAACAGAATAAATGTTTGGGGTCAGACTCTTTGTTAGAACTGAAAAAAGGAGACAAAAGTAGCTGAGAGAGGGGTTGGAGCGTGTTGGGGAGTGAACAGGAGCCGTTAAAGAATGAGAACAGAGACAAAAGAACATAGACTCTTGTGGGAGTTATGGAATGCAGAGGAGGAGAACAGGACAGGCAGATCAGGCTGGGCATGTCCTCTATTCTGAGAAAGCAAGGGAGGGGCAAAAAGAAACCAGAGTGATAAAATATCACAGTTGTGGTAAGGGTAGAGAATGGATAGTAGTGATCCCTCTAATGCAGGCCTTCACAACTGGGGTCTGCAGACCCTTCGGTCATGGCAGAAAAAAACACTGGGAACCCCTGCTGTAATGAGAAGTGAAGTACTTAATTTAATTTAGAGGTCAAAAGCGGGGACACAACATGGTAATGGCATGTAAAATTAAAGATTCTAAGAGCACAAGGGTATCCTGAGAAATTAAAAGGGTAATTAGGGAGAAAAGAGGCAAATTGTGATTGAAGCCTGAAGCAATGGTTAACATCTTAAGTAGTTTTAATCTGTGTTCAATCTGGAGAATGACATTGTAGTTGGAGATTCAGGAAGAGTGGTGAATTTTTTTTACTCTGAATTTTGTCGATAAAGATGATGTTTTAGCTCACTTAAAAGTGATAAATTCTTGGGGCCTAGCATGGGGTGACAAGGGAGGAAAAATGCCAAATGATTGGAAGATAGTGAATATGATACCTTCATTCGAGCAGGGCATCAGGGAAAAGCCAGCTGGCTCTGGCCTGTAAATCTAACGTTGGTAATGAAATTATAGGAAAAATTCTGAGGGGCTGGTTTATTCTGCTCTAGGAATCAGTAATTGATCTGGGATAGTCAGCATGGCTTTTAGGGGAGATGCTGTGTGATTAGTTTGATTGATGCACTTAGTCACTTCCTTGAAAAATTCACAGAAGATAGTGAGGTTGATGAAGTTTACGTGGAACTCAACAAGGCCTTTGAGAAAGTCCCACGTAGCATACTGGTCCAAAAGGTAAGAGTCAATGGGACACAGGGCACTTTGATAAAACGGATCTAAAATTGGTTTGGTAAGGAGAGACCAGAGGTAATGGTAGAGGCTTACTTTTGCAGTTGTAAGTTTGTGATCCTTAATGTTTGATCTATATACTAATGATCTAGATATACAGGAGATATGATCAACTTGTTCACAGGTGAAACTGGTGATGATGTGATGATGAATACGGTGGTCTTCAGTCACAGAATGATATTCATGAGTTGGTTAGATGGGTAAAGAAATGGCAGGTGGAATTTAATTTTGAAAAATGTATGATAGGCATTTGGGAGGATTAGTTATCTCAAAAATGATCCTTGAAGTGCTAAGGGACAGTTTATTTATTTATTTATTTTTATTTATTGAGATAGAGCGTGGAATAGGCCATTCCAGCCTTTGAGCTGCACTGCCCAGCAATCCTGGGGTTTAATCTTCGCCTAATCATGGGACAATCTTCAATGACCAAGTAACCTACCACAGTCTTTGGACTGTGGAGGGAAACCAGAGCACCAGAAGAAACTCACGCATTCACGGGGAGAATATACAGATTCCATGGGAATTGCCCTGGGTCTCTGGTACTGTAAAGCACTGTGCTAACTACTATGCCACCATGCTGCTGGATCACTGAATGCAGCAGCACAGATAAGCTAGTTATAAAGTAACATGGGTTGGCGCGTGGCCAAGTGGTTAAGGCGTCAGTCTAATGATCTGAAGGTCGCTAGTTCGAGCCTCAGCTGAGGCAGCGTGTTGTGTCCTTGAGCAAGGCACTTAACCACACATTGCTCTGCGACGATACTGGTGCCAAGCTGTATCGGCCCTAGTGCCCTTCCCTTGGACAACATCGGTGGTTTGGAGAGGGGAGACTTGCAGCATGGGCAACTGCCGGTCTTCCATACAACCTCGCCCAGGTCTGCGCCCTGGAAACCTTCTAAGGCGCAAATCCATGGTCTCACAAGACTAACGGATGCCTATAAAAGTAACATGGGACATTCGTCTTCATTAGGCAAGGCATGGAATATAGGAGTGGGAAGCTTATGGTCCAGTTATATAAAACATTATTTTGGGCATAACCAGTCAGTACGTTGTAGGGAGAATGTAATTGACCATTGTTGCCTGGAATAGAATGTTTTAATTACGAGGAGACATTGGATATTCTGGGTTTGTTTTCCTTGGCATTGAGAAGGTTAAAGGAGCTGATTGAGAAGCACAAAATTATGAATGGCATTGATAAGCTTGATGGTCAGAAACTTTGCCCCTTAGCTGCGGTATTTATAACCAGCGCGCAACGGTTTAGGGTCGGGGATAGGAGATTCAGGTGGAAATTGACAAAGAATTTTGTTTTTACCCAGGGGATCATTGAAACCAAGAATTAATTAATGGAGGCAGGTTCCTTCACAGCATTTAAGAAATGTCAAGTCATGCACTTGAAATGTCTATGCACAGAAGGGGACCGAGTGCTGAGAAATGGGTTATACGATAGAGCCTTTGATTCACTATGTCTGTATCTGTTTCAATGCTTTATGACTATGATTCTAATTGTGGTCCTTTTCCAGATGCTGTTGCAGAATCTGAGATGGAGTTTGACAGAGTACAGGACTTTTCCGGGCCAACTATGTTTTCTGGTATTAAATGTTTTACTTTTTTTGTGTGAAATAACAATGTTCTATTTTACTGTTACTAGGTCTATGCGTAAAGTCAGATAGTTGGGAACAGACATCAGATAATTGCTGCACAGTCTTGGGAGTTATTTATTTTCAAATGTGCATATTGAAAGTAGTCCAAGTCTATGATCTTTTTGGTTGGTGGTGGGGGAAGGTGGTGGAGAAATGGGTGAAAAGGACTTTTTATGTTTGTGTGAGAGAGAAGGATTTCCTCGCACTCAACTCAAGTATGCTCTGTCTCAGTTCTGTGCTGAAGCATACAACCTTCTTCTGTTCTATATTCGGCCTAAAATAGTACTGATTATCGTTAATCTACAGCATGGGTTGTGCCATCAATTTAGTTAGAATATTTCTCATTTTATTCTGTCTTTATATTCAAGGGATTTCTTGCTCTTGTCCTTTAGCTATAATGCCAAGGTTAGTTGCATTCAGGATCTGTCGAATTATGTGTAGAATGATTTAACAAGCGTGGAGCAATTCAAAAAACCCTACAATTAGCAGGAAAGATGTTATTACTTGAATACTTCCATAATCCATATGTTATTTTGTCCCTAAGAATGAGGGGAAGCTGTGTGAGAGGCTACACAAGTTGATGATTTAATTGTGTAGGTTGCCTGATCAGATGGGTTTTGTCATTTACTTCTAATAAATTAATAAAAAAATACTTGTACTGTACTTTGGGAAATGTAGAAGCTGCTGATTAATTTGTTGGGAAATAATATATTAAACCAGAGAGCTTCAATTGTGTGTCACCTTCTCTATGGTAATATGCTAGAAATATATTTGTTTCATAGAAATGCTTCTCTTTTTCTGTGTTCAGATACTGCTACAGTGAGGAGTCTATGTTAGCTACACAGCAGTTTGAGAATTTAGCACAATGTACACCATAATACACTAGGTACACTGCGCTGCTCCATTCACTGACTGAGTGCAGATATCATTTAATATTCTCTAAAATAGAAACAAAGGAATGTAACATTTTGTGCATCGTGGAGGCGTGGCTGATGGATGAGATACCAGATCACGCCATCGAGCCCTCTGGATTCTCCCTGTTCCAGATGGACACATCAAAAAACCTCTCTGAGAAGAGTAAAGGAGGTGGGAGTATGCTTCATGATCAATAATGCCTGGTGCGACCCCTGGAATATGCATGCTATCAAATCCTTTTGTTCCCTGGATCTGGAGTACCTGGTGCTGCTGTCTAGACCTTTCTGGCTGCCTAGGGAGTTCACAGCTGTCATTATCACAGTTGTGTATATTCTGCTGCAGGCTGATACTGACCTGGCCCTCAAGGAACTGTATGAGACCATCAGCACCCTGGAATCTGCACACCCAGAGGCTGCCTTCATCGTTGCCAGTGACTTTAATAGAGCATTGCTGACTAAAGTCTCTCTGAAGTTTTGTCAACACATCCAGGTGAGCACATGGGGAGACAGCATACTCGACCACTGCTACTCTCCCTTCCGCAACACTTACAAAGCGCTCCTTCACCCCGATTTGGAAGATCAGATCACGCCTCCATTTTGCGGCCAAAGTACAGGCAGAAACGGAAACAAGAGGCGGCCATAGTTAAAGCCAAACACTGTTGGTCCAACCAATCGGCCTCCATGCTACAGGACTGCTTTGATGACATCGACTGGAATGTCTTCCATGATGAGGATGTCTCAGAATTCATGGATGGGGTCATGCGTTTCATCCAGAAGTGCATTGGGGATGTTGTCCCCCAGAAATTGGTCAGGGTCTATTCAAACCAGGAACCCTGGATCAACAGTTCCGTGTGAGCAGCACTTACCGTGCGACAGAGAGCTTACATTGCCGGTAATCAGCAGGAACTCAAGAAATGCAGCTACGATCTGTGCAAAGTCATCAAGGCAGCAAAACAGCGATACAAAGATAAGATTCAGACTCAACTCTCTATCAACAACACATGTAGTTTATGGCAAGGCCTGCAAACCATTACAGACTTCAAAGCTAGATGCAGTGGAGTTTCCAACATCACTGCCTCTCTCTGAGGCAAGCTAAATCTTTTTTACGCTCGATTCGATGTTGCCAATTGTGAGCCCTTGAGAAGACTTATAGCTGATGTGACCTGCACCTCGGTCATCTCTGAGGCTGAAGTATGCAGGTGTTTTTAACAAGTGGACAGTCGCATGGTTGTGGGACCGGACGGCATCCCAGGGCGGGTACTCAGGATGTGTGCGGTACAACTTGCAGGTGTGTTTACAGACATTTTTAATCTCTCCCTCTCCCAGTGCCCTCCTGCTTCAAAACATTCACCATTGTTCCTGTACCTAAAAAGACCAAGGTAACATGTCTGAATGACTGGCGTCCTGTCACACTTACCTCAATAATAAATAAATACTTTGAGAGGCTAGTCAAGGACTACATCTGCAGCGTGCTACCACCCACACTGGACCCCCTACAATTCGCCTACTGACACAACTGATCGACAGATGATGCAATAACCACAGCTCTTCAAACCCCGCCTTGCACGTCTAGAGAAGAGGGATGCTTATGTGAGAATGTTGTTCTTGGACTACAGTTCAGCATTCAACACCATAATTCCCTCCAGGCTTGACAAGAAAGCTTTGACCCTGCCTTGTGTTGCTGGATCCTGGACTTCCTGTCAGATCGCTGGCATGTGGTAAGAGTGGGCTCCCTCACCTCTGACCCTCAACACAGGTGCCCCTCAGGGTTGTGTACTAAGCCCCCACCTTTACTCTCTGTATACTCATGACTGTGTCGCCACCCACAGCTCCAGTTTGCTGATGACACTACACTGATTGGTCTAATCTCAAATAATAATGAGGCAGCCTACAGAGAAGAAGTCATCACCCTGACACAGTGGTATCAAAAAAACAACCTTTCCCTCAATGTCGCAAAAACGAGCTGATTGTGGATTACAGGAGGAACGGAGACAGGCTAGCTCCGATTGACATCAATGATCTAGGGTTGAGAGGGTGAACAACTGTAAATTCCTCAGCATAAACATCAAGGATTTCACATGGTTTGTACATACTGGCTGTTTGGTGAAAAAGGTGCAACAGCGCCTCTTTCACCTCAGACTGTTGAGGAAGTTTGGTATGGGCCCTCAAATCTTTAAGAACTTTCTACAGGGGCACAGTTGAGGGCATCCTGATTGGCTGCATCACTGCCTGGTATGGAAATTCCTTCATTTTCAGGACTCTACAGAGTGGTGCGGACAGCCCAGCGCATCTGTAGATGTGAACTTTGCACTATTCAGGACCTTTACAGAGACAGGTGCGTAAAAAGGTCCCGAAGGATCATTGGGGACCTGAGTCACCCCAACCACAAACTGTTCCAGCTGCTACCATCCAGGAAGCAGTACCACAGCATAAAAGCCAGGACCAACAGGCTCCGGGACAGCTTCTTCCACCAGGCCATCAGACTGATTAATTCACGCTGATACAATTGTATTTCTATGTTATATTGACTATCCTGTTGTACATACTATTTATTATAAATTACTATAAATTGCACATAGCACATTTAGACAGAGATATAACGTAAAGATTTTTAATCCTCATGTATATGAAGGATGTAAGCAAGAAAATCAATTCAATTCAATTGTTCCATGCATTAGCTACACTAAAACAAGTGTATTTAATATTGTTTAGAATCAGATTTATTGTCATTGTCTTTGATGTGATATTTCTAGTCTTGTGAGAACACTACGTGCAATGACATAAAATTACTGTAAATTACAAAACAAATAGTGCAAAAAAAAGGAACAAGAAGGTAATATTCATGTTTTGCTGTGCTCTAACTTCTATTTCTGTTTATTTTCTCCTTGTAGATGCTGATTGCCATCACTTGAACAAAAGAGAGCCACAAGACTATGTTGATGCAAAACAAAGTTCACAGTTTAGTGGGCTAAATACTTTTGGTAAGTTTGACAAGTTAAAATTAGTTTGCACGCCTATACTTTGCACCTTTCAGATGTTTTGAGATCATTGCTGTATTTATTATTACCATGGATGTAATTTTATCTATGAGCTTCACTTATGCATGGAATTTTATTGCAACCTGGTGTATATGACAATAAACTAATCTGAGTTTGACTTGAACTTACAATTTTGAGAGTTGTACGATTTGTTACTATCTTGTACTTGAATTCTTATTTGATTTAGCAATGTTACTTGTAGATTTGGTTTGCAAAATATACTACAGTTCTCAAGTGTCTGAAGAAGTCATCTTTGATATTTCCAGAGTGGAATTAATGGAGAGAGGGGACCCCTTACTGATCACCCTTTGACAACTCACTGAATAGCAAGAGCATACAGGCCATTGCTGTGGCTTCTGCTCACTCACATTGGGGTCAAAACACGTGCTGGCACTTGCTATCAAGGCTGCCTTGTAAGTTACCACCCTGGAGGCAAATTTTTGAAGGAAAATCATTTACAAGTTTGTGCTGCTGCCAAAAAGCAATGTGGATTTGATCCTGGCACCTTGTGTAGTTTGCCTGCTTCCAAGTGTCTGTATGGTTTCCACCTGGAGCTCTGGTTTTCTACTACACATCAAAGATGTGTTCCTAGATTAACTGGCTCCTGTAAATTACTCCCAGTATAGGAAGGTGAAAGAAAAATCAGGTGCATCGATGAGTATGTGAGGATAGGTGGAAGGGAATAAAATGGAGGAATGGCACTGACGAGTGTGCTCTCGGAGCTGGCATTAACTCAGTGGACCAAATGGTGTCTGAGTCATGAGTAGTTGTGAGAAAGTTGATCTTGCAGGAGCTAACTCATCTGGTTTAGGGTAGCTACAAGGAGATTAGTCTCAGCGTCCCTGGTTATTAAAGTTCGGGGTCATACAGGGAGTATTGTGAATATCAGGTGTGTATATGATTCGATGCATCCTTGATCTGTGGAGTCAAAAGAGCATATTGGTACTTTTAAGATTATCTTGCAAAGGTAACTGGAGGTGTTGAAAGTGAGCCATTGGAATATACTCTATTAAAGACAGCTGCAGGAAAAAGGATTCCATCCGATGTTAATAACAACCTGCAAATGAGCTCATTTTGGCCAAATTAAGAATAATTCTGTGCTTCAGTTATTCCCAAAACAGGGAGATGATATTACAGTCACAGATTGTAATAGTTATCAGTCTTCCAGATGGTCGCCTTTTAACAGCACAGAGAGTGATTTCAAAAGCCAAATGGAGTTTTTAGGTTGTTGAATATTTGAAAAAGTCCCTTTAAAATTCAATGTGTTGCAGTCTTTAATTTCTTCTTTCTATTTTTTCCCTTGTGTAGCTGATGCTCTCCCACACTCAAGCAAAAGGGAGCCCTGGGGTTTCACTGATACAAAGCATAGTTCACAGTTAACTAGGCCAAATGCTTCTGGTAAGTGGTTGAAGCAAATACAATTGCATTGTGTTTAACAGTTACAGGAGCAGGCAGGGAATGGAGGGAAATAGAACATACGCCAGCATGTGATTAGTTAGATTGGCATTGTGGTCAGCAGAGACATTATGGGACAAAGGGCCTGTTCCTGAGCTGTAATGTTCTTGGAGCAGTTGTGATCCGCTGTGTTACAGGTTGCCAGACGACTGGGACACTTTAATATTATTAAATATATTGGGAAAACACATTAAATTTTCATGTTTCGCAGTACCCCCCAATCTAATTTTCTGTTTATTTTTTTCACTTTTGTAGTTGGTGCCCACCAGCGCACAAGATACAGGGAGCACTGGAGTTTCACTGATACTAAACAAAGTTCACAGTTTAACAGGCCGAATGCTACTGGTAAGTTATAAGTATCTATTAAGCAGTGGTGCATTTGCATGGATTCTTCAGTGCTGGTATTCAAATTCTGGCTTGGTTACTTTTTGCTTTTGTATTTGGATTGCGAAATACTTCACAGTGCACAGGTATCTGGTGAATGCTATCTTTGGGCGGAGTGTAGCCAGTCAAAATCAGAGTTGATTGTTTTCAATGGACACAGTTTGGATTCTCTCACACACTGACATTTCCCAGAGTGTTTTTAGCACAACGGGAAGAAGAAACATGCTCTAGCCTTGACTTCCGGTCTGTCCCTCGATTTCAAAGTTGACAGTGGTCAACTAGCACTTAAATTCCCTGCGTTGTCCAGACTTATGTCCTCTGGAGTTTCAGCAGGTTGTGGAAGCTTAAATGAGTTTGGAATTGCTGTGTCACCTGCTGTTCCAGCAGAGGTTCAACGTACCATAAGACATAGGAACAGAATTAGACCATTTGCCCCACCAGGTCTGTCCCACTGTTCAATCATGGCTGATTTATTTTCCCATTGTACATGGTCTGACAACATATGAAAAGTTTCAAGAGGGACAATCATACAACATAGTGCCTGTCCTGTCCTTTTTGGAAACTATTCATTGTAGAATTTTCCAACCTTGTTTAAGTTAAACATGACAAATTAACTTTCTCAAATGCCTCTGCAAACCACCAAACCTGTATCTACTGACAATGCAATAACCAATTACACATCACCCGCAAATGGAAAAGTTGTTCAAACCTGGCAAAGTAAATCCACCATTTAATTGTTTGGAATTCTCAAGTGACTTGGCATCTAGATCATGGTCTCTTACAATTCATTGGTTTCAGTGGAAAATTATACTCTTGTAACATCACAGTCTCAGGTAAACTGGGAGTAATATCCAAGTCTAGAAAATCTGCCAACCTAGCAAAGTCCTCAGTATGCTGGATTACTGGACTTTTACTGAGTGTCCCCTTAAAATTGTTCAGTGGACTGAGACAGGAGGGTGAAACAATGGTGCAGCCAGCAGAGCTGCTGCCTTACAGCTCCAGTGACCACACTCAGTCCTGATCTCCTGTGCTGTCTGAATCTGTGGTTCCCTTCAGGATTCTGCAGATTGGTTCATTCATTAGATGATAAGGATAAATTTCTTTTCTCTGCTGCTACTTCATTAATCATTTGTTTTCCTTTTGATATTGGGTTTTATATAACTCTGATAAAGTGATTTCTTTGTCAATTAACTTGAGAATAGTGACTCCTTTGTTTCCCAATACATATGTGAATACCCTTAGTTGAATCAGAATGGAACTCAGAATGGATTTTAAAATATTTTTTGTTACAGAAGGCTCATTAGGATGTTATAGGATATGACTGGATATCCTCTGAGGAAATGTTGTGAAGGTTATAACTCTTTGGAATTGACAAGAATGTGGGAATATCTTCTGCTGGTTTCTTAAGGGGCAAAATGAGGGAGACGCTGAGAGGATGTTTCCCACATGGGAAAGTCCAAAACCAGCAGTTGGGCTCTCAGAATAAAGAGGATCCCTATTAAAGGCAGAGATCAGGAAGAATTCCTACTTTGAGGATTGAGAGTCTTTGGAACAACTTGCACAAGAGAGTCACAAAGCCAGAATGTGTGTACAGTATATTCAAAGCTGTGATAGACAGATTTCTTGTGATTAAGGGAATTAGTGGTCACAGGAAAAGAGACAAGGCATGAAGAGTTTCCAGTTAGCTATGACCAGGTGGATGACAAATTGGACCTCTTGGCCTCACAGTCTTATCCTGGCCTTGCACTGTATTTTGTCTTTAATTGTAACACTCGTTTTTGGGATTCTGTTATTGTATATTTTCCTGTACTGCCCTGATGCCCCAATGTGATGAAATGATCTACATGGGATAGCATGCAGAACAAAAGTTTTCACTGCTTTTTGGTACATGTGAGGATAATAAACCAATTGCCAAATTCATATAGGTGGCAGAGCAGGTTCAACAGGCTGAATGGCCTACTCCCGTTTTCACTTCTTGTGTCTTATAGATAGTGAGTTATTTGTGGAGGATGCTTTGCTATCCCTTAATTACTTTACCATTTCCTTTTTTTGAAGTGGTTAGTCATCAACGCTTCAGTTACACGAAGCCCCAGATTTACACTGACAGAAAGCAAAGTTCACAGTTTATCGGACCAAATGTTTCCGGTAAGTAACAAACTGTGAAAGTGCCAAGGTTGCATTGCTAATTCACAAAGACTTTTAAAATCTGAATTTATTAGATCTTCCTGAGTTTCCATTCACTTAGAAAAATGGATTACAAACACTATCTGCTGATGGAATGCAGCCTTGGATGGGCAGTGTTGGTCTCCTTCATACACTTCAGTTACAACAGAAAGACATTTCACAGATTTCACATATTCCCTCCACTCCATAGTGAGAGTTTGAAGGCTGTTGGTGTTCAGGGGATATGTGTATTCCTGTCAACAAACACTAAAAATTAATATGAAGATACAGCAAGGAAATGATGTCTTAGCCTGTTCTGCAAGAGGAGTTGAACATGACTGACAACTTGCTCGAGTTATTTTGGGTCCTATATATGACAGTGCATATGGAATATTGTCTACCGGTCTGGTCTCCTAACAGGAGATAATATTTGCAGTGTTGGGAGCACAAGAGTTCATGAAACTGATTTCTGAGATGGCAGATTTTTTGTGTGAGAAGGGATTAAATAGACTGTATCTAAACTTATAACAATATAAAAAAATAGGAACAGGAGACTAAAATCAGGCAAGATCCTCTTCCTCCAAACACTTTTTATTTCCCTTCCCTATCCCCTGACAAGTAGATCCTCTCCCAAATCAAGAATCGGGTTCAAAAAGGCAGCACTTGAGCAAGTAATAGCACTGTATTGTTATGGTGAGGTGTAATGCACATTAGGCTCATATACTGTATCTTAGTGATGTCACATTATCACATTAGCTATTTAATCTTTGAAGAAATGCCTTTGTGATATATTTAATGTTTATCCTTAAATCTGTAATCCCTTCTCTCTTATAGATGAGGGAGTCAAACATTCAGCACACAAGAATAAACTGAGTTAGAGTTCCATTATAACACAAAATACTAATGCATTAATAAAAGGCAGTGTGTTTTTCTCATGATTCAATTATATTTTAATTTCTTTTTCTTTGAGATGTGTGGATTTTTTTTCTTTTATGATGCATGAGGAACTATGGGCTTAAAGGGAGCTGTTTCTGCTAAGTGAGGATTCACAATGTGAATATACCAGATACCAGTGAGCAAGTATAGCCTCAGTTCTACATTTTACTTGGAGGAGTTGCAGTGCAATTGATAGTTAACACAAGAGATTCTACAGATGCTGAAAGAGCATAAAAGTGGGGGATGATGCACAGATGGAACCAGGTGAGGGAGGGGATAGAAAGGTGAAACAAGAGAGAAGAAAGAAGAAACCCAGAGGAATAGGAATGTTGGTGTCGAACAGATGGAAACCAGGTTTGAGGAAGGTGAAGAGAAAGTGAGACTTCAAAATGCTCTGCCTGTTAGATAGACAGATAAAAAGTTTGTTTAAAGAGAATTACTGTGCATGTAATTTAGGCCAACCTTAACATATTTGGGGATCTAGACATCACTGAGAAAGTCCATCCCTAATTACCCTTTAGAAGGAGTTGATGAGTCATCTCCTGTAACTATTCTTCCAGTGAATGTGATACCATAATGTTTCTGGGTGAGAGTTCCTGGATTTAGACCCATCAATGGTGAAGGAATTTCAATACAATTCCATGTTGCATTGAGAAGGCAGCTTAGATGGTTGTCCTACTGTTGTTGATCTACTCAAGCCACCCACAGGTTTGGGAAATGCTCTCTGAATAGATGAGGGAAGCAATTAGAGTTCATGATGAAGATGGTACATATTGGACCCATTGCATTGGCAGTGGAGGGAATGAATGTTTTGGATCATGATAGGGTATTAATTCAACAGGATGTTTTGTCCTGGATGATCTTACGCTTCTTAAATGTTGTTAGAAAAGTAATTTATCATGCTCCTGACTTGCGCATTATAAATGGTGGAAAGGCATTGAGGTATGAGGAAGTGACCTTGGAAAACATACATATTTTCAGAATTATATTTGCACATTGAAAATTAAATTCTGAGATGAGATTACATTGACTAGACTTGCATTTATTAAATATAGAAGATTAATTGATGATTTACCTGAGTTTGCTTAAGATACCTCATGTACTTTATCCTCCTCCGTTGTGGGCAGTCCCTCAGAATCAAGAATAATGTGTGTTCACTCAGATTTTGAAGGTTTTGAGGTGGCTTATGAGGCCCATATGGAAACAGCAGATAGTAAATAGGATGGGGCAGTTGATAGCCAACCGCGTTAGGGAAAAGGTAGTTTGCAAGTTGGTGCACTCCTTCTGCACATACACACAAATTGATTATTCTCATAGTATATGATGTCGAGATTAAGACCATAAGAGATAGAAGCAGAATTAAGCTATTTGGCCCATCGAGTCTACTCTGCCATTCCATTATGGCTGATCTATAATCCCTTTCAACCCCATTCTCCTGCCTTCTCCCCGTATCCTTTCACACCCTGACAACAAAAACTTATCAGCCTCTGCCTTAAATGTACTCAATGATTTGGCTTCCACAGCCACCTATGGCAATGAATTCCACAGATTCACCACCCTCCGGTTAAGGAAATGCCTCTTCATCTCTGTTCTAAATGGATGTTCCTCTATTCTGAGGCTATGCCCTCTGGTCTTAAGCTTCTCTCAATATAGGAAACATCTTCTCCACATCCACTCTATCTAGGCCTTTCAACATTTGATAGATATCAATGAAATCCTCACTCATTCTTCTAAATTCCAGTACTCACTGGTCGAGAGCCATCAAACGCTCCTCATATGATATCCTTTCATTCCCAGAACCATTCTCATGAATCTGCTCTGAAATCTCTCTAATGTCAGCACATCCTTTCGTAGATAAGGGCCCAGAACTGCTCACAATACTCCAAGTGAGGCCTCACCAGTGCCTTATAATGCCTTTACATTATGTCCTTGCTTTTATATTCTAGGCCACTTGAAATGAATGCTAGCATTGCATTTGTCCTTCTCAGCACTGACTCAACCTGTAAATTAACCTTTAGGGAATCCTGCATGAGGACTCCCGAGTCCCCTTGCACCTCTGATTTCTGAATTTTTCCCGTTTAGAAAATAGTCTATGCCTTTATTCTTTTTACCAAAGTGCATGACCATACAGTCCTTACACTACATTCCATTTCCACTTCTTTGCCCATTCTCCTAATCTGTCTAAGTCCTTCTGCAGGCTCTCTGCGTCCTCAGCACTACCTGCCCCTCTACCTATCCTTGTATCATCCACAAACTTAGCCACAAAGCCATCAATTCTGTCATCCAGATCATTGAAATATAACGTAAAAAGCAGTCCCAACACTGACACCTTTGGAGCACCATTAATCACTGGCAGCCAACAAGAAAAAGCTCCCTTTGTTCTCATTCTTTGCCTCCTGCCAATCAGCCAAGCTTCTATCCATGCTAGTATCTTTCCTGTAATACCATGGACTCTTATCTTGTTTAGCTGTCTTACATGAGGCACCTTGTCAAAGGCCTTCTGAAAATCCAAGTACATAGCATCCACTGATTCTATCTGCTCATTATTTCCTCAAAGATTTGTCAGGGAAGACTTTCCCTTAATTAAACCATGTTGACTTTGGCCTATTTTATTATGTGCCTTCAAGTATCTTGAGACTTCATCTTTAACAATCGGTTCTGATATCTTCCTAATCACTGAGGTCAGGCTAACTTCCCTATAATTTCCTTCCTTCTGCCTCTCTCCCTTCTTGAAGAGTGGAGTGACATTTTCAATTTTCTAGTCCTCTGGAACCATGCCAGAATCTAGTGATTCTTGAACGATCATTACTAATGCCTTCACAATCTCTTCAGCTACCTCTTTCAGAATCCTGGATGTAGTCCATTTGATCCAGGTGATTTAACTGCCTTCAGACCTTTCAGCTTCCCAAACACTTTCTCCCTAGCAATTTCACTCAATTCTGCACCCTGACACTATCAAACTCCAGCATACTGTTAGTGTCTTCTAACAGTGAAAACTGGCACAAAATACTTATTTAGGTTCTCCACTATTTCTTTGCCCCCATTACTACCTCCATGGTGTATTTTTCCAGCAGTCTGATATATACTCTCTCTCTCTCTTTTACTCTTTATTTATCTGGAAAAAAGTATTTCTTCTTTGATAGTATTGGCTAGCTTACCTTCATGTTTCATCTTTTCTCTCCATATGGCTTTTTCAGTAGTGTTACAAGAATCACCCCTTGTTATAATGATTAGTGAGGCACAGTGAATCTGTATTTACCGACAAGTAACTTTTATTGTCTCAACTAAAAAGCATGTGGGTTCACAAACTGGATCCCATTGGAATTCCCTGACCCTCCATGAGCAGTTAATGAAGAGAAAAGGTATTACCCAGGAAAGGAGTCTATGCTGACCAGGCGTCCCTCGTGGTACCGATCTCCACGAGTTCATGGGGTCCTCTTTATCCACAATGGTTGGTCTCTAATTGCTGGAGAGTTATTGCCCCTATGTATTTGGAGCTCCTGACTCTTCTCGTGTTCCTTAGCAGTTGAACTGGTGGATATCCATCCCATTGGCTCAATGTCACCTGACCTACTTGGGTTACCCTCTTACTGGTTCTTGTCCAGGGCTACAACTGACATTGTTCCATGGTTCTGTCCACCCCAGCCTTGTGTATTTGCATCTTCTAACTCTGACTGCTTCAAACCAGTTAGGCTATGTCCACACTAGACCGGATAATTTTGAAAACGAAGCTTTTTCTTTTCGTTTTGACCCTCCGTCCACATTGAAATGGTGTTTTCATCCCCCAAAAATGGAGCTTTTCTAAAACACTCTCCAGAGTGTGTAAATTTGAAAACGATTGTTGCACATTGTAGTGTGGACGGGGTAAACGGAGATATTTTAAAACGTTGTCATGACAACACCACAACAACAGTGCTTTTTCTGCTTCTGCTTGGTACTGCGCAAGCACTGCTGGACGGCTGTTATAACACGCAGTCGGTGTGAACGGCGTGAGAGTTAAATTGTAAAGTGAGCTTTTTTGACTAGATCCCCTAAATTGATTTGATTGAGTCTATCTTTAAAAATATTAATGTCAGAAATACTGTGCAGATCTGGCAGCAGAAGATTCCACTCTCTTGTTGATCTTGGGTAGAGGACAGCTTCATGCGTGTGTTGTTTACTTTATTGTCTACGTTAATAGCTTGTTTGGAGTTAAACATCTCCACTTTCTCCACTGCTTTGCTTGACTCCATTGTCTGTCTAAACGAAGAAGTCCAGTCTGCTTCTTCCAGCTGAGGTTTTCATTGTATTCCTCGAAGACATTGTTGAAAACTTTCTTTCGCTGTTGTTGTTGGTACTCTAGTTTTTGACCAATAGAAATAGCACAACGCCGCCACAGAAACGTAAATATTATACCGTTTCGTCTCCGCTTGTTTTCTGTAGATGTGTCTGCACATGCCCAGTAGGAGTAGATTTGCCCAAATATCCGTTTTAATATGGACAGAGATGTTTTGAAAAACGCCTAGTGTGGACGCCTGTCGTTTTTACTCGAAACCAGCGTTTTCAAAATTATCCGGTCTAATGTAGACGTAGCCTTAAATGAAGTGGCCCAGACAGAGACTAACGAGATTACAGACTGCTTCTTTGGTAGGTCTGGAACTTTACATAATAAATAGCTACTCATCTGAGAATGGTCTCAGGTTTAGCCGGCCGTTACCTGAAGCTCCTTGTGTCCACATTCAATTGCTCTGATTAGATTATCCAAGAGCAAGAGTCAGTTCAGAGCCCACAAAATGGGGGGGGGGGCTGTGGGGGAACAAAGACAACTGGTTCGTCTGCTTCCCTTGTCCTTGATTCATCAAATCCACTCATTGTAAAGTGTAGTTTCTTCTGGCCAGCAGTTGTCTTCTGTTAGTTTTTCAAAACAACCCAAATCTCTAATTACCCACTAATTTTTGCTATATTAGATGCTTTTATGGTTTTTTTGACTTCCCTTTTCAGGCATGGCTGTGTCATCCTGCCTGTATATCAGTGAGGCCTGACATAGCTTGAGAGACCTCTTCACTAAGCAGCTATGCTCCACCCCCAGAAAAAGTGGGGTCTCCCAGTGGTCACACATTTTAATTCCACTTCTTATTCTCACTCTGATATGTCTATCCATGACCTCCTTCTCTGTCATGACAAGACCACACTCAGGTTGGAGGAATAACACTTTGTATTCTGTTTGGGTAACCTCTAACATTGATTTCTCGACCTTCTGGTAATGTGTCTGCCCCCCCCCCCACCTTATCTCCTTGTCTGCCCATCGCTTCCCGCTGGTGCTCCTGCCCCCTTTTCTTCCATGGGCTTCTGTACTCTCCTATTAGTCTCCTCCTTTTCCAGCCCTGTGTCTCCTACCGATCAGCTTCCCAGCTCTTTACTTCACCCCTCCCCCTCCCAGTTTCACCTAACACCTTGTGTTTCTCCCTCCCCACCCCCCACCTTTAACTCTACTCCTCATCTTTTTTCCTCCAGTTCTGCTGAAGGGTCTTGGCCCAAAACGTCGACTTTATTCTTTTCCATAGATGCTGCCTGGCCTGCTGAGTTCCTCCAGCATTTTGTGTGTGTTGTTTAGAATACTTCTTCTTCTTTGGGATGTATCTATCCTGCACCTTTTCAATTTCTCCCAGAAATTCCAGCTTTTGCTACTCTGCCATCAACCCTGCTAGTGTCCCCTTCCAATCAATTTTGGCCAGCTCATCTCTCATGTCTGTGTAATTCCCTTTACTCCACTGTAGTACTAATAGATCTGACTTTAGCTTTTCCCTCTCAAATTTCAGGGTGCAATCTATCATATTATGATCACTGCTTCCAAAGAGTTCTTTTACCTTAAGTTCCCTAATCAAATCCAGATCATAAAACAACACCCAATCCAGAACAGCCTTTCCCTTAGTGGGCACAACCACAAGCTGTTCTAAATAGCATCTCATGGGCATTCTACAAATTCTGTCTCTCAAGATCCAACAACAATCTGATTTTCCCAAACTACCTGCATATTGAAATCCTCCATGACTAACATAACGTTGCCCTTTTGACATGTGTTTTCTATTTCCCATTGTAATATGTAGTCCACGTCCAGGCTACCTGTTCGGATGACTCTGTATAACTCCCATCAAGGTCTTTCTACCCTTGCAGTTTCCTAACTCTACCCAAAAGGATTCTATATCTTCCAGTCCCGTGTCACCTCTTTCTAAGGATTTCAATTCATTTTTTTACCAACAGTGGCACCCCACCCCATCTGTCTACCTGTCTGCCCTTTTGATACAATATGGATCCTTGGTTGAACTTCTTTCAACCACGACTCAGTGATGCCCACAACGTCAAACCTACTGTACCAAGATCTAACTGTGCTACAAGATCATCTACCTTATTTTGTATACTGTGTGCTTTTAAATATAACACCTTCAATCCTGTATTAATCACCCTTTTTGATTTTTGTCCCCATGTTACACTGCAACTCATCCCACTGACTGCAATTTTATCCCATCATCTGCCTGTACTTCCTGACGAGTCTCACTGCTCACTGCACGTAGTTATGTACCAACTGCCAAATTAGTTTAAACCCTCCCTAATAATTCTAGCAAACCAGCCCACAAGGATATTCGTCTCCCTTCAGTTCAGGTGTAGCCCGTCCCTTTTGTACAGATCATGCCTACCCTAGAAGAATTCCCAATGATCCAGAAATCTGAAGCCCTCCCCCGGCACCAGTTCCTCAGCCACGCATTCATCTGCCAAATTATCCTGTTCTTACCTTCACTAGCACATGGCACAGGCAGCAGTCTAGGAGGTCCTGTTTTTCAGCTTTCTACCTTGCTTCCTAAATTCTCTGTTCAGGACCTCCTCCCTTTTCCTACCTATGCCATTGGTGCCAATATGTACCAAGACTTTTGGCTGGTCACCCTCCCCTTTTAGAAATGTTCATATCATATATCAGTGAAAATCTAATTCTGATATGATTGAATGGTGATACTCAGCAACTTTCAGTGAACTGTGGACTTGGACAAGACTTCGCAGTACCTCAGTGTTATTAAGGAGTATACAATGAATTACATATTTTTTCTTTCATTCGATTTCCAAAGTGCAACACTTTACACTTAGCTAGATTCTGCCATGTCTGTGTCCACATTTGCAATAATTGATCCGTAGCTTTTTGTATTCTTTGATAATCCTTTACAATGTCTACATATCCACCAATATTTGTTTCATCTGTAAACTTGCTGATTCATCCATCTATATTTTCCTCCAGATCACTGATGTGTATCACTAACAAGGGTCCCAGCACCGATCCTTACAGACCACCACCAATCACGGACCTCCATTGGAATAACAGCCACCTGCCCGTACACTATTTCTCTTCTGCAGACAAGGACATTTTGAATCCAAATTTTGCAATTCACCTTGTATTCCATGCAGCTTTATCTTGGAATCAAACTACCAAGAGGGAATTTATCAAGTGGCTTACTGAAGTCCATTAAGATAATATCCACTGCCTTACCCTCATCAAGCGCCTTTGTCACTCCTCAAAATCTTGATCAAGTTTGTAGGAAATGACTTTGCAAAGCCATGCTGACTTCCCGAAGTAGGTCATGCCTTACAAAGTGTGCATTAATCCTATCCTTCAGTATTCTCTCCAAGGGCTTCCCTACCACTGCTATGAGGCTCACTGGCCTATAATTACCCCTATTTCCCTTCTTGAACAAGGGCAGAGCACTTCCTACACTGCAGTCTCCCGAGTTCTCACTTGCTGCTAGTGAGGTCACAAAGATCCTTGTCAAAACCCCTGCAATCTCCTCACTTGCTTCTTTCGATATTCTGTAATGTATTGGACATGCTTTTCAGATTAAGGCATAAATTTTCGAGCAACATAAAAAACAAGATTTTTTTACACAGTGAGTGGTAGATGCTTGGAATGGGTTACCAGGGTAATAGTGGAATAGGCACTTTAAGGAGCTTTTAGATACATGAACATGAAGGGAATGGATGAATATGGATGATAAACAGCAGGAGAGTATGCAGTATAAATCAGCATTAAGATCAGCACAACACCAGTCTTAAATGGCCTGTCAATATTGTACTGCTGTATCTTCTTTGAATTCCAGAGGTGAGAGCCTAGACTGCTGAAGTTCCTAGAATATCATAAGTGTGAAGACATGTACGGGACCAAGAACTCCAAAGTGCCATAAAACAGCTTTGCGTAGAAGTAATTCTAATTGTTTTCTTTTAAATATGTTATTTAATTTTGCCTATTGTATCCAAGACTGAGAATCTTCACTGCTGATCTATAAAAACATGTTTTGATGTGGTGTGAGGCATTGCAATCTATTTTTCCAGGAAGTACACACAAAGGGACTTATTTCACTCCTATCTTTCCTCAGGATCCAGGCTCCTTTTCTGGAAGTTTGCAATTACGCTAATTGGACTGATTGTAATTTTGAGCATCTTTGCATACTGGCATTGGACATCTGAAAGTACTGCTCATCAGTTGATAAAAGAGAGAGAGGTTTGCTTCCTCAAGAATTGGAACAAGATCCAGAACAGGTTCCCAAATCAATGTGAGGAACTATGGATACGCAGTGAGATTTTATTGAAGAATCATGCAGCCAAAGCAACACCCACTTGGCCTGCTGTACTAATATTTGCTGCTGCTCAGGATGCACAGAAAACCTTGCATTGTCTTGCACGTGAGGTCGCGGGGGCCTATGCCTCAGCCTTCAACTCTGGTGTGGTAGAAATTGATGGATCTGTACAGTACCTCAACAGCAATGAAATGAAGTTGGCCATGGACAGCCAGTTAATGTCTGAGTTTAATAAGGGAAGAAAGGCAGCAGTTATTTATCACTTTCAGGATCTGCCACTAGATTCTTCCCTTCTGTTCTACAAATACTGTGACCATGAAAATGCAGCCTTCAAGGACATCTCCATGTTGATCACAGTGACACTGGATAATTCAACACTGAAACCAGATTTGTCTCTTAAAACCACAGAAGAAATAGTGCACAACTTCCTCAAGAAGAAATTTTGCTCTGACACCCAGGCTGCACACCGTGAGGTGGCTGTAGACAAACTGAGTGGCCTGTGGAGCCGCATTGCCCATGTGGTGCTCCCAGTCAGGCCCGAAAATGAAATTGAAGCTAAGGGCTGTCCAGAGATTTAAAGAAATACACTTTTAGCACTACATTGCTAAAAATGTCTGGTTAGGTCAATTGTGGAGAATATTTTATAAATATTATCATAGATAGAATCTGGATCTTGTATTTTCTAGGGTTGGTGCAGAAAAATAATATATTTTGAAGCTCTGCTTATAAGAATTTGTATTATTATTACTACTGGTTTTTCTGTGTCCTCTTTAGCATATTGTTGTCACCTCTAACCCGAACTTGCGCAGCCAATTTATAGTGGCATGCAAAAGTTTGGGCACCCCGGTCAAAATTTCTGTTACTGTGAATAGTTAAGTGAGTAGAAGATGAACTGATCTCCAAAAGTCATAAAGTTAAAGATGAAACATTCTTTTCAACATTTTAAGCAAGATTAATGTATTATTTTTGTTCTGTACAATTTTAGAGTGAGAAAAAGGAGCACCATGCAAAAGTTTGGGCACCCCAAGAGATTTGAGCTCTCAGATAACTTTTACCAAGGTCTCAGACCTTAAGTAGCTTGTTAGGGCTATGGCTTGTTCACAGTCATCGTTAGGAAGGCCAGGTAATGCAAATTTCAAAGCTATAAATACCCTGATTCCTCTAACCTTGTCCCAACAATCGGCAGCCATGGGCTCCTCTAAGCAGCTCCCTAGCAGAATGAAAATTAAAATAAATGATGCCCACAAAGCAGGAGAAGGCTATAAGAAGATAGCAAAGCGTTTTCGGGTAGCCGTTTCCTCAGTTCATAATGTAATTAAGAAATGGCAGTTAACAGGAACGGTGGAGGTCTGGAAGACCAAGAAAACTTTCCGAGAGAGCTGCTCAAAAGAGAGCTGCTAGAAAGGCAAATCAAAACCCCTGTTTGACTGCAAAAGACCTTCAGGAAGATTTAGGAGTGGTGTGCACTGTTCTACTGTGCAGCGACACCTGCACAAATATGACCTTCATGGAGGAGTCATCAGAAGAAAAAGTTCCTGCGTCCTCACCACAAGATTTAGCGTCAGAAGTTTGCAAAGGAACGTCTAAACAAGCCTGATGCATTTTGGAAACAAGTCCTGTGGACTGATGAAGTTAAAATAAAACTTTTTTGGCCGCAATGAGCAAAGGTATGTTTGGAGAAAAAAGGGTGTAGAATTTCATGAAAAGAACACCTCTCCAACTGTTAAGCACAGGGGTGGATCGATCATGCTTTGAGCTTGTGTTGCAGCCAGTGGCACGGGGAACATTTCACTGGTAGAGAGAAGAATGAATTCAATTAAATACCAGCAAATTCTGGAAGCAAACATCACACTGTCTGTAAAAAAGCTGAAGATGAAAAGAGGATGGCTTCTACAACAGGATAATGATCCTAAACACACCTCAAAATCCACAATGGACTACCTCAAGAGGCGCAAGCTGAAGGTTTTGCCATGGGCCTCACAGTCCCCCGACCTAAACATCATTGAAAATCTGTGGATAGACCTCAAAAGAGCAGTGCATGCAAGACAGCCCAAGAATCTCACAGAACCAGAAGCCTTTTGCAAGGAAGAATGGGCAAATATCCCCCAAACAAGAATTGAAAGACTCTTAGCCAGCTACAGAAAGCATTTACAAGCTGTGATACTTGCCAAAGGGGGTGTTACTAAGTACTGACCATGCAGGGTGCCCAAACTTTTGCTTCAGGCCCTTTTCCTTTTTTGTTATTTTGAAACTGTACAAGTTGGAAATAAAAAAGTAACCTAGCTTAAAATATTAAAGAATTGTGTCATCTTTAACTTCATGCCTTTTGGAAATCAGTTCATTTTTTACTCGCTTAGCTATTCACAGTAACAGAAATTTTGACCAGGGGTGCCCAAACTTTTGCATGCCACTGTATATGAAAGATGCAATTTGAATGTTGGCTGTTGCACAACACTGTGTTATGCTGTGCGTTGCATAAAAGGAGAATCTGGCTGGATGGACTCCTGGAGCTTTCATTACTCTCACTGTTTGCTCCAACTGCCTCACCTCCAGCTATCGAACTATTAAAGTGTCTATTGTTACCGGTGGGAAAGTGAATTTTCATTCAGAGATGCATTTTCTTCAGAGCTTCAACATCTTTGTAATGAATAAACAAGTGTTTTGAGAGAATACTTTTAAAACCCTTTAGCTTTCTTTCTCTTTCATTCTAAGTGGTTAATAATTCACCAGAGATCAGTTATTAATCCAAACTATGTGCATAGCACCACTAATGTCCATACTTTGGTGAGAATAATCTGGGAGTGGAGGGTTGAGTTAATCAGCACCTTAGTAGTATCCTGGACAAGACTGAAAAGCAAACCTATTTGTGTAACCCCTTGACTGTAGTAATTCCATGTTCCACGGTAAAATTGGAGAGAAGATACCAGAAGAAGCTTGTTCACAGATAAATATTTGTGGGTTTGCTGGACCCAAATCTAATAAAAATCCAATTCAATTATTCCTGGTGCTATCTTGCATACTTCGATATTGTCATTGATAACCCATTCCATCAAAAGCGGCATCAACATTTTCTCAGCAAGCCGTTGGTGCTTTTATTCTGAAACCTATAGCAATGCTTTGAGTTGGGATTGTATATATTTTTATAAAGCTATTTTATGTATTTGTTACCCTGAGGAAGGTCCAAGATTTTCATCAAGTTGCATTTGATTAGAATTCATAATAAAAGCTTGTAGGAAACTTATGATTGACATTTTGTTCCTCTTTTGAAAACAAGTTTGATGAAAACACTACTTTTTTCCAATTTTTGTAGTGGAAATTTAAGTTCACACAGTGCCCTTGATTGAAGGCTGGGAAATGAAAGGAAGTTGTAGCAGCATGGAGATAAAATTGGCTAAGCAGCAAGAAACAGTGAATGGTTGTATATTAGATGGCGGAGAATTTGTACAGTGCAATTCTCTGCTCTCGCTCTCTCTTTCCATCTACTTATGTATATGTATCTATATCTCCAATAGGACTAGTGGATTAGCAAATTTCTGCACAACTGTATATTATTTGAATAATGCTAAACAAATTTTAGTTTTCTTTTTAAGCTGTTGCACAGTATTATAATAAATTTCCTCGATAAGTTTAAAGGGAATATGGGAAATGGGATGCTGGTCAGTTTAAAGACAGACACAAGCAAGACCCCTTAAAAGTTGGAAGGAGCATGGGACTTGGGCCCCTGTGAGCTGGAAAAGGACACATCAATCATTAACTAAGCCAGATACAGAACCATCAGGTTTTCTGAATGGTTGGATCAAGGACACCCGTACAGCTGCACATTAATGCAAATATATAATCGGCCAATCAAGTGGCAGCAACTCAATGAATAAAGGCATACAAACATGATCAAGAGGTTCAGTTGTTGTTCAGACCAAACATCAGAAAGACCATGGAATGATTGTTGGTGCCAGATGGGGTGGTTTCTCAGAAACCTCTGATCTCCTAAGATTTTCTCTAGAGTTTACAGAGACTGGAGCGAATAACCAAAAAAAAAATCCAGTGACTGGAGTTATGCTGGAAAAAAATGCCTTGTTAACGAGTGAGGTCAGAGAATGACCAGACTGGTTCAAGCTGACAGGAAGGTGATGTTAACCAAAATAACCACACATTACAACAGTGGTAAGCAAGCAGTAGAGCATCTCTGAATGCACCTTGAAGTGAGCTACAACAGCAGAAGGCTACAAACATAACCACTTTATTAGGTACAGGAGGTATTTCCTCTAATGAAAGATCTTTCTGCACCTTTCTCATTTTTCAAGGTTTAGCTTTAGTGTATGATTATTTCTGGAAAACCCTAAAATGTGTGAAGAGCGTCTGCAATATTCACATCCCAACCAATGTATACACTTGGAACACAACTTCTAAAGGTAGGTTGTCATTTCTCTTATAAATTATCTGGCTCTATGTATCAACCTGCTTTGCCATGTACTAGTTTTGATCTCTACTTGTCTCGGTCAGCTACAATGTAACATGATGAAGTTGTTAGCTGTTGAATGCAGATTTCAATCTGACTAATAGCTACTATTCAATCTCCATTTCAAGTTTTACTTCTGTAAATGAAACATTGGAGTTATTACTAAATTGACATTCAAACAATTATTAGCCCACTCTTTTAAGTTGATTAAGATGAAATTGTCACTTTTACTGTTTTTTTTCTATATAAGGACTGTCTTTATTAATTGTTGGGAATATTGCTTTCCATTCAGGTGCAAAAGAGAATTAGAATCAGCTTTATTACCATTGTCTTATATGAAGTGAAACTTGTTTTTGGCAGTGGTACAAAGCAAGTACAAAATTAAAATAAACTACTAAATAAATAGTGCAAAAAATGAATGTGCTAGTGTTTATGTGTTCATGGACTGTTTGGAAATCTGATGACAGAGGGGAGGAAGATGTTTCTGAATTGTTGGGTGGGGTCTTCAGGCTCCCCTACCTCCTCACTGGTAGTAATGAGGAGAGAACACGTCCCAGATGTTGAAGGTCCATAGTCATGGTGTCACCTTCTTGAGGCACCACTTGAAGGTATCTGTGATGGTAGTGAGGGTTGTAGCTGTGATGGATCTTGCTAAGTTTCTGACCCTTTGCAACCAGTTAGAAAGCTCACCACTGTACACATGCATAAAATTGGAAAGAATCTCCTATCAGCATTATTGTTATCCTTGTTGAACTATCTTCTCGTTTAATATTCTGATCACCTAAATCTTTAGTCACGTTCATTTTTAAAAATTATTCTTATTTTTTTTTATATATGTATCTGGTTTGAAGTGGCAGCTCCCTATACGATAATTTTAGCTGTTGGGATCTGAGGGTAGAACAGAAGGCAGAAATCAGAGATAGGATTCAGGCGAGGCAGTATTTAGGAAAGCATTTAAGGGTGCAAGTCTAAAACCAGTGCCCTAATCTTAAACAATGGGAAAGACGATAGGAGGACAAAGCAGGCAAAAATGGACTTGCGAAACTAATTTACAGGAGTAAAGCAGAGGACTTCTATTGCAATATCTCTTGGATCTATGCATAGGTATATTCCAATGAGAAAGAAGGGAGAAATCTGAAATGACCTTTACACTAAGGATTAAAAAAACAGTCCCAGGCAAAATAAAACGGTGAAAGAGGGCCAGGCCCTGGACTCTTAATAGATTGTATTCAATCCTGCAGATATACTAAATAGAATGGTTGTAGTTCACCAACAGTCCCCCTTCTGGAAAGTCCTGGAGGATAGGAAATCAGCGAATATAACTTGTGTAACAAGCAGAAGGGAGATAGAAAGCGGGATATTTTCACCTACCACCCCACTAGCCTCTGTGTCCAGCACATAATTCTCCATAACCTGCCATCTCCAAAGGGATCCCGCCATGAAGCACGTCTTTTCAATGCCCCTCCACTTTCTGCTTTCCACAGGGATCAGTTCCAATGCAACTCCCTCGTCCATTCGTCCCTCCCCACTGATCTCCCTCCTGGTACTTATCCTTGCAAGCAGAACAAGTGTCACACCTGCCCCTACACCTCCTCCCTCACTACCATTCAGGGCCTGAAACAGTCCTTCCAGGTGAGGTGACACCTTCACCTGTGAATTCATTGGGGTCATCAACTGTATCCAGGGATCCTGGTGTGGCCTCCATATATCCGTGAGACCCGATGTAGATTGGGAGATCGCTTCGTCGACCACCTACACTCTGTTGCCAGAAAAAGTGGGATCTCCCAGTAGCCACTCATTTCAATTCTACTTCCCATTCCCATTCCAACATGTCAGCCCATGACTACCGTGATGAGGCCCCAGTCAGGTTGGAAGAGTATCACCTTATATTCCATTTGGGTAGCCTCCAACCTGATGGCATGTACAGTGGTTTCTCAAACTTCTGGTAATTGCATCGCCCTCCTCTCCTTCACCATTCCCATTTCCCTCTCTGATCTCATCTCCTTACCTGCCCATCACCTCTCTCTGGTACTCCTCCCCCTTCCCTTTCTTCCATGGTTATCTCCCCTCTCTATTAGATTCCCTTTCTCCACCTCTTTCAACTTCCCAGCTCTTTCCTTCCCCACCCCTCCCCCTTTCTCAGCTTCACCTATCACCTGCCACCTTCTAACACTATTGTGCCAGAAATCCCAAACTTCTATTGGCACTCTTCATTAGTCCCTTGTGCTGTATACTTATTTTGTAATTTATACAGTAGTAATATTATGTCTTTGTATTGTTTCTACCAAACAACACACTTCATGTCATATAAGATAATGATAATAAACCTGATTGTGATTGCTCATGGAGTAGCACATACAGTTTGCACTTCTTATTTAAAATGTCCTGCCATTGAGGGTGTACAGAAGAAGTTCACAAGGCTGATACCGAGAATGCAGAGGTTAAGACCATAAGACATAGGAGCAAAATTAGGCCATTTGGCCCATTTCATCATGGCTGATTCGTTTCCCTCACAACCCCATTCTCCTGTCCTATACCCATAACTTTTCATGTACTGAGTAATCAAGAACCTATCAACCTCTGCCTTAAATACACTCAATGACTAGGCCTCCATAACAGCCTGTGGCAACAAATTCCACTGATTTACCACCCTCTGGTGAAAGAATTACCTCAACTCTGTTGTAAATGGGCATCCCTCTATTTTGAGGTTGTGGCCCTCTGTCCTAGGCTTCGCCACCAACGAAATAATCCTATTCACATCCACTCTAGGCCTTTCAAGATCCAATAGGTTTCAATGAGATTCCCCCTCATTCTTCTAAATTCTAGTGAGTACAGGCCCAAAGCCATCAATAGCTGCTCATATAATAACCCTTTCATTTCTGTGAATTATTCTTATGCACCTCCTCTGAACCTTCTCCAATATCAGCACATCCTTTCTTAAATAGGGGTCCCAAAACTGCTCACGATACTCCAAGTGAGGGCTCACCAGTGCCTTGCACAGCCTCAGCATTACATCTTTGCTTTTATATTCTAGTCCTCTTGAAATGAATGCTAACATTGCATTCGCCTTCCTCACCACCAATTCAAACTGCTAATTAACTTTTAGGGAATCCTGCACAAGGGCCCCAAAATCCCTTTGCACTTCGGATTTTTGAATTTTCTCCCAATTTAGAAAATAGTCTATGCTTTTCTTTCTTCTGTCAAAGTGCATGCCCATACACTTCCCAAGACTATATTCCATCTGCTACCTCTAGCCATTCTCCTGCTCCATCTAATTCCTTCTGCAGATTCCCTGCTTCCTTAACCTTATCTGCCCCCCACCTAGTTTTGTATCATTTGCAATCTTGGCCACAAAGTCATCAAATCCATCATCCAAATTGTTAACATACAACGACAAAGAAGCGGTCCCAACACAAACCCCTGATGGAATGCAACCCAGGGTACTGAAAGAAATAGCAGAGGTTGTAGTCGGGGCTTTGGTGATAATTTACCAAAATTTTCTGGACCCTAGGCAAGTCCTGGCAGATTGGAAGATGGTGAATGTCATGCCACTGTTCAAAAAATGATATAGGCAAAAGGCAGGTAACTATAGGCCAGTTAGTTTAACATCTGTAGTTGGGAAACTGCTTGAAGCTATCATTAAAGAACTAGCAAGGCATCTAGAAAGAAATGGATCCACCAGGCAGACGCAGCATGGATTCAACAAAGGCAGGTCCTGTTTGACAAACTTACTGGAGTTCTTTGAGGATGTAACAAGCGCAGTGGATGGAGGGGAACAGATGGATGTTATTTACTTGGATTTGCAGAAGGCTTTTGATAAGATGCCACATAAAAGACTTATCCATAAGTTGGGCATAGAGTTGGGGTGATCTATTAACGTTGCTAAAGAATTGGTTAACTAATAGAAAGCAGAGTTGGGATACATGGGTGTTACTCTGGTTGGCAATCAGTGGTGAGCGGTCTGCTGCTGGGGTTGGTGCTGGACCTGCAACTGTTCACGATATACATTAACGATCTGGAAGAGGAGACCGAGTGTAGTGCATCTAAGTTTGCTGATGATACTAAATTGAGTGGAAAAGCAAATTGTGCAGAGGATACAAAGAGTCTGCAGAGAGATATAGATAGGTTTAGTGAGTGGGCAAGGGTCTGGCAGATGGAGTACAATGATAGTAAATGCGAGGTCATCCATTTTGGAAGGAAAAATGGAAGAGCAGATTATTATTTAAATGGTAAAAGATTGCAGCATGCTGCTGTGCCGAAGGACTTGGGAGTGTTCGCTCATGAATTGCAAAAGGTTGGTTTGCAGGTGCAGCAGGCTATCAAGAAGGCAAATGGAATGTTGGCCTTCAGTGCTAGAAGGATTGAGCAGGAAGATTATGCTACAACTGTATAGGGTACTTGTGAGGCCACATGTGGAGTACTGCATGCACTTTTAGTCTCCTTATTTGAGGAAGGATATACTGGCTTTGGAGGCAGTGCAGAGGAGGTTAACTAGGTTGATTCCAGAGCTGAGGGGGTTAGACTATGAGGAGAGATTCAGTCACCTGGGACCATACTCAATGGAATTCAGAAGGATGAGGGGAGATCTTATAGAAACATATAAAATTATGAATGGGGTAGATAAGATAGAGGCAGGAAAGTTGTTTCCACTGCTAGGTGAGACTAGAATGAGGGGACATAGCCTCAAGATTTGGGGGAATAAATTTAGGATGGAGGTGAGAAGAAACTGCTTTTCCCAAAGAGTGGTGAATCTGTGGAATTCTCTGCCCAATGAAGCAGTGGAGGCTACCTCAGTAAATATATTTAAGACAAGGTTGGGTAGATTTTTGCACAGTAGGGGAATTAATGGTGGAGATGAGTCTATTGTCAGATCAGCTATGATCTTATTGAATGGCGGAGCAGGCTCGACAGGCCAGATGGCCTACTCCTGCTCCTATTTTAATCTTCCTATGGAACACCACTAGTTACTGGCAGCTAATCCAAAAAGGATCCCTTTACTCCCACTCTTTGCCTGCTACCAATCAGTCAATCCTCTATCCATGCTAGTATCATTCCTGTAATGCCCTGAGCTCTTATCTTGTTTAGAAGCCTCATGTGGCACCTTGTCAAAAGCTTTCTGAAAATCCAAGTACACAACATCCATTGATTCTCCTTTGTCTGTCATAGAAACATAGAAAACCTACAGCACAATACAGGCCCTTTGGCTCACAAAGTTGTGCCAAACATGTCCCTACCCTGGAAATTACTAGGCTTACCCATAGCTCTCTATTTTTCTAAGCTCCATGTACCTATCCAAAAGTCTCTTAAAAGACCCTATCATGTCCGCCTCCACCACCGTTGCCGGCAGCCCATTCCACGCACTAACCACTGAGTAAAAAACTTACCCCTGACATCTCCTCTGTACCTACTCCCCAGCACCTTAAACCCATGTCCTCTTATGGCAACCATTTCAGCCCAGGGAAAAAGCCTCTGACTATTCACATAGTCAATGCCTCTCATCATCTTATACACCTCTCATCCTCCGTCGCTCCAAGGAGAAAAGATCAAGTTCACTCAACCTATTCTCATAAGGCATGCTCCCCAATCCAGGCAACATCCTTGTAAATCTCCTCTGCACCCTTTCTATGGCTTCCACATCCTTTCTGTGGTGAGGCGACCAGAACTGAGCACAATACTCCAAATGGGGTCTGACCAGGGTCCTATATAGCTGCAACATCACCTCTCGGGTCCTAAATTCAATTCCACGATTGATGAAGGCCAACACACAGTACGCCTTCTTAACCACAGAGTGAACCTGTGCAGCTGCTTTGAGCATCCTATGGACTTGGACCCCAAGATCCCTCTGATCCTCCACACTGCCAAGAGTCTTACCATTAATACTATATTCTGCCATCATATTTGATCTACCAAAATGAACCACTTCACACTTATCTGGGTTGAACTCCATCTGCCACTCCTCAGCCCAGTTTTGCATCCTATCAATGTCCCGCTGTAACCTCTGACAGCCCTCCACACTATCTACAACATCTCCAACCTTTGTGTCATCAGCAAACTTACTAACCCATCCCTCCACTTCCTCATACAGGTCATTTATAAAAATCACGAAGAATAAGGGTCCCAGAACAGATCCCTGATGCACTCCACTGGTGACCAATCTCCATGCAGAATATGACCCGTCTACAACCACTCTTTGCCTTCTGTGGGCAAGCCAGTTCTGGATTCACAAAGCAATGTCCCTTGGATCCCATGCCTCCTTACTTTCTCAATAAGCCTTGCATGGGGTACCTTATCAAATGCCTTGCTGAAATCCATATACACTACATCTACTGCTCTTCCTTCATCAACGTGTTTAGTCACATCCTCAAAAAATTCAATCAGACTCGTAAAGCAAGACCTGCCCTTGACAAAGCCATGCTGACTATTCCTAATCATATTATACCTCTCCAAATGTTCATAAATCCTGCCTCTCAGGATCTTATCCATCAACTTACCAACCACTCCCACTTGTTATTTCTTCACAGGATTCCAACAGATTTGTCAGTCAAGGTTTTCCCTGAAGGAAACCATGCAGAGTTCCAGCTATTTTGTCATGTACCTCCAAGTACCCCAAAACCACATACTTTGCAATCAACTCCAACATCATTCCAACCAGTGAGGTCAGGCTAACTAGCTTATAATTTTGTTTTTTTTTTCCCTGCCTCCGTTGTTAAAGTCGAATCTGAATAAAACTCAGGAGACCAGCTTCTTATAGTTACAACAGTTTATTGCTCACCCTCCTGCAGGAGTTTGAGACCCAGTTGTCAAAGGGAAGGCAAGTAAGTACTGCCACCATCCGACAAGTGGGCCCGTTCCCTCAGGTTAAAGCCATATATTCATATATAGTAAGCCCCATACATTACTGTTGCAAGATGTTATTTGAACTGGTACACCCACCAAGTCCGTTGGTGCAAAACTTAGTTACAGATAAGACAGTCTGCTAGATCAAGGCTTAATTACAAGTGGATGTGCTGTCCAGTCCTTATCAATTATTCCCTTTGCTAGGCCCTGACTTAGTTATAGATGGATGTTCCTTCCTATCCTTATTGGTGAGCCCTCCTTCCCCTACTCAAATGAGGGTACAATGTACAATGTTATCAAACTCTCAATGTCTCTCTGCAAACCAGGGAGAACTATAATGAGTCTGTCTTAGCTGGCTGCTGAAGACAGAATTTACTTCAGTTCAAAATTATTCTTTTAGCCAGAGATTACATAGGTTCAAAATGATTTTTATATATCCTCAATTCCTCACCCTCTCTTTTTGAAGAGTGGAGTAACACTGCATTTTCCAGTCTTCTGGAACCCATGGCAGAATCTATTGATTCTTTAAAAAATCATTACTAATGCCTCTACAATCCCTTTAGCTAACTCTTTTAGAACCCTGGGGTATAGTCCATCAGGTTGTAACTACTTTCCGACATTTCAGTTTCCCAAGCACTATCTCCCTAGTAATAGCAAACTTCTGGCATATTACTAGTGCATTCCACAGTGAAGACTGATGCAAAATACTTATTCAGTTCATCTGCCATTTCTGTGTCCCCTGTTACTACTCTCTAGTGTCACGTACCCCGAGATGGGTTAAAGAACCAGCAGAAATGGAAAACACTTTGGAGTCCAGTATTGCTATTAACTAATAATATTTATTAGTAACTACACAATACAGTAACATAAATATAGATAAATCAAATGATTTATATAAGTTAGCAATGATTATATATAAGTAAGTGTGGAATATATATGAAAACCAAGCTTCTTCAAGTCTAAGGGTAAATAGATGGTCTTATGACAATGAGTAAAGTTCAGTTCAATTCATGATAATGTGGTGGAATCATCAACCCAGGCAAGGGTGGACACATGGACAAATCCCCATCGGTCAATCCCTTTTCTCACTGCAAGAGCTACTGATCAATCCTCCAAAAACCCACTTTTTCTGCGGGCACAACAAAGCTCATTCAGTGTTCTAAAACATGTGCCTGAGGTCTATTATCTGACCTCCTATTTATCTCACCGTACTGAGTATCAACTGACTCTCAAATAACTCCTATCTCTGTCTGTGTAAGAATGTACTAGCAGGCAAATGTCCTTGGAGAAAGTATAAACACGCTCCACCAGAGAAACTATAACATCGATTGTCCATCAAATAACTCCGCCCTCGGTCACCATAGCGACTTACGAGCTGCTCGGTGCTCTCTCTCTCCAACTCAGCAAAAAAGTTAGTCTCAGTTTCTCCTCGTGCCTTAAAGTGACAATCCAAAAGTTATTCATCTCTCTCTTTTCAAAACAAGATGTCGGTGTCAAATACCTCTCTCTCTCTCTTTTCAAAAGCACAGTTCATTGGGGTAATTCAGGACCCCGTCACACTAGTGTCATTTTCCAGTGGTCCAATATCTGCTCTCACTTCTTTTACCCTCTATATAAGACCATAAGACAAAGGAGCCTCATGTGTGGATATATATCCAAATATATCTGAAAAAATCTTTTCATATCATTTTTGATATTATTGGTTAACTTGCTTTCATATCTCATCTTTTCCCCCCTTATGGTTTTTCAAAATTTCCTAATCCTCTAACTTCCCACCAACGTTTGCTCAATTATATGCCTTCTCTTTTGCTTTTATGCTTGCTTTCACTTACCTTGTTGGCCACAGTTATGTCATCCTGCCTTCAGAGTACTTTCTCTTTCTTTGGGATATAACTATCCTGCGCCATCTGAATTGCTCCCAGAGACCCCAGCCATTGCTGCTCTGCCGTCATCCGTTAGTGTACCCTGACAATCAACTTTGGCCAGCTCCTCTCTCATGCCTCTGTAATTTCCTTTCCTCCACTGCAATACTGAATCTTCTGACTTTGGCTTCTCCCTCTAAAATTGCAAGGTGAATTCTATCATATTATGATCACTGCTTCCAAAGAGTTCCTTTACCTTAAGCTCCCTCATCCAATCCGATTCATTACACAACACCCAATCCACAATTGATGATCTCCTAGTGGGCTCAACCACAAGCAGTTCCAAAAAAGCCATCTTGGAGGTACTACACAAATTCTCTCTCTTGGAATCTAGCATCAACTCAGTTTTCCCAATCTATCTACATACTGAAATCCCCCATGACTAATGTCACATTGCCTTTTTGACTGCTTTCTCTATCTCCCACTGTAATTTGTAGACAACACCCTGGCTACTGTTCAGAGGTCTGTAAATAATTCCACCAGGGTCTTCTTGTCCTTGCAGTTTGTTAACTCTACTCACAAGGATTCACCTTCCAATCCAATGTCACTTCTTACTTGGGATTTGATTTCATTTTTTACTGGCAGAGCTACTCCACCTTCTGTACCTACCTGCCTGCCTGTCCTTTCAATAGATTGTGTATCCTTGAATATTAATTTCCCAACTACAATTGTATTTCAGCCATGACTCCATGATACTATAACATCATACCTGCCAATCTCCAAGTGCACTACAAGATCATCTACCTTATTTCATTAACTGCATGCAGTCAAATGTAGACCTTCAGGTGGAGGCGGAGTTATGATGGCACTCAATGGCGACTTCTTGGAGTTCAAATGCAAAAATAGCTTAATTTCTTCCTCTGATGTCTCTCCTTTTCCTGTTCAGGGTGGATGGGGTTTTGTTGAAGACCCTGACTTGTTACACCCAGACTTCGGCTCTTTGGACCAACCGCTTTTTGAAATCCCAAGGACGCAGCTGAGAAGACAAGCGCACCTTCCGTATTCTGAGGCTTCGCAGCCCCGTGGACAGGCTGGTGCCGTTGACTGAAGTGACACGGGAGAAAACGGAACATTGGATCAGCTGTTGGGGGCTCTGTACTTGGTGAATTATGCTCTCTCTCTGGTGGGGAAGTTTGCTGTTGATTCTCTAGTCGGAGAAAAAAAGCCAGCACAACAGACTTTATCATCGTAAGTCAGTGAGTTGTTTTGTTATATCTCCCTTATCGCTGTGAAAGGTGTCGGGTGAAGATTAGTTTGTTGTACTACAGATTATGGTCTGTCTTCGGGGCTTTGCTATTGCTTGCTTGGTGGGGTGGAGGGTACTGATGTTTTTTACGTATGTGGGTGAGGGTGGGGGAAGGTCATTGCTTTGCTGCTGCTTGTACATGGGAGGGGGGAGCAGGAGGGCTTTGGGTTCTAAAGTTTTTACCCTCACTCATTCTTTAGGGCACTCTTCTGTTTTCGTGGATGTCTGCAAAGAATAAGGATTTCAGGTTATATATTGTATACATTTCTCTGATAGTAAATGAAATTATTGAAACTTCAGTCCCATATTTGTTACCCTTTTCAATTCTGTCCCCCTTTTACACAAGAAGAAAGTTTGTGTAGTTGGGAAGATTCTCCTTTAATTCTAGAAGAATAAGAGGTGATCTTATTGATTCTCAGGCCATTGAGTCATACAGCGCCACAGCACAGAATGGGAGGATGGATTCCAAAAAGGTACATTGGGGTTGGCAGGATGGATGACGAGAGTAAATATGTTTTATTATTGCCCCAATTTTTCAAACATCTCAATAAGAGCTACTTCAATGCCTTTGAATTATCAGATCCCAGTTTTGTAAGGTAAAGGACAGTAGTCTAAACCATGCTGTGCTTCTTGCTGAAATAACAAATGACAACAATATTATCAAAACTAGTGCACTAATTTTGCATGTGGGTCATCAGTAATCTTGTTATGATTTCAGTACATTTTCTGCAATGTAGCATAAAATCTGATGATAACTTTGAGGTAAATATTTTCCGATAGAGGAACAGCAGTACACCATGATGTATCAGGTAAAAGAGAACAAGCTGGGCTATTGCACAATATTATAATGTGAGTGTAATTATATTAGGAAATGCCATGAATGTGCCACGGAAGCATAGAGGTTAGCGCAACGCTATTACAGCTCAGGCCATTGGAATGCAGAGTTCAATTCCGGCGTCCTCTGTAAAGAGTCACTGTGCATCCCTCTTGAGGGATGTGGGCGTTTTCCTTGGGTGCTCCAGTTTCCTCCCACAGTCCAACGATGTACCTAGTATGTTGACTGGTCATTGTAAATTGTCCTTGGATTTGGTTGGAGTTAAGTCGGGGTTGTCGGTGGTTGCTGTGGTGCCGCAGCTCAAAGAGCTGGGAGGGCCTACTCCCCACTATATCTCTAAATATAAAAAAATTATTAGGATGCCACGGTAGCGAGTTGTTAGTGCGGCGCTAATACAGCTTAAAGTGTCAGAGCTTGGAGTTCAATTCCAGTATCTGCTGTAGGTAAGTTTGGACATTCCTTCCTGTATACATGTGGGTTTCCTCCCACAGTCCAAAGACATCATTGGTTAATTGGCCTGAAACGTCGACTGTACCTCTTCCTAGAGATGCTGCCCGGCCTGCTGCGTTCACCAGCAACTTTGATGTGTGTTGCTTGAAATTCCAGCATCTGCAGAATTCCTCATGTTTAGGTATCTCATTTGCTTCTTTGTCTATCACTCCTTATATATACTTGTCTTGTTATAAATTGAATTAAGGATAGACATTGAGCACTGTCTAGCAAACGTTAGACAGATAGGAGTTGGGGTAGAATTGCGACGCATGATAAGAGTTCATTGGTAGTGTACTAACAGCCTTGGCAACTTTTTTTCATCTAAAAAATCTATCTTATCACAGAGAGCTGTGAATCTCTTTCCTAGTGGTTATGGAGGTAAGATTACTACAGCTGCTTCAGAAACAATTTTCAAAGAATTACAGTATCAGAAAATTGAGGGCCATGGGAAACTGGTACAGAAGTTGAGGCCAGCATAGATCAGCCATGATCACATTGAATGGTGGGGCAGGCTTAGGAGCTAAGTCGCCTAGTTTTGCTGTTGCTCCAGGTTCCAGTATCTGCAGTCTCTTATGAGCTCGAGATTTACCCTTAGTCTTTAAGATAAAAGAAAACCTGTGGTTAACCGAACCTTAAAGGAAGATTATGCTGGTAACAGTCAGTCAGTTGAAAGAGACACAGAATTGTTAAAACGAATTGTATCTCTCGCCACAGATGCTGCCTGAGCATTGTTACATTTTCTGTATTGTTATTGCCGGGGGCTCATCTGTTCCATCCTTGCACTACCCTTTCCACCCATTCGTTTGACACAGCATGGCCCGAGAAAGGCGCACAGAACGCGTGAGGGGGCCGTCCAGGCTGGGAGTTACCAGAGTTACCCTGGCCATTCGGTTCGCACTGGGAGAGCCAGAACACCATGGGTGCCGTTGAAGTAAAGCGGACGGGAACCGAAGCGAGCGGCACCACCACTCCGGCCTCCCCGGTTGACTGAGCGACACTTCCGGTCGCTGGCGTCACTACCGGAAAGGGTTTCTCTTTCCCTCCGGCTGTTCGGTCCCTGCAACTGGCTGAGCCGACAAGATGAAGCCCGGCTCCCCGACCCAGGCGCGCAGAGGTGAGGACGGGCTGGAGGGTCACCGTCGGTGCCCGGGGCTGCCGTGACGTGACGTTAAGTGGAGGTGGATATGGAGTGGGTCGTGGGGGGAGAATGCAAATCAAACGCGGAAGTGGGCCTGCCGGCGAGACAGAGGGAGGGAGGGAGTGAGAGAAAAAGTAACTTGTTCTGTTGTTCCAGTGTACGTACATTGGATTAAGAGAGTTTGGTCTTATGCTCAAGTAGGGAGCTCCTAAACTGGGGACAGCCAGAATGCTGAAATCTGTTTGTGGGAAAGCAAGCCCGTGTACTTTGTTCCATTCCACTCATCTCCTGACTCCCAACTTTTAAGATTACAAGCCGAATATGGGGACTTTTGCTCACTACCTGAGCTTAATGGTTGTGCTTGAACTGCACGAACAAAATCTCATTGCACAGTTAAGGAATACAACAGATGGATGGTGCAAAAACAAAATAGACAAGGATATAAGGAAGAGAGATGAGGCTATGCAGTCTCTTCAGAAGTGTTATTCAATAAAATGGTAGCTAATGTGATCTTAGCTCAACACTTTCCTGCCTGGTTCACCTAACCTTCGACAGTTGTGTTGTTCAAGCAACTTTTTATCTCATGCTTGAATATATTTAGAGATTTAGTTCTCTGGGTAGAAAATCCCAACGGTTAATGATTATCTGAGAAAAAGGTCCTTCTCATCCTTGTTTCACAGCCTGATAGCGAAACACCAATGCTCTTAAATGGAAAATCCTCCAAAAAGTAGTTACGGCCCAGTCTATCATGAGTAAAGCCCTCCACTGTTGCTCACTGTTGCTACACAAAGTGTTATCGCGAGAAAGCAGTATCCATCATCAGGGACCATCACCACCCAGGACAAGTTCTCATTGCATATAAATTCCCTGTCCTTGGAGCCTAAACCGATGTATTATCAGAAAATCTAGTATCAGTCTGTTCTACAGCTAGAGAGATTCAGTGTACAAGTAATGCGGGGGATCATCAGGAGTACAAGAGGTTTCTCTTTTAATGTTAACCTTTTGAAACTGATCAGCAAACAAGATTTAAATCAGAACTGTGGCATTGGGACCAAGTCCAAGCCTTTGAAGTTTACAACAAAGTATTCTGTCATCCACGGTATCTGGAGATATTTATTTGGTGCAGTAATGTTACAACCACACCTCAACAGATCAGCAAAACAGTGTCAATGCATTTTTACATAGGAAGAAGAATATATGTCCAAAGTCCTTGAGCTAAAGTTATAACTGCTGCAGCAGGAATTGATTTTAAAACCAGAATTAAAAGAAAAAAAAACTGGAAAGAGAGAAAGAATTTGTGTTTGTGGCAAAGCTAGTTTTTAGAAGGAAGTAGCAATGGTGAGCTGTGTACTTTCTGTGTGAGTGCCTTTCTATAAAACAGCTTGAAAGCCACCTTTCAGAGTTGAATGTCTGCTATTTTACTGAAAAGCAAAGCATCCAGATTCAGGAAACCTGAAATAAAACAGAACATGCTGGGTGTACTCAACTGGCCAGATGGCATCTGCGCTTCCACATTGGTATGGAAACACCAATGCCCTTGAACGGAAAATTTTACAAGAAGTAGTAAATAGAGCCTGGTCCTTCACGGGTAAAGCTCTCCCCACCACTGTACATCTACACAGAGCGTCGTTGCATGAAAGCAGCATTCATCATCGGCGACCCCCACCACCCAGGTCATGTTGTCTTCTCACTGCTGCCATCAGGAAGAAGGTACAGGAGACTCAGGACTCAGCCACCAGGTGAAGGAACAATTATAAGGCTCTTGAACCAAAGGGGATAACTTCACTCAACTTTACTTGCCCCATCATTGAAATGTTCTCACAACCTATGGACTTACTTCTAAGGACTGTTCATCTCATATTTTCAATATTTATTGCTTATTTATTTATTCTTTCTTTCTTTTTATATTTGCACCGTTTGTTACCTTTTGGTTGAACAGCCAAGTTGGTGCGGTCTGTCATTGATGCTTTTATGGTTATTATTCTATTATGAGTTTATTGAGTATGCCCACAAGAAAATGAACCTCAGGGTTGTATATGGTGACATATATGTACTTTGATAATACATTTTCAGTGAAGTGTGTCACTTGTGTCTTTGGCAAACACAGCCCAAGGACGTGCTAGGGGCAGCCTAAAAGTGTCACTATGTTTCCAGTGCCAACATGGCGTGTCCACAATTTGCTGACCCTAATCTGTGCATTTTTTGGAATGTAGGAAGAAACTGGAGTGCCCAGAAGAAAGCCACAGGGAGAGTGTACAAATTCCTTACAGACAGTGGCTAGAATTGCCGGGTCTTCACTATTCCCTCTGACCTGCCCCTCTCTGAGGCAGAATGTTCTGCCCTCAGTAAGGCCTCACCTTTGTACCCTTGCACCCACAAAAAAGGCCTCCTCCTCCCCCCCTCCCCCAGCTTGCTCTAACTTGTCATCTTTTTTTCCGGTCCTGATGAAGGGTCTCGGCCCGAAACGTCGACTGTTTACTCTTTTCCATTGATGCTGCCTGGCCTGCTGAGTTCATCCAGCATTTTGTGTGTGAGGCTTGGAATCCCAGCATCTGCAGATCTTCTTGTTTTATTCGCACAATGTGGTTAGCCAGGAGGTCTCTGCCTGTTGCAAAATAGATCGTGTTGTTGGTTTAAGTATTAATATTGGCCAGTGCAGAGAGTAGCCTTGTTTCTCTTCACATTAGTGGTGCTGATCATTTACAACACTATCCAGAATGCATGCTGTTGCTGTTTTTCTCATTCTTCCTGGAAACGGCTATTATGTGTCAATGTGAAGGCTTTTGCAAAAAGAATTTGGTTCGGTATACTTCTGAGTTGTGAGATTAAGAACTTGACTCCCGCTGAGATTTGAACAAATAGTGAAGTATAATATAATGGAGATGGTACAGAGGTGGAGGTGGTATTTTTCAGATCAGAAATTGTACTGTCCATCAACTCCCACAAGAACCCGATAGATACTATAACAATTTGTCACAGGTAGATACTATACAATTTTAGGAATTCTGGGTTTGTAAGTGGAGGCATAGAATACAAAAAAACTTTAGGAAGTTACAACCAGTTATGATCACAGTTGGGAAAAAAAGTGTGAAGACAGTGGAGAGGGCTCAGTAAAGGTTTCCTTGAAATTTCCTAAGGAAGAGAGAATTCAGTTAAAACTTTATACTAGCGTAGAGGTTTATAAAAATGTGAGGTGCATAGACGGTCTTTTTCTCAGGGTTCGGACAGTCTAAAAGTAGGGTGAAAAGTGAAAGGCTGAAGGGGATCTGAGGAGCAAGTTTTCCACACAGAGGATGTGAATGGAATGATCTATCATAGGAGGTAGTAGAAACAGCTACAGTTTGGGCAGGTGTAAGGATAGGAAGGGTTTTGAGGGCAAAACACAGGCAAGTGGGACTAGTTTAATTAGCATGGCAAGTTGAGCTGAAGGGCCTGTTTTTGTGCTGTAGAACTTCGACAGTACAACTCCAAAAATATAGACCAGAGAATAGGAGGTTTTGGTTTATGAAGCAGAGAGGACTTAGAAGAAATTTATACTGGTGTGCAAATTTTTACCAATATTTCATTTTACATTATTGACATTAGCAGAGGAGTAAAACACCAGAGAACACATTTGAAATCAAGGCAAAATAATCCCTGGTTATTATGAATGTGAAGTTTAGTGTGAAGAAATGTGATGTCTTGTTTAGATAGAAAGCTAAAGCAAAATAATATAGAATAAAAGGTACCTCTTAAAAGAAGAACTGAAAAAAATGTAGGGACTTTGAAAGCTCAACGTAAATTTATTATCAAAGTACATATATATCACCATATACAACCCTGAGATTCATTTTCTTGTGGGCATACTCAGTAAATCCAAGAAACATAGTAAAATCAATGAAGGACCGTACCAACAAGGCAGATAAACAACCAATGTCCAGAAGACAACAAACTAAAGAAGATAATAATAAATAAGCAATAATTATTGAACTGTCCATAAATCAGTTTCTCAGTAAGTCAGAAACATGCACCTTCTATTTCTCCCTATATCGTATCATTTTACATTTGCGAACTATCATTTTTTTTTAGTTCCAATGAACCTTAGCTATTCATAATTAATGTAATGAAATGTCTGCTGTATCCAGTCATAAATGAAAACCTTGAAACATGTTCGTTCATTCATAATCTGGATTCCCCTTATATATTTATTTTTGTTAACAGTTTAATCTGCTCATTTTGTTCAACTTTATTTTGTTGTTGTGGGTCGAAGGAGAAATTCAGTTCTCTATGACTCCATTTCTCTGCAGGCTATTAACAGCCTTTAGATTTTAATGAATTTGTGTTTGTTCCCATGCTCTCTGTCAAAAGAAAGGTAATTTCTGAGCACTTCCTATGTCTTTCAGTAGTAATGTCTCCTTGAAGTCAGTTACAACCATATCATTCCCTAGGGGGAAAAGATTCCCCCAAGTCTCTTGCCGTAGCACCTTCAGACTCCAAAATATCAAATGCTTGGCCTTCCAGTCCTCATAGCACTTTTGGCGCTACCAAATTGTTTGATGATACACTTCAGACTGTCTTTGATGTTCATGGCTCCAGTAAAACTTTTCTTAATTTGGTCATTCTTCCTTCAGTTCAAGGAATATAGATTTGAATGATGGTGCCAAGAAGCTTGTTGGATTACAGAAATCTACCCCAGTTCTCCCCTATTTCCTCTGTCTCTGTTTCTAAGCCATAGAAAGACTTTGAGGACATATTCATAATTGAAATTGAAACCACATGTTCAGTTGTCTCTTTTGCTCAACTCCCTGATCTTGTATACAAAGCCAAGTGTGGCCAAAGGTTCTTATTGCTCTCATCTGACTATAGCTTTGAGTTATCTCTTATCTGCCTTCATGCCCTCAACTGATTGTCCTTCCTTGTTAGGTTAATTTTCTGCTCTCTCAACCAACTTGTCATTAAATGTCTTTCTGTTACCATCACCAACCTCACTTCTACCCAATAAAACACCCTTTATTTCAGATGTTATTCACTCAACTCAAGTACGTGGTCCTTATTCCTGCAAACCTTTGTCACGTTACCCATTCATGTTTTTTCTCATTGGCAAAGAAATGGGCTGTTCAGCCCACTGAATTCCAACTGACCATCAGCTACCTATTTATCTGAAATTTATGTTAATCACATTTTCTATTCTCCCCACATTCTCCTCGAGCCCGCTCGGATTCTTGTTCTCACCAACCCACATGGAGTCACAGAATACTACAGCACAGAAGTAAGCCCTCCAGTCCACCTAGAGTGTGCCGAACTATTTGTCTGCCTAGTCCTGTTGTCCTGCACACGGTCCATAGCCCTCTCATCCATCTACTTATCCAAATTTGTCTTAACTGTTGAAATTGACCCCACATCCACCACTTCCTCTGGCAGCTGGTTCCACACTCTCACCACCTTCTAAGTAAAGAAGTTCCCTCTCATGTTTCCTTAAAACATTTCACCTTTTACCTTTAACCCATGACTTCTTGTTGTAGTCCCATCCAACTGCAGTGGAAAAAGCCCGGTCGTATTTATCTTATCTATACCCCTCATCATTTTGTATATGTTTTTCAAATCTCCCCTCAATCAGAATCAGAATCAGGTTTATTATCACCGGCTTGTGTTGTGAAATTTGTTAACTTAGCAGCAGCAGTTCAATGCAATATATAATATAGAAGAAGAAGAAGAAGAAAAAAATAAATTTATTACAGTATACATTGAATAGATTAAAAGTCATAAAAAGCAGAAAGAATATGTATTTTAAAAAAGTGAGGTAGTGTTCACTGGTTCAATGTTCATTTAGGAATCGGATGGCAGAGGGAAAGAAGTTGTTCCTGAATCGCTGAGTGTGTGCTTTCAGGCTTCTGTACCTCCTACCTGATGATAACAGTGAGAAAAGGGTATGCCCTGGGTGCTGGGAGACCTTAATAATGGACGCTGCCTTCCTGAGACATCTCTACTTGAAGATGTCCTGGGTACTTTGTAGGCTAGTACCCAAGACGGAGCCGAATAAGTTTACAACTCTCTGTAGCTTTCAGTCCTGTGCAGTAGCCCACCCCCCCCCCCCCCAATTCCAGACAGTGATGCAGCCTGTCCAAATGCTCTCCACGGTACAGTACATCTATAGAAGTTTTTGAGTGTACTTGTTGACATGCCAAATCTCTTCAAATTCCTAACGAAGTATAGATGCTGTCTTGCCTTCTTTATAACCGCATTGATATGTTGGGACCAGGTTAGGTCCTCAGAGACCTTGACACCCAGGAACTTGAAACTGCTCACTCTCTCCAATTCTGATCCCTTTATGAGGATTGGTTCATGTTCCTTCATCTTACCCTTCCTGAAGTCCATAATCAGCTCTTTTGTCTTACTGACGTTGAGTGCCAGGTTGTTACTGTGGCACCACTCCACTAGTTGGCATATCTCACTCCTCTATGCCCTCTCATCACCACCTGAGATTCAACCAACAATGGTTGTACCATCCCCAAATTTATAGATGGTATTTGAGCTATGCTTAGCCACACAGTTATGGGTATATAGAGACTAGAGCAGTGGGCTAAGCACACACCACTGAGGTGCACCAGTGTTGGTCATCAGTGAGGAGGAGATATTATCACCAGTCTGCACAGATTGTGGTCTTCCCGTTTGGAAGTCGAGGATCCAATTGCAGAGGGAGGTACAGGGGTCCAAGTTCTTCAAACTCTCAATCAGGATTGTGGGTTAGCTGGTGTTAAATGCTGAGCTATAGTTGATGAGCAGCTTCCTGACATAGCTGTTTGTATTGTCCAGGTGATCTAAGGCTGTGTGAAGAGCCTTTGAGATTACATCTGCCATTGACCTATTGTGGCAATAGGCAAATTGCATTGGGTCCAGGTTCTGTGTTCTATGTTCCAATGAATAAAGTCCAAACTTGTTCAACCTTCTGCTATAACTCAGGTCATCAAGTCCTGGCAACATACTTGTAAATTTTCTGTGCACTCCTTCAATCTTACATTTCTCCTGTAGGTCAGTGACCAAAACTGCACACAATACTCCAGATTAGGCCTCATCAGTGTCTTATACAATTTCAACATAACATCCCAACTCCTGACTTCAATACTTTGATTTATGAAGGCCAATATGCCAGTAGCTTTCCGAAATTGAAATGAACCTGCATAGTAAATGATATTTTAAAAAACATCTAAAGAACAGAAAATGATGTTCATACAAAGTGAATTGTGCCTTGAGAGACAGAACACTCCCTACCTGACATCCATCAGATGTCAAACATAACTAGTGAAACTAAGTCAAGTTATCATTTCGTTACGTCTTTGGCAAAAAAAAGGAGGACAGTCTTAGAGACATGTCTTGAAATAGTTTTACTGCACAGTCTTTAACCATTCTTGCTTCAAAAATGTCAGCCTTGATGATATACTTGCTCGTGCTAATGTCTGATAAGCAAAGTGGTGACACAGTGCTCACCCAGACTGACGATTGGGTGAGTTGCTTCTGAAGTGAGTTTGCTCTCTTAATACATCCTCCAACTCGCAGTAGTTCATCAGAGTCAAGAAAGGGACAGAGTTTAGTAGGGTAATGTTAGATTGTGAGAAGCTCCTGCTTGGTGCTGCAATGCACTTCCTCTGCATATACCTGCCTTTGAACAATGAGGATTCTAACTTCTGCCTGATTCAGTCGCTCCGCTCTGAGAGGTTGCTTACCTCCTTGTTGTTTCGGTCCCTGAATGTTGGTTAGAGAGGAATTGTTGGGGCAGGTGCAACACTTGTCACACTTGCAGGAATTGATTTAACAAGCAAGTCACACAGAGAGCGATCCCTACGGAAAGGAGAACGGGAGAGGAGAGGTAAGATGTGATCGGATCTTATTAGACATGGCAAAAGTTACAGAGAAAAATGTGCTCAATACAAAGGCTCATGGGGTCGTAGGTATGGGCAAGGGGAACACTGTTATGTTGGTGGGTGATTGTGTAAGGGCAGATGTGGGAAATGAAAGATATGCGGACAAGGGCTGTGCTGAGGGCAGAAACCCCTATTCTTTCAAAAAGAGGAGATTTTAGATAGAGCATGGAACATAGCACAGTACAGGCCCTTCCGCCCATAATTTTGTGATGAAATTTGGACCTATTCTGAGATCCATTGTACCTTTCCCTCAGTCCTAGCCCTCCATTTTTCTTTCATCCATGTGCCTTTCTCAAAGTCTTTTAAATGTCCCTAATGTATCTCCCTTTACCACCAGCCCTGCAGCGCATTTCACCCACCACCACTCTTCATGTAAAAAGAAAAGCTACTTCTGACATCCCCTCTCCCTTATATATTTCTATAATCACTTTAAAATTATGCCTCTCTCGGATTAGCCATTTCTTCCCTGGGAAAAGTCTCTGGCTATCCACTCGATCTATGCCTCATATCATCTTGTATACCTCTATCAAGTTAACTCTCATCCTGCTCCACTCCAAAGAGAAAAGCCATAGCTCACTCAGTCTGCCCTCGTAAGATATAGTCATAGTCATATTTTATTAATCCCGGGGGAAATTGGTTTTCGTTACAGTTGCTCCATAAATAATAAATAGTAGTAGAACCTTAAATAGTTAAATAGTAATATGTAAATTATGCCAGTAAATTATGAAATAAGTCCAGGACCAGCCTATTGGCTCAGGATGTCTGACCCTCCAAGGGAGGAGTTGTAAAGTTTGATGGCCACAGGCAGGAATGACTTCCTATGATGCTCAGTGCTGCATCTCGGTGGAATGAGTCTCTGGCTGAATGTACTCCTGTGCCCACCCAGTACATTATGTAGTGGATGGGAGACATTGACCAAGATGACATGCAACTTAAACAGCATCTTCTTTTCAGACACTACCGTGAGAGAGTCCAGTTCCATCCCCACAGCGTCACTGGCCTTACGAATGAGTTTGTTGATTTTGTTGGTGTCTGCTGCCCCAGCACACAACAGCAAACATGATAGCACTGGCCACCACAGACTCGAAGAACATCCTTAGCATCGTCTGGCAGATGATAAAGGACCTCAGTCTCCTCAGGAAATAGAGACAGCTCTGGCCCTTCTTGTAGACAGCCTCAGGGTTCTTTGACCAGTCCAGTTTATTGTCAGTTCGTATCCCCAGGTATTTGTAATCCTCCACCATGTCCACACTGACCCCCTGGATGGAAACAGGGGTCACCAGTACCTTGGCTCTCCTCAGGTCTACCACCAGCTCCTTAGTCTTTTTCACAGTAAGCTGCAGATAATTCTGCTCACACCATGTGACAAAGTTTCCTACCATAGCCCTGTACTCAGCCTCATCTCCCTTGCTGATGCATCCAACTATGGCAGAGTCATCAGAAAACTTCTGAAGATGACAAGACTCTGTGCAGTAGTTGAAGTCCGAAGTGTAAATGGTGAAGAGAAAGGGAGACCAGACAGTCCCCTGTGGAGCCCCCGTGCTGCTGATCCCTCTGTCGGACACACAGTGTTGCAAGCACGCGTACTGTGGTCTGCCAGTCAGGTAATCAAGAATCCATGGTACCAGGGAAGCATCCACCTGCATCGCTGTCAGCTTCTCCCCCAGCAGAGCAGGGCGGATGGTGTTGAACGCACTGGAGAAGTCAAAAAATATGACCCTCAGTGCTCGCTGGCTTGTCCAGGTGGGCGTAGACACGGTTCAGCAGGAAGACGATGGCATCCTCAACTCCTAGTCGGGACTGGTAGGTGAACTGGAGAGGATCTAAGTGTGGCCTGACCATAGGCCGGAGCAGCTCCAGAACAAGTCTCTCCAGGGTCTTCATGATGTGGGAGGTCAATGCCACTGGTCTGTAGTCATTGAGGCCACTGGGGCACGGCGTCTTCGGCACAGGGACGAGGCAGGACATCTTCCACAGTACAGGAACCCTCCGGAGCCTTAGGCTCAGGTTGAATACATGGTGAATTACTCCACATATGCTGTGTAGTCCAGGCAGCATCCTGGTCAATTCCCTTTGCACCCTCTCTGAAGCTTCCAAATCTCCTTCCTATAATAAGATAACCAGAACTAAACACAATATTCCAAGTGTGGTCAAACTACAGTTTGATAGAGCTGCAACATTAGCTGGCAGCTATTGAATTCAGTGTCCCAACTCATGAAGGCTAACATACCGTGTGCCTTCTTAACCACCCTATCAACTTGTGCAGTAACTTTGAGAGATCTATGGACATGGACCCCAAGATCCCTCTCTTCATCCAAACTGCTAAGAATTCTCCCAATAATGAGCTACTCTGCCTTCAAGTTCAAACTTTTCAAAGTGTATCACCTCACACTTCTCCAGATTGAACTCCATCTACCACTTCTCAGAATCAGAATCAGGTTTAGCGTCACTAGCATATGTCGTGAAATTTGTAGTTTTGCAACAGCAATGCATTGCAATACACAATAAAAGTGAAAATGAAATTAGCTCTGGTGCCGCCTCCTTGATGGTAGCAATGGGAAAAGCCCATGTCCTGGATGATATAAGTCGTTAATGATGGGTGCCCCCCTTTTGAGGTATCACCGCCTTGAAGGTGTCCATGATGTTGGTGCAAGTGCCCATGGTGGAGCTAGTTGAGTTTACAACTTTCTGCAGTGGCCCCTCCATACCAGACATTGATACAACCAGTTAGAATGCTCTCCACGCTACATCTGCAGAAATTTGCAAGTGTCTTCAGAGATTAAGGGAGCTAGGGCTTTACTGTTTGGAGAGAAGGAGGATGAGAGGAGACATGATAGAGGTGTACAAGATAATAAGAGGAATAGATAGAGTGGATAGCCAGCGCCTCTTCCCCAGGGCACCACTGCTCAATACAAGAGGACATGGCTTTAAGGTAAGGGGTGGGAAGTTGACGGGGGATATTAGAGGAAGGGTTTTTACTCAGAGAGTGGTTGGTGCGTGGAATGCACTGCCTGAGTCAGTGGTAGAGGCAGATACACTAGTGAAGTTTAAGAGACTACTAGACAGGTATTTGGAGGAATCTAAGGTGGGGGCTTATATGGGAGGCAGGGTTTGAGGGTCGGCACAACATTGTGGGCCGAAGGGCCTGTACTGTGCTGTACTATTCTATGTTCTATGTATCTATTCCCCTCAAACTCCTAATGAAATATAGCAGCTGTCATGCCTTCTTTGTAGTTGCATCAATATGTTCAGCTCACGATAGATCCTCAGACATGTTGACACCTAGGAACTTGAAACTGCTCACCCTTTCCACTTCTGATCTCTCGATTAGCACTTGTATGTGTTCCCTCAGATTCCCCTTCCTGAAGTCTACAATCAATTCCTTTGCCTTACTGACGTTGAGTGCAATGTTATTGTTGTGACACCACTCAACCAGCTGATCTATCCTGCTACTGCACACCACCTGAAGCTCTGCTCAGCTCTGCATCCTGTGAATGCTGATATATTCTACAACAACCTTCTACACTATCCACAGCACCGCCAATCTTTGTGTTATTACAAACTTACTAAGCGACTTTTTCATCCAAATCATTTATAAAAAACAGTGTAGAGGTCTCAGCACATATCACCGTGGAACATCATTGGTCACTGATCTCCAGGCAAGATATGCTCTGCCTTTTGTGGGCAAGCCAATTCTGAATCCATGCAGCCACGTTTCCCTGGATCCCATGCCTCCTAACTTTCTGAAAAAACCTATTCTAGGAAACCTTGTTACTTGCTTTACTAAATCCATATACACGACATCCACTGCTCTATCTGAATCAATTTGTTTGATGACTTCTCAAAGAACTCAGGCTCATGAGGAACAACCTACCCCTCAAAAAGCCATGCTGACGATTCCTAATTAAGTTATGCTTCTCCAAATGCTCATAAATCCTGTCTTCGAAAATTCTCTCCAATAGTTTGCCCACTACTCACTGGTCTATAATTCCCAGGATTATCCCTAAAACCTTACTTGAAGAAAAGAATAACATTTTCCATCATCAATCTTTTGGTAATACTCATATGGCCACCAAGGATACAAAGATTATCACCATTGTTACAGCAATCTGTTCACTTGCTTCCCATAGTAACCTTTTGGTATATCACGTCCAACCGTGGGACTTGTATATTGTAATGATTTTCAGAGTTTCAGCATATCCTCTTTTTTTCACATCAAAGTGTTCCATAAATCATTCTGTTTTATGATTTTATCACATTTAACAAGTTTCTCTCACTGGTGAATACTGAAGCAAATGTCATTAAAGACCTCCTCTAACTTAAGGCACATTTCCTCTTTTATCCCTGATTGGTCCTACACTCACTCTAGTCATCCTTGTACTCTTCACGACTTGTGGAACACCTTAAGGTTTTCCTTAATCCTACTTGCCTTCTCATGTCCCTTGAAGCTCTCCCTAAGTCCTCTCTTAAGCTCCTTCCTGGCTACTTTGTAATTCTCAAGAACCTTGTCTGATCCTTGCTTCTTAAACTTTATGTAAGATTCTTTCTTCCTCTTGACGAGATGTTCCATCTTTCTTGTCAACCATGGTTCCTTCTCCCTGCCATCCTTTCCCTGCCTCAATGAATCAAACCTTTGCAGAACTCCATGCAAGTGCTTCCTAAGCATATTTCCTTTGTATATTTCCCTGAGTATATCTGTTCTCAATTTATGCTCCCAAATTCATTATAATTCCCTCTATTCCAATTAAATACTTTACCATACCATCTGCTCCTGACCCTTCCCAAGTCTATGGTAAAGATCAAGAAGTTGTGATTACTATCTCTGAAATGCTCACCCATCAAGAGATCTATTAATTGACCAGGTTCATTGCTTAGTACCAGATCCAGTATAGCTCTGCATTAATCGGTCTGTCTGCATATTGTATAAGGAATCCTTTCTGGGCACACCAAACAAATTCTGTCCCATCTAAACCTTTTGCATCAAGTAGGTGCCAATCAATACCAGGGAACGTGAAGTCACTGAATACAACAACCCTGTAATTTTTTTGCACCTTTCCAAAAATTTGCCTCCTGATCTGTTCCTCAGTGACGCTGTTTCTGTTGAGGTATCTATAGATACTCCCAGTAGAGTGATTACACCTTTCCTGTTCCTGACTTTCACCCACATTGGATCAGTAGACAGCCCTTTCATAATGTCCTCCCTTCCTGCAGTTGTGATACCACCCCCTGGTAATCAATGCTGCCTCCCCAGATCTTTTAAGACCATAAGACAGTGGGGCAGAAATAGGCCATTCAGCAATTGATTCTGTTCTGACATTTGATCGTAGCTGATCCATTTCCCGCTCAACTATAATCTTCTGCCTTCTCCCCCTACCTTTCACGCCCTGAATAATCAGGAACCTATCAATCTCTGTGGTAAATAATCACAATGACCTGGCCACAGCTGCCTAAGGCAACAAATTCCACGGATTCACGGCCCTCTGGATAAAGAAATTCCTCTTCATCTCCATTCTGAATGGATGTTCCCCCATTCCGAAGTTTGCCCTCTGGTCCTGGATGCCCCCACTAATGGAAACACCCTCTCCACATCCACTCTATCTAGGTCCTTCAATATTTGATAGGTTTCAATGAGATTCCCCCCCCCCCCCCCATTCTTCTAAATTCTGACGAGTACAGGCGCAGAACCAAAAACGTTCGTCATTGGGTAAGCCTTTCAATCCCAGAATCATTTTTGTGAACCTCCTTTGAACCCTTTCCAATGTCAGCACATCCTGTACCATTTGACCTTTTTTTTTACAAGGCCGAGTAATTAGCTGAATGGTCAACCCAGCACAATAGAAAGCATGCAAGGAGCCAGCCAGATTCAACCTCGGGACCATTTGTCTCAAAGTCCATTGCCGATGCCACTACACAACCAGCCAGCTATAGTAATTCTCTTTACTCAACTGTAAACTGACACATCTGACTTTATCTTCGCCTCTCAAGTTGCAGGGTGAATTTTATCATATTACAATCACGCTTCCAAAGGGCTCTTAATCAAATCTGGTTCATTATGCAACATCCAATCCAGAATAGCTCATCCCCTAGTGAGCTCAACCATAACTGCTCTAAAAAGCTATTTTATAGGCATTCTACAAATTCGCTCTCTTGGGATCCAAAATCAGCACAAACCTGATTTTTCCAATCTACTGAAATATCCCATGACTGTTGTAACATTGCCCTTTTGACATCACTTTTCTGCTTTCTATTGTAATTCGTAGCCCACATCCTGGCTACTGTATGGAGGCCTATATAACCATATAACAATTACAGCACGGAAACAGGCCATCTCGGCCCTTCTAGTCCGTGCCAAACTCTTACTCTCACCTAGTCCCACCGACCTGCACCCAGCCCATAACCCTCCATTCCTTTCCTGTCCATATAGCTATCCAATTTAATTTTAAACAACAACGTCGAACCTGCCCCAACCATTTCTGCTGGAAGCTCGTTCCACACAGCTACCACTCTCTGAGTAAAGAAGATCCCCCTCATGTTACCCCTAAACTTTTGCCCTTTAACTCTCAACTCATGTCCTCTTGTTTGAATCTCCCCCACTCTCAATAGAAAAAGCCTATACACGTCAACTCTGTCAATCCCCTTCATAATTTTAAACACAATCTATCAAGTCCCCCCTCAACCTTCTACGCTCCAAAGAATAAAGACCTAACTTATTCAACCTCTCTCTTTAACTTAGAAGATGAAACCCAGGCAACATTTTAGCAAACCTCCTCTGTACTCTCTCAATTTTATTGACATCTTTCCTATAATTCAGTGACCAGAACTGTACACAATACTCCAAATTTGGCCTTACCAATGCCTTACACAATTTCAACATTACATCCCAACTCCTATACTCAATGCTCTGATTAATAAAGGCCAGCATACCAAAAGCTTTCTTCACCACCCTATCCACATGAGATTCCACCTCCAGGGAACTAGGCACTATTATTACTAGATCCCTCTGTTCTACAGCATTCTTCAATGCCCTACCATTTACCAGGTATGTCCTATTTTGATTAGTAGCATCTCACATTTTTCAGCATTAAACTCCATCTGCTATCTTTCAGCCCACTCTTCTAACTGGCCTAAATCTCTCTGCAAGCTTTGAAAACCTACTTCATTATCCACAACTCCACCTATCTTAGTATCAGCTACATACATAATAATCTAATTTATCGCCCCATCATCCAGATCATTAATATATATGACAAACAACATTGGACCCAGTACAGATCCCTGAGGCACACCACTAGACACCGTCCTCCAATCTGACACACAGTTATCCACCACTACTCTCTGGCGTCTCCCACTTAGCCACTGCTGAATCCATTTTACTACTTCGATATTAATGCCTAACGATTGAACCTTCCTTACTAACCTTCCGTGTAGAACCTTGTCAGAGGCCTTACTGAAGTCCATATAGACAACATCCACCACTTTACTCTCGTCAACTTTCTTAGTAACCTCATCAAAAAATTCATTAAGATTTGTCAAACATGACCTTCCACGCACAAATCCATGTTGACTGTTCCTAATCAGACCCTGTCTATCCAGGTAATTATATATACCATCACTAAGAGTACTTTCCATCAATTTACCCACCACTGACGTCAAACTCACAAGCCGATAATTGCTAGGTTTGCTCTTAGAACCCTTTTTAAACAACGGAACCACATGAGCAATACACCAGTCCTCCGGCACCATCCCCGTTTCTAATGACATTTGAAATATTCCACACTAACTTCCCTCAAGGTCCTAGGGAATATCTTGTCCGGACCTGGAGACTTACCCACTTTTATATTCCTTAAAAGTGCCAGTACTTCCTCTTCTGTAATCATCATACTTATATAACTCCAATGATGATCTTTTCACCTTTGTAGTTCCTTAACTCTGCCCACAATCATCCCACATTTTCTGAGCCTATGTCAGTTCTTTATAAGGATTTCATTTTTTACCAACAGAGCCACACCATCCCCTCTGCCTACCTGCCTGTGTTTTTGATACAATATGTAACATTGGATGTTAAGCTCCCAACTATAATCTTCTTTTAGCACGACTAAGTGTTGTCCACAACATTGTACCTGTGCTACAAGATTATCTACCTTATTTTGTACACTATGTGTATTCGGATATACACCTTCAGCCTTGTATTTGTCACCCTTTTCAATTTTGACCCCTATTACACTGCATTTCATCCCACCCACTGCAATTTTGCTCTGTCATCTGCCTGTCCTCCCTAACCGTCTCACTACAGACTGACTCTGCTTGTATACCAACTATCCCATCCTTAGTCCTATCACTCTGGTTCCCATCCCCCACCAAATCAGTTTAAACCCTCTAGTAAACTCCCTCTTGGGTTCAAGTATAACCTGTCCCTTTTGTACAAGTCATTCCTTCCCCAGAAGATATCCCAATGATCCTGGAATCTGAAACCTTGCCCCTAAAATAGTTCCTCAGCCACGCATTCATCTGCCAAATCAAGATTGCTACCATGAGGTCCTGCTTTTCAGCTTTCTACCTTGCTTCATAAATTTGCTCTCCTTCCTTTTCCTACCTATGTCATTGGTGCCAATATGTATTAAGACTTCTAGCTGCTCACCCTCCCCCTTTAGAATGCTGTGGACCCTGGCACCTGGGAGGCAACATGCCATCCAGGTGTCTCTAGCACATCCATAGAAGGTTATATCTACTCCTTTAACTATGGAATCTCCTATCACTACTGCTGTCATCTTCTCCCCCTTCCCTTCTGAGCCACAGCACCGAACTTTGTGCCTCCCTCCTTCCCTGTCCCTTTTGAAACATCTAAACCCTGGAACATCCAGCACCATTCCTGCCCTTGTGACAGACAAGTCTCTGTAATGGTCACAACATCATAATTCCATGCTCTAAAATCATCACCCTTGTTCCTAATACTTCTTGCATCAGAATTGACACATTTCAACCCATCCAACAATTTGTGCCCAGTCTACTGCCTCACAGTCAGTCTACAAGCTGCATCTACTTTTCAACTAACAGCACCATCCTTTGATGTATTGCTCTGGCTCCCATCTCCTTTCCCAAAAAAAGCCTCATCCTTTGAACCGATGAGGTAGGAGCTGCTAGAAAGCAATAGCATTTTCACAAGTGACAGGGTAGGAAGAAGTATGGTCAAGGTAACTGAGAATCAATACTTTGGTAAAAGATGTCAGTGGATAGTCTTCCTCCAGAGATGGAGACAGAGACTAGCAAATAGGTGGTTTAATATGTCACTTGTTGAAGCATGGTAGAAGATACAAAATTATTCTATCTGTAGTGTGACCTTTCATGCTGAAATCAAATTTGTTGCTCTTAATACTTTTACAGAGATGCGCAGATGTTCGCCAAACACAAAAGTGACAGATGAAGTTGATTGTAGTCCAGTGAAGAGTATGTATTGAACATTTCAATTTGTTATACACTGTAAAGTTTATAAATTATACATGTTTTAATTGCTTGTTGATGCATTATGATCCTGTTATTTGGCTAGGTTGAAACATGTAGAGTAAATGTAAAATGCTATTGATAATTTTGATATACCAAAAGCACAAGACAGGTAACAAAGGACTGCTGTGATGTGTAATGAAGGACTGCATTTGCTGTGATGTGGAAATGTGGCAGTCATTTGGGGAAAGGACAAGCTCTGGAAAATTATGAAAGATTTGATTTGTTAAGTTTAATTAATTGGACTCTGGGTGCTTCTAGCAACGCTGGCATTTACTGCTCCATCCTAATGGCCTTTGAGCTGACTGCCTTTTTGATGAAGGGAAACATTTACATTGCTGTTGGTTATTGAGTTAGGTTTGGAATCAGCAATGTCAGAGGAGTGGTGGGTAGTACTGGCCTCCTCATCAATAGTTGTGCTCCCACTGCTATTTTAAAGATGTGTGTCTGTAAAAACACGTTTTGGGTTTTCTTGGAAACTGGTATTTTTGCATAAACTGACAAACCTACAACTTCTTTTAACCCACAGTTTTTCACCATTCTCACATTTCTGATGTGGCTAGTTTTCTCCATCAATTTCTTCAGATTTTACCATCTCATGGTTGCAAAATGTGATTGGAATTGATTTGTTATTGTGACATGCACTGAGATAAAGTGAAAAGCTTGCTTTGCATTCGATGCACAGTATGCTGAAGTAGTAACTGTTAAAACAATAGCAATATAAGTTACACAGAAAGTGCAATGCAGGTAAACTATTAAGTGCAAGATCATAGCAAGGTAGATTGTGAGGTCAAGGATCCAACTTATGATATTCTATAACCATTTAATATACATATTAACAGGATAGAAGGTCTCCTTGAGCCAGGTGGTATGAGTTTTCTGGCTTTTGTGTCATTTGCCTGACGACAGAGATGTGGGTGAGGTCTTTGATTACGCTGGCTGCTTTACTGGGGCAGCAAGAAATACAGGCAGGATCCATGGAAGGGAGACTTGTCTCAGTGATGTACTGAGCTGTGTCCACAGTTCTTTTCAGTTTCTGATGATCCCAAGCAGCGTCATTGTCAAATCAAAGACAGATAGGATGCTTTTTATGGTGCACCTGGAAGGGGACACGCCAAATTTCTTTATCTTCCTGATGAAATATAGATGTTGGTGGGTTTTCTGGGCTGTGGCATTAATGTTATGTGACCAGGAAAGGCTATTGGTGATGTTCACCCCCAGGAACTTGGAAGTTCTCAACTCTTTCGGCCTCAGCCGTGGGTTGAGTAATTTGTGATGATCGGATGGAGAGAAAAATATGTAGAACAAATGATTGGTCAATTATTGAGTATTTTGCATAATCATTAGAATTAACATAAGGTACAGTTTGATACTTAAGGTACATTGGTAAATTAATGAGTGGATTAGATTATCTCTTTTTCACTAGAGTTGGTTCTTCTGAGCTCACAAAATTAAATCTGACATGGAGAAACCTTAAAGAGAGAACAAAGGTTTGGCAGCTCTGACATTCATGGTGGGATTCTATCATAAAGTCACAGATTTAAATTTGTCTCTTTTTATGTGAGTTTTGGTATATCATTCGCTCACTGCACAGCAGAATAACTCCTGACATCTGGAACAAAACATTGGTAAGATGTCAAGACTAAGAGAGTTATAAATGGCCTGCAATTTGTTTTTTTTTTGTTTGGAACTTAGGAATTTTGTGTGTGGTGAAAAGGATACTTAAAAGATTCTTAGTTTTAGTGACTTGAATCAGTTTCTTCAAGATGGACCTTGGCCAATTAACAATAGCAGTTGGAGTTGATGGATTCTGCAGACTGCCTATAAATCTGCTATTCAAACTGGGATATTGATTTAGTTTTTATTGTTAAAAAGGTAGACATCAACACGAGCTAAAAATGAATCATTAATGGTGGTTAAGATGGAATGTTCTACAGCACTATTAATAATGTGTGTATGTCACACACACAAAATGCTGGAAGAACTCAGGCGGTCAGGCAGCATCCACGGAAATGAACAGTTAATCTTTTCAGCAAAGGCCTTTCTTCATGACTGAAAAAGAAGGGGGAAGATACCAGAATAACTTTCTATTCTGTTCATCTCCGTGGTTGCTGCCTGACCTGCTGATTTCCTTCATCATTTTCTGTATGTTGCTTTAAATTTCCAGCATCAGCAGAATTTCTTATGTTTATTTTGTGTGTGTGTGTGTGTTTGTTTTTATATATTAAAATAATGACACGTTGAAGCATGGTAGAAGATATGAAGTCATTCTATCTGTAGTGTGATCTTTCGTGCTGTGATCGAATCGTTGCTCATAACACTAATAAATATATATTTGTTTACTAGTTAAGGATCAGTGTTGGAGCTGTTATTTGTCTTGCGTATTAACAATGTGAATATGAATGTAGTGAGTACAGTTAGTAATTTCATAGTTGACATGAAAATTATGGGTAATGTGCAGGGGATATTCCAAGGTACAGGATGATATTCTTCAGTTGATGAAATGGGTTAGGGATATGAGGTTTGGAGGGTATTTGAAGGTTTTTTTTATCCACAGGATAGACGGAATATCACATGTGCCGGGGGGATGGTGAAAGTAGAGACGCATAGATGACTAGAATTGCAAGCCATTAGAGGTTATGGACTAAGTGCTGGAAATTGAGATTAGTATTGATTGAGTGTTTCAAGACTAGCATGGACAAGATAGCTGAGGTGCCAGTTTCTGTGTTGTATGAATCTGACTTTGACTCAAACTCCCAGAGGGATGAAGGAATAACATCTGATAAACAGAATGACTATGTTTGGAGTTGTGTTCAGTAATATTATAGATTTTAAAAAATGCAGGAGGAAATTTTGCAGACGATCGATTGTATACTCTTCAAGTTACTGATGCTGAACCAAGTAGTAGAATCGTGAGCTTCTTCCAAAAGTGATCTTTTATAGATCAAAGTATCAGCAATAAATGGTAACTACATTAAAGACAGTTATGTTCTGATATGCTTCCTCTTCTCCCCTTTTGCAATTCTATCTCAAATTAAGTAGTTGCCTTGTTTGGAAAGTTAGGTGAATTCTTCCACATCATCTTGTCATTGGGTAAAAGTTTTATATATGTATAATTCTGTATTTCTGATGATTCCTTGGTATGTGCTTCAGCATCTGAAGTATGTTTCTTTTCTTTTAGACATGAGTCCTGAAAGTGAACCTGACTCTAACCAGTCAGATGAAGGTAAGCGCATGTGCATAAAATGTTTGTCTTTTTTAATCTGATGTTCACCTTTAGTTATTGGCAAAATCTGGCTTTGAGGAAATCAGTGGCTTTCTAATTTCCAGTAGAGATCCATCAATACTGATGCTTTTGATTTTTTTTCTCTTTTTGTAGAAACCAGTGACTCACCTTTGGATCTGGGAGCAGCTGGGGATTCACCAATATTTAGCAGGACTCGCTCTCGCACCTCAGGGATAGAATTCTCACAGAGTGAGCACATTTAGCCTCACTCCAGAAAACTGGCTTTTTCATTTCAAGTGTCGATGCTAGCATGTATATAGTAGAATTATTGGTGATTGTGTGTTAACTTATCATTGGATCAATACATCAGTGATTTTCCTCCCTAATCAGATTGATGGACAATCAGCTTCACTGCTTGAGGAATGTGCAGCTGGTTTTGGACTTAGTGGCATTTTTTATCCATTCCATCCCTCTAATTCCCATTTCCCCTCCCTTACTCTTTCGGGTAGATGGAGCTCGTCAGCCTGGGAAGGCAGTCCATCTAAGAGAGGGAAAACTTAGATTTCAAACCTCCGCTGCCTTGCAGCCATACCCACTAATGGGAAAGGCTGCGGGAGTAAACCCTGAAGACAAATCCGGAGCTGGAGTCCCTAAGGCAGTCCGACGTTGCCTTCAACCTCGTTCTGGCAACTCCTGCAACGACACTGGTGCCAGTCTGTATCGGCCCTTGCCCTTCCCTTGGACAACATTGGTGTTGTGGAGAAGGGAGACTTGCTGCGTGGGCAACTGCTGGTCTTCCATACAACCTTGCCCAGGCCTGTGCCTGGAGAGGACACTCCAGCGTCGCTTCACCACGACAGCACAACACGGAAAAGACTTTCCAGGCGCAGATCCTGGCGAGTGGACAAGATGCCACCACTCTTGTCCTATTTTTCATAACAGATGACCACAGAGTTAGATTTTTTAAAAGGAGCTGCCAGATAGCTATTGGGTATTAGATTCTTGACCAATGTTTTTCTTTTTCTTTTTTAACTTTTTGAAGGCTAATATTAGATTATGAGGACACGCAGTCCTCTTTTATTGTCATTTAGTAATGCATGCATTAAGAAATGATACAATGTTCCTCCAGAATGATATCACAGAAACACAAGACAAACCAAGATTTAAAAAAACTGGAAAAAACCACATAATTATAACATATAGTTACAACAGTGCAAAGCAATACCGTAATTTGATGAAGAACAGACCATGGGCGGTAAAAAAAAAAGTATCAAAGTCTCTTGAAAGTCCTATCATCTCACGCAGACGGTAGAAGGGAGAAACTTTCCCTGCCATGAGCTTCCAGCGCCGCAAACTTGCCGATGCAGCATCCTGGAAGCACCCGACCACAGTCCGACTCTTGAGTCCATCTGAAAACTTTCAGCCTCCAACCAGTCCTCCGACACCGAGCACTGAGCACCATCTCTGCCGAGCGCTTCAACCCGGGTCCCGGCAACAGGCAGTAGGCAAAGCCAAGGATTTGGGGCCTTCCCCTCCGGAGATTCTCGATCGCACAGTAGCAGCGGCAGTGAAGCAGGCATTTCAGAAGTTTCTCCAGATGTTCCTCTGTGCTTCTCACGTCTGTCTTCATCAAATCAGGATTGTGCACAGCCCCTATTTAACAAATACAATATCATTTCGGAGCGGCCACGCACACTGCGTCGTGCTGCCATCTCCTCTTCCCTTCCCCGGTTCTATCAGTTTTAATGTCCTTGAAGGCAGATCTCGAAATATGCTTTTATTCAGTTTTCTGTGGATTGCTATTGAGAAAACTCAGTAACAAATGCCTGTGTACATGTACAGGAATTTGAATTAAACAGTTGAGCTTAACTTGCTGATGAACTTGTATCCATATTTTTGCAGATCAAAATCTCCAACAGCCTAACTTAAGCAGAAGACCGCTTCGTTCATCTCGAGGTTGGTGTCTTGTTATTTGAGTGTGGTAAAGTGATAGTTGTATAGAGAGGATGTCACTGAGTGTTGAAATGGCCGAGCAAATCTCATTCAAGTGCTCTTTACTTATCAGATTACTAACCACTGTTTAACCTGTTCAGTTTGCAAAGTTATAAAATCATATAGAACAAGAGAGAGAGAGGTATTTGACATACTATGCACATGCTGACCCTTTGAGAGATCTATTCAGATCGCAAATATTACTGAACTTACCAATCAAATGGGGGCCTAGAATTGGAAGAACACAGAATTAGGGTTGAAGTAGGGCCAGAGAAAAAAGAAGGTATAAGTATCTCCATGTGATTTCATTTTCATCTTCTTATCCAAGCTAATTGTCACATTTCCTAATTCTAGTGTATGGAGCCTTGTGCCAGATTTTATCAGCTAAATCGACAATGATGTGCCTTGGAATATCATAAAACTTTAAAGGCTCTCTCTCAATAATTTATATAATAAGTTTTTGTAGGGAAAGAGTCTGAAAGCCAAATATGGAAACTAGAATGTTTAAGTTGCAGAAGTGTTTTTGCATAGTTGTGTCATTATAATGAATGCACTGTCAAGGGCAAGTTAAATTTCTGCGATCAGGCAAAGGTAGGTGAACTAAATAGGAAAGTACTATCTTTGTTTGTGATTGGAAATAATGCCTTTCCGTATTCTATAAAATAAATTCTGTTGAAATTTGTCAATATTGAGTTTTGAAATCTGGGTAAAATTGTGTTTGAGAATATTTTCAAGCAGGAATGATTGAATGAATGATGTATGCAGTGGATTGTGTTCCTGAGATGCTGGAACTTTGGCTATTTCATGGTAACCAGATTCATGAACTCTAAATTGCAAGCATCAGAATAACTTTCATTTGCCTTTGGAATACGAAGGGGAGGGAGGGGGATCTTTTATCTTTTTTCAACAAAAGATGGCATAGTTGGATAGAATTGGGCTCTTCATCTTAAGCATAAAATTGCACATAAAATAAGTTAAGATAATGCTGAAGTCCCACATTCACATGTTAAGACAAAAAACCCTTGATCTGTTTCAAGAGTCAAAATGCTTTCTTTTCTAGGAACATTTCTGGCTGTCTTTTAGTTTAATCTTTCAAATGTTTGAACACATTGCAAATGAGAATGAGCACAGTGGTGAAGTCCTGTCCGAAACGTCTATGCTTTTTTCTTCTCTCAGATGTGGCCTGACCTGCTGACCATTTCCAGCATTTTCTGTTTTAGATTTCCAGCATCGACACTTCTTTAAATTTTCAGTTGAGTTAGCTTGTGACTAGTTTTAAAAATTAAGCTAATCTATAATGTGTAATAAATTGAATCTAGCTTTCTGCTTGAAATTGCCCAGGAGGAGTTTTAGTACTCAAAGTTTAAAATCTTTGAACTATCTCAATCACTTCATTATATACATGTACTTGCAAATATTGTTAACCCATTTAATTTTTTTCCTGTAGGTCAAAAGGATGATGTAACTGCATCAAACAAAGTTAATACTAAGCGTGTACCTCCAGGTAAAGCAAAACAGTATTTTGTTGTGATTTTTTTCTTCTATTTTGTTCATGTTGAGTTTTGAGGAGAATTTTTTTAAAGTACAGGACACTGCACAGGTTAGTGAGTGTTTTGTTTCTGAGAACTGTCAGTTATCTGAAGTTTTAGGAAGTTGGAAAGCCGTTGTCTGAGATTCCTAAAGTTACACTCATGAATTAATTAGGAACAGATTAGTTTAGATCATTATTATATCTTAGTTAGAATTAGTTTAATTAGTACAGATCTGTACTGCAGATTTATTGTATGCTGGACCAGAGAGTTCCAACCAATATTAAGTGATTAAAATAAATAATTTGGGTTTACATTCTAATTTTAGAATTGTACTCCATTGGGTGTTTAGCATTTGGGGTATCATAAAGATCTGAGAGTTGCTCTACAGTTTCATGTTCTTCTTTAATTGTCTATCTCTGTCTCCTATTGTGATAAGTTTACTATTCAGCACTCCAACGGGTTAAAGGAGTTCTTATTTCAACAAGAGGAAATCATGCCAGGTTTATTTCATCATAGAGCATTTCCTGATTTTCAAGACATTCGGCAAATGATTTACACTTGGCTAATATATGTTGTGTTTTTGACTTTTAAGTGCGACTGAGAATTATTGCAGACAAGAGAATAATTGATTTGGTGATCTGGGTTTATCTTGCATTATAACTGGGTTTACTGTCTGGATGTACGTCTGTGTTGATGTTGTAATGGTATTTGCGATATCACAGAGAATGCAGCGGTTTGTTGCTTTCAGCAGCCTCATGTTTACTTTTGGTTGTTTATTTCTACAGTACTGCCTTGCACTGAGCCTTCCCCAAAGAAAGATGAAAGAAGCAGAGGACTTGCACAGGAAGGTATTGGATTAATCAAATTATTCGATATTGAGTTTATGCCAGGAGTAGAAGATATGTAAAAAGTTTCCTGGGCTTCACTGACAAGAATTTAAAGTCTGGATTGGAGTGTTTAAAATTTAGGGTAATAATGCAGTTTGTAAGTAATTGTTGAAAGAAGCAGCCAATAGTTAATGTGAAATTTTGCAGCTGTAGAAAGTTCACCAACTGACTGATCTGTTTGTTTATGTCAAGTCACTTATGCTCCTTTTTAAAACCCAGAATAACGTGATCATATGTGGATGTTGTAAATTGTAATACTTTTAATATCTTGCCTCCTTCAAGTGTTGATTCGACCCGAACAAATTTTTGGAAATAATAGCAGGAAACTGTTTGCATTGACAATCAAGCAGCATCAGTGTGGAGTGAAACAGTCAACATTTTAGGTCAAAAGCTCTTCATCAGATGTAGAAAAATGAAGAGAGTGAGTTGTAGCGAGAAGGAGGGATGGTGGGGAGTTCTGAGGTGGAGTGCAGACCAAAGATGGCAAGCCATCAAGCATTTTAAATGCTGGCACTGTCTTCAGGTTAAAACTTTGTCCATTTCTCTTTGTACAGCCGCTGCCTGACCTGCATCTGCAGATTCTTGATCTGGGGTGGGGAATAAGCAATTGAAAACGGGAAAATTAAGAAATTAAATTGTGAAATTCAAGATTTGATCCCCAGGGCTGCATTGCATCCTCTTGTGAAACTGTTGTGCTTCCCCTCATGCCTATATTCAGTAACGCAAGATAAAATGTACATGGGACAGAAAATTAAAGTGGCAGGCAGTGGAAGCTCAGGTTTGTAAAATAGTTACCCGAATCTGTGGTTAGAGTTTCTGATGTGGACATGATCACATTATGAGGACTTGATCTAATACAGTGAATTGGAAAAAGTGCATGTGAATTGCTACTTCATCTGGAAGCTCAGTTTGGGTCTGCAAGAGGTAGGCAGGGAAGACATAAAAGATCAATGTTGAACGTCCTTAAGTTGTGTGGAAAAGTGCTTTGAGAAGGAGATGACTTAGCAGGGATGGAGGATGGAGGAGTTAAATGGAGAGTTGTGGATAGAAAGGTCCCTTTGTAACACTGAGCGGTCTCACTTGCACATTGGCTCTGTGTGTACTATGACCTAATCACTTGGATAAGGTGGAAATAGTCCATTCATAATATGAAAGTTATTTGTCAAGGCACAGGGTTTTCTGTTTTTCAAAGCTGTCAATTTCTTTTTCATGTTTTTGAATGTCCTTGTTAAGTATTTGAAACCTACTACAGGTTAATAGTGCATAATTAAACTGGGACAGATAGGTTGGGTTTCAACTTGAAACATCAACAATACCTTTCCTCCCTGCAGATGATGCTTGACTCACTAAGTTCTTCAAGCAGATTGTATGTTAGTCCAGATTCCAGCATTTGCCTTCTCTTTGTCTGCACTTAAGTTGGCAGCTGCTGGCTGAGCTGACAGAATCCTGCAGAATTTGGCTGCCAGTTTGAGTCTATGACAACTAACATCAAATTCAAGTTTATTGTTGTCATTGGCATACATGCAGCACCAGCACAGGACGAGGACAAACATGAGTTAACATAAACTTAAACTAATATAAATTATGCATGTGTGGAAAATAAACAACAAAATAAATAATGACACCAGTGCAAAATTGAGAGACAGAAAAGTAATAGTCCATGATAGTGTTAAGGTTTCTCAGACTATTCAAGAACCTGATGGCAGTGGGGAAGCTGTAGAAACTTGGACTGAGTCTCCAGGCTCTTGCACCTACCTACTGGTAGTATTGAGAAGATGGCATGGCCTGGATGATGAGGGTCCCTGAAGATGGATGTTGCCCGTTATAGATGTCCTCAGTGGTTGACAAGCCCACTGTTCTCTAGCCTTTTACATTCCTGTGCAGTTAAGTTTCCATACCAGACAGTGATGCAACCAAAGTTCCTTCACAGTACATCTGAGTGTAATATCTTGTCTTATCCTTAAATATTTCCATGTAGGGAGTGCATCAGTCCAAGATGGTCGTGGTAACTGCCACACATTGCTTGTGGCCCCGCCTTAATGTTGACCAGCATTACCCCAATGCTAAACTGAAAAGATGGAGAGCAGACCGAGCAATTCAAAACAAACATCTCCGAACTGTTGTGGTCCATTAGTAGTGTATTTGTTTATCATCAGTGTGTAACCTCATTCCCCAGCATAGCTGTTACTCTCAAGAGAGGGGACCGATGCAGGTTTAATAAAAAAGTTAATAAATGTTAGTAGATGGATCATAAGTCATACTGTAGGACCAGAAATAGGCCACTTGACCCATTGAGTCTGCTCCACCAATCAACCATGGCTGATTTATTTTCACTCTTGTCCTTCCTTTTCCCAATACCACTGGTGCTCTTAGCAATCAAGAACCTCCACTTTAAATACTGTATACCCAGTAACCTGGCCTCCACAACCATCTGTGGCAATGAATTCCGCAGATTCACTACCCTCTGGCAAAAGAAATTCTTCCTCGTAACCAGGTAAGTTTAAACTTGAAACAACAGCTGAATGCTACAGTTTAGAATTATGTCTATGCTAAACAGTGAATTCCTTCACAACGACTACAGTAATGTAAAAATCAGCTCACTAAAGGTGATTATGAATCTCAGTGATCCCCATGTACCTGAATGAGGAAAAAGTAAACTGATACAGAGTGGGAATATCTTTGAGGAGGTTAGGAATTCATACTGCATTTACTCTATATGTGGTCTCTGGCTGACTATTGGGAGTAAGTGTCATCTTGCATTGAGAGGTACCGGTTTCGTCTCAGTATTCTAACATCCCATATAGTCTGGTACAGATGTCCCAGTGGCCACATGCCTTCAGGCAGGTATAATCTTAGTATGCTAACGTACACAGTTTCAGTTGCCAGTGTGGTACTATTAACTGTGAGGTCCTGTGCAGTAAGGTGCAGGTGACTGGCTATTTAAACATTCATTGATTTTTCTGTCTCTTTCATTCCTCTTTAGGGAGTGCCGATACCTCAAACAGGAGTGTGATCTTCATTCTAATGATTGTAGCGGTGGTTTTCTCTGTGTTGTTCCTGATGAGTAAGCCCCAGTCTGTTACTTTGGTGAAAAGAACAAAGCTAACTGTATTTTTAGACAAGTTTGAGCAGGTTCAGGCCCTGTTCTACGGGCAGCAGTCAGCACTGTGGAAGAGAAGCAGGATCACACTGTGCAACCACATTAATCTGACCCGGCATGAGAAACCTGCCATCCTGATGTTTGTAGCTGCATCGGATGGGCAGAAGACCATGAGGTGCCTCACTCATCGGATTGCAGATGCTTACTCCGCAGCCCTCAATGCTACTGCAGCGGTGGAAGTCAACGCAACTGTTAGTAGTGGCCAAAACAGTGATGGTGTGAAACTGGAGGTGGACACCCAGCTGTCATCTGGGTTTGACAAAGGCAGCAAGGTAGCGGTCATTCACCACTTCCAGGATCTTCCCCCATTGTCCACCCTGATCTTCTACAAGTACTGTGACCATGAGAACGCAGCCTATAAGGCAGTTGCCCTGCTGATCACTATTCTCCTGGATGAGGAGAAATTGGCACCAGACATTAGCCTGAAAGTCTTAGAAATGAAGGTCCGTGACTTTCTGATAAGGAGGTTTTCTGCTTCTGAAGGTAGTCAAGGCATGGACACTGACAAACTGAGCGGCCTGTGGAGTCGCATTGCCCATGTTGTGCTTCCAGTGGCACCAGTTCGTGAGATAGAGGAAGGAGGTTGTGTTTTGAAAGGGCACTGAAAGTGATCCATGGGAAGTGAAGTCAAAGGGAAGTTTAAACACTTGCATTTGGTTGCCTTTTCCTCATCCGTAATCTCCCTCCTCCTGTTTCCTCTCCACCTGTTTCTGTCAGGTGTACAAGTACAGAAATCTCAAATGATGAGTCATGGGTGAGGGAGGCTGATCCCAGTCAGAAATGTATCACTGAACAGGAATGCAAACACCGAAGTAGAAACCTCTCGTCAACAAGAATAGATATCGCCTTCTGTTTTTACTGGAAAGGACAGTTTACAAATCTTAAGTTAGAAACAAATTAAAATTGTGATATTATGTGTTAAAATATTAATTGGCTACTTTGTGTTGTAACAAAAAAGGAGGTTCTATATGCACAGACCCTCCCACTTTCCTAATTCATAATGCACTATTTCATCCGATGTACCATGAGCTGAGTCTTGCATTAGACAGTTTGGTTGGGGCCCTCATGCCGGTGATGAGCATCCATTTAATGCCAAGTTTTACTTGTGTGGTGATGGCTAGTTGTTGTATCACAGCATTAAAGACCATCTCAACTAATATGCAGTGATTTAAAATAGAAATATGGATATAGGTGATATTGGACACACTAGCAGCTGATGTGAATGATTTGGTGGGTCAGCTAGCTTTTCATTTGGGTTGGATGCATGAAATAGATTAAGGAACAGATTTAAAAAAAGGGCAAGATGGATAGACCTTTCCCCCACTTTGATCCCAGAAATAACCATTGGCAGGAAGTAGATCAACAGAGTTACTAGTTGTCAGTCATACAAAAAGAGTTATCTCACTAATTGAATACAATGCTCAATCAACCACTTCCAATTCTTCTTGAAATGGAGTTGAGCAGAGTGGAGTGCAGATCAAACAGACTGTAATAAGTAGACCACTGTTCATTGATAAGTCTTAATTCTACTTAGAGAATTAGGAATCCTCCTAAAGCCCCAACTTCATGTTGTGACTTACGAACTCTGCCAATAATTATATAATCCAGAGGTAATGCGTGAACTGTTAGTTCCCATCTCCCTTCCCACCACACCAACCACTCTCCTCTCCCACTTCTAAACCCCCAGGAAAAGTCAATAGCTTAATGGTTTTATTTTTGCAGCACTATGAATGTAACCCTTTGCTTGATCATGTTTTATGTCATGTCTGCACGTGCCTTAAGTTGAATGGGAATTGGTGGCAATGGTTGATTAGACAGGGTGGGGTTGCCAGCAATATTGAACTACATGTTAATTTTTCATACAAGCTAAATATTTTGAATCACATTCATGCTGTTTTATTGAATCCTGTTTAAACTTTCTCTACTACATGGTAGTATGATTTCTGTAACAGCCTCTACAAAATTAAGAGTAATTTGTATTTTTTTTAAAAATCCAAAAGCTGGAATTTTAATTGCAAGTATTACTAATCTGTTTAACTTGAGCGGGCTTAATTTTCTTTCCCCAAGAAAAAAACAGAAAAAAGATTTAAAGCAAATGTAGTAAAATAACACTCAAAGGAACAGTCCTATTTAGGCACTGGCTGCTTTGTTAAACCCAGCAAATGTATGGAGCAAAATGTTGACCTGAAGACCATCGCTATAAATCTTTTGTTTGTGGAAGTTCCCTGTCTTTCAATTTCTTAGGACTTCTCAAAATGCCTTGTACTAGATTCATTGTTGAAAGACAGTCAATAAATACACTAGAAAGTTTCACGGCATGTAATTTTGCTCCTTTTTATTCAAACGTAGAAATAAGAATTCTAGTCTTATGATACCTTACCTCTAAATGTGACATCTACTTTTACGATGACTGCATTTTTGTGTAGTAAGAATTTGTGTTAACAAAAATAAAAGTTGTATTTTTAAAAAATTATGTTTATCTTAGTCTATGAGCATGAGTCCATCTGCTGGTTTCTAAAGCGTTGGTTCCTTCATGTTGAATTGCACAGCTTTCATCAGTTTCAGATGCATTGTAGCCAGCTGCAGTAGCAGGAGCTTCATACTGTTTTTAAGGGGGATCTTGAGAGACTGGAGGAGAAATGGAACAATCATGTGATATCAGAGGAATCAATGAAAAACATTGCTTCCAAGACCTGTTATCCTGACTTGAGATCCTGCTGTTCCGCTGTTGTCACTGTGCCACATTCTTGGAATTACAGTACTTAAAAGCTTTGCAGGAATACCTTGGCCGTATGAGCTACGTTGCCTTAAAGATACTCGCTACCACCATTTCAAGAGCAGCTGAGTTATGGCCAATAGATGGTGACCTTTGCCAGTGATATTTGTCTCAGTGAATGAAGTTTAAAGGTGATTTGAAAAGAAAGTCCTTCAATTGAGCAAGGGGATATTCAGGAGGATGTCTTTGAGTTCCCAGCCAGGAATCATTCCCTCTATGTTTGCTGTCTAAAGTTGAACAAGTTCAGTTCAGAATCTGCATCCTAATGACTATCAACACAATTTTGGGTAGAGGAAACATGATGAGCTGGATGTTTAATGGCCTAAACAAACAAATGGGTTTCACCTTGTGATTATTACTGAGATGTGGTGGCAGTGTGATCATTGCTTTAATTTATATATTCCATGGTTCTTGACTTCGACATTTACAGATAATCAAGAATAACATGGAATTGACTTCCTTGCTGTGTGTAAGAAGTTGGATTATTCTGCTTTTCCATTCTGTTTCCCCGAAATATAATGGTTAAATAAATTAGTATCTTCTCAGCCATACAATATGCACTCCTGCACTCCATACCCATTTTCCCTCAAATCTAAATGTATTTGCTCCGCAACTGGTCAAAACCTTTTGCATCTAACTTCCTCCTTTAAGTCACTCCTTAAAAAGTATCTCTATTCAAGCATTTGGTTACCTGTTTTAATATTTCCTGCTGACATCACCATCAATTTTTAAACAATAGTATTTCTGTATGATTTTGCTGCATTAAAGGGCTGTGTAAATCGTTTTCTGATGCAGCATGATCTGGTACTGGTGATATACATGAAAACAGCCACAAGGGGGCACAATTGAGTTATGTGAGGAAGACCCCAGATTCCAGCATCCACTCATATTTTGCTTCAGAATGGCATGTTGCCTTACTTTGAATCTTCTTTTAGTACACTATCAAATTGAATGTTTATTTAGTCCTGCCACTTAGTTAGACAGACTTGCATATGAACTTCGTGGTCCATGCAAACACTTGGTGTTTGAAGAATAAGCCTATTTTATCAAACTTCCAGATTTTTATTTTTATATATATACACGTACACATTATATAGCTGACACATTTAAAGTTAGTTTGAATTCAAGATGAACAGTAATTCAAAATGAAAAACTAATACCCATGATGTGCTTTATTTAATATGCAGAATGATTATTGCTTCCCCAGCTGAAAAATGATGGCTTAGACTTAACACAGGATGTACTGTTATTGGATGATATGTGTGTGTGCTGATATACACATATTATGCAAGTGACAACAGTTTGTCACTCTCCCTGTCACTAAAGATGAACAATTGTGAAGCCAATTTCATATGAGCTGCAGTATAGTAGCTTGTATCTCATATACTGCAAATAGTCCAATTTACCAAAACTAATCTGATCTGGTGTTTATATTCTTACTTTCAGTATCTCATCTTAAACTTGCAACATACTTCTTTACTCCTCATCTGCAGTCGCTTCACTTCCTATGAAAAGCAGTGCCATGAAAATGTATTCAGCTTCCACAACTATTTTCATGTTAATGTCTCAATTTCTGAATGTAAAGTATATTGAAGTAGAATTTTTGAGGTAACCTACAAAACATTGTGCATCATATCAAATCAAAAGAAAGATTACAAAACCAAAATTGTGAGGCTAAAAAAAGTTTGTCCCTTTTGGAATTACTATGCTAACTTTCCTCAGGTGCAGTACTGTGTACTTCCTCACCAACTCACCTAATTTGTTGATTTAGAAAATCAGAGGATCACCTAAATAAATACCCTCTCTCTAAGGTCCAACTGCATGGTAGATTTTCAACAACCAAACCAAAATGAAGACAAAATCAAGGCAAGCCAGAGATGTAGTAATGGAGGAGCAGAAATCTGGGAAGAGTACAAGGGCACAGAGCATACCTCACAGCTCATCATAGTCCATTGTGAAAAAGGTGGGAAAAGTAAGAACCACGGCCACACTGCCTAGGTCAGCTGTCCCTCTAAATTTGGTGACCAAAGAAGAATAGCTGTTCCTCTAAGTTTAGTGACCAGAGAGGCTACTGTGATGGAAACAGTCACTCTGAGTGACCTGTAGAGGTCAGTGGCTGCAACTGGAGATGAACTTCACAGCTCCACAATCTCTAAAGCCTTGCACAAAAAGGGTATTTATGGAAGAATGGCAAGGAAGAAGACCTGGCTGAAAAAAAAGCATAACCTTGCCCATAAAGACTTTGGAAAGCATCATTTGAGAGATTGTTCATGACTAGACTGAGCTCCTGCCTCAGCAAGGACCTGGACCCATTGCAATTTGCCTATTGCCACAATAGGTCAACGGCAGATGCAGTCTCAATGGCTCTTCATATGACTTTAGACCACCTGGACAACACAAACACCTATGTCAGGATGCTGTTCATCAACTATTGCTCAGCATTTACTGCCATCATTCCCACATGATCCTGATTGAGAAGTTGCAGAACCTAGGCCTCTGTACCTCCCTCTGCAATTGGATCCTTGACTTCCTAACCGGAAGACCACAATCTGTGCGGATTGGTGATAACATATCCTCACTGACGATCAACACTGGCGCACCTCAGGGGTGTGTGCTTAGCCCACTGCTCTGCTCTCTATATACCTATGACTGTGTGGCTAGGCATAGCTCAAATACCGTCTCTAATTTGTTGGCAATACAGCCATTGTTGGTAGAATCTCAGGTGGTGACGAGAGGGCGTACAGGAGTGAGATGACAACTAGTGGAGTGGTGTCGCAGAAGCAACTTGGCACTCAACGTCAGTAAGACAAAAGAGCTGATGGTGGACTTCAGGAAAGGTAAGACGAAGGAACACATACCAATCCTCATAGAGGGATCAGAAGTGGAGAGAGTGAGCAGTTTCCAGTTCCTGGGTGTCAAGGTCTCTGAGGATCTAACCTGGTCCCAACATATCAATGCAGTTATAAAGAAGGCAAGACAGCAGCTATACCTCATTAGGAGTTTGAAGAGATTTGGCATGTCAACAAATACACTCATAAACTTCTGTAGATGTAATGTGGAGAGCATTCTGACAGGCTGCATCACTGGTGGGCGGGGGGGGGTGGGGGGTGCGGTGCTACTGCACAGGACCGAAAGAAGCTACAGAAGGTTGTAAATTTAGTCAGCTCCTTCTTGGGTATTAGCCTACAAAGTACCCAGGACATCTTCAAGGAGTGGTGTCTCAGAAAGGCAGTATCCGTTATTAAGGCCGTCCAGCACCCAGGGCATGCCCTTTTCTCACTGTTACCATCAGATAGGAGGTACAGAAGCCTGAAGGCACACACTCAGCGATTCAAGAACAGCTTCTTCTCCTCTGCCATCCAATTCCTAAATAGATACTGAACCCTTGGACATTGCCTCACTTTTAAAATATATAGTATTTCTGTTTTTGCACGATTTTTAATTTATTCAACTGTAATTGATTTACTTATTAATTAGTATTATTTTATTTTGTTTTCTTCTATATTATATATTGCATTGAAATGCTGCTGCTAAGTTAACAAATTTCACGTCACATGCTGGTGATAATAAACCTGATTCTGATCCTGACTTACAAGATCTGGAAGGAAGTCTTGTGGTCTTGGATGAGACTGAAGTGGAACTTTTTGACCCCAACACTAAGCAGTATGTGTGGCATAAATCTAATACTGTGCATCAGCCAGATAACTTCGTCCCTGTTAAGTATCATGCTATGGAGATGCTTTTCAGCAGCAGGGGCTGGGAATCTTTTCCAGATTGATGTGTTGGATATTGAATACTTTACAAGGCACTGTATATAAACCACTTGCCTCAGTTGTTGCATTTGACCTGTCTTTTCAAAGGGCAGTCAAACTTCTTCAGTATGGCGTTATTTGCGAGCTGCCCCAGCACATCTGCAGACTATTGGTTGTTCACGCAAATTTCATATTTCACTGTATGTTTTGATGTACATGTGACTATTAAGTCTAATCTTGACTCCTTCATTTCCAGAAACAGCTTTGTAAAGATCCCTACATGTTCATGACATGAGTTTATATTGGATGTATTTTTGGACATCATGTTCAACTGGGGTTACCTAACATAATTTGTTGCTCTGAAGTGGTTATATTCTGATTTCCTTATAGCACCAAGTGAGCCACTAGATGATGTGATCTTGACACAGATATGTGACATACGGAGATCTGGATCAGAGCCAGAATGATTATGAATGTTGCCCTCTTGAGGCAGCACTGGATGTAGATACTACGAATGGTGAGGAGAGACGTGCCTGGGATGTGTTGGTCTCTGAACTTTGCTAGTCCATTCAATGATGCAGTTTAAAACTTTAGTCATTTAAAAAGGCATTCACTGAAAATGCAGAAAAGAGTAACTTTTCAAAAAGTGTGACTAACATGGTAGTGTTAAAGATGTCAGAAGCAGAAGACACTGACAGCAATCCCTGTTACCATTTTACATTTGAAACCTGCTTTGCTGTGGCTGGTGACCTGTCATAGCAGTTCCTTTGGACAAAATCCAAAGGAAAGAGAAGCAGAGTAAAGGTAGGAAGGTGTACCTCAATACAAGAAGTATCAGGAACAAAGGTGATGAACTGAGAGCTTGGATACATACATGGAATTATGATGTAGTGGCCATTACAGAGACTTGGCTGGCACCAGGGCAGGAATGGATTCTCAATATTCCTGGATTTCAGTGCTTTAAAAGGGATGGTGGGGGGAAAGGGGGAGGAGGGGTGGCATTACTGATCAGGGATACTATTACAGCTACAGAAAGGGTGGGTAATGTAGTAGGATCCTCTTTTGAGTCAGTATGGGTGGAAGTCAGGAGCAGGAAGGGAGCAGTTACTCTATTGGGAGTATTCTATAGGCCCCCTGGTAGCAGCAGAGATACCGAGGAGCAGATTGGGAGGCAGAGTTTGGAAAGGTGCAAAAATAACAGGGTTGTTATCATGGATGACTTTAACTTCCCTAATATTGATGTAAGGGGTTTCCTTTTTTTATGTCACTGTGTAGTCTAATTAAAATGGCTTCTTTGTTATGTTATAATTGAAAGGGCTTCTTTGTTATGTTAACTGCTGAGAAAGTCCTTCCTGCTAGCAGTTTGTTTGAATCACATTACGGATAAGAAGATGTTATGAACCAATTGCGACAGTTATTATGTTCTTGGTGTATCTGTAAGATATTGTATGCGTGGGGTTTTGGGGCAGAAGGCGGGAGAGAGAGAGACAGAGGATGGACCAGGTGCTGTGAGTCCGCTAACAGGGTCGGACCCCAAGTGAGGTGTTTGGCGAGGAGAGGAGATGGAGATGGACTTGTGTGGAGCGTCTGGTCGACCATCGTTGTTGGTCCCAGGTGGCTGGTCGAGGTGGTCTGAGGGGTCGCAGGGTGAAGAAGAAGGGTCCTGAGCTCCAATTGTTTGTGCACGAAGAGATTGAACTTTGATAAGTGTGGCGCCTTTGATTTTCCTTTTATATTTTATTCTCTATTAATTATATAGTTCCAGTAATATCTATAAACTGTAAATCATTTAATCGTATCTGGTGTATTGTCTGTCACTTGGGCGGGGTGGGGTAAATCACACAGCATCCACTCAATCTGATTCCCCAGTTTGGCGGGGCCGAGGGCTGTTTCCCTAGACGACAGTGAGCCGAGCGACCCTGAGGCTGGCCAGGGGGGGCTACACCTGATTAGTTCCAAGGGTTTGGATGGGGCAGAGTTTGTTAAGTGTGTCCAGGACAGATTCCTGTCACAGTATGTTGACAAGCCGACTAGGGGCAATGCCATACTAGATCCAGTATTAGGTAACAAACCAGGTCAGGTCACAGATCTCTCAGTGGGTGAGCATCTGGGGGACAGTGACGACTCCTCCCTGGCCTTTAGTATTATCATGGAAAAGAATAGAATCAGAGAGGACAGGAAAAATTTTAATTAGGGAAGGGCAAATTATGAGACTATAAGGCTAGAACTTGCAGGTGTGAATTGGGATGATGTTTTTGCAGGGAAATGTACTATGGATATGTGGTGGATGTTTAGGGATCTCTTGCAGGATGTTAGGGATAAATTTGTCCCAGTGAGGAAGATAAAGAATGGTAGGGTGAAGGAACCATGGGTGACAAGTGAGGTGGAAAATCTAGTCAGGTGGAAGAAGGCAGCATACATGAGGGTTTAGGAAGTAAGGATCAGATGGGTCTATTGAGGAATACAGGGAAGCAAGAAAGGAGCTTAAGAAGGGCTGAGAAGAGCAAGAAGGGGGCATGAGAAGGCCTTGGTGAGTAGGGTAAAGGAAAACCCCAAGGCATTCTTCAATTATGTGAAGAACAAAAGGATGACAGGAGTGAAGGTAGGACCGATTAGAGGTAAAGGTGGGAAGATGTGCCTGGAGGCTGTGGAAGTGAGCGAGGTCCTCAATGAATACTTCTCTTCGGTATTCACCAACGAGAGGGAACTTGATGATGGTGAGGACAATATGAGTGAGGTTGATGTTCTGGAGCATGTTGATATTAAGGGAGAGGAGTTGTTGGAGTTGTTAAAATATATTAGGACTGATAAGTCCCCGGGGCCTCACGGAATATTCCCCAGGCTGCTCCACGAGGCAAGGAAAGAGATTGCTGAGCCTCTGGCTAGGATCTTTATGTCCTCGTTGTCCATGGGAATGGTACCGGAGGATTGGAGGGAGGTGAATGTTGTCCCCTTGTTCAAAAAAGGTAGTAGGGATAGTCCGGGTAATTATAGACCAGTGAGCCTTACGTCTGTGGTGGGAAAGCTGTTGGAAAAGATTCTTAGAGATGGGATCTATGGGCATTTAGAGAATCATGGCCTGATCAGGGACAGTCAGCATGGCTTTGTGAAGGGCAGATTGTGTCTAACAAGCCTGATAGAGTTCTTTGAGGAGGTGACCAGGCATATAGATGAGGGTAGTGCAGTGGATGTGATCTATATGGATTTTAGTAAGGCATTTGACAAGCTTCCACATGGTAGGCTTATTCAGAAAGTCAGAAGGCATGGGATCCAGGTAAATTTGGCCAGGTGGATTCAGAATTGGCTTGCCTGCAGAAAGCAGAGGGTGGTGGTGGAGGGAGTACATTCAGATTGGAGGGTTGTGACTAGTGGTGTCCCACAAGGATCTGTTCTGGGACCTCTACTTTTCGTGATTTTTATTAACGACCTGGATGTGGGGGTAGAAGGGTGGGTTGGCGAGTTTGCAGACGACACAAAGTTTGGTGGTGGTGTGGATAGTGTAGAGGATTGTCGAAGATTGCAGAGAGACATTGATAGGATGCAGAAGTGGGCTGAGAAGTGGCAGATGGAGTTCAACCCGGAGAAGTGTGAGGTGGTACACTTTGGAAGGACAAACTCCAAGGCAGAGTACAAAGTGAATGGCAGGATACTTGGTAGTGTGGAGGAACAGAGAGATCTGAGGGTACATGTCCACAGATCCCTGAAAGTTGCCTCACAAGTAGATAGGGTAGTTAAGAAAGCTTATGGGGTGTTAGCTTTCATAAGTCGAGGGATAGAGTTTAAGAGTCGCGAGGTAATGATGCAGCTCTATAAAACTCTGGTTAGGCCACACTTGGAGTACTGTGTCCAGTTCTGGTCACCTCACTATAGGAAGGATGTGGAAGCATTGGAAAGGGTACAGAGGAGATTTACCAGGATGCCGCCTGGTTTAGAAAGTATGCATTATGATCAGAGATTAAGGGAGCTAGGGCTTTACTAAGAGGAATAGATAGAGTGAACAGCCAGCGCCTCTTCCCCAGGGCACCACTGCTCAATTCAAGAGGACATGGTTTTAAGGTAAGGGGTGGGAAGTTTAAGGGGGATATTAGAGGAAGGTTTTTTTACTCAGAGAGTGGTTGGTGTGTGGAACGCACTGCCTGAGTCAGTGGTGGAGGCAGATACACTCGTGAAGTTTAAGAGACTACTAGACTACTATGGAGGAATTTAAGGTGGGGGCTTATATGGGAGGCAGGGTTTGAGGGTCAGCACAACATTGTGGGCCAAAGGGCCTGTATTGTGCTGTACTATTCTATGTTTTATGTTCTATTGTGCTGGGAGGAAATTGGTGATAGTGTCAAACAGGTGGCAGAGCAAACAATTTCATAAGCCTGCTGGTGACTGAGGGATAACATGATTGGTAGTTCCATTCTCTGGTGTTCACATTGACTTCAAATGAGCAATAGTGATTGTCTGTTTCTAGCTTGTTGGCCCTTCTTCAGCCACATGGACTCATAAAAAAAAATACAACCAGATGGTTCTTTCAGGTCTTTTGAGATTCTGGATGAACGTCATTGGCACTTAAAAGACTTAAAAGCTTTTGGTCTCCAATAGTATAACATTGGCCTTTTTAGATGATGTAGAGGAGAGTGGAGATTCCTCTTTCCTTTCCTGTAGTTTCAGAAAAGTTCCTGCTCAACCTGTTGGGGAATGTTATCCGTAAGGCCTTTCTACTGAACAGAAGATGAGAGATGACTGCATTGTGCTCACCTTCGCCCGCGGATCATTTAGCATGCAGGGTCTGCCTGGGGCTGACGCTATGCAGATGGATTGTGTGAAATCAATGTTTTCAAATGTTTGTTTCCACTTTTCTAAACTGAATATTTCATGTTCTCAAGTCCTTGAAACTTATTGCTTATTTATTTATTGTTATTATTTCTTTTTTCTTTGGTATTTGTTCACTGTCTTTGGCTCTACACACTGGTTGGCTGCTCCTTTGGTGCAGTCTTTCATTGATTCTATTAGGTTGTTGTTCTTCCTTTTTGCACCTCTTTAGCAGTTTTGTCTTTGTTTTTTTACGAGGCTGAGTTGCTAGCTCGACGCTCAACCCAGCATGGATGGAAAGCGTGCAGTTGGTGGCCGGATTCGAACCCAGGACACTCGCCTCGAAGTCCAGTGCGGATACCACTATTCCACTGGCCTGCTGATTCTATTACGGTTGTTGGATTTATTGAGTATGCCCACAAGAAAATGAATCTCAGGGTTGTATATGATGACATATATGTACTTTGAACAAGAGAAAATCTGCAGATGCTGGAAATCCAAGCAACACACTCAAAATGCTGGAGGAACTCAGCAGGCCAGGCAGCATCTGTGGTTAAAAGCACAGTTGATGTTATGGGCCGAAACCCTTTGGCAGGACTGGGGGAAAAAAGCCGAGGAGTAGATTTAAAAGGTGTGGAGGGAGGGGAGAGAGAACCGCCAGGTGATTGGTGAAACCTGGAGGGGACGGAGTGAAGTAAAGAGCTGAGAAGTTGATTGGTGAGGTGAGGGAGGGAAGGGGGCGGAGGGAAATGGAGAAGGGAGAGAGGGGTTGGGGGCATTACCGGAAGTTTGAGAAATCGGATGTTCCTGCCATCAGGTTGAAGGCTACCCAAACGGAATACATGGTGTTGTTCCTTCAACCTAAGTGTGGCCTCATCATGACAGTGGAGGAGGCCATGGATCGACGTATTGTAATGGGAAAGGGAAGTGGAATTAAAATTGGAAGCCATTGGGAGATCCCGGTCGTTCTGGTGAACGGAGCGCAGGTGCTTGGTGAAGCAGTCTCCCAATCTATGTCAGGTCTCACCGATATACAGGAGACCACACCAGGAGCACCGGACACGGTAAGTGACCCCAAAAGACTCACAGGTGAAGTGTCGCCTCACCTGAAAGGACTGTTTTGAGCTCTGGATGGTAGCGAGGGAGGAGGTATATAACGTGTAGCACAGAGTGGTGGGTGCCAGGGGAGGTGGCAGAAGCAGATATGGTAACAATGTTTAAGATGTTTAATTGGATGTGTGAGCAGCCCAGGAATGTAGGGGTATGAGTGGTGTATAGGCAGATAGAATTAGTTTAAATTGACAGCATGTTTGTATTTTTATTAAAGATTCAGTACAAACAGGTCTTTCCAGCTCAATTAGCTGTGCCACACAGCAACCCTAGCCTAATAGGACAATGTACGATGACCAATCAACCTGCTATCTTCTATCAGTTAAAAGTTCTGACAAGCTTCTGTCGATGTGTGGTGGAGAGTATATTGACTGGCTGCATCATAGCCTGGTGTGGAATACCCTTGAATGGAAAATCCTACAAAAGTAGTGGATGTGGCCCAGTCCATCACAGATAAAGCCCTCCCAACCAATGAGCACACCGACACAGAGTGTTGGTGCAGGAAAGCAGCATCCTTCATTAGAGACCCCTACCACCCAGGTCACACACATTAAAAATGCTGGTGAACGCAGCAGGCCAGGCAGCATCGATAGGAAGAGGTACAGTCGACATTTCGGGCTAAGCCCCTTCATCAGGACTAACTGAAAGAAGAGATAGTAAGAGATTTGAAAGTGGGAGGGGGAGGGGGAGATCCAAAATGATAGGAGAAGACAGGAGGGGGAGGGATGGAGCCAAGAGCTGGACGGGTGATTGGCAAAAGGGATATGAGAGGATCATGGGATGGGAGGCCTAGGGAGAAAGAAAGGGGGAGGGGAGCCCAGAGGGTGGGCAAGGAGTATAGTGAGAGGGACAGAGGGAGAAGAAAGAGAGAGAGAAAAAATAATTTTAAAAAATTAATAATAAAAAAATAAATAACGGATGGGGTACGAGGGGGAGGTGGGGTATTAACGGAAGTTGAAGAAGTCAATGTTCATGCCATCAGGTTGGAGGCTACCCAGACGGAACATAAGTTGTTGTTCCTCCAACCTGAGTGTGGCTTCATCTCCACAGTAGAGGAGGCCGTGGATAGACATGTCAGAATGGGAATGGGATGTGGAATTAAAATGTCTGGCCACTGGGAAATCCTGCTTCCTCTGGCGGACAGAGCGTTGGTGTTCAGTGAAACAATCTCCCAGTCTGCATCGTGTCTCGCCAATATATAGAAGGCCACATCGGGAGCACCGGACGCAGTATATCACACCAGCCAACTCACAGGTGAAGTGTCGCCACACCTGGAAGGACTGTCTGGGGCCCTGAATGGTGGTGAGGGAGGAAGTGTAAGGGCATGTGTAACACTTGTTCTGCTTACAAGGATAAGTGCCGGGAGGGAGATCGGTGGGAAGGGATGGGGGGGACGAATGGACAAGGGAGTCGCGTAGGGAGCGATCCCTGCGGAAAGTGGGGGGGGGGAGATGTGCTTAGTGGTGAGATCCTGTTGGAGGTGGCAGAAGTTACGGAGAATAATATGTTGGACCCGGAGGCTGGTGGGGTGGTAGATGAGGACGAGGGGAACCCTATTCCTAGTGGGGTGGCGGGAGGATGGGGTGAGATCAGATGTGCATGAAATGGGAGAGATGCGCTTGAGAGCAGAGTTGATGGTGGAGGAAGGGAAGTCCCTTTCTTTAAAAATGGAAGACACCTCCTTCGTCCTGGAATTAAAGGCCTCATCCTGAGAGCAGATGTGGCGGAGACGGAGGAATTGCGAGAAGGGGATAGCATTTTTGCAAGAGACAGGGTGAGAAGAGGAATAGTCCAGATAGCTGTGAGAGTCAGTAGGCTTATAGTAGACATCAGTAGATAAGCTGTCTCCAGAGACAGAGACAGAAAGGTCAAGAAAGGGGAGGGAGGTGTCGGAAATGGACCAGGTAAACTTGAGGGCAGGGTGGAACAACATACATCAAAGTTGCTGGTGAAGGCAGCAGGCCAAGCAGCATCTAGTTGGAGGCAAAGTTAATAAAGTCAACGAGCTCAGCATGTGTGCAGGAAGCAGCGCCAATGCAGTCGTCGATGTAGCGAAGGAAAAGGGGGGACAGATACCAGTACAGTCCTGGAACATAGATTGTTCCACAAAGCCAACAAAAAGGCAGGCATAGCTGGGACCCATACGGGTGCCCATAGCTACACCTTTAGTTTGGAAGAAGTGGGAGGAGCCAAAGGAGAAATTATTAAGAGTAAGGACTAATTCCGCTAGACAAAGCAGAGTGGTGGTAGAGGGAAACTGATTAGGTCTGGAATCTAAAAAGCAGCGGAGAGCTTTGAGACCTTCCTGATGGGGGATGGAGGTATATACGGACTGGACATCCATGGTGAAAACAAAGCAGTAGGGGCCAAGGAACTTAAAATCATTAAAACAATTCAGAGCTGGAGAAGTGTCATGCTGTTTTCTCACTGCTGCTGTCAGAAAGAAGGTACAGGAGCCTTGGGACTCACACCACCAGGCTCAGGAACAGTTATTATCCATCGACCATCAGGCTGTTCAACCAGAGACGATAACTTCACTTGTCCAATCACTGAATTGTTCCTACAACCTATGGATTCACTTTCAAAAACTCTTCATCTCATGTTCTTGATATTTATTGTTTGTTTGACTGTTTATTATTATTATTATTTTCTTCTATATTTGCACAGTTTGTTGTCTTTTGCACACTGACTGTTGGTGCGGTCTTTCACTGATTCTATTATGGTTATTGGATTGATTGTGATTGCCCACAAGAGCATGAATCTCAGGGTTGTATATGGCGATGTATGTGTATCTTGAACTGGAGCATCTTTGGGCTGTGGGAGGAAGTCTGAGCATGCAGAGGAAACCCACTCAGTCACGGGGAACTCTGCTGCCCCGAGCTGTAGTGGCGGTGAGCTAACCGCTATGTTACCGTGGCGCTGGTCTGCTGAAGGCACTATATTCATCATTGTTCTTGGGGAAAGAGTCCAAACTTCACTTTCACTTCTAGAAATCATATGCTAACCTCTGTCACTTTAAGGTTTGAGATGAAAGGATTCTCACATAGTCATAGTCATAGTCATACTTTATTGATCCCGAGGGAAATTGGGTTTCGTTACAGTTGCACGAACCAAAAATAGAGTATAAATATAGCAATATAAAACCATAAATAATTAAATAATAATATATAAATTATGCCGGGAAATAAGTCCAGGACCAGCCTAGTGGCTCAGGGTGTCTGACCCTCCAACGGAGGAGTTGTAAAGTTTGATGGCCACAGGCAGGAATGACTTCCTATGACGCTCTGTGTTGCATCTCGGTGGAATGAGTCTCTGGCTGAATGTACTCCTGTGCCCACCCAGTACATTATGTAGTGGATGGGAGACATTGTTCAAGACGGCATGCAACTTAGACAGCATCCTCTTTTCAGACACCACCGTCAGAGAGTCCAGTTCCATCCCCACAACATCACTGATCTTACGAATGAGTTTGTTGATTCTGTTGGTGTCTGCTACCCTCAGCCTGCTGCCCCAGCACACAACAGCAAACATGATAGCACTGGCCACCACAGACTTGTAGAACATCCTCAGCATTGACCGACAGATGTTAAAGGACCTCAGTCTCCCCAGGAAATTGGAGAATGTAACAGGGCATTAAGCTACATTATAAGGTGTGAAGCATTGTTACATTGACAACCAATTTACTGGTGAGACACACTCTGCATTTTATTGTGTGATTGATGATTCCTTTAGAATTCAGCTCATGGAAAATGATGTGTTTGGCTGTATTAGTTTCCCTCCCCTTCCCTCACCTCCTCTGCCAGTGGAAATAAGGAGGGGTGTGGTTAACCAGTTCCTCAGCTCTGTCCTGTGTACTAGCATTGGCCCCAAGTGGTTCAAGATTGTTCAATATTGTTTCCAGTATACAAGTGTAAAGGAGAACGAAATAATTATTACTCCAGATCCAATGCAGCATTAAAAAACACAACAAGACAAAGAATACAACACTAATTTAAAAAAAACACAATGGATATGAATCTGTAAGATAGCATATATACATAGATTGATTGTATATCCATAAAATGACGCTAGGCACGGGAGTGTCTGTACAGAAGGTGACTAACAAGAAGTGAAGTAGTGGTGATTGGGGGTGTGGTGGGGTGGATTGGTGGGTGGAGGTGTTGATCAGACTGACTGGGGAAAGTAAGTGTTTTTGAGTCTGGTGGTCCTGGCATGGATGCTGTGTAGTCTCCTCTCTGAAGGGAGTGGGACAAATAGTCCATGAGCTGGGTGGGTGAGATCCTTCATGATGTTACTGGCCCCTTTCCGGCACCCCGATGGAAATATGTCCTTGGTGGCGGATAAGCTGGTGCCAGTGATGTTTTGGGCAGGTTTCAGTACCCATCGTAGAGCCTTCCTGTCCACAGAGGTGCAGTTTCCCTACTGTGCAGTGATGTCATTTGTTAGGATGCTCACTGTTGTGCATCTGTAGAAGGACATGAGTATAGATGTGCGTAGTCCAGCTCTATTCAGTCTCCTCAGAGAGTAGAGGCAATGGTGAGCTTTCCTGAGAGGTTATGTGAGACGTAACATAAACAGGAGTTTGAAATTGCTCACAGTTTCCACTTTTGTCCTTCGGTTGTGACGTTAACACACTTGCGTGATTTGTACACACAGTATGTTACCAATGCATTATTTAATTCTAAGTAAGATGTCTCTGCACCATCCATTTCATTGCACCCTGATGTATGTATATGATAATAAACTAATCTAATCTAATCCAAACTGACTCTTGGATTTCTGATTACTGCTATAATTAAAACTTTGATCGTGCTTTGGCTTTTTCATCTATCATTTATGCAGCCCCTTTCCTAACCATTCTGGTGAAGCTTTTCCCTGAAAAGACTTTTGCTGTAATGTTTTACGAAAAGCTAAATTATTAGTCAGGATTAAATATCTAAGCTATAAGGTGTCATCTCTCCTGAGTAGTGCATTTGCTGGCTTGGATTTCCAAACAGGATCACTATGGTATGAAGTGTTTAGTTGCATGGTGTATTAATTGAGACGCTTTCACACTGAGATCTAGGCTTGGCTTTAATTTTGAAATGCAGAAAGATGGCAATTGATTATTCTGATAGTTATGTCCATCAGGAAAATTGCCTGCAGCATCACTCACCTCCATCATCTGCTCCTACAATTGTTTGTGTATTCTTGTTATTTTGGATTCCATCTGCTGAGTGTCAATCTCTTTTGTCCACCTTCCATAAGTTGAAGCTATGTCCTAACTCAGACCAAATCCAGTTTACTGACTTTACCTCTTGGTCCTTCATTGCTTTTGCTTTTTTATCTCTCCTCCAGTGGTGAAGCACGCATGGAATAGTGGTGTCATGTTTTACAGGATAGAAATTCAGAGACATCTGTCATGGTGGAAGATTTAGTATCCATGCCTTTGATTGGTTTAGCAACACCACTACATGCTTAGCTATCTGCCTCCTGAAGGGTACAGCGGATCTCCTGGTTCGCATTCGATGGTGACTAGGCAGATATGAACAATAAACACATTTCACCTTGTCCTCAAACATCCATTTGCTGCAGATAGTACTATCCACTGAATACCTCTGGGCAGTCAACACGGAGATAAACGTTTACTTTCACAACAAGATCTCCCGCTGTGGTGATGTGTGGCCCTACCATAGCACTGAATCGAATAACTTCTGTACAGGTATGATGTCTCAAACTGAGCTTCCATGGAATGTTGTGATCTATCAGCAAGAGAATCACAATGCACTGTCTACTGGCTGGGATATAAACTCCAAACCTCTCTTTACTCTTCCTTTACTGTCACATTAATTGATCGATTCTGATTCAATGTGAAGTGCAAAAGGATCTGAGGAAGGTGATGTTCGGCAATCATAAACTTCATGCCAGTCCGACAAAAGTGGCAGCTTAGCAGTATACAAATGTCTCATAGAGAGCGGATCAGATCAAAGCTCTGCAGCCTTGTCACACTTAGTTGTAAATGTTTGGAGAACCTAGAGAGCAACTGGGAGTAAGAAGCTTCATGAATATTCTCAACCCATACATCCCCCTATTTCTTCACTACCACACAGTCTAAATTGTTTTATGTGAATAAGATGACTGCTGCACAAGAACAGTGGCCCTACTTCTAGACATTAACTTAATTCGTTTTTTTATTGGCCTTTGGACAGCTCCAGTTTAGACTATCTCATCACAAGCCTTTGTAACCACCAGCCTCCTGTTATTTAAGACATTGAACCAGAGTCAGAATCAGGTTTAATTTCATTGGCATATGTCATGAAATTTGTTGTTTTGCGGCAACAGTATATTGCAATATATACAAACGTAGTAATAAAAATGATAGATCAATACATTACAATGAGAAGAATATATACTTAATTAAATAAGTTGTGCAAAATGAGAGGGGAGAAAATAGAATACTGAAGAAGGTTTCGTGGGTTCATTGTCCATTCAGAAATCTGATGGCGGAAGGGAAGAAGCTGTTCCTGAAATGTTGAGTCTGTGTCTTCAGGCTCCCCTACCACCAACTTGATGGCAGCAATAGTCCTGGTTGATGGGGTCCTTAATGATGGATACCAGCTTTCTGAGCCATTGCCTTTTGAGGGTGTCCTGGACACTGGGGAGGCTGTGCTCATGATGGAGCTGGCTGAGTTTCCAGCTTTCTGCATCTTTTTTAGATCCTGTGAGATGGCATTTCCATACCAGGCGGTGATGCAACCAGTTAGAATGCTCTCCACAGTACACCTGTAGAAATTTGAGAGTGTTTTTGGTGACGTGCCAATTCTCCTCAAACTCCTGAAATATAGTCACCATCGTGCCCTTTTTGTAATTGTATTAATATTTTTGGCCGAGGATAGATCTTCAGGGATGTTGACATCCAGTAAGTTGGAACTGCTCACTCTTTCCACTTCTGATCCCTCAATGAGGACTGGCGTGTGTTCCTTCAGCTTCCCTTCCTGAAGTCCACAATCAGTTCTTCGGTCTTATTGAACATTGAGTGCACGAACGTTGCTGCAACACCACTCAACCAGCTGATCTATCTAGCTCCTGTATGCCTTCTCATCACCATCTGAAATTATGCCAATAATTGTTATGTCATCAGCAAAATTTATACATGCTGCTTGAGATGTACGTAGCCACGCATTTGTGGGTGTAGAGAGTAGAACAGTGGGCTAACCTGGCACCCTTGAGGTGCACGAGTATAAACTATCAGCAAGGAGATGTTATTTCTGATCTACACGGACTGTGATCTTCTGGTGAGGAAGGTAAGGATCCAGTTCCAGAGGGAGGTACAGATGCCCAAGTCTTGGAGCTTTTTGATTAGAACTGAGGGTATGATTGTGTTGAATGCTGTAGCTGTACCTAAGTTTCTATATTTATTTCAAGCATTGCCAATTTTTATTCCAAAATCCTTTTTTGATAATGTTGATTCAAAAATTTCCTCATACCTGTGGCAGAATAAAAATCCTAGATTAGGTAAAAGACACTTACAGAAGCCCAGAAAGGAGGGTGGCTTAGCATTGCCAAACTTTAGATTCTACTATTGGGCGATTAATATTCATTATTTAAAATTTTGGACATGGAATTGGGATACAGTTTCAAGTCCACTATGGGTTAATCTTGAATGTAATTCTGTTTCAGGATTTTCATTGGGTTCTATTTTAGGGACCCCACTTCCTTTTGACTTTTCTAAACTGGACAAACAAATGGATAACCCAATAGTTAAATATACTCTTCGAATATGGTTTCAGTTTTGAAAATTTTTTGGACTGAATCAATTCATTTTAACTAGCCCTATTATATCTAATTTTCTTTTTCAACCTTCCTTTTTGGATCAAGCATATTTGGTTTGGAAAACAAAGGGTATAATATGTTTTTCTGATTTATTTTCAGATAATTGTTTTATGTCTTTTGAACAATTATCTAATAAATATAATTTACCTAGATCACATTTTTTTTAGCTATCTACAGATCAGAAACTTTTTAAATACTGTTCTTACTACCTTTCCGATTTCATATTCTCTTGATATATTGGAAAAAATTTTGGATTTAAACCTTTTTCAGAAAGGTTCAATAGCAATTATTTATAATATGATAAGGAAAATAAATCCAGATGTTTCCAATACAATTAAGAATGACAGGGAAAGGGAACTTAAGCTTACCTTACCTACTGAGAAATGGCAAAAATTTTTTCAATTAGTTAATTCTTCCTCTATTTGTGCTAAACATGCATTGATACAGTTTAAAGTTGTACATAGGACTTATATGTCTAAGGATAAATTAGCTTGTCATTACTCTCATATAAACCCTGTATGTGATAGATGTCATTCAGAGATAGCCTCATTAACTCATATGTTTTGGTCTTGCCCTTTATTGAAGAAATATTGGGACGATATTTTTGATATTATTTCCACTGTTTTGAACATTGATTTACAACCTCATCCTTTTACTGCTGTTTTTGGTTTACCAATGATTGAAAAACATCTCTTGACCCTTTCAGTTTGTCAGATGATCGCTTTTGTTACTTTAATGGCTAGAAGATCTATACTATTGAATTGAAAAGAGATTAATCCTCCTACAACATTTCATTGATTTTCTCAAGCTATATCTTGTTTAAATCTAGAAAAAATTAGAAGTGTTATTTTTGACCCATCTATTAAATTTGATGAGACTTGGAGACCATTTATTCAATACTTCCACATGATGTAATCTGTCCCTTGTCAATCTATCTTGTGATTTCAATATATGGGGAGAGGAGCGGAAGTGGTGACACTATTGGTTCTATCTGAGATATCATAATAGCCCTTTCTTTTCTTTTTTTCCATAGTTTTCTTTAGTTTGGGTATTTTTTTAGGGTTTTTTTTTCTTTTTCTCTTTTTACGATATTTTATATTTTATGTATACTCTTTCTATTTTTTTGTTAATCTGTCTGATTTTGGGATGTTTCTAACTATTTGCTACCTGACTGTAAACTTTAATAATTATTATCAATTAACACAATCCCAGTTATTACGTACTTTTTTGTAACGTGTTTGTTCTTGAATCTAATAAAAAGATTGAAAAAGAAAAGAATGCTGTAGCTGTATTCAATGAACAGCAGGCTGACATGAGCATTACTACTGTTCAGGTGATCCACAGTCAAGTGAAGAGCCAGTGATACTGCAATGCTATAGACCACTGTAGCATTAAGCAAACTGCAGTGGGTCCAGTTCCTTGCTTCTGGCCATTGTTCAGGCATCTTTGGGAGTTAGGGTATACAGCAAATATTAATTTCACCAGCAACCAATCTTCAGATTTCAATGTGGATTGCAGATTAGATTCAAAACACAGCTCAGAACAATTAGACCTCAGACGCCTGCACATGCGGCCCAGTGTCAGTGGAGGTCAACAGTCACTTTGGGTGTCTGGAGTGTGGGTGCAAAGAAGGTGGTGTGTGATAACCATATGTAATTCAAAGGAAGCATTGCAGATAGATTGTAACCAGAGAATTATCCTGCTGTTACTTTTGATCTTTAGCATATAAGAATATCACGTAATATTGGGTTGAGAGGCCTCTCCTTACGATTCTGTGGTTGTGTTGGAAGCTCTGTGGAGTGGGTGATTATAGTGGCAATTCCACGTGCTGCAGGTGATGAAGGAGCAAAATTTCTCATTAAGCCATATTTAAGCCTTATGCTAATGGTACATATGCAAACCAAATCTCATTCATCCACACAAGGCAGTTTTGCATACAATCTACCTCTATTTTTATACCCACATCTATTTATTCTTTTCTCTGTCCCATATATTTTAGATTTCTGCATCTTTATGCCAACACTCTGCTTTTCTCTCTTGCTATCTACTCAAAAAGACACAAAAATATATGCAACACACACACACACACACAAAATGCTGGTGGACACAGCAGGCCAGGCAGCATCTATAGGAAGAGGTACAGTCGACGTTTCAGGCCGAGAACTTTTATCAGGACTAACTGAAAGAAGAGATGGTAAGAGATTTGAAAGTGGGAGGGGGAGGGGGAGATCCAAAATGATTGCGGGTTTTATAGTAAGGTTAGGATTGGTGCGGAGGGAGTGGAGAACAGAGCGTTCCGAAGGAGTGGGGTTGGAATTGGAACAAGGTGTGGTGAAGTCGAGACGTTTGATGTCCTGTCGGCAGTTAGCAATAAACAGATCCAGAGCAGGCAGAAGACCAGAGCGGGGTGTCCTTGAAGGTGGAAGAAGGGGTCATCGGTGGGGGCGGAAGAGTCCTTGCCGAAGAAGTAGGCTCGAAGACGGAGCCGGTGGAAGAAGAGTTCAGTGTCATGGTGTACGCGGAACTCACTGAGATGTGGGTGAAGGGGGACAAAGGTAAGGCCTTTACTGAGGACAGAGCATTCTGCCCCAGAGAGTGGAAGGTTGGAGAGGATAGTAAAGACCCGGCACGGATGAGAGCTGGGATCAGAGGGGGGAGGCAGAGGGAGGCTGGTGGTGTCAGTAGAGAGGGGAGGATTGGGGTGAGAGGAAGATGGAGCCTCTGAGGGCCCAGGAGCTGACGGTGGGATCTGAGGGAGACGGGGCTGCAGAGTGGTGGTGGGGGAAGGGGAGACGGGAGTCACAATAGCAGCACGTGAAGACCTGGCCTGGAGTTCAAGGCTGGAGTCGCAGTTGGTGTTTGCGCAATCGCTTTGAAGGTGTCCATGGTCATTGCTGGAGTCCGGGTTTTGAATATGCCCTGAGGTGTTGGAGCCACTGAGATTGATTTCGTCAGAGCTGGCAGGCTCTGGGGCCTGTGGATGTAAGATCTTGCGATCCTTGTCTAACATGACAAAAATATATGTACAGAATATGTAAATGCTGTACAGTAAAGAGCATTTGAACTTTATATTCATGCATTTGTATACTGTTCCCATTGAGTCGTTAGTTAGTGAGTTATCCAGCTTAGAATGAGGTCATTTGGCCTGTTTGGCTTATGCCAGCTATTTGAATGTGTTATTCGATTGGTCTCATTCCCCTCTGTTTCCCCGTATCCTTGCAGAATCCTCCATTATTTGTGTAATTCTGCTTTGAAAGTTGGTATTAAATCTGCTTTTGCCCATCTTTAAGGCCCTGGAGAGGATGCAAAGAAAATCTGCAAAATCTGATTTTAAAAGTGTGAATTGATATATCATAGGTCTGGTTTAAGTAGGGAACAGCAAAACAACAAAAATTGTGTCCTGACGAAGGGTCTCGGCCTGAAACGTCGACTGCACCTCTTCCTAGAGATGCTGCCTGGCCTGCTGCGTTCACCAGCAACTTTTATGTGTGTTGCTTGAATTTCCAGCATCTGCAGAATTCCGGTTGTTTGCGAACAAAAATTGTAGTTACCTTAAATCTGAATTTGAATTTAAATCTGTGGTTCTATTTGTGTCAGATAGTGTCTGTGGAGAGAAGCACAGAGTTAATGAGATCAGTAACCCTTTGTCAGAAATGCACTCAGTGGCCACTTTATTAGATACTTCTTGTACCTTTTGCTTCTATAGCCCAGGGGTCCCCAACCTTTTTTTGCACTGCGGACTGGTTTCATATTGACAATATTCTTGCGGACCGGCCGACCGGTGGGGGCGGGGGGTGGTGGAGGGTAGGGTTGCCAACGGACAAGAGTAGCAGTCAAATACGTTGGGTTTACCCAGAGAAAGACTACAATGACCATGAAGCCTTGCGCGGGCACAAGTGCGCATGCATGACTTGTACATTCGTGTACGTGCCGATTTTTTTCTACAAATCGCTTTTGCCGATTCTGTTCGGGGGTGGGGTGTTAATCACGACCGGAATATAGGTGATAAGTGGCTAATACACTCACTTTCGTTTCTAAAAGGGTTTATCTAATGAATTTAATATTAAACACACAGCACGTATTTTCCTCACATGAATATAGTGATAAGTCAATTACCAGGGGAGGACAGGGGAGCTTGAAGTAAGTGTTGAAAGAACTTCCAGTAGAAGTGGTAGAGGCAGATTCGATATTATCACTTAAAGAAAAATTGGATAGGTATATGGACAGGAAAGGAATGGAGGGTTATGGGCTGAGTGCAGATCGGTGGGATTAAGTGAGAGTAGCGTTCGGCACTGACTAGAAGGGCAGAGATCGCTTGTTTCCGTGCTGTAATTGTTATATGGTGATATGGTTATATAAGTCAATAGCATCATAACATTTTAAGTAACGTTTGGATATTAAACACATAGCATGTATTTTCCCCATATGAACATATAAAATCATTGCAACACACCAGTATCGCTGAATCAGTGGGAGTCCTGGGCTTGTTTCCCTGCAACAAGACGGTCCCATCGAGGGGTGATGGGAGACAGCGATACTCGAAGGAGGTTCCTTATGTCCAGTCTATTCTGCAATTTAGTTTTCGTTGCATTCATTGCAGAGATATGTTGGAAATGGAAGTAACGTTTTCAGTGCTTTTGTGGCTATCTCAGGATATTTAGCCTTGACTTTGATCCAGAATGCCGGAAGAGATGTTATGTCAAACATACTTTTCAGCCCGCCATCATTTGCAAGCTCGAGGAGTTGATCTCCTTCCCGCGCTGAAGTGGATGATGCGCAGGTAATGACCTCGCGTGCGTTCAAGCTCAACAGTGGGTGTGACAGGGAATGAGGAAAGGTGCAGCTGACTCATATCGTCAAATCATATCGTTTCCTCGCGGCCCGGTAGCGCATGCTCTGCGGCCCGGTGGTTGGGGACCGCTGCTATAGCCCATAAACTTCAACAACCGACATGTGTGTTCAGAGATGCTCTTCTGCACACCACTGTTGTTACGCATGGTTACTTGATCTACTGTTGCCTTCCTGTTAGCTTGAACTAGTCTGGTCATTGACCTCTGTCATTAACAAGGCACTTTCACACACACTGCTCACTAGATGTTTTTTTATTTGTTTCTCTTACCATTCTTTGGAGACTGTTGTGCGTGAAAATTACATGAGATTGGTAGTTTCTGAGATACTCAAACCACCCCATCAGGCACCAACAATCATTCCAATGTCAAAGTCACTTAGATCATATTTCTTCCCCATTCTGATGCTTGGTTTGAACAACAACTGAACCTCTTGGCCATTTCTACACGCTTTTATGCATTGAGTTGCTGCCACATGATTAGCTGATTAAATATTTGCATTAACAAGCAGATGTACTGGAGTGCCTAATAAACCTCACCCATATCTCCTCCATTTCCTACACATCTGCCATTACCCCATCCTCCCATGATCATAACAGGGATAGGGTTCCCTTTATCCTTAACAACCACCCCCCAAGTCTCTGTATGCAGTGCATCATATACAGTGAGGAGGAGAAGATGACGGCGCAACGGCAGCGCGCGCGGCCACTTCGGTGATGAATATCTGTTATCTGTCAAGTAGGGGACTGTGCACAATTCTGATTTTATGGAGACAGACGTGAGAGTACGGAGGAACATCTGGAAAACTTCTGAAATGCCTGCTTCGCTGCCACTGCTATTGTGTGGTAACTGGAATCTCCGGAGCAGAAGGCCTTGAATCCTCGGCTTTGGGTGTTTCAGCGGCTGGGCGAGGTCGAAGGCGCTCGGGAGGCTGTATCGGAGAGGCTGGTCGGAGGCTCGAAGTTTTTGGACGGATGGACTCAGCGTCGGCTGTGGTCGGCTGCTTCCAAGGCGTCGGCAAGTTGATGGTGCCTGGAGGTTTATGGCAGGGAGTTTCTCTCTTTTGCCGCCTGCTATCGGGGACTCAGGAGTCGATCGACTCGGGACTTTGAGACTTTTTTTTACTGTGCCTATGGTTCATTCTGCATCAAATTATGGAATTCCTTTGCACTGCTGTAACTATATGCTATAATTATGTGGTTCTGTCAGTGTTAGTCTTTGGTTTGTCCTGTTTTCTGTGATATCACTCCGGAGAAACATTGTATCATTTCTTAATGCATGTATGCATTTCTAAATGACAATAAAAGAGGACTGAGTGTTCTCATAATCTAATCTAATCATTTCCATAACTCCTGTCATCCCCAACGGGATCCTATCACTAAACATATCTTTCCCCCTCCTCGCCCCTCCTCCTGCTTTCAGTTGGGATTGCTCTCTATGTGACTCCCTTGTGCACTAGTTCCTTTCCGCTGATCTCCCTCTTGGCACTTATCCCTGCAAGTGGGACAGATGCTACATGTTCTCCTACCCTCCTCCCTCACCACCATTCAGAGCCGCAAACAGTTCTTCCAGGTAAGGTGACACTTCACCTGGATGTCTGTTGGGGACATCGGTTATATCCATTGTTCCCAGTGTCGCCTCCTCTATAGACCCGACATAGATCAGGGGACTACTTTGTCAAGCAACTTTGCTCTGTCCATCGCCAAGAGCAGGATATATTGGTGGCTACTGATTTCAATTCGATTTCTCATCCCCTTTCTGATATGTCTATCCATGGCCTCCTCTACTGACATAATGAGGCCTCTGTCAGGCTGGAGAAGCAACACCTCACATTCTGTTCCAGGCAGCCTCCAACTTGGATGGCATGAACATCGCTTTCTCCAACTTCTGTTAATTTCTTCTCCCCTCCTCCCTTCTCTCTTTTTGCCATTCCCCATTCTGGTTACCCTCTCTATCCCTTCTCTTCTCCTCAGCTTCCTATCACCTCCCTCTGGTTCCCCTCCTCCCCTTTCTTCCACAATGCACTGTGCTCTCCTTTAGCCCTTTATCTCTTCCATTTATCACCCCCCTCCCCAGCTCCTTACTTCATCACTTTTCCCCACACACCCACCTTTCCCCTCACCTGGTCTGGTCCATCACCTGCCAGCTTCTACTCTTCCTCTCACTCCCCCCCTCAGCTTCGTATCCTGGTTTCCAGTCCCGATGAAGGGCCTCAGCTCGAAACATCGCCTGTTTATTCCCCTCCGTAGATGCTGCCTGACGTACTGAGTTCCTCCAGCATTTTATATGTGTGTTTGATTTCCAGAAAGAGGAATGGTTGAGATTCCGAAGGGGATGTGTACAATGTAGCTGAGACTGAGAGGGAATGGAAATTCAGATGGTGGGGGTTCCGCCTGAGCAAGGTGGTGAAGGCTTGTTAATTGTCGTTGATGAGCCTGGAGGACGTTCTAAGAGAATGGGATGAATGAAGACAGAGAGAAGTTAAAATAAAGAAAGCTAGAACTATGCAGGACTAAACACAGTTTCTGGAAATCTAAATGAAAGAGAATGTTAAGAGGAAGGCAGGTAGCATTTCTGCATAGAAAATCTGATTGATATTGGTGACTTTTCATCAGTGTTGGGGTGCATGCCGGAGTTAGGGTATCTAACAAGTATTAATTTCACCAGCAACCAATCTTCAAATTTGGATGTGGATTGCAGACTGGATTTAAAACACAGCTCAGATTAATTAGACCTCAGACACTAGGCTGTATGTGAAGATTATCCATGCCATGTTAATCAGTGGAGATTAACATTCATATTGGGTGTCTGGAGTGTGGGAGCGAAGAAGGAGGTGTGAAAACGATATGTAATTCAAAGGAAGCATTGTACGTAGATACGTTGTAATGACAGAATTTCCCTGCATTAGGGCGTTAGCCTTTGATCTCAAGCATATAAAAATATCATGTAATACTGAGCTGGAAGGCCTTTGCTTACAAAAGATTCTCAAGTAGCTGCCTGTTGTGCTGAATAAACTTCTAAATCCACTACCTTCAGTGTCTGACCAGTGACTTTGTTCACAATACAATAATCAGAACAGACCAGTTTTCACAAGAACAAATTGGAAAGGCTGGCTACCTGTCTTGCTGTTCCAGGATTTGACCAGGCAGCCAGATGGAACTGGACTCTCTGATGGTGGTGTCTGAAAAGAGAATGCTGTCCAAGTTGCATGCCATCTTGGTCAATGTCTCCCATCCACTACATAATGTACTGGGTGGGCACAGGAGGACATTCAGCCAGAGACTCATTCCACCAAGATGCTACACTGAGCGTCATATGAAGTCATTCCTGCCTGTGGCCATCAAACTCTACAACTCCTCCCTTGGAGGGTCAGACACCCTGAGCCAACAGGCTGGTCCTGGACTTATTTCCTGACATAATTTACATATTACTATTTAACTATTTACGGTTTTATTACTATTTAATTATTTATGGTGCAACTGTAACGAAAACCAATTTCCCCCGGGATCAATAAAATATGACTAAGATGTCTCAAAGGAGAGGTTTGATTTCGAGGTGATGTTGGTAGAGAACCAATGTAATTGCTGCAAAATTATCAGGTGTGTGAAATTGGTGACAATGGGGTATGAAACATCATTGAATTCCCAGTTAACGTTCCTGACTTCATCATCCCTGAGGCCTGACATGATCATTCTGTCAGAAACCTTGAAGCAACTGACAGTGCCTTGGGAAGACCAGATTGAGGAGGCGTTTGAGTATAAGAAAGCCAAATCCCAGGAGCTGGTAGGGCAGTGCCAGAGACCGGGGTGGAGGGCATGATGTGAGCATGTAGAGGTGGGGTGGGGTGTAGATGTTTTGCTGGCTGCTCGCTCTGGAATTATGGGGTTGCAAAGAAAGGAGCCTTCAGGACCGTCACAGGGGCTGCTGAACGAGCCTCCACATGGCCATGGATCAAGAGGTGTGACCCGTGGACCAATGCTGCTGGGGTCTGATCAACCTGGGCGAAGGTGTCTGATGTTGAAACACCCAATGACCCCAGGTCACATCGGTCATGATGTGTCCCAGAGTATCCTAGGATGTAGCTCAGTGTCATTAATTCCCATAATGCTAGCACACAGGCACAAGCATTTAAGTGCTCTGGTAAACTAATTTACATTTCATACAAAGAGAATTTTATTGGCATAAAGAAAGCTGCATTCCTTTGTATTTTGGATACTGTTCATGACAGTGTGCATGTAAAGAGTAACTAAACTATCACAGGTGAGAGGAATAACAGATTTCTCTTGAATTATTACAGGGATGAAACTTAAAGCTGCAATTTTTACCAGTAATTCATCAGAGCAAGCTTGATTCTCTTTGGATGGACCCTTAAGTATTAATGGCCTTGGCTGTAAAAATTGCAAACATCTGGCACACTAATGAATTCATCACTCACTGCAAGAACCTCTGTGAAGAAAATTTTCTTATTCTCTTTCTGTACATGGTGAAGGAGCTGCCTGCCGGGGCGAGAGAGGCCGAAACATTCCTTTCAAACCCGTCTGAATAAAGCCAAGGAATTCTTGGGGAAAGTCAAGTTTAGGGGAGGCAGGATGGTGGAAATGTGATGCTTTGGCTCCAGTAAACTAAATCTTACAGGCCAGACATATTTGGTATCATAGTATGCGCCGGACTACAGGGGCTCAGTATTTTTGCCTTGTCACTATTCAGACAAGGTCAGTATTTGAGATGAGATTCAATCGTTTTAGGGGGCTGTAATGCGAGGGGTTAGCTTACTTGCCAGTCAGAAGCCACTTTTCCTGTGGTGGGTGCCGATTGACCTGTTCCGCTGTATGCAGATGCTGTCTCCCTTTGGCTGGCTTTTGCACCACTGCATCAGCTTCTGGTTTCGGGCATGCCAGGGGTATTAGAACAGTGTGCACAAGACAGTCTGTCTCTTAGCTAGGGGCTCCCTTCAGGCTGGGCCTGAAGAACCATTGGGAAAGTGTGTTGTCGAAGGAGGGCCCATGTACACACTTAGCTGAGTACCTGTTTGTTGGAAGTTTAGCGTCTTTGTAACTTGAGATTTAAGGAAGTACCTTTTTGAGTTAGAAATGTTATTGAATGTTTAGTGCTATAGTTTTGTGACCTGGAGGGTGGGCCTAGATAAGAACTTGTTTGACTTGGCTGCTCGGTTGTGTTTCACAGTTTGCCTGTAACTGAACAGTTAATGTGCTTACTCACAGTAGGTGTCTTCTCTTCCGCTTACCTAATCTGTGAATATGCTTTTGCATAACATATGGCATAGTTGACAGGGTTCGGTGAGTGTAACAGGAATTTAAAATGTTCAGGGGTAAGAGCGAATGAGGTACCCCCTTGTATGAGGAGTGCCAAGTCCTGGGCTTGGCGGTCTCAACAATCTACTGGCAAGTCACGGCACGCCGGACTGGGATTGGACGACAAGTTGGAGTCCCACGGGGAGAAGATCAGACACAATATTGTGTCTGTGTTAAATGAAGTAGGGGTCACAGACAAGAAGGAGAGCTAAAGGGGTGCCTTTAGGCTGCTGGCAGCCATCATAAAGCACTAACACCAGATGACCACACAGAGAGAGCTGGAAATAGCAGGGTGGGAGCTGGGGATATCTGGCTGCATGGTGAGGATGGGGAGGAAAGAGTAGAGCAGGTTCCTATGAACCTCCCTCAAAATGATCGACCTCCCCCCCCCCCCACGCACCCGAGGAAATACAGGCCAGAGTGGTGACCACGTGGTCCCATACCTGGCGTGAGAGGCTTCAGCCCATGACCCCTCTTGACCCTCATGGGACAGGAGGTGAATGAGGAATGTGGGGGGGTAGTACAACGGACCCCTCCGATACGACAGAGATCAAGGAGTTCTCCGCCAAAGAACTGGCAGGATTCGGAGGAGTAAATACTGGCAGAAGCTGAGAGAACCTCCGGCCATATGGTTGTTGAGGATATGGGATGGAATGGTACTGGAGTGAGTTTATCAAATAGAGAGATGGCACCCTATCGTGGCTGTCAGCCCAACAAGCGGTCAATAGCGCCCTGAGGGTGCAGCCCGCTGCCATGAGGGGAATAAATTCTTCTGGGATCGGGTGGCAGTGGTGGTCAAGGCCGGGTACTCCTCGGTTCTTGTGGGATAAAGCCCCAGGCAGAGTAAAGCACAGTAGAGGAAGGGACCAGAGCCCTTGCCAGTGGGCTCCAATTACAGGTGTATACAGTGATAGACCACCAGAGGATTCTGAACTAACCCCTGCCTTGGTAGGGCACTTGGTTAATACAGCAGCTCCCCACTTGAAAGGGGTAGTGCTGTCTTTGATGGGGCTGGCATTCAGGGGTACTGTAAGTGCACTGATTTGGTTGGAGTACATGGGAGAAGGCATGCCCATCTGGGTCTAGAAGCCGGATAAACAGATCAGGAGCATGGGATGCTGTGTGACTGCTTTGGGCAGGTCGATGGGATTCCCACTCTTATCCTCTATGTGATGTGGAGAGAACAGTGTGAGGAGACATTTGGCAAGGGAGGGAGCTGTTAAGTGGGGGGGGGGTGGTGGGATCATCTTCTAAGCCCTACCCGAATGAGGGTTTGTTTTATCCCTCGCTAATTTCCTTGTCTTGGAATTAGGGTTCCCTATATCCCTCACTGGAGGCCCTACGAGGGGCAATGGTGGCCCTCCAGTGGCTGCAGGGGTCCAACGCTGGGTGGCACCTTCCCAACCCCCTCACCTAGCGGTGAGGTTGAGGGTCCCTGCGGATATGCTTGGCAGCTGGGGGAGCCAGAGGCTTTGTGTACACATTGAGGTACATTGGAGGAAAGGAAAGGTACAGCGATGAATGAACACCGTGAGCGAGCATAAAATCATTCCAGGTAACCCCGATATGGTGGGGTCCCAGGTTACAATTGGGGATTTAGGGGGTTCCCTTCTTCCCAGCTGGGAGGTTACCCTGCAGCTGACCATTGGACTAGGCCAGCCAGTACCCATGAATGTCTCAGTGGCAGCATCCCCTGTGCACTCTGGGTATGAATATGCTGAGGAGTAGATCCTGCAAGCAAGTAAAGTTTTTTTTTACCTTTGGGGTAGGCCAGGCGAAGGTACTGGTGGGTTTGGCCAAATGTGAGCGTTTGGTGTTTCCACTCCCCTCGAGGCTGGTCAGGACTAAACAGTACTGCACCACAGAGACTGGGGAGATTGTAGATGCCCTTTTGTGGGAGGGAGTAACTTGCCCTGCCACCTCCCTCTCTAGCTAGTGCGGAAGGGGGATGGAACATGGTGCATGATGGTCAATTATTGACGGATGCACGGCCTCTCACAGCTGTGTCTCAGATGCGGTGACCATTATCGAGGAACTAGGGAGGATGGAGGGGGAAGCATTGGCATGTGATAGTGCACCTCAGCAGTGTCTTTTTCTCCGTTCTCTGAGTCCAGTTCACCTTCATGTGGGACGGTCGGTGAGGAGGTACTGTAGCCTTTCTGGGAATTGGCGGGCTACAATCCTGGTGGGGCAATGTGAGGTTTCAAAAGAGCTTGGGGCATTTTGGAACTTTTTGATGGGCTGCAATCATAATGATCTTTTAGGCACTCAGCTGGGGCAGATAAAAAGTGAGGTGTAAGCTGAGTGGCCATTGTTGGAGTGAACAGTGTTAGAGTGGCCAGGCTTTGGTTCAACAGGCTTGGGTGAGAACAGACACAGGCTCGAACTTAAGCTTGAGAAGTTAGAGACATAACAAGTGTAGGCAGGATGATGGTTAGGTCAGTGGAATGTTCCTCCTGTGAGATGTGGGATTTCAGGGTACCTTACAATCTCCCTGATGACTACATCTGAAGGAAATACATCCAACTGCAGCTCCTGACTGACGAGGTCAAGGAACTTGGGCTGGAGCTGGGTGCACTCACGATCATCTGGGAGCTGAAAACCTCATAGATGAGACTTTTACTGAGGTGGTCACACCCAGATCGCAGGCTTCAGATAGTGGACGTGTGACCAATGGGAACGTAAGGGGAGTAAGCAGTCAGTGCAGGGTCCCCCTGTGGATATTGCAAACGGCAACGGGTATCCCCTTTGGGTACAGTTGGGGGGAGGGAAATGGCCTCTCAGGGCTCAGGGCACAGCAGCAGCAGCCAGGCCAGTGACATCATGTTTGGCACTGAGGCTCAGCAGGGAAGGGTGAAGTCAGGCAGAGCAGTATTGATAGGAGACTCAATCGTTAGGGTGAGGTACAGGAGATTCTGGCCGGGAAAGAGAAGCCAGGTTGATGTGTTGCCTCCCAGCTGTAGTGTCCAGGATGTCTCAGAGCAGCTGCAGAATCTTCTCAAAAGGGAGGGTGAGCAGCCAGAGGCCATGGTGCACATTGGCACCAATGTCACAGAAGGGGGGAACAGGTTCTGAGTAGTTTGTACAGGGAGCTAGGGAAGAGACTGAAAAGGCAGTGATCTCTGGATTACTCCCAGTGTCACAAGCTAGTCAGGCCAGGAACAGAATGATAGTACAGGTGAATGAGAAGCTAAGGAAGTGGTGTAAAGGACAGGGTTTCAGTTTCCTGGATCATTGGGATCACTTCAGGGAAGGTATGACCTGTAGAAAAAGAATGGGTTACATCGAAACCGAGGGGGACCAACATCCTTGTGGGCAGGTTCGCTCGAGCTTTTGGGGAGGATTTAAACTAATTTGACAGCGGGATGGGGCAGATGGTATACAACTCGATACAGTGTGCAGTGAGACTGTGAGGAAGGACAGGCAGATGATAGGGCAAAATTGCAGTCAGTGGGATGAGTTGAAGTGTAACATGGGGGCAAAATCAAAAGGATGATGAATACAGGATTGAAGATGTTATATTTAAACACGCACAGTATACAGAATAAGGTCGATGATTAAAAATGATTAGAGGAATTAGAGATTGGCAGATATTACACTGTGAGCATCACTGAGTTGTGGCTGAAAGAAGGTCATAGTTGGGAGCTTAACATCCAAGGATACACACTGTATCAAAAGATCAGGCGGGTCAGCAGAGGGGTTGAAGTGACTATGTTGGTAAAAAAAAATGAAATCAACTCCTTACAAAGAGGTGACATAGGTTTGGAAGATGTAGAATCCTTGTGGGTAGAGTTAAGAAAATGCAAGGGTAAAAAGACCCTGGTGGGAATTATATACAGGTCTCCAAACAGTAGTCAGGATGTTGGATATAAATTACATTGGGAGGTAGAAGAGGCATGTAAAAGGGGCAATGTTACAATAGTCATGGGGGATTTCAATATGCAGGGAGATTTGTGAAAATTAGGTTAGTGATGGATCCCAAGAGAGGAAATTTGTAAAGTGCCTGCAAGATGGCTTTTTAGAGCAGCTTGTGGTTGATCCCACTAGGGGAGAGGGAATTCTGGATTGGGAGTTGTGTAATGAACCAGATTTGATTAAGGAGTTTAAGGTAAAGGAACCCTTAGGAGACAGTGATCATAATATTAAAGAATTCACCCAGTTTGAGAAGGAAAAGATAAAATCAGATTAACAATGTCAGTATTATAGTGGAGTAAAGGGAATTACAGAGGCATGAGAGAGGAGCTGGCCAAAGTTGTTTGGAAAGGGATACCAGCAGGAATGACAGCAGAGGAGCAATGGTTGGAGTTTGTGTGGGCAATTCAGAAGGCACAGGCTAGATGCATCCAAAAGATGAAGAAATATTCTAAAGGAAGGATGAGGCAACCAGGATGACAAGAGAAGTCAAAGACAGCATAAAAGCAAAGAAGAGGGCATACAATATAGCAAACATTAGTGGGGAGTTAGAGGATTGGGAAGCTTTTAAAAACCAACAGAAGACAACTAAGAAAAGCCACAAGGAGAGAAAGAATGAAATATGAAGGTAAGCTGGCCAATAATATAAAAAAGGATACCAAAAGATTTTTTAGATATGCAGTATAAAGAGTAAAAGAGAGGTGTAAGTGGATGTTGGACCACTGGAAAACGACTTGGGAGTCCTTGTGTAGGATTCCCTGAAGGTTAACTTGCAGGTTGAGTCAGTGGTATGGAAGGCATTCATTTTGAGAGGACTGCAATGTAAAAGCATGTAATACAAAGGCTTTGTAAGGCATTGGTCAGACCACACTTGGGAGTATTTTGAGCAGTTTTGGGCCTATTATCTAAGAAAAGATGTGCAGGCATTGGAGAGGGTCCAGAGGATGTTCATGAGAATGATTCCGGGAGTTAAATGCTCAGTGAATGAAAAGCATTTGATTGCTCTGGGCCTGCACTCGCTGGAGTTTAGAGGAATGAGTGGAGATTTCATTGGAACCTGTCGACTATTGAAAGACTTAGATTGAGTGGATGTGGAAAGGATGTTTGCTGTAGTGGGTAGTCTAGACACAGCCTCAAAATAGAGGGATGTCCATTTAGAACAAAGATAAGGAGGAATTTCTTTAGGCAGAGAGTGGTGAATCTGTGGAATTCAATGCCACAGACGGCTGTGGAGGCCAAGCCATTGAAAGTATTTAAAGTGGAGGTTGATAGGTTCTTGATTAGTCAGGGTTACAGGGAGAAGGTAGGAGAATAGGGTTGTGAAAGATAATAAATCAGCTATGATGGAATGGTGGCACAGACTCGATGGGCCAAATGGCCTAATTCTGCTCCTATCCATGTCTTGAGGTCTAAAAACAGTATGTAAGAATGACATCCTTGGAGGATTGTCCAGTGAGGCCATATGGGTTGAACTTGGAGTTTATAGTTTATACTGATGAATGTGAGACCAAGTATAGTTCCAATGCTATATTTAAGTTTGCTGATGACACCACTGTTGTTGGCAGAATCGAAGGTGGTGATAAATCAACATATAGGAGGGAGATTGAAAACCTGGTTGAATGGTGCCACAGCAAGAGCTTCTAACTCAACGTCAGCAAAACCAAAGGGCTGACTATTGACTTTAGGAAGAGGAAACCAGAAGTCCATAAGCCAGTCCTCATAAGGAGATTGGAGGTGTGGAGAGTGTCAGTAACTTTAAAATCCTTGGCGTTATCATTTTAGAGGATCTGTCTTGGGAAATGCATGGAATTGCCTTTACAAACAAAGCACGGCAGAACCTTTAATGTTCATAGAAATTTGTGCAGATTTAACATGTCATCTGAAACTCTGACAAACTTCTATAGATGCACAATGGAGAGTATACAGCTTGCATCATGGCCTGGTATGGAAACACCAATCCTCATGAATGGAAAAGCCTACAAAAAGTGGTGGACACAGCCCAGTCCATCGCAGCAAAGCCCTCCCCGACATTAAGCACATCTACAAGGAGCACTGCCCAGAACAGCAGCATCCATCATCAAGGACCCCACCATCAAGATCATGCTCCCTTCTCACTGCTGCCATTGGGAAGGAGGTGCTGGAGCATTAGGTCCCACACCATGAGGTTCAGGAACACTTATTACTCTTTAACCTTCAAGCTCCTGAGCCAACATGCATAATTTCACTCACCTCAATACTAAAGTGATTCCACAACCTATACACTCAGTTTCAAGAAATCTGCTACTCATGTTTTCAATATTATTTATTTATTTATTTATTATTTGTTTCTTTTTCTATTTGCACAAATTGTCTTCTTTTGCACATTGGTTGTTTGTCTGTTTTAATTTGTGTGTCACTTTTCATTGATTCCATTATATTTCTTTGTATCTACAGTGAATGCCCACAAGAAAATAAATCTCAGGGTAGTACATGCTGATGCATACGTACTTTGAAAATAATTTTACTTTGAATTTTGAACTTTGAAGTCCGATTTGAATTTGAGGAGCAGGTGTGTAGCGAAATTGTTCATAGTGGTAAGACTTGCATTAGTGGGAGATTTCAATTTCCCTCGTATTGACTGGGACATGATGTGTTAAGGGATTGAGTGGAAATGAATTTGTGAAATGTGTAAGGGATCAATTCCTGAGTCAATCTATTGAGGCTTTCCTCAGGGCAAGTAAATGAGGTGGTAGTCAGGGAGCACTGAGGTCTAGTGACCACAATTCTGTTGGTTTTAAGACAGTGATGAAAAACAGTAGAACAGCTCCACAGCTTAGGGTCCTAAACTCTAGCTGGGGTAATTTTTGGGGAGTTAGCCAGGATCTGGCAGAGGTTAAGAAATTGGAGCTGGAACCGGATGAACTCCAGATCAATTTGGAGGCGGGGGGGGGGTGGTAATAAATAGGACATATTGAGAAGGAGTTACACCCAAGGTGCAGGACACAGGAAACTGGGTGACTGTCAGGAAGTGGAAAGGGGTTCAGGAGCCAGTGCAGAGTTACCCTTGTGGCCATCCCCCTCAACAACAGGCATATCACTTTGGATACTGTTGGGGGGGGGGGCGGTGGGGAAGGAATGACCTAGCAGAGGAAAGTCACAGCGGGCAGGTCTCTGGCACTGAGTCTGGCTCTATAACTCAGGAGGGGAGAGGGGAGAAGGGAGAGCTATGGTGATAGGGAATTCATTAGTTAGGGGAACAGAAAGGAGGTTCTGTGGATGAGAACGAGATTCCCAGATGGTATGTTGCTTCCTGGGCGCCAGGGTCTGGGATATCCCAAAATGAGTCCTCAGCATTCTTAAGTGGGAGGAGAGCAGTGAGAGCTCATGGTCCATGTAGGTACCAATGACTTAGGTAGGAAGACTAATGAAGTTCTGCAAAGTGAGTTCAGGGAGTTGGGTGCTAAGTTAAAGGGCAGGACCTCCAGGGTTGTGATCTCAGGATTGCTACACCTGCCATTTGCTAGTGAGGCCAGAAATAGGAAGATCATCCAGTTTAACATGTGGCTAAGGAGTTGGTGTAGGAGACTTTTGGATAATTGTGCTCTCTTCCAGGGAAGGTGGCACCTGTACAGAAGAGATGGTTTGCATCTGAACTGGAAGGCAACTAATATCCAAATGGGAAAGTTTGCTAGTGCTGCACAGTGGGGTTTAAACTGGTGTCGCAGGATCCCAGAGCTGTGGCCTCCATCACACCACTCCCACAGAACAATGACTGAAACTGTGAGCACACACATGCACACACAAGGATTCAAATACATGCACTAATGGCACTTTGTGCATTACTGTGATATTCTGGTGCTGCTGCAACTTATTTTCTGCTACTTATCTATTTAATACTGTTTTTCTATTACTGTCTTGTTTTTATCTACCGGTTTATTTAATTGCCTGAGAGGAAGCCAAACAGAATTTCATTGTACCTATGTATAATGACAATAAAGATCATTCAATTCAATTCAGTTCAATTCAATTCAATGGGAACCAGAATGCCAGAACAGATAGAGGAGAGATTGTAGAGACAGATGTTGTTAAGACCTCAGACAAAATCAGGAATCAAAAGTTGAGCATGGATCGACTAATGTTCTGAGCTGTGTATATTTCAACGCATGAAATGTCGTAGGAAAAGCACATGAGCTCAGGGCATGGATCCGCACATGGAAGTATGATATTGTAGCCATTAGTGAGACTTGGTTGCAGGAGGGCCAGAACTGGCAGCTCAGTATCCTGGCGTTCCATTTAGACACGACAGAGTGAGAGGGATTAAAGGAGGAGGAGTGGCTTTACTAGCCAGGGAAAATATCATGGCAGAGTCCACTCAGGACCAACTGGAGAACTCATTTAGTGAGGCGTTGTGGGTGGAACCGAGGAATGAGAAAGGTAATGGGGCTATATCACACACCGCCACACACTCCGCGGGATTGACAGGAACAAATTTGCAGAGATCGCAGACTGTTGCAAGAAACATAAGGTTGTTATAGTAGGTGATTTTAACTTTCTGCATATTGACTGGGACTCCCATACTGTAAAAAGGATTAGATGGGATAGAGTTTGTCAAATCTGTTCAGGAAACTTTCCTTAATCAGTACATAGAAGTCCCAATAAGAGAGTGTGTGATACTGGATCTGCTATTAAGGAATGAGGCAGGGTAGGTGACAGAAGTTTCTGTAGGAGAACACTTTATATCTAGCAATCATAATTCCATTAGTTTCAAAGTAAATATGCAAAAAAAAAAATAGGTCTGGCCTGTGGTTCAGATTCTAAATTTGAGAAAGGCTAATTTTGAGGGTACCAGAAAGGGTCTGGCAAGTGTGGATTGGGACAGGCTGTTTTTGGTGTACTTGGTCAGTGGGAGGCCTTCAAAAGTGAAAAATGTAAGAGTACAGAGCCTGTATTAGCCTGTCAGAATAAAAGGTAAAGATAACAGGTGTAGGGAGCCATGGTTTTCAAGAGATATTGAGGCCCTGGTTGAGAAACAAAGGAGATGCATGTATAGATGCAGGTATAGGCAGGCCAGAACAAAGGAGATGTTTATGGACTATAAGAAATGCAAGAGAACACTTAAGAAAGAAATCATAAGGGCTAAAAGAAGAGATCAGGTTGCCCTAGCAGACAAGGGGAAGGAGAGTCCTTATACATCCGACAGATCTGTTAAGAGAGAAAGGATTGCAAAGGACAAAATTGGTCCTCTGGAAGATCAGAATGGTAACTCATGCGTGGAGCAAAAAGAGATGTGGGAGATCTTAAATGAAATTTTTGCATCTGTATTTACCCAGGAAATGGACAAAAAGTTTATAGAAGTGAGGCAGAGTGGCATCAACTTCATGGACCCTATACAGAGGAGGAGGTGTTTGTTGTTTTGAGGCAAGTTAAATACCCAGGGCTTGACAAGGTGTTCCCTCAGACCCTGTGGGAGGCAAGTGCAGAAGCTGCAGGGGCGCTAACAGAGGTATTTAAATCATCCTTAGCAACTGGTGATTGGAGGATGGCCAGTGTTGCTGTTTAAGAAAGGCTCTAAAAATAAACCAGGAAATTATAGGCCGGTGAGCCTGACATCAACAGTGGGAAGATTATTGGAAAGTATTTTAAAGGACTGCATATATGAGTTTTTGGATAGACATAGACTGATTAGAGATTGTCAGCATGGTTTCATGCATGGTAGGTCATATCTAACCAATCATGTAGAGTTTTTCGAGGAATTTTTAAGGAAAGTTGATGAAAGCAAGACAGTGGGTGTTGTCTACGTGGACTTTAGCAAGACATTTGAAGGTCTTGCATGGGAGGTTGGTCAAGAAAGTTCAGTCACTCAGCATTCAAGATAAGGTAGTAAATTGGATTAGCACTGGCTTTGTGGGAGAAGCCAGAAGGTGTTAGTAGATGGTTGTCTCTCTGTGGAGGCCTGTCACTAGTGGAGTGCTGCAGGAATCAGTGCTGGCTTTATTGTTGTTTGTCATCAATGTCAATGATATGGATGATAGTGTGGTTAACTAGATCCAAGATTGGGTGTGTAGTGGACAGCGAGGAAGATGATCATGGCTTATAGCGGGATCTGGACCAGTTGGAAAAACGGTCTGAAAAACGGCAGAGGGGAATTTAATGCAGACAAGTGTGAGGTGTTGTATCTTGGTAGGACCAACCAGGATAGGTCTTACACAGTGAATGTAAGGGCACTGAGAAGTGCTGTAGAACAAAGGGATCTGGGAATACTGGTCTATAGCGTATTGAAAGTGCCGTCACAGGTAGATAGGGTCGTAAAGAAAGCTTTTGGTGCATTGGCCTTCATAAATGAAAGTATTGACTACAGGAGATGGGATGTTATGTTGAAATTGCTTAAGACATTGGTGAGGGTTAATTTGAATGTGTGCAGTTTTGGGCATCTACCTACAGGAAAGATGTAAACAAAATTGAAAGAGTACAGAGGAAATTTACAAGGATGTTGCCAGGACTGTAGGATCTGAGATATAAAGAAAGATGGAATAGGTTAGAACTTTATTTCCTAGAATGTAGAAGATTAAGAGGAGATTTAATTGAGGTATACAAAATTAACAGAGTTATGGATAGGGTAAGTGCAGGCAGGCTGTTTCCACTGAGAATGGGTGGAACTACAACTAGAGGTCATGGGTTAAGGGAGAAAGGTGAAAAGTTTAAGGGGAACATGAGGGGAAACTTCACTCAGATGGTGGTGAGAGTGTAAAATGAGCTTCTAGCGCAAGTGGTGATTGCGAGCTCAATTTCAATGTTTAAGAGAAGTTTCGATAGGTAAATGGATGGTAGGGTTATGGAGAGCTATGGTCCTGGTGCAGGTTGATGGGAGTAGGGAGTTTAAATTGTTGTCACGGACTAGATGGGCCAAAGGGCCTGTTTCTCTGCTGTACTTTTCTATGACTCTATGACTGAGTGAACCCATGTGAAAGATTGGAATGAATAGCATGTGAGAAGCTTTTGAGAGTGTGATATCAAGTGTCCAGGAGCAGCATGTTCCTGTTAGGGTGAAGGGTAAACCTGGCAAGTTTAGGGAGCCTTAACTGATGAGAAATATTGAAGTTCTAGTTAAGAAAAAGAAGAAAGCACACATTGGATTTAGGAGGTCAGAATCAAGTCAATTCCTTGACGACAAAATCAAGATTAAGAAAATTCTTAATTGGAAAATTAGGTGAGCCAAGGGATGCTATGAGATGGATATGGCAGGTAAGGTTACGGAAAATCCCAAGAGGTCATATTGCTGTATTTAAAATAAAAGCGTTCCTAGCAAGAGAGCAGGTCCCCTTAGAGATCAGCAGAGCTGGTTCTGCCTCGAGCCAGGGTGGGGGTGGGGGCAAAATTTTAACATATTTCTCCCCGCCCTTTACTGATAAGAAAATTATGGTTGCTCAAGGTATAAAGAAAACAAGTGGAGATATTTTGAGGAACATTCATATCATCTGGAAGGAAGTATTTTCAGTCTGACAGCACATCAAAATGGGTAGTGGTCCAGGGCCTGACAGAAGTCCTTGTGGGAAACTAGAGAGGAAATTGTGGACGCATAAAAATTGCTGGTGAACGCAGCAATTTTTATGTGTGTTGCTTGAAATTCCAGCATCTGCAGATTTCCTCGTGTTTGAGGAAATTGTGGAGGCCTTTGCAGAGACATTTGTTTCATCATTAACTACTGGTGAAGTTCCTGAAGACTGGAGGTGGTGAGTTTTGTTCTGTTGGTTCAGAAGGGTAGCAAGGATTGGCCAGGGAACTATAGTCCAACCAGCCTGAAATGGGTAATGGTGGAGCTACTGAAGGGAGTTCTGAGGGGTAGAATATACAAGCAATTGTTAGACAGAGTCTGACTAGAATAAGTTTGAAAGATTACAGAGAAAAATTGGCCTGAGTTATAAGGAAAGATTAAGCATGTTAAGACTTTATTCCTTGCAATGTCGAAGATTGAGAAGAGATTTGATAGAGCTATGAGATGTATAGATAGGGTAAATGCAAGAATGCTTTTTCCACTGAAGTTAGGTAGGACTATAACCAGGGTTCATGGGTTAAGGGAGAAAGGTGAAAAGTTTAAGGGGAACATGAGGGGAAACTTCTTCACTCAGAGGATGGTGACAGTACAGAACGAGCTGCCTGTGCAAGTGGTGCATGCAAGCACAATTTCGTATTTAACAGAAGTTTGGTTAGATACATGGGTGGTAGAGTTATGGAGGGCTGTGGTCCTGGTGCAGATTGATGGGAGGAGGCAGTTTAATGGTTCGGCATGGATTAGATGGGCCAAAGGGTTTATTTCTGTGCTGTAGTTTTCTATGACTCTATGACTCTAAGTGTTTAAAATGATGAGAGGCATAGATAAGCTGGGTGTTAACAGTCTACCCTCTGGGGTAGAGGAGCCCAAAACTGTGAGGCATGGAATTAGGGTGAGAGGGAAAATATTTAAAAGGGATCTAAGGGGAAACCTTTTAACGCAGAGGGTAGTGAGGGTATGGAACAAGCTGCCAGAAGAAGTGGTTGAGGCATACACAATAGTATCATTTATAAGTATGTGGAGGGGCAGGACATAGAGGGATATGGGCCGAATGCAGGAAATTGGGACGAGCTGGAGAGCCTGTACCAGTGCTGTACTACCATCTTGGGATTTGTACACTGTCAATTCTGACAGGTGACAATCAATTTCCTTGTTCATCAATTTCTAGGTGAGCATGTAAACTGCAAGGTAAGTAATAATGAACATAATGCAAGAAGATTCCTCTTGATTAATGGCCCTCTCACCTCCATTGTTGTTAACGCCCTTGGACATTCTGTATTCAATCTTTTCCCTTAAGATTAAGGTTTGGCAAGCATTTGAACCAAGACATTAAGTCACTCTGGTTGTTGTCTCTAAAATTTGTAAATTAGTTTATTATTGTCACATGTACCAAGATACAGGGTAAAACTTTGTTTTACATGCCACCCACACAGATCATTTCATTACAACAGTGAATTAAGTTAGTGTAAGTGAAACAATAATACAATGCAGAGTAAAGTGTTACACTTACAGAGAAATGCATTGCAGGCAGATAATAAGGTGCAAAGCCACACTGAGGTATATTGTGCAGTTAAGATTCCATCTTATTTTACCAGGGAACTATTCAGTAGTCTTACGACAGTGGAATAGAAGCTGACCTTGATCATGATGGCACGTTTTCAGGCTGTTGCATCTTCTGCCTGATGGAATGGAGAAGAAGAGGAAATGTCTGGAGAGAATGTGGTCTTTGATTACATTGGCTGCTTTACCCAGGCAACAAGGTGTAGACAGCGTCTTTGGAGGGGAGGCGAGTTTCCATGATGTCCTCAGAAAGTATTGTTGGCTGTGATGTCAATGTGGTTGGACCAGTCAGGTTATTGGCATACATCCCTCTGCATTAAATCTCTAAGAAATTTTGCTCAGTTTGACAGATGAAGCAGAACATTTTTTTGAGTCTTAAGGAAATCCAAACAACCATTGAGTTCCTGTAACATCAATTAAGATCTGCATCTCTAAAGTGCTTTACCTCTGTTGGTAGCTAAGTCAAGTCCAATTTTTCCATTCCAAAGACTCCACCAAATTTGATGGTTTATTTTGAAATTTAATTTTGTCAGTGCTGTATGGGCAAAAGAAGGCTTGTCAGTAATAATTCTGGTCTTGGATGGTTACTTTAAATATTTCTTCAAAGCAAATAAAAAATGTCTCCTCTCTTCCTTGTTCTCACCAGCTTTAGTTGGAAAACATATAACAGCAAACTGATCACAAATGAGATGCTTCCAAAAAGATCCACCTAAAAGGTATGTGAAGTACTGTAACATGCTGTACAACAAGTGTGATCAAGAGCCCTTTTGTATACTGAGGTACATGAAGACTTAAACCCTATTCATCCATGGTTAGCATTTTCATTTGTAAGTCTTTGGGACTGAAGAAGCCATGTTCTTTTTTGGCATGACTATCATTCAGCTGATAGATTGAGTCAGCCTAGTTGTTGAGAAGATGTGTTTCACATCATTCAGAGTTTCCTTCAGATTATTCACCAAAGCAACTGGTGTGGCAACATGGGCATGTTAGACCAGATCTATTGTAATGTTGGACTCTGGAGTCCTTCTGAGATTCCTACTATCACAGAACCCAATCTTCAGTTAATTCAATTCACTCTGTTCAATATCAAGAAATGGCTGAGAGAATTAGACACAGGGGGAAATGGCAGCACCAGGCAATATCCCAGCTGTAATACTGATCACCTGCACTATAAAACTCGTTGCACCATTCAGCCAAATTTTTTCTGTGCTTATCTGACAACTTGGGCAACTGCTTGGCTATGTTCTGTTTGCCAACGAACAGGAAATATCTAATCCAGTATTTACCACCCAATCACCCTACTCATCTTGCTTGTGACAATGTGACTGAAGCGTCATCCCAGTGCTATCAAGTGACACCAATAACCTACTCACTGACGTCAGTTTTTCTGTCTCAGGTCCTGTCCTCATTATTGACCTGGTTGAAATATGGACCAAAGAGCTGACTGTCAGTGGTAAAGTGAGAGTGACTTCCCATGATACAAAATGACTTCAGGAATCATTGTAAAACCGATGGTTAGAGTCATGCCTTACACAAAGCACCATCATGATGGTTGCCAGAGATTGGTCATCTCATCCCCTTGACACCTAATGCAGGAGTTCTTCCGGGAGGAATCCTAATCCTAACTGCCATCAGTAGTTATTTCAATGCCATCACAAGCGGAAATGTTCGCAGATGGTTTCAGAAAGTTCATTTCTATTTACAACTCTTGAGCAAATGAAACAGTCTTTGCTGGCACCAGCTGGCTCTAATCAGCATTAAGGGATGGACTAAAAGTGACAAAAAGAGTATTCACTCTACAAAAATGCGAGACACTGACCACCTCCAACAAGCAAGAATCTAATCATTCGTCCTTGTCATCATCAGGTTCCCTGGGGATGATGGGGAGTGGGGATTCATCTGAACCAACTCCGGAAATACAAGAGCAGATCAGAGTAAGTGACTCTGTTACTGATGTCCAAAGCTTTATCACCGTCTACAAGGTGTGGAATGCTCTCTACTTGCTGGGCTGGGTGCAGCTCCAACAACATTGAACAAGCTCAATGCCATCTAGCATAAAATAGTTTGCTTGGTTGGCATCCCATCAACCACACTAAATATTAGTTCTCTCTACCACCGACTCTCGGTGATAGCAGTGAGCACCATTTACAACATGCACTGCTATATTCACCAAGGCTACTCTGACAGCTCCTCCCAAACTCATAAGTTCTAGGACAAAGGACGAGGACAGCAGAACACCTTCACCTGCAAGTTCCTTTCCAAGTTGTACACCATCCTGATTTAGAAATATATTGCTTGTCTTTCATCATTATTGGGTCTTAATTCTGGAACTTCTAACCCACCCAAGGTGATGGCCTACCACCATGTATTCAAGGGTATTTAGGGTCGGGCGGTAAAAGCTGGCAATTCTGTGATGTGCCCATTCTAAACAAAGAATTGATCAAGCAAACCTATATACTGATTACATATCTCATTCTTGTTGAAAATTTCTGTTCATCCACATATGTCTGGATAGTGATCAGGAGAGACTGTTTTGCTCTTACCCAGTCACCATTAAAAGGGTCACTTGTACCATTATGATATCCCTTCTTTCCTCCCCTTTGTGTGTCCTGTATGAAACTGGGACTTTAGCATATATGTGATTTGTATATTGCCATTCAAGTTCAGGTTCAAGTTTATTGTCATCTAACCATACTTATATATTGTAGAACTGAACAAAACAATGTTCCTCTGGACGATGGTGCACCCACATGACATACATCGTACACAGCACATAATCCAAAAATATCATACTATCAATAAGTTAATAAAAATAATTCTAAATGCATGTAGTAGAGCGCAGCACAAGTAAACAGAAAACAGCTTGCTCTACTAGTGGCGAGACCTCGATGGTGATGGGGTATTCACTAATCTCACAGCCTAAGGGAAGAAGATACTACCCAGTCCGGCACTCCTAGTCCTAATGCTTCCATACCTCCTTCCTGATGGTAGTGGGTCAAAGAGATTGTGGGATGGATGATGGGGATCCTCAATAATGCTTTCAGCCCTTCATCTGCAATGCTCCTGATAAATGTCACAAATAACGGGGAAGGAGACCCCATTGATTCTTTTGGCAGCTGTAGGGTTTTTCAGTCTGACGCCCTTAGTACCACACCATGATGCAGCTAAACAGGTCACTGTCCTTAGTGCTCCTGTAGAAGGTTGTTAGAATGGGATGGAGAGCCTTGCATACCCTCATTGTCTCCTCAGAAAGTGTAGATGCTGCTGTGCCTTCTTACTAGTGAGGAAGTGGTGTGAGTCTAGGTTAGATCAACTGTTATGTGCACACCAAAGAACTTTGTGCTCTTCACTCTCACCGTGGCAAAGGTGTTGATGTGCAATGGAGAGAAGTTGACGCATGCCAATTGTCTTTTTTGTCTTTTTCATGTTGAGACCCAGGTTGTTGTTCTTGCACCATTTTGATAAGCCTCTCTACTTCCTCTCTGTATCCTGACTCATTGTTGTTGATGAGGCTAACCTTTGTTGCATCATCAGTGAACTTGATGATATGGTTTGAGCTGGGTCTGGTTGTGCAGTCATAAGTCAGCAGCGTGAAAGGCAGTGGACTGAGAACATAACCCTGGAGGACATCAGTGCTCAGCGTGACGTTGGCTGCCAACTTGGACTGACTGGGGTCTTTCCACTGTAGACAAACTGGAAGGAGTCCAATGTAGCTGGAAGATTGGAATTTATGCAATCCATCCACCAGACGTTCAAAGCACTTTATGATTGTTGAAGTCAGTGCCACTGGCCGATAATCATTTAGGCCATTTAACGTTGCTCTCTTGGGCACTGGAATGATGGTGGCTGCCTTGAAGCCTGCAGGGACATTGGACTTTTTTAGAGAGATATTAAAGATGTCTGTAAAGCCTTCTGTTAGCTGGGCTGCACTGCCCCTCAGCACCTGACCAGGTATGTTGTCTGGCCCTGTAGCTTTACATAGGTTTACCCTGGCTGCGGTCCCCCTCAACTTGGCTGCAGCCAAACAGGCTGCCTGTTCCTCAGGAAGAGAAGGGGCTTTCCTCAAAGTCACACCATTCAGTTAGTCAAATTGTGCATAGAAAGCATTCAGCCTATCAGGAAGGGAGACATTACTGTCATTGACATGCGGGTGGACGTATACCTTACCACGTGCACTGTGTGTCCCTGGTGTTACAAAGGTGACTGTGAGGTTTTTTGTGCATACTAATGTTTTGCCTTCCTGATGGCATGGGAGACCATGGCTCTTGCTGATGTTAGAGCTGTCCTGTCCCCTGATCTGAAAACAGCGTTCTGATCTCTAAACAGTGCACATTCCTCTGCAGTCAGCCATGGTTTGCCCTGACAGTGAAGTGCTCAATCACAGTAATGTCCTCAATGTACTTTCTAATATAGCCAGTCACTGATCCCAATGGTCATCAATATTGATGTGATAATCATAGGTAGCTGCCTCCCTGAATATGCCCCAGTCTGTGTTTTCGAAGCAGTCCTGCCGCGCTGATGTGGCACCTTCTGGCCAGATCATGATCTCCTTGTGAACTGGTTTGACTTGTTTAACCGATGCTCTGTGTGCAGGAATCAGCAAAATGGATATTTGGTCTAAGTATTCGAGGTGAGTGTGGGTGATAGTCTTGTAGGCTCCATGAAAGTTGGTATGAACTCTGTCTAATATAGTTTCCCCTCCGGTTGAGAAGTTGACATGTTGGTAGAACTTTGGCAGGACTGATTTTAAGTTGGCATGATTGAAGTCACCAGTAACAATGAAGAAACTGTCAGGGTGAGCAGCTTTGAGGTTGCAGATTGTGCCATTGAGTTCCTGCCGTGCCTCCCCAGCACTAGCATGTGGGGTATGTGAACAGCAATAATCACAATGCTAGTGAACTCCCTCGGTACATCGATGGGCCTGCACTTCACCATTAAAAACTCTACCTGCGGTGAGCAGTGGGCGGTTATTACCTAGCCATTCACTGCATCAGTTCTTATTGATGTAGACGCATAGAGCTCCACCACGGGTCTTGCCGGGTTGCAGCAATCCTGCCCCCCTGAAAGGAGGTTAGCTCATCTAGTTGGATGGCCAAGTCTAGAATGGTGTCTTGAAACCAGGTTTCTGTCAGGATGAGTGGGCAACAGCCCCTCCTCTCGCACTGGTTCAGACGCAGACAAAAGCAAAGCAATGTGTTTTGCTTGTTGACAAACTACTAGATGATGCCTCTCCCTTTTCAATTAAAAACAACAATGGGCTTCACGATCTGGAATTTCACTTCCTCCTGTGTTCTCTTGGGTGTTTAGAATTGGCTCTCCAGCCTTGGGACTGTTACTCTGGGTTACCTGGCATGAAACAGGGGCTCGACACAAGTGTTTTGGAGGCCGCTTAAACAGGCCAGTCTTTGACCTTGTGGCCAAATTTCAGCTTCTTCCTGACTACTTGGATGTAGCTATGTAGTTAGGCAGGAGTTTTGCAGGAAAAGAGAACACATTCCAGATGCTTTGCACTATAAAACAGCACAGCACTTAATAAACCTTGTTTCAATTATAATCTTTGGCTGGACTAAATGGGGGCATGATATACACTTGAAAAATGGGTCAGACTTCAGCAGGGTATGGAACCCTTTTGAGGAGTGTTTGGATTAACCCGGTACTCTGCTTGTTAAACAAATCAAGTGTGACTGAGTATAGATTTTATTGTTCTTTAATCACTCATTCATGGTTGATTCCTTACAGCTATATAAAATTCAAAAGATCTTAAATTTAAATTAATTTTTTTAGCATTATTCAATCTCAAATAGAAAGGCTTGTATTTCTATAACATGTCCGTGTTAGTGACATATACCAAAAGCTTTACAGCTAATTAAGTACTTTGAAATGAAATCTCAATTGTAATGTGAGGGAAGTGAGGTCATTTTGAACAGAGCAATGTTCACAAATAGTGAATATCCCAAGACTCTACTTTGGGAACGTTGGTTGAGAGTTAAATATTACCTTGGGTTCTGGGGATAACTATTTCGGTAGACCTCCGTAGTATCTTAGACATCTTCAAGGAGCGGTGCCTCAAAAAGGTGGCCTCCATCATTAAGGACCCCCACCACCCAGGACGTGCAATCTTCTCACTGTCACCACCCTAAAGGAGATACAAAAGCCAGAAGGCAGACATTCAGTGACTCAGGAACAGCTTCTTTCCCTCTGTCATCCGATATCTGAATGGACTTTTGAAACCATGAACACTAACTCACCTACTTTTTGTTTAATTTCTGTTTTTGCACTTCTTATTTAATTTAACAATTTGATATACATATACTGTATATACTTACTGTAATTCAGTTTTTTTTTCTCATTAACACATTGCATTGTACTGCTGCTGCAAAGTTAGCAAATCTCACAACATATGCAGGTAATATTAAAAAGATCTCTGAAGTGCACCCAAGAGAGCAGATTGTTGAAAATTGAAATTCAATTTAATTGAATTTGAAACCAATTTCAAATTGGTTTAACATTCCATTTTGAAAGAAGGCACTTTCAGCCAGTGCAGTACTCCCTCAGTGCTGCACAAAACTATCACTAAGATTTTGGTGTTGATGACTTTGGAGTGGGGCTTAAATCCACACCTCTTTGACTCAGAGCTGAAAGAGCTACCCACTGACCTGGAAGTGGTTCAATGCCTGACTCACATTTGATTTTGAGGCAGTTCTGGTCTTTGTTCACGTCAACTGGCGAGGCAATGTCATTGGTTGACACACTGCTCTGTTACTGCACTGCCCTAGAGCCTTTTGCATGCATTTCAAAAGCTGTTCGTATTTGCAACACATTCATGAATCCTTATGAATTTATTAACCAACGAATTGCCAATGAGGAGAACGAGGAATGGGAATAACCTATCATGTTGCATTAGGTTTTGCATACAAAAGTGGGATCAAGGGACTGCTGGAGTAAGTTAAGATACGAAAGACCATCTGCTAGAAATAGTCCTAGAGTAATGCAGCATGGAAATAGAGCTTCTGGCCCAACTCAGGCACCTGGTACCCAACATCTGCCTGCTTTTTGTTTCTTTGAAGCTCCTTATCTGCTCAAATTTCTTGCTGCCTGCTTTTAGCTTCTTAGAAGCTCCTTACCTGCTCAAATTTCTTGCTACACAATGCCTTTGTCATGTTTGAGCAGAATAATCAAATTTTTCAGCTTGTAACAGAGCATGATAAAAAGTGATGGCCAGTTCACCTTGTACACCACCAGCTGCCTTATGTGGTATTTGATATCACGGTTTTGGATATAGTCTTGTGTGCCATGTCATGTTGCTATTCCTGCTTATTACAATACACTTTGCCACCTTCAGGGAAGGCAAGAAAATTGTCATAGGCAGGCTACTGCCTTGTCTACTTTGCTTGTATTGCTGATTTCATGCAAATCCATTGCTCCTGGGTGATCTTAGGTTATTTTCTCAAATCTATTAGACAATAGACAATAGACAATAGGTGCAGGAGTAGGCCATTCGGCCCTTCGAGCCAGCACCGCTATTCACTGTGATCATGGCTGATCATCCACAATCAGTATCCAGTTCCTGCCTTATCCCCATAACCTTTGATTCCGCTATCTTTAAGAGCTCTATCCATCTCTTTCTTGAAAGCATCCAGAGACTTGGCCTCCACAGCCTTCTGGGGCAGAGCATTCCATATATCCACCACTCTCTGGGTGAAAAAGTTTCTCCTAAACTCCATTCTAAATGGCCTACCCCTTATTCTTAAACTCTGGCCTTTGGTTCTGGACTCACCCATCAGTGGGAACATGCTTCCTGCCTCCAGCGTGTCCAATCCCTTAATAATCTTATATGTTTCAATAAGATCCCCTCTCAGCCTTCTAAATTCCAGAGTATACAAGCCCAGTCGCTCCAATCTTTTGACATATGACAGTCCCGCCATCCCGGGAATTAACCTTGTGAACCTACGCTGCACTCCCTCAATAGCAAGAATGTCCTTCCTCAAATTTGGAGACCAAAACTGCACATAGTACTCCGGGTCCCACCAGGGCCCTGTACAGCTGCAGAAGGACCTCTTTGCTCCTATACTCAATTCCCCTTATTATGAAGGCCAGCATGCCATTAGCTTTCTTCACTGCCTGCTGTACTTGCATGCTTGCTTTCAGTGACTGATGTACAAGAACACCTAGATCTCGTTGTACTTCCCCTTTTCCTAACTTGACTCCATTTATATAATAATCTGCCTTCCTGTTCTTGCCACCAAATTGGATAACCTCACATTTATCCACATTAAACTGCATCTGCCATGCATTCGCCCACTCACCCAGCCTGTCCAAGTCACCCTGCATTCTCATAACATCCTCCTCACATTTCACACTGCCACCCAGCTTTGTGTCATCGGCAAATTTGCTAATGTTACTTTTAATTCCCTCATCTAAATCATTAATATGTATTGTAAACAGCTGCGGTCCCAGCACTGAACCCTGCGATACCCCACTGGTCACTGCCTGCCATTCCGAAAGGGACCCATTAATCGCTACTCTTTGTTTTCTGTCAGCCAGCCAATTTTCAATCCATGTCAGTACTCTGCCCCCAACACCATGTGCCCTAATTTTGCCCACTAATCTCCTATGTGGGACTTTATCAAAGGCTTTCTGAAAGTCCAGGTACACTACATCCACTGGATCTCCCTTGTCCATTTTCATAGTTACATCCTCAAAAAATTCCAGAAGATTAGTCAAGCACGATTTCCCCTTCGTAAATCCATGCTGACTCGGACCACTGCTATCCAGATGTATCGTAATTTCATCTTTTATAATTGACTCCAGCATCTTTCCCACCACTGACGTCAGGCTAACCGGTCTATAATTCCCTGTTTTCTCTCTTCCTCCCTTCTTGAAGAGAGGGATAACATTAGCCACCCTCCAATCCACAGGAACTGATCCTGAATCTATAGAACATTGGAAAATGATTACCAATGCGTCCACGATTTCTAAAGCCACCTCCTTAAGTACCCTGGGATGCAGACCATCAGGTCCCGGGGACTTATCAGCCTTCAGACCCAACAGTCTATCCAATACCATTTTCTGCCTAATATAAATTTCCTTCAGTTCATCCATTACCCTAGGTCCTTTGGCCACCATTATATCTGGGAACATACATCAAAGTTGCTGGTGAACGCAGCAGGCCAAGCAGCATCTATAGGAAGAGGCGCAGTCGACGTTTCAGGCCGAGACCCTTCGTCAGGATTATATCTGGGAGATTGTTTGTGTCTTCCCTAGTGAAGACAGATCCAAAGTACCTGTTCAACTCGTCTGCCATTTCCTTGTTCCCCATAATAAATTCACCTGTTTCTGTCTTCGAGGGCCCAATTTTGGTCTTAACTATTTTTTTCCTTTTCACATACCTAAAGAAGCTTTTACAATCCTCCTTTATATTCTTGGCTAGTTTCCTTCGTACCTCATTTTTTCTCCGCGTATTGCCTTTTTAGTTACCTTCTGTTGCTCTTTAAAAGTTTCCCAATCCTCTGGCTTCCCACTCGTCTTCGCTATGTTATACTTCTCTTTTATTTTTATACTATCCATTACTTCCTTTGTCAGCCACGGCCTCCCCTTACTCCCCTTAGGATCTTTCTTCCTCTTTGGAATGAACTGATCTTGCACCTTCTGCGTTATTCCCAGAAACACTTGCCATTAGTGTATTTGATCTAAGTTGAAAATTGAACATTTTGAGGGTAAAGTCCATCTGACAGTGTTTGGCTTTTCTTATCCTTGTCAAACCCAGAGGGTGTTTATATCCTCATTTTATTTGTAGTAAAATGTGAGTTCTTAGTTTTCCTTTGACCAACTGTCAAAATAATTAAGTTGTTGGTGCTTCAAGATGAAACCCTACATTATTTTAATCTGAAATATTGACAATTCCTGTCTTCCCACAGATGCTGCATGACTCAATGAGTTCTTCCAGCAAATAATTTGTTGCCACACATATCAAAGTTGCTGATGAACGCAGCAGCTATGCAGCGTCTCTAGGAAGAGGTACAGTCGATGTTTCGGGCTGAGACCCTTCATCAGGACTAACTGAAAGAAGAGCTAGTAAGAGATTTGAAAGTGGGAGGGGGAGGGGGAGATCCGAAATTATAGGAGAAGATAGGAGGGGGAGGGATGGAGCCAAGAGCTGGACGGTTGATTGGCAAAAGGGATATGAGAGGATCATGGGACAGGAGGCCTAGGGAGAAAGAAAAGGGGGAGGGGGGAAAACCCAGAGGATGAGCAAGGGGTATAGTGAGAGGGACAGAGGGAGAAAAGGGAGAGAGAGAAAAAGAATGTGTGTATATAAATAAATAACGGATAGGATACGAGGGGGAGGTGGGGCATTAGCGGAAGTTTGAGAAGTCAATGTTCATACCATCAGGTTGGAGGTTACCCAGACGGAATATAAGGTGTTGTTCCTCCAACCTAAGTGTGGCTTCATCTTTACAGTAGAGGAGGCCATGGATAGACATATCAGAATGGGAATGGGACTTGGAATTAAAATGTGCGGCCGGTGGGAGATCCTGCTTTCTCTGGCGGACAGAGCCGCACATTTTAATTCCATGTCCCATTCCCATTCTGATATGTTTGTCCACGGCGTCCTCTAATGTAAAGATGAAGCCACACTCAGGTTGGAGGAACAACATCTTATATTCCGTCTGGGTAGCCTCCAACCTGATGGCATGAACATTGACTTCTCAAACTTCCGCTAATGCCCCACCTCCCCCTCGTACCCCATCCGTTATTTATTTATATACACACATTCTTTTTCTCTCTTTCCTTTTTCTCCCTCTGTCCCTCTCACTATACCCCTTTCCCATCCTCTGGGTTTTCTCCTCTCCCCCCTTTCTTTCTCCCTGGGCCTCCTGTCCCATGATCCTCTCATATCCCTTTTGCCAATCACCTGTCCAGCTCTTGGCTCCATCCCTCCCCCTCCGGTCTTCTCCTATCATTTTGGATCTCCCCCTCCCCCTCCCACTTTCAAATCTCTTACTAGCTCTTCTTTCTGTTAGTCCTGATGAAGGGCCTCGGCCCAAAACGTCGACTGTACCTCTTCCTAGAGATGCTGCCTGGCCTACTACGTTCACCAGCAACTTTGTTGTGTGTGGCTTGAATTTCCAGCATCTGCAGATTTCCTCGTGTTTGCGTTTTTAAATAATTTGTTGCCCCAGATTCCAACAGATATAGTCTCTTGCCTCTCAGCAAGTATTTGTATTTCTTAAATGCCTTTTAAATTGGAAGGTATGCCAATCAAATTCACAGGGCCCTTACCAACAATGTTTGATAAATAGTACCAAGATATTAGGACAGGAACCAAAAGAAGGTGGGAGGAGAGGATTGGTGGGGATGGGGAAGCATCTTCAGAGGAAAGGCTAATAGCACCAGCACTTGCCTTAGAGTTGACAGAGGTTGCAAGGTTGAAGGCTGTCCAGGAAGTTATTGAGGAAAGTAGTTTCGAGACATTGGAAAGCCATGCGATAACACTGGGCTACAATCTTAGGGTTTAGGAGAGAGCCTACAGCAAGGGTTTCCAACTTGGGGTCCACAGATCCCTCGGTCAATGGTAGGGGTCCATGGCGTAAACAAGGTTGGGAATCCCTAGCCTCCAGGGTGAAGTTACAAAGCACTTAGTGAAAGAAAAGTTTGCAGAAATTTGGAACTCTTTCCTTCAAACTAGGGGATGCTGACTTACTTAAAACTTTCAGTGACATGTTATTTCTATGCAAATTTATAAAATGGATAGAATGAACTGCACCATAAATTTAGATTAGTTAATAGAATGGTAGACAATGTTTGGGCAGGGGGTGGGGGTTAGTGAGGAGGATAGTGAATGCTTTCTTCCTGTATAACTCCTCCTGTAACTCTTCCGATTTCTGTACCATCCCTCTATCTTCAACAATGGATGACTCAGGCATCCAAACTCATTGCAGTGAAGCTACTTCATTATAGTAAAATCTAACTGAAAAATGTATGGAAATACGACTTCCCAAGAGGGGAAATGAATCACTGAACTAACCCCAGCAGTATTGAGAGAAGTACCAAAGAAATCCCAGTCATCTATATGGAACTGAAGCTCGAAGAAAAATATAGAAAATCCAAGATGGGAAGAATTCTGGGAAGTAGGTGGTGAAAAGCTGTTGGAGGTGAAAAGAAAGCATGCTGTAGTGTTAATTATATACTCATGAACTTAGTTTTACAAAGTAAATTGTACCTTCAGGCCGAGAGGTAAGAAAGGCTGTTGAATTTCCTGTTTCACAGTTGGCGTGTGGTACCCTCAGATGAAGAACAGCACAGAGGGAGACCCAACAATAGGCCTCAGCCCCAACTTCAAAGCATGTGCTACAGGACCACTGTCAAAGCAGCTAGCTTGTGACCTCCCCGGGTGAACCAAGGATGACACTCTCTTTCCATGGATTTCTTCCCCAGGTGGGAAGTGGATTCAGTCTTCACGGACTACTTAGAGCAAGTAGGTATTATTCCAGCAATTAGTATTTCTACCACCACTGGCGGAGTAACTCACTGACAAATTTCACTCTCAGAGCATCCCCAGTTTGTCTCCAGTCAAAGTTTAAGATGAAAATGAACTGCAGACCTGTGAGGAACCAGGATAAATGCAGTGATTTCCACTAATATGAACAAGATGCAAAACAAAAGAGTTGCAAGGTACAACATTATTATAGTTTGACCACCTGGGACTTAACTATTTCAGTAGGAGCAAAGAAAGAAAGTTAGAATTGCATTTATACTGTATAGCTTATCTTTCACACCCCTGGAACACCCTGAAGAGGCGGAGGGCAATGAATTATTTTTGAAATGTAGCCTTAATCATACTGAAGATGTGCTAAGGACCAAACCAACTAGTAGAGTTGACTAAGAGATAATCATTGTTTGGGATTTCAAGAGAGCTCCCCATTCCTTGAAATGGTGAATAGTACTATTTGGTAAATAGTACTATTTACTATATGGTCTATGGGGCAGCATAATGGTTAATGCTGCTACCTCACAGCTTCAGAGATCCTGACCTTGGCTGCTATGAGGAGTTTGCATGTTTTCTCTGTGACCTCATGAGTTTCCTCTTGGTGCTCATGTGCCAAGGACACACCGATTAGCTTGTTAATTGGCAGGTGCAGATCATCCCTTTGCTGAGTGGGAAGTTGCTGTGGATTAATGGGTACAATGAAATTAGTGGAGTCAAGTCTTTGATGGTCAGCATGGATGAGGTGAGCTGAAGGACTTGTCTCTGTGTTGTGAAAATCAAAGAAAACTGCAGACGCTGAAAATCTAAAACAAAAACAGAACGTGCTGGAAACACTCAGCGGGGCAGGCTTCAGCTGTGGGAATAGCAAGAGTCGACGTTTCAGTTAAAAGACCCTCTGAGAGACTGAAAAGGAGACGAGAAGCTGGTAAAGCTGCAGGGAGGGTGAGTGAGAGCATATGTCCTATTGTCTATGTCTGACTCTGTAACAGCTCCCATTCACTCATTGACCAGATAACTTTGCTTATCCCCGTGGCCACCTTGGTTTTACACGATCCCACCCTCTACCCTTCCTATGGTTAGCACAACGCTTTACAGTAGCAGCAACCCAGGTTCAATTCCCGTTGCTGCCTGTAAGGAGTTTGTCCGTACTCTCCATGACCCCATGGAGTTTCCTCCGGATGCTTCAGTTTCCTCCCACAGTCCAAAGATATACTGGTTAGTAGGTTAATTGGTCATTTGTAAATTTTCCCATGATTAGGCTGGGAATAGGTTGGAGGAATGCTGGGTGACCTGGCTCAAAGGGCTGGAAGAGCCTATTCTGTGTTGTATCTCAATAGATAAGTAACTTCATTTGCCTCATTTTGAAAAAGGATCTCTAACTTGAAAAGTTAACTCTGTTCCTCTTCCCACAGATGTAGACTGACCTGCTGGTATTTCCAGTGTTTTTTTTCTGCTTTAGTTTTTGCTTTTGTGTTCTCTGGCTCTGTGACTGTAACTCGTTGGTTTGGTTTAACACTTCATCTGACCCACCGCACCCTCAATGCAATACTCCCCACACACTGAATTAGATGCTTGCCCCAAGAACACTCTCCGGTCTCTGAAATGATTTTCAGGCACCTGATTAACAACTGGACAATGGTGTATTACCTCCTCTTATTGGAACTCTAATCTGGTTTGAGCAAAATCATTCCCTGTTGGGATCCAGGAACCTCTGCTGGAAAGTTGTATGGGTGGATACGTATTGGAAATAGCACTGGGATTGGACTGCCATTTCCAGTTTGTGCAAGGCTCAGGACTGAACACTGGTTACTTACAGAGACAGCAGTAATCACCCTATCAGGCTTAGCTTGAAATTGTTGGGGGCAGGGGAGGAAGGGTGGGGTGGGTGTCACCTGCTTTAGAATATTTCTGCTTGTGGAGACATCCATTTAAAAAAAAGAAAATAAAATGGGTAACATCATTGGAATTACAACCGACCGGGAGAGTCTGCACCGGGTTCACTTACCACATGCTTAGAGGATTGACAGGAAAGTGTAATAAGGGAATGATTGTGTGGTTTTAAAGCAAGACCATTGAGGGCCTGGTATGGTTTATATTAAATAGCTGTTATCACACAGTCTGCTGTCCAGACATGTTGTACAAAACCTACTCCAGCAGGAAACATGTCTGAGTGGCTGTTACTGCTGGGAATGCAGCCAATCCCTGTCCAATCAGTAACCCATTCACCACAGTACTTCTCCACTTCAGGAGTTTAACACATCAAGTCTCTTACTGCTGCAGTCCTGTTGTATCATTTTAATTTGGATTGTCAATGTTATGAATGAAGACATAGGTATTATATGCTTTTTTATGGTGACTGGGGAAGATGGTGTTCAACCATAAGTGGTCAGCTGTGGGTCAGTAAATATTACTTTCATCTCTGCGTGATTCCTGCCTTACTACAGTACGAAAGGTAGGCTGGGATCGCAATGCAGAATCCAGGGATTCCTCTGTTACTGACAGATAGGATGCTCAATTGACCTCTCATGAAGCACAAAAGATAACTCAAGCTGTGGAGTATTCCATGATGTTGCGGCCAATATTTATCCACCATCAACATTACTTTGGGCAAGAGATTTAAGAGGAATCTGAGAGAGATCACACAGAGTATTGAGTACCTGGAACATGCTTCAGGAGAGAGTGGTGGAAGCAGAGGTGATGACAGTATTTAAGAAACTTCTAGACGGGCATTTATATCACCTAGGCATAGAAGCCTGAAGACCAAATGCTGGAATGTGGGATTAATATAGACAGATGCACGTGATGGGCCAAATGGCTTGTTTCCATTCTGTAGAGTGATCAATCGAGTCGAGTATGATGTTCTCCTAAGGGGTTGTCTCTTCAGGTGGCTGTAGAGTCCAGTCTGGGATCCACATAATCTAAACCCTGCCCCTTCCCAATTGCTGATTGCCATGGGACCTGCCCAGGACATTGTTGTGGATTCCATGAATGGAGAACGCCTGTGCGTGACTTTGCCTAAGGTGGGGAGGCTGATGCACAGGCAACCACCACGTGCTCCTTGACAGGTCATGGTCGGGGTGCAGAGGAAGTCTGGGGATTGGAGACCCTTCTCTGCTGTAGCCTTCCTCTGCCTTCGCTGTTGTGACGTGTCATTATCATCCGCCAGCTCCACTGTTGAGGTCTTTGTCTGGAACTTCTTCCATGATCTTAACTGCCTTGGTGCCAGGGGTTTTTGTGGACTTGGGTGACTTCTTCAAGCTCATCCGTGAGACGGTTTAAATCTGTTCCCATGTCTTTTTTTTCCTTTTCAAGGTGGCTGGGGTCCTGTTGGAGTCCATGATCTACAGATTTACATTCTTCATGGACGGTGGGTACTTGCTGTTCAGAACTCACCAAGCGGCCTGCATTTTGGATCTCAGGAGCAGCTTGAAAGACAAGTGCCTTCGGGGTGTGGCCTCGTAGATGACCCGATTCCTCATTGATGTTGCTGACTGAAGCATCGCAGTCAGCAAAACATCAAAACAGCAGATGTGGCTGCTGGAGGCCTTTACACTCAAGTGATTTTTTTTTTCTCTTTCTCTCTCTCTCTCTCTCTCTCTCTCTCTCTCTCTCGTCTTCTGATTCTTGTGTTGGGGGAGCTCGAAATAAGCGACACCGTAACATTGAAACAGCGAGCTGCTGCCACCCCTCTCGCTGTGGCAGGAGCGGTACTTCCCTCTCCCTCGTTAGTGAGAGAGAGGGCCTGTTGAGACGTTGAAGAGTGGGATGGACAGTAGTTTGTGATGGTCCCCAGATCGTGGTCTCTGGGGGCTTGCTATTGCTTGGCGGGTGGTGGGGGGCTACTGATGCTTTTTGCTGGAACAAGTGGGGGGAGGATTGATGCTTTGCAGCTGTTTGTGCATGAGAGGGGGCAGAGACTTTGGGGTTCTAACATTTTTCTGTCATTCATTCTTTGGGGTTTTTTTCTCTCTGTTTCGTAGATGTCTGCGAAGAGTAAGGATTTCAGGTTATCTACTGTGATATTAAATTGAACCATTGAACCATTTGGTGACCCTACCAGGAACTAAGTGCCGGATGGCTAAACTCCAGATGGCATCACTCTGGGGATCTCAGACACTCACAAGGCTTTCCACCATGATGATAAGGTGGCAATCTGCAGAGAAGCCATGCGGTATGACCGAAACGTAACTTGGCATTCTCTTCTTGCGATGCTTGACAGCTTGCTGCTTTTGTGATGTTACAACCATGAGTTCACATCAAAACGACATCATTGAGAATTTTAATAAAAACCCACCTGTGGAAGATGCCAAAAAGTTCGGGCTTAGCTTTGATGATCATGATTGTGTGCTCACTGGGTGCAGAAGGCTGAGACATTTTTCTGTAGAAACACACAAAAATGCTGGCGGAACCTAGCAAGTCAGGCAGCATCTCTGGAAATGACTAAACAGTCGACGTTTCAGGTTGAGATCCTTCATCAGCACTGAGAAGGAAGGGGAGGACACTAGAATAAAAAGGTTGCGGGAGGGGAGAGGGGAAGGAGGCTAGCTGGAAAGTGAAAGGTGAAGCCAGGTGGGTGGGAAAGGTGAAAGGCTAGAGAAGAAGGACTCTGATCGGAGAGGAGAGTGGACTGTGGGAGAAAAGCAAGGAGGAGGGGACCCAGGGGGAAGTGATAGGCAGGTGAGATGAGGTAGAGTGGGGAATAGTAGAAGATGAGGGGAAGGGGAGGAAAACAATTTTTTTTTACCCTGAAGGAGAAATTGATATTCATGCCACCAGGTTGGAGGCTACCCAGACGGAATATAAGGTGTTGCTCCTCCACTCCGCGGGTGGCCTTTTCTTGGCACAAGAGGAGGCCATGGACTGACACGTCGGAATGTGAATGGGAATTGGAATTAAAATGCTTAGCCACCAGGAAGTTACACTTGTGGCGGACGGAGCAGAGGTGCTCGATAAAGTGGTCCCCTAATCTATGACAAGCCTCACCAATGTAGAGGAGGCCGCATCGGGAGCACTGGACACGATAGACGGCCCCAGCAGATTTGCAGGTGAAGTTTTGCCTCACATGAAAGAACTGTCTGGGGCCCTGAATGGAGGTGAGGGAGGAGGTGAATGGGCAGGTGTAACACATAGGCCACTTGCAGGGATAAGTGCTGGCAGGGAGATTAGAGGGAGACTATCTGTCTTTATGGTAGACAGAATAAAAAGCATTCCAACTTGTGCAGGGGACCAAAGAGCTTATCAGAGTGAAGAATGTAGAGTACTTAATTTTAGTATAAAAATTACTTAGGAAACTAATTAGATTAAAAGTTGGCAAATGCCCTGTTGGCTACATAGCGTTTTAAAAGAGCTTGTTTCAGATATAATGGAGGGATTGGTGTAAGATCATAAAATTCCTGATGAATTTGGAAGTAGCAAATGGAACACTACTATTCAAGGAAGGAAAAACCTGAAAATACAGGCCTGTTCGTCTCATGTCTGCTGCCAGAAAGTTCTGGAGTCTATTACCTGAATAAATAGGTCAACAGGAAAGGTTTAGAAGAGGGATATGGATGAAACGTGAGCAAGTGGGATTAGCTCATTTGACAAGCTGGCCCTGTTGCCCTGCTGTATTATTCTAGGACACTATGACCATAAGGCAGATGAGCAGAATTGGGCCATTGGGCCTATTGAGTTGCTCCACCATTTCATCATGGCTGATCCATTTCCGTCTCAGCCCCAATCTCCCTGTAACCTTTCACACCCTGAAAGATGAAGCATCTATCAGCCTCTGCCTTAAATACACCCAATGACCTGGACTGCACAGCTGCCTAAGGCAACGAATTCCACAGATTCACCACCTTTTGGCTAAAGAAATTCCTCCTCAACTCTGTTCTAAATGGATGTGCTTATATTTAGAGGCTCTGCTATGGTCCCCACCATAGGAAGTATTTTCTTAATTCCAGCAAGTACAGGCCCAGAGCCTTTAATCACTGCTTTTATGATAGTTCTTTCATTCCTGGAATCATTCTCATGAACCTCCTCTGAAATCTCTCCAATGTCAGCACATCCTTTCTTAGATAAGAGGCCCAAACTGCTCACAATACTCCAAGTGAGGCCTTATCAGTGCCTTACAAAGCCTCAGCATTACCTCCTTGTTTTTCATTCTTGTCCTCTCAAAATGAATGCTAACATCACATGTGCCTTCCTTACCACTGACTCAACCTGCAAACTAACCTTTAGGGAATCCTTAAACAACAGGAAATCTGCAGATGCTGGAATTTCAAGCAACACACATAAAAGTTGCTGGTGAACGCAGCAGGCCAGGCAGCATCTGTAGGAAGAGGTGCAGTCGACGTTTCAGGCCGACACCCTTCGTCAGGACTAACTGAAGGAAGAGTGAGTAAGAGATTTGAAAGTTGGAGGGGGAGGGGGAGATCCAAAATGATAGGAGAAGACAGGAGGGGGAGGGATAGAGCCAAGAGCTGGACAGGTGATTGGCAAAAGGGGATACGAGAGGATCATGGGACAGGAAGTCCGGGAAGAAAGACGGGGGGGGGGGGACCCAGAGGATGGGCAAGAGGTATATTCAGAGGGACAGAGGGAGAAAAAGGAGAGTGAGAGAAAGAATGTGTGCATAAAAATAAGTAACAGATGGGGTACGAGGGGGAGGTGGGGCCTTAGCGGAAGTTAGAGAAGTCGATGTTCATGCCATCAGGTTGGAGGCTACCCAGACGGAATATAAGGTGTTGTTCCTCCAACCTGAGTGTGGCTTCATCTTTACAGTAGAGGAGGCCGTGGATAGACATGTCAGAATGGGAATGGGATGTGGAATTAAAATGTGTGGCCACTGGGAGATCCTGCTTTCTCTGGCGGACAGAGCGTAGATGTTCAGCAAAGGGGTCTCCCAGGATCCTTCATGAGGACTCCCAGGTCCATTTGCAGCTTGGATTTTTGAATTTTCTCTCCATTTAGAGAATAGTCCATCCTTTTATTCCTTCTACCAAAGTGCATGACCACACACTTCCCAACACTGTATTCCATTTGCCACTTCTTTTCCTATTCTCCCAATTTGTCCAAGTCCTTCTGCAGCCTTCCTGCTTCCTCAACACTACCTGTCCCTCCACTCATCTTCATATCACCTGCAAACTTCCCCACAAAGCCATCAATTCCATCATCCAAATCATTGACATATGATGTAAAAAGAAGCAGTCCCAACACTGACACCTGCGGAACATCTCAAATCACCAGTAGTCAACCAGAGAAGGTTACCTTCATTCCCTTGAACACTTGAGTTAAGCAGAGTACCATTATTCATCAGAAAAAAATATATTTGATAAAGCTATAAGAAGTTTGTAAGGATGAGTCTTGAAACTCAATAAATGAATGCCTGTGAACATGATATATTTAGATTTTCAAAGGCTTTTTGACAAGTTGTCACATAAAACGTTACTCAAGATAAAGACTCATGGTATGGAGGGTAATAAATGAATGTGAAAAGAGGTTGATTCACTAAGAAAACAGAATAAAGCATCAATTTTAAGTTAGGCACTTACAATGGAATGTTTCAAGAATTAGTGCATGGATCCCATCTATTTCTGAACTACGTAGGGTCATAGAGAAGTACAGCACAGAAACAGGCCCTTTGGCCCACCTCCCATTGACCTGCACCGGAAGTAACCCTCCATACCCTTTCCATCCATGTACCTATTCCAACTCCTCTTAAATGTTGAACCAAGTTCACATGCACCACTTCTGTTGGTAGCTCATTCCACACTCTCATGATCCTCTGAGTGAAGAAGCTTCCCCTCATGTTCCCCTCAAACTTTTCACCTTTCACCCTTAACCCACGACCTCTGATTGTAGTCCCTCCCGACCTCAGTGGAAAAAGCCTGCTTGCATTACCCTATCTATGATTTTGTATAGCTCCATCAAATCTTTTCTCAATCTACTATATTATAAGGAATACAGTCCAAATCTATTCAATCTTTCCTCATAACTTAAGTCCTCCAGACCTGGCAACATCCTTGTAAATTTTCTCTTCACTCTTTCAACCTTATTTACATCATTTCTGTAGACAGGTGACCAAAACTGTACACAATACTGCAAATTAGGCCTTACCAATGTCTTGTACAACTTCAAGATAACATCCCCTCTTCTGCACTCAATACATTGATACATTGATTTACAAAGGCCAGTGTGCCAAAAGCTTTCTTTACAACTTACCTGTGACACCACTTTCAACAAATTATGGGCCTGTATTCCCAGGTCCCTTTGTTCTACTGCACTCCTCAGTGCCCTGCCATTCATTGTGTAAGTCCTACCTATAACTTAAAGTGAAGAGACTGATTATACGGCATTTTAACTCGGGATTGATATTGTGTTCCTGTGCTGTTTTGTTTTCTGTCTAAGTATCTGATATTTCAAAGCATGGGAATTGAGCCAGTTAGTAAAATCAATGTAAAGTGGGGGACATGCAGCATGCTTGAAAAGGAAAGAAGCTTTGAAGGTTTTATAGCTAAAATAGGCAATGGAGATGAGGGGAGGGGAGTTGAAGGCAATGGGGAGCATTTTAAATGGGAGCAGATCAACAAATACATTGTAAGTCCATCAGATATTGGATCACTGGGTAGGTCACTCAGTTCTGGCTCTCCTCTTCTTCCTAAGTGCCACCATTAAACCACTGACCTCTCCTTATCTGCCTGGTAACCCCAGTTTCACCCTACCACAGATACTCCCTTTATTCCACCTACTCCTCTCCCCACCTCCGCAATTTAAAGATGACTTTTTCTTTCTCTCTTTTCCAGTTCTGAATATGTGCCTGAAATATTAACCCACTTTCTCTTTCCACACATGCATTCTGACCTGCTGCATTTTTCAAGCAGTTTTAATTTTCATTTATGATTTCCAGCATCTGCAGTAACAATGAAATAGGAAGGCCAGTGGTCACAAAAAATTAACACAATTACTGTGATCGGCTTGGGAGAGGGATTGCATGAAATTGTGTAGAATGGGACAATATTTTCTCAAGTTTAATTGAATGAATGCTGATTATTGAAGTGTACACAATAACCTGGTAGGGTGATCTTCTCTGTGGATTGTCACCTTGTCATGGTGGAGAAGCTTGTGTGGTCCTGTGATCCCGAGAGCAATGCCGTCTGGAGCTATGCTCCTGGTAGGGTTACCCATGGCGATAAGGTCAAGGGTGAGGTCCCTGACAAAGAACAATCCAACCGAGACCTCAGCGGTGGAATAGGTGGACGAAGTTACTTCGAACTCAACGGCTGTGAAGGCAGATGAAGGCTGCAACAAATCCATCAGCTCCAATCATCATGGTTTCCATGCCATTGGAATCAGTTGGTTGATTTGTGAAGTATTGCGTGCTTCTTGGAGTGCAACATCAAGTACATGTTAAACAAATACATGCACAGGCGTCTTCACTCTGTGGGCCACTTCTTCAGATTGAAGACCATCATCCTCAACCTCGAGGGATAGCTACGATGACGACAGTAGGGTGATGTTAACAAATAGGTTCACAAACAAGAGAAAATCTGCAGATGCTGGAAATCCAAAGCAACACACACAAAATGCCGGAAGAACTCAGCAGGTCAGGCAGCATACGAAAAAGAGTAAATAACCGACTTTTTGGGCTGAGACCCTTCATCAGGACGTTTTGTGTGTGTATTGTTAACAAATAGGTTCACTTAGGTGAAATGTCTTGAACTCTGGTTGTGTTGTCTAATGATCAGCAGTTACACATTTAGTTTTAGATGCAAAGAAACTCTTAACACCAGAGGTTTCTACTGCAGAAGGCTGTGAGGCTTAGATGTTGATAATATTCAAGACCGAGAGCAATAGAGTTTTGGAATGAAAGCATGTGGGGATTGAGCAATGAAGTGGAATGCAGATAGTTCTGAACTTCTTGAATAATGGAGCAGACTTCATAGCCTATTGCACCTACATTTTAATGTTCACTGTTTTTCTCAAAAGTTTACTGAAGAAATTTACTGCTGGAAATTGGACTACATGATCAACTGTCTCATTGATTGGATTTGCTGGTCATCCTTGGATTTATACCTGTAACCATTTGGGTTTCTTCCACGTGCACTGGTTGCCTCTCACACTTGAAAGGTGTCTGAGCTGGGGTCAGTGAATTGCAGGTCTGCTACGTTGGCTCTGGAAGTGTGGTGACACTTGCTGGCAGCCCCAGTACTCACTTGGACTGCGTTGGTCATTGAGCCAAATGATGCTTTCACAGTATGTTTCAATGTTTTGACTTACATGTGACAAATAAAGCTTCCCACTCCCAAATCTTTACATCTTGATATTCAGATGTTGTCCTTTGGCAATGTCCTGTGGAGCAGAGTAGCTACACAACACACATCTATGACATCTCCCCGGCCCCTCTGATGTCATGATATTGTCACAATTCAGACACCCAAGTCAGGTTAAATAGAAATTTGGGCCAAAAAAACGAGAAAGCCAAAGCCACAAATTCTGTTTCCTAGTCACCTACTCTGCCTGTCTCCTTGGCAACGGTCTGAGACTGTTTGCAACCTCTCATTATACTTGACTCTGAGGTGTGTTTATATCTGTATATCCACAATGTCAATAAAATTGTCTACTTCCACCTCTGTGGTATTACCCAACTCTACAATGACTTAGCTCAACTGTCAGTGAAACCCTCATTCAGGTTGTTCTTAATTCCAGACCTGCCTGTTCCAGTAAACTGAAGGCTGTGATCCCATCTTCCACGCTCCAAAAATATAAGAATATTCACAATTCTCTTGTGCATGTCCTAGCTTGTAATGTACCGTCATGATTTCTGAACAGTTGGATAATGAATGTTTACTGTACCTCAGCATGTAACAAACTAGTTTACCAATTTATTAGAATCTTATTGTAGTTAGCATTGGAAGTCAATTTAAGTGAAAGTGTTATTTTTGGATTAGATTAACTATTATCCAATCATGTTGATACTATGGCTCCCACGTCAATTGTCAAAGTCAAAGTCATACTGTCATATGCACAAGTGCATATACGAAAAGGTGTAATAAAATAATTAACTTGCTGCAGCATCACAAAGTATCATATAAGCAGTATTCACACAAAAACATAAATTATACAGGATTTTTACAAGAAAGAACAAAATTAGACCAAAAGAAAGCATAGCCCATTGCAGTGCAAGGAGATTCAAGTGGTCATAGTGTTGTTATACTGGGGCAGTGACCAGGGTTGTGCTGGTTGGTTCAAGAGCTGAATGGTTCTTGAAGATTCATACTGTTAGAAATCCAGAAGTATCACACAGAGGTAGACTTCCATGACCGATGCTGCCTGGAATTAGAGCACAGCATTAACACACTGCAGTGATTCCCCATCAATGCTCCATGATGTTCAGTCAAAGTAAGATTACAACTAAGAAGTGCTTAGATATTATGTTTATAATTTGATATATCTTGCATTGCATCAGGGAAAACGAAATAGCAGCTGACTCCTCACCTCCTGCCACTGCACGTATAGTAGTGGTTAGTTTGGATGTGACATTTTGACAAATAAATCATTAGCATTGCAACAGGGTAGAGGGCTAGAGGTAAGGGTAGGCCCCGGCTGGGATAGCCTGTTACGTACCCCGTAACTGGGTTGCCAAACCAGCAGAAATGGATCACTCAGTTGGAGTCTGGATTACTAGAACTAAGAAAGTTTTATTAAAGAAACAAGCAACACAGTACTCTAATCAAAAGGATAATGAATGCAACAGTTCAGCAATGATAAACATACATGTACACAGAATTAAGATAACAGGATCAATCAAGCTCTATTGTTGTCTAGGGGTAAATGACCAGTTTCAAAGTAACGCAAAGTTCAGTTCAGTTCGCGGTAATCGCTGCCGTGGCAATGGACAGTGGTGGGGGGGGGGGAGGAGAGAGAGAGCAAAAACGAATGAATATTCAAGGCTTCCACACACAGACCTTCGCAGTCAGCTTTCGGGTGAGTCCTTTGTGATGTCATCTGAGGTCACCGACCGTGACCCCTCCGTTTCCAGACACGACCGTTTCCCTGCGCTGAACCTGGCACCCAGGCAAGGGTGGACACACACCAGGTTCCCGCCGATCGTACCTTTCCACCCTGTGCGTTTATGGCCCGGTACTTCCCACCGACTTGTAAGAGACGCACCGCTTCCAGGGTCTTGTTACCTCGGGTGTCGTGTGTGTCCTGCCTTAGCGAACCCGTCCCTTTTTATCCCCCTGCTGGGGTATCGCCTGTCCATCACTTCAAACAGTTCAGGGTTCAAAGGGAGAGCCGCTCTAGACAGCTCTCTCTCCCGTCCCTTCATTACACATCTCCAAATGCTGCTCCATTGTTTTCCTTATCTCTCTCTCTCCTGAAGACAGGTGGCAGACCAACTGTCGATTCCACAGGACAGCTAACATCTTAATCTATGTGTATTCCTGTCACAAGCCATACACAGTTTCAGCTCCAGACAATTCAGAAAAGCACTATGATAGGACAAAGGTGGTTTGGCATAAACAACAAACCGTGTAGGTCCTCCCTAATGGTCTGAGCAAAGAAGTTAGGAGACAAAGAAGCTCATAGAGTTGTAGCATTGGATAGCATAGAAATAGGCCCTTCAGCCAACTATGTCTATGCTGATCATTATGACTATCCACAGTATATTAATCCTACTGGCATTCATTCTATATTTCCTCTAGGCCCTATCCATTCAAGTTCCTATCAAGATGTCTCTTATGGTGGTCCTGGTCCTGTCTCCACCACTTCCACTGGCTGCTCATTCCAGATGCCAAATGCTTTTCATGTGAAAGATTTCCCTCTTGGATCCCCTTTCAACCTCCTCCTTAAAATGATGTCTGAGTTTTAGACATGCCTGACATAGGAAACAGACTCTTTCTGCCTTTCTGTGTCTCTCAAAACGTTATATAACTTCCTTCATTCGGTGGGGAGGACGAAAAGGGCAAGCCTTATCCAATTCTCAGCTCTTCAGTCTTACACACATCAGCAGAGAGCCTAGCTTGTACGTGACGGGAATTACATTTATAGACCCAGTCTAATAGACAATTTCTCAGTTTTTTATTGCAACCAAGCCAAAAACTATCCATGGTAAACATGGAAACAAAGTGGAAATTCAGACTTATGGCATGCAGGTTTAGGTCATGATGTTGAGTACCACAGTTCAAAGCATTATTCAAAGTTATTCCAACAATTTACAAGGATTAATGCCCTGGGGGAATAATAGTGGCTCCTCAGAACAGGATTGCCTATCTTTGCTGAAAATGATGGCTTTGTGATCACATCACTGGTACTCTTCTAGTCTCATTGCCTGTCAGTCAAATCATCCAAATGACTGACACAATCATGTGTTCTGAGGCTAGGCCACATGAGCTCACAGGTCTGTGACTTTTTTCAATCCTTCAATAAGCTTTAGTGCAGCTATTACAGAACCTTGTAGGAGTCGGAGACGGATATCTAAACTAGAGGTAGGAAATAATAGTATGTGGAGCTGACAGTCATATTTTATGGCCTAGTGTATATGATTTGGAAAGATAATTTGATTTTCCATTGAAAATGAAGATCAGTAGTAGAATGAGAAACATGGTGAAGGGTGCCACAGTAGCACAACGGTTAGCAAAATGCTTCACAGCACCAGGGATGCAGGTTCAATTCCCATCACTGTCTGTAATTCCCACAGCAAGTTGTGAGCCTGGTATGCTGGTGCCAGAAACGTGGCTACACTCGCAGGCTGCTCCCAGCATGCCCTCAGACAGCACGTTTCACTATCTTTCAATGCCTCAATGGACATGTGACAAACAAAGGTAATCTTTATGGAATTAGGAGAAATGTATTTATTTTTATTTGCTAATCATATGTGGACCATTGCAGGTCAACATTCAATGATAATCCCAAGGAGGTGACAGTGAGCCACCTCCTAGTCTGGCTCTTTGTCTGTTGCAGTGAAGGTTCTCTCATGATTCTGTAAAGCACAGATTTTGGAATTTGACCTGGGGAACAGAGAGATAGGTGTAAAATTCATTTCCAAGTCAGGCTGGCATTTCCCTTGGAGGTGAACTTGTGAATGCTGGTGTGCCGACACAACTGTTCCCTTTATCCTTTAGGGGTGTGAATCTTGCCGTCATAGAATGATAGAGGGTTTAAGACACAGAAGGATTGATTATCTTCTCTGAAACATCAGAGATAAAGTGGAAACCTAATAGAAGTTTATAAAATTATGAAGACATTGATAAGGGAGACGGTCAGAATCTTTATCCCAGGACTGAAATATCTAATACTAGATGGCATAGTGTTAAGGCAAGAGAGGGAAGCTCTTTTACACAGAGAGTGGTGGGTTTCTGGAACACACTGCCGGGGTGGTGGTGGAGAAAGAGACAATAGTGGCTTTTAGATAGGTGCAGAAGCACGAGGGAATGGAGGAAAATCGATCATGTGCAGTGTTCCATACCTCGTGGGTATCTTGTGACTGTCTTATGAGCATGATGTAATGGTCTTGTGGAGGTCACATGATGTAATTTTCCTGCCAGTGTGAGGTCACATGATGACCTGTTCTCAACAGGTATATAAAGGGAAACCCTGTTGTGACGCAGTTAGTTTGTTTAGTTTTGTGTTAGTTCGTCAGTTACTCCATTATGCTGCGTATTTGTCTCAAGACGCAGTTTCGTTTTAAAACGGAGTTTTCTTTTCTATTTTTAGATGCAAAGATTGGTGCTGGCAGTTTCGCCAATTGCTGCCAGTTTTGTGTGTCGCATCTATAATTTTTACTTTACAGTCCAGGATTGGAGAGTGAAGAAAGAAGTTAATAAAGTTGGAGTCGTTTGGAGGTTTTATATAGGATCGACCTTATTGAGTCTTCGTTCAGAAATAGTGACATGTATCTGAGATAACTCCTGCAAGAGCAGGGAAGTTTGTGCAGTGTTCACTCACCAGAAAAAAGGTCAGTTCCTTTAAGCCGTTTTATTTCCTTGGTCATGAATCCTTTGGAGAATCAGCAGTAACGTCATGTCTTCAAAGAAATCCGTTTCCAGAGAAGTCTCTCCGTATTGACGGTGTAAATCACTTGGACTTTCGAATTTACCACTTTAAGAACTGTTCCAGAGCTGACGTGTAGCTGTTAACTTCTGGTTAAGTTAGTCCTTTAAATATTTTTCCGCTATTGTTGAGCAGAGTTTATTAAATGTTTGTTTGTTTATAAACCTGACTCAATTATATATTCACTGTTGCTGATTACGTAACAGCAGGCAGAAGGGACTAGCTTAAGTTGGCATCAGACTTTCTACCTGTAACATGGGTGGGAGTGTCTGTTCTAGTGCTGTACAACTTTATGTTCTAAAGAGAACATACCACCCATGAGGTCTGTGTGCCCCTTGAGAAAGAACTAGTCAGCATAATGCCCCTTCCAGTGTAAGTACTTTGGCCTGCAGGGCATGGCTCTTCAGTAACGCCTGTTGGAGATTCTCTGACAGCTAATAACTGTTGATTGGTCTAACTGCACAGGATGGTGGAGGGAGCGAAGGTTTATGGTGGTTGACCAGATGTGAGCTAATTTGTTCTGCATAGTGTGGGGCTTCTTGAGTTTTGCTAAATCTGAATTCATCCAGGAAAATGAAGATCACAGTTTTAGACTATGGGAGTAGATCTCATGGAAAGGTAAAAGAATCTGAAAGGGTTGGATGCAGAAAGGATATTTCCCCTATCTAGACCAATTATAGCTGCCTCTTTGGGGGTCCCAACCTAGGATCCACGAACCTCTCAGTTAATAGTAAGGGCCTATGGGATTAAAAAGTTCAGAAACCCCTGTTCTGGGTAATAGACTAAGCTTCATTCTGTCATGGTCCGGTCTGTGAAATCCGCATTCCAGTTCACGGTCCATTCCGTGGACTCAGGACTCCGGGTCTTCCAGCTGTCCCTTGTTTTGATGGAGTTAAGCATAGGCACCTGATTCTCATCTTGAGTCTTGGAATATAAGTAGCCTTGGGGTTGAGTGTGAGCTGCTGGTTTGTCTTGTCAATCCTCCTTGGAGCAACCTGCTGATGGAAGGCTAGTGAAACCATTTGTGATCTCCAGGACTGGTTGGAGGTCCACTGCTTTATGGAGCCTTGTTGCCACTCGTCAGTGGTATGGATTTGGCTGTTTCTGTAGCCAGTCAAGGTTGCAGGCTGCCCCGAGACTCAGAGCCACCCTGGATTGAGCTCCTTTCCTGTCCCTTGCATCCATTGGGTAAGCCAGGCTGATTGCTGTTACCCTGTGGTTGGTTCTGTCCTTTCCTGTCCCTTGCCTCCGTCAGGTAAGCAGGGCTGTTTGCAGTTACCCTGCTGTTGGGTCCGTCCCTCCCTGTCCTTGCCTCCATGGGGTGAAGTTCTGCATCCTGCCCAGGAGTTCTGCGTCCTGCCCAGGAGTTCCGCATGCTGCCCAGAAGAAGCTCCAAGAACCCAAACCTCGAAGATCCCAAGCTAAGCTCCAAGAACATAAACCTCGAAGATCCCAAGCCAAGCTCCAAGAACACAAGCCTCGAAGATCCCAAGCCAAGCTCCAAGAGCACAAGCCTCGAAGATCCCAAGCCATGCTCCAAGAGCACAAGCCTCGAAGATCCCAAGCCACACTTCAAGAGCACAAGTCTCGAAGATCCCAAACCAAGCTCCAAGAGCACAAGCCTCGAAGATCCCAAGCCAAGCTCCAAGAGCACAAGCCTCGAAGATCCCAAGCCAAGCTCCAAGAACACAAGCCTCGAAGATCCCAAGCCAAGCTCCAAGAACACAAGCCTGAAGTCCCCAGCCTGTAGCCAAGCTCAGGCCTCTAGACCCCAGCCATGTCCTGTCTGAAGCCATGTCATGTCTTTGCCTGGTTCTGGGGTCCAAGCCCGTGGCAAGACCCAGGTTCTGGGTCCTTGTCCAGTCTTGGACTTGGGCTCAGAGTTGAAGCCTTGTTTCCTAGTCCATGGTTTCTTGTCCTGGTCCCACCTTCCCTAGCCCAAGCCTGTGTTCTTGTCCCTGCTCCTTGCCTGTATCCTGTCACATCCCTACTCTGGTCAAGTCCTGTTCCTTGTACTTCAGTGTCTGTGTCTCGCATTTGGGTCTGTTCCCAGCACCTCATTGTGACACATTCTTGAGCATTCATGAACAGGATCATACTCCACACATCTTATATTTCCCCACAGAACTTCAAGTTACTAAATCTTCCCTTTCATTCCAACTATACCAGGAAACCCTATTGCCACCATCTTCCATTCTCTCCCTCACCCTCTATTTATTCTGCAGCTGCAGAGGAGGGCAAGGTTCAATGTGGTCAAAGATTTTGAAGCAATATATTCACAGGTCTGCCCTGTACTAGAGTGCACCTCCAGGGTGGTTCAGAAAGCAGAATTGTGTGTGCTAACTTTGTATGTGAAAATATTCTGCTTTTACATGCTGAATCAATATGCAAATCAGCAACTTGTAAAAGGAGACACTGGTGACTGTAGACCTTGGGATCTGGAGTAAAACCCAATCTGCAGTGGGGTCAGCATCTATGAAGACAACAGGATAGACAATGTTTCAGAAGGAGATTCTGCATTAGAGCCAACTCTGCATCTTGACCTCACTATTGACTGTCCATTTGATCCTAATCCTTTGACCATTACCATATAACAATTACAGCAAGGAAACAGGCCATCTCGGCCCTTCTAGTCTGTGCCAAACTCTTACCCTATCCTAGTCCCATTGACCTGCACTCAGCCTATAACCCTCCATTCCTTTCCTGTCCATATATCTATCCAATTTAACTTTAAATGACAACATAGAACCTGCCTCAACCACTTCTGCTGGAAGCTCATTCCACACAGCTACCACTCTGAGTAAAGAAGTTCCCCCTCATGTTACCCCTAAATTTATGTCCTCTAACTCTCAACCCATGTCCTCTTGTTTGAATCTTCCCCACTCTCAATGGAAAAAGTCTAACCATGTCAATTCTATCAATCCTCCTCATAATTTTAAACACCTCTATCAAGTCCCCCCTCAACCTTCTACACTCCAAAGAATAAAGACCTAACTTGTTCAACCTTTCTCTGTAACTTAGGAGATGAAACCCAGGCAACATTTTAGTAAATCTCCACTGTACTCTCTCAATTTTATTGACATCTTTCCTAAAATTTGGTGACCAGAACTGTACACAATACTCCAGATTTGGCCTTACCAATGCCTTATACAAATTCAACATTACATCCCAACTCCTATACTCAATGCTCTGATTAATAAAGGCCAGCAAACCAAAAGCTTTCTTCACCACCCTATCCACATGAGGTTCCATCTTCAGGGAACTATGCACAATTATTCCTAGATCCCTCTGTTCTACAGCATTCTTTAATGCCCTACCATTTACCATGTATGTTGATTAGTTCTACCAAAATGTAGCACCTCACATTTTTCAGCATTAAACTCCATCTGCCATCTTTCAGCCCACTCTTCTAACTGGCCTAAATCTCTCTGCAAGTTTTGAAAACCTACCTCATCATCCACAACACCACCTATCTTAGTATCATCTGCAATTTACCACCCCATCATCCAGATCATGAATATATATGACAAGCAACATTGGACGCAGTACAGATCCCTGAGGCACACCACTACACACCGTCCTCCAATCTGACACACAGTAATCCGCCACTACTGTCTGGCCTCTCCCATCTAGCCACTGCTGAATCCATTTTACTACTTCCATATTAATGCCTAATGATTGAACCTTCCTAACTAACCTTCTGTGTGGAACCTTGTCAAAGGCCTTACTAAAGTCCATATAGACAACATCCACCATTTTACCCTCGTCAACTTTCTTAGTAACCTCATCAAAAAATTCAATAAGATTTATCAAACATGACCTTCCACGCACAAATCCATGTTGACTGTTCCTAATCAGACCCTATCTATCCAGATAATTATATATATCATCTCTAAGAATACTTTCCATCAATTTACCCACCACTGACGTCAAACTCACAGGCCGATAATTGCCAGGTTTACTCTTAGAACCCTTTTTAAACAATGGAACCACATGAGCAATATGCCAATCCTGCGGCACCATCCCCGTTTCTAATGACGTTTGAAATATTTCTGTCAGAGCCCCTGCTATTTCCACACTAACTTCCATCAAGGTCCTAGGGAATATCTTGTCCGGACCTGGAGAATTATCCACTTTTACATTCCTTAAAAGCACCAGTACTTCCTCTTCTTTAATTGTCATACTTTCCATAACTACCCTACTTGTTTCCTTTACCTTACACAATTCAATATCCTTCTCCTTAGTGAATACTGAAGAAAAGAAATTGTTCAAAATCTCCCCCATCTCTTTTGGCTCCGCACATAGCCGTCCACTGATTCTCCAAGGGACAAATTTTATCCCTCACTATCCTTTTGGCACTAACATAACTGTAGAAACCCTTTGGATTTATTTTCACCTTACTTGCCAAAGCAGCCTCATATCTTCATTTAGCTTTTCTAATTTCTTTCTTAAGATTCTTTTTACATTCTTTATATTCCTCGAGTACCTCATTAACTCCAAGCTGCCTATATTTATTAAAGATCCCTCTCTTTTTCTGAACCAAGTTTCTAATATCTCTTGAAAACCATGGCTCTCTCAAACTTTTAACCTTTCCTTTCAACCTAACAGGAACATAAAGATTCTGAACCCCGAAAATTTTATCTTTAAATGACCTCCATTTCTCTGTAACATCCTTCCCATAAAACAAATTTTCCCAATCCACTCCTTCTAAATCCTTTCACATCTCCTCAAAGTTAGCCTTTCTCCAATCAAAAATCTCATTCCTAGGTCCAGTCCTATCCTTCTCTATAATTACACTGAAACTATTTGTATTGTGATCACTGGACTCGAAGTGCTCCCCAACAAATACCTCCGTCACCTGCCCTGTCTCATTTCCTAACAGGAGATCCAACATCGCCCCTTCTCTAGTTGGTACCTCTATGTATTGCTGCAAAAAACTATCCTGCACACATTTTACAAACTCCAAACCATCCAGCCCTTTAACAGAATGGGCTTCCCAGTCTATTAAAGTGTGGAAAATTAAAATCTCCCACAATCACAACCTTGTGCTTACTACAAATATCTGCTATCTCCTTACAAATTTGCTCCTCCAGTTCTCGATCCCCATTAGGTGGTCTATAATACACCCCTATAAGCATTACTACACCTTTCTTATTCCTCAATTCCACCCAAATAGCCTCCCTAGACGAGTCCACTACTCTATCCTGCCAGAGCACCACTGTTATATAATCTCTGACAAGCAATGCAACACCTCCCCCTCTTACCCCTCCTATTCTATCACATCTGAAGCAATGAAATCCTGGAATATTTACTTGCCAATCACACCCCTCCTGCAACCACGATTCACTAATAGCTGCAACGTCATCTTTCCAGGTATCAATCCATGCTCTAAGCTCATCCACCTTTCTTACAATGCTCCTAGCATTAAAATAGATGCATTTAAGAAACTCTCCACCTCCCACTCTCTGTTTATCCTTAATTGAGCAAAAACCTTGTTATCTTTTTCTTATTTTTCCTCTACATCAACCTCCTCTCTCCTAGTCTCCTTAATTTGATTCCCTCACCCCAACCATTCTAGTTTAAAGTCACCCCAGTAGCCCTCGCAAATCTCCCCGCCAGGATACTGGACCCCCCAGGATTCAAGTGCAACCCGCCCCCCCCCCCCGTACAGGTCACGCCTGCACCAATAGTGGTCCCAATCATCCAAAAACCCAAATCCCTTCCCCTTGCTCCAATCTCTCAGCCATGCATTTATCCTACATCTCATTGCATTCCTACTCTCACTGTCACGTAGCACAGGCAGTAATCCCAAGATTACTACCTTTGTCGTTCTTTTTCTCAACTCCCTATATTCTTCTTTCAGGACCTCTCCCCTTTTCCAATCTATGTCATTGGTACCTATATGTACCACGACCTCTGGCTCCTCTCCCTCCCACTTCAGGATCTCTTGGACGCGATCAGAAACATCCTGGACCCTGGTACCAGGGAGGCAAACTACCATCCGGATCTCCGGACTTCGTCCACAGAATCGTCTATCTGAACCCCTAACTATTGAGTCCCCTCCTCTTCCGTTCCCTATCCTTCTTAGCTACAGGGCCGGACTCTGTGCCGGAGGCACGGCCGGTGTTGCTTCCCCTGGGTATGCTGTCCCCTACAACAGTACTCGAACAGGAGTACTTATTGTCAAGGGGCACAGCCACAGCCACAGGGGTACTCTGTATTACCTGATTCTTCCTATACCCCCTCCTAACCTTGACCCACTTGTCTGCCTCCCATGGCCCCAGTGTGACCACCTGCCTGTAACTTCTCTCTATCAACTCCTCACTCTCCCTGATAAGACGAAGGTCATCGAGCTGCAGCTCCAGTTTCCTAACATGGTCTCTTAGGAGCTGCATCTCTACACACCTGGCGCAGATGTGGATGTCCGGGAGGCTGAGAGACTCCATGACCTCCCACATCCGGCACTGAGAACAACAAGCTGCCCTCACACTCATACTTCCCCCTCTCCTCAAATAACAGGGGGAAAAAAATGAAAAACCAAACCTTCTTCGCCTCGCCCGTTTCCGCCTAAGCCCGTTTAGCCAAAGCCCTTAAGCCTTCACTCTGCTCCTGGCTCACTCCGCAGCCCGCAAACTACTCTGCCCGCTCTATAAGGCTGTGTTTCTTTTACTTTTCCTTTTACCTTCACTAATGCTGCCTAAACTTCTGAGTTCCTTCAGTAGGAACTCAGCAGGTCAGGCAGCATCTGTGGAAAGGCAGACATCCCACCCTGCAAAAAACTGATTTCTGGGAGAGGTGGGATGTCTGCAATAGAGTAGCTCCTTAGCAGCTAGCCAGCTAGTTTAAATAATGTTAGCTATGCTAATGAATGAATAACACCTGTTAAATTCACCTCTACATGTCTTTTACAGTCTTAACCCACCATGGCCAATAGAAAAGTCACTGTTGCAAACAGCCCAGCGAGAAACACTGTCATTATTTTTGACCCCTATTAGGCAGGGGTGCACTTTAGTGTAGTCTGGGGTGACGTACATTTTATATTTTTTTTTGGAACACTACTGCCATGGCGCGCTCTTGCTCTCTCTCTCTCTCGCGCTCGCTCTCTCATGGTTGCTCTCACGCTCTCACTTGCTTTCTCTCTCGCTTGCTTGCTCTTGCGCTCTCACTTGCTTTCTCAAGCTCGTTCGCTCTCAAAAAAATTGATTTCCGTGGTATTGTATATAATTTGCGGGCATCAGGGAGCCACTATTAATATGCGGGAGATTCCCGGAACTTCCGGGAGAGGTGGGATGTCTGGAAAGGAATGAAGAGTTGATGTTTTGGGCCAAGACCCTTCATATGGAAAGGAATAAAGGAATGATGTTTCAGGCCGAAATTTTTCAACAGTACTTATGAAGAGTCTCAGCCAGAACCATCGATTCTTTATTCCTCTCCACAGATGTTGCCTGACCTGCTGAATTCCTGTAGCATTTTGTGTGTTTCTCTGGATTTCCAGCATCTGTAGAATCTCTTATGTTTGAGTTCCTCCAGCATCATCTTCTTTCATAAGTGATATGAGGGTGGGCTTTTAATCTGTCTTGGTGGCTGCAAGATCAGATACATCACTATTGTGCATGAGGTGTTTGACAGTGTGTTGTCCTTAAGGCATTTATTTGACTTTGTTGGGTCTATGCTTTAGATAATTTGTTTGTAACTATTTTCTAGTTAAAGTTAAAAGTTGATAATTATGTTACAGTTTAACGAAGGTAAATTCATTGTCTATGGTATATCGCGGCGTGATGACGTCACCTCCGGTTTCGCCGCGTCTTATGTGTAACTGCGGCTCGGAGAAGGTGTGAAGGTGGGTGCTTTGCGTGCAGCGTGATCGTGAAGCGCTCCGTTTCTGCCCACAAAGAAACATTATAGAAGCAACGCCGTAAGTTCATAAGAATGTATTTGAAGTAAAAATATTAACGCGGTTTCTGTTAAGGATGCGGCTGTTGGGGCGGCTTTTCAATTTCAGACGCGGGGTGGGCTCGGGCCCGATGGCGGTTTGACGCGACCCCCTCGCCCACTACTCGGGGCGGCTGGAGACTCTCGCTAAAAGAGAGCGCGCCTGGTTTCCAGAATGAAACAGATGCTGTATATGTTTGTATTTTTTTATCAACAGTTTTCACCATACGATGTTAATGTGGAAGAGTGCACAGTAAATGGTTAACCTTACTACGACTCTGCCTTCATTGGCTCCTGTTTAACTTGGTGTTTAGTCAGAGTTTCAACACACTGCATGAGAACACTACAGACAGTGCTAATGAAGATTTTCAGCTTGTGGTTGCAGATACTTGGACATATTGAACGAACGTTCACCAGCAACTTTGATGTGTGTTGCTTGAATTTCCAGCATCTGCAGAATTCCTGGTGTTTGAATGAAACCCCTTGCTCTGGTGGGGCAGGCTCTTATGATGATGTGAATGTGGTCAATCATCTCCTGAACCATTAGTGACCCTGCAGCACTTGTAAGTGCCCATGGCTACCTGATACTCTCTACCTATGAAGGGTGAGTTCCCTGATGCATTGGTGAAGAGCCTACTGGCAAATATTGCTGAGAGTCTCAGTCCCATTGTGGAATAACTCTAGAGTGAAAAGACCTTCCATCTAAAGGTGGATCAGGCCATGCTCAGCTATGGGAAGTCAGTCACCATTATTGGAAGTTTGAGAAATTGCTTCTCACCTCCCCCCTTCACCTTTTCCCACCCCCTTTTCTCTCCCTCACCTTATTTCCTTGCCCGCCCATCACCTCCCTCTGGTGCTCCTCCTGTCCCCACCCCTCCCAATTTTATTTCTTCCATGGCCTTCTGTCTCTTTCACCAATCAACTTCCCAGCTCTTTTCTATCCCTCCCCTTCCAAGCTTCACCTATCACCTGGAGTTTCCCTCTCCCTTCCCCCCCACCTTTTAAATCTACTCCTCAGCTTTATTTTCTCCAGCCCTGCTGAAGAGTCTGGGCCCGAAACGTTGACTGTACTCTTTTCCGTAGATGCTGCCTGGCCTGCTGAGTCCCTGCAGCATTTTGTGTGTGTTGCTCAGATTTCCAGCATCTGCAGATTTTCTCTCTTTTTTTAAACTTAAAGTAAACATTTTTTTCACTGTCCCTGTTCTGATGAAAGGTCACCATCTAGAAACATCTGTTTCTCTTTTCGCAGATGCTGCCCAACACACTAAGTATTTGCAGTATTTTCTGTTTTGATTTTAGATTACTGGTGCCTACAATTTTTTTGATCTTCTAGTGCAGTTGAAGGCTCCAATAATCTGCACACCAACATACTCGGCAATCCATTTCAAAGAGATAATATTAACTTGATCAAGCCCAAGGAGCCAACTGCTGCATTGTTGACATGATTGACGTTATTTCCCCAGTAGCACCTACAATGTAGGTGATGACTGAAATTTCAAAGAAAAAGTCTTTTGGATGCTTCTGCCAACCAGCCAGTGGGGTTTAAAGAAGGGGTTTAAGTGTGTTTCCAAACAGTTGCCTTTAATGGAAATGCATCCTATGTATGATTTGGTAAATTATAATGCTGCATTGTCAGTGCTGTTGTCCAAAAGAATAATAACACAAGACAGTAATCCGAGCCCACCCTTTTATATGGAAGTGAAGGATCCCAAAACATTATTCTATGAGAACCCTGGGGCTATCCTTCAAACAGCGAATAGACTGGACATGTATTTATCTGTATTTTTTTAGTATTGCACTGAGTGAAAATGGCCTGTAGAATTTTTAATATTATGACATTTCTTAAATTATCTTAGCCATTGTGGGAGCATCGTGTGAGTGGGCTAGTGGAGGAGCCTGAGGTCTAAGGGTTTGGCTCAAGAGGCTGCAGCAAGGAGGACAGGTGAATGGCAAATAGAAGGGTAAGTTTTTTAATAGTAATTTAAAAGATACCAAATTATATCTAATTAAACAAAGCCAAGATGCAGGATCAGTTGATGTGTTGTAGCTGCATGATGTGGGAGCAGGTGTACCCCATTGTGGTTCCTGGTGAGCATGTCTGCTGCATGTTTAGTGGCTTGAGGAACTCAGACTGGAATCTGAGCTTTGAACTTTGTGATGCATCAGGGAGGGGAAGAGATACATGGACACTGTGTTTCAGGGAGCTGGGCAGTCACACCCATTAGATTAACTACTTTAAATTCGGTTTTCTGGCCCGGGATGTGAGGGTGTCACTGCGAGTGAGGCAGGTAAGGGGTTCCAACAGGTAGTGCTGGAGGAGCCTCAGCCCTTAAACTTGCCCGAAAGATCTGAGATTGTCACTCCCTGTGAGGGTAAGAGTGGGCTGTATGAAATAAGAGGAATTGAATTGTGACACCGTGATTCAGGGAGCTGTTCTAGAAGGGGAGAGAAGAGAAATGTAGTTGTAATCGGGGATAGTATAGTCAGGGGAATAGACACAATTCTTTTTTGCAGGGATTGAGAATCCTGAAGGCTGTGCTATTTGCCTGATGCCCATCCATCTGCATATTGAAAATGCTAGGACTATCACCTCAACTGACCTGCAGAGGAATTTAGAGTAGGAGGGGAAAGATCCAGTTGATCTGTCCATGTGGATAACAATGTAGAAAGCACAAGGCAAGAGATTCCGCTGAGGGAATTTGAGCAGCTAGGGATTAAATTAAGGTGCAGAATCAAAAAGAAAATAAGTTCTGGTTGGGAGCTCAATATCCAAGGATATACTTTGTATCAAAAGGACAGGTGGATAGGCAGAGGAAGTTGAGTGGCTCTGTTGGTAAAAAATGAAATCCTTAGAAAGAGATGACATGGGATCAGAAGGTGTAGAATCCTTGTGGGTAGCGTTAAGAAACTGAAGACTGATGAAAGTTATATGTGGGCCTCTGGACAATATCCAGGATGTGGTTTACAAATAACAATAGGAGATTAAAAAAAAAAGCATGTAAAATGGGCAATGTTATGATAGCCCTAGCATTTTCAATATGCAGATTGATTGGGAAAATCAAGTTGGTGCCAGATCTCAAGGGAAGAAATTTGTAGTATGCCTACAAGATGCTTTTTCGCACAGCTTGTGGTTGACCCCATTGGGGAAAAGCCAATTTTTGATTGTATGTTATGTAATGAACCAGATTTGATGAGGGAGTGGGTGTTTTAAACCAGATTTGATGAGGGAGCTTAAGATAAAGGAAACCTTAGGAGACAGTGATCATAATATGATAGAAATTACCCTGCAGTTTGAGAGGGGGAAGCTAAAATCAGGCGTATTGGTATTACTGTTGAGTAAACCTAGCTACAGAGGCATGAGGGAGGAGCTGGCCAAGGTTGATTGGAAGAAGGCGCTAGCAGAGAAGATGGTAAAGCAGCAACAGCTGTAATTTCTGGGAGTAACTTGGAAGATGCTGGATTGATTAATTCTAAAGAAGAAGAAGCATTCTGAAGTGAATATACAGCAACTGAGACTGATAGAGAAGTCAAAGACAGCGTAGAAGTCCACACGGAAGGCAAAGCAGCATAAAAGCAAAAGTGGGGGTGTACAATCTAGCAAAATTAGTGGGAAGCTAGAGGATTGGTAAGTTTTTAAACACCAACAGAAGGTAACTAAAAAGGCAATAAGGAGAGAAAAGACAGGCAACACACATCAAAGTTGCTGGTGAACGCAGCAGGCCAGGCAGCATCTGTAGGAAGAGGTGCAGTCGACGTTTCAGGCCGAGACCCTTTGTCAGGACTAACTGAAGGAGGAGTGAGTAAGGGATTTGAAAGTTGGAGGGGGAGATCCAAAATGATAGGAGAAGACAGGAGGGGGAGGGATAGAGCCAAGAGCTGGAGAGGTGATAGGCAAAAGGGGATACGAGAGGATCATGGGACAGGAGGTCCGGGAAGAAAGACAAGGGGGTGGGGAACCCAGAGGATGGGCAAGAGGTATTTTCAGAGGGACAGAGGGAGAAAAAGGAGAGTGAGAGAAAGAATGTGTGCATAAAAATGAGTAACAGATGGGGTACGAGGGGGAGGTGGGGCCTTAGCGGAAGTTAGAGAAGTCGATGTTCATGCCATCAGGTTGGAGGCTACCCAGACGGAATATAAGGTGTTGTTCCTCCAACCTGAGTGTGGCTTCATCTTCACAGTAGAGGAGGCCGTGGATAGACATGTCAGAATGGGAATGGGATGTGGAATTAAAATGTGTGGCCACTGGGAGATCCTGCTTTCTCTGGCGGACAGAGCATAGATGTTCAGCAAAGCGGTCTCCTGGTCTGCGTCGGGTCTCACCAATATATAAAAGGCCACATCGGGAGCACCGGACGCAGTATATCACCCCAGTCGACTCACAGGTGAAGTGTTGCCTCACCTGGAAGGACTGTTTGGGGCCCTGAATGGTGGTAAGGGAGGAAGTGTAAGGGCATGTGTAGCACTTGTTCTGCTTATACGGATAAGTGCCAGGAGGGAGATCAGTGGGGAGGGATGGGGGGGGCGAATGGACAAGGGAGTTGTGTAGGGAGCGATCCCTGTGGAATTGAGAGAGAGGCGGGGAGGGAAAGATGTGCTTAGTGGTGGGATCCCGTTGGAGGTGGCGGAAGTTACGGAGAATAATATGTTGGACCCGGAGGCTGGTGGGGTGGTAGGTGAGGACTAGGGGAACCCTATTCCTAGTGGGGTGGCGGGAGGATGGAGTGAGAGCAGACGTACGTGAAATGGGGGAGATGCGTTTAAGAGCAGCGTTGATAGTGGAGGAAGGGAAGCCCCTTTCTTTAAAAAAGGAAAATACCTCCCTCGTCCTAGAATGAAAAGCCTCATGCTGAGAGCAGATGCGGCGGAGATGGAGGAATTGCGAGAAGGGGATGGCGTTTTTGCAAGAGACAGAGTGAGAAGAGGAATAGTCCAGATAGCTGTGAGAGTCAGTAGGCTTATAGTAGACATCAGTGGATAAGCTGTCTCCAGAGACAGAGACAGAAAGATCTAGAAAGGGGAGGGAGGTGTCAGAAATGGACCAGGTAAACTTGAGGGCAGGGTGAAAGTTGGAGGCAAAGTTAATAAAGTCAACGAGTTCTGCATGCGTGCAGGAAGCAGCGCCAATGCAGTCGTCGATGTAGCGAAGGAAAAGTGGGGGACAGATACCAGAATAGGCACGGAACATAGATTGTTCCACAAACCCAACAAAAAGGCAGCATAGCTAGGACCCATACGGGTGCCCATAGCTACACCTTTAGTTTGGAGGAAGTGGGAGGAGCCAAAGGAGAAATTATTAAGAGTAAGGACTAATTCCGCTAGACGGAGCAGAGTGGTGGTAGAGGGGAACTGATTAGGTCTGTAATCCAAAAAGAAGCATAGAGCTTTGAGACCTTCCTGATGGGGGATAGAAGTATATAAGGACTGGACATCCATGGTGAAAATAAAGCGGTGGGGGCCAGGGAACTTAAAATCATCGAAAAGTTTAAGAGCGTGAGGAGTGTCACGAACATAGGTCGGAAGGGATTGAACAAGGGGTGATAAAACAGTGTCGAGGTATGCAGAAACGAGTTCGGTGGAGCAGGAGCAAGCTGAGACAATAGGTCGGTCAGGACAGGCAGGTTTGTGGATCTTGGGTAGGAGGTAGAAACGGGAAGTGCGGGGTGTGGGAACTATAAGGTTGGTAGCAGTAGATGGGAGATCCCCTGAGCGGATAAAGTCGGTGATGGTGTGGGAGACAATGGCCTGGTGCTCCCTAGTGGGGTCACGATCGAGGGGTAAATAAGAGGAGGTATCCGTGAGTTGTCGCTGTGCCTCGGCAAGGTAGAGGTCAGTACGCCAGACTACAATAGCACCCCCCTTATCGGCAGGTTTAATAATAAGGTTAGGATTAGTGCGGAGGGAGTGGAGAGCAGAGCGTTCCGAAGGAGTGAAGTTGGAATGGGGAAAAGGTGCGGTGAAGTCGAGACGGTTGATGTCCCGTCGGCAGTTAGCAATAAAGAGATCCAGAGCAGGCAGAAGACCAGAGCGGGGTGTCCATGAAGAAGAGGAGGGTTGAAGACGGGAGAAGGGGTCATCGGTGGGGGTGGAAGAGTCCTTGCTGAAGAAGTAGGCTTGGAGACGGCGGAAGAAAAGTTCCGCATCGTGGCGAACACAGAACTCGCTGGGGTGTGGGCGAAGAGGGACAAAGGTGAGGCCCTTACTGAGGACAGAGCGTTCTGCCTCCGACAGTTGAAGGTCGGAGGGGATGGTAAAGACCCGGCACGGATGAGAGCTGGGATCAGAGGGGGGAGGGGGGAGGCTGGGGGTGTCGGAGAGGGGAGGGTTGGGGTGAGAGGAAGATGGAGGCTCTGAGGGCCCAGGAGCTGACGATGGGATCTGAAGGAGACGGGATTGCAGAGTATTGATGGGGGAAGGGGAGACGGGAGTCACAACAGCAGCACTTGAAGACCCGGCCTGGAGTTCAAGGCTGGAGTTGCAGTTGGTGGTTGCGCAATCAAGGAGAGAAAAGATGTAATGTGCATGTAAGGTAGTCCAAACAGGGAAATCAAAATTTCTTTCAGATATATAAAGTGTAAAGAGGGACAAGAATGGACATTGGTCTGCAGGAAAAGGACACTGGAAAGGTAGTAATGGGGAGAAGAACTGAAAAATGGCGTATGAACTGAATAAGTATTTTATGTCAGTCTTCACGGTAGAACACACCAGGAGTATGCCAGACTTTTGAAAGTGTCTGGGGCCAGAAGTGATTGTAGTTGCTAAAGATGAGGAGAAGGTGCTTGGAGTCATCTGGACCAGGTGGACTAGACCCCAGGGTTCTGAAAGAGGTAGCTGAAGAAACTGTGAAGTCATTGGTAATGATCTTTCAAGAATCACTAGACACTGAATGGTCCCGAGGACTGGAAGATTGCCAATGTCACTCCTCCCTTTAAGAAGAGAAGGAGGCAACAGACTGGAAATTATAGGTCAGTTAGTCTGACTTCAGTGGTTGGCACATGTTAATGTCCTTTATTAAGGATGAGATTTTGGGGTACTTGGACGCACATGATAAAATAGGCCAAAGTCATCATGGTTTCTTTAAGGGAAAATCATGCCTGACAAATCTGTTGGATCCATTGAGGAAATAACAGGCTGAATAGACAGAGGAGAGCTAGTGGGTGTTGTTTACTTGGATTTTCAGAAGGCCCTTGACAAGTTGCTGGAGGCTGTTGAACATGATAAGAGCCCATGATATTACAGGAAAGGTACTAGCATGGACTGAAGATTGGATGACTGGCAGAAGGTGAAAATGGTAATAAAAGAGGCCTTTTCTGGTCGGCTGCTGGTGACTAGTGCTGTTCCGCAGGGGCAGTGCTGTGTCCACTACTTTCCACGACATGTGTGAATGATCCAGATGATGGAATTGATTGTTTCGTCGCCAAGTTTGCGGATAAGTGGAGGGGCAGGTAGTGTTGAGGAAGCAGGACCGCTGAAAGATTTGGACAGATTAGGAGAATGGGCAAAGAAGTGGCATATAGAGTATAGTGTAGGGAAGTTTATTGTTAAGCACTTTGATAGTAGGAATAGAGATGTAGACTATTTTCTAAATGGAAGCAAATTCCGAAACCAGAGGTGCAAAGGGACTTGGGAGTCCTCGTGTACGATTCCCAAAAAGTTAAGTGCAGGTTGATTCAGTAACGATTAAATATTAGCTTTATTTGTCACATGTACATTGAAATATCAAAGCATACAGTGAAATGTGTCATTTGCATCAAAGACCAACACAGCCCAGGGATGTGCTGTAGCAGACTACAAGTGTCAAAGTAGCATACCTGCGCCTTAGTAAACCCAACCCTAGCCCATAAGGTTTTGGATTGTGGGAGGAAACCGGAGCACCAGGAGGAAACCCATGCTGTCATGGGTAATGTACAAACACCTTAGAGACAATGGTGGGAACTGATCGCTGATCACCGGTACTGTAAAGAGTTGCGCTAAAGTTGTTTGGCGTTGCTGTCCAGGGTGTCAAAGGAGCCAGCGGTTGGGTCGGAGAAAGATGAGCCAGCGGTCGGGTCGGAGAAAGATAAGTCAGCGGATGGGTGGCGTCTGTGCTCGGTTGGGGGCTGCCCTCCAGTGTTCGACCGGTAGAATGACAGACTGAATTGCCAGGAGCTGTATCATCAGTTTGCATGTTGCTCAGGGTCTTGGACTATCTGTGTGTTTTTCTGTGTAACGATGTGTGTGTGTTTTTTCTCCGCTGTTTTGAATGGATGTTTTGCACCTTGGCCCCAGAGGAAAGTTGTCTCATTCAACTATATCCATATATGGTTTGAATGATAATTAAACTTGATTTGATTTGATAACCACTATACTACCATGCGGTACTGTAAGGATGACAAATGCAATGTTAGCACTCATTTCAAGAGGACTCAAATATAAGAGCAAGGATGTAATTCTGAGGCTTTATGAGGCATTGGTCCGACCATATTTAGAGTATTATGAACAGTTTTGGGCCCATTTTTAAGAAAGGATGTGCTGGCACTGGAGAAGGTCCAGAGAAGGTTTATGAAATAGATCCTGGGAAAGAAAGGGTTCATGTAGAAGAAGCATTTAAGACCATAAGACATAGAAGCAGAATTAGGCCATTCAGCCCATCACGTCTGCTCTGCCATTCCGTCATGGCTGATCCTGGATCTCACTCAACCCCATACACCTGCCTTCTCGGCATATTCTTTGAAACTATCAGGAAACTATCAACTTCCGCTTTAGGTATATCCATGGACTTAACCTCCACCACAGTCTGAGGCAGAGCATTCTACAGATTCACAACTCTCTGACAAAAAAAAAATTCCTCCTTACCTCTGTTCTAAAAGGTCGCCCCTCAATTTTGAGGCTGTGCCCTCTAGTTCTGGATACTCTCACCATAGGAAACATCCTCTCCAGTCCTTTCAACATTCGGTAGGTTTCAAAGAGATCTCCTGCATTCTTCTAAATTCCAGTGAGTACAGACCAAAGCTGTTAAATGCTCCTCAGACATGAACCCCTTCATTCCCAGAATAAACCTCGTGAACCACCTCTGGACTCTCTCCAATGATAACATATCCTTTCTGAGATATGGGTCCCAAAATTGTTGATATCTTATAAAGGCTCAGCATTATCTACTTGCTTTTATATTCTATTGCATTTGCCTTCCTTACCACTGACTCAACCTGTAAATTAACCTTCTGGGAGTCTTGCACGAGGACTCCTGAGTCCCTCTACACCTCTGATGTTTGAACCTTCTCCCCACTTAGATAATAGTCTGCACTACTGTTCCTTTTACCAAAATACATTATCGTACATTTCCCTACACTGCATTCCATCTGCCACTTTTTTGTTCATTCTTCCAATTTGTCTAAGTCCTGCTGCAATTGCATGACTTCCTCAGCACTACCTACCCCTCCACCTATCTTCGTATCATCTGCAAACTGTACTGCAAAGCCATCAATTCCATATCTAAATCATTGACAAACAATGTGAAAAGTAGCAGTCCCAATACTGACCCCTGAGGAACACCATTAGTCACTGATAGCCAACCAGAAAAGGTCCTGTTTATTCCCACTTGCTGCCTCCTGCCTGTGAGTTATTTCTCTATCCAGGCCAGTATCTCTCCTGTAATGCCATAGGATTTTATCTTGTTAAGCAGCTTCATGTGTGGCACCTTATCAAACACCTTCTGAAAATCCAAGTAAATAAAGTTTACTGCCTCTCCTTTGTCCACTTTGTTTGTTACTTCCTCAAAGAACTCTAACAGATTTGTCAGGAAAGATTTGCTTTCAAAGAAACCATGCTGACTTTGACTTATTTTATCATTAGTCTCCGAGTACCCTGAAACCTCATTCTCAATAACAGAGTCCAACACTTTCCCTACCACTGAGCTTAGGCTAGCTGGCCTATAATTTTCTTTATTTTGCCTTCCTCCCTTCTTTAAAGAGTGGAGTGACATTTGCAATCTTCCAGTTGTCTGGGACCATGTCAGAATCGAGTGATTCTTGAAAGATCATGACCAGTGCATCAGTTATCTCTTCGGCAACCTCTCTCAGGACTCTGGGATGTAGTCCATCTGGTCCAGGTGACTTATCCACCTTTGAGCTTACCTAGCACTTTTCCCTTTATAATAACAATGGCATTTTCCCCTGCTCCCTGACACTCATGGACCTCTGTCACACTGGTGCAAAGTACTTATCTGTCATTTCTTTGTCCTCCATTACTACTTCACCGACGTCATTTTTCAGTGGACGACATCAACTCTCACCTCCCTTTTACTCTTTATATAACTGAAAAAATTTCTTGTATCCTGCTTCATATTATTGACTAGTTTGCCCTCATATGCTGTCTTTTCCATTCTTATAGCTTTTTTAGTTGCCTTTTGTTGGATTTTTAAAACTTTCCAATCATCCATCTCAGACTGCTGAAATGAGAGGTTAAAGATGTCAATAAACATTCCTGCCAGTAGATTAGCACAAGTCTTCAGTACTCATCCAGTTACACCATCTAGCCCAGATGCTTTCCATGGGTTCACCTTCCGAAGATGTGTTGACGTCGGCCTCAGAGACTGAGATCATTGGATTATTAGATGCCCCCATGATCTGTTGGTCAAAGTGAACATAAAAGGTTTTGCTGATGGTTTTATACTGAAATGGGAGTAAGACTGTCCAGCTCTCTAAGACGTCCTGTAGTTATAAGAGGTGCGAGAGAAATGCAACTTCCAATTTTCTTCTTCTTGTTGCATTTATCAGTTGCATTTACTTCAGTAATCTAATCACTCACTCTGTTTGGTTTATTTGTCATTAACATCCTACTAAAAGATACTGAATACAAGTAGGAATACCAAGTTGATCAGATGTATCCTTTGAATTCAGGGGTATTTGTCAGATTAATACCTGAAAATAAAGTCAGAAGTCCATGCCTTTCCCTTTTCTTGGATTTACAAAGAATCTGAACACAGTAATTTGATTGAAACTTCCGTGTAGAGATTAGTATTTGTTGGTATGCCTAAATTCCAGCTCATTTAGAAGCACAGATGGGAATCCTGTGTAGTTACAAGGAATTCCAGGAAGTATTCCCAGAAAACGTGGTGAAGAGAGATTTGCAGACTTCTAAGATTTTGTGGGAGGTTTATGAGTGTTATTCTTTACATGCTACTTTATTGTCCAAGACTATAATTATATATTAAACTGCAGCCTAACAAGCTGTGGAGTCCACTTAGCCTTCAAGGAAGACAGAATGCAAAATATCACACCAGTGTTTATATATTGAGAAATTAAGTGGGTAGATGGCAAGCATATTAACATTGAATATTATGTTGAATGACAACATACGTCAAATATGAATTGTATTTTCCCAATTCTTATTGTTTGTCATGGTTATGACTAAAGCTCAGGAAGATGCATCAGTCATCAATGGCCCTCCAGGACTTTGCTGTAGTTGTCATAGCAGAAAGGATTTAGGGTGCCTCCCAAAAACCCAAGATATCCTTATTAATATTTTGAATCTTGTCTTCCCTACAGAAGAGCCAATAAAGAGCAGAAGTGTAGCAGAGCCAGTGATCCAGGAATGGGGAGGAAATTGAGAGTAATTCCCATTATTAAAAAGAAAGTGAAAAGGGAAGTGAAATCAGATAAACCCATAGACTTAATAGCTGGCATTCCAGGATTCCATGAGAAGTGACAGCACAGTTGGCCGAGTCCATTGCTTATGAATTTTGGTCTTCCAAAATTCCTTGATTCTGGAATAGTTCCAGCACACTGGAAGGTGGCAAATATAATATAAAATCTAACCACAAATAGAGATGGAGGTGAAATAAAGAATCTTTTTCTCACAGTTTTTCTCACCAGACGTCAGTTGATGGCAAGGTGCCGGTGAAGGAAGAAAATTTGCTGAGAAAATCAGAGTGTGATTAGACAGAGTGAACACGGCTTAATGAAAGGGATATGGCATTTGAAAATTCTGAGTTTTCCGAGAGTGTAAGGTAAGGTTGTGAGGATGAGGGCAAAGCAATTGTTATAGTATATCTGGATTTACAAAGGCATTTGAAAAAATAGCATGACATAAGGTTTCACAAGTTTGATGATAACATATCAACATCATATAGGATTGACTTAAGGATAAGAATATCCTCGATTAAGAATCAACTAGGCTCTTTCAGGTTGAAATTCGGTTACTAGTTGGGTGCATCAGATATCCTCAGATATCCATGTTCCATTTATATCCCTTGTAGAATGAAATATTTGCTGTGACTCACTGACTGGTACTTCTGCCTCTTGGTCAACATGTTCTGGTCCAGCCTCACACCGGACTCCAATCTCAACGTTGATCTTCAGTGTGGTAGGGGAGTGGAGTTGACGACATTAATGATTGTATTCAATGTAATATATTAGCCCAGCCTTGTTTTGTTCTGTTTCGATCAGTTTTTGGTTCAGTTTAGTTTAGTTTTTTTTCTTAGTTTTTTTTTGTCACTTTGGGGGTTTTTCTTTCTTGTGATTTTTAAAAAAAAGTTTTTCCTTTTATCATGATTAACTATATCGAGAGTTTGGGAGGTCTAGTATACTTGTATTATTTATAGTTTTACTTGCATATGTCTATTATCAATAATGTAATTCCAATCTCTTTGTATTACTATTGTTACTGTGTTCTTGAACTTGAAAATCAATAAAAAGATTAAAAAAGAAAGAAAGATCTTCGGTGTGGTGCTGAGCAAGTGTGTACTGTTAGTTTCTAGCTTTTAACCAAACAGGGGCACTGCTTCTCCCTAGAGGTACACTTAAAAGTTTCAAAAAAAGAGTCCAGCATTCATTAATTGTGTCCTCAATCATCCTCAATAAGCATTTCAAAAGGTGTATTTAATGTCAGAGAAATGTATACAATAGACAACCTGAAATTCTTTTCTATTTCTTCACTTCTGTCATCTTATCATTTAGTCATTATCACATGTGGGGGGGGGGGGTTAACAATGTGCAAATTGGTCGCTGTGTTTTGTATGTTACCACAGTGATGCCTGAGCATTAATATATCTGGAAAAAAGATGTCTAAGTTGCTATCTGACTACAAATTCATTTTTATTTTATAACAGCCCTGATTTTTCTGTTTAATTCTTGGGGTAGATTTTATACCAAGAACGTCAGACCTAAGGGTCAAAAGTGGTACTCACAGAATTACAGATGAGAGTACATTTATCATCTTTGAGCCTTAACTAGGTGTCAATTGACTGTTCCAACATTAGGGCAAAGCCCTGACTTTTTTATATAGGTGCATACAATACACATATTCAAGCTGCTGTTAAATGCGAAGGAGACCATGATGCTTTGGCAAGAATGGAGATTCCTCTCCTCCTTATCAATGTACAGGCTTATCAATGGTACGTCTATGTGGCCTGTTGTGAATACTGCTAGGTCTTTTCCTTTTCCAAGACTAAACAAAGCCTGGGAACTGTCCTGGTCTTCTACAAATACACCATGGAGAGCATTCTGACTAGTTGCATCACCATTTGGAATGCAGGCGCTAATGCACAGGATAGAAAAGAGGTTGTAGACTCAGCCAGTTCCATCACAGCTCATCATGGAGAACATCTTCAAAAGGCAGTGTATCAGAAAGGAAACATCCATTTTAAAGGCCTACACCATCTAGGATGGGGTGGCCAACCTTTTACATTCCATGCATCAATTTTTTTCACTCACGAGTTCAGATGCGCCATACAACTCTTGTACCCCCCCCATTCAATTCTTGTAAAAAGATGTTAATATAGAACTCGTGCATGAAAAAGTTGACACATGGAATGTAAAAGGTTGGCCACCCCGATCTAGGACATGCCCTCTTCTCATTACTACCATCAAGGAGGAGGTACAGGAGTCTGAACACCCACACCCAACATTTTAGGAACAATTTCTTTCCCTTTGCTATCAGATTTCTCAACAGTCCATCAACAATTATACCAGCTAAGAAGAATAATGTGACCTACCTTAATGACTATCGCCCAGTAGCACTCACATCTACAGTGATGAAATGCTTTGAGAGGTTGGTCATGACCGGGCTGAACTCCTGCCTCAGCAAGGACCTGGACCCATTGCAATTTGCCTATCGCCACAAAAGGTCAACGGCAGATGCAATCTCAATGGCTCTTCACACGGCTTTAGACCACCTGGATGACACAAACACCTATGTCAGGATGCTGTTCATTGCCTATAGCTCAGCTTTTACTACCATCATTCCCACAATCCTGATTGAGAAGTTGCAGAACCTGGGCCTCTGTACCTCTCTCTGCAATTGGATCGTCAATTTCCTAACTGGAAGACCACAATCTGTGTGGATTGATAGTAACATCTCCTCCTCACTGACGATAAACACTGGTGCACCTCAGTGGTGTGTATTTAGCCCACTGCTCTACTCTCTATATACCCATGACTGTGTGGCTAGGCATAGCTCAAATACTGTCTATAAATTTGCTGATGGTACAACCACTGTTGGTAGAATCTCAGATGATGATGAGAAGGCGTTTAGGAGCAAGATATGCCAACTAGTGGAGTGGTGTCACAGCAATAACATGGCACTCAATGTCAGTAAGATGAAAGAGCTGATTGTGGACTTTAGGAAGGGTAAGACGAAGGAACACATGCCAATCCTCATGGAAGGATCAGAAGTGGTGAGAGTGAGCAGTTTCAAGTTCCTGGGTGTCAAGATTTTTGAGGATCTAACCTGGTCCCAAAATATCAATGGAGCTATAAAGAAGGCAAGACAGCAGCTATACTTCCTTAGGAGTTTGAAGAGGTTTGGTACAGTCGAAGTCAGAAGTTTACATACACCTCAGCCAAATACAGATAAACTCAGTTTTTCACAATTCCTGACATTTAATCCTAGAAAGCACTCTCTGTCTTAGATCAATTAGGATCACTACTTTATTTTAAGAATGTGAAATGTCAGAATAATAGTAGAGAGAATGATTTATTTCAGCTTTTATTTCTTTCATCACTTTCCCAGTGGGTCAGAAGCTTACATACACTTTGTTAGTATTCGGTAGCATTGCCTTTAAATTGTTTAACTTAGGTCAAATGTTTTGGTAGCCTTCCACAAGCTTTTCACAGTAAGTTGCTGGAATTTTGTTCCATCCTTCCAGACAGAACTGGTGTAACTGAGTCAGGTTTGTAGGCTTCCTTGCTTGCACATGCTTTTTCAGTTCTGCCCAGAAATTTTCTATTGGATTAAGATCAGGGCTTTGTGATGGCCACTGAAGTACCTTGACTTTGTTGTCCTTGAGCAATTTTGCCACAACTTTGGAGGTATGCTTGGGGTCATTGTCCATTTGGAAGACCCATTTGCGACCGAACTTTAAATTCCTGGCTGATGTCTTGAGATGTTGCTTCAATATATCCACATAATTTTCCTTCCTCATGATGCCATCTATTTTGTGAACTGCACCAGTCCCTCCTGCAGCAAAGCACCCCCACAACATGATGCTGCCACTCCCATGCTTCATGGTTGGGATGGTGTTCTTCGGTTTGCAAGCCTCACCCTTTTTCCTCCAAACATAACGATGGTCATTATGGCCAAACAGTTCAATTTTTGCAACACACACAAAATGCTGGTGGAACGCAGCAGGCCAGGCAGCATCTATAGGAGGAGGTACAGTTGACATTTCAGGCCGAGACACTTTGTCAGGACTAACTGGAAGAAGAGATAGTACAAGATTTGAAAGTGGGAGGGGGAGATCCGAAATGATAGGAGAAGACAGGAGGGGGAGGGAAGAGCTAAGAGCTGGAAAGTTGATTGGCAAAAGGGATACAAGGCTACAGAAGGGAAAGGATCATGGGATGGGAGGCCTAGGGCGATAAAAAGGGGGAGGGGAGCACCGGAAGGTGTAGTGAGAGGGATAGAGAGAAAGAGAGAGAGAGAGGGGAAAAACTATAAATAATAAATAAATAAGGGATGGGGTAAGAAGGGGAGGAGGGGCATTAACGGAAGATAGAGTAGTCAATGTTCATGCCATCAGGTTGGAGGCTACCCAGACGGAATATAAGGTGTTGTTCCTCCAACCTGAGTGTGGCTTCATCTTGACAGTAGAGGAGACCGTGGATAGACATATCAGAATGGGAATGGGACGTGGAATTAAAATGTGTGGCCACTGGGAGATCCTGCTTCATCTGGCGGACAGAGCGCAGGTGTTCAGTGAAACGGTTTCCCAGTCTGCGTCGGGTCTCGCCAATATATAGAAGGCCACACCAGGAGCACCGGACGCAGTATATCACCCCAGTCGACTCACAGATGAAGTGTCAAGTCAAGTCAAGTCACTTTTTATTGTCATTTCGACCATAAGTGCTGGTACAGTACACAGTAAAAACGAGACAACGTTTTTCAGGACCATGGTGCTCCATGAACAATACAAAAACTACACTGAACTACGTAAAACAACACAAAACCACACTAGACTACAGACCTAACTAGAACTGCATAAAGTGCACAAAACAGTGCAGGCATTACAATAAACAATAAACAAGACAATTTGCACAGTAGAGGGCAGTGGGAAGAAACTGTTACATAGTCTTCTCATGAGAGACCAAATGCTTTGGTGCCTTTTGCCGGGGTGGGGGGAGGGAAAGATGTGCTTGGCAGGGGGATCCCCTCCGCCACCTCCAACGGGATCCTACCACCAAGCACATTTTTCCCTTCCTCCCCCCCCCGGCTTTCCACAGGGATCGCTCTCTACGCGACTCCCTTGTCCATTCGTCCCCTCCATCCCTCCCCACCGATCTCCCTCCTGGCACTTAACCCTTGTAAGCGGAACAAGTGCTACACATGCCCTTACACTTCCTCCCTCACCACCATTCAGGGCCCCAGACAGTCCTTCCTGGTGTGGCGACACTTCACCTGTGAGTTGGCTGGTGTGATATACTGCGTCTGGTGCTCCCGGTGCGGCCTTCTATATATTGGCGAGACCCGACACAGACTGAGAAACCGTTTCGCTGAACACCTACGCTCTGTCCGCCAGAGAAAGCATTATCTCCCAGTGGCCACACATTTTAATTCCACATCCCATTCCCATTCTGATATGTCCATCCATGGCCTCCTCTACTGTCAAGATGAAGCCCAACTCAGGTTGGGGGAACAACACCTTATATTCTATCTGGGTAGCCTCCAACCTGATAGCATGAACATTGACTTCTCTAACTTCTGTTAATGCCCTTCCTCCCCTTCTTACCCCCCCTTTATTTATTTATTTATTTATAGTTTTTCCCCCTTTCTTTCTCTCTCTTGTCTCCCTCTGTCCCTCTCACTATATCTTCCTCTGGTGCTTACCTCCCCCTTTCATTCTCCCTAGGCCTCCCGTCCCATGATCCTCTCCCTTCTCCAGCCTTGTATCCCTTTTGCCAATCAACTTTATTTCTTAGCTCCATCCCTCCCCCTCCTGTCTTCTCCTATCATTTCGGATCTCCCCCTCCCCCTCCCACTTTCAAATCTCTTACTATCTTTTCTTTCAGTTAGTCCTGACGAAGGGTCTCAGCCCGAAACGTCTACTGTACCTCTTCCTATAGATGCTGCCTGGCCTGCTGCATTCCACCAGCATTCTGTGTGTGTTGCTTGAATTTCCAGCATCTGCAGATTTCCTCGTGCTTGTGAGTTCAATTTTTGCTTCATCAGAGCAGAGGACATTTCTCCAGAAAGTAAGATCTTTGTCCCCATGTTCACTTGCAAACCGTAGTCTGGTTTTTTTATGTCGGTTTTGGAGCAGTGGCTTCCTCCTTGCTGAGCGGCCTTTCAGGTTATGTTGATATAGGACTCGTTTTACTGTGGATATAGATACTTGTCTGCCTGTTTCCTCCAGCATCTTCACAAGATCCTTTGCTGTTTTCTGGGATTAATTTGCACTTTTTGCACCAAAGTACGTTCATCTCTAGACAGAATGCATCTTCTTCCTGAGCGGTATGATGGCTGCGTGGTCCCATGGTGTTTATACTTGCGTGGTATTGTTTGTACAGATGAACGTGGTACCTTCAGGCGTTTGGAAATTGCTCCCAAGGATGAACGAGACTTGACATCATTTTCTGACCTCAATCCAATAGAAAATTTCTGGGCAGAACTGGAAAAGCATGTGCGAGCAAGGAGGCCTACAAATTTGACTCAGTTACACCAGTTCTGTCTGGAGGAATGAAACAAAATTCCAGCAACTTATTGTGAGAAGCTTGTGGAAGGCTACCCAAAATGTTTGACCCAAGTTAAACAATTTAAAGGCAATGGTACCAAATACTAACAAAGTGTATGTAAACATCTGACCCACTGGGAAAGTGATGAAAGAAATAAAAGCTGAAATAAATCATTCTCTCTAATATTATTCTGACATTTCACATTCTTAAAATAGTGATCCTAACTGACCTAAGACAGGGAATGTTTTCTAGGATTAAATGTCAGGAATTGTGAAAAACTGAGTTTAAATGTATTTGGCTGAGGTGTATGTAAACTTCTGACTTCAACTGTATGTCAACAAATACACTCCAAAACTTCTGTAGTTGTACCGTGGAGAGCATTCTGACAGGCTGCATCACTGTCTGGTATGAGGGGGGTGGGGCTACTGCACAGGACCGAAAGAAGCTGCAGATTTAGTTGGCTGAATCTTAGCCTACAAAGTACCCAGGACATCTTCAAAGAGTGATGTCTCAGAAAGGCAGCGTCCATTACTGAAGACCCCCAGCACCCAGGGCATGCCCTTTTCTCACTGTTACCATCAGGTAGGAAACATAGAAACATAGAAACATAGAAAATAGGTGCAGGAGTAGGCCATTCGGCCCTTCGAGCCTGCACCGCCATTTATTATGATCATGGCTGATCATCCAACTCAGAACCCAGCCTTCCCTCCATACCCCGTGACCCCTGTAGCCACAAGGGCCATATCTAACTTCCTTTTAAACATAGCTAATGAACTGGCCTCAACAGTTTGCTGTGGCAGAGAATTCCACAGATTCACCACTCTCTGTGTGAAGAAGTTTTTCCTAACCTCGGTCCTAAAAGGCTTCCCCTCTATCCTCAAACTGTGACCCCTCGTTCTAGACCTCCCCAACATCGGGAACAATCTTCCCGCATCTAGCCTGTCCAATCCCTTTAGGATCTTATACGTTTCAATCAGATCCCCCCTCAATCTTCTAAATTCCAACGAGTACAAGCCCAGTTCATCCAGTCTTTCTTCATATGAAAGACCTGCCATCCCAGGAATCAATCTGGTGAACCTTCTTTGTACTCCCTCTATGGCAAGGATGTCTTTCCTCAGATTAGGGGACCAAAACTGCACACAATACTCCAGGTGTGGTCTCACCAAGGCCTTGTACAACTGCAGTAGTACCTCCCTGCTCCTGTACTCGAATCCTCTCGCTATAAATGCCAGCATACCGTTCGCCTTTTTCACCGCCTGCTGTACCTGCATGCCCACTTTCAATGACTGGTGTATAATGACACCCAGGTCTCGTTGCACCTCCCCTTTTCCTAATCGGCCACCATTCAGATAATAATCTGTTTTCCTATTTTTGCCACCAAAGTGGATAACTTCACATTTATCCACATTAAATTGCATCTGCCATGAGTTTGCCCACTCACCCAACCTATCCAAGTCACCCTGCATCCTCTTAGCATCCTCCTCACTGCTAACACTGCCACCCAGCTTCGTGTCATCCGCAAACTTGGAGATGCTGCATTTAATTCCCTCATCCAAGTCATTAATATATATTGTAAACAACTGGGGTCCCAGCACTGAGCCTTGCGGTACCCCACTAGTCACCGCCTGCCATTCTGAAAAGGTCCCGTTTATTCCCACTCTTTGCTTCCTGTCTGCTAACCAATTCTCCACCCACACCAATACCTTACCCCCAATACCATGTGCTTTAAGTTTGCACACTAATCTCCTGTGTGGGACCTTGTCAAAAGCCTTTTGAAAATCCAAATATACCACATCCACTGGTTCTCCCCTATCCACTCTACTAGTTACATCCTCAAAAAATTCTATGAGATTCGTCAGACATGATTTTCCTTTCACAAATCCATGCTGACTTTGTCCGATCATTTCACCGCTTTCCAAATGTGCTGTTATCACATCCTTGATAACTGACTCCAGCAGTTTCCCCACCACCGACGTTAGGCTAACCGGCCTATAATTCCCCGGTTTCTCTCTCCCTCCTTTTTTAAAAAGTGGGGTTACATTAGCCACCCTCCAATCCTCAGGAACTAGTCCAGAATCTAACGAGTTTTGAAAAATTATCACTAATGCATCCACTATTTCTTGGGCCACTTCCTTAAGCACTCTGGGATGCAGACCATCTGGCCCTGGGGATTTATCTGCCTTCAATCCCTTCAATTTACCTAACACCACTTCCCTACTAACATGTATTTCGCTCAGTTCCTCCATCTCACTGGACCCTCTGTCCCTTACTATTTCTGGAAGATTATTTATGTCCTCCTTAGTGAAGACAGAACCAAAGTAATTATTCAATTGGTCTGCCATGTCCTTGCTCCCCATAATCAATTCACCTGTTTCTGTTTGCAGGGGACCTACATTTGTCTTTATCAGTCTTTTCCTTTTTACATATCTATAAAAGCTTTTACAGTCCGTTTTTATGTTCTCTGCCAGTTTTCTCTCATAATCTTTTTTCCCCTTCCTAATTAAGCCCTTTGTCCTCCTCTGCTGAACTCTGAATTTCTCCCAGTCCTCAGGTGAGCCACTTTCTCTGGCTAATTTGTATGCTACTTCTTTGGAATTGATACTATCCCTAATTTCTCTTGTCAGCCACGGGTGCACTACCTTCCTTGATTTATTCTTTTGCCAAACTGGGATGAACAATTGTTGTAGTTCATCCATGCAACCTTTAAATGCCTGCCATTGCATATCCACCGTCAATCCTTGAAGTGTCATTTGCCAGTCTATCTTAGCTAATTCATGTCTCATACCTTCAAAGTTACCCCTCTTTAAGTTCAGAACCTTTGTTTCTGAATTAACTACGTCACTCTCCATGTTAATGAAGAATTCCACCATATTATGGTCACTCTTACCCAAGGGGCCTCTCACGACAAGATCGCTAATTAACCCTTCCTCATTGCTCAAAACCCAGTCCAGAATAGCCTGCTCTCTAGTCGGTTCCTCAACATGTTGGTTCAAAAAACCATCCCGCATACATTCCAAGAAATCCTCTTCCTCAGCACCTTTACCAATTTGGTTCACCCAGTCTACATGTAGATTGAAGTCACCCATTATAACTGCTGTTCCTTTATTGCACACATTTCTAATTTCCTGTTTAATACCATCTCCGACCTCACTACTACTGTTAGGTGGCCTGTACACAACTCCCAGCAGCGTCTTCTGCCCCTTAGTGTTACGCAGCTCTACCCATATCGATTCCACATCTTCCCGGCTTATGTCCTTCCTTTCTATTGCGTTAATCTCTTTTTTAACCAGCAACGCCACCCCACCTCCCCTTCCTTCGTGTCTATCCCTCCTGAATATTGAATATCCCTGAACGTTGAGCTCCCATCCCTGGTCACCCTGGAGCCATGTCTCTGTGATCCCAACTATATCATAATCATTAATAACAATCTGCACTTTCAATTCATCCACCTTATTACGAATGCTCCTTGCATTGACACATAAAGCCTTCAGGCGCTCTTTTACAACTCTCTTAGCCCTTTTTAATGCTTGCCCTGGATTTGTCGGCCTGCCACTTTTACTTTTCCCCTTTGTACTTTTTGCTTCTACGCTCACTTTACACTCCTCTGTCTCTCTGCACTGGTTCCCATCCCTCTGTTGTGAACTAACCTCCTCACACCTAGCCGCTTTAATTTGATTCCCACCCCCCAACCATTCTAGTTTAAAGTCACCTCAGTAGCCCCCGCTAATCTCCCTGCCAGGATATTGGTCCCCCTAGGATTTAAGTGTAACCCGTCCTTTTTGTACAGGTCACACCTACGCCAAAAGAGGTCCCAATGATCCAAAAACTTGAATCCCTGCCCCCTGCTCCAATCCCTCAGCCACGCATTTATCCTCCACCTCATCGCAGGAGATACAGAAGTCTGAAGGCACACACTCAGCGATTCAGGAACAACTTCTTCCCTCTTCCATCTGATTTCTAAATGGACATTGAACCCTTGGACACTACCTCATTTTTTATATATATATTATTTCTGTTTTCTTGCACAATTTTTAATCTATTCAATATACATATACTGTAATCTATTTATTTATTTATTTATTATTATTATTTTTTTTCTTCTATGTTATGTATTGCATTGAACTGCTGCTGCTATGTGAACAAATTTCACGACACATGCCGGTGATAATAAACCTGATTCTGATTCTGAACACGACTTCACTTCTCCTTCTTTGTACTCTTTATTTATAACTCAGTAATTAGTTATGCCTGCATTCCACTGCTGACAGAAATCAACATGTTTCATTTCTTATGTCAGTGACAATAACCCTCATTCTCAGGCCACAGTGTGCAGATGTGCTTGTTCCAAACACTGCTGCCACTTGCAAAACTCAATTAAAATTTTAAAAAAGATATTTTACAAACTTCACTAACCAATTAAGAGCTGCACAACTGAAAGCAAAGCCGGGTGATTCAACCGTTTTTTTCAGGATTCTTTGTCCTTCTCATCCACCTGTTACAGATGGAATGCCTGTATGATATACTTCACTATAAAAGCGGGATGTTAACAGAAACAGGATGGGCAGTTAGCACTGATCTAACGTTTAGAAATGGATCATCAAGGAATACAGTGTATAATATAAACTATAAATATATTTGGTGTGGATTCCTTCTCTACTTATGTCCTTGGAGATCTCCAGCTGTTTTGTGAAGAGGTGAGTGTGAAGAAACATGAGTGAGCAAAATCAAAGCATATATGTAATAATGGTGAATAATCTTGTGATGCTTCAATGTAATGTTGTGAAGTCATTATCATTGCACATTATATCGAGAGATCCTAACACTGAGGATCAGTGGGTCCACATCCGAAGGGTGATTGGAGATGTAGTTGTCCATTGTATATTCTAAGCACTCTGGATAGGGGTAATTTAGTATTAGTGAGGAATGGGATAGCTTTCTCACAGCTTAACTTCTGGGGCAGCTGGACCACCCTTAGCAGCTCTCGCTCTCTGATCCTCCTCAAATCAGCCCTATTGACTGCATCTATTTTAGCAGAAACTGCATATTGAACCATCTGGCTCATCTGATATTTCAATGGGTGGGGCAAGCACATTTCAAGAACATCCCACTGATTCTTTGCAAAGCAACGACCAGGAAGAGCACCAGATCATTCTAGCTGTCTTCCTGCAGTTAGTGCATTGGCCCCAGCTGCTGTGAGGACCACCTTCTCAAGCAATGGCTTGAGCTTCATAGGAGATTGCAGATGCTGGAGTTTGGAGCAGAGAACGAGCTGCTGGAGGAACTCAGCAGGTCAAGCATCACCCGTGGAGGGAAATAGATAGCCAATATTTGGGGTCAAGAGCCTTTTTCTCAACTTAAAGAGCAAAGGGGTAAGGAAAACCAGTACAGTATAAAGAGGTGAAGGGGAGGAGTGGGATTAGAGCTGGTGAAAGGGTGGATCCAGCTGAGGAGGATTGATAGGCAGATAATGGGGAAAAGAAGGATCGAGATGGGAAGCGGAGGTAACAAAAGGTTGAAGATCGTGGAATCTGATAAGAAAGGAACCAGATCACGGAGAGATGATAGGCAGTTGGGAACATCTGGGGAGAGGATGGGATCAGAGTGTGTGGGTGATGGAGTAGGTGAGGCAGGGGAAAGAAATGGGTGATAAGGGACCAGGGAGTGGTAGGGGTTCGAAAAGAAGAGTGTGTCCGGCAGGACCTGAGTATATCAGTAGGGAGTGAAAGCGCAGGGTATCCGAAAGTAAAAAATTCAATGTTCATGCTGTCAGGTTGTAGACTGAAAACACTTTGTGAACTTGGTTTGTAGGCAGCTTGAGTGTGCAGGACTTTCACACTACAGCTGATGGCTTCGGAACTACAGACCTGGCACAATGCTTAGCTTGAATGCATATGACGCAGCCTCCCAAGTTAAAGGCGGGAAAGAGGGCGAGAAACCTCTGACAGGCATGTGCTGCTTACATTAGAGTAATGTCGAATTAGGAGAAGAGAAATGGATGATTTATCCAAATGGGCTGGTCTTTAAGTTCCACAGGGGTCTCCTCAACATATTTTCCTGACAGATTAATAGATCAATGTATTCAATAAAACAAACAATTTTATTGCACCAGAATAACTTTGATCCATTTAAGGTGTGCAGCAGGCCCAGCATGGAAACAAAGGCTTATTTGGTCATTTCACTTCAACATAAAAACCTTCAGTCATGAGGAGAGCTAGGGCTGGGATAAAATGTGATTTCTTATTTTCTGTGCAGTGCTGTGTTGGAGATCAGCCAGCTTGAAGTGGTGTGGTTTTTCAAGTAGCTTGGCCCATGTTTGATGGGAGGCCATTCACTTATCCCAAAACACCGAGGGGAATTCCTGGAACCTGTCCCACGGGTATCCATGGCCCACGTTGATTTTATTAACATTCTGTTCAGAATTTACTTGCCCCTTAGACTGCACTAATACCTTTGGAGCATTGAACCTCTGACAAGGAATTGAGAAAGGTGATTGTGTGGCTGAAGTTATTGAATATCTGCTTTCATTTCTTTTATAGCTTACAGAACTATAGGCTCTCTTATGTGGTTACAATATCCTTCAGGCAGGACAGCTGGTACATTATAGATGATTAATGTTTTGTGAGAGGGACTGAAACCTTTAGTCCGTTGTTGTTATTTCAATCATGTAGTTGTTACATGGAACAGTTGTTACATACAGTGAATGGATTGCATGGGGTGGTGACAAGCCAGAATTTGAAGTTCAAAATAAATTTATTATCAAAATACATATATGTTACCATATACAACCCTGAGATTCATTTTCTTGTTGGCATTCACAGTAAATACAAAAAACACAATAGAATCAATGAAAGACTGCACCTAACCAATGTGCAAAAAAACCCCCAACAAACTGCAAATACGAAAGAAAGAGAAAAAAGAAATAATAGTGATAATTATAAATAAATATTGAGAACATGAGCTGAGGAGTCCTTGAAAGTGGGTGTGTAGTTTGTGGGAACTGTTCAGTCAAGCTTGAAGTTATTTCCCCTGGTTCAGGCCCCTGATGGTTGAGGAGTAATAATTGTTCCTGAACCTGGTGGGGTGGGTCCTGATGATCTTGTACATTCTTTCTGATGGTAGCAGTGAGAAGAGAGCATGGTCTGGATGGTGGAGGTCCGTGTTGATGAATGCTGATTTCCTGTGACAGCACTCCGCGTAGATGTGCTGAATGGTGGAACGGCTTTACCTGTGATGGACTGGGCCAATTCCACTACTATTTGCAGGATTCTCTGTTCAAGGGCATTGGTGTTTCCATACCAGGCTGTGATGCAACCAGTCAATTCATTGTCCACCGCACATCTGTCGAAGGTTGTCAAACTTTAAGATGACGTCAAATCTTTGCAAACTCTTAAGAAAGTAGAAGTGCTGTTGTGCTTTCTTCATAATAGCACTTACATGCTGGGCCCCAGGACAGATCCTCTGAAATGCTAACACTGAGGAACTTAAAGTTGCAGACTTGCTCCACATCTGATCCTCCAATGAAAATTTGGTTCATGGACCTCCGATAGCTAATAAGATGCTGGGTAGAGGAAGTCTCATTCCCTGGCATTTCAGTCTGGCTTGGAGTCCTCTCCTCTTCCCTCTCTTTCAGCATGGTGATGCAAACTTCTTCTGCTCTACTTGCATGCTCGAGAGTTTCCGTCAAGTCCTTCAGAAGATCTCTAAATCATTAGTTCATTCAGAAAGTTCAAAAGTATATTGCTTAAAGGGAAATTACAAGTGCAGATTGCAGTGAGTGTAATTCAGAAGAAGTATATTTAGAAGTTTTGTAAGTAGCCCGCAACATGTTGCAGTGGTTCACCAGCAGCATCCAGGAGAGAGTGACCAAAGAGTCCCATTGGTTTTAATGAAGTTGTTACCGACTTCATTAAAACCTGTGTGGATGAGTGTGTGCCTACAAGGACTTACTGTACATTCCCAAACCAAAAGCCGTGGATGAACCAGGAGGTAAGTCATCTGCTGAAGGCTAGATCTGTGGCATTCAAGTCTGGCAACCCAGGCCTGTACCAGAAAACCAGGTATGATTTGCAGAGGGCTACTTCAAGGGCGAAGGGACAACTTCGAACGGGGTTGGAGGTGATATCAGAAGCATGGCACCTCTGGCAGAGACTGCAAGACATTACTTCCTACAAAGTGAAACCCAGTAGTATGAATGGCAGCAATGCTTCACTACCAGATGAACTCAACACCTTCTATGCACGCTTTGAAAGAGAGAACACAACTACAGCTGTGAAGATCCCTGCTGCTCCTGATGACCCTGTGATCTCTGTCTCAGAGGCCGATGCTAAGACTGTCTTTAAAGAGAGTGAACCCTCGCAAGGTAGAAGGTCCCGATGGAGTACCTGGTAAGGCTCTGAAACCTGTGCCAACCAACTAGCGGGAGTATTCAAACATTTTCAACCTCTCACTGCTACAGGGAGAAGTTCCCACTTGTTTCAAAAAGGCAACAATTATATCAGTGCCAAAGAAGAATAATGTGAGCTGCCTTAACGATATCACCTGGTAGCACTCATATCGACAGTGATGAAATGCTTTGAGAGGTTGGTTATGACTAGACTGAACTCCTGCCTCAGCAAGGACCTGGACCCATTGCAATTTGCCTATAGTCACAATAGGTCAACGGCAGATGCAATCTCCATGGCTCTTCACATGGCTTCAGACCACCTAGGCAACACAAACACCTATGTCAGGATGCTGTTCATCGACTAGAGCTCAGTATTTAATACCATCATTCCCACAATCCTGATTGAGAAGTTGCAGAACCTGGGCCTCTGTACCTCTCTCTGTAATTGGATCCTCAACTTCCTAACCACAGTTTGTGCGGATTGGTGATAACATATCCTCTTCACTGACGATCAACACTGGCGCACCTCGGGTGTGTGCTTAGCCCACTGCTCTACTCTCTGTATACACATGACTGTGTGGCTAGGCATAGCTCAAATACCATCTACAAATTTGCTGATGATACAACCATTGTTGGTAGAATCTCAGGTGGTGAGGAGATGTGTACAGGAATGAGATATGTAAACTAGTGGAATGGTGCTGCAGCAACAACCTGGAGCTCAGTGTCAGTAAGACAAGAGAGCTAATTGTGGACTTCAGGAAGGGTAAGACAAGGGAACACATGCCAATCCTCATAGAGGGATCAGAAGTGGAGAGAGTGAGCAGCTTCAAGTTCTTGGGTGTCAAGATCTCTGAGGATCTAACCTGGTCCCAACACATTGATGTAGTCATAAAGAAGGCAAGACAGCGGCTATACTTTATTAGGAGTTTGAAGCAATGTGTCATGTCAACAAATACACTCACAAACTTCTATAGTTGTATGGTGGAGAGCATTCTGACAGGCTGCATCACTGTCTAGTATGGAGGGGCTACTGTACAGGACCGAAAGAAGCTGCAGAAGGTTGTAAATCTAGTCAGCTCCATCTTGGGTACTAGCCTACAAAGTACCCAGGACATCTTTAGGGAGCAGTGTCTCAGAAAGGCAGAGTCCATTACTAAAGACCTCCAGCACCCAGGGCATGCTCTTTTCTCACTGTTACCATCAGGTAGGAGATACAGAAGCCTGAAGGCACACACTCAGCGATTCAGGAACAGCTTCTTCTCCTCTGCTGTCCAATTCCTACATGGACTTTGAAGCTACCTCATTTTTAAAAATATACAGTATTTCTGCTTATGCACATTTTATAATAATCTATTCAATATATGTAATTGATTTACTTGTTTATTTATTATTTTTTTCTCTCTCTGCTAGATTATGTATCGCTTTGAACTGTTGCTGCTAAGTTAACAAATTTCACGTCACATGCCGGTGATAATAAACCAGATTCTGATTCTGATTCATTGGGTTACTTGATAATAGGCAGGAAGTAATAAAGAAAAAAAATACTGTACTTACTTCAGTTGCATAGCATTATTTGTGACCTTGGTATGTGAAAGTCAGTCACTATTGTTTTGGTGGAAATGGAGCTGCCAATTTATTTACAGAAAGATTAATTAAAAGCAGTGAAATAAATTAAACATTGGTTAGACCATTCAAAAACTGGGGGACCGCTTTGTTGAGCACTTCTGCTCCATCTGCCAAAAGTGGAACTTCCCAGTGGCCAAATGTTTTAATTCTGATTCCCATTCCCATTCCAACATGTTGGTCCATGGCCTCCTTTTGTCCCAAGATGAGGCCACCCTAAGAGAGCAGGAGCAATACCTCATATTCTGTCTGGGTAGCATGAATATCAGTTTCTCCTTCTGGTAAAATGTTTGTCCTTCCCTGTCCCCTCTTCTTCTGTTCCCTACTCAGGCTTCTTACCTCTTCTCACCTGCCTGTCTGCTCCCCCCTGGGTTCCCTCCTCCTTTCCTTTCTCCAATGGTCCACTCTCCTCTTCTATCAGAGTCCTTCCTCTCCATCCCTTTACCTTTCCCACCCACCTGGCTTCACCTATCACCTTCTAGCTATCCTCCTTCCCCTTCCCCACCTTTTTATTCTGGCATCTTCCCCCTTCCTTTCCAGTCATGAAGAAAGGTCTCCAGCATTTTGTGTGTTGCTTAAAATAAATAGCCGGATAGTTCTGTTGTTGGGTCTTGTCCCAAAATGTCAACAATTACTTTATAATGACAGTGCTGTTCAGTCTGAATTCTTCCAGCAGTTTGATTTCTGAGCCAGAGAACTCTGTTTAAATGATGTTGGTGGAGGGATGGGTATTGCATGGGATACCAGGAGTAATTTTTGTTTCTGACACAACCTACAAGGGGCTAAGCATAATTTCAGCTTCATGCCTTACCTGAAGAACTACATTTGCAGCAATGCAGCAGCCTCTCAGTACTGTACAGACTGTTTTCCTTTCAAGCTCAAGACCTGTTTGCTTTGGTGAATATAGTATCCAGTGGGTAAGGACTGACACAGTATCATGGGATAGATATATATGAGGAAATTTATTCAGTAAACTTCAGACCCTGCTTTAGGAAACCAACACTGTTCCTTCAACCCACCAACAGTATATTGCCTCATTACATTCAGATATTGCTTAAATTATTTTGGAGTTGTTCCACCTCTGTACCTGGAATTCCATGCATTAGTCACTCTGTGTTAAGAACCTCCTTTGTGGTCCCGTGTGGTCTTGTTCAGTGGTCATTTGTTTAATCACACATTTATACTGGAAACTTACCCAGATGGCCTTTTTCCAAGTATATGCTTGATCAACAAAGCTCTGTAATTCCACAGAACTTCCATTTTCTTGCTCCAATACTGGCAGGCTGGCCTGACAGCACACATCTCCAACAACCTCCAGCATGTAATGGGCAGACACCTGATGTCATCTGATTTGACATTCTGAGTATGGATTGCATAGAGAATGTAGGAGAGTTTGGCAGCTAAAGTTTACATGCCCTATTACAGTCGGGTTTACCACATCTTCCCTTACATTATGATGAGATATGAGGTTCACTTCCTTGAAGAAGCCAGGAGCTAAACTTGATGCCTTTGTACTCTGTAGCCTCAACAACACGATATTCAAACCACAGCGTGTATGGCATCAAGGTCATTGCCCTAGTTTCCTCAGAAAAACATGAGACTATAGATGCTGAAATCTGGCGCAACACACAAAATACTGGAGGAACTCAGTGACTCAGGTAGCATCTATGGAGAGGGAATGGGTAGCAGATGTTTTGGGTCAAGACCATTTCCTCCATTGATGGTGTCTGACCTGCCAAGGCTTTCCAGCATGCAATGTGTTCCTACAACTCCCTCGCATATTTTGAGAAATGAGACCAGGTTTTGGCTCTAAGATGCAAGCAACTCTCAGGGTCATATTAATACTATAAGGATGCTGAAATACAAGTTTTAGAACTTTCAATTTTCTCTAGCAATCCTGAATAAAATGTTTTTCAGCACTCTGTGATCCAACAAAGCACAGCACAGGAAAAACCCATTCTCCGCTTTGGGAAATTGATCCTCTTTGATGCCTCATTTAGGCAAATTGTCCAATTAAAGTTATGCTACTCTATGGGAATACGTAGATACTTGAAAGAGATTTAATTTGTAACCACAAACTGCCTCCAGGTATTCTTAGAACTAATAAAATACTTTCTAAAGCATAGACATTTACAATAGGGCAACACACCAAGATCCCACAACGAGCAATAAGATAATGTGTGTTTTTTTTAGTGATGTGGGTTGACTGGTAATTATCGGGCGGGATACCAGATTTCTCTTCAATATGTGAGGGACTTTCACATCTGTATTACTTGGGAGAAAATAGTTTAACATTTTTCACACAAACAGAACTGATGCCACAGAAAGAGGCCAAATTTATACCAGCAAGACAGCACCGCTGACAAGGCAGACAGAGCTTCCTCAGTGCTGGGATGACCTAGAATTTGTGCTCAGATCTCGGACTAAAGGGGAATTACGCCCAGCGGCGGTCTCACTGGAAATAAAAGGATGGTTTAAAAAGAACACTTGCCATGTTATTTTAGATAATACTTCTACCAGAAAGAGTGGCCTGCTTTTACTTTTAGACTGCTTGACAACCTGTATTTTTCGAGTTAAGAAGATGCATTAAGGATCCCTCTGTGTGTGTTGTGGGGGGGGGGAGGGTTTGCAGGACTGGAGGAGGGGCGGGCAGTTTAAGAGGTGCCATGTGGCTTTCATTTCTGCTCGCTTTGATTTACCAGGTTGTCTCCTAACATGAAAAGAGATTTGTCTATTCTTTTTAACGTATCATATTAAAGAGGAAACGCTTCCTCTTTTAACCTGCTGCGCAAACTTCAAAGGCAGTCAGCCTGGAGGTGGCTGCTGGTCCCAACCCCTTGTGACTTGCCGAGAGAGTGAGTGACTTGCCGCCACTGGCGAGAAACCGGCAGGATGATTGCTCGCTCGGGTCGACCGCTCTCTTCCTGACCGCCAGTCTGCCCTCCTCTCTTATGTCGCTTTGGGGGTAAGAGAGAAGGGGTGGGGGCGAAAATAAACGTTCACAAGAATACGCAGTGATACAAAGCTTGCTTGGAGCCCTGAGAGGAGAAGGATGGGTATCTTTCCCTTTCAGCTGGGGTCTTACACTTACACTGTTTGTCTAGCTTGTCAATCAGGGTAAATGGAACGATCTGCTCTCCTCGCTTGCACCCACAGGTTGTAAAGTCATTAATTGCTCTCCATCCAGGTTTCATCAAGCTCTCCCTTCATGTGTTCCTCCTGCAGTTCTGTTGGAGAATGGCTGCCAGGGTTTGGACTCATAGCTACAGGTCTGCAGCGCTTTTCACCTATTCCGTGTTTTTCCTTCTGTGGCGTGCCGAAACTCATGGCAATCTGGTAAGTTTGAGCTCTCCTTATTCCTAGACACTCTTGAGCTTTGGTGTATTTTTTTTAAATCCCTTCTCCCGCTGCAACATTATTAAGTCTTATTTCACAGGAGGACAGCACGCAGACAGAAGCTGTTCTCACGTGTGTGAGCGAAGTGGTGAGAAATAATTTGTATCTTGGTTTGCATCTCGCAGTTCTTTTTAAGTTTCAAAAATATTTTTAAAGGAAATTTTCCAAATCAGTTTGTTCTGCGCCTGGTTTTATTTTTAAACGGCATTCATTGTTTTATGTTGTTCAGATTTGCAGAGAGTGAGAGAGAGCACTTTTTGGCAAAAACTATTTGAAACATTTTAGTAAGCTTATAAATCTAACTATGCACTCTAAACTGTTGGATATATATATTGTGTTTTTTTGGACAGTAGAGTTGTTCTATATTGTTGCCCAGTTAAACTGAACCTCCCCTATCCTTATGCATCCTCACACCGAAGTTGGTAAATGTAGGTTTCTTATTTAACCTTGCTGTTTCCAAATGCAGACTCTCATCACACACAGCTATAGCTTTCCGACTTTAAAAAAAAAATCCCCCCCCTTTTAGTCGCTCAATTTTATTTTCCCTCAAGTCTTGCATCAATCAATGATACTGGGGCTCGCACTTTAAATGGTGTTTGCACGAGCTGAGAACCTGAATTTAAGAGATGGTAGAGAAAATTAAATGATTGGGATGAAGATATTTTAAATTTAAATCTGAAGAAAAGACAACATTGAATTTTTAACGTTAGGAGGAGCTGATGAGGTGAAAGGCTTTACTTCGTTAAAGGTCAGATGAAAGAGAAATGAACGCAGTCGTGGCTGGGAGCAGGGCAGTGCATTGAGAGGCTGGGGAGGGCACTCTGCAGCCACCTTCATGCTTGTCTAGACGAGCAGAGGCGCGTTAAAGTTGCCTCAAACGTGAGGCCTTTCATGTACCCCCGGTTCGGCTGTGTGTTAAAACTCTGGCACATCACGTGGGTTTTGTTTTGTCTCTCTCCTTCTCCCACCCCCACCACCCCCCGCTCTTTAGTTCCAACCCCGAGGGTAGAAGGGAGAAGCTATTAAAGGAAGGGGGTGGGGAAGGGGAGTGTGTGTGTGTGTGCTCGATGCAATCGATTGTAGCGAAAGGGCGCATTTTAAACAAAAAGAACTTAAAGAGACTGTACTGAAACTGCAAGACTAAATTGCTGACGGTTTGCAGAAACAAAATTGGATGTCATTAACTCCACCGATTAGCTGTTTCCCCAAGGAAAGAAAAACAAGAGATTATTTGCTGTGGTTTATTTTGATATTCTGAGGGTTGTTCTCCCAAACACAGCTGCATGGGGTCCGGAACACTTTGTTTCACCATCACCACCCCACCTCCCCCGACTAAGGAGTCCCGATATAAATATGCGATGAAGAGCTGCGGGATACTGCTGCTACAATTACTCACCCCTGTGAGCGGGACACAAGCGGACTGGCGCATGCTCCTGAGAGAGGCACCTGAATTTACATGGCGCCTTTCTTCGACATTCCCCCCCATGACACAGTATATTTTTGTAAAAAAAGTGTGTTGTTGTGCACTTTTAGAAACGTGGCAGCCCATTTTGCACGGAACAGATGTGAAAGTGACCGATTCATCTGTCGCTGCTGGAGAGGGCAGATGTATTCTGGAGGTCGGGAGCTGCCGTACTCTGAGAACTGCCTGCTCCTTCACGTCACCTGAAGGGGCAGACAGGGCCTCTGTTACATTTCCTCCAACAGAAGACGCCTTCCACCGTGCAACCGCCCCTCCCAGTTCTAACCTGGACTGAGTGCCAGCCGAGTATCTGTGCCGGGAGTTGGGCGTGAATCCAAAATCCGCTGTCTCAAAGGTGAGAGTGCTGAGCCACAAGTGAAATCCGAGCAATTAACAGGGTAGACCTTTTTCACAAATAATAACTGCAGTGATTTCCCCTTCTCCTGCCCTCACACGTGGTGTCTGGGTATGGGAGGCACAAGCATCTTGGAAGCGTCTTAATGCAGCCAGCCAGTTTTGCTGCTAATAGCACAGACCATGATTCACATTGGCCTGAGATTATTGTTTTTGCAAGGTAGAACTGAGGGAAGAAAATAAATAAACTCTTAACTCAAAAGGTGCATTAGAGCAAGTGCATGACTGGCCAAAGGAATTTAGACACAAGAAACTGCAGATGCTAGAATCTGAAACAACAAATAATCCGAAGTCTTGTACCACAGCAAGATGCCCATAAAGGAATGCTGCTGACTGCACATTCTAGGTTGCAGGAATATGTGCTGAAACTTGGTGCAGCTGATGTGAAACTTGTTGGGGAAGGACTACAGTGCAGTCTCTTTTTGCTTTTGCACACAGTGGGCAAGCCCCTGAAACATTGACCTATCCAGATGGATCCGTTCATACACAAGTACCTCAAGGAAGTTCAAAAAGAAAACAAAACAATGCAGAATATACTGTTGGCCCTCCGTTGGTCGGGATCTACAATGAATGTTGCGACCTAGCTGTTGAAGTTGCTATGCAAGTCAGTACGCAAGCCGGGGCAGTACGATATGGGGAGCAAGATGTTGCCCATGTAGCAGATTTGCCCTCTCCACGCAGCTGATGAAATCAAAGGAATAGCAGAGACTGCTACAGTTTTACACCAGCAGTGTCGTAGGAGTTGCTGGTCAGTGTTGAACTCAACACAGGACTGCCTTAGGTCTGTATTTTTCCTCTGGGTTTACCTCCATAGCATTCCCCATGAGTGGGTATAGCTGCAAGGCAGCAGAGGTTTGAAATCAGAGTTTCCCTTCTAGATGAGCTGCCAACCGTGGCTGTCGAGCTCCATCTGCCCAGACAATATGGTTTCAGTTAGAGAATAAGTGTAGGTAGACAAATTGCAAGGGCTAAAGATGAGTTAGACTGAGAAATCAAGAGTTCATTTTTATGATTCAAAAAGTCAGTTTAAGAGTCTTATAACGATGACGTAGAAGCTGTCCTTAAGCCTCGTGGTTCATATTTTTGAATTTCCGTATCTTCTGCCCAACGTTAGAGGGGCAAAGACTGGAGTGGGAGGGGTCTCTGTTGGCTGTTTTCATGAGGCAAAGTTGGGAAGTGTAGACGGTTAATGGAGGAGAGACTGTGTGATGGACTAGGCTACGTTTACATCCCTCTCCAATTTCTCGTGATCTTATGCCGGTTAGTTGCCAAACCAAGCTGTGATGAACCTGGATAGGGTGCTTTCCATGTTGCATCTGTAAAGTTTGGTGAGGGTATAACTACTTAGAACGGATATAGGGGTGCGGGCTCAAAGATGGTCATGAAAGAAACTTCATCTAGGGATAGGATGATTCATTTGATTTGCCAGGTAAGCAAATGTAGCTCAGCAGAGGCAGGTTATTGTGTGCATGCTGCCGAGCTCATGTCTATGTCCTTACCAAAGTTGCGCTATTGCAAATGGGATTATATTTTCCCTTTCTCCAGCCCTTGGGTAATGACAACAATGATCGATGGGGTTCTCAGCACAACTCGTAGTGGGAGAAGTCAGTGAAGTGCTCAGGCATTGCCTTCAATTGTTTGTTTAGAAGATGACCACACAAACAATATAGTAAGGATGCTTCATATAATCTCGCTTGCAATCCATAGATAGTAATACAGGTTGATGTCCTTTTCCCACTCATCTCCATTTGCATTAATAGATTTCTTGCAGGAATTGTCTATACTTTTGCATGGGAAAGAATTCCTCTGAGTCTTGTTTCCCACCCCTAACAATTGTTAATTACTTTGCATGTACTAATATATCGATTTTTATTAAACAAAGAAAAAAACAATTCTGGTGTAACTTGGCAGCTTAAGCAGCATTTGTGGAGGCAAAGCAAGTAAGTTGATGTGGGTTGAGACCTGGGAACAGGATCGATAGAGAAGAGGAAACATTGCCAGCAAGTTGCAGTACACACAAGGGTTGGGAACAGGAAAAAAAGTCAGGAACTAGACAAAGAGGAGATGAAGGGCAGATGGAACCAGCTGGGGGAGGGGATGACAAGGATGATCAAAGAGAGATGATGATTAGATGGACAGGTGAATGTGTGGGAGGGAAACACTGGGGTGCAGATTATCTGAAATTGGAAAGTTCAAAGAAAATTTATTCACGAAGTACCTGTAGACATGTTACCATATAATACCTTAAGGTTAATTTCCTTGCGGACATTTACAGGAAAAACAAAATAGAATAGAATTTTATAGAAAATTATTCATAAACACTGACAAAACAAGCAATGCACAAAAGAAGAGAAATTGTGCAAATAAAAATAATACAACATGAGTTCTTGAAAGGACTCTCAATGTTCACACTATTGGGTTGTATGAAACTGAAGGAGAATATGAAATATTGCTCTTTCAAATTGTACTTGGCTTCTCCTTAGCAAAGGAGAAGGCCGAGGGCAAACAGATCGGTGTGCAAATGGGAGGAAGCTTGAGATACCTGCTGCAGACAGAGCACAGATGCTCCACAAAGCAGTCACCTGGTTTGCAGTTGCTTTCACCAATTTAGAGAAAACCTCATTGTGAACACCAAACATTGAGATCAGGTTGGAAGAAGTGCATGTAATCCTCTGTGGTGAGTCTGTGGTGGCCAGTGCTATCATGTTTGCTGTTGTGTGCTGGGGCAGCAGGCTGAGGGTAGTCATAGTCATACTTTATTGATCCCGGGGGAAATTAGTTTTTGTTACAGTTGCACCATAAATAATAAATAGTAATAGTAATATTACTATTAGTAAATAGTAATAGTCATAGAAATAATAAATAGTAGTAGAAAATAGTAATAAATAGTTAAATAGTAATATGTAAATTATGCCAGTAAATAATGAAATAAGTCCAGGACCAGCCTATCGGCTCAGGGTGCCTGACCCTCCAAGGGAGGAGTTGTAAAGTTTGATGGCCACAGGCAGGAATGAATTCCTATGACGCTCTGTGTTGCATCTCGGTGGAATGAGTCTCTGGCTGAATGTACTCCTGTGCCCAACCAGTACATTATGTAGTGGATGGGAGACATTGACCAAGATGGCATGCAACTTAGACAGCATCCTCTTTTCAGACACCACCGTGAGAGAGTCCAGTTCCATCCCCACAACATCACTGGCCTTACGAATGAGTTTGCTGATTCTGTTGGTGTCTGCTACCCTCAGCCTGCTGCCCCAGCACACAACAGCAAACATGATAGCACTGGCCACCACAGGCTCGTAGAACATCCTCAGCATTGTCCGGCAGATGTTCAAGGACCTCAGTCTCCTCAGGAAATAGAGACGGCTCTGACCCTTCTTGTAGACAGCCTCAGTGTTCTTAGACCAGTCCAGTTTATTTTCAATTCGTATCCCCAGGTATTTGTAATCCTCCACCATGTCCACACTGACCCCCTGGATGGAAACAAGGGGTCCCCAACAGAATCAACAAACTCATTCGTAAGGCCAGTGATGTTGTGGGGATGGAACTGGACTCTCTCACGGTGGTGTCTGAAAAGAGGATGCTGTCTAAGTTGCATGCCATCTTGGTCAATGTCTCCCATCCACTACATAATGTACTGGTTGGGCACAGGAGTACATTCAGCCAGAGACTCATTCCACCGAGATGCAACACAGAGCGTCATAGGAAGTCATTCCTGCCTGTGGCCATCAAACTTTACAACTCCTCCCTTGGAGGGTCAGGCACCCTGAGCCAATAGGCTGGTCCTGGACTTATTTCCTGGCATAATTTACATATTACTATTTAACTATTTATGGTTTCATTACTATTTATTATTTATGGTGCAACTGTAACAAAAACCAATTTCCCTCGGGATCAATAAAGTATGACTGTGACTATGACTACGTCTTTCAAAAGGGGCTGTTTACAATGCTGCTGAGATTACCTATCTTGCCTGTGTTTTCCACAGGATGCCTGGTATCTATCCTGTGCCATGGATGGTTAGGTTATAAGCATGTTGAGGGAAGGACCAACGCCTTTTTGTAGGTCAATGTCTGTCTTGCTCTCCCACTCCTCCTGGAAGCTGGTTTTGGATGCTGTCTTGATGGTTAAAAGACCTGCAGTATGGTTCTGTTGCATGGGTAGTCAGTGTTTATCAATTGGATTGGCAAACATACCTTTTCGTGATGGTGGGCTTGAATAAAGGTGGTAGGGGCAGTATTCTTACAAGTGCAGAATGAAAATGTGTTCCTGTCTGGCCAGACTTAGCAGTTGCACTCACAGAAGGCAAACACACTGATTGCTCCTGGGATCAAACCAAGGCATTCTACAATCTAGAACTTGTGTTGAGAAAGTTATTCTCATGAATCATTGGTGTTTGGAACTCTGTTCCTCAAATGGCAGTATAAACACAGTCTTTGAATATTGTTAATACATGGTTAGATGGATCATTGAAAAGTAAAGGAGGGTGAAAGGGTATTGTGAATAGAGGAAGAGGTTACAATCAAATCCGCCATGATCTCATTAGGTATGGTGCAGGTTTGAGAGGCAGAGTGGCCTACTACTGATTTAGATGTTTATAAGATTTTCTTCATAACCTTGCACTTCCTTGAAACATTTGAGGTTGTCTCATTACAGACCCTGCCTCTATCTCTAATATTCAGAATCAAGGCATTTATTAATTGGTCTTGAAAGCTCTAAATACTTCCACAGTCTTTTGGGGTAAGTGCTATTAAATTATGCTCCCTTGTGTTGGATTGGTCTATTAGAGAATATAGTCTCAGTCTATCTTGGCAATAGCAGCAGGTGCAGAAAGAAGGCCAGGAAGATCAATGGGGACACCAGTCACCTCAACCGTAAACTGTTTCAGCTGCTTCCATCTGGCAAATGCTACTGTAGCATTAAGCCAGGACCAACAGGCTATGGGACAATTTCTTTCTACAAACTGTTAGTCTTCTGAATTGCAACGGAGACGTAATACCAAGATTTTTACTCCCTCACGTTGTAGGATGGATGTAAGATTTAAATAAATTCTGAACAAAGTAAACATCAAATTTGAAGTGCACATGAATCTTTCATCCACTCTTTCAATGATTGGAAAGGCTCTATGTAAATTTCCCTGGATTCTTCTCACGGTGGTGAATGTGCTTTATGCCACTTGTTTTGATTAGGTGCTCTGAAGGATGAGAAATGGTGGTCAGTCTCTGGTAATCTTACCTGCCATTCACAATACACAAAATCTGTTGTAATCTGAAGAAAGATTTTATGACATTTTCTTCTCCTGACTGCAGGATTGCTGGAAGCCACCATGAAAGATGGACTGCTTGGTGGGGGTGGGGGGAGAGGGAGGGAAGCGATTTTAAAAACGGGAGTGGAATTGCTTTAAATGATAAATTCAGCAGCTTCAGTACCAAGCATGGGCATTTGATTTATTCATAACACTCTAATCTGGATATCATTTAGAATTTTGGGTTATTAACATTGAGGCCAAGGATTAGCAGAATTGTATTATTAGTTTGCATTGTAAATCCCAAAAGTTTGCTTCATTGTGGTGTGGTAAACAAGTGAGAATTTATGCTATAAGACTCAGTTCTGCTGGTGATTTTTGTCTTGTGATCTTTTACCCCCAGCTTCCTTTTTAAAACCATGGCCAATATTTCTTATAACTCAGTAAAATCTTATGTTCAAGGTAAAGGAGTTGGGGTACTGTGAATACAATTGATATCTGTACAGTACTGTATTTTCCTCAGGATTTGCTTTCAGTGTTGAATCCTTAATTCATAGAACCATATCCAGGAGGATTTTCTGCAGAATTCCACGACAGAAGCAGGCCATTCAACCCAACAATTCTATGTGTATTCATGGACCACTTGGCTTTTTTCCTAATCCCCACATAACTTGAAGTACTTAAATAGCTTCTCCTTCAATATGTCTTTGCATTGTGCTTTATTAAACCCCTGTGGTAGTAAATTTCACACTTCAACTACATGGATTCATTCACCTGGTATAATACCTCATATATGTAAACTGCCCAGTGGTGTATTTTTGGACTGGATTAGTAATTGAAGAGCTTTCTCCTTTGTTCGGGTTTCATGAATAAAATTGTTTGTCCAAAGCACTGTGGTCTTCCTTGCTAAGGCCAAGTCTGCTTCTGGGATTAGATATTTTCTGTTCATGAGATCTTCCCTGATACATGGTTCCCACCTAAAATCTCAATGGTTCCTTTCCCTCTCACTGCTGAGTTCCTCCAGCAGGTTGTTTCTTGCTTCAGATTCTAGCTCCTGATGTTTCTTGTGTCTCTGTGCTGTTTCTCTATGACTCTGTGATTCCCTACCCCAAAATATTTTGGGGAATGTACACAACTTGCAGTAAGCACCTTGAAGTGTTGGTGGAACTTCTCCAGTGACATCCTTGGAGAAGTTCCTCTGGGAGATGAACAACTGTCCTCTATTAGGCCATTATGTTTGTATGCCTGACACAACGTCCTGAGACAAGGTCTCTGTTTCAGAAATCTGGTTTGGCAAGTGATGAGAGAGGGAACAGAAACACAGAGCGAATGCTTCAAGGACATTCTCAAAGTGTCCTTGAACTTCCAGGGAAGGTCAAGCTAAAAGAGAAGTTGTGCACTTAGATTTAGAGCATGCCCAAAGGCAAGCAGATACCAGTTGTGCAAAATGAAAGGTATACAGCGGTTCAAATCACCTGTGATGGAGGCTGTTGACTTCACTGCAGACTCAACAGCCACCCCAGTTCTGATGGAAATCAAGTATCTACCCCTTCATTCTCTCTCTTTTCCCACCGCGCACACGCTGGGCAGAAGATACAAAAGCTTGAGACAAGTATTGGCAGGCTCAAGAATGGATCCTGTTGTGTTGTTTTCAGACTTGTGAATGGACCTCTTGTATGGTAAAGAGGAACTCCTGATCTCTTGTCTACTTTATCATGGTCCTTTAGACCTTATTTGACTAAGTTCACTAAGCTTTTTGTATAAAATGCAAAAATATTTTGCAACCTGTTATGGTTTTCCTTCTGTACTACCTGGATGTGCTTATGTGCAGAATGATTGGTACGGACAGCATTGGTACGGATTGCTTTTCGCTGTATCTCATTACCTGAGACAATATTAAACCTATTACCAATTATCTCGAACTTGGAAGGACCAGCAAAGAAACATGACCAATCTTAGTCAATGTAATTCATCTTGCATACTAAGGATCATCCCAAGCCTTTAATTTGTTTTGTTCCATTTGGATGGTAACTAGGGCACTGTGCTATCTATAAAACTACTGTAGACTTTCAAATTCAGCAAAACAAATAGCACAAACAAGTGCAGAAGTTTAAGTTTAATTGGTTTTGGACAGACATGTTTTGATGCCTGTGTTTTAACCTTGATCCAATACAGGCAGCCCCTAGGTTACTCTAGGCTTGCATTCCTGCGAGCAGTTCTTAAGTTGAAGAACAAAAGCTGTGTGGAGGAGGATCACAGAAACATTTGTGATGGGGAGAGCAAACAGGAGAAGGAAGTGTGGCTCCCAGCTGGTCTCACTGACTCCCGGATCTGCTCGGCTCAATGCAGCCCTTGATTGTTGTAGCTTGGGGTGTTGTGGAGGGGGGTGGGGGAAGTAGAGTGGGAGAAAATTCACACACAAATGCCTCTTTTCCACCTGACAGAAGAAGACTGCAGCCCTGTAGCCAGTAGCCATCAGCAAATTCAACCCAATTCATCCTAGTGGTGTTGCAAATGCATATTCATATGTACAGTTGTCCAGAAGTCAGATATTCATGACCTGGGAAGGGCCTGAATGCTTATGCTTAACAAAGGTTTACCATGTCTCTGCTCCCCTACTCACTGTGTGAAGCCGCATTTCTCAGTTCGATGAGTGAGTGATTTTTATGCACTGGCTGAATGCCTAGTTGGTGTGGTCTTTCATTGATTCTATTATGGTTATTGAATTTATTGAGTGTGCTTGTAAGAACATGAATCTCAGGGTGACAAACAGTGCCTATAAAGAGTATTCACTCCCCCCCCCACCCCCGAAGCTTTCATGTTTTGTTTTGCATTGAATCATAGTGAATTTCATATGGCCTTTGTGACACTGATCAACAGAAAAAGACTTTTTCATGTCAAAGTAAAAACAGATCTCTACAAAGTGATCTAAGTTAATTAAAAATATGAAACACAAAATAATTGATTGCATAAGTATTCATCCCCTTCAAGTCAGTATGAAGTAGATGCAGCTTTGGCAGAATTACAGCTCGAGTCTGTGTGGATAGGTCTCTATATCAGCTTTGCACATCTGAACACTGCAATTTTTCTCCTTTACAAAACTACTCAAGCTATATCAGATTGCATGGACCTTGTGAGAGAACAGCCCTTTTCAAGTCCAGCCACAAATTCTCAATTGGATTGAGGCCTGGACTCTGACTTGGCCACTCCAGGACATTAACTTTGCAGTTTTTAAGCCATTCCTGTGTAGATTTGGCTTTATGCTTGGGGTCATTGTCCTGCTGGAAAACAAATCTTCTCCCAAGTAGCAGTTCTCTTGTAGACTGCATCAGGTATTCCTCCAGGATTTCCCTGTATTTTGCTGCATTCATTTTGCCCTCTACCTTCACAAGCCTTTCAGGGCCTGCTACAGTGAAGCATCTTCACAGCACGATGCAGCCACCGCCATGCTTCACGGTAGGGATGATGTGTTTTTGATGATGTGCAGTATTTGGCTTACACCAAAAATAGCATTTAGTCTGATGGGGGGAAAAAAAAGCCCAATTTTGGTTTCATCAGACCATAGAACCTTCTTCCAGCTGACTTCAGAGTCTCCCACATGCCTTCTGGCAAATTCTAGCTGAGATTTCATGTGAGTTGTTTTCAACAATGGCTTTCTCTTTGCCACTCTCCCATAGAGCTACACCTGGTGAAGTACCCAGTCAACAGTTGTTGTAGGTGCAGACTTTCTCATCTCGGCCACTGAAGCTTGTAACTCCTCCAGAGCTGTCACAGGTCTCTTGGTGGCCTCCCTCATTAGTCCCCTTATGCAGTCACTCAGTTTTTGAGGATGGTTTGTTCTAGGCAATTTACAGCTGTGCCATATTTTTTCCATTTCTTGATGATTGACTTAACTGTACTATAAGGGATATTCAGTGACTTGGAAATTTTCTTGTATCCATTTCCTGACTTGTGCTTTTCAATAACCTTTTTGAGGAGTTGCTTGGAGTGTTTTTTTTGGTTTTCATGGTGTAGTTTTTGCCGGGATACTGACTCGCCAGCAGCTGGATCTTCTCCCTCCTCCCCCTTCAAGGTGCATTGCCGCCACCAACTGGACTGGAGTGTGGTGTAGTGAGTTGGGAAATAAAACCCCTACTAGTTCTCTATCAACTGAATACTAAATTACCCCAAAAAGCCCTACAGATTTTAAATAATGAAAGGCAATATTGTAAATTAAATTAAAGTAACTTCCATAACTTAGTTTTTAAATGAAAACTGTCAACCCCCAAAACTGGTAGTGTAGCTTGTATTTGCTTTCGTTCAACCTTGTATGTTTCACAATGTAAAATAATGTGTTCAACTGTTTCATAATGTTGACAACAGTTACATACCCCAGAGTGATGTTTTCCAACAAGATATAGGAATAATTAAGCATAGTATGTCCAACTCAGTTCAAGTCAATATGATCCCTTCTCCCATCAATCCAACAGTTTTGTATTTTGTCAAGGGGTTTCCCCTCATGCCCATTATTCCACAAGTCTTGCCATAATCCCCGAATTCTTAGACTCACCAACCCCTTAGCTTCTGATTTGTTAAGTGGAAGGTCTATATCCATAGTTGGACTTTAACAGCCTTTTTGACCAAAAATCTACCACTCATTCCCCTCAACACCTCTGTGTGCAGGGACCCATAAGAAGACATGTAGACCAATACTTTGAATATGAAATAAAGTTTGAAGAGCTTCCAGCAGTAAATCAGACCTATTGCTAGAACGACCTGTTTTAAGACTAGTCAAAACTGAGAAAGAATCTCAACAAATTATAACTTTGCAGGGACAAAGTTCCTCCACCCACTGTGAGCCCAAAACGATGGCAACCAGTTCTGCAGTATACACTGATAAATAGTAAGACATTTCTTTATTGTTACCTGTAATTCAGACACAAAAACATCCACATTGACATTCCTCATTAAATTATCTGTAGATTCATCAGTAAAAATTGTTAACATATCGCAATAATTTTCCTTAACATACTGATAACCAACAGACTCAGGCATTTTGGAGCAGTTGGACCTTCCAGATACAGGTGTGTTTTTACTACAATCATTTGAAACCTCTAGACTGCACCCAGGTGATCTCCATTTAATTAATGTGACTTCTGAAACCAGTTGGCTGCATCAGTGATGATTTGGTGTGTCATATTAAAGGGGATGAGAAAACATTCAATTACTTAATGTTTTTATATTTGTAATTAATTTAGATCACTTTGTAGAGATCTGTTTTCAGTTTAACACGAAAGAATCTTTTTCTGTTGATCGGTGTCAAAAAAAGTCAAATTAAATCTACCGTGACTCAATGTTGTAAAACAATAAAACATGAAAACTTCCAAGAGGGGGTTGAATATCTTTATAGGCACTGTATATACTTTGATAATGAATTTACTTTAAATTTACTTTGAATTCCATCATCTGGGTGTGAATAATTTCCTTTTGTATATGAGTGTGAGGGTGTATAAGCTTCTCCTATTCCTTGCATCTTTTGACTTTTGAAAGAGTAGCATCACGAGATAACAGTCAGTCTTTCTGCTTTGCTGGGTATAGTGATGCACTTGTTTCTCCTTCCACTTTGTTCATAGATTTGCTTTGCCACTTAGTGTCCCAGCAAGATGACGACTCAGATGAGTTCTGAGCTGCAGGTGACTCTCAATCTCAGATAGCTGCTTCAGTTTACTTAGACTGAATTTGAGAATCTGTCACAATAACCTCAGTGTGGTAATGCTTTGCAAGGTGGCAACTATTTCAGGAACATTTCAGTTTCTGCTGATGATTATGTGCTCAAAGGATGAAGCACGAAGTCTTTAGGAAAAGGAATTTTTCATCCTCATTGTAATTATTTTGGAAACAATTTTTATAACTAATATTTTGCTTTAGGTAACTGACCTCTCATTTGCAAAATATCATGTAGATGACTATCTGACATGTAACATACCTCATTTTTATATTCTTTCAATTTGTGCAAAGTTTTGGCTGAACAATTTCATTACGTGTATCGTGCTGTGTCTGCTAATTATTTGCCAGACCTGTCTTTATTCACAAGTAGTGTGAATTGATGTTATATGAATGCATGGAAAATTCATTTTGAAATAGACTCTCAGTGGCCACTTAATTAGGTACACAACTGTACATCTGGTTAATGCAAATATCTAATCAGCCAATCATGTGACAGCAACTCATTGCATGTAATCATACAGCCAGGGTGAAGAAGTTCATTTGTTCAGACCGAACATCAGAATGTGGAAGAAATGTAATCTAAGTGACTTTGATCGTGGAAGGATTATTGGTGCCAGTTGGGGCAGTTTGAGCAGCTCAGAAACTACTGATCTCCTGGGATTTTCATGCATAATAGTGTCTAGAGTTTATAGAATAGCGCAAAAAAAACCAAAGCAAAAACAACCAGCGAGTGCCAGTTCTGTGGACAGAAATACCTTGTTAATGAGAGGGGTCAGAGGAGAAAGGCCAGACTGGTTCAAGCTGACAGGAAGGTAACAGTGACTCAAATAACCACTACAACAGTGGTGTGCAAAAGAGCATCTCTGAACGCACAACATGTCGAACCTTGAAGTAGATGGTTTACAGAAGTAGAAGATTATGAACATACATTCATTGACTACTTTATTAGGTACAGGAGGTTCCTCGTAAAGTGACCACTGAATGTATGGACAGGTCATCCTTGAGTTACAAGCACTGACCTTATGGGCACCCCTGCATACGAATAATAATAATAAATTCAAATGTCTTGCATATATATGTGTTTGTTCCGACAAACAGCAGAACTAGCTTTTTTTTTTGCTTTCCACTTTTATTAATTGTTTTTTCTTATCATTCTAATGTGCTTTGGATGCCACTGTGGAGGTGTGGTTACCATACTGCATGATATTATTTTTGTGCACTGCCCAACGTACAGACAATATCAATCTGTAAAAACCTAATCTGTTAATGGGTGAAAGCGTGTATGTTGTATCGTGAAACAACATCATTGACATCTGACTATAATGCTCATACATCGGTTGCAGTTAATTGGGACACATTGGGATCAGAACATTTTGTCCCAATTTAATGGCTGCTCCATTTAGCCGAAGTTTCATGGAAATAGTTTTTAAAAAAAAGTATTAAAAAAAAGGCAAACAATCATTTACACCAGAAAATCTGCAGATGCTGGAAATCCAAAGCAACACACAAAATGCTGGAGGAACTCAACAGGTCAGGCAGCATCTACGGAAAAAAGTACAGTCGACGATTCGGGAGTTCATCTGCTGTGCTTTGACTGACTGTAAATAAACAAAATCAGTGTAGACACCTATTGCAGATAATAGATTGCCTTTATACAATGCTTATAACGATTGCACCCTCCAAATCTTCATAACTCCTGACTTGTTGAAGTAGTGATGAATGTGGTGAGCAAAACAGACACGAATTGTCCTGCGGCTTATTTCTCACCAAATATCAGTGACAAAAATCACTGCTTTTTGAACAGAAACACACACAACTGATGCTATTTAAAAACTGATTGCTCTAAGTGCAGAGTAGTGTCTAATGGCTATGCAGGTGTACCTGACAAAGGCTAGTTAGAAAATGTCCAGCAACAGTCTCCTGCCCCAATTAAGTGTCACAGTGTCCCAAATAAACAAAAGGAATCCTGGCAATTTGCTCGATTTTTAGCTTTTGTTCTTTAAGAGTTGTCCTAAATACATGGCAACCCCAATCAACTGATGACTCAGTTAAGTAGAATCCACTGTATTTGCTTTGTGTTTAATAATCTTTATTTACTGTGTTACACAGTGCTTTTCCCACACATCCTTTTATAACTTGTTTGTATGTATGTGTTTTTCTTGTACTTTGCAAGCTCAGTTTTGGGTTTCTATTTAATTTGTGCACTTTGTTCATTTTGTGAATGATAGATGTCTACTCTTTGTTCCTTTCCTGCTTGTTTAGTATGATTAACTCACTTTTAAGTGCACTTCTATCTTTTCACTCCACTTTCACTAACACTTGCAGAGCTGCCTTGTTGAAGTTGTCACTCTGAACTATTTTTCATTGCTAATTGATTCTCTAGCCAGATTTTTAGAGTCTGCAAAAGGTGTAAGGATCATATGGCTCATTGGTAGCTTCAAAATTGGATGACTGTTGCAGAGAATTTGTATCTCTATTAGCCAAATATGAATCCAGATAAATATTCAAACAACAGGAATTCTGCAGATGCTGGAAATTCAAGCAACACACTTCAAAGTTGCTGGTGAACGCTGCAGACTAGGCAGCATCTCTAGGAAGAGGTACAGTTGACGTTTCAGGCCGAGACCCTTCGTCAGGACTGCATTGGCGCTGCTTCCTGTACACATGCTGAGCTCGTTGACTTTATTAACTTTGCCTCCAACTTTCACCCTGCCCTCAAGTTTACCTGGTCCATTTCTGGCACCTCCCTCCCCTTCCTAGATCTTTCTGTCTCTGGAGACAGCTTATCTACTGATCTCTACTATAAGCCTACTGACTCTCAGAGTTATCTGGACTATTCCTCTTCTCACCCTGTTTCTTGCAAAAATGCCATCCCCTTCTCGCAATTCCTCTGTCTCCGCCGCATCTGCTCTCAGGATGAGGCTTTTCATTCCAGGACGAGGGAGATGTCCTCCTTTTTTAAAGAAAGGGGCTTCCCTTCCTCCACTATCAACTCTGCTCTCAAATGCATCTCCCCCATTTCACGTACATCTGCTCTCACTCCATCCTCCCGCCACCCCACTAGGAATAGGGTTCCCCTGGTCCTCACCTACCACCCCACCAGCCTCCAGGTCCAACGTATTATTCTCCGTAACTTCCGCCACCTCCAATGGGATCCCACCACTAAGCACATCTTTCCCTCCTTCCTCCCCCCCGCCTGCTTTCCGCAGGGATCGCTCCCTACGCGACTCCCTTGTCCATTCGTCCCCCCCATCCCTCCCCGCTGATCTCCCTCCTGGCACTTATCCTTGTAAGCGGAACAAGTGCTACACATGCCCTTACACTTCCTCCCTTATCACCATTCAGGGCCCCAGACAGTCCTTCCAGGTGAGGCGACACTTCACCTGTGAGTCAGCTGGGGTGATATACTGCATCCGGTGCTCCCGATATGGCCTTCTAAATATAGGCGAGACCCAATGCAGACTGGGAGACCGCTTTGCTGAACACCTACGCTCTGTCCACCAGAGAAAGCAGGATCTCCCAGTGGCCACACATTTTAATTCCACATCCCATTCCCATTCTGACATGTCTATCCATGGCCTCCTCTACTGTAAAGATGAAGCCACACTCAGGTTGGAGGAACAACACCTTATATTCCGTCTGGGTAGCCTCCAACCTGATGGCATGAACATCGACTTCTCTAACTTCCGCTAAGGCCCCACCTCCCCCTTGTACCCCATCTGTTATTTATTTTTATACACACATTCTTTCTCTCACTCTCCTTTTTCTCCCTCTGTCCCTCTGACTATACCCCTTGCCCATCCTCTGGGTTCCCCCCCCCACCTTTGTCTTTCTCCCTGGGCCTCTTGTCCCATGATCCTCTCATATCCCCTTTGCCAATCACCTGTCCAGCTCTTGGCTCTATCCCTCCCCCTCCTGTCTTCTCCTATCATTTTGGATCTCCCCCTCCCCCTCCCACTTTCAAATCTCTTACTCACTCTTCCTTCAGTTAGTCCTGACGAAGGGTCTCGGCCTGAAATGTCGACTGTACCTCTTCCTAGAGATGCTGCCTGGCCTGCTGCGTTCACCAGCAACTTTGATGTGTGTTGCCAGATAAATGTTGATCTGTTTAACAACGTTTTAACAAAACCAGTTTCACTTCACTTGCTTCAGATGCTACATTAACTTGATTTTTCTTTTGATGGTCTTCCAGTTTTAAGGCCCTGGTGAAAGCAATGCAACAGCGGCTATGCATTTTCCTGTGTGCATTGAGTATCAGACCGAATTGAGGAAATATAAGAAGACTTGCATAACAAACATGGGAAAATCTGCAGATGCTGGAAATCTGAGCAACAGACAAAAGATGCTGGAGGAACTCCGCAGGCCAGGCAGCATCTATGAAAAGAGTACAGTCACTGTTTCGGGCCAAGACCCTTCATCAGGTCTTCAATGTCTTCAAGCTCTTGTTGCTTTGAAGGAGGCAAAAAAGATAGGTTTATGGATGCTTCCTCTGGAGCAGGGTTTCCCAACTTACTTTATACTGTGGGCCAATACCATTAAGCAAGGGGCCGTGTCTAGAGACGGGAAAGGTGATTATTTTGGTAGGTAATGTAGACTGTCTGTAGTCATATCTGCTTTAGCCTTGAATTGAAGATCTTGAGTTGTGAGACATTGAGGAATATTGTTCATAAATTGTCTGCAGTATTTTTTGAATTTATAGCATTGGTTGAAAGTGCTCACAAGCACAAGAGCATAAGACCACGTCAAGCCTTTGAATTTTCTAAAAGCCAAACAAAAACCTGTGGATCTTAGAAATCAAAGTTGAGTTTATTGTCAAATGCACAAGCATGTGTACGCATAGGTGCATTTGAAACTTTTGCAGCAGCATCAAGGCACAGAGTCAGAAACGCAGCATTGTCAAGAAAAACATAAATTATAGAATATCTGAAGCAAAAGCAGAAAATGCTGGAAATAATCATCAGACCAGGCAATTTCGGGTCAGTGAAATGTCATACACTTAACACTTTCTCTTTCCATGAATACTGCCTGACCTTCCAGGTATTTCCAAATCTTCTAAAACATGGAGAGTCCAAATCTAGTTGGTATATTCATGACTCAGAATTTAATTCATGGAAGGGAGGTAACATTCTGGTAAATTTCCATTATACTTTGTCCCAGACATCCTTGCTATGCTGAAGTTTGTGATGCTGAATTAAGGAATGGTAGTGGATGTTTATGTGGTTTTCAAGGAGGCATTCATTATATTCCCTTGGAGCAGGGGTTCGCAGCCTGGGGTCCATGGACCTCTCGGTTAATGGGAGGGGTCCATGCATTAAAAAAAGATTGGGAACCTCTGCCTTGGAGATTGTGAATGACCAATTGTGAAACTGCTATCATGGAGTTCAATTTTTTTTCATCTGGTTTGGACACTAGCTGCCTGCAGGCAACAGAGTTGGGATAATGCACAACCTGTTTCTATAAGTGTTTATCAAGGGCTTGAGTGAAAAGGTAAAAATCTGTTTATGTGTGATTTAGGATACATTTATGTTCAATACTTAAGTTACCATGGGCTCCTTAATCAGAAATAATAAAGCATTATGAAATTATATTAATTGCACTGGAATTCAAAGGGTTGTGGTGCAGTTAAACAAAGCTTTCCATAAATCACACCTGGGATACTTAAGACAATCCTAAGCATCTTAGCATTGTGAGGAAGAACTAGACCATGGACCATAAGATGTAGGAGCCAAACTAGGCCATTTGCCCCCTCGAGCTGTCTTTGGAATGGGTGTTGTGCATATTTATGAGAATGGTAACTGGGTCTCCAGAAATTACATTCTGAGTACTGATTGCATAGGCTTGGTCTTGAAATTTAGAAGATGAAAAGTGGGGATTAGATCAAAGTTTCTATTTATTATGGGTGGAGGCAACACTGTGTTGCAGTTAGTAGAACTGCTGCCTCAGTGTAAGCAACCTGGTTCGATCCTGATTTCTGATACTGTCTGTGTGGAGGTTGCAAGTTCTTCGTGTGGGTTTCCTCTGGATGTATAGGGTTCTTCTAATATGAAGATATGCAGGTTAGTAAATTAATTGGCACCTGTGAATTACTCCTAGTGTGTAGGCGGGTGGTAGGATCTGTGGGAAGTATAAAAATGTGACTAGTGTAAGATTGGAGTGGATGCTCAGTGCAGATTTGATTCTTTAACAAATAGAGTAGTTGGAAGCCAGTTTCTAAGTCTGGTGGGAGCAAAGGCTGTTGAGAATGGTGAGGGTGGAGCATCGTGGGAGGGTTGTGGGACAGGCGGCAGAGGAGGGGAGCCGGGGCGGGTGTTGGGTGCAGACATGCCCAGCTCTGAGACACCAGGCAAGGTAATTTGATTTCAAACAATTGGTTAATTGGTTATTACAGAATGTTTCTCTGCTTCCTCTGCCTTCCCCTTTTTGCAACCATGATTCCCCTCTCCCTATCCCCTTCCCACTCTCAGTCCACAATACAGAGCCATATCAGAATCGGGTTTATCACCTACAAGTCATGAAATTACTTTTTTAGTGGCAGCAGTACAGTGTAATAAATAAAATTACTACAGTACTCTGCAAAAGTCTTAAGCAGCCTAGCCATATATGTGCCTAAGACTTTTGCACAGGACTGTACGCTAACACGATTATTCATTCTCCCCACTTCATCATTGACTTCCTCTAGATCCTACTATGTATGCACACAACAAGAATTTATATTGGCCAATTAATCTGTCAGCACATCTTTTGGAGGGTACCCATGTGGTGAGAGAGAATGTCTAAACTCCACACAGAGAGCACCCTGGATTAAGATTGAATCTTGGTCTTTGGCACTCCAGCCTAATGCAGCAACTCTGCCCGCTGTGCCTCTGTATCACTACTGGCTGGGAAAAAGTCTGGAACTCGCCTCTGAAAAATGTAGCAAGTGTTGGAATGTTTATAATTATACACGTGGGATGTTAATAACTAAGGTTGTAAGGCAAAGATCCATCTGTGCACTTGGGTCACAGATTATCCATGATTTCCCTGACTGGTGGAAACAATTTAGGACTAAATGTTGTTGTGTTCCTAAAATAGTTCTTTGCCTCTTTGCTTCACGTTTACCAATTTTACTGCATGCTCCTTGGGTAAGCAGCCAATCCATTTAATGGCTGATGAATATAAATGGATTTTTATTTTTTATTTTTGTCAGGACAGTAGTGAAGTCATGGAAAGGGACCAAAGCAAAGAGGAGGATGTGGCCCATTGGTGGGGAGAGTGGAGCTCCTGGTCCACCTGTAGTCGGAGCTGTGGGGGAGGAGTTATGTCCCAGGAGAGGCACTGTTTACAACAAAGGTAAGTGACGTTATTCTCCATTGGTTTTCAGTGAGGATGCACAGTTTCCCAATGAATTACTTCCTACTTCTAGGCAAAAAAAGGATTGCCTGCTCTTCTTGCCCATCTTGGCAGGTCCTTGAAGAGGCCATTTCCAGGAAGTTTGGTGATGCTCCTCCCTAGCTCCACCGCCCCTCTTCTCCCCCCAGTCATCAGGTCAAAAGGCATAAACCTAGATTTGGTGTGTTGGATGAATCTATTTATTGAGATACAGTGCAGAATAGGCCTTTCTGGCCCTATGATCTGCACCACCCACTGAACCCCGATTTAATCCTATCCTCACAATTTACAATGACCAGTTAACCTACCAACCGGCACATCTTTGGATTGTGGGAGAAAACCAGATCACCCAGAGGAAGCCCACATGGTCACGGGAAGAACATAAAACTCCTTACAGGCAGCGGTAGGATTATTTCGGATGGTAACGATAGTTTTACCCCTCTTTGGCACAAGGTGACCCTGGTATAACAAAAAATATTGTGTTCCTTGGGTTGATCGATTGGCAACACCATTTCCTCTTTGGGGTCACTGAGTGGAAAATTATAAATTAGTTCTTTATTGTCACCTGACTTGAGGTCTGGTGACAAACTTTGCTCTGCATGCCATCCGTGCAGATTTCATCACATCAAAACATCAAGTAGTGCAAGGGGAAGCAGTAACAGAATGCAGAATAAAGTGTTATAAGATGCATGACCATGACGGGGTAAACTGTGACATCAAGAATCCATCTTATCATACAAGGTGCTCAGGAGGCACTTCACTGTCATGCTGATTTATTCGATTGTGTAGTTGTGGTTCTGTGGACCATCTCTGCTCAAAGCTTTATATTTAACATTGTAGCTGTAAATCAATCTTCATGATTTATGACAAATAGCATGAAAAGCTGTTCCCAGTAGCTGCAGTTGTTGCAAAGATGGCTCATGCAACAATGTTGTGTTGTGAAGACCACGGCATAAGTCAGTGTTTTGACTGCCTCGTTGATATTCTCTTCCTTCTTCCCCAATCTGGCAGGAAGATTTGGGGATGAAGTTACTTTATTCTGTCCCCTTACCATTGATGTATCAGTGCAGTTTAGCACACTGACACTTGTTGAATTTATCTGAAGCCTCTTTCCCACTTGGTGATTAACAGGTGCAAAAGAAAGACAAGAAGATATTTATACAATTATCCATGATTTAACTGTGGACTCTTTGGCTAAATAGAGTGTCTCCCATTTGAGGTCCTGTAGGATTTGTAACCTTTTCCAGTGGCTCTACAATTAAAATAGTTTGACTGTAATAGCAACACAAGTGAAAACAACTTAAAAAAAAAACAAAAAAACTAGAACTTGAAACGGTAGTGATGTGTGTGTGTGTATATGTGTGTGTGTGTGTGTATATGTGTGTGTGTGTGTGTATATGTGTGTGTGTGTGTGTGTATGTGTGTGTGTGTGTATATGTGTGTGTGTGTATATGTGTGTGTGTGTATATGTGTGTGTGTGTGTGTATATATGTGTGTGTATATATATATGTGTGTGTGTGTGTGTAATGTGTGTGTGTATGTGTGTGTGTATGTGTGTGTGTGTGTGTGTATATGTGTGTATGTGTGTGTGTGTGTGTATATATATGTGTGTGTGTGTGTGTATATATGTGTGTGTGTGTGTGTGTATATGTGTGTGTGTGTGTGTGTGTGTATATGTGTGTGTGTATGTGTGTGTGTGTGTATATGTGTGTGTGTGTGTGTGTGTATATATGTGTGTGTGTGTGTGTATATATGTGTGTGTATATATACTTTTTTTAAATTGCAAATTTTTGTGCTCCTGACTTGAGTAAGTTAATTGCAGAAATGGGACAATTTAACTCATTGTCTTGCCAGAATGCCGGAAACTCTGACTCTGTGCTGGGGCATCATTAGTTGTTCTTCACTAGGCGGCCTTTGAGGCACGTACAAGCAATCGGAGCAGCCATGACAAGCTAGAGATGTCATGTTTTGTTTCCTAGTCACTGAGAGTGACCCTGTGTCTTTGTGTCTCCATTCACTTCGTAACTGGACTGATCAAGGTACAAGTTGGCCACTGGTCAGTTACCACTGTGGCTTTGAAATTCAATTACATAGCAATGCATTTTAATCAGAAATCTGAATTGCTGTGTAAAAACAATATGTAGGTTGAAAAGAGAGCAGCATGCACATTTTGAAAGACTTGATTGCAATTTTGAGCCTCATTCTGGGTTGATGTCAGTTGTGCGATGCATGTTTATCATTTTTACTTTCAGTTTGGTTTGCATGGGTGAAGTTAATGTACAGTGACACCCAAGCACACATTCTGAACAGAACTGGGAAGTTCTTTACCTACATAAAGGAACATCCACTACTTGCAGGTTTGTTGAAGTTGGCTAGGGTCAGCCATACTGAACTTTGGAAGCTGCATTGATTGTGGACGTTACTGCTTATCACTAACACAAAATAATCTGCAGATGCTGGGGTCAAAGCAACACTCCTGACGAAGGGTTCCGGCCCGAAACATCGACTGATCTTTTCCACTGATGCTGCCCGACCTGCTGAGGACTGCTTATCACTTGCGTGAAGGCTAATGGTGTTGGTGCAAATCCTTGAGCAGGAGGGATAAGACTGAGGGCATGGTCTCCTGAGGAAGGAAGGAAGGAAAAACGACTCTTATTTGCACTGGCTATTACTTGAGATTCTTCTTGGATCATCATTCCTTTTTTTTTCTCTGTTCCAAGGCAATGGTGACAGCTATCTATTGTTATCTGTGGCTGGAGCTTGTGCATGCTTTGCATTCACCTGGTGATATGTCACATGTTATACCTGACAGGAAATTGGCTCATGTATCACACTTGCTGTTTCTCTGACAAGAGAGCAGTCCATCTCTGTAGGACGGTTGGTGATAAAGAGTGGAGTTCTGTACTAGGCAAAAAGGCATCAGCCTTTGAACAGCAGATCCTGTGTGACTACACACAGTGCTGCGCAGCTGAGAAGCTTGCAGTGCTGGTCTCCCCTGAGGTAGTCAGTTGTTCCCGAGACAGCAAGCCTCGGGCTAGAATGTTTTGGTGACTGGGTATAACCTGACCTGGCAAGCTCGAAGAAGAAAGACCACACACAGCCACAGAGAAATGAAAATTAGTGTAGATAAAAATAATAGCAATAGCTCATTGCAAAGATAAGCACTACTTAAAACTGGTGATCAAGAAACTAGAAAGTATCGCACACTTTGTTAGTACCCACAGCAACCATCACAAAAGATTGCTCAACCGTTCTTGCTGCTTTAGTCCTGGCAACATCCTCTTCAGTATTCCTTGTGCTATTGCGATCTTTCTGTAGTGTGACCAGGAGTTTATTCTGTATGTTTTTTTTGTGCTATCCCAATCCTTCTGTAGTGTGACTCTAGCTCTATCCTATACTCTGAATGTGGTTTAAGTAATTTCTTAGACAGTTATTGGATGGGGCAAGTGTTGTATATCTTCTCAACCATTGCATCCATCTGCCTTGCTACCTGAGCTCTGTGGTCATGGGCTCATTGGTTCTTCATGTCTCAGCATTCTGTACAGGTTCTTCCTGTTTACTGTCTTCAAATGGACTCCCTTACACTCAGTTCAATTCCATTTACACTTTTCTGTCCATTTGGTGAAATAAAGTTTGTAGTATTATATGATTTAATCAGCACTGTTTGCAATGTTCTGAGAAGGTGAATTTGTCATCTTTTTTTTCTTGTGCCTTGATAAAAGGAAGTAGAGCTATAGTTGGATGTGCTCAGGATCTTCTGGGATTCCAAGGATGATATAGACGACAGTTTTGGTGATGTAGTCACACCTTGGGTGTGAGTTACTGATAGCTGGGTGAGATAGATGGGGAGTAGATAGACAGCTGAATTCCCCTGTGGCCAATCCTCGCAGTAACAGGCAAACCCCTTTAGGTATTTTTGGAGGGTCACCTCTTAGAGGTCAGCAACAGTAGCTGGGTGTCTTGTCTCTAAGGTAAAGAAGTGAAAGTGAAGTCAGGCAGTGCGATAGGCAAGGGGGACTTAGTAAGGGTGCAAGGAGGTTTTTCTGTTACCACATTCAGGATGGTGTGTTGCCTTCCTGGTGCCAGGGTCAAAGATGTCTCGCAGTGGGTTCAGGACAATCTGAGAGGGGAGTGTGAACGTGGTCTATATACTGTAGGTACTGTACTAATGGCGTAGGCAGGAGTAAGGATGAGGTCTTGCAAAGGGATTTCAGGAAATAAGGTACAAAGTTCAAACTCTGGAGTTCAATGGTTGCAATTTTAGGATTACTACCCATGCCACGTGCTCACAAGATGAGAAATAGATGCAAGTTCAGTCAGTATGTGGCTAAGGAACTGTTGTGGGAAGGAGGACTTCAGGTTTATGGATCATTGGGCGCTCTACCAGGGAGGGTGGGGATCTGTACAAACAAAGTGGTTTGCATCTGAACTGTAGGGGAATCAATATCCTTGCTGGGAGGTTTGTCGGTGCTACTTGGGAGTGTTTAAACTAGAGTGGCAGAGGAACAGGAACCACAGCAGCAGGACTGTTTGTAGGGTTACAGGTAAGAAAGAAGGTTTGCCAAGTCAGATTGAAAGCAAGGACACCAAGGAACAGGCTAATAAACGTGGTGGGTGGGATTGTCTAAGAAATGTTTATTTCAAAGCTAGGAGTACTATACCCAAGAAGGATAAAGTTGGAGCTTGGATCTGTACATGGAATTGCATTGTTGCTGATGTGGAGACCTGGGTGCGAGAGAGACAGGACTGGCAGCTCAGTGTTCCTGGGTTTCATTCTCTTGCTTATGATAGAGAGGGGACAATAAAGGTGTCAGGGTTGTACTGCTGATAAAGGAGAGTGTCACAGCAGTACCCAGAGAAGGCACATTGGAGAACTCATCTGCATAGGCAGGTTGGTGGAATTCAGAAATGGGACAGACGAAATCTTGCTGAATAGACTTTGACCATAGACTACTGATAGAGAGGGGACCAGATATGTGGACAGATTATGGAATTTTTTTTGTATTGGGGGAGGGTCTTCAACTTCCCCGGTATTAATTAGAACTTTATTGCAAGAAGCTTAGATGTGGTGGGATTTCTTCAGTACATCCAAGATGGTTTCTTGAAGCAGCATGTGGAAAATCTATCTAGAAGAAAGAATGTAACGGGACTAGTTTTGGGAAATGAACCAGAACTGATAGTGGGTGAATATTATGGGTATCTTGAAATTGGAGGATCATGGAAATAGTGTGAGACCTGCTAATGTGCTGGAATATTTTGTGATTAAGAGGAGATGATGCTGGATTTTCTGCATCAGGTGTATAAAAACCTAGTGCCTGCTGTCATGTTTGTATATCAGAATATTGAAATAAGCAAGTGAGGAGATCGCTTAGGTTTGGCAAGGATCTTTATGTCCCCACTGGAAACAGGTGAGGTCCCAGAGGATTAGAGATTGCCAAATGTGGTTCCGTTGTTCAAGAAGTTAAATGGAATTAATCCAAGTAATTATAGTGTCAGTGGTAGGAAAGCTCTTGGAGAGGATACTGAAGGGTGCCTTGGGACAGTCAGCATTGCTTTGTGCAGTCTAAGTCATGTCTCAAAATTTAATTGAGATTTTGAGGAGTCAGAAAGGTGCTGATGAGAGTAAGGCAGTGGACATTATCTACATGGACTTTAATAAGGCTTTCGATAAGGTAACTCATGGTAGGTTGATTCGGAAGATGCTTGGGATTCAGGGTGGATTGCAATTAGGTTTTGGAATTGGATTGCCTATGGAAGATAAATATGGGGTGGAAGGATGTTATTCTGCCTGGAGGTCTGTGACAAGTGGTATTCGGCAAGGGTCAGTGCTGGGTCCCCTGTTGTTTGTGATGTACTTTATACTTTATTGTCGCCAAACAATTGATACTAGAACGTACAATCATCACAGTGATATTTGATTCTGTGCTTCCCGCTCCCTGGAGTACAAATTGATAGTAAATATTAAAAATTTAAATTATAAATCATAAATAGAAAATAGGAAATGGAAAGTAAGGTCGTGCAAAAACCAGAGAGGCAGGTCCGGATATTTGGAGGGTATGGCCCAGATCCGAGTCAGGATCCGTTCAGCAGTCTTATCACAGTTGGAAAGAAACTGTTCCCAAATTTGGCCGTATAAGTCTTCAAGCTCCTGAGCCTTCTCCCAGAGGGAAGAGGGACGAAAAGTGTGTTGGCTGGACGGGTCGTGTCCTTGATTATCCTGGCAGCACTGCTCTGACATCGTGAGGTGTAAAGTGAGTCCAAGGATGGAAGATTGGTTTGTGTGATGTGCTGGGCTGTGTTCACAGTCTTCTGCAGCTTCTTCCGGTCTTGGACAGGACAACTTTCATACCAGGTTGTGATGCACCCTAGAAGAATGCTTTCTACAGTGTATCTATAGAAATTAGTGAGGGTTTTAGGGGACAGGCCAAATTTCTTTAGTTTTCTCAGGAAGTAAAGGTGCTGATGGGCCTTCTTGGCAGTGGACTCTGCTTGGTTGGACCAAGTCAGGTCATTTATGATATTGACCTCGAGGAACTTAAAGCTTTTGACCTGTTCCACTTGCGCACCACCAATGTAAATTGGGTTGTGCAGTCCTCTACTCCTTCTGAAGTCAACAACCAATTCCTTCGTCTTGCTGACGTTGAGGGATAGGTTATTGTCTTCGCACCATGCCACCATTGTTCTTAATTTCCTCTCTGTACTCAAACTCATCATTACCCGAGATACAGCCTACAATTGTTGTGTCATCAGCAAACTTATGGAAACTTGGCTACACAATCATGGGTGTACAGTGAGTACAGCAGGGGGCTGAGTACACAGCCTTGTGGGGCACCGGTGCTCAGAGTGATTGTAGAGGAGAGCTTGTCCCCTATTTTTACAGCCTGGGTTCTGTCTGTGAGGAAGTTGAAGATCCAGCTGCAGATCTGAGTGCTAAGGCCCAGGTTCCAGAGCTTAGAAATCAGTTTATTTGGAATGATGGTATTGAAAGGCAGAGCTGTAGTCAATGAAAAGGAGCCTTACGTATGCGTCTTTATTCTCTAGGTGTTCTAAGGAGGAATGTAGGGCCAGAGAGATGGCATCTGCAGTTGACCTATTGCTGTGGTAGGCGAATGGGTTTGTTTTGGGTGCCCCAGTTTCCACCCACAGTACAAAGACATTTCTCCTTTGGCTCCTCCCACTTCCTCCAAACTACAGGTGTAGCTATGGGCACCCATATGGGTCCTAGCTATGCCTGCCTTTTTGTTGGCTTTGTGGAACAATCTATGTTCTGTACCTATTCTGGTATCTGTCCCCCACTTTTCCTTCACTACATCGACGACTGTATTGGCGCTGCTTCCTGCATTCATGCTGAGCTCATTGTCTTTATTAACTTTGCCTCTAACTTTTACCCTGCCGTCAAGTTTACCTGGTCCATTTCTGACACCTCCCTCCCCTTTCTCGATCTTTCTGTCTCTATCTCTGGAGACAGCTGTGACGAGAATACACATAAAATTAAGATGTTTGCTGGCCTGGGCTAGCATCAGTGGCATCAGCAGTTGGTCTGCCACCTGCCCTCAGGGGAAGGAGAGATAAGGAACAATGGAGCAGCGTCTGGAGATGTGTAATGAAGGGACGTGGGAGAGAGAGCTGTCTGGAGCGGCTTCCCCTTTGAACCTTGAACTGTTTGAAGTGGTGGACAGGCGATACCCCAGCAGGGGGATAAAAAGGGACAGGTTCGCTAAGGCAGGACACACGCCACCCGAGGTAACGAGACCCTGGAAGCGGTGCGAATGTCACGAGTGGGTGAGAAGTATCAGACAACGGCCAGGGTGGAAAGGTACGATCAGCGGGAACCCGGTGTGTGTCCGCCCTTGCCTGGGTGCCGGGTTCACTGCAGAGGATCGACCGCATTTGGAGGAGTGGTCACAGTCGGTGACCTCAGGTGACATCACCAAGGACCCGCCCAAAAGTTGCTTGTGAGCCATCTCGCCGGTCTGTGAGTGAAGCCGTGTCTGAATGATCAGTTGTTCCTGTTCTATCTCTCTCTTCCCCCACCTTGTCCATTGCCATGGCAACGATTACTGTGAACTGAACTACTAACTGGACTGAACTTTGAGTCATTTTGAAATTTGGTCATTTTCCCCCTAGACAACGATAGAGCTTGATTGATGCTGTTATCTTAATTCTGTGCACATGTGTGGTTAACATTGCTGAACTGTTGCATTTATTATCCTTTCGATTACTGTGTTGCTTGTTTCTTTAATAAAACTTTCTTAGTTCTAGTACTCCAGACTCCAACTGAGTGATCCATTTCTGCTGGTTTGGCAACCCAGTTACGGGGTACGTAACACAGCTTATCCACTGATGTCTACTATAAGCCTACTGACTCTCTCAGCTATCTGGACTATTCCTCTTCTCACCCTGTCTCTTGCAAAAATGCCATCCCCTTTTCGCAATTCCTCTGCCTCCGCCGCATCTGCTCTCAGGATGAGGCTTTTCATTCTAGGACGAGGGAGATGTCCTTTTTTAAAGAAAGGGGCTTCCCTTCCTCCACCATCAACTCTACTCTCAAATGCATCTCCCCCATTCCACGCACATCTGCTCTCACTCCATCCTCCCGCCACCCCACTAGGAATAGGGTTCCCCTGGTCCTCACCTACCACCCCACCAGCCTCCGGGTCCAACATATTATACTCCGTAAATTCCGCCACCTCCAACGGGATCCCACCACTAAGCACATCGTTCCCTTCCCCCCCTCTCTGCTTTCCGCAGGGATCGCTCCCTACGTGACTCCCTTGTCCATTCATCTCCCCCATCTCTCCCTACTGATCTCCCTCCTGGCACTTATCTGTGTAAGCAGAACAAGTGCTACACGTGCCCTTACACTTCCTCCCTTACCACCATTCTGGGCCCCAGACAGTCCTTCCAGGTGAGGCGACTGGGGTGATAAACTGTGTCCGGTGCTCCCGATGTGGCCTTCTATATATTGGCGAGACCCGACACCGACTGGGAGACCGCTTTGCTGAATACCTACGCTCTGTCCGCCAGAGAAAGCAGGATCTCCCAGTGGCCACACATTTTAATTCCACATCCCATTCCCATTCTGACATGTCTATCCACGGCCTCCTCTACTGTGAAGATGAAGCCACACTCAGGTTGGAGGAACAACACCTTACATTCCGTCTGGGTAGCCTCCAACCTGATGGCATGAACATTGACTTCTCTAACTTCTGCTAATGCCCCACCTCCCCCTCGTACTCCATCCGTTATTTTTTTTTTATACACACATTCTTTCTCTCACTTTTTTTCTCCCTCTGTCCCTCTGACTATACCCCTTGCCCATCCTCTGGGTTCCCCCCCACCCTTATCTTTCTCCCCGGGCCTCCTGTCCCATGATCCTCTCATATCCCCTTTGCCTATCACCTGTCCAGCTCTTGGCTCCATCCCTCCCCCTCCTGTCTGCTCCTATCATTTTGGGTCTCCCCCTCCCCCTCCCACTTTCAAATCTCTTACTAACTCTACCTTCAGTTAGTCCTGACGAAGGGTCTCGGCCCGAAACGTCGACTGTACCTCTTCCTAGAGATGCTGCCTGGCCTGCTGCGTTTACCAGCAACTAACAGGTTTAGGGTACCTTGGTTTTCAACAGATATTGAGGCTCTGGTTAAGAAGAAGGAGGATGTGCGTAGCTGGTACAGGCATCAAGGAGCAAATGGTGTACGTGATTATATGAAATGCAGGAGGACACTTTAGAAGGAATTCAGCAGGACTAAAATAAGGCATGAGTTTGCTTGGCAGTCAGGGTGAAGGAGAATGTCATGGGCTTGAGAGATATTAAGAGCAAAAGGATAGCATAGGAAAAAATTGGTCTACTGGAAGATTAATGTGGTCATCTATGCATGGAGCCAAAAGTGATGGTGGAAATCTTGAATGTTATTGTTTTTTTTTTTTGCATTTGTATTTACCTGGGTGATGGACACAGTCTATAGAACTGAGGCAAAAGAACGATGAGGTTGTGGGCCATGTCTGCATTACAGAAGATAAAGATTCTTGCTGTCTTGAGAAAAATAGGGTGGATAAATCCCCAGGGCCTGACAAGGTGTTCCCTTGGACATTGTGGGAGACGAGTGCAGAAATTGCAGGTGCCCTGGCAGAGATATTTAAAATGTCCTTAACCATGGATGAGGTGCTGGAGGTCTGGAGGATGGCTAATGTTGTTTAAGAAAGGCTCAAAGAATATTGTGAGGTGGTGAGTCTGATGTTAGTAGTGGGTAAGCTTTTGGAAGATACTCCACGGGACTGGATATATAAGTATTTGGATAGGCAAGGACTGGTTAGGATAGTCAACGTGGCTTTGTGCGTGGTAGATCATGTCTAACCATTGTTAGTTTCTCAAGGAAGCTATCAGGAAACTTGAAGATAATGCAGTGGATGGTGTCTACATGGACTTCAACAAGGCTTTTGACAAGGTTGGTCAAGAAGGTTCAGTCACTTGGCATTCAGGATGAGGTAGCAAATTGGATTGGGCATTAGCTTTGTAGGAGAAGCCAGAGAGTGGTAGTAGATGGTTGCCTCTCTGACTGGAGGTCTGTGACTAGTGGTGTGCTGCAGGGATCAGTGTTGTGCCCATTGTCGTTTGTCATCTATAGCAACAATCTGAATGATAATGTGGTAAACTGGATCAGCAGATTTGTGAATGACACCAATATTGGGGGTCTAGTATGCGGCAAGAGAGGCCATCTAAGCTTGAAGTAGGATCTGGACCTGCTGGAAAAATGAGCTGAAAAATGGCAGATGGAATTTAATGCAAAAGAGGTGTGAGTTGTGACACTTTAGGAGGACCAAACAAAGTTGGTCTTACACAGTGAATGCTAGGGACTGAGGAGGACAGTATAACAGAGGGATCTCAGAATGCAGATCCATAATACCTTCAAAGTGGATAGATAGGGTTGTAAAGATATTTTAGCACATTGTATTGAGTACAGGAGTTATGTTGAAGTTGTAAAAGAAGCTAAAGAGGCTAAATTTGGAGTATTATGTATAGTTCTAGTCACCTGCCTATAGGAAAGATGTAAATAAGATTGAAAAAGTACAAAGAAGATTTACAAGGATGTGCCAGGACTTGTGGACCTGAGCTACAGGGAAAGGTTGAAAAGGAATAGGACTTTATTCCCTTGAGTGTAGGCGATGAGGGGAGCTTTGATTGAGGTATATAAAATTATGAGGTGTATAGGTAATGTAAATGCCCTATAGATTGGGTGGTGGGGTGGAGATCTGTCTCTACCAAAGGAGCTATAAGGCACTCCTTCCCTCCTCTGGCCTGCAAATCACCCTTGTGCAAGATGTAGCACCTTCTTAGCCCCCTGATCAGGGTCACGAGAAGCCATAGGAACAAGTGTTGGATGGTCGTACGAACAGTTGGTGCACATCACAAGTCCTGGTTATGTGACCATGGATGTCAGGCAGACAGTCCCTGAAGAGTGTTGATAATGGCTGTGGTCACCTGTCTTGTAAAGACACTGCCCAGAAGAAGGCAATGGCAAACCACTTCTGAAGAAAAAATTTACCAAGAACAATCGTGGTCACGGAGAACATGATTGCCCATGTCATACAACATGGCACGTAATGATGCTGATGAAAAAGCAAGCAGGCTTTTTGCATTGAGGTTGGATGAGACTAGAACTAGAAGCTGTGGGTTAAGTGTGAAAGGTGAAATGTTTTAAGGGGACCATGAGGGGGAGCTTGTTCACTTAGCGTGCTGAGAGTGTGGAATGAGCTGCCAGTGGTCGTGGCAGATGTAAGTTTAATCTCAACATTTGAGACGTTTGGATCGGTATATGGATGGGAGTTGTATAGAGGGCTGTGGTCCATGTGCAGGTTAATGGGACAAGACAATAATAGTTCAGCACGGACTAGATGGGCTGAAGAGCCTGTTTCTATGCTGTAGTGCTCTACCCTCTTATAGGATACAGGCCAAATGTGAGCAAATGGAACTAGCAGAGACGGACGTCATTGTTGGCATGGGTGAGTTGAGCCGAGGGCAAGGTTAGAGACCTTTACAAGTCAGTGCTACTTCATTGAATGCCAGCACAGACTCACAGGGGATGGCTGACAGCAAAATATAGAATATTTCATTGGTATCTTGCTTTAAAATAACCCCTGGAATTTGTTCATGTCTACTTCATTATTCGTTAAAGAAGGCTGGCTGTTCCACTAAAACAGGTCGATTACATTTAAAAGACACTTGGGCAAGGGATACAAAAAGTTATGAAAGGTGTGAGTCAAATGCAGATGAATGGGACTAACTTAGCATGTTTGCTTGGCGTGGAGTAGTTGGGCTGAAGGATCTGTGTCTGTGTTGTATGACTCCCAGGTGAGGGATGACATTGTGATTTATCCCTTGTGACTAACATGAACACGCCCCCTCAGTGGAAATTATAGTAAACATGATTACTACACTATTAGTCTTCATCTATCAAACAATTTTGCCATTTAATTTTACATGAAATCTTTGGTTCAGGTATGTAAAATTATGATGGTTACAGATATGTTAGATGTCAGGAGCATTTTCCCTCTTATCAGAGGTAGCTAAAACTGGAGGACATAGATTTAGGGTAAAGCACAAGAAATTTGGAGGGGAACTGAGGGGGATATTTTCAGCCAGACAGTTGAGTCCAGGAGGCTGCTGGAGAGAGTGGGTGAAGTGGACTCACCAGTAGCTTATAAAAACTATCAAGACAGCACTTGAATTGCCTAGGCATAGGGAGCTATGGGCTAAATTCTGGAAGATAACTAATGTGGGTTTGATATGGATGAGTGCCTGCTGGTCAGTGTGGATGTGGAGAGCTGAATAGCTTGTTTCCATGCTGTATGACTTGAGGTCAAAGGAAAGGTTTTTCAGCTGATGAGCACCAAAGATTTTGTCTTAAATGGAGGTTCATGGGTATCAGAAAGTAGGGAGAGCAGGTAACATGACAGTATGAGTAACCATCAATGGTAAACCCTCCTGGACCTGATCATATACCTGCTGGAAATTTCATTTCACTACTGAAGGAGATTGCTGAGGCTCAGTGTGATAACTTTCACATTGTGCACACATTGATGAAAGATGAAGGGTTGGACAGATATTCATATCCTTTCATATCCAGATGGAGAAGGACCTCCTCATCACAACTCTGCATCTTTCATTGAAGTGCTCAGGCAGGATTGATCCAAAGATTTTAATTTATATAAATATCAGGATTTAGTGGTTAAAAACAAAGAACTGTCCATGCACTTTTGAGTGTATAGTATGTGGTTCCCTCTGATGTTGCAGTCCACTACAGTAGCGACTCAATAGTACATAAGCCAACCCATTCATGTGCGTCTGGATATCGAATTCCAACCTTCTTCACCAAAGGCAGACCTGTTTAGATACAGAATATAGGCTGTCCCCAGGCTATGTACACTATGTACAAACACCCTTAAATGCAAAGAAACCCCCATAATATTCAGTTCAAATGCCTGATGTGCATACATCTGTCTTCAGAATGGCTAAACTAGTTCCCTTTCTTTCCCTTTCCATTTTTATTAATTTTTTTCTCACATGCAATACTGTGCTGTTACTGTATTGTGATTTTTGTGCATTTTCCAATTTGTGGACAAAATCAGCTGATGGTTGTAAAATCCAGTTTGTAACTCAGGCATGGCCTATATAGAGGAGGGGGTGTACTGTCCACCTCACCGATAGACCTTGATATGCAGATGGAGGATGTAGCTCTGGACTGGAGAAAAACCACCTTGTTGCAACTGTCAACCAGGATGGAGGAGCGCCATTAATATGGGCTGACGCTTTTGCTCTGAGAATGTCATAGGTGGAGGGTTGTAATGGATCCTTTGTCAAGCAGTAAGTTCTGATATTTCAGACTTTCTGTCCATTGTAATTTATTGTAATTTAACTTGTGTCAGCTCCACAGGCAGCTGTCTGCATTTAACAACTAATTGTTGGGAGATAAATATTGGTTTCCTCTGAGAATTCCCCTGCTCTCCCTTGAAAACAAAGGGCGTGGACTTCCAACCGAAGGGCTTGGAGTCACAACTGGAAGAGCTTGATTCTATTTCTGAAGGACCCTTCTTCTCCAAGTTATGGCAGGGTAACATTCCTGTGAACTGCCCATAACCCAAATGGAATGCACGTTAAAAATGTACCCACGAGTTGAGATCCCACCCAACCCACAACGTCTGCAGCCCCAGTGAATCCATCCCTCTGGACTCAAACACTTCATTCATGCATACAGGTTGTGTAGGTAAGGTGCGTGTTCGTAACCTGGTAAGGACCTGCATGTGGAGAGTGATATAAATTGTGAACCACAGGAACTGAAATAATTCAAACATAATTCTGATTCTGAAGAATTTGTGGTTTGTGCTGTGGCTCTGTGTTAAATTGACCACAAAATCATTTGCTGCTGTTTCAGCATTGAAAAACAAAATTGAAATGACTTCCAGGTCCAAGTGAGATGTATTTTCCATTCTGAGTGTAAACTTTACTGAACTGCTCTGCCTTCACAACTGTTCCCTGTCTGCCCTTGTGTGAGACTTGAAAGGCTTCTCATGATGTGATTATTCATCATAGTGATTAGTGCCTTGACATGTTTCGCTTTCTACTGACCCGCCAACTCTCTTATCGCCCAACAGAACATGCCCCAAACCAGCCAGCAACCCTGGTCTGTAACCTGATGCTTGAAAGTTGCTGCTTGAGTAACTTCTGTGCTTTGAAGAGCAGCAGAAAGAGATTATAGCCTGAGCCAGCTCTGGTTTTAATTTACCAACACGGCTTCTACAAGGTTTGGAATTCTTGGTAATACTGCCGTGCTACATTTTTTTAGCTGATAAATGGAAGGACTGCAAATCACTTTTCTGAGAAATTATTTTCTTTTTACCCACTCACCACTAGCAATGAACTTTGAATCTGTGCTGGTCACTGCAGACCACAGATTTGCAGTAAGCTCTGTGTATTGATAAAAGACAGCTTGACATTGATGGGTTTTTGAACAAACAGCCCAGAGAGCAGAAGTTCAGATCCTGTTGTGTTGTGTCGTGAAATTGAATGCAGACTTAATTAGTGAGCAGGCACCAGGTGAAATGCCTCTGTCAGAAACATGTAGAATTCTAACTAGTCCAGTGTCTAGTCTTTCAGGAACCTGAATAAATCAAAGTTCAAAGTAAATTTATTATCAGAGTACATGTATGTCACCATGTACAACCCTGAGATTCATTTTCTTATAGGCATACTCAATAAATCTATAAGAGAATCAATGAAAGACTGCACCAGCTGGGCATTCAACCAGTGTGTAAAAGACAACCAACTATGCAAATGCAAAAAGAAATAATAAATAAATAGTACTGAGAACATCAGATGGAGTCCTTGAAAGAGAGTCCATAGGTTGTGGGGACACTTCAATGATGTGACAACTGAAATTGAGTGAATTTATCCCCTTTGGTTCAAGAGCCTGATGGTTGAGAAGTATTAACTGTTCCTGAACTTCAGTGGTGTGAGTCTTCTGTAGTGAGAAGGGAACATTACTTGCTTCAGCCTTCACTGTGGAAGACACTAGCTGTGTGCCAGAGGCCTGTGAGTGTCGGGGAGCAGGAGTGAGTGCCATTGCTATTACAGAGGAAAAAGTGTTAGGCAAACTGAAAGGTCTTAAGGTGGATAAGTCACCTGGACCAGATGGACCACATCCCAGAGGACTGAGAGAGGTTGCTGAAATGATAATGAAGACATTGGTCATGATCTTTCAAGAATCGCTTGACTGGCATGGTCCCGGAGGACTGGAAAGTTGCAAATGTCACTCCACTCTTTATAAAGGGAGGAAGACAAAAGGGAGGAAATTATAGGCCATTTGGCCTAACCTCAGTGGTTGGGGAAAGTGTTGGAGTCCATTACTAAGGATGAGGTTTCAGGGTACTTGAAGACAAATGATAAAATAAGTCAAAGTCGGCATGGTTTCTGTAAAGGGAAATCTTGCCTGACAAATCTGTTAGAGCTCTTTGAGGAAGTAACAAGCATGGTGGACAAAGGAGAGGCAGTGGATGTCATTTAATTAGATTGCCAGAAGGCATTTGATAAGATACTTAATAAGAAAATCCTTTGGTGTTACAGGAAAGATACTGGCATGAATAGCAAAATGGCTGACAGGCAGGAGGCAACGAGTGGGAATAAGGGAGGTCTTTTCTAGTTGGCTGCCAGTGACTAGTGGTGTTCCTTGGGTGTCAGTATTGGGACCGCTACTTGTCACAATGTGATTGCAGCAGGAAATTGGAAGAATGGGCAAAAAATGGCAGATGGAATACAGTGTTGGGAAATGTATAATCATTTTGGTAAAAGGAACAAAAGTGTAGACTATTATCTAAATGGAGAGAAAATTCAAACATCAGAGGTGGTGCAAAGGGACTTCGGAGTCCATGTGCAAGACTCCCAGAAGGTTAATTCACAAGTTGTCTTTGATAAAGAAGGCAACTGCAATGTTGGCATTTATTTAAAAGGGAATAGAATATAAAAGGAAGGAGATAATGCTGAGGCTTTATAAGGATCCTTGGAGTATTGTCAACAGTTTTGGGCCCCTTATCTCAGAAAGGATATGTTGTCATTGGAGAGAGTCCAGAGGAGGTCCATGAGGATGATTCTGGGAATGAAGAGGTTAACATATGAGGAGTATTTGGCACGTTTGTGCCTGTACTCAATGGAATTTAAAAGAATATGGGGGATCTCATTGAAACCTACCGAATGTTGAAAGGACTAGATGAGGTGGATATGGAGAGGATGTTTCCTCTGATAGGGGTATCCAGAATTGAAGGGCACAGCCTCCAAATTGAGGGGTGACCTTTGTCCTAAGGAGGCATTTTTTTTTGGCCAAAGAGTGGTGAATCTGTGGAATGTTGTTGATAGATTCTTGATTGGTTGGGGCATCAAAGTATATGGTGAGGGCAGGTGTATGGGGTTGAATGTGATTTGGAATCAGCCATGATAAAATGGTGGTGCGGATTTGATGGGCTGAATGGCCTAATTCTGCTCTTATGTCTTCTGGTCTTAAGTTCTTATGGACCTGGATGGTGGGTTTCCCTGATGATGGATGCTTATTTCCTGCCACAGCGCTCTGTCTAGATGTGCTCAATGGTAGGGATGGCTTTACTGTGATGACTACACCATATCCACTTTTTGTAGGATTTTCCAATCAAGGGCATTCGTGTTTCCATACCAGGTTGTGATGTAGCCAGTCAATATACTATCCACCAGATATTTACAGAAGTTTGTCCAAGGTTTAGATGTCATGCCGAATGTTTGTGAACTCCTAAGGAAGCAGAGCCACTGCCGTGCTTTCTTCGTAATTGCACTTCCGTGCTGGGCCCAGAACAGGTCCTCTGAAATGAAATCACTGACACCTGACTATAAATATGTACCAAATGGTTGGCCCCAAGTTACTTTTGGATAAATGTATATGGGCAACTAACTGGTGGGGTGATGTCTCAAGACTTAATAATCTAGGCATGTAGGATATCCCAGTGAAGATTTGCAGTGGGAATGGTAGGTAACAAGAGGACAATCATTTGGTCACAAGAACCTGAGCTTCCATATTAGAATGGGGTAATAGTGTAATTTGTAGTCGCACTGATACGCAATGTGTGAAAGCAACACTGAGTCGAGCAGGGTTTGGTTGACCTGTTTACTGTTTCAAACCACGCGTGCTAAAGTGCCCGCTCCCAGCATCCTCTGCTCTTTGTGGGGCGGAAGTGACGTCGGCTTCCGGGCTGAGGTCTGCTCTGCACTTGGAGTCCTTTCCATTGCTGCTGGCTGTGGACTCGCCCGCGACTGCTGGAGCCGGTTCGCTTGCCACGTGGGCGGGTTGCCACAAATTAACAAATTTCACGTCACATGCTGGTGATAATAAACCTGATTCTGAAATGAATAGCATCTATAATACATCAGACCAGGGCCCATCAAAAGAACCATAGCATACATCATGATGCTGAAGCACTGTAAAAAATATTATGCTATACCATTTGTGCATTGTCTGTTAGTTTATGCTGCAAACAACCCTTCTCCCTCTCATTTTCATACTCTTCCAGCATATTCTTCTTTCATTTCTTTTCATATCATATTCCTACAGCTTTGCCGTAAATTCAGGTAGGCTATTTGTCAAACCTTTATGTAGTTTGTAGTGCAATCCTCATTGTTACCACTCCTCTAGCAAAGAAATTTGTACAGAATTTCTAAAATGATTAATTAGCAATTATACCAATGGCCTGTAGTCTTGGATTTCTCCAAAAAGTGAATGATCTTTCAACATATGGTCTCTAAAACACTTGCTTAATATTAAAGCTCTCCATTATAATCACTTATGACATTCTAAATCTTGAAGTCACAGTTTCATTGCAGTATAAAGAATCTTTAAAAATATAAACATACATCCCAAGGTAATTACAGAAATCTAATTGGACAGAGTGGATTTGTGTTAGGCAAAGGAGGAACTGCAGGGTTGGGATGATCAAACACTCAATGAAAGGGAAAGACGATAAGGTGGTTCTTTGAGGAATGGATTGGGAGAATTGTAAGGATGGAGTTCCAGAATGTAATTGTAGTCATGGCTGTGACTGGTGGGACAAAAAGAAGAGGGGTGCAGATCATGTTGGAATGAGGGGAAGAATGTGTTGTGGAATTGGAGACCAAGCAATTAGAATTGCGGCATGAGCAGGGGACAAAGGCAAGTATGATTAGAAAGAGCAAGGGTAGTGCAACTGTGCTTGGTAGTACAGAAGGGCATTGGAGGATTGTATAATTGACTATACCAAAAACAGAGGAGAGTTTGCAGGTTCCGCTGTTCACAAGCACACAGGTGACAACCTGTATCCTCAGAGCTGTAGCAGGACCCAGAACAGGGTAGGCAATATTGAGCTTATTTTGTAGAAAAAGTCGGTGCAGATCTGGGATTGACAGAGCCGAGATGTTCCAGAGAAGAAGTCGGGTAAGGAGCAGTAAGTTGCAAGGGTGGAATTCTCAGGGAGGTGCTGACTGTGCCTTTGGAAGTGCTTGGGAACAGTTTGAAGAAAGCGAGCCATTTGTGGTCCAGTCAAATGTCGTCATGACATCTGCTGTATAAGATGACCTGTAAAACATGATATGAAGGTCAATAGACTGGCTAATCTTGAGGAGCTACCTGCAATAGTGTCTTGATAATGGAAGCAAATAAAAGCAATTTATTGTGTGTCTGGACTTTATTTTTTTGGAATTTAAATAGTGCTTTGTGCAGCACTAGTGCTGAAAGTTCATACAAAAATATGTCATGAAACTTGTTGAAAAGAGGTTAAAACAGTGCCATGGTGGTTTGCGTGCAGTATTTTCACCTTCAGTTCATGTATAGTTGCAGATAGAACTGCATGAAAGAACTTGCACCTGCTGTCTTTTTGCAGGACTGAACATTGGGGGGGAAGGGCATCAAATCTTGAAAGAATTCTTCTTTCCCCAGCCCCCTTCTTCCCCTCCCTCCCCAAAAAAAATGAAGGAGGATGGACTGGGTGATTGAGTCATGTGTCATGGAGGGTTGTAAGCTCATTAAGTGTTGATGGATGACTGAAAGGGACTGGAGTGTGGGATGTGCAGTGTGGCACTCTGATTTGCTCAGTACAAAACAGGGTGCAATCACCCTGGAACAGTAAGGAATGAGGCATTTGAAAACCAGCAGATACCGTGTGCAAGACACAGATACCAGAATCGAGCCTTTTTTATGGCATCATGGCAGCCCAATGTGCTCCTAGGCTTTTGTGAATGTTCAACCAAGCCTGTAAGACATTCAAAGGATGCAGTTTCTGCAGATGCGGGCAGAAACGATGGTGTACAACTTGCAACGTCATCAGATGCACAATTGATATTGGGGAAATGCATCTGTACTCTGAATTGAACTCAGTATCTAATGAGTCAGTTTTACAAATATCAAAGTTTAAAGTAAATATTATTAAAGTACATATATGTCACTATATAGTATTCAAAGATTCACTTTTTCAGGCATTCACAGAACAAAGAAATGCAGTAGAATCAATGAAGAACTACACCAAGACTGATAAACATCCAATTTGCAAAAGAAGACAAGGTGTACAAAAACAAATAATAATAAATATGAAAATTTGCCCTGGAAATCTAAAGCAACACACACAAAATGCTGGAAAAACTCAGCAGGCCAGGTAGCATCTATGGAAAAGAGTAAACAGTTGAGTTTGGGCTGAGACTTTTCTTCAGGACTGAGAAGGAAGGGGAAATAAACAAATAATACTGAGAATCCTTGAAAGTGAGTCCATAGGTTGTGTAATCAGTTCAGAGTTGAGGTGAGTGAAGTTACCCATGATGGTTCAGGAACCCAGTGGTTGAAGGGTAATCACTGTTCTGGAACCTGGTTGGCAATTCAACTTAAAGCAACTGCTAGTGTGATCTGATCTGGGTTAAACTGCCTCCATGCAGGTTTTGTACGTGTGTGTGGGGGGGGGGGGGAGGAGGAGGAGAGAGCAGGTGCTAAAGGATCCATTTTTTTGAACTGGTTGTCGATGATGTGCCTATGTTGCTTAGTTGTTCTTGCCCGTAAGTTCACTGTTAGGCCGTTGTACCACTGAAATACTATACAACTTTGGTTAATTCTATTTTAAGCAAGTATCAGGCTCCCATTTGAAGAGCAGCTGCTGAAGTTCTGTATTGTTTTGAGCCTGCATGTAGTAAATCACTTGTAAGTCTAACAAGTCATGCCCTTGACCCAAGAAAGTCCTTTCATGTCTTAGTTGTAACAAACCACCTGACCTGTTTGAAGGCTTTGGTAACGCTTTGGAGACGTAGAAGGTAGTTCATACGTAGAACATAGAATAGTACAGCACATTACAGGCCCTTCGGCCCACAATGTGCTGACCCTCAAACCCTGCCTCCCATATAAGCCCCCACCTTAAATTCCTCCATATACCTGTCTAGTAGTCTCTTAAATTTCACTAGTGTATCTGCCTCCACCACTGACTCAGACAGTGCATTCCACGCACCAACCACTCCCTGAGTAAATAAAATCTTCCTCTAATATCCCCCTTGAACTTCCCACCCCTTAGCTTAAAGCCATGTCCTCTTGTATTGATCAGTGGTGCCCTGGAGAAGAGGTGCTGGCTATTCACTCTTATCTATTCCTCTTAATATCTTGTGTACCTCTATCATGTCTCCCCTCATCCTCCTCCTCTCCAAAGAGTAAAGCCCTAGCTCCCTTAATCTCTGATCATAATGCATACTCTCTTAACCCGACAGCATCCTGGAAAATCTCCTCTGTACCTTTTCCAATGCTTCCACATCCTTCTTATAGTGAGGCGACCAGAACTGGACACAGTACTCCAAGTGTGGCCTAACCAGAGTTTTATAGAGATGCATCATTACATCGCGACTCTTAAATTCTATCCCTCGACTTATGAAAGCTAACACCCCATAAGCTTTCTTAACTACCCTATCTACCTGTGAGGCAACTTTCAGGGATCTGTGGGCATGTACCCCCAGATCCCTCTGCTCCTCCACACTACCAAGTATCCTCCCATTTACTTTGTACTCTGCCTTGGAGTTTGTCTTTCCAAAGTGTACCACCTCACACTTCTCTGGGTTGAACTCCATCTGCCACTTCTCAGCCCACTTCTGCATCCTATCAATGTCTCTCTGCAATCTTCGACAATCCTCTACACTATCTACAACACCACCAACCTTTAAGTTGTCTGCAAACTTGCCAACCCACCCTTCTACCCCCACATCCAGGTTGTTAATAAAAATCACGAAAAGTAGAGGTCCCAGAACAGATCCTTGTGGGACACCACTAGTCACAATCCTCCAATCTGAATGTACTCCCTCCACCACGACCCTCTGCCTTCTGCAGGCAAGCCGTTTCTGAATCCACCTGGCCAAACTTCCCTAGATCCCATGCCTTCTGACTTTCTGAATAAGCCTACCATGTGGAACCTTGTCAAATGCCTTACTAAAATCCATATAGATCACATCCACTGCACTGCCCTCATCTATATGCCTGGTCACCTCCTCAAAGAACTCTGTCATGCTTGTTAAATACGATCTGCCCTTCACAAAGCCGTGCTGACTGTCCCTGATCAGACCATGATTCCCTAAATGCCCATAGATCCTATCTCTAAGAATCTTTTCCAACAGCTTTCCCACCACAGACGTAAGGCTCACTGCTCTATAATTACCCGGTCTATCCATACTACCTTTTTTGAACAAGGAGACAACATTCGCCTCCCTCCAATTCTCGGGTACCATTCCGGTGGACAACGAGGACATAAAGATCCTAACCAGAGGCTCAGCAATCTCTTTCCTCGCCTCGTGGAGCAGCCTGCGAAATATTCTGTTAGGCCCCAGGGACTTATGCAGGAACTATATGCATTTGTATATATGTCCCTAATGTATTTTAACAACTCCAACACCTCCTCTCCCTTAATATCAACATGCCCCAGAACATCAACCTCACTCATATTGTCCTCACCATCATCAAGTTCCCTCTCATTGGTGAATACCGAAGAGAAGTATTCATTGAGGACCTTGCTCACTTCCACAGACTCCAGGCACATCTTCCTACCTTTATCTCTAATCGATCCTACCTTCACTCCTGTCATCCTTTTTTTCTTCACATAATTGAAGAATTCCTTGGGGTTTTCCTTTACCCTACTCACCAAGGCCTTCTCATGCTCCCTTCTTGCTCTTCTCAGCCCTCCTTAAGCTCCTTTCTTGCTTCCCTATATTCCTCAATAGACCCATCTGATCCTTGCTTCCTAAACCTCATGTATGCTGCCTTCTTCCACCTGACTAGATTTTCCACCTCACTTGTCACCCATGGTTCCTCAACATTTGATGTTTCTGTTGGTGAGAATTGTAGGAGCATTATACTGTGTTGTTTCTATGTCAGTAGCACAATGTGAGACCCGTGGAAACTACAGGCCGTAGTTTCACTTATAAGGAAGTAGTAGTTTACTTAGTCCTAAGGTGTGCCTTGTCAGTCCATATTTTTTGTCACCATACCATTCCATCTTATTTTGGCTTCTGCTCCCTTCCTTTCCAGTCCTGATGAAGGGTCTCAACCTGAAATGTTGAATGTTTATTCCCCTCCATAGATGCTGCCTGACTTGCTGAGTTCCTCTTGCATTTTGTGTGTTACTCAAGATTTCCACCATCTGCAGAATCTCTTATGTCCGTATTATTGCGAATTCAAATCTCAAGTTATTCCACTTTCCTTGGTTCTAGACAAGCATCAATTTTGAACATATCAATTGCTTAACATGTATACTGTAGCTTCTCATGTGAAGAGTTAATATTTAATGACCCCACTGTGTAGTGAAGGTACCATCTAGATGAGGATGTAGGTTTACTAATGTACACATTAGAAGCCAGACTTTGGAATCTGCTCATCAACAACTGAATTATGTGTAATTACCTTCAAAGCTTGTGACGGAGCTTCCTTTACATCGATGTGCAGTAAATTCTTGGTGTTAGCATTGCAGAATAGGGTTTGTGATTTTTTTAAAATGCTTCAGTGCAAGGAGAATATTAGTTCTTACTGTCTTTTGTACTGAGATGCATTGAAGATTTTGTTATGCATGCTATCCATACAGGTTGTTTCAAAATGTAAGTATATCAAAGCGAGTACAAAAGGGAAAGCAGTAACAGTGGAGAAAAGAGTATTACAGTTACAAAGCAAGTGCAGTGTAGACAGACAGAAGTAGTGTAAGGGACATGACGCTGTAGAATGAGAGGTCAAGAGTTTGTGTGCATGTACCATTGATGCTTTCAATGGTGCATGCACACTCACACACCAGAGTGAGGTAGAGTGCAACAGAATCTCAACTCTCTCTGGCATCAGTTGATGGTTATCAAGGACTATGCTTGCAGTTCTACTTCAGCAGGAAATGGTGTGTAATGGGTGAGCAAAGAAGACTGAAGAGAAAATAGGTAGCATGATGGGGTAGTGGATCTTCCCCTGTTAGGGACCTATTGAGACCAGGAGGACACCTCTATTTCCCTCAGTCTCTGTTTTGTACGTGGGGGGGGGATGGGAGGGTAGGTTCAAAGGGGATGTGAGGGGTCGGTTTTTTATTTCGTGGTGGATGGCTGGTATGGTGGCAGATGCAAATCCATCAGAGGCTTTTAAGAGATGTTTAGATAGGCATATGAATGTGCGGAAGATGGAGGGGTATGAACCTTGTCCAGGTAGGAGGGATTGGTTTTTGGGGGTTTTGGATTTGAGTTTTTAGTTGGTTCGGCACAACATTGTGAGCCGAGGGGCCAGTTCCTGACCAGTACTGTTCTATGTTGTATGAGTAGGCAGTGAGGAACCTGGAGCAAGGTGATGGTTGCCCTGTTGCCGCAAAACTGGAGCCAGATTTCCTTCATATTCTCAGTATTTACTGCTTGCAGAGAGCAGCTGGATGCAGGGTGGGTCTTGGGACTGATGGTAATGCTCTCCAATGTTGACTATTTAAGCTCACTTGTTGGCCAAAAAAAATACTCTGGGATAAAACTGACAGAGACTGAAAACTAAAAACATTTTTTCAGTGGAGGGGTAAGGGGAAAGATGAAGAAAGTATTCAATGTTACTTTTTGGTTGGGGGAAAAAAAAGTAGTTTAGAGCTGCAAATATACTGTCTCCCAATTTAAATGATTTATGCTGATTATTTTCTTTTGTCCCCAGGATGGGCATGGTATTGAAGCTGATGAGATTGTTTTTAGTTTTGGAAAGAAGGCACAAAATGGAAATCAACAGCAGAGATCGCTGAACATTGTTAGAAGCTTTATGAAAACTTCCCTCAGTCTTTCAGGTTAAAGGTTACACTCTCATGTCTCAGTCCTCTTCATGGTAGACAGCACGCACCTCATTATGTTTAGAGAGTGTGGAGAAATGGAAAAAAAAATTGAATCAGGTAGGGTTGGACACAAACAATTTTTGGCATATCATAAAAAGTGAGAATTATTCTGAGGTTTGCAGGAAGGAAACTTTGTGTGAATTGTAACCTTTGGGATCATTAGTGCAGCCTCAAAGTGAAAAGCTCATGACGCAGGGAGACTTGCTCACAGCTTGTGGCCCAGTTTGAACTTTTAACAATAAAGGTCACCCTCTGATGATTTTAATATGCAAGAGAAGGGGTGAACGTTCATTTCCTCCCTTGCCATTGTGGTGTGACTCTCAACCTCCCAGGTTTTTTTGAATCCATCTGTTAGGGAGGTGAGAGGCTTCCCCCCAGTAAGAGCCATTCGTACATATAATTCCATTGTTGGTGAGCAGGTTCCAAGCTCTGGCTTCTAGTATGTACAACAATAAACCTACATCCTCCTCTAGAATAGAAATGGTAAGTATTAGAAAGCAGAGTTTAAGATGAGGGGGGCAAGTTGAAGGGAGTTTTTAGGAGACAAGTTTTTTAAAAATAGGTAAGGGTCGGTGCCTGGAATGTACTGCCAGAGAAAGTGGTAGCAGTAGGTACAATAGCAAACTTAAAAACTATTATGACAGACGGAATAGAGGGATATGGACTTGGTGCAGGCAAAGGAGATTAGTTTCAATTTGTGTCACAGTCAGGCTTGTTCCTGTGCTATACTCTGAATACTTTGAGCTTTGCCCACACCACCACCTCTTCAGGCAGCATATTTATGTACTTTTTTTTAAAAATTAAGATATATCTTGGAATAGGCTCTTCCAGCCCTAATCACAGACATTTTGCAGTGACCAATTAACCTACCAGCCAGTGCGTCTTTGGAAGGAAACCCATGTGGTCACTGGGAGGACGTACAGATTCTTTACAGGCAGCAGTGAGAATTGAACCCAGATCGCTGGTACTGTAAAGTGTTGTGCTGGCCACTATGCTACTGTGCTGCCCCACAATATTTTAGACTCAAACCACCCTCTGTTTTAAAAATTCCTCCTCAATCTCTACTTCAATTCTCTTGCCTTGAACCTATGCTGTCCTTCCAGAGAGAAACAGATTTTTACCTTCTATCCACTGGGTAATGAGAAGAAAGTCGAGATCAGTTTCAAAAACTGAAAGGAGTGTGTATTTGTCTTTCCTTAAGGAGCACTATTGAAAGGATACTTCCAACAAACAACAGGACATTATCATAGTACTGTATAATTTTGTGTAAATCTCTATCTGTTTATGTTCACGAGTCCAGTCCCAAAGTTACCACACCTTGCTGTCCACAAAGTTGGCTTCATCACTCATTTCCAAGGCAGTATGATTGAGGAGTCAGATCTGGCCTGATAACTTCAAATGCCACAGCTCTTTGCGTGTGAAATGTATGTGGCCCACTTAACACCTCCTTGTAGTTCATCTTATATGGCCTTTATTGTGGCACAGTTTGCTCACACTGTAAAAGAAAATTAACACAACATGCTGGTTTTAAAAGGTGCAAGAAGGATCAGGAACCATGTAAGTGCAGGGCAACAGATTGCATGCTGCCTTTAGCAGAATGCACACAATATAATTCGGCTGCTTGGCCTGTGCTCCATTGTTAAGTGCAGTTAGAATTTTTGACAGCTCTTGCTCATTCCTGATACATTTTAGGCACTTTGTCAGCTTTGACACTGCATACATAGACTAAGTGCTGGGTGATCATCCAACACTCCCCTTCAATGATTTGGTCCTCAAACCAGCAATCTCTACTTCAATATGCCAACACTATAACCATTTTGATAAAGTTGCACTGAAATGGACTTAAATTATGCACAAATTTTATAAGATAGAAAAAAAATTGTTTAATTGATGCTTTCTTCTGAATGATGCTTTTATATTGTTAAGTACCTGTGATGCCTCTGCAAGTAAGATATTCATTGCATCTGTACATGGTTGAGTTGAGGCCTCTGTCAGTCAATTTTGACCATGGATATTGCATCCTAGCTGCCTATATATGCAAGCCTGGGCAGTATGATACGAAGAGCAAGCTGTTGCTCATGTAGCAAGCTCCTTATCACAGCTTATCTGATGAACCGAAAGGAGCAGTAGAGACCGATTATAGTTTGGCATCAGCAGTGTCACAGGAGCTGCCATTCAGCATTGAACTCAATGTAGGACTGCTTTGGGGACTCCAGCTCCAGACTTTTCCCTCGGGGGGCGGGGAGGTGGGGTTTACGCTCGACGCCTTCCACATGAGTGGGTATAGCTTCAAGGCAGCAGAGGTTTGAGATCAGAGTTTTCCTTCTAGATGAGCTGCTGACCATGGCTAACGAGCCCCACCTGCCCAAAGTGACTGGTTTTAAGGTGCCAATAACCTGCCTTTGCCCCTTCGGTCAGTAGAAACGGTTCTGCTGGATTTAGTAGCTAAGCCATATATGAAGACCGGGAGCTAGACTTCGTTGTCAGAGGCTATTTGAGGCCCATGCCATTGGGAGCATTTAATAGGTAGTGGGAATTTGTCCCCATTACCATCCCCAGCTATAACAACCTTAAGGAATCAACTGTACATATATGTACTTGTATATATGAGAATAAACTCTAATTGGAGTTTGACTTTGTAGAACATGCCATTTGTGGCTCCGGGTCTTCTCTCTGATGGCCAGGAGCTTGTAGATTCAAGTTTTCCTTCAGAGAACTGAAAACTTGAAGGACAGCATCTCTGACGGTACCAGCACTTCCTCAAAGTGTCTATCTGTGCATTATGCTGGTGTATTTGGGTTGCAGATTCAAACTTGAGATCTTCGAATGTGCAAACCATTACAGCTGTGATGATCTCTCACTCACAAGTGATATGACTTTGGGACTGGCATTGCCATTGCATTAAATACCAGTATACTCCACTCTGTATCTCCACGCCTACTAATTTTTGCCATGATCTGGCTGGAATTAGATTAATTATGCATGGAATTTGCATCAGGAAACCCAGTGCTTTGACTGAACCTACACTATTCTAACTCACTGTAATGCAACCAGTAAAGTTTTAGGCACTAACATAGTTCCTTTTTTCTATATATTCCCTTCCACCCAACTATTAATTGTCAGTTACTACTCGAGTTGTACATTGAGAAGGCAGACTGGGTGTCAGGTGCTGATGTCACTGATGAGAAGTTTCTCTGGTAAGCCTTTTTCTTGAAGTCTGAACCATCTTTATGAATGCTATTCTTCAAAATATTTATTATGGGGAAATTATGACAAAGATTTTTGATTAGAGGAGAGATCATACTGGATCTTGTACTAGTCAGTGAACCTGGTCAAGTGATAGATCTCTTGGTGTGCGAGTATTTCAGAGATGGTGACCACAGCTCCCTAACTTTTAGCACTGCTGTAGACAAGGATAGGTATGGAAACAGAAGAGATTCTGTAGGTGCTGGAAATCTAGAGTAATGCACACAATGTGCTGGAGGAACTCAGCAGGTTAGGCAGCATGGAGGGGAATGAACAGACGATGTTTTGAGTGTGGGGATGTATGTAATTGGAGGAGGGCAAATTAGGATTGTGTTGGGCAGAAATGTGGAACTGTAAATCTAAAGCTTTTCAAGGAAATTCACAGTGGAACTGTGAAGTTTATTTATGGAGCACTTCCATGGGATTCTGTATAGCTTTGTCCCACTTCCTCTCTTCCTAGCGTGTCGCACCAGACAGTCAGCCATTCTTGTCTGGAGAGTAGTGTCAGGATTCGTCTCCTTTCGGACTAACTGAGTCATGGTATGAACGTTCCTGACTCGACCCTTGTTTTTTTCGAGGCCAAGTGGCTAGCTCAACGCTCAACCCGGTACGGATTGAAAGTGTGCTCGAGGGGTGGCCTGACTTGGATTTGAACTTGGGAGCCTTTGCTCCGAAGTCCGGCGCTAATGTCACTGCGCCAGCAGCCGGCCACGTTTGTCCCACTGATACAGGGAAAGGATGGTAGGGTGAAGGAACCATGATTGATAAGAGAGGTGGCAAAATTTAGTCAAGTGGAAGAAGAAAGTGTACTTAAGATTTAGGAAGTAAAACTAAGAATGGATTCTTGAGAGCTTTGGGTTTGCAGGAAGGAGCTTATGAAAGTAGAGCTAGGAGGGGACATGAGAAGGCCTTGGCATGTAGGATTAGGGAAAATCCCATGGAAGGGTGTTTTACATGTACTTGAACAGAAGAATGACCAGAGTGGGTGTAGGACTGTTCAGAGATAAAGTAGGAATCGGAATAGGTCGGGGAGGTCCTTAACAAATATTTTGCTTCAATGCTCACCTATGAGATGGGTCTTGAGGAATGTGAGGTCAGCGTAAAACAGGCTAATCTGCTGGAGCACATTGAGGTTAAGAAAGGCAGTTTTGGAGCTTTTGGAAAATATTAGGATAGATAAGTGCTTGGGGCTGGATGGAATATACTCCAGCTTGCTATGGGAAGCAAGGGAGAAGATTGTTAGGGAGTTGGTAATTATCTTTGTATCCCCAGTGGTCGAAGAGGATTTCTTCATTCAGGAAAGCTAATAGGGATATTTCTGGGAATTATGGACCAGTGAGTGTTATGTTAGTGGAGAGCAAGCTTATAGAGGGTAGGATTTATGAGCATTTGGAAAATCATAGTCTTATTAGGGATGATCATCTCGGCTTGTTAGGGAAAGTGAGGAGGTGATAGACAGGAGCTAAAGAGAGGTAGTCACCCCCAGGCTACAGCAGACAGATAAATGGGTGACTGTAAAGAGAGGAAGGGGTAATTGTCAGCTAGTGGAGAACCCTGTGGCCAACCCCCTCAACAATAACTACTCCATTTAGAGTACTGTTGGGGGTGATGCCTACCTGTGGGAAGCAGCAGTGGCTGTGCCTCTGGGCCCTGTGGCTCAGAAAGGTAGGGAACTGAAGAGGATGGCAGCAGTAACAGGGGACACTGTAGTAAGGGGGAACAGACAGGCAGTTCTGTGGAGGCATAAAGGAAACGGGGATGGTAGTTTGCCTCCCAGGTGCCAGGGTCGGCGATGTTTCTGAATTGCTCCACAATATCCTGAAAAGGGAGGGTGAGCAGCCAGAAGTCATGGTACATATTGGTAACTACAAAATAGGTAGAAAAAGGGAGGAGGTCCTGAAAGTAGCGTACAGGGAGTGAGGAAGGAAATTGAGGTGGAACCTCTCTGGTAGTACCTTTGGGATTGCTGCCTGTGCCATGTGACAGGGAGGATAGGCATAGAACGAGGTTGCAGGAGTTCGGATTTCTGGATTATTGGGACCTCTTCTGGGCCTGTGACCTGTATAAAAGGGACAGGTTGCACTTGAATCTGAGGGGCACCAATATCCTTGCGGGCAGGTTTGCTAGAGCTGTTGGGAGTGGTTTAAGCTAATATGGCAGGGGTATAAGAACTAGTATGATAGAGCTGAGGGTGAGCCAGCAGGTTTACAAGTAGATGATGGATGTAATATGAATGTAAGGACGGACAAGGCAATGATTGGGTACACATAAAGACAGTGTAAAGAGTTAAATTGTACAGAGACAACGTTCAAAGGGGCAAAGAATGTAGGACTGAAGATGCTGTATTTAAATGCATGTAGTATTCGGAATAAGGTGGATGAACTTGTGGCACAATTAGAGATTGGTCGGTATGACGTTGTGGGCATCACTGAGTCGCGACTGGAGAGAGGTCATAGTTGGGAGCTTAACATCAAAGGATATATTTTGTATTGAAAGGACAGGCAGGAAGGTGTAGGCATTGGTAAGAGGTGAAATTGTCATTTTTAGAAAGAGGTGACATAAGGTCTGAGAATGTTGAATCTTTGTGGGTGGAGTTAAGAAACTGCCCCTGTTTCAAAACAAAACATTATGGGAATCTTGTATAGGCTTCCAGATAGTAGCCAAGATGTGGGGTTGAGATTGCAAAGGGAGCTGGAAAACGCATGTAGTAAGGGTAATGTCACAATTGTAATGGGGACTTCAATATGCAAAGGATTGGGAAAATCAGGTTGGTGTTGGATCACAAGAGAGGGAATTTGGTGAATGCCTACAAGATGGCTTTTTAGAGCAGCTTGTGCTTGAGCTTACTGGGGGAAAGGCTATCCTAGATTGGGTGTTGTGTAACATTCCAGATTTTATCAGGAAGCTTAAGGTAAAGGAACCCTGAAGAGGCGCAGTAATCATAATATGATTGAATTTGTACTGCAATTTGAGAGGGAGAAGCATAAGTCACATGTATTAGTATCGCAGTGGAATAAAGGGAGTTACAGTGGTATGAGAGAGGCGCTTGCCCAGGTGGTTTAGAGGGGGATACTGGTGGGGATGATGGCAGAGCAGAGGTGGCTGAAGTTTCTGGGAATAGTTCACAAGGTAAAGGATAAATATGCCCCACAGAGGAAGATGTTCTCAAATGGCAGGGGTAGGCAACTGTGGCTGACAAGGGAAGTTGAGGACTGCATAAAAGCCAAGGAAAGAGCATATAATGTAGCAAAGTGAGTGGGAAGTTGGAAAATTGTTGGATAAGTTTTTAAAATCCAACGAAAGGCAACTAAAAAAGCCATAAGAGAGGAGAAGATGAAATATGAGGGCAAACTAACCAATAATATAAAGCAGGATACCAAAAGTTTTTTCAGTTGTATAAAGAGTAAAAGGGAGGCGAGAGTTGATATTGGACCACTGGACAATGATGCTGGTGAGGTAGTAATGGGGGACAAAGAAATCACGGATGAACTTAATAAGTACGTTGCATCAGTCTTCGCTGTGGAAGACACTAGCAGTGTGCTAGAGGTCCGTGAGTATTTGGGAGCAGGAGTGAGTGCCATTGTTATTACAAAGAAAAATGTGCTAGGCAAACTGGAAGGCCTTAAGGTGGTAAGTCACCTGGACCAGATGAACTATATCCCAAAATCCTGAGAGAGGTTGCTAGAGAGATAACGGATGCATTGATCATGATCTTTCAAGAATCACTTGATTCTGACATGGTCCCGGAGGACTGAGCCCTTTTTTTGGTTGGCTGCCAGTAACTAGTGTTCCTCAGGGGTCAGTGTTAGGATTGCTACTTTTCATATTGTTTATCAGTGATTTAGGTAATGGAATTGATGGCTTTGTGGCAAAGTTTGCGGATGATATGAAGATAGTTGGAAGGGTAGGTGTGCTGAGGACGCATTGCGATTGCAGAAGGACTTGGACAAATTGGAAGAATGGGCAAAGTAGTGGCAGATGTTGGGAAATGTATGATAGTGCATTTTGGTAAAAGGAGCAGTAGTGCAGACTATTACCTAAATGGGGAGAAAATTCAAACATCAGAGGTGCAAAGGGAATTAGGAGTCCTTGTGTAAGACTCCCAGAAGGTTAATTCACAGATTGAGTCTGTGGTAACAAAGGCAAGTGCCATGTTGACATTTATTTCAAAGGAAATAGAATATAAAACCAAGGAGATAATGCTGAGGCTTTGTAACACACTAGTCAGGCTCACCTGCCGTATTGTCAACAGTTTTGGGCCCCATATCTCAGAAAGGATGTGTTGTCATTGGAGACGGTCCAGAGGAGATTCATGAGGATGATTCTGGGAATGAAGGGGTTAAGATGTGAGGAGTGTTTGGCAGGTTTGTACCTGTACTCACTAGAATTTCGAAGAATGTGTGGGGATCTTATTGAAACCTGCCATATGTTCAAAGGACTAGATAAGGTGGATGTGGAGAGGATATTTCTTATCATGGGGATGTCCAGAATTAGAAGGCACAGGGCGACCTTTTAGAACAGAGTAAAGGAGGAATTTTTTTAGCTAGAGAGTAATGAACCTGGATTGCTTTGCCACAGACAGCTGTGCATGCCAAGACCATGAGTATAATTAAAGTGAAAATTCATAGCTTCCTGATTGGTCGGAGCATCAGGTGATGTAGTGAGAGAGCAGGTGTATGGGGTTGAGTGGGATTTGGGATCAGCCATGATGATATGGCAGAGCAGACTCAATGGGCTGAATGGCTTAATTCTGCTCCTATGTCTTATGGTCTGATTGACCTTTGCAGGAAGTGAATAAGCAAAGGGAATGTAGAATTAATGGGTGTGGCTTTTAGTAAAGTGTTTGACAAAGTTCCTTGAGGAAGTTATGAAACATGGGATCCATGGAAACTTGACTGCATGGATTTGGAAGTGGCTTGCCACGGGGGCAGAGGCTGGAGGATCAATGACCAGTGGTGTTCTGCAGGGATCTGTTCTGAGACTCCTGCTCTTTGATTTTTATGATTGACTTGGATGAGGAAATAGAAGGACAGGTTAGTAATTTTGCAGATAACAGGAAGTTTAGTGGTGTCGAGGATAGTGTAGATGATTGTCATAATTTACTTTCTAACACAGGATGCAGTGCTGGACTGAGAAATGGCAGTGGTAATCCAGAAAAGTGTGATATTGGTGCAATTTGGAAGATTGAACTTGAAAGCAGAGTACAAGGTTAATAGTAGAATCCTTAGCAGTGTTGAAGACTGGGGATCTTGGGGCGACTATAAGATATAGGAGCAGAAGCAGGCCATTCGGCCCATCGAGTCTGTTCCGCTATTCAATCATGGGCTGATCCAATTCTTCCAGTCATCCCCACTCCCCTGCCTTCACCCTATACCCTGGCTAATCAAGAACCTGTCTATCTCTGCCTTAAATACACCCAGTGACTTGGCCTCCACAGCTGCTCGTGGCAATAAATTCCACAGATTTACCACCCTCTGACTAAAGTAATTTCTCTGCATCTCAGTTCTAAAAGGACGTCCTTCAATCCTGAAGTCATGCCCTCTTGTCCTCGAATCCCTTACCATGGGAAATGGGAAATAACTTTGCCATATCTAACCTGTTCAGGCCTTCTAACATTTGGAATGTTTCTATGAGATTCCCCCCCCCTCCCCCCCCCGGCCATTCTCCTATTCTCCTGAACTCCAGGGAATACAGCCCAAGAGCTGCCAGACGTTCCTTATACAGTAACCCCTTTGATTCCTGGAATCATTCTTGTGAGTCTTCTCTGAACCCTCTCCAATGTCAGTATATCCTTTCTAAAATAAGGAGCCCAAGACTGCACACAATACTCCATGTGGTCTCATGAGTGCCTTATAGAGCCTCAACATCATATCCCTGCTGTAATATTCTATACCTCTAGAAGTGAATGCCAACTTTGCGTTTGGCTTCCTCACAACCGCGCCGGCTGGTGGTGTAATGGCATCAGCGCCGGACTTTAGAGCAAAGGCTCCCGAGTTTGAATCCAGCCAGCTCCCTTGCACGCTTTCCATCCGTGCTGGGTTGAGTGTCGACCTACAACTGGGCCTTGTATAAATAAGAAAGCCTGCTTAAAAAAAAAGCCGTCATGACGACGTTCCAATGACTCCACTTGGGAGGGCTTTCTTCTTCACAACCGACTCGACCTGGAGGTTAACCTTTAGGGTACCTTGCACAAGGGCTCCCAAGTCCCTCGGCATCTCTGCATTTTGAATTTTTGAATTCTTTCCCCATCTAAATAATAGTCTGCCTGTTTATTTCTTCCCCCAAAGTGCATGACCATATACTTTCCAACACTATATTTCATTTGCCACTTCTTTGCCCATTTCCCTACACTGTCTGTCTGCAGGCTTTCTGTTTCCTCAACACTACCCGCTCCTTCACCTATCTTTGTATCATCGGCAAATTAAGCCACAAATCCATTAATACCATAGTCCAAATCATTGACATACATTGTAAAAAGCAACAGTCCCAACACCGACCCCTGTGGAACTCCACTGGTAACTGGCAGCCAGCCAGAATAGGATCCCTTTATTCCCACTCTGTTTCTGTCAACCAGCCAATGCTCCACCCACGCTAGTAATTCCATGGGCTTTTATCTTGCTAAGCAGCCTCATGTGCAGCACCTTGTCAAAGGCGTTCTGATAATCCAAGTACTCCACGTCTTTTGGATCTCCATTGTCTACCCTGCTTGTAATTTCCTCAAAGAATTGCAGTAGGTTTGTCAGGCAGGATTTTCCTTTCAGGAAACCATGCTGGCTTTGGCCTATCTTGTCATGTGCCTCCAGGTACTCCGTAATCTCATCCCTAACAATTGATTCCAACAGCTTACCAACCACTGATGTCAGGCTAATAGGTCTATAGTTTCCTTTCTGCTGCCTCCCACCCTTCTTAAATAGCGGAGTAATATTTGCAATTTTCCAGTCATCTGGTATAATGCCAGAATCTATCAATTCTTGAAAGATCATCATTAATGCCTCCGCAATCTCTCCAACTACTTCCTTCAGAACCCGAGGATGCATTCTTTGATATTAGTCACCAGTTTCCTCTTCATAATTCATCTTTTCCTTCTGAATGACCTTCCGCAAGTTTTTAAAAGCTTTCCAATCCTCATCTTCCCACTAGCTCTGGCTTCCTTGTATGCCCTTTCATTTGCTTTAATTTGGCTCTGATTTCACTTGTCAGCCACGGTAGTGTCCTTCTTCCCTTTGAAAATTTGTTCTTATTTGGGAATATATCTGTCTTGCACTTTCCTCATTTTTCATAGAAACTCTGCTGTCCTTCCTGCAAATGTCCGTTTCCAGTCATTTTCGGCCAATTCCCCTCTCATGTCATTGTAATTTCTTTTATTCCACTGAAGTGCAGACACATTGGATTTTATTTTTTCCCTCTCAAATTTCAATGTGAACTCGATCATATTGTGATCACTGATCCCTAAGGGTTCCTTAACCTTAAGCTCTCTTATCACCTCCTGATCATTGCACAACACCCAATCCAGCACAGCTGATCCCCTAGTGGGCTCAACAACAAGCTGTTCTGAAAAACCATCCCTTAGACATTCTATGAATTCTCTCTCGAGGTCCAGTACTGACCTGGTTTTCCCAATCCACTTTTATGTTGAAATCCCCAATGATCATCATGACATTGCTCTTCTGACACGCCTGTAATTTGTAATCTACATCCCAACTGCTATTTGGAGGCCTGTATACAACTGCCATTAAGGTCCTTTTACCCTTGCCATTTCTTAACTCAATCCAATCCTGTGTCATCTCTTTCCAATGATTTAATATTATTTCTTATACACCACCCCCTCTGCCATCTAACCTATCTTTCCAATATACCGTATATCCTTGGATGTTCAGCTCCCAATTGCAGCCATCCTTTCGCCAAGTTTCAGAGATGGCCACAACATCATATTTGCCAATCTGTAGCTGAATTTCAAGATCGTCCATTTTATTCCTTGTGCTGCGTGCATTCAAATACAACACTCTCAGTCCAGTATTTGTTGCCTTCTATTTTAACTGCATCATGCCTCTATTGCCCTGTAACTCATGCCACTGCCTTTGATTAAGCCTCACCTCCTGCCTTTTCTTTCTGTAATCTCTGTTGCACACTATCTTTGATTTATTTCTGTTTTTCCCTTCCTCAGCCCTATCACTCTGGTTTCCATCCCCCTGCCAAATTAATTTAAACCCTCCCTAACAGCTCTATTAAATGTGCCCACTATGATACTGGACCCCTTTGGGTTAAGGTGTAACCCGTCCTTTTTGTACAGGTCATACCTCCCCCAGAAGAAGCCCCAGTGATCCAGGAATCGGAATCCCTGCCCCCTACATCAGTCCCTCAACCACACCTTAATACACCTGATCATGCTATTCTTGCACTCGCTAGCACATGGCACAGGCAGCAATCCTGAGATTGCTACCTTTTAGTTTCCTACCTAACTTCCTGAATTCTCTCTTCAGGACCTCCTCCCTTTTTCTACTTATGTCATTGGTACCAACGCTGTTCACCCTCTCCCTTCAGAATACTCCGCACCTGATCTGAGACATCCCGTACCGTGGCATCTGGGAGGCAACACAGCATGCAGGTATCTCTGTCAGGCTGACAGAACCTCCTGTCTGTTCCCCTCACTATGGAATCCCCTATGACTACAGCATTCCTCATCTTCCTCTTTCCCTTCTGCACTACGGAACCAGGCTCGGTGCCAGAGACCCAATTGCCTTAGTTGTCCTCTGTCAGGTCATCCCCCTCAAGGGTATCCAAAACAAGATGACGATTACTGAGGGGGATGGTGAAGGTCCATCGTTCTCTCAAGTTAGCTGCCCAATTGATCGGGTTGTTAAAAAGGCATATCGTGTTTGTGTCTTCATTAGTTGGGGGATTGTGTTCAAGAGCTGAGAGTTAATATTGCAGCTCTATAAAACCCTGCCTAGATCACGCTTGGAGAATTGTGTTGGGTTCTGGTCACTCATTATAGGAATGATAAGGAAGCTTTAGAGTGGTGCAGAGGTGATCTACCAGGATGCTGCATGGATTAGACAGTGTGTATTATCAGGAAAGGTTGAGCAAGCTAAGGCTTTTTTTCTTTGGAGTGAAGGAGGATGAGAGGCAACTTGGTAGAGGTGTATAAGATTATAAGAGGCATAGATAGAGTAGGCAGCCGGTGTTATTTTTTTCCCCATAGTGGCAATGGCCAATACCGGAGAGCATCGTTTTAGGGTGTGTGAAGGAAAGTTTAGGGGAGATGTCAGAAGTAGGTTTTTAACACACAGATAGGTTGGTGTGTGGAACGTGGTGCCAGGGGTGATGGTAAAGGCTGATACATTAGGAACATTTAAGAGACTCTATAATAGGCATAGGGATGGAAAAAAAATGGAAGGTTATTGGCTATGTAGGAGAGAAGGGCTAGATTGACTGTAGGGTAAGTTAAAAGGTTGGCACAATATCATGGGCCAGAGGACCCACACTGTGTTGTACTGTTGCATCCTGTCTGGGTCTATTATAAAAATGACTGTCTTCTACACTATTCACAACACCACCGAACTTTGTGTCATCTGCAAACTTACTGGGGAGAATGAATAGTACCATTTGTATTCAAGTTTCAGTAATAGTTCAAGCAACATCTTTAGATTGCCTCCAGGATTGTTTGGTTAGTAGTTTATGGATTAGTTCAATTTCTTTTTGTCTTCCATTTTACTTGAGTCTTGTAACAATAGCCAAATAAATCATTGGTGGTTTACTTAGTTTGTGGACCCTTGCACGCAAGTTGAATTCTTATCTCTGCTACTGAAGTGCTTTTTCTGTCTAAGGTGAATAATAAATCATCTTTCATATCTTCAGTATATCCCAAAGATATTACCCCTGGTCTCTCTTCATGCAGCAATATTTGGTGGTAAGTTTGTTTGTTATGTGTCATGTCATATGGCATGGGCGATCATGGTCTTTCCATGACCATGATTGTTCTTGGCGAATTTTTCTACAGAAGTCGTTTGCCATTGTCGTCTTCTGGGCAGTGTCTTTACAAGACTGGTGACTCCAGCCATTATCAGTACTCTTCAGAGATTGCCTGCCTGGCGTCCGTAGTCGCATAACTAGGACTTGTGGAGAGACTTCCGGTAGCGCTCATGGAGTGAAGTCGCGTTCTTGACTCGCTCCATTACCTCTGAGTTTTTTCTCTCTATGGTCAGCTATACTTTAATTAACTATTAAGGCATCAATTTTTACAATACTTTGAATTAAACTGAATTCTCTGACAATTGGATGATACTGAGATCGGCTATGTCTAAGAACGGGAAAGACGGCAAGGATGGTAAACCTCCGGTTAAACCGAAAGCTACGGATCTCCCTCCGACTGAATCACCGGTGACTTTGAAAGCGATATCGGAGTTAATTCAGAGGGAAATTTCAACCTCTGTTAGGGAGATGATTCGTACAGAAATTATGGGCTTTGTTAAAGACCTGATTCATACGGAAATCTCAACTAAGTTCCAGAAAATTGCCGATTTAATTGATAAGATGCAAACATGTATTGCGGAACATCAGTCGGCTATATCTGATCTTCAAAAATCCGCGCAACAAAGTGAGCTTAAGATGGGGAAAGTCGAAGAAACAATTAATGTAATGAAGAAGAAACTTGACTTTTTGACTTTTAAAAACTCTGACTTGGAATCTAGAATGCGACGGCAGAATTTACGAATGATTGGCGTCAGGGAAGCCGTGGAAGCTAACAACCCTATGAAATATTTCTCCCAACTTTTAAAAGATGCATTCCCTACTGTATTTCCTGACCAACCACCGCTACTGGATCGTGTTCACAGAATCCCATCATACTCGTCTAGGTCAGATAGACCTAGGCATGTTATCTTACGTTTTCATTATTTTCAAGACAAGGAGAGACTGTTTCGATTCGCTCGATCTAAAGGTTTCATTGATTTTTCGGATCTTAAGTTCCGATTCGTGGAAGATTTCAGTAAACCAATCTGGGACCAACGGGTCCGTTACAGATCCGTGATGTCGGAATTCTATAAGATGGATTTAAGACCAGCGCTGCTGTACCCTGCACGTCTAAGGATTCGCATGTTAGATGGAGCCCTTCGTTTTTTTGATTCTCCATCGGATGCCCAGAGTTATCTGGATCAACTTTCATCTTCAACATCTTAATTGCCTTTTTTTAATTTTCTCCGTTGATCGGAGGCTGTGAATTGGTTGGTTTTAACTTTTCTATGCCCTATTTGGGCAGAAAAGTTTACTTTCGATTTCTTAATATGGCTGCTAAACTTTCTTTTTAACTGCGTCATTTCTTTCTTTTCCCAGGGGATTCTGGGTGGTTACTTCCCTTTTGTCATCTTACGTATTTCCTGTGCGGCCTTAAATTTTGTAGTTTTTTTTTTAATTTTATTCTGTTTTGCTTTTTATAATCATTTTATGTTAATAATCCTATTTTTTTTTGTTGCTGTGTCTATTCATGAGTTTGAGGTTTATTGTGGTTTTTTTTTAATATATACTTTCCGGCTTTTGTTCTGTTCTGTGTGTATTTTAATTGAGCTAACTTTTTTTTACTTATTTTTTTACTGTTTTACAATTAGCTGACCCTTTTCATATTTATACCTTTTTTTTAGGGAGCGTATACCGGAAGTCATGGGGGTAGTTTTAGCGCTTGCTTCTTTCTGGCGGGTCTGCTTTAGATTTCGCCTTGGGGTCTTGGGGTGGGGGGTGGTGGGAGGGGCTTCACGTTTTAGTTTGTTTCTTTTTGGGCTATATACATTATTGAAGTATTGGTTGCGTCCTTTTCCCCGGTATCTTTTGTATGTTCTGTTTCCTCTCCGGGTTTGTGGGTCGCGCCTATTGTCAATCCTCCTTGTTATGGGTTGACTTTAGGATTTATGGAGTCTATTATTAATTTTGTCTCCTGGAATACTAATGGTCTTAATCATCCTATTAAAAGGAAAAAAGTTTTTAAAGTGTTCCGGAGACTTAAAGCACAAATTTTATTTTTACAAGAGACCCATGTACGGAGGGGGGACAGACTACGTTTTTTCAAATTCTGGAAGGGACAACAATTTCATTCGAACTCCAATGCTAAGATTCGAGGCGTCTCTATTTTTATAGACTCCTCAGTTACTTTTATACAACAGGATATTATCTCTGATCCGAATGGTAGATTTTTACTGGTTAGTGGTTTACTATTTAATAAAAAAGTAGTTTTGGTTAATGTTTATGCTCCTAATATGGATTGTCCGGAATTTTATAAATCATTGTTTGATCAGTTTCCGAATTTGAACGAGTTTTCATTGATTTGGGGCGGAGATCTTAATACCTGTTTATCTCCAGCTTTGGACCGTTCGGCTCCTTTACGGACTTTACCTAATAAATCTGCAAATTTGATTAATTTTTTCCTTTCTGATTCTGGGTCGACGGACATTTGGCGTTTTCTGCATCCTCAGGAAAAAGATTTTTCCTTCTTTTCACATGTTCATCATTCCTATTCAAGAATTGATTATTTTTTCATTGATTCTCGTCTCATTCCTTCAGTGATTAAATGTGATTATGATTCTATAACCATTTCGGATCATGCTCCACTTAAGCTTTCTATTAAAATTATGGCCAATATACCAAACAATAGACAATGGCGTTTTAATTCGCTGTTGCTTCAGGACTCGGACTTTGTTAATTTTATGAATGAACAGATTGAGCTTTTTTTTTACAATTAACCATACAGAAGATATTTCGGTTAACACTCTTTGGGACACTTTTAAAGCCTATATTCGGGGTCAGATTATTTCGTATTCCGTTGCTTTGAGGAAGAAACAGAAGCAGGAGGAGATGGTAATTGTGGACAAGATTAAAGAAATTGATAAGAAATATGTTATGGCTCCTTCTGAGGAGCTATACAAACAAAGAACTGAACTTCAAATGGAACACAGTTTACTACTCTCGTCCTCGATTGTAAACCAATTAAAGAAAACAAGAAGTGATTTTTATGTTCACAGTGATAAAATTGGCAAGCTGCTGGCTAATCAATTGAAATCTAATTATGTTAAATCTCAAATCAATCAGATTTATAACCAAAATGATCGATTGATATTGGATCATGTGGGGATTAATCAAACCTTTTGTGATTTTTATTCTTCTTTATATCAATCAGAGTCTCCTCGAGATTCTAAATATATGAATGATTTTTTAGATAAGTTAGACTTCCCTCAGATTTCACAGGATATGTCTTCTTTATTAGATACTTCCATTACAATGGATGAGATTAAGAATGTTATTTTTTCTATGAATCTGGGGAAAGCTCCTGGCCCTGATGGGTTTACCGTTGAATTTTATAAATGTTTTGCTTCTTTATTGATTCCTTGGCTCTATAAGGTTTTTGAGGCTTCTTTGAAACTTGGTAAACTTCCGGAATCTTTTAATAGAGCATCAATTTCTTTAATACTAAAGAAGGATAAAGACCCTGCTCAATGCGCATCTTATAGACCAATATCTTTATTAAATGTTGATTCTAAAGTTTTTTCTAAGTTATTAGCAAATAGACTAGAAAAAGTACTTCCTTCTATTATTTCGGAAGACCAAACGGGTTTTATTAAAGGTCGTTACTCTTTTTATAATATTCGTACATTGTTAAATATCGTTTATACTCCCTCACAAAATGTTCCTGAGTGTGTTATTTCTTTAGATGCCGAGAAAGCTTTTGATAGAGTAGAATGGCCTTATTTATTTAAGGTGCTTGAAATGTTTAATTTTAGCTTGAAATTTATATCCTGGATTAAACTGTTATATCACTCCCCTGTAGCCTCGGTTCGTACTAACTCCTTAAACTCACCTTTTTTTCCTCTCTTTCGTGGTACTCGACAAGGCTGTCCTCTTAGTCCCCTATTATTTGATATTGCATTAGAACCTCTTGCAATTGCTATTCGAGAATCTTCAAATATTACTGGGATAACTCGGGGATTAAAGTCCCATAAATTATCACTCTATGCTGATGATTTACTTTTATATATTTCTAATCCTGAGAGATCCATTCCTGCTGTTTTAGAGTTATTAGCACAATTTGGTCTTTTCTCAGGTTATAAATTAAATCTTAGTAAGAGTGAACTTTTTCCGATTAATAAACATCTTCCCTTATATTATAAATTTCCATTTAAATTGATTAATAATTACTTTTCATATCTTGGGATTAAAATTACTTGTAAACATAAAGATTTATTTAAGACTAACTTTTTACCATTAATAGACCATATTACTCAACTTTCATCTAAATGGTTTCCCTTATATTTAACTTTGATTGGTCGTATTAATGCAGTTAAGATGTTTTTTTTGCCAAAATTTTTATATGTGTTTCAGGCATTACCAATTTTCGTTCCTAAATCTTTTTTTGATAAAGTTGACTCTAAAATTTCTTCATTTATTTGGCAGAATAAGAATCCGAGACTGGGTAAAATACATTTACAGAAAGCTAAGAGAGATGGAGGTTTAGCATTACCTAACTTTAGATTTTATTATTGGGCTATTAATATTCGACATATGAAATTTTGGTTACTTGACCGGGACATACTATCTATTCCTAAATGGGTAGCATTGGAATTACAATCTGTTCAGGGTTATACACTTGGTTCTATTTTAGGTTCCTCTCTTCCTTTTGATTCGAAACGCCTTAAGCAGGTCTCTAACCCGATAGTTAAATATGCTTTGCGCATTTGGTTTCAATTCAGAAAATTTTTTGATCTTAATCAATTCGGGTTAGCGATTCCTATTTTAGGTAACATATTTTTTCCTCCCTCTTTTACGGATCGCGCTTTTCAAACTTGGAAGACTAAGGGTATTTTACGGTTTTTGGATTTATTTTTAGATGGTTCCCTTATGTCTTTTGAACAATTATCTAATAAATATAACTTATCAAGAATACATTTTTTTAGATATTTACAAGTTAAAATTTCCTAAGTACTATACTTTCTTCCTTTCCAATGCTTCCTCCTATATATATTTTAGATTCGATAATTAACCTTAATCCATGTCAGAAAGGTGCATCGGCTATGATTTATAATATTATTATGAAACTTAGGAAAGCTCCATTTGATAAGATTAGGGTAGATTGGGAACAGGAATTGGGGCTTACCATTTCTGTGGATGATTGGGGGCAGATTTTACAATTAGTTAATACTTCCTCTATTTGTGCTAAACATTCCCTAATTCAATTTAAAGTGGTTCATAGAGCACATATGTCCAAAGATAAGTTAGCGCGTTTTTACTCGCATATTAATCCTTTCTGTGATAGATGTTCGGGGCAGATAGCCTCTTTAACTCATATGTTTTGGTCTTGCCCTACTTTGGAAACTTTTTGGAGAGATATTTTCAATATTATTTCTAAGGTATTAAATATAGATATCTCTCCTCACCCTATTACTGCTATCTTTGGACTACCTAAAATTTCTAGTAATCTTTCCCCTTCAGCCCGTAGAATGATTGCATTTCTTACTTTAATAGCGAAAAGATGTATTTTACAACATTGGAAAGAGCTTAATGCTCCAACTACCTTTTTTTGGTTTTCTCAGACGATTTTATGTTTGAATCTGGAGAAAATTAGAAGTAACCTTTATGATTCTTCATTTAAATTTGAACAGATTTGGGGACCTTTTATTCGATATTTTCATTTAATGTAATATTTACCCTTCTTGTTTTTTTTTCACTGTTTTAATGGAGGTCGGGATTGAGGACGTGATTTTAAGTTTAACTCTGTTTGGTTTCAAGTTAGCCCATTGCTTTGCTTTGCTTTTAGTTAGTTGCACGGTGGGTTTTTTTTTGGGGTTTTTTTTCTCTTTTTTTTTCCATTGATATATATAAAATCTAGTATACTATTATGTTATCTTGGTTTCTTATGCTTAAATTACATTGTTTGTAGTATTTTCTTTTTGGTATTGTTATCTTTTGGAATTTTATTATACTTTAACATTGTATTAATGTTTATATGGCTTACCTTTTTTGTATACTTACTCAATAAAAAGATTTAAAAAGAAAAGAAAGAAAGAACTAGGACTTGTGATATGCACCAGCTACTCATTCAACCATCCACCTGCTCCTATGGTTTCATGTGACCCTGATCAGGGGTGGGGGGAGGTGGGATGAGCAGGTGCTACACCTTGCCCAAGGGTGACCTGCAGGCTAGTGGAGGGAATGAGAGCCTTACACCTCCTTTTGTAGGGACGTATGTCCAGTCCGTCACCCCTCTGTGGTAAGTACAGCTGATTAAACCAAGATGATGATGTGTTTGAAGTGAAGGATCTTTCCAGGTTGGGTTTCTGAAAGGGCATGAGATTGAGATCAAAGACCATATAGACGTAGACATGGTGGACCAACTGGGAGTGCCCAGAGATCCCGTCTGTTTGGGTCTCAGAAGTGAATGTGAAGAATTGCATGACTTAGGATCAGACGTGGACTTAGGTTAGAGTTGCTGGTATAGGGATGCCTGAAACAGAAGGAGGTGGGTTGTTGGTGGCACAATTGTTAAAAATAATGTGGGATGCTGATTGGTGCTAAAGTATTGGTTTATTGATGTCACATGTATCTGGATACAGTGAAAAGCTTTCATATACATACCATCGTTCAGATTATGCTTTACAGAAATACATTGTGGTAATGAGAAAAACAGGATGCAGAATATAGTGTTAAAGTGCATGAGAAAGGACAGTACAGATAGACAATAAGGTGCAAAGCCATGACGAGGTAGATTGTGAAGTCAAGAATTCATATTTTTGTTGTTGAAAGATCCATTCAGGAGTCTGATAATAACGGGGTAGAAGTTGTACTTGAGCCTGCTTGTGTGTGTTCTCAAGCTTTTGTACCTTCTGCTTGATGGGAGAGGGGAGAAGTGGGATTGACTGGGGGGGAACAGGGATCTTTGATCATGTTGCCTGCTTTCCTAAAGCAGCAGGAAGGGAGCCTGGTTTGCGTGATGGACTGTGCTGTGTTCGGCAATTTCTTGCAGTCTTATTATGAAGAGTGTGGGGAAAACGCAGTATTAAAGGTCATGAGGAGATCTGGTTGGGGGTGGTGGTTGTGAAAACAGGAGGAACTGATTGGATGGGAGGGTGGTGTCAAGGCAGCACTGGGAGGTGGAGGGAGAGGTTTGAAGGTGGCACAGAGAGGTGTGAGCCGGTGGCTTTGATGGTAGCACAAAGTGGTGGCGAGTTGTTAGATTGGCCTCAAATACAACTGGGTGATTTTGCTTGGGTGTTGGGAATGATGTAAAAATCTTTTACACCCTCCTGTAAACTGGGAAGATGTTGAGAGCAATGTAGGTGCTAGATGACTGTTGGTGGGGGAATGCATGGTGGTGCTGCTCAAGGTAGCACAAAGCTGATTGACTTGTGATGTGGTTAAAGGCAGCATGAGGAGTGGTTGGGAGTGGGGTTAAAAGCAGCAAGTGGAGCCAGTTGAATTGGTTCTCCACAATATAATGTGGTCATTTGAGAGAAACCAAGGCACAAACTGTAAGCAGAACAAAGTTTAAGTGTGTTGTTCACATTCCAGTCGGGTGCTCCACGTTCCTGACACAAGATTAGGCTTTTCTAAGAAAATATACTTAAGGAATTTGCAACACAATGAATACAATTGTCCCTAGAAGAATTAACGTTTTTGTTCCAAATTGCATGATGTACGCAGTGGATTTCCTATATTATAAATTTTGTTCCTATTGTATAATTGGGTAGTTTTCAAAAATTTGAGTTTGCCAGTCAAACCAATTTAACAAAATTTCCAGATTCTCTGTTTCATGCCTTTCAGTAGGCTGTATATGTTGAGGTTTTCTGCAGCTTAATCGCTTTCTGTTGTAATTCTTTCAAGCACACTTGATCATTTGGATTTATGGTGTTTAACAGATGAGATGATTGCAAATAGACCTGTTTATTTTGGACAATTGTTAATTTTCAGCATGTGGCCTTTCAACACCCTAGGGTGGTCTTGTACTGTTGTGGTGCGGGCCAGAAAACTTGAGGGATTAATTAACACAAAATAATAGAGGAAATATTGCATTAAGAAGATTGGAGCATGGAAAATGGACTCTTGACCCACTTAATCTGTGCCAGGTATTGGCAGGACCACTTGGTTCCAAACCACAGTATTAGTTCTGCAAAGTGAGTTGAACTCCAGCATTGATGAGAGTGATTCTACTTGACGTCATGACAGTGTTAGGATGTACTTAACAATGAGCAGACCTATTCAAAATAGTTACCAGGAATCAGGAGGAATATTCTTCACTGGCTGGAGTTGCGCTATGTCCAAGGGGAAATGCTTGTGGTTATTGGGGACTGGCCACCTCAGTCCCAGGATATCTGTATAGGAGTTTATCAGGGCACTGTGCTGGGTTCAAGCATTTTCTCCTGCTATATTAATGACTCTATCTCCATGGTAAAGTGAACATTCATTGGTTGCACAGTATTCAGTTTCCTTCAAGGCTCTTCAGAAAATATAATCTGTGATCTCATGCAGAAAGACTTGGGGATTCGGGTGAGTTGTGTTAATATCCTCTGAGTACCAGGTTAGGGTTACCTGCAATGAGGCAACTTAACTACATCGGGGCAATTTAATAGCATTTACCATTGCCGGCGAGCTCGCCAAGGCTCCTGGGGTAGCTGGTGGCTCAACCATAATGGTACCTCTGTTGATTGATTACTGCTACAGGTACTGAAGTACAGTGAAAAGTCTTTGTGTGTCTTTCATACAGATCCTGCCATACACAAGTACATTGAGGTTGTAAAAAGCAAATGGAATCGGAATAGAGTTTAATATCACTGGCGTATGTCATGAAATTTGTTATGTGCCAGCAGAACATTGCAATATATAATTGTAAATCACTGTCAAAAGTGTATATTAAAAAAGTTAAATTAACAGTTCAATAGTTCATTGAATATCAGGTAATGTATACAAATTACAACCAGAAATTCTTGCTCTTTGCAGACGAAAACAGAAGAGTACCCCAATGAGTGAGTGACAGTAAAAATGTTAGAACCCCAAAGCCCCCTTCTCCTCTCCCGTCCTCCCCAGGCACAAGCAGCCGCAAAGCATCCAACCCTCCCCTCCTCCACATTTAGGTGCCAATCACCCACAAAGCAAGCAATAACAAAGCCCCCAAGCGAGACTGTGATCTGCAGAACAGAAAAACTAATCATTCATCTGTCCAATTCGACATGCCACAGGCTCAATCTCTCCCTAATAAAGGGGCAGAGCGGTGTCACACAGTGAGAGGGGAGACCATCAAAATCAAAACAACTCGCTGATTTATGGTGTTAAAATCTGCACAGTTGTTTTGAGTTCTACAACTTGAGGATTAGCAGCAAACTCAACCCCCCCCCCCACCCCCCGGCCACCAACAAGAGCAAGTGTTTTGCCAAGTACAGAGACCTCAGGCAGCTGATCAGCTGTTTCCGATATTCCGTTTTCTTCAGTCGGCGGCACAGCCATAGAATCAGCTCATCCACAGGAACTTCAAAGGCATGCTAGTCTTCTAGCCTTGCCCTTGGGATATTGAAAAACGGCTGGTCTGTGAGCCCCGGGAGCAAGAATCATTGCCCTAAAGACCCAAAGTTTGAGTGCAGATGCAGGTCAAGGGCACTGACAGAACCCTATCCACCTTGAAAAAGAAAAAAGGAGACGTTAAAGGTAGAAATAAAGTTGTTTCCACAGATGAGCTTGAAGAAGCTGCTCTCTCGCACCATCCTAGCTCCGCCCAGTGAGTAAATAGTACAAAAACAAATAAAAATGCAGTGAGGTAATATTCATGGTTCAATGTCCATTCAGAAATCTGATAGCAGAGGGGAAGAAACTATTCCTGAATTGTTGAATGTATGCCTTTAGACTCCTGTAGCTCATCCCTGATAGCAGCAATGAGATGAGGGCATGTCTTGGGTAATTGGAAGAGGGGTGGTGATGACTAACATGGGCTTGAAGGGCACACAACTTACTGCAGCTTATTTTGATCCAGTGCCGTGCCCTCCCCATATGCTGAATGACAGAGAAAGACCATAAGAAGCTCTGTATTCTACACTGATTGCTTTACCACACCATTCCAGGGAACCATTTTATGATCTATGAGACACAATGCAAGAATGTGATGAAATAATCTCCATTTCTGTTTACGAGAGCAGTTTATCCATGGTAAAGCAACCTGCCTAATGACTGCTGCTTCCCTCTACCTCTTGGGCAGCATGGGTGCAGTTTTTACCAAGAGCAAGATCCATAGTAACAGCTCACCAAGGTTCCTTTGTAATACCTTTGTGATTGGTTACATCCATTGACCAGAACCAGGGGAGAAGGTGCAGGGAAGCCAACACCACCACCCCACCCCCACCTCATTCCCTCTGAGAATCTTCCTCTTCAATTTGGACAATTTCCTGATTGGATACATACAGGCAGTCCTTGGGGCAAAGTTTCAGAACTTGCTGTTTAACAATGCTTGACAAATACCTTCAGTTTGGTGACTGTACTAGTTCAGGAGGTGCCACACCAATACAACATTAAGGGAAATAGGGATGAGCAGTCACTATGAATCATTTGCTGTTTTAGTGGGACATTATCAACTAGGGAGACTTGTTCCGTCGGATGAATAGAAACCTCTTTTGTTGTAATGCAGCTTGTTGCATGAACTGGTCTGTGAGATGCTGAAGCACTTAGTCCATTCAATATCCAATATCATTGAAATGCAAAGCTGCTTTACAGTTTGTCAAAATGTTTTTTTTTGTAGGCTTATAATTTCACAAAGTAAAAATGGCACTTTTTGCACTGGATCGCCAAGACGCTATCACTTATGTCAAATCCAGGTAAGAGTCGCCAGTCCTGACTTTTTGACTTCTCTGTCATTTTTCTCTTCACCACCCTCTTCTTCCTTGGGGACAGGCCCACTGACACACTGCTTGGCACTGAGGCTGTAGAATTTGGCCTGGTCACAGAGATGCTGATGTTGTGTCCCCCAGGAGATCAAATGTACCTTTGCTTGCCTATTCTCTCTGTAAACAAGGAGATTCACAATGAATCCCTTGTCATTGTTCACTCTGGAATGACTTGTGTTTTGTGCTGCTTCTCACCTCAGAACGTAGTACTTTTGATTTCAAGTCATAAGGTTCTGGTATAGGAACAGCTCCAGACAGTGGTGCGGAGCACTGGGTTATCAGGAAGCGGTGTGCAAGACCAGAGGATAGCATTTAAAACAGAGGTATCAGTTTAGAGATTCAGAGGGAATATAATGAAGAATTCTTTCACCCAGGGAGCGGCTGGAGTCTGGAATCCAGGCAGATCTCTTTTAGTGCTTTTGAATTGCCATGGTTAAGAAAGCTCCGGATGAAGTGCAGGGAAATGGGATTAGTGTAGATCAGTACTTGATGGACGTGGTGGGCAAAGGTCCTTTTTTCATGTTATATATGCCTGTTAAATTGTGCATGCTCTTTAGATGAACATTTTATTTAAGTGCATTATTTTGGATAAATATGTGGGGTTCTCTGTGATTCTGGTCTCAGTGTAATCAACTACCAACTTTAGTGGATGATCACATTGCTTGCATGGCTTTGTGGCAAAGTTTGTGGATGATATGAAGATGGGTGGAGGGGTAGGTAGTGCTGAGGAAACAATGCGATTGCAGCAGGCAAAAAAAGTGGCAGATGGAACACAGTGCTGGGAAATGTATGATAATGCATTTTGGTGAAAGGAACAATGGTGCGGACTGTTATCTAAATGGGGAGAAGGTTCAAACATCAGAGGTGCAGAGAGACTTGGGCGTCCTCGTGCAAGAGTCCTAGAAGGTTAGTTTACAGGTTGAGTCAGTGGTAAAGAAGGCAAATGCAATGTTGACATTTATTTCAAGGGGAATAGAATATAAAAGCAAGGAGATAATGCTGAGCCTTTATAAGATACTTGTCAGACTTCACATGGCATATTGTCAACTGTTTGGGGCTCCTTATCTCAGAAAGGATGTGTTGTCATTGGAGACAGTCCAGAGGAAGTTCATGAGGATTCTGGGATTGAAGGGGTTAAGATGGGCAGATTCAGGCTTGTACTCACTGGAATTTAGAAAAATGCCAGGGTTGGGGGGGAAGAAGATCTCATTGAAACCTACCAGATGTTGGAAGGACTAGGTAGGGTGGATGTGGAAAGGATGTTTCTTGTGGTGGGGGTATCCAGAACTAGAGGCCACAGCCTCAGAGTTGAGGAGTTTTTTTTAGCCAGAGAGTAGTGAGTCTGTGGAATGCTCTGCCACAGACTGTGGTGGGGACTACATCCGTCAAAATATTTAAGGTGAAAGTTGATTGTTTCCTGATCGGTCAAGGCATCAAAGGATTTGGCAAGAAGGCAGGTGTATGGGGTTGAGTGGGATCCGGGATCAGCCATGATGGAATGGTGGAGCAGACTCGATGGGCTGAATGGCCTAATTCTGCCCCTTTGGCATTGTCTTATGGGATCTTGCTGTGTGCAACTTAGCCACTGTGTTTTCTATATTACAAAATTCCCTACATTTCAAGGTGTACTTAGTTGTTGTAAAGTATCCCAGGGTCCTGTGAAAGGTGCTAAATAAATGTGGTACTTTTGTTTTTTGGTGTTCATTATATTTTTTCTGTTTATGCACAGCCTTGTCCAAATAATGTTGCAAGTTTCAAACAACAGCAATGTTCAGCTTTCAATGCCAAAGCATTTAGTGGCCGATATTATCACTGGGTTCCATTGTATCCAGGTAAGGTTTGATAAACTTACTACAATTATCATAACAAACAGAGTTCTAGTTGCATTTTGCAATGGCACTTGCAGGTAATTTATAAATTCCACCACTATAAACTCCTCCAGACCAGCATTGCTTTGTGATCTTTGCATTCTTCTGATATTAATTTGCTTTTCTTTAATAGATGAGCCTTTAGCTATTTAGATCCTGAATTCCTTTCTAAAGGCTCTTGCCACTCTTTCTTACTCAAGGTGCTTCTTGAAGCCCAATTGCCTATGGATCACCAGTTATGTTGAAGGTGGTACATAATTGACAGTTAGGGTGGCAAATATACCATTCCGTCACAGTTATAGAGTTGTACAGTATTGAAGCTGGTCCTTCAACACAACTCATTCATATTGGCTAAGATTTTTATCTGAGCTTGTCATATCTGCCTGCATTTAGCATATATCCCCCTAGACCAGGGGTTCCCAACCATTTTAATACCATGGACCAATACCATTAAGCAAGGGGTTCATGGACCCGAGGTTAGGAGACCCTTCTCTGGAACTTATCTATCCATGTACCTGTCCAAATGACTTTTAAACATTGCATTTTTTACTTACCTCTGCATCTTCTGCTGGCAGCTTTTTCCTCATACCTACTACCCTCTGTGTGGAGAAAATTACTTGTTGGGTCCCATTTAAATCTTTCCCAACTCGCCTTAATTCTATGCCCTCCAGACTTCCTATCCTGGGGATAACAAGACCCTGACCATCCAACTTATCCACCATCCCCTCATGACTTTATATCCCTCCAAGTAATTCTGATGTGAAACCAAGAACACACATGCACTGGTAATCTCACATCACGTTTTGCCATAACATCTAATTGCTATAAACTGACACACTGTGAAGTCTACTGTGGGCAACTTGCAATGTGTGGTCAGTTAAACGTTACTTTGCACAAGGAGCAGCTGTATTATTGACTTCACAATGTGCCCATTTATAACAATTATCGCAAGGTGAGTGCACGTGCGCACGGGTGTGCGTGTATGTTGTTGGCCCTGCATCGGAATTATTTTGAGCGATGGAATGAGATTTTGCTGTTCGGTTGCTGTTTATAAATTCCTACCTCTTTGTCAAAGTCAGAAATCTAGATATCAAAAGCTCTCCCAACTTGGGCAGATTGTAAATTGTTTTTCATGATGTGGAATGTCTGGACTGTGATTACACCACTCTATTTTGTTGTCAAACAGATGACTACATTAATATTTCAAACAAGCCGTGTGACCTGCAGTGCACTACTACTGACGGAGAACGGCAGTTAATGGTTACTGCTCAAGATGGGACATCTTGCCGAGACAGAACATATCAGGGTGTCTGTATCACTGGCCGATGTGAGGTGAGGCAGTATATTCTGTTCAGCTCAAAGAAGCTCTGACAATGGAGGTGAGGAGAGAGGGGAATAGAAGGGATTGAAGGTTTTTTTTCCCACCACAGAGGGTGATTGGAGTCTGGAATATTCTGCCTGAAATAGAAATGGTGGCCTATACTCCCACTACATTAAGAACCATCTTGACAAGGAGAATGGCATAGAAAACTACAGATCAAATGTGGTTAAGTGGGATTAACATAGATGGGTACAGCAGCTAGCATGAGCATTGTGGGCTGAAGGGCCTGTTTCTGTGCTGTATGATTATAATATCTTATGGTGCGATTCTCTCACTAGATATCTTGCTTCAGGTTGAATAACTTGTGGTTTCAGCTTGTGTAGAATTGGTTTATTGTAAGAGGACAGAGCAGTTCACCACTTGAATTGTGGAATTGAACACTGAAGATTATTTTTAGATAAAAAGGATAAAATAATTGAAAATTTGAAGGTTTGAATGATGAATGGAAGATTGAGCAAAAAGGGGATATTAGAAAAGAATGATGCCCCAGAAGACTGACAACTCCTCACTCCAACGACTAATATTTCAGACTTTTAAAGGGGAATAGATAAGACAATTGCAGATATCTTGACTAGAATCTACCATGTTTCCCTTCATTCAAGAATTACCTTTTAGATTGGAAGACTTCCAATGTAATTACATTACATAAGAAATTTGTCAATTATGAACATATTAGTTTCTTATGGGAAGCTAGTAAAATATATAAAATGAAGCCGTGGCTGGTTGCTCCAAGAAATCCAATCTGATTTGACAGAGCCAGTATGGATTTGTTAATGGATATTTCCAACAAGTTGAATTGATTGTTTTGAGGAATTACAGATATGATAAACGGAAGAAACTTATGGACATGGTTTATATTGGTTTACAAAAGTTCTACACCAGCTGGGGATTTGAGATCTAAGTATGTACCATATGTGCACAGCACTGCAGTAATTTTATGTATTGCACTGTACTACTGCAAAAACGAAATAAATTTCATGACATGCGTGAGTGATGATAAACCTGATTCTGATCTGGGTCTCTATTGTGGACTGAGAGTGGGAAAGGGTCAGGGAGAGGAGAATCATGGCTGAGAAAAGGGGAAGGGAGAGGGAGTGGGAACCACCAGAGAGACATTCAATAAATAATTGTTTGGTATCAATTGACCTAGCCTGGTGTCTCAGGGATGGGTGTGTCTGCACTCACACCACCCCCCTGCCCCTGGCATTCCTCTGCCATTCCTCCACATCCCTCCTGTAGTGTTCTACCCTCGCCATTTCCAACATCTTTTTTCCTGCCAGATTTGCAAACTTGCTGTCTACTCGATGTAAGTGGAAGAAAACTGGGGGGAGTTAATGGTAGGTTGGGGAGTGTAAAGCAGAGGTTCCCAACCTTTTTTTTTTAAAATGCCATGGACCCCTACCATTAACTGAGGGATCTGTGGACTCCAGCTTGGGATCCCCTGGTGTAAATGGTTGTTTGATGGTCATCGGGGGCTGAGGAATCTGTTTCTGCACTACACAACTACCACTGTCTGTCATGGTGGTGGAAGCAGATGTAAAAGGGATTTGAATGGGCACTTTGCAGGATTTCAGGGTGAGGGAGGTTGATTGGTATTCAATAGATCACTGGCTTGTCAAGTCATCAGGATAGTAACAGTGTTTTCTCTGCAGCCCATCGGATGCGACGGCCTCCTTTATTCCTCCAAAAGACTGGATAAATGTGGACTGTGTGGCGGCGATGGCAGCACCTGTTTCCGGATCTCAGGCACCTATCGACGAGGCATCACACACTTAGGTTAGAATGCAGTTTGGTTTTGTGTTTGTCTCTCAGATTAACAGTGGGTATTCATGGGGGTGAAAGGCATCCTGACATTGTGAGAGGTAATAGTAACTGGTTTATCATTGTCATGTGTACTGAGAGACAGTGAGAAGTTTTTTGTGTGCCATCCAGATAGGTCATGCCATTTGTGATTACAATGAGATAACAAACACAAAGAAATGCAAAGTGCAGTGTAATTATAGAGAAGGTGCAGTGCAGGTGCACAGTAAGGGTCAGGGCTACGACAAGGTGGATTAGGGGGCCAAGAGTTCATCTGATAACGGTAGGATTGAAGTAATCCTCAAGTCTGGTGGTGCGTGCTCTCGGGCTTCTGATGTGTTGGGGGGCGGGGAGAGAGGACGGTGAGAATGACTGGGGTGGGAGTGGGTCCTTGATCATGTTAGCTGCTTTCCTGAGTTGTTTTAATATCAATCCTGTGGAGTCTCTTGTTCTCACTTATCATTTTGGATCACTGTGGATTAACCATTTTCCCCCGGGATCAATAAAGTATGACTATGACTATAACATTGAATGGAAACCATGGATTGACTGAGCCATCAGATCATGCGAACAGTGGCTTGGCTTTGTAAAGTGCCTCAGACATCACAAAATCTAACCTAATATTTAACAGGCTTGTCTTCAGATAAAAATTGAACAGAACAACAGAAAGATATTTTCCCCGCAAGAAGGACACATTAGAATTAGTGACTAGAAGCTGTGTCAAGGAAGGAGGTTATAAGAGATTTACTGAAAAGATGTAGGAAGGTTTGAGGAGGGAATTCCTAAGCTTTCTTCTTAAACGGCTGTAGGCACTGATGTCAAGTTTGAGGTGAAGGGAGTGAGGACTGTTTGGAAAGCCAGTGTAATATGAATGCGGTATTTGGTATTTACCAACCAGTCACGCAAAATGTGACTAAAACTTGTCTGCAACCCCTGGAGAAGTTTCTCTGCGATTGAAGGTCAGAAATCCATGTTAGGCTAGGGTTTAATTGCACCAGACACTTCTTAATGGTTGCATTCAGAGGTAGTGGAAGTGATTGGGGTTTGATGTCCTCATCTTCTTTATACTGCAGGTTACCTCTTTATTACAAACATTCCTGTTGGTGCTTCTGACATCCAAATAATTGAACGGAGAAAAACAGAAAATATTCTAGGTAATTCTGCTAAATCGTTTCATACTTTTTAATCCCTTTTCCCCTCACCTCTTCCTTCCTTACGAACAACACAATATATATTATTGCTTTCCTTTTCTCTCGGCCCCCCCCCCCCCCCAAAGCTCTTGCAGATGAAGGTGGCTACTTTTTCTTTAATGGGAACACAGCGATTGACAATCCTCGGAATTTTCGAGTGGCCGGTACGGTGTTCAAGTACAGACGACCTGCGAATCCGCTGTCTGATGGCTTTGAATACATTATTGCCCAAGGACCAACCAACCAAGGACTGAATGTGATGGTACGTAACACAGATAACACCCCGAGCAGGCGCTATACCTTTTGCTCAGAAGTTTATACCCTCTGTGTGCTCAATGCCAGTCACCTGAACCCATAGGTTAATTGTATGTCCTATCAACAAGTACTTAGTATAAGAGCCAGAAATAGATGGGAATGTACAAGTAAAGGACAATAGACTTTGCATGGAAAGAGGGTAACCTCTAATCTCAGGAGAAGCAGGACCACTGCCTTGAAATATTGTTCCTTGTCATCTTTTAATTTGAAATTTTTTTTAATTTCCACTTATAAATTAGGCCTGTTGCTATGGTTCTGTTCCAGCTGTTGGTTATTTCCTGGACTTAATTGAGTACTTAACTGGAACACAACAAATCTATCCTTTCTGTGTGTGCAATGCTACTGGGCATTGATGTGCACCAGCCTCACTGACTTTTTTTTCCCCCATTAGTCTCTCTGTACCTTAGGACACATAACCGTTTGTACAGCTCAAGCTGTCCTAAATCTGCCTCAGGCAGACCAGGTATTGACGGATGGAATTGAAGAATGATGCAGCACATACCTATATGTGTAGCTCTCAGCTCATTGTGATGAAACTGGATCATTTAAAGACGTGCATTTGCTTGTTCTATATTAAAAACAATAGTGTGCAATGCTTCCTCTTCAAATACTGCATTTATATTGCTATTGAAAACTTCCACCACCCTTTCAGATAACTCCATCTTACCCCTGGTTTTTAATTCCAAGTATTTTGAAGCCACATGAATTCACATCTCCCTGCATTGTCTTCCCAAAAAAAAGCACAAATCTAGCTATTTCAGTCTGACCATACAGTTGACCTCCAGTACACGATGAACTGTGCTATCAGTCATATGTGCTAGCGGTTAAGGGGTTAGTTGGTGTGAAGCTGCCATTTGTAGGATTGGGGGTTGAATTCTTCAGTCAAAATCCAGCCTAAACTCACCAGTACTCCCTTAAAGCCTGCCCAGAATTAGACCCAGTTCTCTAATGATTTAGAAAGGAGTCTCATAATTCCAAGCACGGCACACATAAATTACATAAGCTTAAATAACCTTAATTATACATAACTTGCATGACAAAATAAACAAAAATAAATAATGACATCAGTGCAAATTGAGGGAAATCTAGTCTAAGGTACAATTAGGGTTTTCCGCTCAGTTCACCAAGGCTCTCTCATCTTCCTGCTATTGTGACCTTAAATTCAAAGTCTCGCAACACTTCACCACCCCCCCCCCCTTTTTGTCAAGAATTGTTCCATATTTTCCTTCAAAATATTTAAAGACATCAGTTTTGGGCAAGAGTTTTCCTAAGACCATGATAATGAGGGGAAAATATCTTTTCATCTCTGTTAAAATAGTAGCCTTTTTGTCTTTTAAACAGTGAGTCCTATTTCTACATTTACAGAAGAGGAAACAACCTCTTCATGTCCACCATGCAAAGATACATCAAGATTTTAATTCTTTAATCAATCTCCTCTGAGTGTTGTAAAATCTGGTAGTTACAGATTTTCTAATAGAATAACTGACCATTCCTGGTATTAGTTCTGTGGGCTTCCCACACATTTTGTTCCATAAAAGTCAGCAATTGCGATCCCAAGAGAAAACCACAGCACGCTTCCCTCCACTCTGATAAACATTATTCAGCTCCAGTCTCTGAATTTTGTCTCTGCCAGTTTTATATCTATGTTGGTAATGCTTTACTCCCAGATATCAACTTTCTTAACTCTAATAATGTGGTAAATTACTGTGGAAAATGTATTGTACAGATAAGAAGTCTGAAGGCATGTAAGCCCTTGCTGTTATTTAGACTTGTAGGGTAGTACAGTGTAGAAATGGACCTTCTGCCCAGCTCATCCATACTAACCAAAATTTCTATCTAAGCTAGACCCATTCGTTCACATAAGCAAATAATTGTAATGAGTTAAAAATCCAATTTGCCTTCCTTGTATGGATTGGCTAGTCAGCATCTTTAGCTGCCAATTCTCATGAAAGTTATGTAGCTGAGAGGTAATAGATTGAAGATGGTTTTTCAAACTAAATGCATATTAAATTACTGACCACTACATACCCATAGTATGCTGCGTATCTCTATCTCGTGTATGTGAGATTATCTGACTCATTGCTATAGTTGTCTCCTTTGATAATTTTCAAAGCATTTGCTAAAAAAATAGCAGATTTTGGAGCTCCAAATTTGAAGTATTTTGGGAGATGCATTATTTTAAGATTGTGGTTGATGAGGTAAAACTGGCTGAATGAAATGGAGAGATCTAAAACTCTCCCTCCCAGCTCTTTTAGGAATTTATTAATGTCAGTTCATCTGCCAGAAACTGCATCTTACAATGGTAATCAATATTTCATTGTTCAGTAAAGAAATGAACACTCTATAGGACACACAGAGTAAGCTTTCACTGGTTCTTGGGTTTCATTTTTGCTGACCTTTCTTGAGAACAGAAGATGAGGGCTAGACATATACCCAGGGTGAGTTTGGGAAGTGCTGTCTATGTCAGGACTTCCTGCCTCCAATTTCCACCCCCACACTCCTGCCATTGGTTGCCCATCAGAAGATGACCCGCTGTAGCAGGAAGTGAATAGATTCTCCTTTCCAAGTTTGGATATTTTGACCATCAAACAAGCTGAGTATTTTCTCCACAACTAATATCTTTACAATTGACAAAATGGTTTATTGTTGTCACACATGTCCGGTGAAAAACTTGTTTTGCATAGTGTTCATACAGATCAATTAATTTCAACGGTGCATTGAGATAGTACAAGGGAAAGCAATAACTGATGCAGAATAAAGTGTTACAATTACAGAGAAAGTGCAGTATGGGCAGGCAATAAGGTGCAAGGTTATAATGAGGCTGATTGTTTAAATAAAATTTATAGAAGTGATTTTTTTATATTGCTTTTACTGTTAGTGCCCTTGAGATAGGCTGTAGTTCCTGAAGACTCTGGGGTCATCTTACAAAATTGTGAATTCTGTCTTGAGCCAGTGGCCATTTCACTCTGCAGAATGATATCTTAGTAACATTCCCACCTCTAAACCAGAAAGTTGCTGGTTCAACTCCTCCTTGATTTGATCAGACACACATAACAGATATTGATGTAGTTATATGTCTTGGGTGAGAATTATCTTGTAGATGAGCATTAAACCAAAAACCTACTTATCTGCCTGTTTTGATTATATGAAACATGTGATACTGGCACAGAACAGCAAGGGTGCCTTTCAGTCTCTTGAGCAACATTTATTCGGTAAACAAGTCAATTGGAGTTTTGCTTAATTGTCATTTCTGAGACCTCGCTCTGCTTAAATCGCTGTTCTCTTTGCTTGTGTTTTTAAAAAAAACCTGAGGTAATTGTTAGGTTCCAAAATATTCTCAGATCCTCTCAGGTCATAATGGAACATTGAAATCCTGGTTCTTTCAAGCAATTTTTTCCATTACAGCTTTGTTTTCTCCATTCAGCTACATAATAAGGGAAATTGGGAATCTGTGCGCTTGACTGCATGATGTAAAGCAAAGGCAACAAGGCACAGACCTATCCATTATTATCAGTGGATTCTGGGCAAAATGGAACATTCAAAACTTTGCATTACTTTTGCAAACACTGTGAAGGAATGTCAGCACTAGATCTCACCTGGTGCCAAATGATTCCCCAAGCTGTCACTGTTCTTCAGAACAATTTTCCAATCAATGAGTTCCAAACATTCAATAAGCTGAGACTGTTGAATTTACACATCATAAATGTTGCTGCCAAATTCATGTTGCTTTCTCCCCATCCCCACCCTGTCAAGTGAACTGCTGCACTGGGTTGTTGATCCATAGCGTCAGAGGCTGAAGAGATCATTTGAGAGGAGCACGGCTGAAATTGAGGTGGTAGCTGAGAGGGCCACTGAGTTATTGACCAGGTCAAAGAGGACCAGGTATAAGACAGTGAAATGCTTTAGTTGCAGGCTTTCCATGACTTGGCTGCTCTTTTCTCTCTGATTTGGATTCATTGTCCTGATCTCTCCTGAGAAGAAGGCAGCTGATGTCAGCCTGCTGTTTAAAATTAACACAATTGCTCATCCATGCACTCTTCATGTGTGTCTGCCAGAATCTTGGAACACATCATTTTAGCAGTTTTATGAGCGCTCTTTCATTGCATGGACTTCATTGGTTTAAGAAGGTGGCACGCCAACAGCATTTGTTTTGAAAAATGACAAGATGCAGGCGATAAATGCAGATCTTACCAGGAAGGCCTGAACCGCAGCAGTTGAATATAAAGGAAATGCTTAAAGCTGCCATGCGCTTTCTCAGTGAAGCCTCAGTCCTGTAAACAGCCCTAGTCAGAAACAATAGTAGGCCGAACCATGAAGCTGGAATGAAATGGGAGGAATTTCTTGTTGGTGGAGGACACCACCTCCATGAAGTCTGGAGCAGTTGTCTCTGATGTAGGCACTGAGAAATTAAGTCAGAGAAATCTTTTGAAGTGTTTTTTTTAAAAAAAACAATGAGCAAACAAAATCTGTTAAGGCAGTAATTCCTCATGTAGGTTCTTGTCCCCTTAGACTGGCTTCCTCATTTCAAATGTAGCTTTTGGAAAGTTTTGAATGTTGCCTTTGCTACTGAAGAGCTAACATGCAATGTGAATCCAGCATTAACTCTTGGATTGTGCTTCTGACAACAATCTCTTCATCTTATGATGTTATAGGTCAGCAGTCCTGAGGAGCAGTTCATTTGACAGGAGGGGAGCAACATCTGTTTTGGCAATAAAATTTAAGGTATATATTGAGGATTTTGCATCTGTAAATTTGTGATTATGACATGTCTTTCATCGACTTAACTTACCGCTCCCTGTCCTTGGTTTTTGTGAATTATTTTTTTAAATCAATTTTCTTGATATTGTGTTGAGTGAACTCCTTTCCCATCAGGTAAAATTAGCCAGTGCTCAGATAGGGACTGCGTTAATAAAATATGATGCTTTTTAACATAAATTTGCTGTGATGTTAAAAGGATTTGTTGTTCTTATTTACACATTGTGGTGGCAATATACTGTCTAACTGCATTAGTCCAAAATGCCAAGAGTGCATGTCTGACTTTATAAATAGATGACATGTTGTGCAAAAACAAAGTCAGTTAAACCTTTCACAAGATATTGTTTTGTCCTTGGCTCGAGTATTTGATCTAATTCCAAATGGCACTGTGAATGGAGAAGTAGGAGGGGAAATTCATTGACGTGTAGATCAGAGAGCTCAGTGATTTGAGGGAATTACTGGAATCTTTCTCCTCGGAGCAGAGGAAATTTAGAGGATTTGAACATCAGACAGGTGCTTTTTTAATTGGCAGGGTAGTGAGAAATGAGGTGGAACAGTTTTATGAAATGCAATGTGATCTAGAATGTACTGCCTAAAATGATTGAAGAAAGGGATTCAATAATGGTTGAAAGGGAATGTGATAACCGTATGATAAGGAAGAAGTTGCAGGGGTATGGGGGGGAAGAGAGAGAGATTGTAACTGGAAACATTCAGATAGTTCTTTTGGTGAACCAGCACGGTCATGATGGTGGGGTGGGGAGTGGGGGTGTGGGGAGGCATCTTTACCGGAAACATTCAGGTACTTCCTTCAGTGATGTCATGATGGACCAAGTACTCCTTTGGTGCCACATTATTCATCAGTATTTCTGTTGGAGCCTATGGAAATTGGAGTTGAAGCACATTTTGTGGTTTCAGTTTATGTTAAAATGATTCATTGAGTGCACATTAAAGATGCTACTGCTTTAAACCCGGAGCAGCACTTCCCCACTGTGCCAGACAGTCATATCTTTATCTCACTTCTCATTTTCATTGTTTTCCCACCTGATGTATTCCAAAGTACTGACAGTTCAGGCTGACCCAACTTGCACAGCTCACAGGAGCGCATCCATCTCATTTGCACTTGAGTGGAACTCCGAAAGATGAAAGGACAGAGTGCCACCCATTGACGTCTAGAGTGCAGTTTACAGATGCGGGCCCCATAACCCTCCCCGTTGTCCCTTTTTGATCTGTCTCCAGTCATTATAGATGATGCAGGTTTCTCTAGCTGACTTTTATAATCTGTAAACTTTCTTGAGTTACCTGCCACCTGGTTCAGAGCAAAGAGCTTCCTGCTCTGCTTTCCCCAGTCTATGGCACAACCTAACCCCAGCCGAGCATCCTGAAGACAGTCATGTGGTATTTGCAAATCCCCAAACTCCCATTGCTTTGACCTCTTAAGTTTGTAGGTACCTTCCCAACAGGACTGACTGTTGAGTTCCTGAAGGAATTACATACAGGGTGCCCAGGCATATTCCATAAGCAGAATTGTGGCAATTATCAACTACATTTTTGTGAGGTGGGTTAGAAGGATATTGAAGTGTATTTTAAATTTTCCTTATCTAGCCCAGTCTGTTTGTAGAGTCTGACACTTTTCTTAATGGGCTATAGTTGGCACAGACTGCAAGGTTGATATTTTGCAGACAGGTTTACAGATGGAAGAGATGCCAAGGGATCTTTAAGATTGATTTGCTTTACGCATCACGTCTGGAATTCTTTCCCAATTGCAGTTTAGACTGGAGACTGTTTTCAGCTCTCTGGGATGTGGTGCAAATCTGCAACCTCAGCCATGGAGAGGAGATTGCTAAAATTAGTTCACAGATAACACAATGAAATTAATTTTGTGTTTGAAGCATTTCTCCAAACAGGGTGTTATAAGGCAAAGAAAAAGTTTGTCAGGCAGGCAGTAAGCACAAAGGTGGGGAAGTATTTTGCAATATTCAGACCTCTCATCCCCAATGAGTGGGATGAGGAGATTGTGCAAACACATGTTTAGACAGGGGAAGTGACAACAGAGGAAAATTGAGAATGGCAGGACCCTCTTGCTATTGGGAAAGCAGCAAATCACAAGAAAGATCACGTTAGGAATTTGTTAGGAAATACAGGTGAAAAACACTTGAACCCTCCATCTGTTCAGTCCTAATCATGGAAATCTAGAGCTCATTCCAATAATCAACTAACAATCTCTCCATTTTCCTTCTTCACACTCTTAACCCTATTTAATCTTCTTGGTGCCAAATGTCATTGGATATCTTCTCCTCTGCTTAGCTTGAGATCAGTGCTAGTATTCTCGTAGCAAGGGTAGAGTTATTCCAAGGTGACTTTGTGCCTCTCCAGTTATAATTCTTTCTCTTTCTGCTAAACCAGTACTACAACTTGAATGGGAAGATGCCACACGTAACGTATGAGTACACGATCCCGCGGCCACCTGTGTTGAAGTCTGCACCGCCCGATCAGAGTCCTTTCTACTTCAGTGTTCCTGAGTCTAAGTATGAAGATGGTGACAACAACTGGCATCAAGTCAAGCTCCACTCAGGCCCTAATGGTGAGGCATTGCTTCTCAATGACGCTGTTTATGGTAGCTTAAGTGAGATCACAGTGATAAAGCATGACAATAACTTCTGTCCCAACCTGTACTGAAGCACAGTACCTCTCTCTCAATGAATCAAAGTGCCTGACATCCTATCGCTCAGCTTACAAATCAGAAAATGAATTCTGTGCAAAATGAATTCCATGTGAACTGAACTTTGGAACAGTTCAGGAAGGAAGATTCAAACTTCAATTTCTCAAAAAAAAGTCATAGTAACACATAAAAATGGCTCTTTATAATATTTACTTGTCTTTGTGATTTTAAATCATGTCTCCTCCAGCCTTAGTACCAGGGATTCCCAGAATATCTATTGTTTTCAGATTAAGGTGAAGATTTTGAGCCTGACCCACATTTCAGTCAGTTTGTGGCAAATCTTATCACAAGCCCATCAAATGATTCTGCTTCAGTCGCTTGATACACTTACCCAGAACATAATTGGTGTCAGGGATGAGAATGCTACTGTCTTGTGAAATGTGAGGAGGATGTTATGAGAATGCAGGGTGACTTGGACAGGTTGGGTGAGTGGGCAGATGCATGGCAGATGCAGTTTAATGTGGATAAATGAGGTTATCCACTTTGGTGGCAAGAACAGGAAGGCAGATTACTATCTGAATGGTGTCAAGTTAGGAAAAGGGGAAGTACAACGAGATCTGGGTGTCCTTGTTCATCAGTCACTGAAAGTCAGCATACAGGTACAGCAGGCAGTGAAGAAAGCTAATGGCATGTTAGCCTTCATAATAAGGGGAGTTGAGTATAGGAGCAAAGAGGTCCTTCTGCAGTTGCACAAGGCCCTGGTGAGACCCCACCTTGAGTATTGTGTGCAGTTTTGTTCTCCAAATTTGAGGAAGGACATTCTTGCTATGGAGGGAGTGCAGCGTAGGTTCACTGGGTTAATTCCAGGGATGGCGGGAATGTCATATGTTGAAAGATTGGAGTGATTGGGCTTGTATACACTGGAGTTTAGAAGGATGAGAGGGGATCTGATGGAAACATATAAGATTATTAAGGGATTGGACATGCTAGAGGGAGGAAACATGTTCCCAATGTTGGGAATCCAGAACCAGAGGCCACAGTTTAAGAATAAGGGGTAGACAATTTAGAACGGAGTTGAGGAAAAACTTTTTCACACAGAGGGTTGTGGATCTGTGGAATGCTCTGCCTCAGAAGGCAGTGGAGGCCAATTCTCTGGATTCTTTCAAGAAAGAGTTAGATAGAGCTCTTAAAGATAGTGGAGTCAAGGGATATGGGGAGAAGGCAGGAACAAGGTACTGATTGTGGATGATCAGCCATGATCACAGTGAATGGCGGTGCTGGCTCGAAGGGCCGAATGGCCTACTCCTGCACCTATTGTCTATTGTCTTACATTTACATCTACCCACTATTCCCCACCTTCTCGTCAGTCACTTACTGATTATCTTCCAAGTGTTACCATCACCTCCTGTCATTATTGTGGCATCTTCTCTATTCCAGTTTTTCCACACATACTACTTTGGCATCTGTCCTCTCTAGTCTCTTTTGAAACTACATTTTCCCTTTGCACCTTAACCCTTTTTTTATTCATCCATGGAATCACATTTGGCATTAAACCGCCTATACTTGGGTCCACTGACCAAAACATTACACTCTGCTCTTCTTCCAGTAACCTAAGATCCATTACTATATGCATATTCCAGTTCTTTTAACGCATCTCCTCAGCCTTCCTCTCTTTACCAGGATTTTAAAAAAAAAAGGAACTATCTAAAATTTTCACAATCCTGGCGCATTGAAACTCTTCAGAGTTATTGGAGCATTTTTGAAATGTTGTCATCAGTATGTTGTAGGAAAACATGGCACTGTGCTAGCTCCCCCAGAGAGCAGTGTGATTCATGGCCAGGTAATGGAAAGTCCCAAATTTCATAAAATCACAAATAGACCTTTATGCTTGTGCTGGCTCCCGACAAAGGGGTCTCCTGCTTGATCCCACACCTGTGCTTTTCATCTAAATTCCTGTCGGTTTCCCAGCCTTGAGGACTGCTTTCCAGCAAAGAAATCTCCAGCATAGCATAGAAGGTAATGGGCTGAATGCTGTATGTATGTATATATGTGTGTGTGTGTGTGTGATTGTATAGTCATCAAAGATCTCACCGTTAAAGGAGTGGACATCGTCATCAGATTTCGATGGACAACCGAAGAAGAGTGTGAGTGTATGTTTGTTTATATATATATATATATATATATATATATATATATATATATATATAATTTCAGTGAGATATGACTATGACTAAATATATTTGGTGACTTGGCCTTCTGCAGTAGAGACTTCCACAGTATTACCACCTCTGAGTGCAGACATTTCTCCTCACCTCAGTTGTAAATCCTCTGAATCCTAAAACCCTGAACCCTGATTGCTGATGATCTCCCAGTCCAGGGAAGTATCCTGTCCACATCCTGCTCTGTCAGAATTTCATATACCTCAATGAGACCTCTCTAATGAATACAAGCTCAGTCTATCTTCATATGACAGTCCCACCATTAATGGATTGAAAATCTTTGTTGTGCTCTCTCTGTAGAGCAAGTAAATCCTTTCTTTGGTAAGGAGATTAAAAGAGTAATGCGGATGTGGCCTTGCATATTTGCAATGATGGCCAACATACTTTTGAAATTGGTGGCTTTACCTGCATGCTTGTTTACAGTGACACTAGATCTCATCAAGCAAAATGGGAGAGAAACAAGACCTTCAGTGACTGAGCCCATGCCAACCATCAAGCACCCTATCCTAGAGGAAACCAGGGCACACAGGGGAAATAAAAACACAGGAGTCATGGAGAACATGCAAACTTCACTCAGACAGCACCTGAGGTCAGGATGGAACTGGGGTTCTGGTGTTGTGAGGCTCTACTAGCTGCCTCTTGAGCTTCAACATTTCTGTCTTCCATCATTTAAATAATGCATTGACTGCCACTTAAATAAAATACTGTTATAATAATATTACAATAACCACAATAAAATAATCATAGTGGTGGATTGATTAAAAGATTGTTCAGTTGTTGGCATAAATCAGGGGTTCTGGGCGCATAACAGGAGAGAGTGAGAACAGAAGCAGAGGTTCTCGGGCACGTGAAGCACTTAGTAAGGGATGGTAGTTAGTGCGAGTTAGCTGATGGTAAATTGGGACTTTCCATTTGAAGCAGGATTGAACAGTGAAAAAGTGCAGGTGGGAGAAGGTGTTTGATTTGGTGTGCTGTAGGGTTTCACCAAGCACTGCAGCCAGATTGCCCAGTAGGAGTGTTCTGATGAAGGATTGACATGTTTCAATTTAAACAAACACTTGTATTATAACAGAATCATTGCAAACAATTATAATTTTCTTGTGGTCTGCTGAATGTGTGTGAAGTTCCATTCTTCTGTTGGTTTCTCCCTCTAAATGCCCTGTGTCTGTTTGCACCCATGTGTGGTATCATGGAGTGGTGGGTTATCTGTCCATTGTGTCCTCTACCTCCATGTGGAAATGAGAGATCAGTGCCTTTTGATAGATGCAAAAATCCTTTATCTTCAATGCCCTTGAAACACTTGTTTCAGAGTGGCAGAGTCTGGTGTACCTGTGGTCTGTTTCTGGTGCTGCAATTAAGTAGATATTTTTCACCACTAAAATTTACAAAAGCAAGTACATGAGTTGATATTTGCCACATAGTAAGAAAATGATGGGTGTGGGTTCAAAGGCTGGATGATCTAAGCGTACACCTACCTTCTTGTCATTAATCAGTTTGAATTGTATAAGAGTGCAGGTGTTTGCTTAACCAGCCATTTGAGGGATAAAATTCTAACACCATGTTCCCTCCTTAGCTCTGCAGTCCAACGTGATCAGCCTAAGCCCGACACCCTGGAATACAACAAGTACGTTGCACCACCCCCATTTCCACAGTAGCTTTAGAAGCCCTTCCCAGCAGAACAGTCTGCGAGCGATGTGTGGGAACAGTTCTCTGAATACTGCTCTGCCCATCCTCTGTACAGAACTTCAGGCCAACCTGTCAACGAGACTCGGATCTGAAAATTTCACCAGCCACTCCAGAATTGGACCCAGCGGCCAGCAACTTGAGGAACCAAAGCAGGAGCGCATACTTGAACGACTTCATACGGACTCGGAGCCGGGTATCAACACTGGAACTGAGGAGAGATTTAGCTACAGCCTATTAACTGATTCACTTTACCCGCTTTCCAATTCCACCTCATTCCACCTCTTGAATTTAGTTAATAACCACAGGGCAGAGCCTGTGCAGTCACCAGACACTGAAAGGTAAGATTCAATTTTGAAGTCTTTCTTCATTCGGGCAATCCACCAACTCGTATGTAAGCATTAGATTCTGAAATGAATTGTAGGCCTTGTAATCCTCCTGCCTCACTGCAAGGTCATGCTTTTCGAGAACAGTCAGCCTGATGGTTAACAGCGGAAACATAGGCACACGAGAGGCTGCAGATACTTGAAACATGGAATGGATTGGTAATTTTAAAAATCTGTTATTTATAATGAGACATAATTTTGACCTTCACTTCAGTGAGCCAAATAATTAGGATTTTTTTTTACCTTCCTTATAAATATGATAAATGAGGAGGGCATACTTTTTGTTAGGCTGGCTGGCTTGAATATAACTAGAGGTGAAATGTGGCACCTTTGTTTTGCAAATGTTTCTTTTGTGTTTTGCCTGTCAATTATGTGAAGCTGCAAATCTTTCTCTAGTAAATGTGTAGCATTTTATATCTATGGATTGACATGGACTGGTGCATTCTCTCTGGGAAGCATCTGTGCCAGTTAACAGGAATTCCTCAGGTGATATCAATTTAGTAATTCCAACTTCTGGAATGACCTGGATCAGCATACACCTGGAGCAATACCAGTTATGCTGGAGGCAATGCGACAGCATTGTTCAAAGTTCAAAGTAAATTTATTATCAAAGTACATATATGTCACCATATACAACCCTGAGGTTCATTTTTTTTATGGGCATACTCAATAAATCCTCAATAACCATAATAAAATTAATGAAAGACTGCACCTTGAGGATAGAACCAGTGCGGAAAAGATGACAAACTGTGCACATATGAAAAGAAATAAATAATAAGTAAACAAATATTGAAGATGAATAGTTCTTGAAAATAAGTCCATAGTTTGTGGGAACATTTCAATGATGGGATGAGTGAAGTTATCCCCTTTGGTTCAAGAGCCTGATGGTTGAGGGGTAGTAACTGTTCCTGAACCTGGTGGTGTGAGTCAAGAGGCTCCTGTACCTCTTTCCTGATGGCAGCAACGAGAAGAGAGCGTGACCTGGATGGTGGTGGAGGTCACTGATGATGGATGCTTGTGGCAGTGCTTTGTGTAGATGTGCTCATTGGTGGAGAGGGCTCTACCCATGATGGACAAGGCCGTATCCACTACTTTTTGTTGTTTCAACCCTGTTGGCTGTACCCGACTGTCATATAGCCACTGCCCTCACTTTCTTCCTCGTGATTCTCATCCATTCTCGTGTATGAAAGAATCGTACTAGAAGAAAGTTGGGAGTGTATTCACAGCCTAGATTTTGCTGGATATAGGCCACATACTGGAGTTAGGGACAAGCAAGTTACGGTTGTGTATTGTTGGGACGTTTGTTGGAACAATAGCCTGTTGCTGACAATGGTGACGTTGTTCGCCTTGCAGACACAGCTTGAGTGTCACAAAAACATTAGCAATATTTAACACAACTCAACATCACAGGGAGAAATTTATAGCTGAGTGAGAGATGATCACATATAGTGCAATGGTTGTAACTTTGACATCAACATGTTGCTGATTCAGTTGTGCTTCCCCTCTCATCCTGTAATATAGAAATCGGAATCAATTTTGCTCAATTCTCATTAACAACTCCTGGTTAAACACATGAGTAATGTCAGATCATTCAGTATCTTGGAAAGAAATCTAAACTGAAGAGAGGATAAATTTTAAGAAACAGGTTTTGGATAAAGGGAACACTGATTTAGATGGTAATCTTGCCCACGGCACCCCTTCTTCCTTCTCCCTTCAGCTAATGACTCCAATTCCTCCCACTTGGCTTCCTGAAAGGGATTCTTTCCTTCCTCCTCATTTCTCCATCTCTCTCACATCCTGCGGGTTCCATCTGCTAGTTTTGTTGATCCTACTTCCTCATGGACAGGATGCTCAACCATGTTTATTTCCTTCCCAGCGCTTTCTGCCCTTGCCCCCTCTCCTCCCATATAGAACCAGAAAAGCCTTCCTTTCGTTCTCCTCTTCCACTCCACCAGCCTCCTCATTCAACTCTCAATCATTTCTCAACATCGTTGAGGCTGCGTTTGGAACATTGTCTTCAGTTTGCTCTTGGAAAGTTGCCATTGAGCTCGAAGGAATGCATAAAAAGTTTACAAGGATGTTGCTGGGACTCGAGGGGCTGAGCTAGAGAGGTTGAGCAGCCTGTGACATTCATTCCCCCCCAGTGATCTCAGAAGTGCAGAAAATCATGAGGGGCAGAGAGAGGGGAATGTACACAGTCTTTTTAGCAGAGTTGGTGAATCAGAAACTGGAGGTTTAAGGTGAGAAGGGAGAGATTTAATAAAGTTTATGGGGCAAAATTTTCACGCTGAGGTTGGCCACTATATGGAATGAGCTGCCAGAGAAATTGGTTGAGGCCGGTATGTTAACAACATTTAAAAGACACTTTGAAAAATATATGGATAGGAAGAGTTTATTGAGAATATGGTTGAAATGCAGATAAGTAGGATTGGCTTAGATGGGTACCTTGGTCACCCTAGGCTGTATGTTCTGATTCCTTACCACGTGACTCTGTCCACTCCCATTCCCATTGTCCCTTGCTGTTCAATAGCTTGAGATGCAGCACCTGCCTGTTTACAAGGGGACCAAACACAGCTTTCACATGAAGCAGTGATTTACTTGTATGACTTCCAATTTAGCAGAATGTATTCAGTGCTCTCTTTGTGGTCTCCTCTCTCAGGGAAACCAAGTGCTGAATGTGTGACCTACATTCAGTCCGCAAGGGTGTCCCTGAAATTCTGATCATTCCTAACCCTGCACTCCCAGTCTGCCACCCCGACCTGTGAACTCTCAGACTGTTTCAATGAAATTTAATATAAACTATAAGGATGACCATAAGACAAAGGAGCAGAAGTCGGCCTTTTGGCCCATCAAGTCTGCTCCGCCATTTTATCATGAGCTGATCCATTCTCCCATTTAGTCCCACTCCCCCGCCTTCTCACCATAACCTTTCATGCCCTGGCTACTCAGATACCTATCAATCTGTGCCTTAAATACACCCAATGACTTGGCCTCCACTGCTGCCCATGGCAACAAATTCCATAGATTCACCACCCTCTGACTAAAAAAATTTCTTTGCTTTCTGTTCTGAATGGGCACCCTTCAATCCCGAAGTCATGCCCTCTCGTGCTAGACTCCCCCATCATGGAAAACAACTTTGCCACATCCACTCTGTCCATGCCTTTCAAAATATTTCTATAAGGTCTCCCCTCATTCTTCTAAACTCCAAGGAATACAGTCCAAGAACGGACAAACGTTCCTCATATGTTAACCCTCTCATTCCTGGAATTATTCTAGTGAATCTTCTCTGTACCCTCTCCAACGTCAGCACATCCTTTCTTAAATAAGGAGACCAAAACTGCCCACAGAACTCCAAGTGAGGTCTCACCAGCGCCTTATAGAACCTCAACATCACATCCCTGCTCCTATACTCTATTCCTCTAGAAATGAATGCCAACATTGCATTTGCCTTCTTCACTACTGACTCAACCTGGAGGTTAACTTTAAGGGTATCCTGTACGAGGACTCCCAAGTCCCGTTGCATCTCCGAACTTTGAATTCTTTTCCCATTTAAATAATAGTCTGCCCGTTTATTTTTTCTACCAAAGTGCATAACTGTACACTTTCCAGCATTGTACTTCATTTGTCACTTCTCTGCCCATTCTTCCAATCTATCCAAGTCTCTCTGTAGACTCTCCGTTTCCTCAGCACTACCGGCCCCTCCACCTATCTTCGTATCGTCAGTAAACTTAGCCACAAAGCCATCTATTCCATAGTCCAAATCGTTGATGTACAATGTAAAAAGAAGCGGCCCCAACACTGACCCCTGTGGAATACCACTGGTAACCGGCAGCCAACCAGAATAGGATCCCTTTATTCCCACTCTCTGTTTCCTGCCAATCAGCCAATGCTCTATCCACATATGTAACTTTCCCGTAATTCCATGGGCTCTTATCTTGTTAAGTAGCCTCATGTGTGGCACCTTGTCAAAGGCCTTCTGAAAATCCAAATATACAACATCCACTGCATCTCCCTTGTCTAGCCTACTGGTAATTTCCTCAAAAAATTGTCGTAGGTTTGTCAGGCAGGATAACATCATATCTTCCAACTTCACACATTCTGCTTTTGTATTTAAATACTAACAGCACATCCAGAAAGGATTTTTCTGTAAGTTTCAACAACGATTCTTCTTCTCCCACTCATATCTCCGTGAGACTGACCCTAACATTCATTCGCACTTCCTTGGCCCCATTTCACTCTTAATCTCATTGGATTTTTACAACTTCACTTAACTTCCTCTTGTGTTCTCTCCTACCCTCTCCACATCTTAAAACTTGACTTATCAGCTTCATGAAGGATCATTAAACTCTAAGTGTTTCACTTCTTAGATATTACCCGATCTACTGAGTACATCGAACCGTACAGCACAGGAGCAGGCTCTTCAGCGCACAATGTTGTACCAAACCAATTAAACTAGTAATCAAATGGCCAACCAAACAAATCCCCTCTGCCTACACAATGTCCATATCCCCTCCATTTTCCCCACATTCACGTCTCTTAAAAAATCTCTAATGTATCTGCCTCTACCATCACCTCAGGCATCTACCACTCTAGGGGGTGGGGCTGGGGAACAGGAAATAATAAAAATAAAAACTTGCCCCTTGCATCTCCTTTGCACTTGCCTACTCTTTCCTTAAATGCGTGCCTTCTGGTATTAGACATTTTGACCCTGGGGAGAAAAAGATAACTGACTTTCTAGTCTATTTATGCTCTCAAAATTTTAATGACCTCTATCAGATCTCTCCTTGGCCTCTGGTGCTATGGAGAAATCACTAAAATGTGTCCAAACCTCTCGTTACAGCACATGTCCTCTAATCCAGGCAGCATCCCGGTAAACCTCTTGTGCACCCTCACAACATCCTTCTTATAAGAGGGTGATCAGAACTGTATGCAATACTTCAGATGCTGCCTAAGAGTTTTATAAAGCTGCAACATAGTTTCCTGACTTTTAAAATCAGTGACTCAACTAATAAAGGCAAGCATGACATATGCATCCTAAACTACCCTTTCAACCTGTGTAGCCACTTTTAGGGGGCTATGAACTTGGAACCCAAGATCCTGCTGCTCTTCAACACTCTTAAGGGTCTTGCCCTTGACAGTGTCTCTCTTTAAATTTGACCTTTTCAAGGTGCAAATCTTTACAATTGGCTGTGTTAAACTCCATCTGCCATTCCTTGGCCCATATCTGCAACTGATCTATATCCCGTTGTATTCTTTGCTAGTCTTCTATAACACCATCAATTTTTGTATCATCTGCAAGCTTACTAACCCATGCATCTACATTTTCACTGAGGTCATTTATATACATCACAAACAGCAGTGGTCCCAGTATAAGTCCCTGTGGAACACCACTAATCACAGACGACCATCTAAATGGCCAATTCACCATTGAAACATACCAAAGTGCTGGAGGAACGCAACAAGTCAAGCAGCATCCATGGAAATGAATAAACATAGTCATACTTTATTGATCCCAGGGGAAATTGGTTTCGTTACAGTTGCACCATAAATAATTAAATAGTAATAAAACCATAAATAATTAAATAGTCATACAACAGGAATTCTGCAGATGCTGGAAATTCAAGCAACACACATCAAAGTTGCTGGTGAATGCAGCAGGCCAGGAAGCATCTCTAGGAAGAGGTACAGTCAACGTTTCGGGCCGAGACCCTTCGTCAGGACTAACTGAAGGAAGAGTTAGTAAGAGATTTGAAGGTGGGAGGGGGAGGGGGAGATCCAAAATGATAGGAGAAGACAGGAGGGGGAGGGATGGAGCCAAGAGCTGGACACGTGATTGGCAAAAGCTATATGAGAGGATCATGGAACAGGAGGCCCAGGGAGAAGGAAAAGGGGGAGGGGGGAACCCAGAGGATGGGCAAGGGGTATAGTCAGAGGGACAGAGGGAGAAAAAGGAGAGTGAGAGAAAGAATATGTGTATAAAAATAAATAACGGATGGGGTACGAGGGGGAGGTGGGGCATTAGCGGAAGTTAGAGAAGTCAATGTTCATGCCATCAGGTTGGAGGCTACCCAGACGGAATATAAGGTGTTGTTCCTCCAACCTGAGTGTGGCTTCATCTTTACAGTAGAGGAGGCCGTGGATAGACATGTCAGAATGGGAATGGGATGTTGAATTAAAATGTGTGGCCACTGGGAGATCAAAACCACCCCACCAGCCTCCGGGTCCAATGTATTATTCTCTGTAACTTCCGCCACCTCCAACGGGATCCCACCACTAAGCACATCTTTCCCTCTTTCCCCCCCCCCCCCGCTTTCCTCAGGGATCGCTCCCTATGCAACTTCCTTGTCCATTCGTCCCCCCATCCCTCCCCACTGATCTCCCTCTTGTAAGTGGAACAAGTGCTACACATGCCCTTACACTTCCTCCCTTACCACCATTCAGGGCCCCAGGCAGTCATTCCAGGTGAGGCAACACTTCACTTGTGAGTCGGCTGGGGTGATATACTACATCCGGTGCTCCAGATGTGGCCTTCTATATATTGGTGAGACCTGACGCAGACTGGGAGACCGCTTTGCTGAACACCTATGCTCTGTCCGCCAGAGAAAGCGGGATCTCCCAGTGGCCACACATTTTAATTCCACATCCCATTCCCATTCTGACATGTCTAACCACAGCCTCCTCTACGTAAAGATGGAGCCACACTCAGGTTGGAGGAACAACACTTTATACTCTGTCTGGGTAGCCTCCAACCTGATGGCATGAACATTGACTTCTCAAACTTCCGCTAATGCCCCACCTCCCCCTCGTACCCTATCTGTTATTTATATACACACATTCTTTTTCTCTTTCTCCTTTTCCTCCCTCTGTCCTCTCGCTATACCCCTTGCCCAGCCTCTGGGTCCCTCCCCACCCCCCTTGTCTTTCTCCCTGGGCCTCCTGTCCCATGATCCTCTCATATCCCCTTTGCCAATCACCTGTCCAGCTCCTGGCTCCATTCCTCCCCCTCCTGTCTTCTCCTATAATTTTGGATCTCCCCCTCCCCCTCCTACTTTCAAATCTCTTACTAACTCTACCTTCAGTTAGTCCTGACGAAGGGTCTCAGCCTGAAACGTTGACTGTACCTCTTCCTAGAGATGCTGCCTGGCCTGCTGCGTTCACCAGCAACTTCGATGTGTGTTGCAATAATTAAATAGTAATATGTAAATTATGCCAGGAAATAAGTCCAGGACCAGCCTATTGGCTCAGGGTGTCTGACCCTCCAAGGAAGGAGTTGTAAAGTTTGATGGCCACAGGCAGGAATGATTTCCTGTGGCACTGTGTGTTGAATCTCAGTGGAATGAGTCTCTGGCTGAATGTACTCCTGTGCCCAACTAGTATATTATGTCGTGGATGGGAGACATTGTCCAAGATGGCATGCAACTTGGACAGCATCCTCTTTTCAGACACCACCGTCAGAGAGTCCAGTTCCATCCCCACAACATCACTGGCCTTATGAATGAGTTTGTTGATTCTGTTGGTGTCTGCCACCCTCAGCCTGCTGCCCCAGCACACAACAGCAAACATGATCGCACTGGCCACCACAGACTTGTAGAACATCCTCAGCATCGTCCGACAGATGTCAAAGGACCTCAGTCTCCTCTGGAAATAGAGATGGCTCTGACCCTTCTTGTAGACAGCTCCAGTGTTCTTTGACCAGTCCAGTTTATTGTCAATTCGTATCCCCAGGTATTTGTAATCCTCCACCATGTCCACACTGACCCCCTGGATGGAAACAGGGGTCACCGGTGCCTTAGCTCTCAGTCAATGTATTGGGCCAAGATCCTTTATCAGAACTGGAAGAGAAGGGGGAATATGCTAGATTAAAAAGGTGAGAAGGAGGAGGACAAGCTAGAAAGTGATGGGTGATACTAGATGGGTGGAAAAGGTAAAGGGCTGGAGAAAAAGGAATCTGATAGGAGAGAAGAGTGGACCATGGGAGAAAGGGAAGAAGGATTGGTACAGGGTTGGGGCAGGGGGGAGGTGATAGGCAGGTGAGGAGAGTCTACCACCACTCTGCTCCATCTAGCAGAATTAGTCCTTACTCTTAATAATTTCTCCTTTTGCTCCTCCCATTTCCTCCAAACTAAAGGTGTAGCTATGGGCACCCGTATGGGTCCTAGCTATGCCTGCCTTTTTGTTGGGTTTGTGGAACAATCTATGTTCCGTGCCTATTCTGGTATCTGTCCCCCACTTTTCCTTCGCTACATCGACGACTGCATTGGCGCTGCTTCCTGCACGCATGCAGAACTCGTTGACTTTATTAACTTTGCCTCCAACTTTCACCCTGCCCTCAAGTTTACCTGGTCCATTTCCGACACCTCCCTCCCCTTTCTAGATCTTTCTGTCTCTGTCTCTGGAGACAGCTTATCCACTGATGTCTACTATAAGCCTACTGACTCTCACAGCTATCTGGACTATTCCTCTTCTCACCCTGTCTCTTGCAAAAACGCCATCCCCTTCTCGCAATTCCTCCGTCTCCGCCGCATCTGCTCTCAGGATGAGGCTTTTCATTCTAGGACGAGGGAGATGTCTTCATTTTTTAAAGAAAGGGGCTTCCCTTCCTCCACTATCAACTCTGCTCTTAAACGCATCTCCCCCATTTCACGTACATCTGCTCTCACTCCATCCTCCCACCCCCCCACTAGGAATAGGGTTCCCCTGGTTCTCACCTACCACCCCACCAGCCTCCGGGTCCAACATATTATTCTCCGTAACTTCCGCCACCTCCAACGGGATCCCACCACTAAGCATATCTTTCCCTCCCCCCCTCTCTCTGCATTCCGCAGGGATCGCTCCCTACACAACTCCCTTGTCCATTCGTCCCCCCCATCCCTCCCCACTGATCTCCCTCCTGGCACTTATCCGTGTAAGCGGAAGAAGTGCTACACATGCCCTTACACTTCCTCCCTTACCACCATTCAGGGCCCCAAACAGTCCTTCCAGGTGAGGCATCACTTCACCTGTGAGTCGACTGGGGTGATATACTGCGTCCGGTGCTCCCGATGTGGCCTTTTATATATTGGTGAGACCCGACGCAGACTGGGAGATCGCTTTGCTGAACATCTACGCTCTGTCCGCCAGAGAAAGCAGGATCTCCCAGTGGCCACACATTTTAATTCCACATCCCATTCCCATTCTGACATGTCTATCCACGGCCTCCTCTACTGTAAAGATGAAGCCACACTCAGGTTGGAGGAACAACACCTTATATTCCGTATGGGTAGCCTCCAACCTGATGGCATGAACATTGACTTCTCTAACTTCCGCTAGGCCCCACCTCCCCCTCGTACCCCATCTGTTACTCTTTTTTATGCACACATTCTTTCTCTCACTCTCCTTTTTCTCCCTCTGTCCCTCTGAATATACCTCTTGCCCATCCTCTGGGTCACCCCCCCCCGTCTTTTTCCCGGACCTCCTGTCCCATGATCCTCTCGTATCCCCTTCTGCCGATCACCTGTCCAGCTCTCGGCTCCATCCCTCCCCCTCCTGTCTTCTCCTATCATTTTGCATCTCCCCCTCCCCCTCCAGCTTTCAAATCCCTTACTCACTCTTCCTTCAGTTAGTCCTGACGAAGGGTCTCGGCCTGAAACGTCGACTGCGCCTCTTCCTATAGATGCTGCCTGGCCTGCTGCGTTCACCAGCAACTTTGATGTGTGTTGCTTGAATTTCCAGCATCTGCAGAATTCCTGTTGTTTGAGAAGAAGAAAGAGGCCAGTGGGGAACAGAAGAGGGAAAGGATGGGGGGGCGGAAATAAAAGGAAGGTGTAATTAATGTTCATGCCATCAGTTTGGAGACTACCTAAACAGACTATGAGGTATTGTTTCTCCACCCGGAGAGTGCCCACATCTTAGCACAAGAGGAGGTTATGGACTGGTGTGTTGGGACGGCAATGAGAATTGGAATTAAAATGGTTGGACACTGGGAAAGTTTGCTTTTGGCAGAAGGAGCGGAAGTGTTCGACAAAACGGTTCCCTCAACTTAAATCAGATCTCACCAATGCTGAGGAGGCCAGATCAGGAGCAATGTATAAATAAATGACCCCAGTAGATTTACAGGTGAAGTGTTCCCTCACCTGGAAGGACTGCTTGGGGTTCTGAATGGAGGTGAGGGAGGAGGTGAATGGACAGGTGTAGAACTTCTGTTGCATGTAGGGACATGTGTCAGGAGTGAGATTAGTGGACAAGGGAATCAGAGGGTGTGATCCCTGTGGAAAGCGAAGAGTTTGGGTGGGGGGGCGGTGAGGTAAAGATGTTTATCCTTGAGCGGTCCCACCCTCTCCCGAGTTATACTCTTGCTCCTGATGTATGTATACAATGCTTTGGGATTCTCTTTAATCCTAGTTGCCAAAGGACTTCTCATGGCCCCTCCTGACTTTTCTAATTCCCTTGAGTTCTCTTCTGGCTTCTTTGTAATCCTCAAGGACTCTTGTTTGATTCTAGCTTCCTAAGATTTGTATAGTTTTTTTAATCTTCTTGACTAAATTCACCACTCCCCTCGACATACAAGGTTCTCTTACCTTAACTTGTCACCACTGTCCTTCCCTCTGACTTGAATACACCTGTACCGTACTATGTGCAGTTGGTGTTTAAGCACACTCCACATGGCAGATGTGGACTTGCCCAAAAACAGCTGTTCCCAGTTAACTCTCCCTAGTTTCTGCTTCCTCTGGTTTTCCCCCACCTTTCAAACACATGCTGGTTTGATAGGTTAATTGGCCACTGCAAATTATTGTTATCGTAGATGGAGTAACAGAATCGGGAGTGGGCAGCGGGGATGAACTAATGGAAATATTGTGAGAATATTATTAAAAATTGGGGGCAGCTGCTGAGTGGAAGATTGCTTGGGTTATTAGTAACTTAGTAAGGGACATTAGAAAGAAATGAGGTGTAAGTTGAATGGCCATTGTTGGAGTGGGCCATTGTTAGAGTAGCCAGGACTTGGCTCAACAGGCTTCGCTGAGAACAGGGTACTGAGTCATTTGGAATTGTTTAGTTGATTGTAGAACTTCCTGTAAGCTTAAGAAGTTAGAGGCAAAGGTGTAGCAAACATAGTCAAGCTGGAAGAAAATTCAGTCGAATGCTTCTCCCGTGAGATTGAGATTTCAAAGTACCTATCAGTTGCCCTGATGACTACATCTGCAGCACATTCACCCAACCTGAGCTCCCAATTGACAAGATTAAGGAACTGGATCTGGATGTATCCAGGACCACATGGGAAGCTGAAATCCTCCACAGGTGAGGCTTCTAATGGGGAGGCCACACCCGTAGTGCAGACTTCAGATGGTAGATGGGTGAAGTAAGGCAGGGTTCCCCTGTGGCCATTCCTCTCAGCAGCAAGTACCCTTTGGGTATTGCTGGGGGTGGAATGCCCATCAGGGCAGGGCAGCAGCCAGGTCAGTGGCACTGTGACTGGCTCTGAGGCTTACTGGGGAAGGGTAAAGTCAGGTAGAGTGATAGTGATGGCAGATTCGAAAGTTTGGGGTGGGGGCCTGCAAGAGGTTCTGTGGCCTCAAAAGAGAGACCAAGATGGCGTGTTGCCTCCCAAGTGCCAGGCTCAAGGATGTCTTAGAGCAGCTGCAGAACATTCCCCAGGGGAAGGGTGAGCAGCTGGAAGCCATGGTGCCCATTGGCTCCAATGACCTAGGTAGAAACAAGGAAGAGGAGTATAAGGAGTTGGAGAAGAGACTGAAGAGCAGGATCTCCAAGATAGTAATCTCTGGATTACTCCCAGTGCTGAGTGCTGGTCAGGAATAGCATGATGGTACAGATGATTGAGTGGCTAAGAAACTGGTGGAAGGGGCAGGGTTTCAGATTTAGAAACATAGAAAACCTACAGCACAATACAGGCCCTTTGGCCCACAAAGCTGTGCCGAACATGTCCTTATCTTAGAACTACCTAGGCTTACCCATAGCCCTCTATTTTTCTAAGCTCCATGTATCCATCCAGAAGTCTCTTAAAAGACCCTATTGTTTCCACATTTCTCGATCATTGGGATCTCTTCTGGAGAAGGTATGCCTTGTACAAAAAGGACAGGTTACGCCTGAACCAAGGGGGACTAATATCCTTTTGGGCAGTTTTGCTAGAGCTGTAGGGAAGGGTTTAAACTAATTTGGTAGGGCGATGGGAACCAGAGTGATAGGGCTGAGCTTCCAGTGCACTTTGGAAGGTGTGGGATGGATACATCCCAGAGATGAAATGTCCTAAAGGGAGGATGAGGCAACCGTGGCTGATGAGGGAAGTCAAAGCCAGCATATAAACAAAGGAGAGGGCATATAATATAGCAAAATTTAGTTGTGCTAAAAGATTGGGAAGATTTTAAAAAAAAAGCAGGCAACTGAACAAGCCATACATAGAGCAAAGATGAAACATGAAGATAAGCTAGTCAGTAATATAAAAGAGGATACCAAAAGTTTTTTTTCCCAGATACATTAAAAGAAAAGCAATAGTGGATATTAGACCACTGGAAAATGAAACTGGAGAGTTAGTAATGGGGAACAAAGAAATGGGGGACAAACTTAATAAATATTTTGCATCAATTTTCACTGTGGAAGACACTAGCAGTTTGCCAGAAAATTGAGAGGGGGCAGAAGTTGCTATTACAAAAGGAAAAGTTGCCTGAGAAGCTGAAAGGTCTGAAGGTAGATGGGTCACCTGGAGTAGATTGACTGCACCCTGGGTACTGAAAGAGATAACTGAAGAGATTGTGGAGGTATTAATAATGACCTTTCTAGAATCAATGGATTCTGGAATGGTTCCAAAGGATTGGAAAATTGCTAATGTCACTCCACTCTTTAAGAAGAAAGGGAGGCAAAAGAAATGAAGTTACAGGACAGTTAGCTTGACTTCAGTGGTTGGGAAGATGTTGGAGTCTATTACTAAGGATGAGATTTTGGGATACTTGGAGGCACATGATAAAATAGGTCAAAGTCAGCATGGTTTCTCTGAGGGGAATTCATCCCTGACAACCTCCCTGACAAATCTGTTGACATGCAGGATAGACAAAGGAGAGTCAGTGGATGTTGTTTACTTGGATTTTCAGAAGGCCTTTGACAAGGAGCCGGACGTGAGGCTGCTTAACAAGATAAAAGCTCATGGTATTACAGAAGAGATACCAGCATCAATAGAAGATTGGCTGACTGGCAAGAGGCAAAGAGTGGGAATAAAGGGGGCTTTTCTGATTGGCTGCTGGTGACTAGTGGTGTTCTGCAGGATACAATCTTGGGACCGGTTCTTTTCATATGAAATGTCCATGATTTAGATGATGAATTGATGGCTTTGTGGCTAAGTTTACGGATGATAATGAAGATAGGTGCAAGGGCAGGGAGACTGCAGAAGGACTTAGACAGATTGGGACAATGGGCAAAGTGGCAGATGGAGCATAGTTTAAGGAAGCGTATGGTCATGCACATTGGTAGAAGGAATAAAGGCGTAGACTAATTTCTAAATGGGGAGAAAATTCAAAAATCAGAAGTGCAATGGGATTTGGGAGTCCTTGTGCAGGTTGAGTCAGTGGCGTATGTAATAGAAAAACATAGAAACATAGAAAACCTACAGCACAATACAGGCCCTTCGGCCCACAAAGCTGTGTCGAACATGTTCTTACCTTAGAAATTACTTTGGGTTACCCATAGCCCTCTATTTTTCTGAGCTCCATGTAGCTGTCCAGGTGTCACTTAAAATACCCTATCATATTCGCCTCCACCACTGTCGCCGGCAGCCCATTCCACTCACCACTCTGCGTTTTTAAAAGAAAAACGACTTACCCCTGATATCTCCTCTGTACCTACTTCCAAGCACCTTAAAACTGTGCCCTCTCATGCTAGCCATTCCAGCACTGGGGAAAAGGCCTCTGAGTATCCATATGATCAATGCCTCTCTCCATTTTATCAGGTCACTTCTAATCCTCTGTTGCTCCAAGGAAAAAAAGGCCGAGTTCATTCAACCTATTCTCATCAGGCATGTTCCCCAATCCAGGCAACATCTTTGTAAATCTCCTCTGCACCCTTTCTATGATTTCCACATCCTTCTTATAGTGAGGTGACCAGAACTGAGCACAGTACTCCAAGTGGGGTCTGACCAGGGTCCTATATAGCTGCAACATTACCTCTCGGCTCCTAAACTCAGACCCACGATTGATGTAGGCCAATGCACCATATACTTTCTTAACCATAGAGTCAACCTGCGCAGCAGCTTTGAGTATTCTATGGACTCAGACCCCAAGATCCCTCTGATCCTTCACACTGCCAAGAGTCTTACCATTAATACTATATTTTGCCATCATATTTGACCTACCAAAATGAACTACCTCACACTTATTTGGGTTGAACGCCATCTGCCACTTCTCAGCCCAGTTTTGCATCCTGTCAATGTCCCGCTGTAACCTCTGACAGCCATCCACACTATCCACAATACCCCTAACCTTTGTATCATCAGCAAACTTACTAACCCTTCCCTCCACTTCTTCATTCAGGTCAGTTATAAAAATCACAAAGGACTAGAATATATGAGCAAGGATGTAATGCTGTAGCTTTATAAAGCATTTGTCAGTCTGTATTGGAATATTGTAAACAGATTTGGGCTTTTAATATCAGAAAAGGTGTGCAGGCATTGCATGGACTCCAGAGGAGGTTCATGAGAATGATCCTGGGAATGAAAGTGTTAGCTTATGAAGAGTGCTTGATGACTCTGGGCCAGTACTTGCTGGAGTTTAGAAGAATGAGCGGGATCTCATTGAAACCTATTGAATATTGAAAGACCTAGACAGAGCGGATGTGGAGAGGATTTTTCCTGTAGTGGGTGAGTCTAGGACCATAGTCATAGTCATACTTTATTGATCCTGGGGGAAATTGGAAATTGACCAGAGGGCATATCCACAGAACAGAGGGACTTTTAATTAAACAGAGATGAGGAATTTCATTAGCCAGAGTGGTGAATATATGGAATTCATTGCCACAGACGGCTGTGGTGGTCAAATCACAGAATATACTTAAAGCCAAGGTTGATAGGTTCCTCATCAATCAGGGCCTTAAAGGTTACAGGGAGAAAGCATGGGGTTGAGAGGGATAATAAACTGGCTACGATGGAATGGTGGAGGAGGCTCGATGAGCTGAATGGCCTATTTCTGCTCCTTTGTCTTATGGTTGTAATAAGTAACAGGAAAAATTAGTGGAGGAATGTGATTGCTCCCTGAGCCAGTGTACATTTAATGGGCCGAATTGCCAGTTACCACTGCTAAAAGGTTGGTACAAACTTTCCTAGGCAAACTATAGAAGGGGGAAAAAAACACGGGTGCCATGTCAAGGGGTTGGTGGAGAGAGTGACCTCTGATAGTTGTGGTTTCAGCTGTGGGTAAAGGCAGGTGGAGTGGAGTGAGACTGGGGCCTCGCATAGGCCATTGGGGGCTAAGGGGTTTTCTTGTATTGTCCCACAGATTTCTTTATTTTTAATTTTAAGCAAGACGCTTCAGGGCATGATATTGTGATAGGAGCAAGATACTTAATTACAAAGTAAAGATGATATGTGCTCAGATTTGCAAAGACAAGTACGTGGAACTGGAGAGTGAGATGTTTCCATCGCCAAACATCTTAATGTCATGAATAAGCAGCAGGATTGAAAACTGCGAGAAGGTGATTGGATGTAGACGTAAAATTTCTATTTCCATCCCACTGGGTCATCAAGAACATAGTTTGTGAAGTGCAACTGGTGAAGATTGATAAACACATTGATTTCCAAGGCAGAACTGAGCAGTTTCATGGAGTTGGGGAATCGTGCTTTTTCACAAACCTGGAATAGTGCTGAACAGCTAGTGAAATGAGTGCGGATGCCACTGTTGAAATTAAGTCAAATACATTGAGTGATTTGGGCACAGTAAGCTGCCATACATAGCAGTATGATGAGCTTGAAGTGAACTGTTGGTTAGTGAAAATACCCTTAATATTAGTGTCAATAATTAATGTCTACCTAACAGCATTATGCTCCCTCCATAATGCTCTCAGTTGAAAACTCAAGATTATGCGTCAACTTTTAAATACTTCTAATTTTGGATAACTAACTGTGCAGGACCAAAAAACGGGGTAGAGTCTGCAGCCGATGCACCTGCTGGTCCGAAACGACCATGTAGGGTACGCTTGAGCTTGAATCAAGTATTGCTTTGCTATTCAAGTGAGCATAGTTATAAATTATACCCATGTACAGGACTTGCCTATTCATCTAGAGTAGTATGAGGAGATCTTTTGGGGAAAGATGAATTGTTTTGCTTACTTTAAGAGGTTAACTCCTTTTAAGTCATTAATAAGCGAAATAGAAAAATCTGGAACTTTTCAATAGGCCTGACAACTTCATTAGAGGGAGAAAAATGAGAGTAGTTTTAGGCAAATAAACATTTTTTACTTTTCAAAATCTAAAAAAAAAATCAGTCACTCCTTGATATTCCTTATTTCAGGCAATGCAAGGCGAATAAATCTTTTTTAAAATCCAATTCTTTGAATCTGACTCAATCCAGTGAACCTGCACCTCACTCATTCTAAACCAGTATAATTTTTCTGAGCTGAGCCCAGAACTGTGCATAAACTCCATGGGGTGATGGAACTAGATCTTTGCATGGTTAGAACAAACTTCCTCCACTTTCCATTCTAGCCTCCGAATTATATAAAATATATTTCATTTGCTGTTTAATTAGATTTTGGATCTAACTACAACTTTTAAGTGATCGGCATTCATGAAACCCCCTGTCACTCTTTACAATTCTAGAATTCCAGAATTCCTGGTGTATGATCATATCAAAAGATGTTGACAAATGCCTTTAGTTTGAGAAGGGATATCTTCACGTTTAATGATATTGTGAATTGTGGCAATTTTTCCATTCAATTTATTAACAAAATTGTAGAATTTTATACTTGTTTAATTTTACAACTATATTTTATGCTTCCTCTTGCACTATGCAACTAAATTTTCATTATTTACTTATTGATTACACCACATAAGGAGACCATTCATACTTGAAGCAGTGTCACAGCTACATTGTAGCAAATACAATGTTCACAGGATAAACATGAACAGATGGCTTCAAGAGTGAAATTACTGACAGGAAGTTGGGTATATAGCCCTGTTATCTAAAGTAATGCAAATACTTAAGGTTATAGCACAGATCTCTACAGGATAACATGAATCTTTTTCTGGTTCTACTTTCTACAGCTTGAATTTCTTCCACAGTACATTAATTTAGATATTTTTGATGTGATCTAGCAGATATAAATTCTTGCTAGCTCACTATAATCAGCTCAAACTTCTCATAATTACTGAGGTATACCAATCTTAACTGTAAGTTCTAATTATTTCCCTTATTACAGATATTTAAATTGTTGGTTACAGCAGGAATTAAAAAAACAAGCTCTATAACTTGATTTTTCTCTCTCGCTTTTCTTAAGTAATTTTCCACTCTTATGGCCCGCTTTGTAAATTGAGTGTACTTTGGCAGATGAGGACTAATGCATGTTTAATTTCCTCTAAAATCTTGAGACAGATACCATTCAGTCAAATTTTTTCTTGCGTCAACCTTTGAGTGTCCCTTTGTTGACCCTGAGCCAGCCCTCCAGCCTCCCATTAATCCATGACAATTTGAACTGCGCTAACCTTTGTGGCCTCTTTGGTCCATTTCACTGGCAGCCTCACTGCGGTCAACAACCTGCATTCTGGGGTCTTGATAGAGGGAGCTGATTGGGTGTTCTGGGGAATAGCAGAAGGAGAGGATGGGAAATAGTTGAGAGGAGGGTAGGATTGGCAGCTCAATATTCCAGGTACAGATGGTGCAATGGTGCAAATAAGGAAGGAGGTGGGGGGGGGGGTTGTTGTCTTGAGGAAAGATGACATAACAGATGATCTTTATAGAGGGTGTTCTTGGGAGTCATCCATTAAAGCCATATGGGAAAAAGAAGTGGGGTGGCCACTCTGATTGGATTGTATTATACGCATCCTAGAAGGACCAAATGTGCAAAGTGATTACAGCTGGTTGTAAACGTAACAGGGTAGTATTAGTCGGCAGATTCTAATTCTCCTAATATTGACTGGGTCATTTATACTGCGAAAATCTTGGAGTGAAATTTGAGAAATACGTCCAAGGAAACTTTCTTGATCAGTATATAGAGAAACTTACTAGAGACAATGCAACATTAGGTCTTCTCCAGCGGGATTGGATAGGGCAAGTGGTGAAAGTGCTTTGGGCGAGCACTTGGATCCAGTGACCATGATTCTTTTAGTTTTAAAATCATTATGGAGAGGGACATGGTTGATTCACAGTTTAGGATCCTGAACTGGGGAAGAACAAATTTTAGAGCCCATTGGCATTGTCTAGCAGAGATTGATTGTTTGCAGGGAAAGGAGTGCCTGGCAGGAGAGAGGCCTTTTAAAAGTGTGATGTCCAGGGATCACAGCCTGCATGTTCCTTTTAGGGTGGCTAGGGAGAGAATAGCTTCTTTTAAAGATCATCATGGCCATCTGTGTGTGGGTGAGATTTTTAATGAACATTTCTCTTCAATTTTTACCTCAGATAAAATGACAGAAGTCAAGGACATTATGGGAATGAGTGTTGTTGTCTTGGAATACATACAATTAGCGGTGAGGAGGTACTAGAGGCCTTAAAGTATATCAAAGGTGGATAAATCCCCAGGGCCTGACTTTATAGAAAGCTAGAGAAGAAATTACAGAGGCGCTTGCAGATATTTGCTTCATCATTGGTGACAGGTGTGATTCAGGAGGACTGGATGTTGTACCATTATTTTAAAAAGAGCAGCAAAGCAAGTCAGAAAACTACAGGCCCATGAGTCTAACATCAGTGGTGTGTAAATTGCTGGAGGGGATTATGAGAGACCGGATCTACCAACATTTGGAGAGACAGGATCTGGTTTGGGCCAATCACCATTGCTTTGTGTGTGGAAAGTTGTATCTGATAAACCTCTTGGAGTTCTTTGAGGAGGTACCCAAGAGGATGAATGAGGTTAGGGCAGTGGATGTTGTCTATATGGAGTTTAACAAGGCCTTTGATGTTCCCTTATGACAAACTAGTCTGGAAGGATAGAACGTAGAAAATCTACAGCACATTAAAGGCCCTTCTGACCACAATATTGTGCAGACCATGTAACCTACTCTAGAAGCTGCCTAGAATTACTCTACCGCGTAGCCCGCTATTTTACTAAGCATGTACCTATCAAAGAGTCTCTTGAAAGACCCTACGGTATCTGCCTCTACCTCCTTTGCTGGCAGTGCATTCCACGTGCCCAGCGCTCTCTGTATGAAAAAACTTACCTCTAACATCCCTCTTGTGCCTACTTCCAAGCACAAAACTATGCCCTCTCGTGTTAGCCATTTCAGCCCTGGGGAAAAGGCCTCTGGCTATCCACACAATCAATGCCTCTCATCATCTTATACGCCTAAAGATCGCGGATTAGATTCATAATGTGCTCGGTGGTAGGAAACAATGGCTGATGGTTATAGTTTGTTCCTCAGACTGGAGGCCTGTGTTTAGTGGTGTTTCACAGGTGTTGGTGTAGGACCTTTTTATTTGTAATTAATGTGAATGTACAAGATAGTATGCTTGGAGATGATACAAAAATAGGTGGTGTAGATTGTGTATAATGTTATGAACAGGGGGAGGGGTGCTATTGATCATCTAGGAGTGAGAGCTGAGAGTTACCAGATAGCTTTCAATCCAGATAACTCTGAGGTATTTCATTTTGGGAGATTAAAGCACGGTTGGACTGATTGAGTGAATGGTAGGGTCCTGGGACAGGAGGAACAGCTGAAAGTGGCATCACAGGTAGATAGGGTAGTAAAGGCATTTGGCATGCTGGCCTTCATCAAGCTGGGCTTTGAGCATAAAATTTGGGAAGTGTTAAATCTGGAGATCATGTTGCCGAGATTGAGGAACATATCTATTTTATTAGATGTGTAGGAAAGTGAGTGGTCATGCACTTTGGTAGAAGGAATAAAGGCACAGACTACAGTGCTGTGCAAAAGTCTGAGGCACATATACAACGCCTATAAAAAGTATTCACCCCCCCCCGGAAATATTCATGTTTTATTATTTTACAACTTTGTATGAGTGGAATTATTTTGAGTGTTTTTGACACTGATCAGCAGAAAAAGGCTCTTTCATGCCAAAGTGAAAAGAGATCTCTGCAAAGTGATCTAACTACAAATATAAAATTGTAGTTGTAAAACAATAAATTACAAATATAAAACACAAAATACTTGATTGTATAAGTATTCACTCCCTTTAACATGACACACCAAATCATCACTGGTGTGGCCAATTACTTCTAGAAGTCACATAATTAGTTAAATGGAGATCTGTTTTTGGAGACCTGTGTGCAGCAAGGTGATTCAATTGATTGTAGTAAAAATACACCTGTATCTGGAAGGTCCAACTGCTGGTGAGTCAGTATTCTGGCAGAAACTACACCATGAAGACAAAAGAAGACTCTGAACAACAGGTTATTGAAAAGCACAAGTCAGGAGATAGATGCAAACAAATTTCCAAGTCACTGAATATCCCTTGGTTAATCATCAAGAAATGGAAAAAATATGGCACACCTGTAAATCGGCCTAGAGCAGACCATCCTCAAAAACTGAACGACTGTGTAAGAAGGGGTCCAGTGAGGAAGGTCATCAAGAGACCCAAGACAACTCTGGAGGAGTTACAAGCTTCAGTAGCTGAGATGGGAGAGACTGCGCATACACACCTGTTGCCCGGGTGCTTCACCAGTCACAGCTTTATGGGAGAGTGGCAGAGAAAAGACGCTGTTGAAAAGAGAACTCAATGAAATCTTGGCAAGAGTTTGCCAGAAGCCATGTGGGAGACTCTAAAGTCAGCTGGAAGAAGGTTCTATGGTTTGATGAAACAAAAATCGAGCTTTTTGGCCATCAGACTAAATCCTATGTTTGGTGTAAGCCAAACACTGCACATCATCAAAAACATGACATCCTTACCATGAGCATGATGCTGGCTAGATCATGCTATGGGGTTGCTTTACTGCAAAAGGCTCTGGAAGGCTTGTGAAGGTAGAGGGTAAAATTAATGCTGCAAATACAGGGAACTTCTGGAGGAAAATCTGATGCAGTACGTGTTTTGGGAGAAGATTTGTTTTCCAGCAAGACAATGACCCCAAGCATAAAGCCAAAGCTACACAGGAATGGCTTAAAAACAAAGTTGATGTTCTGGAGTGGCAAAATCAGAGTCCAAATCGCAATCCAATTAAGCATCTGGCTGGACTTGAAAAGGGTTGTTCACTCACGATCCCCATGCAATCTGACGGAGCTTGAGCAGTTTTGTAAAGAAGAATGTGGAAAAATTGTTGTGTCCAGATGTGCAAAGCTGATAGAGACCTATCCACACAGTATTAAAGCTGTAATTGCTGCCAAAGGTACATCTACTAAATACTGATTTGAAGGGGGTGAAAACTTGTGCAATCAATTATTTTAGGTCACTTTATAGAGATCTGTTTTCACTTTGACACGAAGGAATCTTTTTCTGTTGATCAGTGTGTTTTTAAAAAAAAAAGCCAAATTAAATAAAAAACATGAAAACTATTGGGGGGGGGTGTTATACTTTTTATAGGCACTGTACATAGCTAGGCTGCCTAAGACTTTTGCACAGTGTGTATTTTTCAATGTGGGACGGGGAGCGAGTTTGTAAATCTGACAGAGCGAAGGATGTTGGAATGGCAAGGGTGTGGAACAAGTGGCAGAGAAGAAGTGTCAGGGTGGGAGGGGTGGGGATAACTGAATGCAGCCCCGAGACACTATGCAAGGTCATTTGGTTCCAAAGAATTGGTTTATTAATTATTTTAGAATGTCTTGTACTTCCTGCTCCCTCCCCTCTCCCTTCCCTTTTCTCAGATGTGATTCCCCACTCCCAAGCGTCTCTGATGTCCCTTTAAGCAAGGTAGTCAGGAGTATGGGGTTGAGGGGGCAAATAAGTCAGCTGTGATTGAATATCGGGGCGAACAAAATGTCAGAGTTATGGGCTGAATTGCCTAATTCTGCACCTGTGTCTTATGGTCCTGTGTTCATCATGGTACTTGTCAGTCTAGTCCTTTAAGCAAGTCGAGATAAGAAGTAACAGAGGACCTTGAGCACGTATTGTAAACGGATCTGAACTGGTTTAGGTAAGAGACCTGTGAACAGGTACTGACTGAGTCACATTTCAGCCTTGCAGACAAAGAAACAGTACAAGTATAGAAATGAATATACAAGTTACGAAATGTTCACACGCGAGCAGGTAATTATCCAAACATATCAGCTAGCATAAAGTAAATTAAAACTACAAGGGAAAACTATCGAAACAATAATCTGGACATGTATCTAGCAGTCCTTCCTTTGATTCTAAATACAAAATTTTTAATCAGTACATCATAAAAATCAGAGGTCAAAAATGTGTGGTACCAGTGTCAAGTTAAAGTCTAATTCTGTCCAGTGGGTTAATGACTTTGCAGAGCATCTTCTGGCTGGCTGGTGATAAATTCACTGGAGCCCAGCAGCATAGACAGTAAGTGAGATGTTACTAGCACATTAGCTGTAGTGATTGCTGTCTCCGGCTTCACTTCCTGGTGTCACTCACACTAGCTGGTGTGTATCTACTTCCTTTTTCCTTCAACCTTTACTGCTGAGTGATCAACAGTAGGGTCCTTCCCACCAAATGCTCTGTGGCTCCTTATGTGATTTCTCGAACAGAACCCACTCTGCAGGAATCAAGCTGTTGTCCCATCTCCTGGATTGCAACAGAAGCCTGTATAGAAACAGACTGAACAGTTTGGGTTAGATTCACACAAATGTCAACTGTGCTGCCTGTCATAATGTGTATATCAGCCTTCTGAGGTCAACAGCTCTGGGTAATGATATAGATTGTCCTGTCACCATCTCAAAAGGGTTTGACCTGGTCTTGTAGTTTGGGGTTGCTCTGATGCACAGCGAGATCGTATAACCTCCTCACAGTACCTTGTCAGTCTTTTGTTTTGAGTGTTCTACTCATTCATTCCACCTGTTCTGATAACTGGGCAATGTGGGCAGAGGAAAGACCATTCAATGTTCATTAGTCAAATATCTGCAGTGAAGTGTGTCCCTTGGTCAGAGACAATGCAACACGGCAATCCCTATCTAGGGATGTAGTCCTTGATCAGAATTTTGTTCTATGTGTGGCAGTGGCTTTCCTTGCTTGAACAGCCTCCACACTGCCAAGAATCTTAGCATTAATATTATATTCTGTCTTCAAATTGGATCTACCGAAATGAACCACTTCATACTTATCTGGGTTGAACTCCATCTGCCACTTATTCATTCCAATTTGATGTTGTTAACCTGATCTTCTGGCAACATTTGACTTCAGATCATCCATAAAGGTTGACTTCAGTGGACCATTGAGTGGTGCTTCAATGCTATCTTTATTGACATTTGGAACTCCTGAGTGGTTCAACCATATTGTTCTAAAGTCTTTCAAACATTCAGGGATGTCCTCAGAATTCCTCTGCTTGCAGCTGACACCCTTCCCCAGTCTGTTGGTGTTGGGGTTTGTTAATGTAACCATATCTTACTGGCATTCCAACTACCTGGTAGATTTTGCTTATCCTCTCCTATGTCAATATTAACTTTACACATCAACTGTCTGACTTGATGATATAACATAGTGGCCACATTTGGGTGCCATCATATGGATGCCAGTCATAGGTATTCTTCATATGCAGAAATTTCGACCAGGGTTTGAGGATTTTTAGGATATGGAACCTCTTTAGGCCACGTATCAAACTTCTCAGGTTCAGCAGATTTGTGAGAAAACACTTGTATTTGATAGGATCTGTCTTCATGCTTGTGCAATCTCACTTGCTTTGTCGTTAATGGAGTCTGCTAGTCCTGTTTTTTCATCATTGTCATCATCACTTGAACCAATAGAGGTGTCTGTTATATCCATTTCATGTCCATTCTACAATACTCTAAATTCGGGCAGAGGCGCTGTTTTGGATTATTGTCTGATGTAGGGTGTGTATCATAATGGGGAGGATCAGTGACCAGACTGCCCTCTGAGGACCTTGCTGTGCTTCTCCACACTCTGTATCTGAGCTTTGATGTTATCACCCTTCTGTTTGTGCTTTCTCACTTGTTGAGTTAATATACTGACATCTGAACCAATTTAGATAAGAGACCTATGAACAGATACAGATTGATTCTTCAGCTTTGCAAAGTACTGAACTGAATATGCTACTAGTTTACAGACAAACAGGTGATTTAATGAACAGATGAGTGCAAAGGAAGCTAAAAATGTAATAAAACAACAGTCTGGATCCTAATCTATCAGAAGTTCTAATGCAGTTCTATAAATGGTGTACAATTGTGTACAGTTTGGTCACCCTATTATAGGAAAGATGTTATTGTGCGAGAGAGAGTGAATAAAAGACTTACAAGGATGTTACCTGAACTTGTGGGCCTGAATTACAAGGGAAAGTTGTGTAGACTGTGATTTTATTCCCTGGAATGTAGGAAATTGAGGGATGAACCAATAGAGGTATGTAAGATCGTGAGGGGCACAGACAAGGTGAAAGCACATAGTCCTTTCCCCAGGGAGAGGGTGCTAAAAACAAGAAGGTATACGTTTAAGAGGTCTTTTTAAAAAAAACCTCTGGTTAGACCACACTTAGAAGATTGTGTTCAATTCTGGTCGCCTAATTATGGGAAGGATGTAGAAGCTTTGAGAGGGTGCAGAGGAGATTTACCAGGATACTATCTGCAGAGAGAGCATGTCTTATGAGGATAGCTTGAGCGAGCTCGGGCTATTCTCTTTGGAGCGAAGGGTGATGAGAAGTGAATTGATAGAGGTGTATAAGATGTTGAGAGGCATAGCTGGGGTGGATAGCTAGAGACATTTTCCCAGGGTGGAAATGCTTACTATGAGGGGGCATAATTTTAAGATGACGAGAGGAAGGTGTAGGGTGTCAGATGTGTATTTTTTTTTTACACAGAATGATGCACTGAATGCATGGAATGCACTGCCGGGAGTGGTGACTGAGGCAGATATATTAGGGACATTTGAGAGACTTCTAGAAGGGCACATGAATGAAAGAAAAATGGAGAGTTATGTGAGAGGGAAGGGTTAGATTGATCTTGGAGTTTGTTAAAAAGGTTGGCACAACGTCGTGTGCTGTTCTATGTTCCAAGTCTAGCACAGAGTATTCTGTTAACTTGTTTTAACTGTGTAGGGTTATAAAAGCCCAATATAGCCCTGATTATTTTGCTTTTGTATTAGATAACAAATCTGATTGGACCTGTTTTCTGTGTAAACCACACACAAAAAAGTGCTTATGTTTTCCCGTATTACAGCTCAATTTCCCATGATGCCCTTCCAAATGGATGGGGAATTTTGAAAGAGCACTTTGTGACAACATTCGCCTTTGTGCGAGCATCATTCCCGAGTTTAGTGATGTCATCCACAGTACATGTGCAGTTTGCGTTGCCGAATAACCAATAGAAATTGGATTGGAAGATTATGACCTAGGTACTTCATAGTTTAAACACAGTGGAATGAGAAGGTCAAAGGCCATTCACAGATGCTGTGACCTCTGAGCAGATAGCAGGCGCTATCTGTGAAGGCTGAAGTGCCTACAAGGCTTTTAAATGATTTAAAAACCACAATGGCATTTAAGAAATCAAACAATTTAGAAATTAACTTAACAGCAGATTGTAGTCTTTTTCACTTTGTTCTTCTGTGCCCTTAATTGGCGCTGTCTTTGCACGTTAATGCACTCCAACCTTCACCTTCATGTTATCCCTTTTCTCCTTTGACGGCAGCTCTTCAGTTGGTGAAAAGACCTTCTGCTTTTGATGTATGCTGGTATATTTTATTGAGTTAAATTCCTTTTTAAACACCTTCCACTGTTCATTTATTGTCACATTAAGTAATAGCTTTGACCACCCTGTTGTCCATCTCTGATTCAGCCTTGCCAAGTTGTAGAATTTAACTGTCTGCATTAAATTATTTATTTGGAGATATAGTGCTGAGTAGGCCCTTCTGGCCCTTCAAGGAATGCAACCCCTGAAAGCCCCAGTTTAACCTTAACACGAGGAAATTTGCAGATGCTGGAATTTCAAGCAACACACATAAACAACACTCACAACACGCTGGAGGAACTCAGCAGGTCGGGCAGCATCTGTGGAAACGATCAGTCGACGTTTTGGGCCGGAACCCTTCATCAGGACACACATAAAAAGTGCTGGTGAACGCAGCAGGCCAGGCAGCATCTATAGGAAGAGGTACAGTCGACGTTTTGGGCCGAGACCCTTAACCCTAACCTAGTCGTGGACTGTTTACAATGACCAGTTAACCTCCCCGGTATGTCTTTGGACTGTAGGGGTGAGTAGTTTCAAATCCCTCGGTGTACACATCACCAAAGATCTCACCTGGACTGTACATGCCAGCTTTGTGGCAAAAATAGCGCAGCAAGTGTTTCTTCCACCTGACGTGACTGAAGAAGTTCGGCATGGCCCCTAAATCCTCAAGACCTTCTATAGGGGCACCCATGAGAGCATCCTCACTGGCTGTGTCACCACCTGGTGTGAGAACTGCACCAGTCTTGACCGCTGGGCACTTCAAAGAGTGGTTTGCACAGCCTAGCGCATCTGTGGATGTGAACTTCCCTCCATTGAGGACAGTTATAGCAGCAGGTGCAGAAAGAAGGCCTGGAAGATCATCGGGGACACCATTCACCACAACCATAAACTGTTTCAGCTGCTTCCGTTTGGCAAATAGTACCACAGCATTAGAGTCAGGACCAGCAGGCTTCTTTCAACGGGACAGCTTCTTTCTATCAGCCATGAGGCTTTTAAATTTGCATGTCTGTGAAATGGAGATACTTCTTTCTCCCTTATTAGGGGGAGGGGGAGAAGAGAGAGCCGGTGGTATGTTGAATACTGGGTGAACGAGTAGTCTTTGGGGTACTGCAAGTCTGTGTCTTTGCTGATGCTTTGCTGCACGCTTGAGTGCTCAGTGGTGGTGCTGATGCTTTTATTTTGTTGGTAGGGGAGGGGGATTGTTGCTCTGCTGCTGCTTATGCATGGGAGGGGGAACTTGGAGGGGCATTGGAGTTCTAACATTTAACTCATTCTTTGGGGGCACTCCTCTGTTTTCGTGGATGGTTACGAAGAAAAAGTATTTCGGGATGTATATTGTATACAGTTCTCTGACATTAGATGTACCTTTGAATTGCAATGGAGACATAACGCAAAGAATTTTACTCCCTCACTTTGTGGGGTTGATGTAAGATTTAGATAAGTTCTAAGTAAAAGGAAAGCAGAGCGCCCAGGGAAAATCCAAGCATTCCACGAGGAGGGCCACCTTGCCTCCTTACAGATGGCACTGGAATTGAACTTTGAACTCTGAATCCCCAAGCTGTAATGTTGCGCTAACCACTACCATGGTGCCCAAACCAAAAAGTTCTTTGCTTTTCAAAACTAACATTAAATTGTTCACAGTTTGTGTAGTCTCCAATAAATGCTCCCTTGTTCTTCTTTTAAGTGGAGCATTAAATATCTTTTAAGTCATTTATCAGTCTGTATCTGAAGAAAAATAAGCTAACAAAACACAGCCAGTAAGATCAGCTTGTTACTGCAGTCTTTAAAGGAACTCGTTCTTTCGTGTGGTTTCTTTGATCCGAGCACATTTCACAGGCTGATATGTACAAAGGATATTAGCAGTGACCCTCAAACCGCTGTGTAGTTTGACCTCATTGCTAGCAGCTCATGATGTTTGTTACCGGTCTCTTTGGGTGGGGGGGTGTGGGGGAGGCATAGTTTTGTTTCGTTGGTGACGCTCCTTGCTGTCTCACCCTTCCCACCCGCTCATGTTCCCAGAGTTGCCTGCCACGTGCTTCCAGCCTTCCTCTCTTACTCCCCCCAATAATCACTCTTCCTCCTGCCTCACTCCCTCCATAGATCACTTTCTCTTTTCTCACTCCATTCCTCTCCCATCTCATTCCTTATGGATCTTTCTTCCTCACTGCTTCATTCTCCTATAAATCGCTCTCAGTCGCCCTCTCCCAGTGATCACACTGTCTCACTCTCTGTCTCCCCCTTGTTGTCTCATTCCCTTAATAGCCACTCCGCAGTGACCCTTATTGGTTCCTTGAAGGTGGGATTAGGCTTGGGCTGAGTTCTCTACCTGTGCATGTCTGACAACTTGCCAGGCTGGAATAACATCAGGGATGACATAGGAGAGGTGCTGAACAATTGCCAAGGATTCTAATTCAAAGAAAAAGCCAATTCCTTGAGGAAAAGGGAATTTGAGGCTGTGGGGGAAGTAGCAAATAGCCAGTTGATCTCCTAGAATGGATGTGCAGCTACAAGGGAATGAGACAGTAATGCAGTTGAAGCTCCCCTTGGAGGCGGGCGGAGGAATGTAATCACTCGTATCCTTTCTTTGTTTCCATCCAGTACAAGGTTGCAATTTTGTTGTTTTTAATGCTTCATGGACCTGTGCCAGTTAGAAAGGTTAACAAATAAAGAATGGTCTAAAAGCCCAGCCCACTCACCAGAAAAGCATTTTTCCCAGTCAGTTTGATTGTTGAGGTGTCACTGCAACCACATAGAAGGGTTACAGATGAACTTGGAGCCAGAGTAGGCCACCAGGTTCTTCAGGCCTGTGCTGTTGGATTCTTTTGATGCTCGGCACGGTGAAGAGGGAATGATGCCTGACCTGGGGTGGTGTCTACCTATCACCTGGAGGTGACTGGTTAACTTGGGGCTATGACTACTTGACCTGAGGAATTGCCTACCTGACCTACCATGGGGCAGTGACTACCTGCAGGGAACCTGGTCTGGGACATGGGTTAAGTCGAGCAATGACTGGAGTTAGAGGTTGAGAAGATGAGTCATTGAAAATTGCAATTAGCTCAGGTTTGTGAATTAAATGGCTAAAGGTTACGATTGCTGTAAGTTATCATTGGTTCATAAAACCTGATCGATCGTTCATCCATTTGTTCAGAAAGTTGCCGCAGTTTTCCCTGGATTTTCGTTTCTGTGCTGTAATTAAATTCCACCCCTTGTTCTTTCCTTGTTGCAGCATTGAGTTTGAAGGTGGGGAGATTGACCATGACATCAGTCTGGCTGACATGTACAGATGGAAGGTATCAGCGTACGCACCCTGCAGTTCCACATGTACCACAGGTGCCTTTGGAAACCCTACAGCCCTTCACTTACACAAGTACAGGGCCTTTAATTGTTCAACCATTTGGAGGGCGGGATTTGGGGCTGATTAGGGTGGATGTATGGATTATTATGTTGTTATCATGCAATGGACAGGCCTTTTATCCCACAGCCAACTGAGCAAGTCAAAGATCAGCAGTTCTGCCATATCTAGGCATCAGCAGTGATGAAAATTTAAAAAGGAACACAGATGCTGGAAATCTGAAATAAAGTCAGAAAATGACAAACATTCAGCACGTTAGACAGCATCGGTGTAAGGAGAAATGTGATTCATGTTTCAGGCCCATGACCTCTTGGCAGAACTGTAAAAGAAAGATAGAAATTATTTTAAGTTGCAAGGAGGGTGAGGGGTGGATGGGACAAAGGGAATATCTGTGATATGCTGACACTAGGCCCGACAGGTTAATGGGGCAGTTGGTGGATGATTGTGCTTTATGTGTTGCTACGGGACATGTCCGACAAGCCAGGCTGTACCAAGGGAGAAGAGAGAAAATCTGCAGATGCTGGAAATCCGAGCAACACACACAAGATGCTGGAGGAACTCGGCAGGCCAGACAGCACCGATGGTTGGGGGGGGGGAAGGAGGGGGAGAAAGTACAGTCAATGTCCCGCCAAAGGGTTTTGGCCCGAAATGTCGACTGTACTTTTTTTCCATAGATGCTGCCTGGCCTGCTGAGTTTCTCCAGCATTTTGTGTGTGTTGTACCAATGGAGAGGCTGCTTTAATTCTCCATCCCACTCCCACTCCATCTTTTCACTATTTCAAGAAGCTCGAGGAACTGCAACTTATCTGCTGTCTGGCAGCCTTCTCAACTCAATCTCAAATTCTCCAATGTTGGTAAGCCACTGTATGCCTCAGATCTGCCTATTTTTGCTGGAAGTTGTCTATCTTTTGGCTTTTTTTTTCTCTCTCTCTCTCCTTTCCATAAGTATAGCCTGACCCAGGCATGTTCCACGTCACTGCCATCAAGAATAGATGGACAATGGAGACTAATCACACCCTGAGTGCCTCATGACTCACTGACATAGCCTCACCCTCTCAGAGCTGTTATTCTTGTCCTTTCCATCCCTCACAGCCCTTCCTCTGCAGTTTAAAATTAACTAGTGGCCAGGTAAACAGCTAACAGGCTCTAACAATGTCTGGGGCCCAGTATGGAGTGTTAACCGCATTCAGCTGAATGGATGATTTACCCCACCACTTCCTGAAATTCCCACCATCACAGTCTTCAACCTATTGGATTCACTTCACATTTTGTCTGGAAATAGTTGAAAGCACTGGATACTGCATAGTCTATAGGAGTAGACAACATCCTTGTGCTCTGGAATTAGCTGTGCATCTATGGTAGTAACATTGTTATTAATGTGGAAAATTGCCCAGCAGTGAGACACGTACCACCCAGTCCATCTGCTTGTACTCACAACTGAGTAATGGAAGGTGTCGCAAACAGTGCTAACAAATAGCATGAACTTTCAGGGCAGAGCCTGAGCAAGTAAAGATAAGCTTCCTTTGTGGGTGATCTTCCCACTGGCCCCCTGCTAAGGTTCCAACCTAATGCCATCTCCTGATGCTGTGCTCCCCTTCCACATGTAATAATCTGGATCTCTAAAGTGTAGGTGGGTGTAATGAGGTGGCTGTAGAAAGATGATAATGAGTTCATTGTTCAGAAGCACCACATTTACTGTTTTATTGTTGTTTGAATCTTAGATTGCCGATTCTGCAGGGCTGCAGTGAAAGGATTATTTGCATATATATATTCAGCCATTTAGATGACCCACAATACTTCAAAGAAATGAAGTACTTCAGAAATCCAGACAATGTAAAATTATAGAATATGTAGTGACTAGTTTATAAGGAGTAAGCTCCCTCAAATGGGAATTGGATGATGTAATATTTCAGTGATGTGATTCTGAGGGATATACAACCAATGCCTTGACAACTCCCAAGCTCCAGGCAAGGTCCCAGGTGATTGGAAGGTTGCTAGTTAAAAAGGGAGGCACTGTAGGCATAAATCAAAGGATAGTTACTTTTATCTGTAGGCAAATTATTGGAATATATTGTAATAGACTGTATAAATCATTAAATGGAAAGGTTGAGATAAATTTGGGGGCAATTAGTCAAGACTAGTTAAGGGAAGGCAGTGTTTGATTCTTTGAGGAGGGAGTAAGAGTTGATGAGGATGGTAGCTTTGAGGTAGTCTACGTAGATTTTAGCTAAGCTCTGGACGATAACCCACATGATAGGCTAGTCAAAAGATTGAAAGCGCATTGGATAAAAGGGAGAGTGACTGGAATCAAAACTGATATGGCGGCAGGAAGCAAAGGTAATGATGTTTTTGTGACAGGAAATCTTTAGCCATCTAGGTTCACAGCCCTTTGCTTAGAGTAAATATTAATAATTTGGAATTAAACGTAAAGGCATGATGAAGAAATTTGTAGATGATACAAATATTGATGGGAAAGTCTACAGGAAGAAAAAGTGTTTTGTCATTTGGGCAGAAATGTGCTAGATGCAGTTGAATTCAGACGTTTGGTATGTCTGAATATCAACCTTAAATATGATACTTAAATGCCCTGTGTGTGCACACATCGTGGGGGGGGGGGCAGGGTGGGTAGGAGAGAATGTGGGACTCAATGTATTGGATGCCAGGGAAAATTGTCTTGAGCTTTTAAGAAATATTATCATGGGATCTCTGCTCACCTCAGAAGGCAGACAAAGTCTGAATTTAACACCATATCTAGGTGGTACCTGGCAGGGGAAGTATCATGGATAGTCATCAGTACTGATGTGTGGTGTCAGTCTAGTTTTGATGATCAGGTCTCAAAACCATAAAAGTGACCTCTAGCTGATGTCAGAACGATGTGTTTAAATGCAACTGATTTGAAGCTGATGGAGCGATGTTGAATGAACTGTAATCCTCTTCTCATTGCAGGGATTACCACTTCTTATGCTATGTGTGTCAGGTATGATGGAGTGGAGGTGGACGAGTCTCACTGTGATGCTGTTACCAGGCCTGAGCCAACACACGAGTTTTGTTTAGGAAGGGAATGCCCTCCCAGGTAAGCGATCTGGGTAACTACTCAAATGCAGGTGGATGTTACTTTCCTGTGTGCTGTGGCTTTGTCATACCAAATGTGGAGATGAAGCTGACTCGGGCCACTTCTGATGAGAGTCAATCATGTTATTGAGAAACTGGATCACACCACGGCCAGATCAGGCTGTGCTTGCTTTCGGAAGACAGCTAGCTTCATGGTTACAGAGGCATGGAGAGGTACAGCACAGAAGCAACAGCTTCGGCCCAACAGTTCTGTGATAAATGCTCCCATTTTACATTAATCCTTTTGTAACCCATTTTATCCTCTGCTAAAGTTGGTTTCCATCTTTTTGGGGGAAAAAATGCAAACATTTGAATCATAGTGGGATTCAGGGTCTCAGCCTTTAGGTAATTAGACTAATAATCTAACACAGGGGTCCCCAACCTTTTTTGCACCGTGGACTGGTTTAATATTGACAATATTCTTGCCGACTGTGCGGGGTGGGAGGGTGATGTTCAAGTAGGGTTAAACTCACCTCAACATGTCTTTTACAGTTAGGGTTGCCAACTTTCTCACTCCCAAATAAGGGACAAAAGTAGCAGTCAAATATAGGACACTTGTATTTACCCCGAGAAAGACTACCATGACCATGAAGCCTTGTGTGGGCACCTGCGTGCGCATGCGTGATGTGTGCATATGTGATGTGCGCATGTGTGTACGTGCCGATTTTTTTTTCCCCCCACAAATCGGTTTTGGCTTAATCTTCCCGACTATTTTGTACATACATTATTTCTACTTTATATAGGCTTTGTATTTATCATATCATTCCTACTTTTATTATATGTTAGTGTTATTTGGTATGACTTGTTATGTTATTTTTTGGGACTGGGAACGCTCAGAAAATTTTCCTATATAAATTAATGGTAATTGCTTCTTCGCTTTACGCCATTTTGGCACGAAAGGTTTCATAGGAACACTCTACCTTAGCGGGGGAAATACGGGACAAGGGTGGTCCCATATGGGACAAAGTAATTTAGCCCAATATATGGGGTGTCCCGGCTAATACGGGACAGCTGGCAACCCTATGTTCAAGTTCAACAGTGCGTGACAGGGAATGAGGAAAGATGCAGCTGACTCGTATCGTTTCCTCGCGGCCCGGTAGCACATGCTTTGCGGCCCAGTGGTTGGAGACCACTGACCTAACCACTACACGTTGTCCTTACAGCTTGCACTGTTGCAGCCTTGATTTGGTGGGTACTCACTCCGTGAGCACCTTGAAAGCCATTGAGTTTGGAGTTCAGTAGAAATGTTTCTTCCCACAGGGAGGATGAGAGCTCTTGTACTTTTCACTGTCATTGAAAGAACCAAGTTAGGGTGAGAACTCCTTCTCAATCCAGACTTACCTATGTTCCTGGAGGCTGTGATCTTGAAGACATTTGTGTGAAATTTGAATGAAAGCCCAATTTAGATCAGTGGGACCGAGGAGCTAAGGTTGTTGGAACACTCGTTCAGCATGAAAGAAACACACCAACTGAAAACTCACCAGCAAAGAGGTGAGGGGCAGCAAGCTGGTTTTCCTGACCCAAGTAACTAAAAATGTTCTTCTTACACAGAGCTTTATATGGTCTATTATGGGCCATGGTTTTTTTTTAAGATCATTGGATCTTAATCATCTTCCTACCTAGACAATTTGGGCTAAGGTGCCCCCAACCTCCCTCCACCTCCCTGGAAGGAAACAGTGGAGAACAAGGTGGAAATTGAATATGCAATTTCGAAATTGGAGAGACAGTACGAGGTGGATTTGGGATACAGGTTTCCCCTGCCATCTGAAGGTAGAGCGTTCCTATGAAACGGTTCGTAAGCTGGAATGTCGTAAAGCAAAGAAGCAATTACCATTTATTTATATGGGAAAAATTTGTGAGCGTTTGCAGACCCAAAAATAACCTACCAAATCATGCCAAATAACACATAAAACCTAAAATAACAGTAACATAGTAAAAACAGGAATGATATGATGAATACACAGCCTATATAAAGTAGAAATACTTTTCCACAATAATTGCCTGCACTGTTCTCCGTAGCAAAAATCTCACGCAAGCGCTCTAGCAAAAACACGGCGCAAGTGCTCTCCAGTAACCTTTATGCTATGAAGCTGCCAAATCAAACCAAATAACACATAAAAATACACAGCCGATATTAAGTAGAAATAATGTATGTACAGTGTAGTATCACTTACCGGAATTGGGAAAGCGCCGAGCATACTGATGATGGTGTGTTAGGCTGAGTCGTCGGAGTTTGGGGTGGTGCAGTAGCTCCCACCCTCCAGGCACCGAACTGATACCGATCCGCGAAGCATGCAGTGGTCCAGTGGTGCCCGGGACGCACCCAACGCATCTTTAAGAAAAAAGCCAAAATAAACAAGCTAATTAATTAGGTGCTGCCCGGCACGTAAATGTCGGCCCAGATCAGAGACAATTGCCAATTATGTTGCCTCTGATCTGGGCCTACATCTACATGCTGGGTGGCACCTAATTAATTAGCTTGTTTATTTCGGCTTTTTTCTTAAAGATGTGTTGGGTGCCTCCCGGCTACCACTGCATTCTCTGCAGATTGGTATCTGTCCGTAGTTTGGGGTGGTGGGACACTGGGGTGTCATCTCATAGTCTGTTTCCATGAGGGTAGGCGGGTCATCTTCTATGTCTGCCTGCCTCGATGTTGAAGGTCGAGGTTCGTCGTCTGCTGAAGGCTTGCTTGACCGCTTAGCCTCGCACATTTTTAGATCATACAGTTCTTTGTAAGCACTCAAACCATCCTGCAAATATGCCCTAAACCGACATACCTTTTCAAAATTAAAGTCGTACTTTATCATTGCAGCGAAAATCTCACGTAGTTGCCTCACGTTCAGTTCCTGGACAACTTCACTTCGCTAGTGCATTCAGTTTTGATCCCTCCCTTATCCTTCCCTCTTCCAATTGCATCAGCTCTTCATCTATCAGTTCTTGGTCATGGGATGCCAAAACCTCTTCAACATCATCTTTGTCAACTTCCACAAGCCAAACTCACTTTGTCCTTACTTGGTTCACCACGATCGAAACGCTTAATTATGTCTAGTTTTACGCTAAGTGTAACACCCTTACGAGCTCTTTCAGGCTTTTCCAATACCTAAGAACTCATCTTGCAAACGGCTGCTCACAGGCACATGTTTAAGCAAGACTGCCTGGAATGCCGTTCCGAATCCGGGGGAGGAGCGGCTGCTCGGGACGCGCGCTGATTTTTATCGCGTGCTGCTTTCTTTCGTAACAGTGAAAACACCTTCTGTTAGTGAAAACAGGGAACTAATGTAGGTCTTTCATAACAGTGAGGTTTTGAAAAGAGGGGGACACCTGTAGTTGGTGTGCAAAAGTTAAAATTCTTTTAATTGATGGGGTGATACTGGCCTAATTTGGGACAAGGTTGCAGAATGTGAAGCCACAGTGATATTCCAGAGGGGATGGAAACCTTGGACTGTTACTGCATGACGAATGGAAAGAAATGGTTTGGAAGAACCACCAATGCAGCTAAATGGTGCCACGTGCAGACTGCAGATGCTGGAGCCTGAAGCAAAAAAAAACAAACTGCTAGAGGAACTCATCAGTTTGAGCAGCATCTATGGAGGGGAATTCCACAGATGTTCCTCCAGAAGTTTGATGGAACTGTTGATGCTTTCAATTGAGAACCTGGATCAGGACTGAGTGTCGAGTAGGGGCTCCCAACCATTTTTATGCCATGGACCAATACCATCAAGCAAGGGGCCCGTGGATCCCAGGTTGGGAGCCCCTGGTGTAGCCCCCAGGACTTGGTGGTATAAAGTCAAGGGGTAGAGAAAATCACCCTTGTGTCACCCTCTCCTTTTGATTACCAGCTGCCTTTCCTCTCCACTGCTCAACTTGCTGAGTTTTTCCGGCAGTTTGTTATTCAGTAAGTATTGGTGTAATGACATTGATTTGGCTGCCTGGGTTTTGATGAGCTAACAAGCCATTATTTCCCCTTTTGAGTTTTTTGAAACAGTCAAGGCCTTTCTGCCTATCGGTGAGTTCGAGATGTGCCTGCAGCACAACTACACCTGACTGATTTCTGCAACCGCTGGTTTCACTCTGCCTCTCTTTGTTCTGGATGTTATGCAGGTGGGAGACTAGCAGATGGAGTGAGTGTTCGCGGACCTGCGGGGAAGGCTATCAGTTCAGGACAGTACGGTGCTGGAAGATGATTGCTCCTGGTTTTGACAGCTCCGTTTATGACGAGTTGTGTGAAGGTGCCGAGCTGACCAGGCCCGTGGAGCGTAAACTCTGCAAAAACAAGGGGTGTGGGCCCCAGTGGGAGGTGTCGGAATGGTCAGAGGTAATCTAGCTTTGGAACGTTATATGAAAAGCATTTCACAACTTATCATTGTTTATGTCTCACATTAGTCTCTTCCCATACCTGTTCCTGTAATGCTATCAGGATAGCCTTTGTGTTCTCTCATGTTTATTTTTCTGTTCATTAACTTTACCTGCACCATAACTAACTGGTGGTGAGTTTCACATTCTTGCCATTCTTCGTACAAAGATGATCTTTCTGAATTTCTTGCAAGGTTTGCTGGCATGTAAGCTATATTTACAACCTCTAGTTCTAGTAATACCTGTTCCCACAGACGAATTGTATCCTTTCGTTGGAAATAATTTGGAAGAAGTGTAAATCGGGTGGTTGATGGTTGCGTTGAGTTGTGGGGCGATCTGGGCAATTTGCTTGCAGATGTTTCATCATCAAGTGAGGAGATATCATCAGTGCGCTGCTGAGAGGGGCAGAGATTCGCCCGGGCACAAGCGAACACGGGGCATGCAAGAGAACTTCTAGAAGCGTGGTTTTCGCAAACAATCTGTAAACAAACACGTGGACTTTGATCCTATTTATGACCTGATGCAGGCAAAATACCAGACACAATGCACAAAGTCGCCACACAAGCAATTGGCGACGAGATTTCCTCCTCACATCATAATTGAAATTCTGAAATGATGACCGATCAGCTGATTGAAAGATATATAAAGAAGGGCACAATTACCAGCGCACTGACGATCTTTCCCTGCATGGTGGCAAAACGTTTGCAAGTAAATTGCCAAGATTGGAGAACAACTCAACCCATACACGTGAACATGTATCCTTTTGTAATTTTTAAGACTTTTTGTTTATAGATGGGAGCTCCCACCTAACATTCTCTTAGTTTTGGTATCATCTCTTTTGGGCTTTCCTCAGTGTCTGTCTGTTCTTCCCTTTGGAACTGCTTAAAAAAAAAAGTTGCTCTCCATTGCAATGAGGATGAAGGAATATTTGCAGTTTTATTTATCCAATATTGAAACAATTTGTGAAGCATTTTGGACCTCAAAGAGATCTACAATGTTGTTCAGGTTTTTGTTTATCATTCTTGGAGCTAATGGACAAGGGACATTGTAGTCCAACATGAGATGTCATTTTTTGTTTTTTGCATAGTAAGTATTAAATTTTAATTGCATTTTCCATTTTCTAATTTTTTTAAGCTATCACACCTTTGTGAGTCTGACCTGCTGAGGATGGTTTTCTTATATTTAAAATATCTGCAGTCCCCACACAGATATTTTGTACGTGAATTCTCACTGCACAGATCAAATGGCTGTCACTCTTAAACAAATAAGAGCTTTCTATCTCCCTGCACCCAACCCTCTTTCCCTATCACACCTGCTGAAACAGGTTCCACAACCTACACAATAGCACACTCCCAACATAATTACAAAAGACCTCGTAGCTTAATGTGCTGGTCCCCTTTTGGCTCATCCTATAACAGACATTCCCATTGTTCTGTGCATCCCTCCTACATGCTGATGGCTAATGTGCATCTCTGTCTTATCCAATTCTGCTGAAGGGTTGTAAACCTGAGACACTGATTGCTCAGCTTCTCTCGGATATAGCCTGACCTGCTGAGATTTTCTGATGGTTTTTTTTTAACTTAAAATTATTGTTCATCCCTAGTAGTTCAATGATGTGGATGTGATCACTCTGAAGCTGGTACTGTTGACGGTGTAGTTTTGTGTGATTGTTTTGTATATCAGTGACCTTGGAAATCTCAGTCTAGAGCAGGGTTTCCCAACCTGGGGTCCATGGACCCATTTGTTAATGGTGGGGGGTTCATGGCATAAAAAAGGTTGGACACTTGGTCTAGAGGTTATTCTTGTTTGGCCCTTCCACGCTGTATGTGATGCTCCCCGTTGGTCAATTTAGAACTTTATATAGTCGGGGAAACCTACAGGGTTACCGAACAAAGGCTAGGCAATAAATTTGAAGTGATTTGATCTCCTGCTGGTGTTTTTTCAGTTATTGGATTTGACCCTCAACCCTGAATTACTGCCCCACTTTCCGGCCGCTCACACAAGGTTGGTTGGGGTGTGAAGGTCAGCGAAACTGACCCTTCGTTACCCGATTAGCAGCTCTTGAGGCAGAGTAGTGACTGGGGAGTGAGGGTGTGGGGACAGATCCCGAGGCTCTAGATCTGGGACCCACTGATGATCTTCTGACAGCTGGGCACTGCCAGATGTCTCCAAACAGGTTTTAAACATTTCTCATCATCGGGGACAATTCATAGGGGTTGAAATAATACATAAAATAAGACTATTATAAAAATAAGTTTAATTGCAAACACCTTAAAGCCTGGGATGTTAATTACAAACAAAGACAAAGAAAATATAAACAGACTGTTTATCTTTCTGTTTAGGGTTATCTGCCCCATTCAGATGAAAGTAATACATAAGCTGGGTGTAAAGGGAATGGTCAGTGGTGAGCTCACCCACTAGGTCATTGATGGGGAGAGTAGTCCAAGCCACTGGCTCCACCCCTCACTTTGTGGCCTTTAGTGGTGAGAAAGCTCAAAACTATTCTCCCTATGGTTTCCCACTGCTTTTCTGGTTGAGGGATCTCTAACTTGTGCATTTAGTTTCTGATGTAAGGAGTTCTCAGCAATTGCTGGCCGAACGCAAGCAGTGTGGAGCTGGTAACTGTCCTTCTACCCTCAGTGTTCAGCCCGGTGCGGAAGCAGAGGAGTGATGAGACGGGAAGTGCGCTGCTCGGTGGAGCCTCGCCTGTGCAATGAGTACACCAAGCCAAGCAACAAGAAGGAGTGCGCGGGCCCTCCGTGTGACCGGCGCTGGACTGCATCGGACTGGGGGCCGGTAAGGGCCGTCTCTGATCTATGTAACCCAGGGGAGGTTAACCTTGTTCACTCCAAAACAATCTCCAGATTAGTACTGTGTCACCCTGCACTGGAGCTGACATGCATTCACCTTGACGCTGTCAATATCAGGAACGAGCTGGAGGTAGAAACGATTGCAATATTTTAAAGGTATTTGATTGGTACAGGGACAAGAGAGGAGTAGAGGGTTACAGGCAAATGGGATTAGTTCAGATAAGTATCATTGTTGGCATGGTGGATATGGGTCAACTGGCTGTTTCTATGCTGCAGAGTCTTAATACCCCAAGCCTCATACTTACACCACAGGAACGGAAATCAGGGCAGGCACACTAATGTTGAGAAGGGATGGCTGACATTTTCAATGCCTGCTGTTTCTCGATGTTTTATTAAGGAGAATATGATGAATGCCATTGAAATGAGGGTAATAAGTAGCGAGGTCTTGGAACATATGCATACTATGAGGAGGTATTTGCAGCTAATATGGGAAAATCCCTATGGCCTCACAAGGTGGACTGCCAGACCTCATGGGAGGCCAGGGTTGAAAATGCAGAGGTCCTTCAGCGATACTTGCTTCATTGTTAGCCACTGACCGAGTTCCAGAAGATTGGAGGGTGGCTGATGTCCTTCCATTGTTGAAGAAGGATACAACTACAGGCCAGTGAATCTGACTGCAGTTGTAGGGAAGTTATTGGATAGAATTCTGAGGGATAAGATCTTCCATCACTTGGATAGTCAAGGCCTGATCCAGAATAGTCAGCATTGGGAGTTCATGTCTGATGAATCTCTCTAAGTTCTTTTGAGAGTGTAGCTAAGAGGATAAATGAAGTTAAGGGAGTGGATGTTGTTCTTATGGACCATAATAAGGCCTTTGTTAAGGTCCGCTGTGGCAGACTGATCTGGAATGTTAAGTTGCATGGGATTTAGGGGGTGCCAGTGAGGTGGGTTCGGAATTGACTGGATGATAGGAAGCAGAGGATGATGGTTGAAGATCGCTTCTCCGACTAGAGGTCCGTGACTATTGAACCTGTGTTATTCTTTATTTATGGGAATAATTTGGATGTCAATGTACAGGGCACAATGAGCAATGACCAATGATACTAAATTAGGGGATCTTGTTGAAGCAGGCTTCAATGAATTACAGTGAAATCTTGATCTGTGAAGGAGGTGAGCTGAGGAATGACAAATGGATTTCAAACTGTGTTTTGGACTGCATTTCGGACTTTCTAACCAGGGTGGGACTTGTAGAGTGCATTGCAAGGCCCTCATGAGTGTTAGGGTATGGAGGTAACTGGGAGGACAAGTGAACACGTTGCTAAATATGGCTGCACCAGTGGACAGTGTGATGAGAAAGGTGTTTAACATGCAGATCTTCATCAGTCAGGGCATCGAGTTTAGAAAATGGGACATTACGTTGCAGTTACATGTCATTGGTGAGACACACTTGGGGTGTTGTGGAGTGTTGTTTACAGTTTTGTTATAACAAAGACATTGTCGAGCTGGAGAGGATGCGGAAGAGATTTACAGGGTTGTTGCCTGTACTGGAGTTGTTGGTCACACAGGATCTTCATTCCCTGGAGTGCAGGAGAATGAGTGGTGCCTTTATAGAAGTTTATAAAATCGTGAGGGGTATGGATAAGGGCTTTTCCCCAGGGTTGGGGAGTCCAAAACTAGAGGGCACAAACACAAGACAGGAGAGATTTAAGAGACCTAAGAAGTAATTTATTTACACAGCGGGTAGTATCAGCTGCTACTGATTTATGATTTGGACAAATCTGTGATGAAAATTGTTTGCTGTATTTGCCATATTATGTTGAGTGTCGTGGGAAAGATGCTTTGCAAAAATATCCTCACCTCATCCCCAACTCCTAGGCAGGGATAGGTGTTCTGCATGTTCAGCTGTCTTGCACCTCCAGCTAGTCTGGTTTAGAATGGCTCTAAATGGTGTCCCACTTCCTTTTTCTGAAATAGACAATACCTTCAAAAGGTAAAGGGAGCCTGATGAAGATGCAACTTACAAATTATTTCCGTTGAGCCAAATATCTTGTGGTTAAGTAATTCCAAATCCACTGCCGCTGCCTTTCACTATCAATACAGTTCCTTACCCAGGCATTTTCTCAGGCTGATCACTGTTCCAGCCTCTTTAAACTCCTAACCCAACGTCATCTCAATGCTAGCAAAGGCTTAGCTTGATCTCACCACTACTGCCTCACTGTGCTCTCCCTTCAGTTCATCATCTGCTGCAAACCTCTTCTGTGTCTTTGGACTTTGTCACATTTGTTTTCAATTTTTCCAGACCTCTCCTTGTCTGCCTCCCATGCTCAATGTTGCATCTTCAGGCCATCAAAGGCTTCGCCCTTTTCCATCAGAAGGTGGCATCCATTATTAAAGACTCCCGCCATCCAGGCCAGGCCCTCTTCTCCTTGTTACAGTCAGGCAGGAGCCTGAAGACCCACACTTCAAGATTCTATAGCAGATTCTTCCCCACTGTCAGCAGGCTCTTGAACCGACTAAACAACACTTGGACTATATTTCCCTCAACTTGCAGTAATGTGATATGAACATTTTTTATTTTGTGGTGTAATTTATGTACAATTTATGTTAATTCACATTCATGCAATTTATGTTTGTCATGTTTGCAATATACTGTGCTGCTGTTGAATGCCCATAGAGGTGAATGGATAAGAAAGGCATTGTAGGCTAAACATGGACAAATGGGATTAGTTTAGATAGAATCTTTGTCAGCATGAGCCTGTTGAGCTGAAGGATTTGTTTTGTACTGTGTGACTATACGCCTTGGGCACTTTGCTGGGCCTCCATCTGCCTGTGTTGACATCTGAGCCCTTCTTTCCCCCCATTCCACTGCAGTGTTCGGGAGCTTGTGGTGAGGGTCGGATGATGCGGTATGTGGTTTGCAGAAACAACGAGGGGAAGGTCTTGCCAGATTCACAGTGTGATGCGACAGTGAAGCCCTTGGTGGTACACCCCTGTGGAGATAAAGACTGCCCGCCTCACTGGGTGTCACAGGAGTGGGAGCAGGTAGGTGTTCAGAAAGATGTATGTGAATGGCAGGCACTGGTGCACCAGCTGGACCAGTATCAGTGTAGCCTTTGGTGAGTGGCAACCCCTTCCTGGGCTCTTGGCCTCTTGCTGTCACTCTGGGACCCCCACCAGAGTCTGAGCTGCACGTGGTGTACAGGCTAGAAAAATGAAAGGAGAATGAGACTGGGATCTGTTGGAGGATCTTAATGTGTGATTCACCCCAACACATTGTTTCTGAAGCCAGTAGCTTTCCAAAGTTGTCCTGCCTGCTAACTTACAAAGTTCAAAGTACATATGTTACCATATACAACACTGAGGTTCATTTTCTTGTGGGCATACTCGATTTATAAATCTATAAAATAATAACAGAATCAATGAAAGACCATCCAACTAAGGTGTTCAACCAGAATGCAGAAGACAACAAACTGCGCAAGTACAAAAAGTAGTAGTATTTATAATAAATAAGCAATAAATTTGGAGAACATGAGATGAAGAGTCCTTGCGAGTCCATTGGTTGTGGGAACATTTCAATGATGGGGCAGGTGAAGTTGAATGAATTTATTCCTGCTGGTTCAAGAGCCTGATGGTTGAGGGGCATAATTGATGGGTAGAGTAGCATTAGCCTGCACGCTTCAGCAGGAGACATGCCATGGGTGGCTTGGATCACTCAAAGATGGCCTGCATTTTTTTTTTTTGGAAGGGATCAGCACTGTGGAGAAAGTTATTGTATAGCCGCAGGGCTCCGTGGTGTACAGGGGCCATTTCCCTAACCAGAGGTTGGGTAAATAGATGGATATGCCCCTGGTAAGGACCTGCCTATGGTAATCGACCATTAGCTAAGTTTGAACGGGGGGTGTGGGCATTCTGAGATTTGATGACAGCTAGTTGGGATGTGACTGAAGCCTCAGTCCATAGATTTTGCCTCATGGTTGTGTTCAACAATGTGGTAATGGTCCACCTCACCCGTACCGGAGGGCACAATACAACTAGCATTCAATTCCCAATGTCTTCTCTGGGCTTTGTTGAGGCTCGAATGTGAGTCCTGTTGACTAGAATTTGCGAGACCTCAACACTGGCTGCAGAGATCTGGCCTCTGGTGTCCCTGCCCTGGCAGTGGGCCATGTGCTCTTTGAGTTACGGGCATGAATTCAGTCAGCAGTGGCTGCCTGACCTGATGTTTACCACTCACTGCTGGTCTAGGGAACAGTACAGTTGCTGAAATAATGGCGAAGCTCTCACAGCATGAATTTTGTATGCATCCTACAGCGGGTCAAGCAGCTATATCTCAACCCAGGGGAGGTCTTCCAGCAGTTGATTAGTCACTGAGAGTCTGGGAGAAGTGATGTCTAGGACCATGGTGAGGAAGGGGTGGATACGGTGCTGCAGATCTGAGATGGGTTTAATGGGTTGGTCGATGGAAGCAGCCTTATCCCTGTAGCGTAACAATTGAGCACACTCTCATAGTCTCCCAGTCTTATACTTTGAAATGCTTTTCCCTGGACAGTTAAAGTTGAGTTTATTTTCAAATACACAAGTATATTTGTGCACAGATGCAGAGAAAATCTTACATGCAGCAGTATCATAGGCATGTAGAATCAGAAGCATAACATTCACAAGTAAAACATAAACTACAACCAATTTTACAAGGAAGAACACAATTAAAACAGAAAAAAAGTCCACTTTAATGCAGTGATCAAAATGGTCAGAGTTTGAAGTTAGTGTTCAGGGTTGTGCTGGTTGGTTCAAGAACTGACTGGTTGAAAGCAAGTAGCTGTTCCTGAACCTCGCGGTGTGAAACTTTAGGCTTGGGCACCTCCTGCCTTATGGTAGCTGCAGGAGCTACAGAAGCCTCAAGTTTCACACCGCGAGGTTCCTGAGCAGATGGCAGAGCCAGCTGGTGGGGATCATTGGTGATGGATGGATATTTGGACCCACCACAAAGCAATTTTTGTTTTGTTTTAGGATCTCACCAGTAAGCCAGCCATGTTGGAATTGTGCAGCATAGAACTCTAATCCTTCCACACAAATCATCAACCACCCATTTACAATAATTATACACTTCTATCAGATTCTACTGTTCACCTGCCTACTGGCACATTTTTGGGATGTGGGAAGATGCTAGAGCACCTGAAAACCCAAGTGTAGACTGCGCACAGGTGTCTCCCAGTATCAGGATTGAACCCAGGTCTGAGGCGATCTGAAGTAGCAAATCTACTAGCTGCACTACCTGCCACCCCGTAAGATTACAGAGCTGTGTTTGGAGATTGGGTTACAAAAGGTGTTAATGATGACTCTGATATTCTGATGGGGTTGCTGGAGTGTTCTGATGGGGGTTGCTATAGTATTCTGGCGGGGGTGCTCTGTGAGTGCTGCTTTGACTTTGAAAGAGATATGTATAACTCAGTTGATGGCTCTCGGGCTCCCTCTGGTGTTGTCGGGATCAACTGACTTCAATAAATGGCTGACCTCCTGTTTCAGTGCAATGCCACTTGTGGTCGAGGTAGGAAGACCCGAAGGATTCTGTGTGCCGGCTTGGAAAACGGAATTTACAAGGAGTATGAGGAGAGACAATGCAGACACACCAAGAAGCCTGATGAGGAGGCTGCCTGTTTTGAGAGGCCCTGCTCAAAGTGGTTCAAAACCTCCTGGTCGCAGGTGAGCAAACTCAGTGGTTAAAAGGCTGATTCAGACAACTCTCTGAGAAATGGTGAAAGGGTTCAGAGGCAAAGAAACTGTTCCCACCAACAGGGGACAATCAAAGACTATGAGGAGTTTGGGTTAAACCTTAAAGCTAGAACTTTGCTGTTCAGGAGTGAAATCGGCAAAACATCTAGTCTGTTGCGGATTCTGCCTGATTGGATGAAGCTGATATTTCAAGGGTGGATTCTGTAGATTTTTGTTAGGTCAGTATTTCAAGGTTACAGAGTACAGGCCGATGACTTTTTGCAGTACGGATTAGCAATCATTCATTTGGGTGGTGGGACAGTCTCAAGAAGCTTATTTGCCCTCTCTTGTTTCCCACTCTCATCATCCTGCACACCAGATCTTCAGCACCCCCCCCTCCCCCATGGGTATTATGTGAATCTCAGATCACTGACCATTTCAGCCCCTGGTACATGAAAACACACGCTCACATACCACACCATTGCTGCTTATTCTGGCCAGCTTTTTAAACTGAGGTTATTAATGGAGACGGAACAAGGAGTAGGTTGAGGGGATGGATGGAAGATTAGGGTGTACCTGGGCATGTTGTGAAGTGGGTCACTGATTTGCTGCTGCTGCTTGAGATTTCTTTCTACCCCTTCGCTGCTGGTCAGTATGGACATTTGGGCTGAAGGGGTTTTGTGGTGTGCAGCTCTTCAACCGTGCAGGATAGCTTCAGATGTGGGGTTCTCAATCGGCCGCTAGTTCTCCCTCTCCTTTGGAAAACCCAGGATGCAATGCTGCTGCTGCTGCTGTCCTCTGGCAGACATTAACATTGCCACTGGCTGCCTTCACTTGCTGTGTGCTGATGCTGACAGGAAGGATCAGCCTGCATTGTCACTCCATAATGTTCACCTTGCCATTGTTTGCTCCCAGCGTCAGCACCTTCCCAGCCAAGTGTGAATAGAATTATGATGTCAACTGTATGCCTGATTCAAATTGAAGTAAAAAAATTAACAGCAATCAGTATCAGGCAGTGTTGTAGGGTGTGCATACTCCATATCTTGACCTTGCTGTAAGAGTTGTCTCATAGTTTGGATTAGAACCCCCTGTTAGAACCATGAGCTTCTATTTCCACCCTGGTAATGTCCTTCACTCAGCTTTTTACTTCCGTTGAATAATCCTTGCTTACTACAACACAAAGTTATTTAGCCCATTGGGCCCATGCAGTCAATCAATGCCATCAATCCCATTTCCCACCTCCCCCTCCTCTCCCTTTTACCCCTGCAACTTGTTCTCTCTCACATGCCCAGCAACTCCCTTCTGACACTTAGGCCATTCACCACAACACCATAAGACGTAGGAGCAAAATTTGGCCATTTGGCTCATTGAGTCTGCTCCGCCATTCAATCATGGCTGATACTTTTCTCTCCCCCCTCAGTCCCATTCCCCATCCTTCTCCCTGTAACCTTTGATGCTGTGGCCAATCAAGTACCTATCAATTTCTGCCTTAAATACATAAAATGACCAGTTGCCTGTGGTAACAAATTTCACAAATTCACCACCCTTTTCTAAAGAAATTTTTCCACATATCTGTTTTAAAAGGACGCCCCTCTATCCTGAGGCTGTGCCCTTTTGTCCTGGATACCACCTCTCTCTCCTCCCCCCCCCCCCCCAGCATGGGAAACATCCTTTCCACATCTACACTGTCTAGGCTTTTCAAAATTTGAAAGGTTTCAATGAGATCTCCCCTCATCCTTCTAAATTCCCTCAAGTACAGAGCCATCAAATGTTCCTCCTATGATAACCCTTTCATTCCTGAAATCATCCTTGTGAACCTTCTGAATGCTCTCCAATCCCAGCACATCTTTTCACAGATAAGGAGCCCAAAACTGTTGACAATACTCAAGGTGAGGCCTCACCAGTGCCTTATAAAGCCTCAGCACCACATCTGCTCTTATATTCTAGTCCTCTTGAAAAGAATGCTAACGTTGCATTTGCTGCCTTCACCACCGACTATACCTTCAAGTTAACCTTTAGGGTGTTCTGCACAAGGACTCCCAAGTTCCTTTGCATCTCAGATTTTTGGATTTTCTCACCATTTAGAAAATAATCTGCACATTTATTTCTTGTACTAAAGTGCATGAGCATGCATTTTCCAACATTGTATTTCATTGCCACTTTCTTGCCCATTCTCCTAATCTGTCTAAGTCCTTCTGCATCCTACCTGTTTCCTCAACACTACCTGCCCCTCCACCAATCTTCATATCATTTGCAAACTTGGTAACAAAGCCACCTATTCCATCATCTAAATCATTTATATACTGCATAAAAAGAAGCGGTCCCAACACCGACCCCTGTGGAACATCACTAGCCAACCAGAAAAGCATCCATTTACCCCACTAAAGATCACCACGCCATTGTCTCCCACACCATCACCGAATTTATCCGCTCAGGGGATCTCCCATCCACTGCTACCAACCTTATAGTTCCCACACCTTGCACTTCCTGTTTCTACCTCCTACCCAAGATCCACAAACCTGCCTGTCCTGGCAGACCAATTGTCTCAGCTTGCTCCTGCCCCACCGAACTCGTTTCTGCATACCTCGATACGGTTTTATCCCCCCTTGTTCAATCCCTTCCTACCTATGTTCGTGACACTTCTCACACTCTTAATCTTTTCGATGATTTTAAGTTCCCTGGCCCCCACTGATTTATTTTCACCATGGATGTCCAGTCCCTATATACTTCCATCCCCCATCAGGAAGGTCTCAAAGCTCTCCACTTCTTTTTGGATTCCAAACCTAATCAGTTCCCCTCTACCACCACTCTGCTCCGTCTAGCGGAATTAGTCCTTACTCTTAATAATTTCTCCTTTGGCTCCTCCCACTTCCTCCAAACTAAAGGTGTAGCTATGGGCACCCATGTGGGTCCTAGCTATGCCTGTCTTTTTGTTGGCTTTGTGGAACGATCTATGTTCTGTACCTATTCTGGTATCTGTCCCCCACTTTTCCTTCGCTACATTGATGACTGCATTGGCACTGCTTCCTGCACGCATGCTGAGCTCGCTGACTTCATTAACTTTGCCTCCAACTTTCACCCTGCCCTCAAGTTTACCTGGTCCATTTCCAACACCTCCCTCCCCTTTCTAGATCTTTCTGTCTCTATCTCTGGAGACAGCTTATCTACTGATGTCTACTATAAGCCAACTGACTCTCACAGCTATCTGGACTATTCCTCTTCTCACCCTGTCTCTTGCAAAAATGCCATCCCCTTCTTGCAATTCCTCCGTCTCCGCCGCATCTGCTCTCGGGATGAGGCTTTTCATTCCAGGACGAGGGAGATGTCCTCCTTTTCAACTCTGCTCTCAAACGCATCTCCCCCATTTCACGCACATCTACTCTCACTCCATCCTCCCATCACCCCACTAGGAATAGGGCTCCCCTGGTCCTCACCTACCACCCCACCAGCCTCCGGGTCCAACATGTTATTCTCCGTAACTTCTGCCTCCTCCAACGGGATCCCACCACTAAGCACATCTTTCCCTCCCCCCATCTCTCTGCTTTCTGCAGGGATCGCTCCCTACGTGACTTCCTTGTCCATTCGTCCCCCCTCCCCCGTACCCCCCATCCCTCCCCACTGAGCTCCCTCCTGGCACTTATCCTTGTAAGCGGAACAAGTGCTACACATGCCCTTACACTTCCTCCCTTGCCGCCATTCAGGGCCCCAGACAGTCCTTCCAGGTGAGGCGACACTTCACCTGTGAGTTGGCTGGGGTGATATACTGTGTCCGGTGCTCCCGACGTGGCCTTCTATATATTGGCGAGACCTGACGCCGAGTGGGAGATCGTTTTGCTGAACGCTCTGTCCACCAGAGAAAGCAGGATCTCCCAGTGGCCACACATTTTAATTCCACATCCCATTCCATTCTGATATGTGTATCCATGGCCTCCTCTACTGTAAAGATGAAGCCACACTCAGGTTGGAGGAACAACACCTTGTATTCCGTCTGGGTAGCCTCCAACCTGATGGCATGAACATTGACTTCTCTAACTTCTGCTAATGCCCCACCTCCCCCTCGTACCCCATCCATTATTTATTTATTTATACACACATTCTTTTTCTCTCACTCCTTTTTCGCCCTCTGTCCCTCTGACTATACCCCTTGCCCATCCTCTGGGTGTTTTTCCCCCCTCCCCCTTTTCCTTCTCCCTGGGCCTCCTGTCCCATGATCCTCTCATATCACTTTTGCCAATCACCTGTCCAGCTCTTAGCTCCATCCCTCTCCCTCCTGACTTCTATCATTTTGGATCTCCCACTTTCAAATCTCTTACTAACTCTTCCTTCAGTTAGTCCTGACGAAGGGTCTGTGCCCGAAACGTTAACTGTACCGCTTCCTAGAGATGCTGCCTGGCCTGCTGCGTTCACCAGCAACTTTGATGTGTGTTGCAAGCATCCATTTATTCCTGCTTGCTGCCTCCTACCAATCAGCCAATGTTCTAACCATGCAAGTACCTTTTCTCTTAACTTAGTAAGCAGCCTCATGTGTGGCACCTTGTCAAAGGCCTTCTGAAAATATAAATATACAACATCTACTGCATCCCCTTTATCTATCCTACTTGTAATCTCCTCAAAGAATTCCAACAGGTTCATTAGGCAAGATTTCCTTAAGGAAACCATACTGACTGTCCTATCTTGTCTTGTGTCGCTAAGTACATCGTAACCTCATCCTTAACAATTGACTCCGACATCCTCCCAACTATTGAGGTCAGGCTAACTGGTCTTAAATTTCCTTTCTGCTGCCTCCCTCCTTTCTTAAAGAGCGGAGAGACATTTGCAATTTTCCTGTCCTCTGGAGCCATGCCAGAGTTCAATGGTTCTTGAAAGATCATTGTTAATGCCTCCGCTATCTCTACCGCTACCTCTTTCAAAACCCTAGGGTGCAGTTCATCTGATCCAGATGACTTTTGTACCTTTTAGGTCTTTAAGCTTTTTGAGCACCTTCTCCCTTGTAGTAGTAACTACACTCACTTCTCTTCCATCACACCCTTCAACACCTGGCACACTGCTAGTGTCTTCCACAGTGAAGACTGATGCAATTACTCATTTAATTCATCTACCATCTCCTTGTCTCCTGTTACTATTTCTCTGACCTCATTTTCTAGCAGTCCTATATCCACTCATCTCTCTTTTACTTTTTATATACTTGAAAAAACTTTTATTATCCACTTTGATATTATTTGCTAGCTTGGTTTCATTTTTTCATTTTTTCTATCCTCATGATTATTTTAGTTGCTTTCTGTATGTTTTTAAAAGCTTCCCAATTCTGTCTTCCTGTTAATTTTTGCTTTGTTGCATGCCCTCTCTTTTGCTTTTACATTAGCTTCGACTTCGCTTGTCAGCCACGGTTGTACTAGATTGCCATTTGAGTATTTCTTCGTTTTTAGATTACATCTATGCTGCACCTTCTTCATTTTCCCCAGAAACTCAAGCCATTGCTCTCAGCTGTCATCCCTGCCTACATCTCCTTCCAATTTACTTTGGCCAACTCCTCTCTCATACCACTGTAATTTCCCTTACTCCGCTAAAATACTGCTATGTCAGACTTTACTTTTTTCCTATCAAATTTCAAGTTAAACTCAATCATATTGTGATCACCACCTCCTTTGAGTTCTTTTACCTTAAACTCCCTAATTGCCTCTGCTTCATTAAATAATACCCATTCCAGTATAGCTGATCCCCTAGTAGGTTCAATGACAAACTTCTCTAAAAAGCCATCTTGCAGGCATTCAACAAAGTCGCTCTTGAGATCCATTACCAACCTGATTTTCCCAATCAACCTGTATTTTAAAATTTCCCATGACTATCATAATATTCCCCTTTTGACACTCCTTTTCTATTTCCAGTTGTAATCTGTACTCCACATCTCAGCTACTATTTGGAGTCTGTATATAACTGCCATCAGGGTCCTTTTACCCTTGCATTTTCTTAACTTAACCCACAAAGATTCAGCATCTTCTGATCCTATGTCACATCTTTCTAATGATTTGATGCCATTCTTTACCAGCAGAACCATACCACACCCCCCCCCCCCCGGCCGACCTTTCAATCCATCCAATACAATGTGTAACCTTGGACATTCAGTTCCCACCTACAACCAGTCATGGCCACAACATCATATCTGACAATATGTAAAAGTGCAGCAAGATCACCACCTTATTTCTTATACTCCGTGCACTTTGAGTACTATATTTGCAACCCTTTTTGATTCTGCATCCCTAATGCACTGATATTCTCCTTGCTAGCTGCAATTTTGTCCTTTCATTTGCCTGCCCTTTCTGACTGCATGCTACCTTTGCTGCTTTTTTTTTTAACCACCCATCCCATCTTGAGTCCCTTCACTCCGGTTTCCACCCCCCTGCCAAATTACCTGCACTTGGATATAGTTGGCAGTAACCAAATTTGGAGTGTCCAGAGGAAATCTGTGGTCACAGGGCTAAATCATAAAATCCAGCTAGATAGCACCCAAGTTTCTGTCAGAGCTGGGGGAAATCCCCCAGATAGCACTACCTGCTGCACCAACATACCTTCTCTCCCCTCCCCCCACCCCCATCTGCACCAAGTTCTCTGTACTCTTGGGCAATCTTTCCCCTGTCTAGAGAACTCTGGCCATTCCCTAACCCAACTATATGTTTCCTATCCATCACTGCTCACTCACCTTGGCTGTTGCTGGTGCTCAATTTTAAAGTGCTTATCATCCGTTCAGATTCACGGTCAGAATCAATTTGCATTGAAACAGGCCCTTCAGCTCATTCTCTCCATGCTGACCATCTATACTAATCCCATTTAGAATAGGGCCATTGCCGTCTGTTCCTTGGCAAATCAAAGGTTCATCCTAAAATATTGAGAGTCCATGCCTCCAACACCCTCTCAAATGTTCCAGATCCTAACAACATGCACTAATTGGCACCATCTTGCTTCCAGTGAGATGGCACTGATAAGCGATAATTCTTTGTGTGCAGCTCTGATGGAAATCATGAAATATTCCCACAGGACTACTATAGCTGAAATCCACAGTCACTCCCATGGGTTCTTCAGTAAGCCGTATAAATTTAAGACGTTTAAAAAATCTATTGATACTCAAAATTGACAAAACTCTGGCATTCTCCGGTCGCGAATGCAGCTCCCCTTCCAGAAAATGGAGCTAATGGCACACTAGCTACAAGTATGATTGAAATGCTGAGGCCTTAGAGCCCCACTCCCAACAATCCTGGGGAATGTACAGTCTCTGGAACATGAAACTGAAGACCTCAGAGCAAGATTGCAGTACCAGAGGGACATCAGGGACTGCTATGTACTTTGCTTCACCGAAACATGGCTATCACCCGCCATTCCTGATGCAGCACTGCAACCTGACAGCTTTGCTATTTTTTGCAAAGACAGGACTGCTCAGTCTTTTAAAAGTAGAGGAGGGGGAGTATGCTTCATAATTTACTCATCATGGTGCACCAACATGATGGTTCTGTCTCAGTCTTGCTCACCTGACCTGGAGCATCCAGCAAAGGGAGTTTTTTGATGTCATCCCAGAACTGGTGTCCATTCCTCCTCAGGCCAACTTCAGGCTGGCACTGGAGGAGCTGAGCAGGCACAAAACAGTGCATCCTGATGCTTTCTCTATCCTTGTGGTGGGGGGGGGGGGGGTTGGATTTCAACCAAGTCAGCTTGAAGAAGTCTCTGAACTACTACCACCAACATATCACCTATGGAACTGGAAGAGCCAGCACACTTCACTGCTGTTATACCACCTTCAAGAATGCTTATCGTGCTATCCCACACACACACTTTAGAAAGTTTGATCAGCTGGCTGTACTCCTATTCCTGGCATATAGGCAAACACTAAAGACCACAGCACCAGTAGTGAGGACCAAGAAGATATGGTCAAAGGAGAAGGAGGAGTGCTTACAGGACTGCTTTGAGTCTGTGGACTGGACAATATTCAGGAGTTCATCTATGAATCTGAATGAATATGCCACATTTGTCACTGACTTCACCAAGACCTGCGAATGACTGTGTACCTTTGAGAACATACTGGACACACCCAAACCAAAAGCTGTGGATGAACCAGGAGATTTATCGTGGGCTGAGAGCTAAATCTCTTGCATTCAAGACTGGTGATCTAGAATTGTACAAGAAGCCCAGGTATGACCTACAGAAGGCCATTTTAAGAGTGAAAAAAACAATTCCTATGGAGGTTAGAGACAGAATCAGACCCACGTCCTGCAAACCGTGCCAGACTGGGCATTACTTCCTACAAAATGGAACCTAATATCACGATTGGCTGTGATGCTTCACTCCCAGATGAACTCAGTGCCTTTTATGCATGCTTTGGAAGGGAGAATGAAACAAGATGTATGTGAATCCCTGCAGCATTTGGTGACTTTGTGATCTGTCTCAAAGGCCGATGTCAGAACATCTTTCAAGAGGGTGAACCCATGCAAGAGATTGTACCCGATGGTGTACATGGTAGGGCTCTGAAAACCGGTGCTAATCAACTGGCGGGAGTGTTCGAGGACATCCTTAACTTCTTACTGCTGCAGTCAGAGGTTCCTAGCTGCTTGAAAAGGGCGACAATTATACCAGTGCCCAGGAAGGGCAGGGTGAGCTGCCTCAATGACTATCGCCCAGGTGCACTCACTTCTACTGTGATGAAGTACTTTGAGAGGTTGATCATGGCTGGAATCACCTCCTGCCTAAGCAGGGACCGGGACCCACTACAATTTGCCCTTTGCCACAACAGGTCTATAGCAAGTGCAATATCACTGGCTCTCCACTTGGACTTGGATCATATGGACAATAGTAATATTTATGTCAGGCTGCTGTTTATTGATTACAACTCAGCGTTCATCACAATTATACCCTCAGTTCTAATCAACAAGCTTCAAATCCGGAGCCTCTACTTCCCACTTCAGCTGGATCCTTGACTTCCTCAATGGGATACTACAGTCTGTGTGGATCAGAATTAACCTGTTCCTTGATAACAGTCACCACTGGCACATCTCAAGGATGCATGCTTAGCCCACTGCTCTGCTGTACACCCATAATTCTGTGGCTAGGCACAGCCCAAACGCCATGTATAAAGTTTGCTGACGACAGAACGGTTGTTGGCAGAACTTCAAATGGTGACAAGGAAACGTACAGGAATGAGATAGATCAGCTGGTTGAGTGGTGTTGCACCAACAACCTTGCACTCAACATCAGTAAGACCAAGGAATTGATTGTGGACCTCAGGAAGGATAAGTTGAGGGAATTACACCAGTCCTCGTTGAGGGATCAGCAGTGGAAAGGGTGAGCAGTTTCAAGTTCCTGGTATCAACATCTCTTAACCGTCTATCCTGGGCCCAACATATTGATGCAATTACAAGGAAGACACGACAGTGGATATATTTTATTGAGCTTGAGGAGATTTGGTATGTGACTAAAGGCGCTTGCAAATTTCTACAGATGTACTATGGACAGCATTCTAACTGGTTGCATCATCATCTGGCATGGAGGGGCCACTGCATAAGATTGGAAAAAGCCGCAGAAAGTTGTAAATTCAGCCGGCTCCATCATGGGCACCAGCCTCCCCAGCACCAATGCCATCTTCAAAGGGTGAGACCTCAAAAGGCAATATCCATCATTAAGGATCCCGATCACCCAGACCGAGTCCCTTCTCATTGCTGCCATCAAGAAGGAGGTTCAGGGGCCTGAAGACAAACATTCAAAGTTTCAGGAACAGCTTCTTCCCCCTGTGCCAGATATCCGAATGGGCAGTGAATCCATGAACACAACCTCAGTTCTTTTTCCCCTCTCTTGTGCTACTTATTTAATTTTTCGTATGTATTTTAATTTATAGTTTAAAAAATTATTATGGATTGCACTGCAGTACTTCCAGAAAACAACAAATTTCATGACACATGTCAGTAATATTAAATCTGATTCTGAAAAAGAAATCTTGTATATTAAAGTTTCTTCCAGGTATAAAATACAAATCTTCCTTGTATCCCTCTAACATTGAGGACTGTTATTGGGTTCCGGCAAACTAGCAACAGAGGAGCTGATGGCAGTGTGGACAGGGCTAACGAACTTGATCTGTTCTTTAACAGATTTGACATTGTGGCCCCTGCCCGTCCCCCACATGATTCATCTGTTGTCGGCCCCCAACCAACACATATTCCACTCTCCCCTCCTACCCCTCCTCACAGTCCCCCACCCTGCTCTCATGACTATACCCCTTCCCGACACAAAGCCACCACGGTGGGCTTCACAGCTGAACAGGTGAGAAGACAGCTGAAGTATCTCAACCCAAGCAAAGCTGCAGGACCGGATGGTGTCAGTACCAGGGTGCTCAAAGCCTGTGCCCCTCAGCTATGTGGAGTACTTCACCCTGTATTCAACCTGAGCCTGAGGCTCTGGAGGATTCCTGTATTGTGGAAGACTTCCTGCCTCGTCCCTGTGCCGAAGACGCCGCGACCCAGCGGCCTCAATGACTACAGACCGGTGGCATTGACCTCCCATATCATGAAGACCCTGGAGAGACTTGTTCTGGAGCTGCTCCGGCCTATGGTCAGGCCACACTTAGATCCCCTCCAGTTCGCCTACCAGTCCCGACTAGGAGTTGAGGATGCCATCGTCTTCTTGCTGAACCGTGTCTACGCCCACCTGGACAAGCCAGCGAGCACTGTGAGGGTCATGTTTTTTGACTTCTCCAGTGCGTTCAACACCATCCGCCCTGCTCTGCTGGGGGAGAAGCTGACAGCGATGCAGGTGGATGCTTTCCTGGTGTCATGGATTATTGATTACTTGACTGGCAGACCACAGTACGTGTGCTTGCAACACTGTGTGTCCAACAGAGTGATCAGCAGCACTGGGGCTCCACAGGGGACTGTCTTGTCTCCCTTTCTCTTCACCATTTACACCTCAGACTTCAACTACTGTACAGAGTCTTGTCATCTTCAGAAGTTTTCTGATGACTCTGCCATAGTTGGATGCATCAGCAAGGGAGATGAGGCTGAGTACAGGGCTACGGTAGGAAAGTTCGTCACATGGTGTGAGCAGAATTATCTGCAGCTTAATCTGAAAAAGACTAAGGAGCTGGTGGTGGACCTGAGGAGGGCTAAGGCACGGGTGACCCCTGTTTCCATCCAGGGGGTCAGTGTGGACATGGTGGAGGATTACAGATACCTGGGGATACGAATTGACAATAAACTGGACTGGTCAAAGAACACTGAGGCTGGCTACAAGAAGGGTCAGAGCCGTCTCTATTTCCTGAGGAGACTGAGGTCCTTGAACATCTGCCGGACGATGCTGAGGATGTTCTACGAGTCTGTGGTGGCCAGTGCTATCATGTTTGCTGTTGTGTGCTGGGGCAGCAGGCTGAGGGTAGCAGACACCAACAGAATGAACAAACTCATTCGTAAGATCAGTGATGTTGTGGGGATGGAACTGGACTCTCTGACGGTTGGTGTCTGAAAAGAGGATCTGTCTAAGTTGCATGCCATCTTGGTCAATGTCTCCCATCCACTACATAATGTACTGGGTGGGCACAGGAGTACATTCAGCCAGAGACTCATTCCACCGAGATGCAACACAGAGCATCATAGGAAGTCATTCCTGCCTGTGGCCATCAAACTTTACAACTCCTCCCTTGGAGGGTCAGACACCCTGAGCCAATAGGCTGGCCCTGGACTTATTCCCTGGCATAATTTACATATTACTATTTAATTATTTATGATTTTATATTGATATATTTATACTCTATTCTTGTTTGGGACAACTGTAATGAAAACCAATTTCCCTTGAGATCAATAAAGTATGACTATGACTAACTTATCTTAAAACCATTTTCCTGTTATAGGTAGTTTTGCATTTGTGCCCCTCAGGAATTTGAAGTTGCCCTTCAGCCTTCTGTACTATTCTTGTCCGACCTTTTGTCCTGGTGCAACTTGTTTAATATTGTTGCTTAGAAAAGACATGGAGTGAATAGATGAGGGGGAAAATTAGTGGGAAATTAGATTGTTCTGTGAGTTGGCATGGACCCCATGGGCTGGAATGTTCTCCTCTATGTCTCAGAGAAATGTGAAAAATAAGAAATATGACATTTTTATTATGTTAAAGATTTAAATGTTGTAAATCTGAATTCCGCATTTAATATATTCTCTGGATAGTGTGAAAGTGTGTTAGGTGGTAAGAATCTTAAAATCTTCAATGTGTGTGGTGGAAATAGACCAGTATTGGAAGATTTTAAGTGTCTTGATAGAAGCTGATACCAGACCAAAGGTCTCTTCCTGGCATTTCCACCCTTTATTCTGATGGCATATTTAAGTACAGGATCATTGGCACACCATTTGCTTAAGGAGATTCAGCTGGGGCTATTGGAAAATGAAATGGCTACAGTTTGCATTTACAGAAGGCAACCTGCAGGTGGCAGTGTACTATGACTAACACTGATCTCATTCTGGCACAGTGTAGTAAGACCTGTGGCAGTGGTGTCAAAGTTCGGGAGGTGAAATGCTACCAAGGCGATGAGATTGGACAAGGATGTGATCCATCCACAAAACCAGAGACAAAAGAGACCTGTGAAGTTCAGCCCTGTCCTACAGATGCACCAGGTAAGATCACAGCAGCTGAAGTTCTGCAACATCAATCCAGTTCATGCTCAGACATCAAATGCCAATTCAATTCACACCATAACTTGAGTTGCCAAACCAGTTTACACTCCGCCCTGAATTCAATTCATTAATGCTTCACAAGGATCCGAAACATCAATTAAATTCATAACTGGCCTGAATCACCAATCTACTTCACTACCAGTAGCTTAATCACCAACACATTTTACGGCTTGTGTGAATCAACAGACCAATCCAAGTTTAAGTTCAAACTTATTGTTATTCAAATGTACACGTGTATAGTGCCCAATGAAACAATGTTCCCCCAGACCAAGGTGCACAATACAGTACATATAACTCACACGCAACACAAAGTAATATTACCACAAATAAGTTAACAATAATAAAATGTATTTCAGAAGATTGACATTTGGCATAAGCTGCATTTATGACTCAAGTTAAAAAGTAAATAGTAAGCTACTAGGGCTCCATAAGTGATGAGAACTGAGTGGTGGCAGGGAGTTCAGTAGTCTCGTGGCCTGGAGGAAGAAGTTGTTTCCCATGTGAGCAGTGCTTGTCATAATGCTACAGTACCTTCTGCTTGATGGTAGGGGGTCAAGAGATTGTGGCATGGAAGGGAGGGATTACTGACAACGCTAAAGGCCCTGCATATGCAGCATTCCTAATAAATAACTCTGTTGGGTGGAAGAGGGACCTCGATGATCCTCTCAACAGTCCTCCCCATCCTTTGTAGGATCTTGCAGTCAGATGCTTCGCAATTCCTGTACCAGACAGTGATGTAGCTGGTTAGGACATTAGCAATGGTGTTCTTGTATAAAAAAAATAAATTTGTTAGAATGGGGTGGGTGTAGGGGGGAGCCTCGCTCACCTCAATCTCCTCAAGAAGTGGAGATGCTGCTGTGCTTTCTTGAGTGCAGATGTGGTGTTGAGGGATCAGGTGAGATTGTCCATTACGTGCACTTCCAGAAACTTGGTGCTCCTCATGGGTACCTTAATCACCAATCTGATGCACACGTAGATGTGAATCGCTGATCAAATTTACAATAAGACCTGAATTACCAATCCAATTCACAGTCCTGTATTAAATCGTCATTTCCTTATTGAATCCTGCTGATAGCATTCAGGCCTGGTGTCTTGCACCTTCGATCACCTCAGTGCTTTTGTCTGCCTCAGCAAATGTTTCTCGCTTTATTAATGCATTGTTTCTAATCCCAAGGAACACTCTAGCATTGATCAGGATGATGTAATGCCAACTGTGTAACTAACATTACAGGAAATGCTTACCTTTTCTGCAGCTGCCCTTTGAGTGCCTCATTGTCAAGCCCTACAGTGTGTCTTGGCCAATCTGCTGTTGTTGAGACAGTGGTTGCTGATGACATAGGGCAGCTAAAATTCAATACCTGGAGCATATTTACACATCAAAAGATATGTAAAGCAACACTATTACTACTTAAAAATCCAATTCCCATTGAAGCTGCTGAACAGGCTATTTAACTACAACACTGGATTGAGTTCTTACTGCAGAGTTTATTTTGATAGGGTTACTGTTCCCAAGAATACACAGGTTATTTGTGCTCTCTGGAGTATGCACTCTCTGTGTGGCAAGTATAAAGCTGGCATTATACCATCTGATTATGTACTAGGTTGTTCTGTGGGATAATTTAAAAATGAAAAATGCTGTTTAGTCTAGTGCTAAAATATGTACTTAGCCTGCATTCTGTGGACCTGGTAAAGGAAGGTGATTGGGTGGTTTGGGAATAACAGAGGGAGAGGAAGGGATAATAGTAGATTTGCAAGAAAAGAGGTAAACGAGGGGCATGGTGGCACAGATAGCAGAACCACTGCATCACAATACCAGAGATCCAGGCTCAGTTCTGATCTCGTGCTGTCTTTGTGAAGTTTGCACGCTCTCCCTGTGGCTGGGTGGGTTTCTTCCGGGTGCTCCACTATCCCCCATCCCAAAAATGTGGGGCTCAGAAAGTTAATCAGCCACTGTAAATTGACACTAGTGGTAGAATCCGGAGGTAGTTGGTGGGAATGCGTGGAGAACAAAATCTGGGACTAATACAGAATTGGTGTAAATGGGTGGTTGATAGTTGGTGCAGACTCAATGGGCCAGAGGGCAGGGTTTCTATGCTGTACATTTCATTGACTTCATGGCACGATCAGTGGATAGCAAATCAACCTCTTGATTTCCGATGTGAAATCTCCACCTCATTTGTTTACCCCACAGATGACAACTGTCAGGATAAAGTGACGGCCAACTGTGCTCTGGTGCTGAAGGTGAAGCTGTGCACACACTGGTACTACAGGAAAGCCTGCTGCAGATCTTGTAAGAACAGGGCATAGATCCACTGACAACTCAGTCCTGCAGGGAAGCTATAGAAAATTGGTTGGGAGGCAAGGTAAACCAGAAACAGTCCTCTGAACCAAGCTCAAAACAAAATCACAGCACATCCACCATAACTTATTGGAGTCACAAACTTTTACCACTCATCCTCTTTTCTTCTTAGTTCCCAAGGTTGGCAGTGTGTCTTGCCTTATTTCCCAATCCCAGATTCCACTAGTTCCTCATTCTGCCCCAGTTCTGAGGTCTGCCCTCCTCAGACAACGGGCCTCGGACATGGACACGGACACATTCAAGTGTCGTCTTCACTCATCAGGGCCGTGGGCTTTAATCCAGAGCTCTCCTGTGACCCATCTTCCAAAACAGCCAGCACTCCTGCTGTCCCACTGCCAGCTCACTGTGTAACGCTGTGGAGCAGTCAGTGTTGTCTGAGTGAGAGATGTGGAGTCTGGGTTGAAAGGATTAGCTGCTATTTGACTATTTCTAGTGATCTTTTAACAACAGTAATTCCATGATATTCACAGGCAGTAAAATATCATAAGGAGTCTTTGGCCTTTGTGATGACAGGTTTGTAAATAATAAAAGTTAAATGTTTAAAAGCTGACCTGGTACTAATTTGAATACCTTGACATCTCCCACCATTTGCAAGTACTGTATTAGATATTGTTTACAAGCATACCTAGAGCCAGAGAGTTAATATTGTACCAAGGTTTCTTCAGTCTCTCTACTCTTCCACATACCTACTTCCCTCTCCAGCCCTCAGAAGAACTTGAGAATGCATTTTGTCTCCACTGCTCTGCAACCCAGGAGTGTGAAAGAGATGCAGCCTCTCATTTTTGACTCCTTCACTCTCCATCCTGTCCATTCAGCCTTGTAGTGTCCCACAGCAGCATGCCTGAGTTTGGGAATTTGTGGTTGAGGCTGCACCCTAGCACTGAAGGTCCCACGATGCACGGCACTGCTGACATACTTGCTCCCTAAAGATAATACACAGCAGGTGTAAATAGCAAGAGGGATTGTTGGGGGGAGGTCTGCTTCTGTGTTCAGTGTACTCTTCCCAGTTAACGACTTGACAATCACCTTAGACTGGAGGAGGAGGAATGAATGAGTGAATAGACACACACATGCAGGACAGCGTTTTATTGTAGGCAAGCAGGCCCTGCCCAGTGGCACATCTGGCAAGTGACAATGTGACTCCCTTTTGCATGCATTTTGGTTGCAAGTTTGCTTGCAGTCGGACTGTAAATGATGTGAAAATTTTCTACAGTTTAAGCTGCTCCTGTTTCTGCTTTGGAAGGTAAAATTAACATTCCTTTTAAATCTAAGTTTGTGTTGTGGCACCTTCAATGCTAGGTTGTATTTTGGTTAAATCAACGTAGCTTTAATATCTGATGACAGTGAATGGATGCTTCCGAGTGCTAATTGTACAGCAGCCCTTTAGAATAATTTTACAATGACAGATCATTGATGTACTGTAGCTATATTATTAGAAACAGCTGTACAGCAATAAATGACACCTGACTTCTGGAGCAGTTGATGTTTTGTGTTTGCTTGGATGGAATGGGACAGTCTGGATCTCTCCCGGAGGGAGTCTCCATTTCATGTCGGACACATCGGGGTGATCCCAGGTGCGTTTGCTGGTCAGCAGGAGCGCCAAAACTTGCTTCGTCTTCTGCCCAGAGAGTGGAGAAGAGATGTGAAACCGTCTCTTCTGTAATTGCTGGTGTGTGACGAGTTCAGCCTGGTCTCAAGTTTAAACTGGTTCTGACATTGGCAGAAGCATTTCTGGGCATGCTTTTCCCACTGTTGTCTTTCCAGAGCTGAGCACCTTGCTTAGGTGACCAATCAGGATGATGTCCCAATTACTCTTTTAACGTGGTCATTTCCAAAATTTAATACCAAGAGAGATCTGAGTGTAGAAACAAACCCTTTGATTCACTGAAGGGAAAGCAAGGGATCTGGATGCTGGACAGGTGAAGAGAACTGAATGCTGAGTTTTGGGACATGGGGAATAGGTGGGTGAGAGTGGGGAATAGTAAAGTGTGGAGGGTGACTGGGTGGTGGTGTGGTGCAGAGGGCGACTGCAGTGGATGAGAAGGGAGTTGGATGGGACTAGTGGGGCAGTCTGAAAGCCCATGATTAGGAATGACAGGGACTGTGGATTGAGGAGATTAGGGGATGGAGAGAAAGAAAGGAAAATGAGGGTCAGATGGGGTTGGGTATGACGAGCTACTTTTGGGAACTGAAGGGAGAAAGGAGCAGTGGGTTTGCATGGGAACTGGAGTTGAAGTTGAGGTCTGGTGGATGGCCAGAGGACAAAAAATGTGGTGGGGATGAAAAGTTCCACTGAAGGGGCAGGAGTAAGTCACCACGCCCCTCAGAATAATAATTGATATACTTTAATCTCACTCCTTTTCCATGCCAGTTCCCTATAATCCTCAATTCCTTCAAGTTTGAAATATCTGTCTACCTCCACCTTAAATCTGTCTCATGATCAGGCCTTTATCACCCTCTGGGTCAGAGAACTACGGAGATTCACTACCTACTGAGAGAAGAAATCATGATGCACCTCAGTGTTAAATGACTGACTTGCTTATCTGATGGCCATATCCACTTGTCTGTGACTCTCCCAGAAAGGTGAAGATGAATGAATTTCAGATTGTTAAACCATTGGATGGTTCAACATTTGAGATTCTTCAGAGAATTTCCAGTATTAAGATGATCATAGATGGGAGCTTAACATCTAAGGATACACCTTCTATCAAAAGGACAGGCAGGTGGGCAGAGGGGGTGGAGTGGCTCTTGGTAAAACATGAAATCAAATCCTTAGAGAGGTGACAGCAGCTTTGGATCCATATCTAAGAAGAGATGCGCTGGCATTAGAGAGGACCCTGAGGTAATTCATGAGAATGATTCCAGGAATGAAAGAGTTAACTTGAGCATTTGATATCTCTGGGCCTGTACTCACTGGAGTTTAGAAGAATGAGGAGGAGGAGGATCTCATGGAAACCTATCGAATTTTGAAAGGCTTAGAAGTAGATGTGGAGAGGATGTTTCCTGTAGTGGGTGAGTCTAGGATCAGAGAGCACAGCCTTAGAATAGAGGGACATCTATTTAGAACAGAAATGAGGAGGAATTTCTTTAGGCAGAGTGTGGTGAATCTGTGGAATTCATTGCCATGGACAGCTTTGGAGACCAAGCCATTAAAACGGAGGTTAATGGGTTCTTGATTAGTCAGGGCGTCAAAGGTTATGGGAAGAAGAGAAGAGAGTGGGGTTAAGAGTGCTGTGATGAAATGGTGGAGCAGACTTGATGGGCCGATTGGTCTACTTCTGCTCCTGTCTTATGGTCTTGTAAGGAGTGAGGAGAAAATGGGAAAAGCTGGGATTTTGGAAGTTAAAATGCAAAAGGCACGGTATGGGTGTGGGTGTTGGGTGGGGGAGATTGAATCGTTTTCCTGCGTGCTTGGTCTCCAATCACTCCAGTGTGTTATGAGCTGAGTTTAGGATGTTGTGGCCCAAGTACTGAGTGTAAAGTTATGAGAATGCTGCCCTTTGTATGATCTTTTTGATTTGTGTTGCTCTGTGATACCCCCCTTTTGACTTGTGAACCCTGGGGCTGCGCACTCAGAGGATATCCCCTTGACACACTGCACAAATGCAAACCAGAAGTGTTTGGAAAAAATCACATGGATGGCTTCTCTGGCTTCTTAGAAAGGAGGAATTTATCAGCAAGCTTCCATGGACAAAAGTCTGCTGAGAAGCTCCAGAGTTGCCCATAAATTGTGCAAGATAAAGGTTAATGTGATCCTGAAAGGTTTGATTATTTTGCTTGGGTAGCGGGATAGCCTGATGGGAATGAAGATATCTACGGCTCCTGGGTTTTCTTGACTTTCTAGGATGCTACAGATTCACCTTTACAATTGTCTAACTCTCCATCCCAACCATGCTAATTACACCGTTTGTTCAGTTTGGTCTGGAGTTGGCCTGTCTGAACTGACTGAATTTCTGCCGGTGGAGCAGGAATTTTTAAAGCAATCCAATTGTGGGATCCATAGTAATGTGGAGCATATTAATGGACACTGGATACCCTAATTTTCTTATATTCATATTATTTTTATTGCTTTGGTTTGTTATTTTGTTCATTCACAATTTGATGTTCAGTTGCACTGGCAACGGTAATATTTTAGTGGGTTGGTTGATGTTACAAGGGGCAAAGCTTATACAGGCACTTGGGGCAGCTGGGGGTCCTGGGGGGCACGGCAGGGCGCACGTGATGGAGTAGACGGAGACGCCCCCGCAGCATGCATGGTAAGCTGATGCGCTTGTGTTCCTGTATTTCCAGAAAGGAAAATAAAGATGTTATTTTAAACTTCTGCACGCCTGCAAGTCCCTTTTGTGTCCAAGTGTGCAACAAATATTTGGTGCTGAAACCCGGGAAAATTAACGTCGCTCAGTGTGGCAACAACGAGGACACGGATCACGTTTTATTGACAGCGGGAGCGCGCAGCTTCGGGGTGCGGCTGCTTCACACATAATGGATCTGGAGGAGTCGGCAGAGACCTTGTCTCAGAGACTATGGCTTTTGCCACTGGATCAGCTCAAAGAGGTGTGTGTGGAAGCCAAGATCCCATGTGAAAATGTTACCACAAGGCAAATGTTAGTTAAACTAATTACTGAATCTATGGACAATGCAATTAATGATGAAGAGGAGGATGTTGTGAAGTGTTATCTAAGGACAATGATGGAATCAGTTGAGCAAATGAAAGGAAATACTGGTAATGGGGAAAAAACAGACAACACAGCACAAACCAGCCAGAGAACAGCTGAAGAAAGGAGCTTGGCAGAAAAATACATAGAGCTCCAGCTAAACAGTCAAGCTCTGCAGGATGAAGTTAGGAGGTTGAATGAAAGGGTGAACAGTGCACTTTCAAGTCAAGTTTCAGCTCCACAAAATGTGCTGCCTACGGCTGTGAACCGGCTCCCGGAAGTGACAATAAGGAGAGAATTCAATATCGGGTCAGATCGGGGAAAAGGGACAGAAGGACAAACTCTCATACACAAACCTGATGCATCAGATTGACAGAGGCCTGAGTAGGGGACACAGTGAGGCTGAGGTCATGGAAGCAGTGATCAAGTCAATCAGTCCAGGTTTGAGTATTCGTGATATGCTTGAGATAAAAAGTGACCTTATCTTTCCTCGACTGAAGACAATATTAAAGGGACATTTCAAGGAGGACAGTTTTACGTACAGATTTATACCACAGACTGGTAAACATAACACAAGACAGTGGTGAGTCTCCCCAAAATTTCCTATTTAGAGCAATTGATTTAAAAGAGAGGCTGTTACTTGCTTCAAAAGAAGTAGGGTCAGTCGAACAGTACAGTCCCGAGCTCATCCAGAAGAGATTCTTGAGGTCAGTTAGTCCTGGGCTGTCAAGTGACCATATCAGGTTTCAGCTTAAGCCTTATCACGACGATCGGAGAGTGACAGATGAAAATACTCATCGACAGGATGAATGAAGCAGCCACTGTTGAATCAGAAAGACTGTCCAAGCAAAGAAAGAATACGAGCAGCAGAGTCCCAAAAGTAAGTGAATTACAGACAGAAATGCAGAGCAGTCAGCAGAGTCAGCAGCCAAAGCCAGGGTGGGGGTTCTAGAGCAGTCAGATGAAGTTGTGAAGCCTAAGAGCCGTAAAGCACCTGCTGTAGCTCGTTCAAGAGACACAGAGCTTTATGAAGCAGTCAGGCTGCTGAGAGAAGAAATGGCTGAAATAAGGAAAAGCATATCTAACTCTCAAGGACCCACCTGCCAAGGAAGAATGAGTGTTAGAGGATGTAAAGCATGTCAGGAGCAGGGAACAGGTAACCAGTGTGAACACTGTTTCAAGTGTGGGCAGATAGGGCACCTCTGGAGGGGCTGTAGAGGACAAAGAAGGCTGGCAGGGAAATCTGACGGCAATGTGACAGTCCGGCCTGTCACAATCCCAGAATCATCAGCTCCAAGCCCAGCTGGACCAGGTGACAAGGTGCAGGAGTTTCTTTGTGAGAGAATCGGGCAGCTGGAGGCGGAGTTAGAGAAAATTGGGAAGGCTGAACAACAGATGGTGGGTGCCACATACACCAGTCATCTCTCTTTACGCCACCAAGCCAAGCTGACAGCTCTCATCGGGAAGAAGTGCACGGTGGATTGTTTCTTTGAGGGAGTAGCAACACAAGTATTATGGGATACCGGCTCACAGGTCGCTATTATTAATGAAAAGTGGAGAGAGTCCTGTTTTCCACCCATCGGGGTACGGAACATAGGTGAGCTCCTGGGTGAGAACGAGAAACTTGGGGGCAAAGCAGCAAACCAGACACCCATACCCTTTGCAGGATGGGTTGAGCTGAAGTTGAAGTTGGGATCACGTAGGGGCCCAACGCCAGAGCTGCTTGTGCCGGTGCTTGTCTCCAATGAGCCCGGAGTAGCAGAGCCACCGATCATCGGCTACAATGTCATCGAGCAGCTGGTGATGAATGGGATGGAGCAGCATCCAGAAGTTACACCTGCTGTGGTAACAGATGCTTTTTCCATTGACTGCAAAAAGGCAAATGAGTTGATCCACATAGTGCAGAGCGGTAACCAGAATGACAAGGAGGGCGTGGTGAGAGTTGGAAAACTAAAGACAGTGATTCCGGCAGGCCAGACCAGAGAGGTTAAGTGTAGTGTGAGGACAGGGCCCCTTTCCGCAAAACAGGAAGTTCATCTTGAACCAGATGAGGTCCCAAAGTGGCCAGAAGGGTTGAACATTACTGACACCGTCATCTGCCTGCAGAAGGGAAATTGGTGTAGGGTAGCTATCTCCGTCACTAATGACAGCAACCACGACATTACTGTCACCCCTCACACAGTGCTGGGATAGCTACAGCAAATCAAGGCTATTTGCCCAGTAGATGTAAGGCCAGTCAATGCCAGTGTAAGCACAGCAAAAACAGCCAGTGCTCCTGAGAATCACAAAGAGAAACACAGACAGCTGGACACATACAAACATGAGTCAAGGGACCCTCCAGTGTCTGTTGATCACCTGACTCCAGACCAGCAGGAACAGGTGAGACAGATGCTGCAAGAAGAGTGTGCTGCATTCTCAAAAGACAAGTGATGTGGGATGCATTCCATCTCTGCAGTTAAAAATCAGACTGAGTGACACAACTCCTGTAAGGCGCACCTACACTTCTGTACCCAAACCACTCCACAAGGAGGTGAAGGAATATGTGGAGGACCTACTGAATAGAGGATGGATTCAAAAATCCCAGTCCCCGTACTCATCACCAATAGTCTGCGTCCATAAGAAGGATGGGAGTTTATGTCTGTGCGTGGATTACCGTGAGCTGAACGGAAAATCCATCCCTGACCGTCACCCCATCCCTCGAGTGCGAGATATGTTGAACAGCCTGAGTAGGAGTGTGTGGTTCTCGGTACTGGATCAGGGCAAGGCGTACCATCAGGGTTTCCTTGAGGAGAGTAGCAGGCCACTTACAGCCTTTATAACACCTTGGGGCTTATACGAGTGGGTAAGAATCCCCTCGGGCCTGTCCTCGGCCCCAGCAGAGTTCCAGCGCAGTATGGAGGAGTGCCTCATGGGTTTGAGAGATGAAACATGTCGGCCATATTTGGATGACAGTCTTGTCCACAGCCAGTCTTTTGAAGACCACCTGCGGGATATGAGAGAGGTGTTACGTCACTACCAAGCACATAGGGTAAAACTGACAGCTAAAAAGTGTGAAGTGTTTAAAGACAAAGTGAAATTCCTGGGAAAGATTGTATCCAAAGATGGCTACTGCATGGATCCTGCTGAGATAGCACCAGTACAAGCACTCAAAGACCGCAGGCCTGAGACTGTGGGAGACCTGAGGAAAATACTAGGGTTCCTATCGTACTACCGTCCATATATCCCAAACTTCTCACGCATTGCCAAGCCGCTGTACAGTCTGTTAACCACCGAGAAGACCCCAGGAAGTAAGGTCCAAGGATCAAGTGCAAGTAGGAGCAGGGGGAAACGCAAAGAGTCAGACCAGCTACCCCCAAGCCAGCCGATCACCTGGACTGAGAAACACCAGGAAATGCTCTGCCAGCTGTTAGAGTACCTGCTGTGCCCACCAGTCCTAGGTTACCCCGACTTTGAGAAGCTTTTTGTATTGCATTGTGATGCCTCTCAGGAGGGGCTGGGTGCAATACAGTACCAGAGACAAGGTAAGCTGGTCGTCATAGGTTATGGGTCGAGAACACTAACTGCACCAGAAAAGAATTACCACCTCCATTCTGGAAAGCTAAGAGTTTTTGGCAATGAAGTGGGCCATTTGTGAAAAATTTTGTGAGTATCTATATTATGCGCCCTCATTCACTGTCTACACTGATAATAATCCCTTAACCTATGTTTTGACCACAGCGAAACTGAACGCCACAACGCACCGGTGGATTGCGGAGTTAGCTGACTTTAATTTTTCGATCAAGTATTGGCCTGGGAAAGTTAGTGGAGACGCGGATGGCTTGTCACGGTTGCCACTTGATATGGAGCAGTACATCTGCACATGCTCACAGGAAATGGAGCCAGAGACAATAACAACTGTCACACAGGCACTCCAACTCGAATCGCATGAACATGAGCCCTGGTTGTGTCCAGCCACCATCACTGCAGCATGTACTGATGTAGAGCATGAAAGGCTAACTTCCACCGTGGCAGAAATCTCCCCTAAGAACCTAAAGGAAGCACTAAAGGATGATTCAGCCATTGGCAAGGTGCGAGAGTATGTCATGACTGGACAGTGGCCTCATCAAAGGGGAAGAGACTGGCGTGCTGCCACCTCTGTTTCAGTAAGGGAGAGAAACAAGTTGTATCTCAACAAAGACGACATCCTGTACAGAAAGTCAGCGGCTCAAGATCAACTAGTGTTACCTAAAACATTCCATCAGCTGATATACAAGGAGCTGCATGAGGAGGTGGGACACCTCGGAGTGGAGTGGACATTTAGCCTGATCCATGAGCGATTCTATTGGCCTCATTATGCAAAGAGATGTCGACCATTATGTGACCAAGGTGTGTAGCTGCCTGAAGCGGAAGTGCCTGAACAAGCCAACGAGAGCACCACCGGTTAATGTAGTAACCACATATCCTTTTGAGATGGTTTCAATTGATTACCTGCATCTGGAAAGCTGTAAAGGAGGATATGAGTGTATACTGGTTGTCATCGATCACTTTACGCGCTTTGCCCAGGCATACGCATGTACCAGCAAGTCAGCAAAAACTGCCGCTGAAAAGATCTTTGGAGACTTTGTGCTCAAATTTGGATTTCTGGCTAAGTTGCATCATGATCAGGGCAAGGAGTTTGAGAATAAGCTGTTTTCCAAGCTGGAAAAATACTGTGGCATCCAAGGCTCACGCACAACACCTTACCACCTGGCTGGAAACGGTCAGGTTGAGAGATTTAATGGAACACTCCATGCTGAGAAACTTGACAGAGGAAGCCAAGTCAGATTGGAAGAGCTCCTTAGCCAAGGTCGTACATGCGTATAACTGTATGCATAGTGAAGCAACAGGTAGAGACGTTATGTTTGGCCTGACACCGTGACCAGAGTACCTCTCACAGCAAATATGCCAGTAAGTGGAGAAGGCAGATGCAAGAAGCATACAGGCTGGCATCACAGACAGCTCAGAGGGAGCAAAATAGAGCAAAGAAGCAGTATGACTGGAAGACTTATGGAGTGGAACTACAGCCAGGGTGTAGAGTATTAGTGCGGAACTTCAGGGACAGAGGAGGACCCGGGAAGCTCTGGTCTTATTGGGAGGAGCAAGTCCACATTCTAACCGAGAGGAAGCACAAGGACAGTCCTGTCTACGTTGTACGACCTGAGAGAGGCCCAGGAAAGTCTAGAGTCTTACACAGGAACCTGCTACCGCCCTGTGACTTTCTGCCCATGGAAGAAGATGAGCAGGGGGAAAAGAAAATGCGAAAGGAAAAGCCAAACACAGATAAGAGGAGTGAAAGGTAGGAAAGGCAGAAGAAGAAAGATCCGCACAGTAGTTCAGAGGATAAGAGTAACTGGAGATGCATCACCACACGACCAGCAGAGTTATTCGACCCATTCAGAAGCCAGCTGAGAGTGGAAACAGGAGTTCCAACCACAAGCAGCTGACAGAGAACTGGAGCAAGGCGATGAGGAAGTTGAGTGTCCAGATGAGGGTGAGGAAGATAGGATGGAAGCAGAGATGGAGAATGGAGAAACTGTGGGGGCTGAGCGAGAGGTGTTATTTGATGAAACAGATGAGATGAGCTCTGAGCAGGTGTCGTCATCTGATGAAGCAGACGAGAGGGAACTTGAGCAGCGGTATACTCCCATAAGAAAGTATCCTTTCCGACAAAGAAACCCACCCAAGACACTCACATACAGCACATTGGGTCAACCATCAGTCGAACACAGACCACTGATATATAGAAGGACACTGGAACATATGTGAGGGATACAGTAGGACATGTGGGTCTGTGTAAAGGGTTATGGGTAGACATAGGGTCAAAAACTTCAGTCCGAGATACATAGCCCGCACAAGTAGCGGAGTAGCACTTAAGTTATCATCTGGCCAGTGATGCCTGTTGCTGACACGACATAAAGAGGGAGATGTATGTCATGTCAAAGACTGTTGCTGTACAGAGAGTATCCCGAAAGACTGTCTCCTTTATAACCTACCACTATAACTCACCAGTTGAAGACATGAGTACCCTGGGAAATCTATAATGTTGGGACGACATTCATTTTGAAGGGGAAAGTGTGGGACCCATAGTAATGTGGAGCATATTAATGGACACTGGATACCCCCCTAACTTTCTTATATTATGTTCATATTATTTTTATTGCTTTGGTTTGTTATTTTGTTCATTCACAATTTGATTAATGTTCAGTTGCACTAGCAACGGTAATATTTTAGTGTGTTGGTTGATGGTTACAAGGGGCAAAGCTTATACAGGCACTTAGGGCAGCTGAGGGGTCCTGGGGGGCACGGGAGGGTGCACGTGATGGAGTAGACGGAGACGCCCCCACAGCATGCATGGTAAGCCGATGGCTTGTGTTCCTGTATTTCCAGAGAGGAAAATAAAGATGTTATTTTAAACTTCTGAACGCCTGGAAGTCCCCTTTGTGTCCAAGTGTGCAACACAAGGCAGTGTTTGCTTTGGAGATAGCTGAATGTCTCAGGGCATTATTGAATAAAATTTGACACTGAGCCTAGGAAATACAACCAAACATTTGGCCAAAGAGGGAGAGAGGGTAAGTCGAGGGAACACTCACCAGTCCTCATTGAGGGATCAGTAGTGGAAAGCGAGAGCAATTTCAAGTTCCTGGGTGTCATCATCTCTGAGGATCTCTCCTGGGCCTAGCATATCAATACAGTTACAAAAAAGGCATGGCAATGGCTATATTTCTTTTGAAGTTTAGTATGTCATCAAAGACACTTGGAAATTTCTACAGATGTACCATGGAGAGCATTCTAACTGGCTGCATCACCATCTGGTATGGGGGGGATGGGGGTGTATTTCACGGGATCAAAATAAGCTGCAGAAAGTTGTGAACTCCATCACGGCAGTAGCCTCCCCAGCATCCAGAACGTCTTCAAGAAGAGATGGAATCCATCATTAAGGACCTCCATCACTCAGGTCGTGCCCTCTTCTCATTGCTACTGTACGGGATGAGGTACAGGAGCCTGAAGGGGCACACTCAACAATTCAGGAATAGCTTCTCCCCCTCTACCATCAGAGTTTTGAATGGATGTTGAACCCATGAACACTAGCACACCACTACTTTTTCTCTTCTTGCGCTACTTATTTTAACTTTTAAATTGTGTGTATGTATTTTTACTGTTATTTACAGTTTTTATTATTTTGTATTGCAATGTAATGTCGCACAACAAATTTCACGATGTCCCAGTGATATTAAACCTGATTCTGAGAGGTTTTAATGAGGATCTTCAAAGGAGAGGAGGGGTACCTTCAGGAAGTCTAGACAGCAGAAGACATGCAGGAGTAAGCAAGGGTGCATGAAGGATTATCCTAGGGAGAGGGAGGGGCCATGACAGAGTCTGAGGTTAAGGGTGAGAATTCCAAATTGGAGGTCAGCTAGTTTGGGAGCCAGTTAAGACAGGAGTCACACCATATCCTAAAACTCTGAAAGACAGTGACAACAATGAGTCTGATATACACTCAGTGGCTACTTTATTAGGTACACCTGTAGACCAGCTTATTAATGCAAATATTTAATCAGCTAATCATTCAGTAACTGAATGCATAAAAGCATGCAGACATGGTCAAGCGATTCAGTTGTACAGCCCAAACATCAGAATGGGGAAGAAATATGATCGAAGTGACCTTGACCCTGTAAAGATTGGTAGTGCCAGATGGGGTGGTTTCAGTATCTAAGAAACTACTGATGTCCTGGGATTTTCATACATAATACTCTCTGGTGTGAAGAATGGTGAGATAAACAAAAAACATCCAGTGAATGGTTGTTCTGTGGACAGAAACACCTTGTTAATAAGAGAGTGGTCAGAGGAGAATGGCCAGACTAGTTTAAGCAACAGTAACTCAATTAACCATGTGTTACAACAGTAGTATGCAGAAGAGCATCTCTGAATGCACAACACATCAAACCTTGAAGTGGATGGGGTAAACTGGAAGGTACAAGAGGTATCTAATAAAGTGGCCTCTTGAGTGTATACAGTTAACTAATTTTGCCTCTGTTACTTGATTGGAAACTGTTCACAAGGAAATAAGCGAATAGTGCTGCCCTTCAAGTAGTAAACAATGGGAGCTTTTTTTGAAATTATAACAGTAATAGAACTTTGGTCTGTGGCCAATCCGGACATTGGAAGCTTGGAGAGGAGGGGACTTCAATCAGGTCCACTGTCTGACAATAAAAGGCAGTAGTGGTTTGCGGCAGTGTAATAGTGGCCTATTGGTATTGGAATTGATTAGTAAGAGCAAACTAAAGGAAGGCAGGGACAGGTGCAACGGCCATCGTCTGAGTAGACATAGAGTGGTGATTTTGAGACTTCAGCAAAGAGACTTCGCAGAGAAAGAAAATAAAAGCTCAAGTTTTTAGAAACATAGAAAACCTACAACACAATACAGGCCCTTTGGCCCACAAAGTTGTGCCGAGCATGTCCCTACCTTAGAAATTATTAGGCTTACCCATTGCCCTCTATCTTTCTAAGCTCCATGTACCTATGCAAAAGTCTCTTAAAAGACCCTATCGTATCCAGCTCCACCACCATTGCAGGCAGACCATTCCATGCACTCACCGCTCTCTGAATAAAAAAAACTTAACCCTGACATGTCCTCTGTACCTACTTCCCAGCACCTTTAACCTTTGTCCTCTTGTGGCAACCATTTCAGCCCTGGGAAAAAGCCTCTGACTATCCACATGATCAATGCCTCTCATCATCTTATACGCCTATCAGGTCACCTCTCATTCTCCGTCGCTCCAAGCAGAAAAGGCTGAGTTCACTCAACCTATTCTCATAAGGCATGCTCCCCAATCCAGGCAACATCCTTGTAGATCTCCTTTGCACCCTTTCTATGGCTTCCACATTCTTCCTGTAGTGAGGTGACCAGAACTGAGCACAGTACTCCAAGTGGGGTCTGACTAGGGTCCTCTATAGCTGCAACATTACCTCTTGGCTCCTAAATTCAATTCCACGATTGATGAAGGACAATACGCCGTATGCCTTCTTAACTGCAGAGTCAACCTGCGCAGCTGCTTTGAGCGTCCTGTGGACTCGGAGCCCAAGATCGCTCTGATCCTCCACACTGCCAAGAGTCTTGCCATTAATACTATATTCTGCCATTGTATTTGACTTACCAAAATGAACCACTTCACACTTATCTGGGTTGAACTCCATGAACTCCATTTTTTTTCTTTCTCTTTATATCTGCTCAGCTAGGATAGTTGGAATGACAGACAGGATGGTGAAATGCTCCTCTTGCGGGATGTGGAAAGGCAGGGAGACCTCTGGTGTCCCTGATGACTACAACTGTGAGAAGTGCATCCAGCTGCAGCTTCTAACACCCCAAGTTAAGGAGTTGAAGCTGGAACTGGATGAACTCCGGGTCATTTGGGCGGCCAAGTGGGTAATAGATAGGACATATAAAGAGGTAGTTACACTGGAGGTGCAGGGCATAGGAAACTGGGTGACAGGTGACAGTCAGGAAGCGAAAAGGGGTTAAACAGCCAGTGTGGAGTACCCCTGTGGCCGTCCCCCCCTCAACAACAGGTATATCACTTCGGATAGTGGGGGCGGGGGAGGGAATGACCTCACAGAGGAAAGTCTCTGGCACTGAGTCTGCCTCTGTGACTCAGAAAGGGAGGGGGAGGAGAGGGGTACTGTGGGGGTAGGGTATTTGATAGTTAACAGAACGGACAAGAGGTTCTGTGGGCGAGAATGAGATTCATGGATGGTACGTTGTCTCTTGCGTGCCAGGGTCTTGAATATCTCGGACTGAGTCCTCAGCATTCTTAAGTGGGAGGGTAAAAAGCCAGAAGTCATGGTCCATGTAGGTACCAATGACATAAGTAGGATGAGTGATGAGGTTTTGCACTGGGAGTTCAGGGAGTTGGGTGCTAAGTTAAAGGACAGTACCTCCAGGGTTGTGATCTCAGGATTGTTAAATGTGCCATGTGCTGGTGAGGCCAGAACTGGGAAGATTATACAGTTTAGTACATAGCTAAGGAGTTGGCATAGGAGGGAGGGCATTAGATTTTTGGATCATTGCACTCTCTTCCAGGGCAGGTGGGACCTCTACAGAAGGGATGCTTTGCACCTGAACTGAACTGAAGGGGGACAAATATCCTAGTGGAAAGGTATGTTAATACTCATGGTGGGGTTTAAACAAGACTTGCAGGGGGATGGAAATCAGTGTGGCAGTACAGTTAGTGGTGAGGTTGTGGAGGCAGATGTTGGTCAGACCTCAAACAAAGTTAGGAATCAAAATCCAATCACAAACAAGAGAAAATCTGCAAATGCTGGAACTCCAAGCAACACACACAAATTACTGTAGGAACTCTGCAAGCCAGGTAGCATCTTTGGAAAAGGGTACCGTCGACATTTCGGGCTCAGACCCTTCAGCAGGACTGCTGAGTTCCTCCAGCATCTTTGTGTGTAGTCAGGAATCAAAAGGTTGAGCATGGTGCAAATAATGTCCTGAGCTGCTTATATTTAATTACAAGAAATATCATGGGAAAGGTAGATAATAGTGCTGAAGATGAGGCAGCTGGTTTACGAACAGGCAATGGGTAGTGAGGAAGAGCTGTTGATAAGGCAAAATTACACTCAATAGGATGAGTTGCACTGTAAAAGGTGGACAAAATTGAAAAGGGTGAATACAGAACTGAAGTTGTATCTGAATGCGCGCAGTATACAGACTAAGGTAGATGAACTTGCAGCACAGTTGCAGATTGGCAGGTTTTATGTTGTAGGCATCACTGAATCATGGCTGAAAGGTTATAGCTGGGAGCTTAACGTCCAAGGATACACATTGTATCAAAAGGTCAGATGGAGGCAGAGGGGGCGGTGTTGGTTAAAAAATGAAATCAAATCATTAGAAAGAAGTGACATGGTGTTGGAAGGTGTTCAATCATTGCGGATAGAGCTAAGGAACTGCAAGGGTAAAAAGACCCTGATGGAAGTTTTATACAGACCCCCCAAACAGTAGTAAGGATGTGGCCTACAAATTACAATGGGACATAGCAAATGCATGCCAAAAGGGCAATGTTATGAGAGTCATGGGGGACTTCAATATGCCGATAGATTGGGAAAATCAGTTATAGTCATAGTCATAGTCATACTTTATTGATCCCGGGGGAAATTGGTTTTCGTTACAGTTGCTCCATAAATAATAAATAGTAATAGAACCATAAATAGTTGAATAGTAATATGTAAATTATGAAATAAGTCCAGGACCAGCCTATTGGCTCAGGATGTCTGACCCTCCAAGGGCTTCCTATGACGCTCAGTTCTGCATCTCGGCGGAATGAGTCTCTGGCTGAATGTACTCCTGTGCCCACCCAGTACATCATGTAGTGGATGGGAGACATTGTCCAAGATGGCATGCAACTTAGACAGCATCCTCTTTTCAGACACTACCATCAGAGAGTCCAGTTTCATCCCCACAACATCACTGGCCTTACGAATGCGTTTGTTGATTCTGTTGGTGTCTGCCACCCTCAGCCTGCTGCCCCAGCACACAACAGCAAACATGATAGCACTGGCCACCACAGACTCGTAGAACATCCTCAGCATCGTCTGGCAGATGTTAAAGGACCTCAGTCTCCTCAGGAAATAGAGACGTTTGGTGCTTGATTACAGGACAGGACATTTCTAGAGTGCCTATGAGATGGCTTTTTAGAGCAGCTCATGATTGAGCCCACTAGGGGATTAGCTATTCTGGATTGGGTGTTGTCCAGTGAACCAGATTTGATAAGAACCCTTGGGGACAAGTGATCATAATATGATTGAAATCACCCTGAAATTTGAGAAGGAGAAGCTATAAGTCAGATGAATCACTATTACAGTGGAGTAAAGGGAATTGAGAGAGGAGTTGGCTAGAATTGATTGGAAAAGAACACAGACAGGGATGATGGAGGAGCAGCGATGGCTGGAATTTCTGGAAGCAATTTGGAAGGCATAGGATATATACATCCCAAAGAGGAAGGAGCATTCTAAAGAAGAGATGACACAACCATGGCTAGCAAGAAAAGTCAAAGCCAACATAAAAGCCAAAGAGAGGGCATATAATAAAATAAAAATTAGTGGTTAGTTAGAGGATTGGGAAGCTTTTAAAAACCAACAGAAAGCAAGTTTAAAAAAGTCATTAAGAAGGTAAAGATGGAATATGAAAGTAAGCTAGCCAATTATATGAAAGCAGATACTATAAGTTTCCTCAGATACATGAAGTGTAAAAGAGAGTCAAGAGTGGATATTGGACCTCTGGAAAACTATGCTGGAGAGTTTGTAATGGGGGAACAGCAAAATAGTGGATGAACTGAATTAAGTATTTTGCATCAGTCTTCAGTGTGGAAGCCACTAGCAGTATGGTTGAAGTTCCAGGTGTCAGGGGTCATGAAGTGTGCAAATTTATCAGAACTAGAGAGAAGCTTCTTGGGGAAACTGAAAGGTCTGAAGGTAGATAAGTCACCTGGACCAGATAGTCTACACCCCAGAGTTCTGAAAGAGGAGGCTAAAGAGATTGTGGAGACATTAGTAATGATCTTTTAAGAATCATCATCTGGAATGGTTCCAGAAGACTGGAAAATTGCAAACATCACTCCACTCTTCAAGAAGGGAGAGAGGCATAAGAAAGGAAACTATCGGCCAGTTAGTTTGACCTCAGTGGTTGGGAAGATGATGGAGTTGATTATTAAGGATGAGCTCTCAGGGTACTTGGGGCCATGATAAAATAGGCCATAGTCAATATGGTTTCCTCAAAGGAAGTGTATGGTCATGCACTTTGGTAGAAGAAATGAAATGATTGACCATTTTCTAAATGGAGAGAAAATACAAAAAACTGAGGTGCAAAGGGACTTGAGTTCTGCATGATTTCCTAAAGGTTAATTTGCAAGTTGAGTCTGTGGCGAGGAAGGCAAATGCAACATTAGTATTCATTTCAAGAGGACTAGAATATAAAAGCAAGGGTGTAATGGTGAAACTATATAATGCACTGGTGAGTCCTCATTAGAGTATTTTGAGCAGGTTTGGGCCCCTTATCTTAGAAAGGATGTGCTGAAACTGGAGAGGGTTCAAAGGAGATTCACAAAAATGATTTCAGGATTGAAAGGCTTGTTATATGAAGAGCATCTGATGGCTCTGGGCCTGTATTCACTAGAATTCAGAAGAATGGCCTCATTGAAACCTATTGAATGGTGAAAGACATTGATAGAGTGGATGTGGAGAGGATATTTCCTATGGTGGGAGAGTCTAAGAACAGAGAATACAGCCTCAAAATAGAGGGTTGTCCTTTTAGAACAGAGATGAGGAGGAAATTCTTTAGCCAGAGAGTGGCGAATCTGTGGAATTCTTTGCCACGGACACTTGTGGAGGCCAAGTCTTTATGTATGTTTAAGGCAGAGGTTGATAGATTCTTGGTTGGTCAAGGCATGAAGGGATATGTGGAGCAGGCAGGAGATTGGGGTGAGAGGAAAACTGGATCAGCCATGATGAAATGGTGGAGCAGAGTCAATGGGCCAAAATATATTGTGGTCTAATTAGAAATGTTTTGGATTCATTTGAGCCATATTTTCTTAGGCTTGTGTATCTGACTGCACGAGAGCACAGCATAAATGCCCTTGGAGGATGAAGAGAAACAGACTGTCTCCCACTGAAGCATCACACTCTTTGTTGTAGCCACTAACTAATCTGTGTCCCTCTCTTATCAAGAACATCCTCAGTAATGACTTCATCCAGGCTTGCTTGGTAGAGTGACAGACAGCCTATTCATCTCCAAGAAACATTTAGTTCAATCCGTCAGTTAAAAGTTGTGCTCTTAAAACATTGTTTATGTGGAGTGGCTGCCAAGTCATGGAAGTTATATCAGAGATTTGAAATACCATGTTTGTTTGTAGTGGAATTATTATTCCAGGAACAGACTGCGAGGGATGGATCTTTGTCCACCTTGGGGTGTTTTGGGCTCGAGTAATCAGTATGGTTTGTCAAGTGTACCTCCATCATAGTTTTTCAGCTTTTCAAAGTGTTCCATTGTATGGATTGCAATGTTCACTCTGACTTGCATTGGTTTCCAATCTGGGAGATTCTCACCTTCTGAAGTCACGAGTTGTCTTCCCTTTCTCCGTTTCCACAAACTTGTCACCCTCAGAGGGTCCAGTTTGGTATATTGGTCAAGCTTAATTGGGCTTTACCACATTTGGAATGGGTGGTTTTGATGAAAAAGGCATGCCAATGAGGGGCTGGATAAGGAGTTTAGCAAGTGGCACTGAAGTATAAGAGACCCACTGACAATTTGGATTCATGGGCAGACAATAACTCTGAATCCTTCCTCTCTCTGCTTGTGGTTCCTCTCTCATTTTGGCACACATTATTGACAGACTGAACTCATTTATGTGAGTGTGCTGTTACTTGTATATCTGAGTAATTAGCTTCCCCTTGAAGAGCACAATAGATCATCTGTGTATGAGATGAACATGGCATCTTCACTGAATTACATTCAAGATATGCTTTTTAAGTGGTGGAAATGACAGGTTGAGTACCCCTTATCTGAAATGCTTGGGGCTGGAAATGTTTCCAATTTCAGATTTTGGAATATATAATGAGATAGATTGGGATTGCCATCGTATCTGACTGAATTTATGTGTTCCGGTAGGCAGTCCTAGTCTTAACACTTGTTCATCACATATGTGTATTTAACAGTGAAACTTATTACACACCATTAATAAAATGAAAATTTGTGTGCAGCATAACAAAAGCAGCGTGGCAGTATTGGGAGACTACCCGAATCAGCTGTTGAACAACAAACAACGGCAGGCTTTCAGTCTCCAACTACAATGCTGTGTTTTGATTAAAAGGTTACACTACATTGCATTTGTATTTTATCTAAGGCATAAAAACAATCAGCATTGTATACGTTCTGGTGTTAAGATTTTCATTAGCGACAATCTCGGCAGACTCAGTGAATTTCTCTGCTTCTTTGTGATGAGCAGATGCTTTAAAATTTAATGCCGTGCCTCTTAAATTTCTGCAACCAGTCTGCTGAATATTCACAATTACCTTCAATTTTTCAGCTCATCATGATATATCTTTGCTTTCACGATCAGCATGTGGTTAAGTGGCATATGTTCACTCTGATGCTGACAAATCGACTTTTTCAATAGATGATGGAGAAATTCATTTTTTGCTTTATGCAGTATTTTTCTATTTTTCCTCAGCTTATGTTCATTGCATATGTGAGGTCACTTCTCAGACCAGCCTGTGATGCGCAGAGATCTGTGGATAGCCTGGGAACCTTCCCAGTGCCTTGTGGAATTTTCCATTTGTGAGGCCATGTCAGTGCTCAAAAATTTTAGATATTGGAAGTTTTTGAATGTTAGGATTTTGGATGAGTGGTACTCAACTTGTACTACCATTGCCACAGTCCTGCCATCCTCTGAAATGAAAACATTTCACCATCAGTCTTTACCAGGGTTAGTACATCTTCTCTTTGTCCTTGTGGTAGTGTTGGAATCTGGTAATGTCAGGGCTCTGCATCAGAGGATGGTTCTCCATCTTGCTGGCTCTTTGCTGTATACCTCAATAACCTCTGCTGACTCCAGCTATCTTTATAGCCACCACAGCTATTTTTTTCCTCTCTCCCCCACCTCACCAAGTTACTTGCCACTCAGTGTGCCCTTTCTGGCTCGTTGTCTTTTTTTAAATTGAAGCCCCCATTTTGGCTTCTTCCCTCTCCCTTTCCAGTGCTGAAGAAGGGTCTTGGCTCAGTTTACTCATTTCCATGGATGCTGCCTGACCTGCTGAGTTCCTCCAGCGTTCTGTGTGTGTTGCTCTGGATTACCAGCATCTGCAGAATCTCTTGTGTTTCCTTTCACTCGTCTGCCTTGTATTTTGTTGTTATTATTTTCTGTCATGATCTGTCTTCAAATTTATTCCCCATACCCTAGTCTTTTTTTTCCCGACACTCGTCACTTCATGTCTTTCTCCCACTTGCCTCTTTCCCATATTTTCTCCCTTTATTTGTTCATTTTTCTCACCCGTTGTTTCCTTCTCCTTCTGCACTTTGGTACTTGAATTTCCCTTTTCAGATTGCCCTGCGTCTCTATCTCTGATCTTCACACTGAATTAACATTATAATTATGTATTTCAATCCCTGAATAAATACTGTGGGCTCTAATGGGCTGTCGAAAGAAAAATACCCTCTGGTAAGTTCTGCACTTGAAATTGGCTTTAATACATTACACACTTTTATAGGAATGATTAATCACAAACCTCTCATATTTCTGCAAAAGGCAAATCTGTGGGGAATTGAGGAGCTGGAGGGAATCGTTAACATTTACTGTTTGAAGTAATGCAATTTCAGGGTAATAATGGATGATGTATGCCTCTTCCAAACCAGCTCCAATTTTACACTCAGGCTGCAGTTCGCTCCTAGTGACTTTGCCAAGTGGAAGAACAGTCCAACAAGACCTTAACTCCATTTCGGTCAGGTGATGTATTCAAATGGGGGTTCCACTTGGTCTTGTTCTAAAGATCCACAAAGATAATAGGTAAGGATGAATGAGTTATTTTCAAATTGGCAGACTGTACCAGAAAGTTCGATGAGGATTTGTGCTGGGTCTCAGCTATTTGTAAAATTTACCTATGACTTGGGTGAAAGAGTGGACTGCATTTGGATTTAGAGATGATACAAATATAAATGGGAAAGAACATCGTGAGGAGGACTCAAAGTGTCTATAAAGCTATGTAGGTTAGACATGGGAAGGACAGATGAAGCATAAAGAAGGGAAATCTGAGGTAATTTCCTTTGGTAAGAAGAATAGAAAATTGATGTATTATTTAAGTGGTGCTATAACATTAAATGTTTGGTGTGCAGTAGGATCTGGTGCCTTCATCCAAGAAACACATTGTTAACTTGCAGGCACAGGAATAACTTAAAGGCAAATAGATTGTTTGTCATTGCAAAACATGAAAATTTTGGAAAACTCAGTGGGTCAGGCAACATCTGTGAAAAGCGAAACAGCTCATGTTTTGGATCTACATGTTTTCATCAGAATGTTTGCTATTATTGCACCAGGGACAGAGTACCAAAGGAAGGAAGTCTCACCCCAATGTTAAGTTTTAGTAAGACCATGTGTGGAGTAATCATGTACTGTTTGGCTTTCCTTACACTTTTCTTGGAGGTGGAGGAACAAAGATTGTCTAGGTGGATTGCTGGAAAGAGTGCTATCATTGTCAGGAAAGACTAAGTAGAATGGGCCTGTGTTTTATGAAGTTCAGAAGAATGAAAGGTGATGTCTTTGAAAGTATAAGATTTTGAGGGGTTTGATGGGTAAATGATGTAATGAGAATTTACCCCTATTGGGGTAAATTTTAGAACTGGTGGGGGGCATAGTCTCATTATAGCAACTCAACCACAATATGGAAATGAGAAAGAATTTGATCTCTCAAATGATCAGAAATGCTTGAAATTCTCCACTCGAATCCTGCAGAGGCTGAATCCTAGAATATATTCATAGCTAGATAGTTTTAGAGAAAATATTAAGGGAATCAAATGATCAGGAGTTAGTATAGGACATGTCATAAATGTATGGCAGGGTAGTCATGAGACCAAATGTTTCATATATTCCTCTTGCACAATGGTAGTTTGGAGCACTCCAAAGTTTTGAATTGATCAGTCAGTTTTTGCTTTCAGCTGTGATGATTAACATGTCTGTGTAACAGCTTTGCCATGTTATTACCTTATTTTTAGGTAATAAAAATGGATGGGTTAAAATACCATAAGACCATAAGGTATAGGAGCAGAGTTAGACCATTTGGCCCATCAAGTCTGCTCCACTATTTCATCATGGCTGGTCCATTTTCCCTCTCAGCCCCAGTCTCCTGTCCTTTTCCTGTATCCCTTCATACCCTGAACAATCAAGAATCTATTAACCTCTGCCTTCAATATACATAAAGACTTGGCTTCCACAGCCACCTGAGGCAAAGTATCCCACAGATTTGCCACTCCTTGCTAAAGAAATTCCTCCTCATCTCTGTTCTAAAATTGCACCCCTCTATTCTGAGGCTGTCCTCTGGTCTTCGACACTCCCACCAAAGGAAGCACCCTCTCCACTTCCACTCTATCGAGGCCTTTCACCATTTGATAGGTTTCAATAAGGTTATTCCTCAGTCTTCCTCTAAATTCCAGTGAGTACAGGCCCAGAGCCATCAAACACTCTTCATATGAGACAAGCCATTCAATCCTGGAATAAGTTTCCTGAACATGCTTCGAACCTTCTGCAGTTTCAGCATGTCCTTTCTAATCCAAGTACACAACATAGAGATCTGTCAGGCAAGATTGTCTGTTGACGAAAATATGCTGACTCAGCCTATTATGTGCCTCCGAGTACCCAAGACCTCGTTCTTAGTAATCGACTCCAACATCTTCCAAACCACTGAGGTCAGACTAATAGGCCTTTAGATTCCTTTCTTCTGCCTGCCTCCTTTCTTGAAGAGTGGAGAGACATTTGCCATTTTCCAGTCTTTCAGAACCATTCCAGAATCTAGTGATTCTTGAAAGATCATTACTAATGTCTCCACAATCTCTTTAGCCACCTCTTTCAGAACTCTGGGGTGTACACCATTTGGTGCAGGTGACTTACCAACCTTCAAACCTCCAGTTTCCCAAGAAGCTTCTCTCTAGTTATGATAACTTTGCACACTTCATGCCCCCTGACATCTGAAACTTCCATCATACTATGAGTGCCTTCCACAGTGAAGACTGATGCAAAATACTTATTCCATTCATCTGCTATTTTTGTTGTCCCCCATTACTACCTCTCCAGCATCATTTCCCAGTGGTCCAATATCCACTCTAGCCTCTCTTTCATACTTTATGTATCTGAAGAAACTTTTGGTATCATCTTTAATATTATTGCCAAGCTTACTTCTCCAATAAGATTGATAGAATGGATAATTATTCCCATATGGCAAAGAGACTCAATAAGTTTTATCCCACAGAGTCAAAGGCCTGAGCAAAATCTGTTTTTTTAAAAAAAAACACTGCTCAGTTCTTGGTACTTCTTTTTGCCCCTATTAGCAGATCGTTCACTGCTGCAATATTTTGTACCAGATGAAGGAGGAGGTCAGAGAAGCTGATCTCTTGAGCTGGCTCATTTGCTGCGAGCTGAAGTCCTTCAAGGATATGCTCAAGCAATCTTAGAAGTGAAATGGAGACATCGGGGAAGAGTTTGGTCAATGCCATAGCTTTTAAGGAGTTTCCTAAAGGAGTGACATAATTGAGAAAAATGGATAGGTTTTGGGAGGGAATTCGAGGAACTGCAGACATAGTCATAGTCATACTTTATTGATCCCGGGGGAAATTGGTTTTTGTTACAGTTGCACCATAAATAATAAGTAGTAATAGAACCATAATAGTTAAATAGTAATATGTAAATTATGTCAGTAAATAATGAAATAAGTCCAGGACCAGCCTATCGGCTCAGGGTGTCTGACCCTCCAAGGGAGGAGTTGTAAAGTTTGATGGCCACAGGCAGGAATGACTTCCTATGGCGCTCTGTGCTGCATCTTGGTGGAATGAGTCTCTGGCTGAATGTACTCCTGTGCCCACCCAGTACATTATGTAGTGGATGGGAGACATTGTCCAAGATGGCATGCAACTTGGACAGCATCCTCTTTTCAGACACCACCGTGAGAGAGTCCAGTTCCATCCCCACAACATCACTGGCCTTACGGATGAGTTTGTTGATTCTGTTGGTGTCTGTTACCCTCAGCCTGCTGCCCCAGCACACAACAGCAAACATGATAGCACTGGCCACCACAGACTCGTAGAACATCCTCAGCATTGTCCGGCAGATGTTCAAGGACCTCAGTCTCCTCAGGAAATACAGATGGCTCTGACCCTTCTTGTAGACAGCCTCAGTGTTCTTTGACCAGTCCAGTTTATTGTCAATTCGTATCCCCAGATATTTGTAATCCTCCACCATGTCCACACTGACCCCCTGGATGGAAATAGGAGTCACCGGTACCTTAGCTCTCCGCAGGTCTACCACCAGCTCCTTAGTCTTTTTCACATTAAGCTGCAGATAATTCTGCTCACACCATGTGACAAAGTTTCCTACCATAGCCCTGTACTCAGCCTCATTTCCCTTGCTGATGCAACCAACTATGGCAGAGTCATCCGAAAACTTCTGAAGATGACAAGACTCTGCAGTAGTTGAAGTCCGAGGTGTAAATGGTGAAGAGAAAGGGAGACAAGACAGTCCCCTGTGGAGCCCCAGTGCTGCTGATCACTCTGTTGGACACACAGTGTTGCAAGCCCACGTACTGTGGTCTGCCAGTCAGGTAATCAAGAATCCATGATACCGGGGAAGCATCCACCTGCATCGCTGTCAGCTTCTCCCCCAGCAGAGCAGGGCGGATGGTGTTGAACGCACTGGAGAAGTCAAAAAACATGACCCTCACAGTGCTTGCTGGCTTGTCCAGGTGGGCGTAGACACGGTTCAGCAGGTAGAGGATTGCATCTTCAACTCCTAGTTGGGGCTGGTAGGCGAACAGGAGGGGATCTAAGTGTGGCCTGACCATAGGCTGGAGCAGCTCCAGAACAAGTCTCTCCAGGGTCTTCATGATGTGGGAGGTCAATGCCACTGGTCTGTAGTCATTGAGGCCGCTGGGGCATGGCGTCTTCGGCACAGGGACGAGGCAGGACGTCTTCCACAGTACAGGAACCCTCCGGAGTCTCAGGCTCAGGTTGACTACATGGTGAAGTACTCCACATAGCTGAGGGGCACAGGCTTTGAGCACCCTGGTACTGACACCATCCGGTCCTGCAGCTTTGCTTGGGTTGAGACGTTTCAACTGTCTTCTCACCTGTTTAGCTGTGAAGCCCACCGTGGTAGTTTCGTGTGGGGAAGGGGTATAGTCATGAGAGCTTGGTGGGGGACTGTGAGGAGGGGTAGGAGGGGAGAGTGGAATATGTGTTGGTTGGGGGCCGACAACAGATGGCTCGTGGGGGATGGGCAGGGGCCACAATGTCAAATCTGTTAAAGAGCAGGTTAAGTTCATTGGCCCTGTCCACACTGCCTTCTGCTCCTCTGTTGCAAGTTTGCCGGAACCCAGTGATGGTCCTCATCCCCCTCCAGACCTCTCTCATGTTGTTCTGCTGGAGTTTCCACTCAAGCTTCCTCCTGTACCTGTCTTCAGCCTCCCTGATCCTGGCTTTCAGGTCACTCTGTATTGCCCTCAGCTCCTCCCTGAATATTGTTGTGGTCTAGCTGCATGCAGGCATAGGCTATTTCATTTCTCAGGAACTGTGAATGGAATTAAGCAATTTTAAAATAGCGCAGACTGTCCAAATTGCTGTAGGCTAGAGAAGGTCACCGAGGTGGGTGGGTAAGGTGTTAGCAGAGGTAGGGTGGCAGGTGCAAGGGATGTGAAGCTATCTAAATGACTCAACACAAGGGCAAGGCCATCTAATTGTGGTGTACTGTGTAGCTATTGTAGCTCAACAGACACTAAGATACTGGGTGAATGAAGCTTGGCACAAGCTGAGGAATGGGTTGCAGAGTTTTAGATGAGAGCTGTGGGCAGTTTATTGGAATAGCTCCATCTATAAGGGAAACACAGGCCTTAATGTGGACTTCAGTACCATCTGAATTGAGCAAATGACAATAAAAATGCTTTTTTATGGCATGGATTTACTGTCTTAGGCTCATACAATACGTAATATTAAGATCATGAGCAGACTGCTTCAGCTGTCTAGTGGTTTCCTACTGTGTATCCTTCTTAAGATTCCTTTTGTGTAACCACTCACTTATAAAATTGAGTAACCTTGGGGTTGACTGATGGTCCTTGAACTCAGAACACCTAACACAGAGAGATGTTTCTGATTTAGTTTTTTATCTTCAAATTTTAATAAAAATTGAAAACAAGTTGCTAAATTGGTAACTTAGTAAATTGATTTATTCAAGTTCAAGTTTATTGTCATTCAATTATACACAATAAGCTGCAAAGCCATGACAAGGTAAATGGTGAGGCCAAGACGATGTTTCTATTTGGGATACTAATCTTATTATTTTTCTGCAAATTTTTCTTTCCCAACCTTGTGACGTATTGTGTGGAGGCTTGCACAAATGCCAGTACATCTTCAAGCTGACACATACAACTGTGCAAAGTATGTGGAGCTCTTCACTGAAGTTGCATAGTACATAGAGTATGGAACCAGTTCCCTTTCTCCACTCAGTGACAGCAAAATATTTTTACATCCATGTGCTTACCTGGGGCTTCCCTTTCAATGCACTTTTGCTCGCCACTCCGCTACTCTATGCAATAGCATGTTCCATGCCTATTTTTGGATGGAGTAAGTTCCAGAATTGCCCATTGTATTCATTAATCTTGCGGTGTAGTTTTGATCTTCCATGTTTTCAGCCATTATCCTGAAGACCTCTATTACCTTGTCCCTGATCCTGATAATTTTATTGACAATTTAAGATGAATTTTTGAATTCGCAATCGACCTTGCCATGGCCTTAGCGCTTTATTTGTCTACCAGCACTGCAGTTTCCCTGGAACTGCAATACAAAATTCTGGTGTCTTATTGCTGCCCCAATATTATTATGTATGACATGATCTGTCTGGATGGCATGCAAAATAAATCTGTATCTTGCTACCTGTGACAATAATAAACCAATGCAAATACTTATCCTTACAGTGCTGATGTCATCTCTGCTAAGTTTCCTTGTACCATTGCCAGTGACTCCAGAATTTGTTCTGTAACATGCAGTGAACAAGTGTGTAGTTTTAACCAAATTTTGATTGGATTAGCATTGTAGATTGAGACAAAACAAAGCCTGGTCCAATTAGATAGAGGAATTAGAGTTGCTTGTGTTTACATGTTAACTCTAAGAATTCGGTGCAAAACTGAGTGAATGTAAGAGCTTGCCTTAACATATGGAGATTTTTTTCTTGCTGTAAGGACTATCTGTAACACTCTGTACTGAGAACCAAGGTTGGAGAGGCAGTTAGGGTGTCCACTGAAAGGAGTGTTCTGAAGAAATTCTGACAATAACTGTTCTTGATGTCTGCATCCATAACTCCTTGCTGCCTGAGACCAATAAGCATGAAAATTCCATATCTTATATTTCATATTTCATTTGTCACACTTTTATGACATTGAAGCTATTTGGCCCATCAACTCTGTGCCAGTGCTCAGATAATTCATCAGTCTTATTCCCTGTATGTTTCCTTGTAACCTTTTGCCCATTAACTCCCCAATGTCCGTGTCATCCTAAAGTTAACTCTCAGCAGCAAACTGATCTACCAGTAGGTATTTGGGAAGTGCAAGGAAACTGGAATACCCAGATGAAACTTGTATGACCGGATGAAACTCGTATGATCATGAAAGTGTGCAAACTCCACACAGACAGCTCCTGAGATCAGGATTGGTCCAAGTCACTGGAGCTGTGAAGAAGCAGCTATGCTATTCTATTGACACTGAGAACAAGGTCTCAGAAGCAGATGGTGTCTTCATTGATGGTCTGTAGCTCCCATGGCAGAGAAGAGTTGACCATGGCAGGGAACCTCAGAAATGCTGTAATTGTGACCATCTTAAAATAAGGAGATCAATCCATTTATGGTGTCTTCAGTGGAGTATCCCTCACTGTCTGTCACAGGGAAAGTTATCAGCAGCATCCTCCTGCACCACCTCACTGAGGTTGCAGAACTGTCTGCGAGTCCCAGTGTGGATTCTGCCCATCAAATAGCACTTTGGACAAGATCTACACCAGACCACTGAAGATACACCACCAAAAATAACTCTGACCTTTTTCACATTCACTGGCAGGTTAAGGAAGCTGCCATCAGTGACCTCTTCTAAGGTATGTTCCCAGCAGTGAAGACCTCCTTAGACTCAGACGGGCAGGTCATGTCATTTGTGTGCATGACACCACTCCAAGCTCTGTCATGCCTGGAGGTTAACAGGTTAATGGAGTTCAAAACTGTTCTCAAAGATTGTAAGATTGGCGTTGGCCCACAGTGGTTCCAAATGGAGAAGAAGCATTTAAGATGGTGCTGAGAACCTCAGGCCCCTTCATCGGGAACACAACGAAACCCAGTGTGAAGGTGGAGGTGTGCAACATCTACCCGAATAGTCAGCCCACCAGGCAATTCCTGCCCTCCCAAACCAGAATCTGCTGGTCCCACAATGGCTCGTCAGCCTCAAAAACCCACAGAACTGTAGTGGAAGCAAGTCATTTCTCAGTTCCGAAAGTCTGTGGAATTGTCTCTGACTGTAACATTATTGAGAAACATGGCTCTATCATTCAATAAGATGATAGTATAAACAACCACAAATGTATAGAGAAAGTAACATTTATCATGCTTTGCCAGCCATTACAAATATAACTCTTCTGCTTTTCCATTTTCAGCCTCCTGAAATGAACTTCAGTTTGCTTTTTGTGGCCACATTAACTTGTAGTGATTTGTGTAGCTAGATCCCTTGCCACAGCTACACCATTTAAACTCATTATTCAGGCACTTCTGAACTCTTCAACTAAAATGCATGCCATCATGTTTAACAATTGGCTGTTTAGATGGCGATTACATCCCAGTTCTGCCAGTTTATTAATGTCCTTCTCTATTTTGTAAGCTTCTTGCATTGTGCTAACTACTGTCTAATTTCGTGCTGTGTGTATCGTATTCCCTAATCTTGATATTAAATTATTGACGTGGATTGTGAACAACAGTGATCCTAGCAGTTAATTCCCTCTTTTTGGCAAGTGATTGTGCATCATTTTTAAAGATACCTAAATTGAGGTGTTTAAGCAAAATTGATTTAGTAAACTGAGAGAAGCCATTTCCTCTGCCAATAGAGACCAGAGCAATGGATCACAAGTTTAAAATTAGTAGTCTGTTCAAGGGTGAAATTATGATATATTTCTTCATTCTTGTGATATTGGCAGTCTTGAATTTCACTGTAAAGAGCTTTAAAATCCAGGCAGCTCTACATTTCATATATAATAGTGACCTAATCATTCTCATGAAAGATCATTGAACAGAAATGTTGATTCTATTTCCTCCTTCACAGATGCTGCCTGACCTGCTGAGTGTCCCCACAATTCTCTGGTTTTATTTCAGATTCACAGCATCTATATAGTTCCTTTTCAGTGATGGATTTTTGCTCAGTGAAGATATTAAAGAATGTGAAAGACAGGCACGATTTGCACTTGTACAACACTTTTCACAGCCTAAGGTTGTAAAACGAGACAAAATTGGTTTGTAGCCAACTTAAAGTTGTGCATCCTAATGGTGGTGCAGTGGAGATGCGTCTCTACCAAAGGAAGTGTGTTGTGCTCCATCCCTCTGTTAGCCTGTAAGTCACCCTTGGGGCAAAGTGTAGCACCTACTTAGTCAGCCAGTCAGGATTGCATGAAGCCACGGGAGCAGGAGGTGGATGGCCGTAGGAGCAGCTGTGCTATCACAGGTCCTGGTAATGCGACCACTGACACCATGCAGACAATGTCTGAAGAGTATTGATAATGACTGTGGTCACCCACCTTGTAAAAGTACTGCCCAGAAGAAAGCAATTGTAAATGACTTCTGTCGAAACATTTGCCAGGAACAGTGATGGTCTTGGAAAGACTGTGATCGCCCACATCACACAACACAGCACATAATGAACACTGCAAGGCCCCACAACTTCAATAATGACCAGCAATATCTGCAGGATGAATAGTTGCCAGGACCAGAGTAAGGAGAGAGGGAAGCTTGGTGTCATGGAGAGACACAGCAAGTAAACAGTCCCTTCAACCCACTGAATCCATACACCAACCACCCACTTGCATTAATATGCCATTAAGTCAATTTTTTGTTCTCCACACCTGAATTTCCCTCCCAGATTCTCACCTATGCATTCAGTGTAATTTACCATAGCCAATTAACCGGCCAACCCACCTATCTTCAGGATGAGGGAGGAAACTGAAGCACCCAGAGGGAATGCCCACACCAAACTCCATGTGGGCAGCAGCCAAGGTAAGAATTGAAGCCAGGTCTTTGGTGCTGCATAGCAGTGGCAAGACTAACTGCCCCACGGTACCAGAATACCCAACAAATAGTTAAGTGGTGGAATGGGTTTGAGGTACTGAATGGCCCACTCTTGTTCCTACAAACTTCTACGCTCTCTTTTGTTGGATTTGAATTTCTTCAACAAGCAATCTCCTGGAGAAACTCGGCTGAGTGAGAAGTATTTGTGGGGGTAGAAACATGTCTAGTTCTGATGAAAGGCTTTGACCCAAAATGTCAACAATTCCTTTCCCCAGTCTGTTGCTCCAGATTTCAGCATCTGTAGGTTCTTGTGTGCACACTTGACATCTCCCAGTTCTGGAGAGCAACATCGTACACTGCTGGTTGAGTACCAGTTGAAAGCAGAATAAAGCTCCTTCCACAAATATGCCTGGACCAGCCTTGGCAGTGTTCCCTTCTGCATTGATACAGACATCCCACCTCTCCTGGAAGTTCCGGGAGTCTCCCGCATATTGATAGCAGCTCCCTGATGCTCACAAATTATATACAATATCCCGGAAGTCGATTTTTTTTTGAGAGCGAGCGAGAGGGGGAGAGAGACAGAGAACGAGTGACAGATGTAGCGAGAGAGTGACAGAGAGAGCATCCTGATTGGTCTTTCTTTGTGCTAAGTAGACCTATCAGTTTTCCCTGTGGGCTGGCTTTACAGTCTACCTCTCTCTCTCTTTCATTGTCCATCAGTTCAGTTTAGTGTCTCAACTAACTTTGAAGGACTGGTGCCAAACTACAAAAGTTTGCCAGTTGATGAGTTCTGGGGGAAGCTGTCCAAAGTAAAATCTGTGAGCACAGGGCAGTTGAGATTCAAAGAGCTCTGCCAGTTGATGAAACACACACAAAAAATGCTGGTGAACGCAGCAGGCCAGGCAGCATCTATAGGAAGAGGTACAGTTGACATTTTGGGCTGAGACCCTTGTCAGGACTAACTGAAAGAAGAGTTGGTAAGAGATTTGAAAGGGGGAGGGGGAGATCCAAAATGATAGGAGAAGACAGGAGGGGGAGGGATGAAGCTAAGAGCTGGAAAGTTGATTAGCAAAAGGGATGTGAGGCTGGAGAAGGGACGGGAGGCCTAGGGCGAAAGAAAGGGGGACGGGGGAAGCCCAGATGATGGGCAAGGAGTTATAGTGAGAGACAGAGGGAGAAAAAGGAGAGAGAAATAGGAGGAAAAATTAATAATAAATAAATAAATAAATAATGGATAGGGTACGAAGGGGAGGTGGGGCATTAACGGAAGTTAGAGAAGTCAATGTCCATGCCATCAGGTTGGAGGCTACCCAGATGGAATATAAGGTGTTGTTCCTCCATCCCTCCCCCTTCTGTCTTCTATCATGTTGGATCTCCCCATCCCCCTCCCACTTTCAAATCTCTTGCTATCTCTTCTTTCAGTTAGTCCTGACGAAGGGTCTCGGCCCGAAATGTCAATTGTACCTCTTTCTATAGATGCTGCATTCATCAGCATTTTTTGTGTGTGTTGCTTGAAATTCCAGCATCTGCAGATTTCCTCATGTTTGTGCCAGTTGATGAAGCTGTTTTTAGTGCTGCCAAATTCTAACAGTGATATAGAAAGGGCATTCAGCATGGTGCGTCACATTAAGACAGAATTCAGAAGTCAGCTGTCTCACAAAACACTTGTGAATCTGATGTCTTGCAAAATTAACAAATTCATTGACCATTGATGCAGACTGCTATGAGGTTGAGACTTCCGGCAAAATGCTCAAATCTGCCAAGCCTTGGAGGTCGACCGGGGTGGCAGTGGGATGGGGGGGTTGGTGGTGGTGCTACCTCCCTGAAATGAGTTTTTGCAGGGTGGGATGTCTGCTGATAAAATATTTCCACTGCTGAAGCAAAACATTTCATGGTCTTTCTACTGAAATTAAAAATTAGAACCTGAAAAAGATGTGTGCATTGAATCATTTCGACACCTTCCCTGTGGGGAACATAAAAATCTCAGCAGCACTGGGACTCTCTCCCCAACATTGAGTTGAGGGCCCAAATGGTCTGTGTTATTACAAGTAAGAACTCAGAAGGTAAAGACATTTCGACATTTCACACTTCACAAAGCATGTCACTTGTAATAATTTGCAAAGACACTAATTATGTCCTCTTCTCTAGAGTCTATTGAAAGGACAACATGGGTCAGAAGCAACAAAACAATTCTTTCACTTGACCCAGATAACACTAACTGAAACTCAGCTGAATGCTGCTGGTCCCCAAGTGTAGGAAATCGAAGGCGCAGGTGGCACAGGGGGTTAGAGCATTAGCCTTTCACCTCACTGTTATGCAGTTTGGAATCAGTTCCAGATGAGGGAGAAGAGAGCCAACTCCCTCTGGCTGCTAAATATCCTGAAACAAATGAGCTCGGTCAACCTTAGCTCAGTTGTTGTTGAGCAAAGCAATCTGACTTTATAAAGAGAAGGAAGGAAGAAGCGACATTTGTTCATCTGGAGAAATTATTAGGCACATTCATAATTCGTGAGTTTAATGTGGGATTTTATGGAGTCCTGGTACTTTATTGCAAGAACTTCAGGCTGAAAACTTAATGTATATGAACACATTTGTGAGTGGAAATTGTTCTGTAGGTTTGGGTATAATGGGTTGACTTGTCTCGATCCAAGGCTGGGCTGAGAGCACTCATGTTAATTTATACCCCCTTCATTTGTTACGATTATTGCGAATAACACTTGAATCGAAAGTTGTTTGGAATAATTACTCCCCAGATGTTCTCCACTACAGAAATGTTTGCATGGTGTCTGTAAAAGCATAAAAGAGATGCATGCTCGGGGTTGGAAAAAATGGCTACTTTAAACCAGGCTCTGTTATTACATTCATATAGCATCTTTATTGAATCTGGGATATTTTGAAGTGTTTCACAGCCAAAGCAACCCTATTTTGAGATCAGGACAGAGCTCAATAATAACCAGATGAGTATATTATAAAAGTGATTTGACAATAAATGTTTTCTAAGGCCTTTAAACTTGTGGGTGAGCTCTGGACTGAGACAGTGCTGGTCAAAGGATGGTGCCTCCAACAGTGTGGCACTCCAGCACTGGAGAATCTACTAGTATTTTCTGCTCAAAGAATGAGATCTGAATACATAACAGGAAAGTAAAAAACACATGTTGGGAATGGGAATAAAATCGGAAAGTGCAGGTTAGGCAGTGTCTATGGAGAGAGAAACAGGAGCCTGAGGGCTAAGATATATTATCAGAAATCATTCAGTGCACTTATTGCCTTCAGCATGAATTTGTAACAAACTCAAAAATAAGAGCTGTAGTTGAAAGAAGAAGCCTATAGATGGTATGGGTCAGTGCAAGTTTGGAATTGCAAACAATTTACTGGAGGAAGTCAGCAGGTTGAGTAGTCCAGATGTAGGGTTGTGGCTAGAAATGTCAACAATTCCTTTTCTCTAAAAACTTGAGGGAGGGGGCAGATAGGGTATGTTAAGTTCACTTGTGAGGATGTCTAAGACAAGAGGGTTAGAGCAGAGGTTCCCAACCTGGGGTCCATGGCATAAAGGAGGTTGGGAACCCCTTGTTTTAAGGGTATCTAAGGAGAAATTTACTTACAGAGGGCTCGGCATGAGGAGATGTGGAGGTGGAGACTGTCAACATTTAAGTAACATCTAGACACGCACTTAAGTTGCCAAGGCAAAGCAGGTTGTGGACATGCTGTGGGTAAATATAACTGGGTGGGCCAAAGGGCCTGTTTCAGTATTGTACGGCTCTCTGACTCTGGTTTTGAGTCAGTATTCAGGATATGGACTTGTGGCTGTGATTTGCTCCTGGATGTTTTCTCATTAGTGAAGTTTAGGGCTGAAATTATGTTCTCAGGCCCTAGCAGGTTAGCAGGTTTAGTGGGCAGTACTTCCAAACTGCCTCAGTATTATCCATCGATAACATTTGTGTTACTCCTCATGAATGACAGTGAGAGGATAATTTTTAACTGTAAAGCTGAGCAAGATTTAAAAAAAAGTTTAGCCTAACCTGCCTTCTCTGATTCTATTGGAGGCAGGATGAGGAATGGGCAATCGTGTACTCTCAGGTGCCGGGAAGCTCATTGTAACTTTTTCAGGAGGCTGCATATATTTATTCAAGTAATATTGGAATGATTTACTGCCCAGGACAGATTTTTATTTTCCTTTGCTTTAGGGAAATAAGCAAAAACAAGGAGAAAGGGTATGTAAATGCTTTGGGAGGTCTCTCTTCCTTTCCCAATAGACTCACTCTGTTTAATATGAGAAATCAGTTATATAGACTTGTGCTGTAGTTGTGAGAATTGTGTTCAAGTATTTAAGTGATGATCAAATCAATATAGTTAAAGTTGAGTTTATTCTCATGCACAAGTCCATGTATGTACAGGTGCAATGAAAAAACTGGCTTGCAGCAGCATCACAGGCACATAGCATCATAAAAGCAGCGTTCACAGAAAAACCATAAATTATACACCTTTTTTAACAAAAGGGAACACAATTAGAACAAAAAAGTCCATTTTAGTACAAAGTGATCAAAATGGTCACGGCGTTACTTAATTTTTCGTCATTAGGTTGCACCAGTTAGCTCAAGTACTAAATGGTTGAAGAGAAGTAGCTGTCATCATCTGTCAGTTTTGTTATCTTCTCTGGTTTATCTTTAACCAGCATTCCTGCTTGTCCACTTAACAGTTTCACCAGCCATGCAAGCATTTCCATGCCTCCCAAGAAACACCAACTCCTTCGCTATCCCCCATGGGGCTACTCTGATCACTCATCATTCCTGACCAAGCCCACTTTCTGGGTTCCATTCCTACACCTACACGTTGTTTCTCCTCAACTTTGCTTTCTCCAGAGCTTTACTCCCATGGGAGGCAGCCAAATCTGTGAATCAGTTTTGTTTGAAATGGGGATTCTGGGGTAAACTCCACGGTACTTATTAATGCAATGGTCCTGCCTATCCTACCACCAAACAGAATTTCCCTCCCAGTAAATTTCAGAGCATACTCTTTGGGTTATCTCATTTTTCTATTTGTTCAAGGATCTGGGCTTCACATGCTAAGCCAATATTTAATTGCCCATCCCTAATTACCCTTGAGAAGGTGATGGTGAGCTGCCTTCTTGAACTGCTGCATCCTGGATATGTGGATATACCAACTATGCTCTTTGAGGGGAGTGGGGGGGGGGGTGGTGTGGTGAGAGTATGGGAAGACCCAGGATTTTGATCCAGTTGTCACTGTCCAGTTGTGAAGAAACAGCAATATGATGTGTGATTTGGAGGACAACTTTCAGGTAGTGGAGTTGTGGAGTTCCTGTGCTTTTTGCTGCCCTTGTCTTTCCAGCTGACAGAGGTCATGGGTTTTGGTAGGTGTTGTCAAAGACGTCTTGGTGAATAGTTGTAGACAGTGCAAACTGCTGTTATTGTGTTTTGGTGTTGGAGTGAGTGAGTGGTTGTGGATGGGTTGCCTATCAAGCAGGCTTCTATCTCCTGTATGGTGCTGAGCTTGGAGGTGCTATGAAGCAAACCTTTTCTGAGCACTTGTGTTTGTGTGTACTCTCAGTGTGCTAGCAACTATAAAATGCAATCATTTGTATTATTTGTGCTCTTTATTTCCTCCCCTTTGAATATCCAGATCCCCTAATGATCCATGTTTAGAACTTGAAGTCTTTGCATATTATTTTCCAGGTGGCTTGATAACAGAGAGGTCAGGTTTGGATGTCTTTTGATGGCGTTTTACATAAAATTTTCATACATTTTTACTTCAAATTTCAGAGAGAGAGGCTCCTTCAGACTTGTTACTCTTGCTTCACTTGCTTGCATTTCAACATTAAAGTGATGATTTGCTTCCTGAACTCTGTTAACTGTGTTATTGAGTAAGGAAAACAAATATTCAGATCAAAATCATTGCAGGTTTCTCACTTTCAATATTTCATATTTCTCTGAAACTGTGAAGAAGACGTTTCAGCTCATTGAAGTTGTCATATTGGAGAGTAATCCCATTCCTTGCTAATTTTCCCTTCACCTATTCTTTCCACATTTCTAATAGGGACTGAGGTTAAAGCCATAAGACCTTTTATGTCAATCACTCTTCTGTGACATGCAATTGTAGCTCAAATCCTCCTTTGTACTTCTAAATTCTATGAGACCCATTACCTCGCAAGGTGGTCTGCCCTCCTCACACAGTAGAAAACTGTTTCTTTGCAAGATCAGATGAATCATTCTGTTTTGAATTTGGTGCTTGTTTTAATTTATAATGATTTATAACTTGTTTATAAATCACAGTGGGGGATGAGTTTTAGACGAAGAGAGAAGGCACTGATCACAACTTGAGATCAGACTACGCAGGCTGGAAATTTGTGATTCAGATCAGCAGCTTGTAGAATTCGTCTTTCTTCCCAGAAAAAATAGTATTTCTCTGGAAAATGGGGATTTCATATGCCAAGTTGCTGTTTATAGTTAAATGTTGCAGATCAACATTTAACACCATCACTCTCCAGAAACTGGTGGGGAAACTGCCCTCGCTGGATCTCAGCATCCTCCTCTGTAACTGGATCCTTAATAGAAAGCCCACAGTTAGTCCATGTGGGCAGCAATGCCTCTAGTCCTATTACACTGAGTGCTGGAGCTGCCCGGGGCTGTGTGCTCAGCCCACTGCTGTTCACGCTGCTGACACATGACTGTGTCACAGGACTCAGCTCAAACCGTGTCATCAGTTTGTGGGTGACACATCAGTGGTTGGCCTTATCAACAATGATGATGGGACAGAGTACAGAGAGGAAGTGGAGTGACTGGTGGACTGGTGTGAGAAGAACAACCTAAGTCTGAATGTGGAGAAGCCCAAGGAGATGGCTGGACTTTAGGAACATGCAGATGAACCATTCTCCCTCCCCTCCTGTGCATACATGACTCCTCTGTAGAGAGAGTTAAGTGCACCAAATTCCTGGGAGTTCACATCATGGATGACATCACCTGGTCCCTCAATGTCACCTCCCTGAATAAGAAGCCACAGCAGCGCCTCCACTTCCTGAGGAGATTGATGGAAGTGAGGCTCCTCCCTCCCCACACATCTTAACTGAATTTTACAGGAGCACCATTGAGAGCATCCTGACAAGTTGCATCTCCATCTGGTACGGGAGCAGTAGAGCATCAGATTGGAAGTCCCAACAAAGGACTGTGAGAATGGCTGAGAGGATCGTAGGGGTCTCCCTACCATCCATCGGAGACATTTATCAGGAGCATTGTGTGGGCAGGGCCCTTAGCATTATCAAGGATCCCACCCATTCATCAGGCATCCTCTGACTTTCTACCATCAGACAGAATACTCTAATGCATAAAAACAAGAACGGTCAGGATGGGAATCAGCTTCTTCCTTCAGACCATTAAGCTCTGTGCCGCATCACATTCGATGTGTCACTGGTTAATTTGTACTGTACCTTACAATACTTAATTTATGTACTTTACTTTGTTTACCTATGTGGAATTCATTTGTAGATTTTAACCTTACTTTCCTAAGTTATTGTGTGTTATATGTCCCACTGCCCTACAACCTGGACAGGAGAAACATTTGATGGTATGCATGTATATAGTGAAATGACAATAAACTTGACTTGATTAACACAATAGAGCAAAGTGTTGGCATGCACACAGTGGGTCTAGTAGCTTAATAATGAATATTTCTGCAGCCCTGCTTTCCCAAATACTAAGATAGATCCTTTTCTACTAAACCAGTTACCTGGTTTGAACCTTGGTAAGAAGTGAAAGCATTGAATTCAGTTTTAAAGATGCTGGTGACTCATAAAGATGCCCAAAGAATGAAATTTTAATGTCCACAGTCCATAGCAGCTGCTCGACAACTTCAAGCCATATTATTTTATTTAAATAACTACAATTTACCTTTGAAATCGAGTCAACAGGGTATATCTAGCCCTTTTCAGTACAAACTAAGGAAACATGCATGGCCATGGTGACGTTTGGAACTCTCAGCCTGAGTCCCTGTACATTAGAGTCTGTAAAGAATATATCATTCACAAGAATATTTCACCCACGTTCTTGTATCTCGTTGATCCACGTGGTTTGGTTCATTCATTTCCAATTTACTCTTTCGTCTTCTCATTTACAAGCTCAGCCTAGTAACAGGTAGTTAGTTGGAGAGTCCTGACACAGTTCTGCCCTCTAACCAAGCACTTGTCTGGGATGCTTGGTCTTGCTCAGTTTTTCCCTCCAACCTTCCTCTTGATCTGTGGTGTTTGGGGAAGACATACTCTTGGCTTGACATGCTGGTTCAGGGCAAAGTTGACAAGATGTTGATGGGAATGAAGGGTAGGTGGGTGGCAGGCAGGAGAGGTGTTCCATGGTACAGGATGTGTGAGAAATATTGAGTGTCAGCTGACTAAGCTATAAGCTGCCTCTATGCAACAATCTCTGGTACCTCTGTTGGCTTCATTGCATGACTGAAAGCCATTTTGTCCTCTCCTGTTGTTTTTGGATGCTAGACACTTCACAGGAAGGAATCGGACCCCTTTACCATCAGCATGGATGACTCTTCACAGACTATTTCTTCCATCACCAAGATTTTGAAGAAAAAAATGGAGACCACAGCATTTGCTTAAATACAGTGCTCATGAATTTTCTGCAGGATTGCTGAAGGCGGCACTGTGTGTATTTAAAATCATCCTCCTCGAGATCAGGCCAGTCTGGAGGGTTGCCAGTTCCAGTTAAACCAGTCACTTCTTTCAGTCTCAAGGGAAACATAATTGAGCTATCAAACACTTTGTAAAGCTGCAAAATACAGGGTAGCACCTGGTTACTGTGCGGATTATAAATCCACTTAGCAAATTCCATCAGTTGCAGCCCTTTGTCGCCTCTACCCGTCGTGTCCCAACTCCTGTCATTATTTCAGTGATCTCATCCTCCAAGTGCCCAGCATTGCCACTCACCTGGAATTACCTATTAATTGCCAGCTTTTGCATGATCCCTTCATTTCACCTCTTTATACTGGCTCTTTCCACTCTAGTTTTTCAGTTCCGATGATAGGTCTTGACCCAAAATGTCTCTGACCATTTCCCTCACAAATGCTGTCTAACCCCTGAGTTGCTCCTAATTCTCTCATCAGCAGTCTCTTTGTCTCCACTTCTTACCCTGGGGAAAGCACAATCTCTCATAGTTGGCTCAACAGAGCTGGTTATACTACAGAGTCAATAGAATGCAGAAACACGACCTTCTACCCACTATTTCCATACTGACCATCAAATACCATCTTTAGTAATGTCTTTTACCAGCACTTGCATGCCTTGATGATTCAAGTGCTCACTGAAGTTCTTATTAAATGTGAGTGTCTCTGCCTCCATCATTATCTTCGACACCGTGTTCCAGATTCCAACCACACTCCAGGTGAAGCAGTAGATCATCTACATCTCTTACTCCTCACTCTAAACCTGCCAAATCTGCTGCAGGGATAGTCAAAAGCTGAGGTGAGTATGGGGAGTGGGTGTGTGCTAATTACTCTGTGTGGATTGGGGGACAACGATGGGCATCTTGTCATAGTGTCCGAGTGTGAGGTGTGCTTGGATGCACCTGACCTCCAGGGTCTTGTTACTGTGCCCCACCACTGGCCTTCTAAGGCATACAATCTCACCACAGATTGGGAAAAGATGAGGATCAAAGTCAGAGTTGGGTTGATCGTCATCTGCACAGGTGCAATGAAAAACTTGCTTGCTACAGCATTGCATTATCAGACAATTTTCATTCAGGCCCCTTTTCCAATGTGGCATGATTGTAGCTCATAAGCAAAACTGTTAGAGAAAGAATAAAGTAAACTCACATTGTTTTACTCATGTTCTGATAATTTTTCTCTGCTGTCTGTATGGAGAGTGTCCTGGGGCCATCCTTCAGGACCACCCATGCAGCAGAGTGGCTGTCCGTGATTAGGGAAGGAGGATGGAGGTGTCTGGACCCACCTCTTCAAAATGTTGGCTGATATTGGTGTGATTTCCAACCTACCCCACCCCCATATTACCTATTAGCTGGTAAACTACCTCATAAACTCAGCTAACCTTAGTCTAAGTGGGTGGTAGATTCTGGGCTAAATTGTTGGGAATGCAGGGAGAATAAAATAGAATTGGTGTTAGTGGATGCTTGATGATGGGTATGGACGATGGGCTGAAAGCCCACTTTCCATTCTGTATGTTTTACTGGATTTGGCATCACCAAAACTAAATTAGGACCAAAACACAATAGTAGTTCAAGAGGCTGCAAGGAGTTATAGTGCTTTATATCTTTGTTAAACACAACTCATTCTTGGGGTAAGGTGTCAGTGGAAGAAAGTCATCTATTGTCTATCCCTTGCCGACCTTTGTAGTGGTGAGCCAATGCAGTGTGGACATGTCCACCACCTTAAAGCACTGCAGTGGATGTGGTTAATGTCCTTCTTTTATATGGCGAGTGTCAACATTTTGACCCAGTGATGGTGAAGGAACACACACAGAAAGCTGGAGGAACTCAGAAGGTCACACAACATATATCGAGGGGAATAAACAGTTGATGTTTTGTGCTGAGACCCTTCATCAGGTCCTCATTCTGTCCTGAAGAAGAGTCTCAATCCAAAATGTTGACTGTTTATTCCCAGTCCTGATTAAGGGCCTCAGTCAGAAATCTCCACTGTTTATTCCCCTCCAAAGATGCTGCTTGATTTGCTGAGTTCCTCCAGAATTTTGTGTGTATTCCTTAAGATTTCCAACATCTGCAGAATCTCTTGTGTCAATGGTGAAGGAATGCTGTCAGTTCTCCAGATCTGAGTGGTGTATGACTTGAAAGGATACTTAAAATTTACAGGACTCGTGCTGGTCCTGCCCTCCCAAAGCCAATAGCCATCAATGCTTTGTCACATGCCTTATTGGATTGATTACTTTTACCACCCTCCCCGCATCACCATCAGTGAGATAGAGCTGAAGACAGTCCACCAGTTCAACTACCTGGGGTGCACCATCTCGGCAGATGCCAAGGTCGACAAAGAGATTGACAACAGACTGGCAAAGGCAAACAGCGCATTCGGCAGGCTGTACAAAAGAGTCTGGAACAACAAGCATTTGAAGAAAGGCACAAAGATCACCGTGTACAGAGCCGTTGTACTGACCACCCTCCTGTACGGCTCCGAGTCGTGGGTCACCTACCGTCACTACCTATGACTCCTTGGGCGTTTCTACCAGTGCTTCCTCTGCACCATCCTCAGCATCCACTGGAGTGACTTCGTCACCAACATCAAAGTCCTCGAACAGGCGGAGGTCACCAGCATCGAGGCCATGCTGTTGAAGATGCAGCTGTGCTGGGCAGGGCACATCTCCAGGATGGAGGATCATCGCCTGCCCAAGATTGTGCTGTATGGCGAACTCCCCGCTTGCCACCGTGACAGAGGGGCACCGAAGAAGCGGTACAAGGACTCTCTGAAGAGATCCCTTGGTGCCTGTCACATTGACCATCGCCAGTGGTCTAATCTAGCGTCTGACCGCGAGGCCTGGTGACACACCATTTACCAGTCTGTCTCCTCCTTCGAGAACGCACACAGGGCTGGCATTGAGGACAAAAGGAGAAAGAGGAAGAACCGTGACACAGCAGCACCAAACCCAGAACAGAATTTCCCTTGCAGCCGCAGTGATCGGACCTGCCTGTCCCGTATTGGCCTCGTCAGCCACCAGCGAGCCTGCAGCAGACGTGGGCAGCCCCTTTCTAAATCTTCATTCGTGATGCCAAGCCATGATGATGACTTTGGACATCAAATGGTTCCAACTGAATTCATTAAATGCTTCTGGTTAATAAAATGTAATCAGAATCAGGTTTGATATCACTGGCATATGGCATAAAATTTGTTGTTTTGGGGCACCAGTGCATTGCAATACATAATAATATAAAAAACCTAAAAATTACAATAAAATATATAAAAAATTAAATTAAATAGTGCAAAAAGAGAGCAAAAAAAGCAGTGAGGTAGTGTTCATGGGTTCGTTGTCCATTCAGAAATATGATGGCAGAGAGGAAGAAGCTGTCCTGAAACTGAGTGTGTATTTTCAGGCTCCTGTACCTCCTCCTCAATGGTGGCAAAGAGAAGAGGTGATGGGAGTCCTTAATGATGGATGCTACTTTCTTGCGGTTTCACTTTTTGAAGATGTCTTTGATGCTGGGAAAGTTGGTGCCCATGATGGAGCTGGCTGAATATACAACTTTCTGTAACTTTTTTTCTGACTGTTCAGTGGCCTCTCCATACCTAAAGGTGATGCAGCCATCTCTAATGCTGTCCACGGTACACCTGTAGAAATTTATGAGTGTCTTTGGTGACATACCAATTCTCAAACTCCTGATGAAATATAGCACCTCTCATGCCTTCTTTGTAATTGCATCAATGTGTTGGACCCAAGGATAGATCTTCAGAGATGTTGACACCCAGAAACTTGAAACTTCCCATGCTTTCCACTGTTGATCCCTTGGTGAGGACTGGTGTGTATTCCTTTGACTTCCCCTTCCTGAATTCCATAATCAATTCCTTGGTCTTTCTGACATTGAGTGCAAGTTTGTTATGTCACCACTCACCAATTGATCTATCTCTCACTCCTAGCCTCCTCATCACCATATATAATATACCATAAATATATGAAATTTGCATTTAGAAACTTGACAGGCTATTGACATGTGATTTATAATCAAGGAGGTTTAGTATTGCAAAGGACACCTTGCTTCATTGCAGTTGCCACACAGATTTGCTATGATTGTATTCCTGAAATCCTGTTCATTTATCGTTTTGAAAACTGGTGAATACTGACCTACTTCTCCCTCTCTACAAAGCTCAGATGTTGCTGTTTTTATATGTTCAGTGAGGAAGAACTGGAAGGGAAAGTCATCACGGAGCGTAGACTAGTCCAGTTGTCCAGGAGAAAGTGGCTGATGAGAGGGAGAATCAGAGCAGGTCAGTGATTCAGTTCATGGAACAGATGAGAATTTGGTGGAACAGAGGGAGAAAGAAGAGAAATTTGCTTGGGGATGGAATAAAAGTAAAGAGAAAGAAGGGGAAGAAGCTGGTGAAATGAACTATAGCAAGAGGAAGATGGTTGGTAGTCAGATAGTGCAATCATTGCATTCCTTTTCTGGTGATTTACCTGGCAGTGGACTCAGATGCCATTGGGCCTTATCAGAGGTGAGATGATCTGAGGCAAATTGGTAGTATCTGCTTTGACCACAAAGGCCAGCTTTGCTTTCCTCAGCTAGAGCCAACGCACATGTTGAGGCTTTTGAAGCAGCAACTGCTCACTATAATAAATTCCACTTTGAAAGAGACTTTGGGGTCTCATCCTTGATATGTTAAAATCTCTTCAAAGACAAGAGAGAATTTGACTACCAGATGGAAGCATTCCAAATCCATTGCATGAACCTTGTCAGGTGATAAAACTGATCCAGGTGATGTGCTGAAGAACAGAACATTGTAAGTGGGCATTGGGAATAATGTAATAAGAAGCCACCCTCATCCCGTCACAGGGAGCATTCTGTTAACTTACCATGACCAGTAATTAATTGTAACTTCAATCCTTGCATAGTTTGAAACCCATTGATAATGCAAGAGTGTTTTACTAAATTATCACTTCACTCATGTGGCAAAAGCTTACACAGCTTGTGTTGAAGTCTAGATACTTCTGAAAGAGTAAAGATATTGCCTAATCTTTGTCAATGTAACAGACAGATCAGATCACAGTGAGGTTGTTGAGGACGCAAGCACTCTGAAGGGTCTCGGCCTGAAACGTCAACTGCGCCTCTTCCTATAGATGCTGCTTGGCCTGCTGCGTTCACCAGCAACTTTGATGTATGTTGTTGTCCACTCTTTAAGTGCTAAGTATCACAGATTCCTTTCCTCACCACCAATACCTTTAACCCCACAGGATCTCTAACCCAGCAATGTAACTTCTTCAATTTTTATATGTCCATCTCTAATTTTTGGCTAGTTGCAGGAAAGGCCTGGATGGCATTCCACCAGCCTGCTTCTGTTTAGGAACATATTCAATACCAAACAGAGATGTTCATGCTGTTAGTCAAGACAAGGTAAAATCCTGGGCCAAGAGTAAGTCCATATACCAATTCATTATGCCTTTCTGTTATCTGCTCCAACCCAGCACAGTAGTTGATTCCATTATTCAAATGTTCATTCATAGCCAGTCATAGGTTCAGGGAGGACAGATGGAGTTGACATAGCTTTTAAATCAAAAGGAGGAGGTGTTTTTAGAAGTTAGTTATTGAATAAAGTTCTTCGAGATACCAGTATTGTGTATTGCCCCCATCGTCCAGAACTGCCATCAGTTTTGCAGGTTAAATCTGTTGCTTATTTTATAACTTCCAAGACAGCAAAGGCACCTCACATTCATTGTTAAAAAGTACCATGCACACAAGTATTTTTGCTTTGGGAGTTACTGACATCAGAAAGGGGTGGAATTTAAGCAAATGGCACACTGGTGGGAAGGCAAGTGTAGTGATTAGCAGGAGGTGTGAATTTACATAGATAGGATTATCAGTTTCATGTGAACATACCACCCAGACCCACTAATAGATCAGGCCACACTCAGGTGATTAGACCACGGAAAAGGAAGAACCTGATAAAAAGAATCCTGTGTATCGTGATCTGAAGGGCATTAATGCTCCCAAGTATTCTGACTTTTAGTATGGGCAATCTCCTTTGTTGTCTGGGAATAGATTGTGGTGAATACCTTTTATTAACACCTCATATCTGAAGCCCTGCCTTTCTCAAAATTCTTTTCTTTTGTCTTCCCACTGCTGAATCCTAAACAACTGTTAGGCTTTAATATTTGTGTTTTGGAATCATGGAGCCATACAGCAGAGATACAGACCCCTCAACTGAATCAGTCTCTGTTGACCACAATGTCTGCCCAGCTGGCCCTAATTTCATGCATATCTCTCTGAGCCCTACCCCTTCAAGTACTTCTTAAATGATACTATTGTACCTACATCAACCATTTCCTCTGCCAACTCGTTCCATATGCTCAGCACCCTCTGCGTGGAAAAAGTTGCCCCTTAGATCCCTTTTAAATCTTTCCTCTTTCACACCACACCTATGCCCCCATGTGTTAGACTCCTCTAACCTAGGGAAAAGACTGTTACCATTCACCAGATCTAGGCCGCTCATAATTTTAAACATTTCTATAAGCTCACCTGTCATTCTCCAAGGTTCCAAGGAATAAAGATCTAGTCTGGCCAACCTGGCCTTACAACCAAGCCCTCTGGTCCTGGCAACATCCCGTACATTCTTTCTGCACCCTAGTTTATTCTATTCTAGTTTAACCACATCTTTCATGTAACAGGGTAACTAAAATGGTACTGTACATGATACTTTATGTGTAGCCTCACCAATGACTTGTACTACTGAAACATAATGTCCCAACTCCTATAGTGTCCTGCAGACACAAGGCACCTTTCCTCACAGCTCTGTCTACCTGTGATGCCACTTTAAACTAACTTTCCACTTGTACTCCTAGATCCCTCTGTTCCACTACATTCCTAGTGCCTTTGTATTCATAGTGTAAGTCCTATACAGATTTGACTTTCAGGGCTATTATGACTTCATCCGCTTCCTAGATATCTAACAACCCCCCTCAGTTATCCCCTGAATCTCTCCCAGTTGTAAACCCAGGCAGAGTGCCAGCAGTTCAGCTAACAGGAGACAGGGAGACAGCAGTCACCACCACCCACCACCTTCCCTGAGAGTGTTTCCTCTCCAGAAATTCCTACACAGGAGGGTGGTTATCCTTCTCACCCACTTGCACTCACCATCCATGATCTCAAGTCTTCAAACACATAATGCTAAATGTTTCATCACTTTATGTACTATCACAAACTATCTCAAAATAGCAACTCCTCCCCCTTCTGAATCTCCTATAGTTCAGTAACCAATTAATAAATTTGTTCAAAACAAGATAAATAAAAATGTTGTTAACATTGTGATTTTCTATCTTGGTTTTTAGATGATTAAGTTTTAATTCCTACAGTGGTCAAGGCCATGTTAAATTGTTGGCAAACCTACTCTCTGCAATTAAGATCAGGTCACCTGGCTGAGATCAAATGCCTCAACACAAATGTGGGAATTAACCCTTGGTCTACAGGATTCAGTGTTGCTTCATGCCAAAGTGTGGGTCAGGTGAGAAGAAAAACAAGGCAAACTGAGTAAGATTGGAAAGACTACAGAGTTGGTCACTGCGACCGGCATGACGCTGGCTGCTGGCAACGTTCACTGGCTGGGATGAGTGGAATGTATCAATCAGATGATCCTAGAAGTGCAGTGTGGTTAACATTGTGAATTACTGCTTGTGTAGATTGGACGCAGAATGTAACCCATACTCCTATGCATTGATTTTAGTGGGCTGAATTAACAGGTAAAAAAGTGCCATTTTCTGTTTCAAATGCTTAAATTCCATTCCACTTTGTTAATTCCATTTCCAAACATCATGTCTTTTACCTCTGAAAAATCGAGGACTGATTTGCTTTCTCCTTTTGTTGGAAGTTCTTGCACAAAGTTCATGAAAACACATGCAAGATTCCCAAGATTGAAGCAAAGAGTAGTTTGATCTCTTGTTATCTCAGAGGAAAGAAACCAGGTGCCCAGATTGCATTCCTGAAGGACAGACGCTCGCCTCTATTCACTGACAATTGGGAAAGGTATAATTCCTTTATTGCAATCTTTATTTTCCCTTTCCTGGCATTGGAAAAATAGTGCCATCTCCTCTCACTCCCCACCCCCCTATCCCCGCCACCGCCCTACCCCATGCCCCCAGCCCAGAGTTCACACCTCGGTGCTTATCGCCCTGACGCTTGCAAGTGTCTCCCGCACCGTGTTCTGGTGGCTCACCGGGAAACCCTGGAGCGAGGACATTTTGAAGGGTGGCCCCGGCTCCTTGTAGCGGGCCGGGATGTAGGAGACGCGTTCGCCTCCGTTGCGCATCTCCTCGGCGGTCCGGATGTAAAAGGGGGAGCAGTCAGGGCATGAACCCCTCGCGGCCTCCTGGCTCGCCTCCACTGGCGCGGGCAGCTGAGTGAGCAATCCGTCCACGGAGTGTGCGTTGCAGGTGTTGCAAGCAAAGCGCGGGTGAGAGTACAAATCTGAGACTTCCTCCTCATCGTCTGATTCGTCCTTCTTGCAACAATAATACTGGCGGAGAGAAGAAAAAGAAAAGGAGAGAGGACTCAGAATCTAGAAGCAAACCAACAGAGTTTGCAAAATCAGGGAGAGTATATGTCAGCACCCTTAGCAGCATTGTTATACAGAGTGATCGTGGGGTCCAAATCCACGATTCTTTGAAACTGGCAACATGACTGGGTAGGGTGTGTGGCATGCCCTACTTCATTGGTTTGGGCATTGAGTATAGGAGTCAGGAAGTCATGTTACATCTGTATAAAACTTCGGTTGTGTGAGTATTGTGTGCAATTCAGGTTGCTCATTCTAGAACGGGCACGGATGATTTGGAAAGGATGTACAAGAGGTTTAACAGGACGCTGCCTAGCTGAAAGGGTATGAACTGTAAGGAGAGACTGACAAACTTGGGTTGTTTTCTGTGGAGCTTGGAAGACTTGATAAAGGCTTATAATATAGGCACCGAAAGAATCTTCCTCCCAGGTAGAAATGCTAGCGGGCACGCATTTAAGGTGAGGGGACCAAAGTTTACAAGAGAAGTGCAGGGCAAGCTTTTTTTTTCCCCACACAGGGGGTACTGGATGTTTGGATCAGTCCCCACAGGTAATGGAAGCAGATACAATAGTGGCATGTAACAGGCTGTTAGACACATGAACATGTGAGGAATGGCAGAGTATGGATCAAGTACAGGCAGAAGAGATCAGATTTGGCAGAGACATTATGGTCTGAAGGGCCTGTTTAATTGTGGTACTCTTCCATGTTCTAAACAGCCCTCTGACTACATCCCAGCCAATCTCTCACCTTGCACTCCAAATAAGTTTCAACATCCTGGACTCTCTAATCCAGATCTAAATGAGCACCCAGTAATTAAACATCCTTGTATTTGCTGGACTACATTTACAGCTAGGCTAGCTATATCATCATTTAAGTCAGGGATTCCCAACCTGGGCTCCAGTAAGGGTTGGAACCCTTCAGCCAATTCAAGTTTATTGTTGGAGCACAAGTATACAAGGTGCAGGGACAATGAATGAATATTTGCAGCAGCATCTGAAGGCTGCATTCCTTCTCTTCCTTCCATGCTTCTGCTCGTTTCACTTTTTCACTGTGATTGTCCTGCAGCCCTCCCAAGTTCTGTGTTGTCCTCCAACATTGCCTGTGAGGTCTGATTTTCTTCACTTGCTATCCAGTGTGCCTTGGGAGTTTCTTCCCTGTGCTTCTTCACCAAACTCTCCCTTTGATAAGGAGTTGCCTATCATCATTTTGCCCAACTCCTTGGTTTCCCCTGCCTTTAATATTTCCCTATGCCATTCCTAGGGACATTATAACTGGTACTCTCCGAATTCAAAAGGGCCTGCACATATGGCTGAGGATAAAAAAAAAAGAGTCTGGTAAACCTTGATCCCTTTTTGGGCTCCTGACTTTACCTGCAGAAACAGTCAAATTTGTATTGGGGCTCCTGGCTACAACAGACAATGTTCAACATGGAGGTGACTATTGAGGCATAAGCCATTGTCCTACTGGCTATAAATGCAGCAGAAGTCTCACACATCTGAAATCAGCTCCAAAATGACAGTAGGCAAGTATCAGCATTGCTTGTGCTTCTACGTCAGATGTTGTGGGTTCACCTCTGGTGTTTCAGTGCTCAGTCCAGGCTGCTATTCACTTCCTGTGTAGAAATGCACCAGGACTGGCATCCATTGGACTAGCTGTTAACCTCAATCTGAACTCTCAGTTGGACACATTGAAGGAAATCAATGTTATCTTGAAAAGGAGTCCTGACAACATCTCCAGACCAATATCACTATAAGAGGGGTTATTTGCTGTTTGAGGAAGTATGCAGAATGGCTGCCTAATTATCTTCCTACAGTAAAACACTGGCTACTGGCACTGCTCAGTTTGTGAAATATACACAAGGAGGGCAGGAATTGGATCACTGCTAATGCAGTCAATTCAATGCTGGCTCATAGATCAATCCAATTCCCATTAATTTTCCCAATGACCTCTCCTCCTCAGCTACCCCCAAAGGTGCCAGAGGTAAGGACAACAAAGAGATGTTCACAGGAAGCAGAGGAACAGCTATGGGACTGCTTCAAGTTGGTTTTCTGGGTGATTTTCAAGGACTCATCAGATGGCTGCCATGAACTTTGTAAAGACTCTAGTGAACGAGTGTGTCTCCACAAAATCATTTAGAATCTTCCCCCTACTAAAAGCAAAACATTCACAATTTGCCGAGGGTAAGATTGATGGCATTTAGGACAAGCTTTTCAGAAGAGTACAGAGATCCAGGCATGAAACCTGGGGATGCCATCTCATGCGCAGAGTGGTAGTTCAGGACTAAACTTGAACCAATGCTCAACTACTGCCTTAATGCCTATCATCCAGCAGCACTTACATCCACTGTGATGAAGTGCCTCAAGAGATTGGCCATGAAGCGTATCCTCTCCTGCCTGAAGAATGACCTGGAATCCATATTAACTGATTGTTTGGCTGACTACAGCTCCAATGCACTATTTAAGTTTACTGACGAAAGCGCTGTTGTTGGCCGAATCAAAGGTGGTGACAAATCGCCATATAGGAGGGAGTTTGAATATTTGTTTGAGTGGTGCCACAATAGCCTCTCACTCAACATCAGCAAAACCAAAGAACTGATTTTTGAGTACAGGACGAAGATGCTGGAGGTCCGTGAGTCATGAGGAGAGGTCAGTAGTTTCAAATTCTTTGGTATTAACATAGCAGAGGATCTCTCCTGGGACCAGCAGATAAGTGCCATCAGAAAGTAGGCATGAAGGTGCCTCCACTTCCTTAAAAGTTTGTGTGGATTTGGCATGTCACCAAAAGCTTTGAGAAACTTCTGTGGATGCATAGTGGAGAATATCACAGCCTTGTATGGAAACACCAAAGTCCAGGAATGGAAAGGCTAGAGAAGGTGGTGGATACAGCCCAGTCTATCACAGGCAAAGCCCTCCCCAATATTATGTTTGCAGGGAGTGCTACCACAAGAAAGTAGCATCCATCATCAAAGATCTCCACCATCCAGAACATGCTCACTTCTCATTATTACCACCAGGCAGGAGGTATAGAAGCCTAAGGTCCCACACCACCAGTTTCAGTAACAGCTATTACTCTGCAACCATCAGGGTTTTAAACTGGTTTTGACTAACTTTCAAAGACTCTTTACAACTCGTGTTCTCAGTGTTATTTTTATTTATACAATTTCTCTTCTTTTGCCAACTGGCCGTCTGTTAGTCTTTGCTTATATATAATGTTTCATAAAATTCTATTATATTTCCTTTTTCCCGTAATGCCTGCAAGAAAATGAATCTCAAGGTAGTATATAGTTACACATACATCTTTTGATATATATGCACTTTGAATTCCACTGCTTATGCTCTAGGGGCAATTAATCAACCAATTAACCTACCAGCTTGCATGTTTTTAGGATGTGGAAGGAATTGAGTGTCCAGGGGCAACCTACATGGTCACTAGGAGAACATGCAAACTCCATAATAGACAACACCAGAAGTCAGGATTTAACCTAGGTCACTGGAGCCTTGAGGCAACAGCTTGACTAACTGTGCCATAGTCCTGTTTCAAACATAAAGATAATCTAGCCAGCAGCCAGAAAGGAATGTGTTACAAAGCAATGTTCCATAATTCAGAAACTCTTAAATGTATTTGCATTTTGTCTCTCCAGCCCTCAGTTAGTGACACGTACTAACTCACCTGGAGTCTACAGTAACAGAGCACACCTATGATACAAAGTAGTATCACTGTTGCTAGTATTCCACCAGTGATAACAACAGTTCCAGCTGTCATCCGACCAGTTCCCCATCAAACCCTAGAAAAGCAAAGGGAAGACATGGTGAGATTGGAAGGAGTAGACGGGGTGTAGGTATATAATTTGGTAGTGGGGAAGAGGGAAGGCCAACCTCATTCTAAAGATAGATTTACATATGTCTTCCTTTCAACAGCACCTCCCAAACCCACAAGTTCTACCCCCAAGCAGCTAAAAGGCACATGGGAACCCCAGGATTTCCTAATCCTGAGATGGAAATATATTGGAATTCCTTCATTAACACAGTATGTGAACACTGGGATGCCCTCCCACACATTGTAGGGATATCTTCACCAGAAGGACTGGACTGTTCTGAGATAGCAACTTGGCACAACTTTCTCAAGAGCCACTAGGGACAGGTGACAAAAGCTGGCGATAAGAGTTATAAGATGGAGGACACAAGAGATTCTGTTGATGCTGGAAATCTTGACTAATACACACCAGATGCTGGAGGAACTCCGCAAGTCAGGCAGCATCAATGGTGGGATGAACAGTCATTGTTTGATTCTTTTATTGATTGAAATATAACGTGGAATAGGGCCTTCCGGCCCTTTGAGCCCCACTGCACAGCAATATCCTGATTTAATCCTAGTCTAATCATGGCGCAATTTACACTGACCAACTAACCTACCAAATGGTACGTCTTTGGATTGTGGGAGGAAACCAGAGCAATCAAAGAAATCAGAGCAATCAAAGTGGCCATGGGAAGAAGGTACCCACTCCTTATGGACAGTGGCGGGAATTGAACCTGGGTCGCTGATGCTGTAAAATGTTGTACTAATGACTATGCTACCATGCCACTGAGATTTTTGCCACTGGGGTGATGAGTTTTGGACCGGGACTCTCCGTCAAACACTTGCAGTCAAGATGGCGCTGACCTGCAATGTTTGTCAACGTCATGGCTCAGACTTAGCTGTCTTTTATAGGTCCATAACGATGGTTTTTGGGACAGTGCAGGGAATTAGGGGTCAGGTTAGGGTTTAGGGACAGTGATGAGGGAGAGTTAGAGGTCAGGGGCTGTAAATAAATAGTTAGGGCCAGGAGCTGGAAGTTGGAATCCAGGTCAGAGTGCTCTGGGGTCAAAGGCTAGTGATCTCTAAGAATGGAGGTTGGGTACGCAGGTACTGAAGATGAAGACCTGTGATCCTTTAGGTCAAGGACTGTGGTTGACTGGCTCATAGGACAAGAGCCAGTGATCTTTGGTGCTGTTTGGAGGGGCTAAGGAGGTTTTTGTTTTGCTGTTGTTGTGTCTATCCAGTATGCTGGCTGTGTGTTGTTTGCTGACTATTTTGGGCATGCTATGTTGGCGCCACTTGCGGGCTGCCCTCAGCACATCCGTAGACTGCGGGGTGGGTTGTTAACACAAACAATACATTTCATTGCACGTTCAGTGTCACTCTTGGGACTGTCACTCTTGGGTAGGTGGGACTGTAAATTTAGTCATTTCCATCATGGATACTAGCCTCCATAGTATCCAAGACATCTTCAAGGAGCGATGCCTCAAAAAGGCAGTGTCCATCATTAATGACCTCCATTACCCAGGTCATGCCTTGCTCTCTTTGCTACTGTCAGGAAGGAGGTACAGAAGCCTGAAGGCACACACTCAATGATTCAGGAACAGCTTCTTCCCCTCGGCCATCCGATTTCTGAATGGACACTGAAGCCAACAACACCACCTCACAACTTTTTTTTATTTCTATTTTTTCTCTACTTATTTAATTTAACTATTTAATATATATACTTAATGTAATTCACAGATTTTTCTATTATTATGTATTGCATTGTTGCAAAGGCAACAAATTTCATGACATATGCCAGTGATATTAAAGCTGTTGCTAATTCTGATGGGATCGAGGATCAGTCAAGATCATATTGAATGGTGGAGCAACTCTAGGGGCCAAATAGCTTTTTTCAATATTTCTCTCCCTACTTCAATGCACAAAGGACTCCTCCTCGGTATCCCTCAATCTATGACCGTGGAACTGATTATCAGATATTGCCACATTAATGTTTCTGGATCTGACAATTCAGGAAGTGTTGCTGCAATTTAAATGACTTAATTGGCTCTGAAGAGCTTCAGTTCATCTTGAGATTGTAAAAGTGCTACAAAAATGCAATTTTATTAACACCAAGTTTTCTTCTCTGCTATTCTTATGTTAAATAAAACCATCCACTAATTTTATTTAATACCAAGTATCCTTCACTAATGGATGTGGGCACGGTTGAAGAATTATTTATTCCTTCTTTCCTAATTTATACACTGCTGGCCACCATGTTACAGGAGAGATGTGGATGCACTGGAGGGAGTACAGAGGACATTGACAAGGATGTGGCCGGAATTGGAGAATTGTAGTTGTGAGGAGAGATAGTATAAGCTGGGGTTAAAAAGAACAGGAAGACTGAGGGCTGACCTAATGAAAATGTATGAAAGCAATGATGAGCCTGGATAATGCAAGTCCCGAAGGAAAGGGGTGACAGGGGAAATGGGAAATATAAAGTGATTGGTAGAAGAGTCAGAGAGGCGATGTTTTCACCCAGAAGAGGGAAGGAATAAGACCATAAGACATAGGAGCAGAATTAGGCCATTCAGCCCATTGAGCCTGCTCCACCATTCCATCATGGCTGATCCCAGATCCCACTCAACCCCATACACCTGCTTTCTCGCCATATCGTTTGATACCCTGACCAATCAGGAAACAATCAAATTCCACCTTAAATATAGGCATGGAATTGGCCTCCACCACAGTCTGTGGCAGAGCATTCCACAGTTTTACTACCTTCTGGCTAAAAAAAAATTCCTTCTTACCTCTATTCTAAAGGGTCGCCCCTCAATTTTGAGGCTGTTCCCTCTAACTCTGGATACCTCTGCCATAGGAAACATCCTCTCCACACCCACCCTATCTAGTCCTTTCAACATTTGGTGGGTTTCAATGAGATCCCTACGCAACCTCCTCTGGATTCCCTTCAATGACAACACATCCTTTTTGAGATATGGGGCCCAAAACTATTGACAGTACTCTAAGTGTAGCCTGACCAGTGTCTTATAAAGGCTTAGAATTATCTCCTTGCTTTTATATTCCATTCCCCTTAAAATAAATGGCAACATTGCATTTGCCTTCTTTACCATAGACACAACCTATAAATTAACCTTCTGGGAGTCTTGCATGAGGACTGCTAAGTCCCTCTGCACCTCTGAAATTTGAACCTCCTCCCCATTTAGATGATAGTCCACACTATTATTCCTTTTACCAAAATGCATTATCATACAATTTCCAACACTGTATTCCATCTGCCACATTTTTGTCCATACTTCTAATTTGTCTAAATCCTGCTGCAATCGCATTGCTTCCTCAGCACTATCTACCCCTCCACCTATCTCTGTATCATCCGCAAACTTTGCCATAAAGCCATCAATTCCATTATCGAAATCATTGACAAACAATGTGAGAAGAAGCGGTCCCAATATTGACCCCTGCAGAACACTACTAGTCACTGGCAGCCAATCAGAAAAGGCTCCTTTTATTCCCACTCGCTACCTCCTGCCTGACAGCCTTTCCACTATCCATGCCAGTATCCTTCCTGTAATGCCATGGGACTTTATCTTGTTAAGCAGCCTCATGTATGGTACCTTATCAAATGTCTTTTGAAAACCCAGGTAAATGACATACACTGCCTCTCCTTTGTCCACCCTACTTGTTACTTCCTCGAAGAACTCTAACAGATTTGTCAGGCAAGATTTCCCTTTACAGAAACCATGCTGACTTCGACTTATTTTATCTGTAGTTTCCAATTACCTCGAAACCTCATCTTAATAATAGACTCTGACACTTTCCCAGCCTCTGAGGTTAGGGTAACTGGTCTATAATTTCCTTTCTTTTGCCTTTCTCCCCTCTTAAAGAGTGGAGATACATTTTCAATCTTTCATCTCTCTGGTACTATGGCAGAGTCAGGTGATTCTTAAAAGATCATGATCAAATCATCCATTATCCCTTTAGCAACCTCTCTCAGGACTCTGGGATGTAGTCCATCTGGCCCAGGTGACTTATCCACCTTCAACCTTTGAGTTCGCCTAGAACTTTTCATTTGTAATAGCAATGTCACTCACTCCTGCTCCCTGACACTCACAGACCTCTGGCACACTGCTTGTGTCTTCTACAGTGAAAACTGATGCAAAGTACTCATTAAGTTCATCTGCCATTTCGTTGTTCCCCATTTACTACCTCACCAGCATAATTTTCCAGTAGTCCAATATCAACTCTCACCTTTCTTTCACTCTTTATATAACTATAAAAATTCTTAGAAATGCTTTATATTACTGGCTAGTTTGCCCTCATATTTCATCTTTTTCCTTCTTATAGATTTTAAAAGCTTCCCAATCATCCAACTCCCAGTCACTTTTGCTACCTTATATTCCCTTTCCTTGGCTTTTATGCAGTCCTTAACTTCCTTTGTCAGCCACAGTTGCCTACCCATGACACTTGAGAACTTCTTCCTCTGTGAGACCTATCTATTCTGCGCCTTGTGAACTATTCCCAGAAACTTCAGCCATTCTCTGCTCTGCCGTCATCCCCGCCAGTATCCTCTGCCAATCCACCTGGGCAAGCTCCTCTCTCGTGCCTCTGTAATTCCCTTTATTCCATTGTGATACTTTACTCCATGTGACTTATGTTTCTCCCTCTCATCTGGACCTGGAACTCAATGGCTGGAAGGATGGTGGTGGCAGCAACCCTTCTCAATTTTAGCTGTACTTGGATATGAATTGGAAGCGGCATTAAGCTGAACAACACACAACATCTTTGGAAAAGAGAACAGTCGATGTTTTGGGCCGAGACCCTTTGGCAGTCCATAGATGCTGCCTGGCCTGCTGAATTCCTCCTGCATGTTGTGTGTGTTGCTTGGATTTCCAGCATCTGCAGATTTTCCCTTGTTTTTGTTTCAGGCTGAACAATTGTTTCTGGACCAGCATATACCACGATGGGCTGAATGACATCATTCACTGTTGTAATTTATTTTATAAATCTATGATTTTACACTGCCATAATTTTGGAGAGTGAAGAAAAGGATGATTTCAATTGTTTGGTTGGGAACTCAGTGTCTGCCAATTGATGTGCTGTTGTCAATTCTGTTCGCTGAACTCCGCAGTACCACAGAGTACCTCATGGTGGCGGTATAGGTGGCAGTTTGAGAGCCAGGCCTTACAAAGCCTCTGTTCATGTGTAGGATCTCTTCTGATTAAAAACGCAACATCGTCAGAAATTTGAAATCTTGGATTGCTCTCCAGAAATTCAAAATACAAACAAAAAAATCACTTCACTTCTGCGGTAATGCAAGAACAGTTGAAATTATGTAACACTAATGCATAAATAATATTAAACTCATGCTTTGGCCGTTTGTGGTATGCATTGACGCAGCTAGTCGCCTTTTACCAAGTACCCATCCAACTTTCTATGGTGACTGAATCTGCCAGAAGAATGATTTTTACCTTCTCCGTCAAAATCTCTCATTTTTACAGCCTCTCTAATGTCACCTCATAAACTACGACTTGAAGAAAACAGGCTTAACCTTCATCTGTTCACCTCATTCCAGGTAAAATCCTCCACACTTTTAGAGGCATTTAAATTTTATGTGAAATTGTTACCCAGACTTGTCCTCGATATTCCAGCTCAGGGCCAGCTAGCTATTTCTAAAATTCTAACACCATCTCTTTGGTTGGTGGTCTGTTCTGTTTATAAACCAGAGTAACTCAGATACTACTGCTTCATAAATTTGAAGTACCGTACTGTGCAAAATTCTTAGGCGCAAATTTATAGCTAGGTTGCCTAAGACTTTTGCACAGGGCTGTAGAAAATGTTAATGTATTGCACCATACTACTGCTCCTGCAAAAAAACCCCGAATTTCATGACATATGTGAGTGATGATAAACCTGATTCTGATGTGGGTCTCTGTTGTAGACTGAGAGTGGGAAGGGGGGCAGGGAGAAGAAATCATGGGTGGGGAAAAGGGATAGGGATAAGGAGCGGTAGGGAAGAACGACAAGCATCAAGACACATTATATAATGATCAATAAACCAATTGTTTAGAATCAAATGACCTTGCCTGGTGTCTCAAAGCTGGGCATGTCTGCACTCATGACTCTCCCCCCACCCCCACCGCCCTGGCACTCCTTCTCTGTCACCCTCCCGCGATGCTCCACCTTCGCCATTCCCAACATCCTTTGCTCCCACCAGATTTAGAAACTTGCTCTCTGCTCCACATTGACAAAAGTCCAGAATACCTTGCAACAAATCAGTCTGCAAACTAGCCTATCACATGAAAACTGTGAGTCAGAGTAAAAAAAACCTTTCACTGGTCCGGTATTTTTCAACCTTCAGATCCTTCCCCTGCTGCCTCTTAAGTAACTGATGTTCTAGTTGACATGGAGGGTTTAGTGTCTCACTGTTTTCTCCTGTCACTTCTAATACAAAGGCTTTCTCAAATGTGCCTGTTTTTCTGCTATCTTTCAACAATCTGAAACATCACAGCCTGATTTATCTCGCTTAGAACTTAATATGATTCTGGTTTACTGAAATATAGTTAAAGCTATGCCTCTTCACTCCTCTCTGATCATTTGTGGATGTTTTCTAGCCTACTTAGAACATTGTTATTTTTCTTAAAGAGCAAAGTCTTTTGAATTCTTCCACTGCCTCAGTGAATTGCTCCCATTTATGAAAATCCTGTTTCTCTTGTTCTTTGGAAAACCATTACCTTAACCATAATGATAATCCCTTACATCACCACTTGCATTTATTTATGTTCTTGGATTCACACAGTCTCTTTTGACCTCAATGCAAAATGTGTTTTGTCATAGAGGGATCCTCACAGAGTGTATTTCTAATTGATGTTTCCTCTGTGATATTTCCCTTCTCCAAATTATTGTTTCTGCCTGTGATCTGACAGATCCGACACGCAACTGAGCAGGATATATCTAATGGTCATTTTCTCTTTCACCTCCTCTGCTGTTTTTCTCCATGCATTTGTTACATATTTAACCTGCACACCTTCCTAAACTGCACGTATGCCATGTTAGGTGCTCTTGCTGCCGGGTTGCAATGCAAACACATCGAACAAGATCTCAAAGAGTAGTTCGTAGTCTTTCTCCCAACTCTAGATGCTCCCACTCTCAAAATCTAAACTCAGCCTCACCTAATCACAAACCCTTGTTCAACTTGGTGCTCCCATTAACTCTACCTTTTCTGAACGTGATATCTTTCTTCCTTATTTCTCAAGAGAAAGCAAGGTAGGAGCAAATTAGATACTGGAACTTTCAGTTGATTTGTTCAATCTTACAATGCATATGGGAACGTTGAGTGCTTTTTAATTTAAAATGCTATCCTAGGTAATGCATGGAGATCCATATATGATATACCCTTAGTATTCAAAATCACTGAAATAGTGTTAACATGTAGAGTCATGGAATCATATAGCACATTCAAGAAACTTCATCCCATTCATTACCATCACTCACTTACTCCAGTCCTACACTAATCCCATTTTATTCTCTCAACACTCCTGTCAGCAGGTCTGGGATTCTGCATTGACCAGCAACTCTATACTAGCACTAGTGAGCCATAGAGAGATATAGCTCTCAAGGTGGCCCTTTGGCCCACCAACTCTGTGTTGACCAACAGCCACCCATTTTCATTATTCTTACAATAATCCTATTTATTCTTGCTACATCTACATCAGCTCTCTCCATATTCCACCACTTACCTATGCACAAGGGTGGGGATTTACAACAGCCCACTAACCTACCAATCTGCAAATCTTTTGGATGTGTAAGGGAACAGGAACACCCAGGAGAAAACCATGCAGCCACAGAAAGAACGTGCAGCCTCCACACAGACAGCACCAAAGGTCAGGTTTCAACCCTAACACTTCGCTGCTGTGCCTACATGATCATTGAAAACGAGAACTGTAGATAGATTTGTCCCCATGTCAATACTTGCTGATGCAGTGCTGCAGCAAGGGGGCCACCATCATTTGCAGGATGTGGTAAACTAAGACCCTTACAATCTGCTCAGCTGCAGATGAAAGATCCCTCAACACTATTTCAGTGAAGAGTAGGGAAGTTCGCTCCTGTAGCACACCAAATAGTCATTCCCCAACCTAAAGCACTAAAACAGGTGATCCCTCTATTATCCTGTTATTGGGATCCTGCCATACCCAACAAACAGAAGTTCTGACACAATTACCATCCAATTCATTGAAATATCGACCCTTGAGCTGCTTCCACAGATGCTGCCTGACCTACTGAGTTCCTCCAGCAGTTTGCTTTCTGGCCCACGTTCTAGCAGCTGCAAACTTTTGTGTCTACAACAGATTGGACTTTGTTGTAACTGCAGTCAGCTGGCTCTAAAGTACATTGGATGTTCTAGGGTCATGGAAGATGCTAAACAAATGCAAGTATTTCCATCTTCTTTCTATTGTTTACACTCTATCTTTAATAATGCCTGCAGGGCAGAGACTTTGAGGCTTTACATGAATATTTTATTTATATTTATGTATTATGATTCATTTGATCCTCTCAACTTGAGAACCAGTGACTCATGCAAGTGTAACTAATTGTTTATTTTATGATTGTCTAGTAATACTATTCACCCTGTATTCAACAAAATCAAGGTGCTTCTCTTAAAGTCAATCTCCATTGCCCCAAGGCCTTTAATTCATTAAGAATTCATATGAGCACTTCTCACTGTACAACGAATAGTTCCATTTTACAGCATCACTTCAGTTCCCTTTCTGAAGTACCTGAGAAAATCTTAATTCAGTGCAATTCCCGGGAAGGCAGAGCCTAAGGTGTATTACTAACCAACTCTGCTGAACACTCGTAGGCATCCAGACCACTGTGTGCCACCTGTTCCTTAACTACCATCCATAATATCCATAGGCTCCAGATTAGAAGCTTAATATGAAATCAATTGGTGCGGAATTTATTTGCTTTCAGTTTTTGTTTTTCACTTGAAGTAGACATTATGGTTCAACGAACAACGGGCTGGAAGAATTCAGTGAGTTAAAAGGTGTCAGTCCGGGGGAAGGAACCGTGGATTTCTTGGGTCAAGATCCTGTATTAGGACTGAGAGTGGAGAGGGGAGACAGCAAATATAAGGAGGAGAGAAGGTGTGGTGAGACATGGGTTGGTAGGTGATAGGTGGACTGCAGAGGAGTGAGTGATGAGGAGATGGAGCTAGGTGGATGGAGGGGAGTTCAATATAGAACATAGAACAGTACAGCACAGTAACAGGCTCTTCAGCCCACAAAGTTCTGCTGAACCAACTAAAAAGTAAATTTTAAAAAACCAAAAAGCTAATTCCTCCTACCTACACAATCTCCATATCCCATGTTCCTCACATTCATGTGACTATCCAAACGTCTCTTAAGAGCTTCTAATTATTTTCCTCCACCACCATACCAGGCAGCGCATTCCAGGCATCAACCACTCTCTGAGTAAAGAATATACCCTCCACATCCCCTTTTAACCTACCCCCTCTCAAGTTCAATGCATTCCCAGGTTTCTACCCTGGGAAAAATATACTCTGTCTGGAGATGTCGAGAGAGCTGCTGTTTCTTCTGGTGAGTTGGAAGGTTCATGATAATTTGGCTACTGCAGAGCAAATGGAGGTTAATTGACAGGAATTCTTTCACTGCTGAATCTAAGGATTAGGGTAAGGTTGCCTGGAGGACTTGGAGGAGGAACGTGAAGGGAAGCTGGGAGAAGCTGGGAGGGTTGTGTCAACTTCTTGAGGTAATCAAAACTATAGGCTTTTTCCCAGGGCTGAAATGGCTAACACGAGAGGGCACAGTTTAAGCTGCTTGGAAGTAGGTACAGAGGAGATGTCAGGGGTAAATTTTTTATGCAGAGAGTGTTGAATGTGTGGAAAGGGCTGCCAGCGACAGTGGTGGTGACGAATACAATAAGGCCTTTTAAGAGACTCTTGGATAGGTACATGGAGCTTAGAAAAATAGAGGGGTATGGGTAACCCAAGGTAATTTCTGAAGTAAGTACATGTTCGGCACAGCATTGTGGGCCGAAGGGCCTGTATTGTGCTGTAGATTTTCTATGTTTCTATTAATGAAAGCAGGGTTTAGATATTGTCTACATGCCCATTAGTAAGACATTTGACAAAGTTCCATATTGCAGGCTTGTTCAGAAGTATAGGGCACATTGGATCCAAAATTGGTTTGGTGATTGGAAGCATAATGATGGTGGAAGGTTGCTTTTCTGATTGAAAGTCAGTGTCCCTTGTGCACAGTGGTGTTTGATGTTGGGACGTTGTGCTTGACATATATGCTAATGACTTAGATGTGAATATAAGATGTACGATTATTCAGTTTGCATATGACATGAAAATTGGTGGTGCTGTTCTCAAAGTCCAACCCTACGTCCCCGTCATGAAAGGTGGAAATGGGCAAGGTCGGCATAGGCCAATCCCCTGTACAGTGCCTGCAAAGAATTGCAGAAGCATTGATGAACTCCAGCCATACCATCGACTTCAGAGGACGATAGAGATGGGAGGTCAGTGACGGCCTATGTTCCACTGGGAGCTAAGGGTCTAAGAAAGTGTGTAACTTCATACTGAGGAAGTTTATCTAAGGCAATAGATCTGGTGGAATATGATCCCAATAAATGTGAGGAGATGCATTTTTGGAATGTATATAGCTAGGGTGCTATATAGACTTTTGCACAGTACAGTACTGTATTTGTCAATGTGGAGTGGCGAGCGAGTTTGGAAATCTGGTGGGAGCATAGGATGTTGAGAAAAGTGAGGGTGGAGTGCTGCAGGAGGGGTGTGGGACAGGTGCAGAGAAGGAATGTTGAGGGTGGGTGGTGGCACAAGTGCAGACACACCCATCCTGAGACACCAGGCAACGTCATTTGATTCCTAACAAATGGTTTATTGCTCATTTCAGAATGTCTCTCTGGTGCTTCCCGCTCCCTCCCCTCTCCCTTCTCCTTTTCCCAACCATGAATTCCCTCTCCCTGCCCCCTTCCCACTCTCAGTCCACAATAGAGACCCATATCAGAATCAGGTTTATCATCACTCACATATATCATGAAATTTGTTTGTATTTGTGGCAGCAGTATAGAGCAATACACAAAATTATTACAGTACTGTGCAAAAGTCTTAGGCTCCCTTGCTGTATATATGTGTCTAAGACTTTTGCTTAGTACTGTACATAGTAAATAGTATGTTGCCTGGACTGGAGGACTTTAATTATGGGAAGAGATTGGATTGGCTCTGTTTTTTTTTTCCTGGAGTGAAGGAGGCTAAGAGATGACCTATAGAGATATATAAATTTATAAGAGGTACAAATAGGTTAGATAGTCTGAGCCTTCTTCCCAAGGTAGAAGTATCACAAGCAAATGGGCTTATGTTTAAGGTGAGAGAAAAGTGTTTTGATAGGATCCGAGGAAAAATGACTTTTTACATGGAGTGCTTTGTATCTAGAACATGCTGCTAGAGGATCATAAGACATAGGAGGAGAATTAGGCCATCTGGCCCATCAGTCATCCATTTGGTGAGTAGTCTTGGGACACATAGCTGAGAAAGGATGTGCTGGTATTGGAGAGAGTCCAGAGGAAGTGTATAGGAATGAAAGGGTTAATGTATGAGAAATCTTTGACTCTGGGCCTGTACTTGCTGGAGTTTAGTGGAATGAGAGGGGGATCTCATTGAAACATATGAACATTGCAAGTCCTAGATAGAGTGGAAGTGGAGAGGATGCTTCCAATAGCGGAAGTGTCTAAGCCCCGCAGGCGCAGCGTCAGAGTAGAAGGATGGACGTCCCTTTAGAACAGAGATGAGGAGGAATTTCTTTGGCCAGACGGTGGTGAATTTGTGAGATTCATTGTTACAGATGCTGTGAAGGTCAAGTCATTGGGTATATTTAAAATGAAGGCTGAAAGGTTCTTGATCCTTGATTAGTAATGGCATCAAAAGTTATGAGAAGAAGGCAGGAGAACAGGGTTGAGAGGGATAATCGATCAACCATAAGGCACGATGAAATTAGATATAATGACTCTATTGAGAGATTATTAGGCAGGTGTTGTAGTTGAGTAGACCTAGAGTAGGGTTTCTGTGCATGGGCAGAAAGTTGGTATGTACATGATACACTGAAGGGCCGGATGGTGTGCTGTACGGCGCTACAAACCTATCAACACTTGAGACATTCTCTAGTCTGCATGGCAATGGCAAGCGGGGACAGGGAAAATAGGGGAGCCCCCTCCACTTTCGGTCAGGCATTGGGACAGAACTAGACACTAGACACTAGAATACTACAGCACAGTACAGGCCCTTCGGCCCTCAATGTTGTGCCGACCCATATATTCCTTTAAAAAAAACGTACTAAACCCACACTAACCCGTAACCCTCTATTTTTCTTTCATCTATGTGCCTGTCCAAGAGGCTCTTAAATATCCCTAATGTTTTAGCCTCCACCACCATCCCTGGAAAGTCATTCCAGGTACCCACAACCCTCTGGGTAAAAAACTTACCCCTGATGTCTCCCCTAAACTTCCCTCCCTTAACTTTGTACATATGCCCTCTGGTGTTTGCTAGGTGCGATGAAACTCGGTGCACATCTCTGTGCTTTCCTCTGTCAAAACAAGCACAGCACACGAGCAGATGGTACAGCTTCCATTTGCAGGGAATCCATTCAGTACCTTCACACTGTAATGTACCCTGCCACTGCAATTAGAGCTCTTCCAGGAGCATGAGGGAACAGACTGGCATCCTCTGCAAGAAGACTGATGTACACTGCTGAGAAATGACAACTGGGAGAACACTGAGCCAGCAGCTATATCTACCTGATTTATTGTTGGTGCTGGTTTGGATTGAAAGGTTAACTTCAGTTATGCACCCTGATCTAATGCTTGGCCTGAGATAAATAGGGGTGGGCATGATGGGATCTAATGCTTGGCCAGAGGTCGGTGAATTTGTGGAATTTGTTGCCACATGCAGCTGTGCAGGCCAGGTGGCTGCTTGTACTTAAGGCAGAGATTGATAGGTTCTTCATTGGACATGGCATTAAAGGTTATGGGGAGAAGGCTGGAAACTGGGGTTGAGGAGGAGAAAAAAAGGATCAGCCATGATTGAGTGGCGGAGCAGACTCGATGGGCCAGATGGCCTAATTCTGCTCCTATGTCATATGGTCTTATGGTCTAAATAGGGATGGACACAATGGGAACTAATGTCTGTCCAGGAGAAGATAGGGATGGAGAGAATGGGATCTAATGTCTAGCTAGGATTAAATAACGATGGACACAATGGGATCCAGTGCCTGCCCTGGAATAAAGAGGGATGAACAAAATGTGATCTGTTGCCTGGCAAGAATAAATAGCTGCAAACACAATGGGATCTATTGTCTGGTAGGAATAACTAGGGATAGTCACAATGGGATCTGATGCTTGACAGGGGTGAATGGAACTGATGCAAGGCTTTGTCTGTGACGCCAACATTCAAATATCAGTAAACAAGAAGACTCACATTCGAGCAGTGATTTTGTTTCTTGTCAAGTTCTTGAGTTGTTGCTCTTGATTGCAGAAAGACTTTTTAAATCTCTTTTTCTTTCTCTCTTTCTTCAGTCCCTGAAAGATAAAGTTTTAGAGTCAGTTCTGAGACATCCTTCATTGTGACCTGTATATAGCAATATGCATTTTAGACATATTCATCTAAAGGAAAACATTCAGGCTTGAGTTTCCCTCAGTATGGTCAATCTGTGAGAGAGAGATAAATAGTGGAAATGCATTGCTCGTTGCAAAAACCAGTTCCTGTCTGCACACATGCCAGTATCCTTATTTGACATTTGGTCTTTAAAGACATGACAACAATCATTTGTATTCACTCCGCAAGATGAGGCACAACAGAAAGTTAGCAACAGCAGGGATTCTCACAGCAAGTGAAGTCTCGCTCAGGTTGATTGAGCACCTATCCCAGTTAAGATCAGCCTCAGACCACTGAAGGTCACTGTCCGGTCGGTGAATATGCCTCATTTTGCGCTCTTGTGTTAGGTCAATCAGTATAATTGGGCTGGCCATGATAATCTGCAGTGTAGGACCCTGGTGGTTATATCTGCAACCTGCCTGTACACTCAGGCCATGACCTGTTCCCCAATGCACACCCGCCGGGTGTGAGTTGGTGAGAAGGTGGGTGAATAGGTTACAGAAACAATTAGTGGAGCAGTGTGAGCTACCACAGACTCAAGGAGCCGAGTGGCTGGCTTCTGTGTCATAAGGAAGTTTAGAAGTAAACAGGAGCAAAGAGGGAATATGGATAAAGTTCAGCTGTGCCTTCATTGGAACTAAGTTCTTAACTCTGCTGAAAACGTCATCACCCTGAGTCACAAGAGTGAAAATATTACTTAGATTGTAAAGTCCTTTAGTACATCCTGGGTTTGCAAAAGTTACTTTATTAATGACAAGTTGTTACTTTTTTGAGTTTGAGTATTGATGGCATGATTGGATGCTTGGAGCAACAATGTAAGGGGACTTTAGACACTGCGGATTAAGAAATGTGCCGCTTTTTCAGACTGGCTGTCAACTGTCTTTGACCTGGAGTCCCTGGAGGTCTGAACACATGCCTCTCACCAGTCAGCTGATGACTTTGATTGCATGACATTACCTGCGCTCTTCAAATGTATCACAATTATGTCTCAACAGCACTGGGTCCTGAAATGCAAGTCCTGAATAAAATAGTTGACTTTTGAGTTCAGAGAGATGACTAATATTATTTGCATCAATGATCATAATGAATAGGAAAAATAATTTGAATTAAAATCTATTTGTGTGTTTGGTTTTCTCCTGTAACAGCTGCAGTAAAATTTTCATCAGAAATCAGTGGAACAGCTACTAACTTTACATACAGTCTCATGGTGTTTTACAGGACTGAGTGAAATCTACTGTATTTTGATCCAGTGTACTGATTTTCACACTGTTCTGTATAAAACACTATCATAGCACCACCCAATCGATACCACACTCAGAACACTCCTCCCTTCTTTCCCAAGTATTTTCTTATTGTGTTGCATTCTGTCCAGATTGTCACATTCCCTCTCCCCATTCCCCCTACCCCTCCACCCTCCTCACCCCTTCCCCCATCTCTCCCCAACCCTCTCTGTCCTCTCCCCCTCTATCAGCACTTCTCCTCCTCCTTCCCTCAACCTCTCCCTCTCCCCGTCTTTCCCCCTCCCCTCTCTTCCACCCCTCTCTCCTCCCCCTCCTCTCCCCTCTTTCTCCCTTCTCCCCTGTCCTCTCCCCAATTCCCCCTCTCCTCTTCTCCTCTTCCCCCTCTCCTCTCCTTGTCCATTCCCCCCTCTCTCCCCCTCCCCCCTCTCACCAGTCTCTTTTCACCCCCTCTCCTCTCCCCCTCTCACTTCCTTACCCCCATCTCCCATCCCCATACCCCTGTGATTAGGTTAGGGTTAATCAGAGTTTGTCAGGGTTTGCTGGTGTAGTGTGGCTTGAAGGGGGAAAGGGCCTATTCGTTGCTGTATCACTAAGTAAATAAATAAATGTCATAAATAGAGCAATAAGCGAACTGCCAGAGGAACTCACATCAAGCAGCATCTGTGGGGGGGGCGGGGGTGGGAGGGGTGGTGAGGAATGAATATATTGACAATTCACTAGGGCACTACAGCAGTGTAGCAGTTAGCTCGATGCTGTTATCACTTGGGGCATCAGACTTCAGTTCTGGCGTCCCATGTAAGCAATTTTGTACGTCCCTTGTGTGTGCATGTGGGCTGCTTCCAGGTGCTCTGGTTTGCTCCCACAGTCCAAAGACATGCCAGTTGGTAGGTTAATTGGTCATGCAAGTTGTCCTATGATTAAATCAGGAGGTTGCTGGGCAGCGTAGCTCAGTGGGTCAGAAAGGCCTGTTCCACGCTGTATCTCAAAATAAAATGTAATTCCTTCCCCCTCGATGTGTTGTTCCTGCAGTCTCCTGTGTATCAGTAGACCATGATCTCTGTTCCTCATTGCTTTCCTTGGTTTGGTTTCATCCCAGAGTTTTGTGACAGACAACGTGAGATGTCTGGGCTTCCCTCATGCTGGGTCAAAGCAAGGAAAAATCAGTCCAGGTTATAAATCCTGCTCTGCATCTGAACAGTGGAATTACTAGGAGAGAGATTATAAAGTGTATACTACACATGGAAGTGGTTTTCTTGTTTTTGAGTGTGAGTACTCACACAGATGGTTCCATTTTAAACCTAAATACCCACCCATGTTTCCAATTGAAATTATGTGATTAAACTGTCGACTTTTTTCCAAGATGGTGCCAGCCTACATTCTCCATGGAGGTTACAGCTCAGATTTAGATTTTTTTTTAGTTGTTTATTAGGTTCATAGGGATGGTTTTAGGACAGAGAGGGGATTTAAGGGTCAGGATACAGTTTAGGGACAGGAATGTGGGGGGAATAGAGGTCAGGCCAGAGTCTAAGCCTTTGCTCCAAGTTCAAAGGTCAGGGCTGGCAGACCAGCACAGATGAAGGCCGGTGTCACAACCCGCACCCCACCCCCACCCCCGGGTCAGCGAGTTATCAGAAAATTCTGGAGTTGGAATTCCATGTGGGAAGGGGGGACAAAGTCCAATGATCCCATGGTGAGACTGGAGTTCAAGGCTTAGTGTTTTGGGCCCTGTCATTGGCAAGTTGGAGTTCAAAGCCTAGTATTTGGTCACTGGCGGGCCAGGATTTGATGCCAAGGATTGAGGCCTGAGGGTTGAATTGGAAACCCATTGCTTGGAGGCTGAGTCTGTGAATTTTCGCACATCTGCTGGGGAAGATGAAGGCCCAGTATCTGCATGTCGGAGCCTGAGTCCGCTAATGGCTGATGACAGCCTGTTCTGGGATTGGAGGACGTGCATGGGAAGACCGGGCTCATTTTCCTATTGTGTTGTTCTGCGTGTGGGCATGTTACATTGCGCCAGAATGTGTGGCGACACTTGCAAGCTGCCCCAGCACACCTTCAGATGTGTTGGTTGTTAACAGAAATAATGCATTTCATTGTATGTTTCAACACACACGTGATAAATAAGTTTGAATAGTGAATCTTAAATCTTGTCCAGACCCAATCTCCAGCCACTGTTTGAAATACAGTGACATCGTCTCAATGTCCTGCTGGCATAATCAATTGGGACCCTCTTCCAATGAGATCCCTCTGCTGAGTTAGTTAGTTGGGAGATTATGAACCAGGAAAGGGAAACAAAAAACTTGAGGGCATGAGTTTAAGATGAGAAGAGAGAGACTTGAAAGGGATCTGAAAGGCAACTTCACGCAGGGGGTGGTGCATATATGAAATGAGCTGCCTGTGAAAGAAGTTGAGGCTGGTTTAATAAAGAGAGCTAGGAGACGTTAATTGAGTATGTCTGCCAGAAATGGATAGTACATGGTGACGTATATGACTGGAGGCAAGGGTTGAGCTGATTTCACTCGCTCTGCTGTGAATGTTCATTCCTTTCTCGGTGGCACTGAGGCTATGAACTGATCCGGCTGCTGTGTGTTTTTGCCTCGCTGGTGTGATGAACTGGGACCGAGGCTTGGGCCTACTCTGGCTACCCCGGGAGCAGATCTGGGGGCTCAGTCTGGTTCAGAATGCTGTTGGCTTGCTTCTATTGTTTGTGTGATTCGTGTTTTTCTTTCCTCTCTTTCTCTGTGCAGTGGTTTTTGGTCTTTTTTAAAAATTGGATTGTTCGGGTTTCTTGCTTTCTGGCTGGCTGTAAGCAGACAAATCTCAAGGTGTATAATCTATAAATTTTTGATAATAAATGTGCTTTAAATCTTGAATCTTTGATAATAAATTTACTTTGAACTTTGAACATTTGGGTAGTGTATGGATAGGAAAGGTAAGTGTATGGATAGAGGGATATGGGCAAGTAGGATTAGCTTAGTTGGGCACCTGGGTTGGCATGGACGAGTTGGGTTGAATGGCCTGTTTCTGTGTTGTATTACTCTGACTATGACTTGGTCTGAGAATCTCACAGGGATAAATGCTGCTTTTTGTGAATGGCACCTTTGTTTTGATTTTTCAGCTGCAGCTACAATATATATTTTTCTTTCTCTAACACTAAAATAAACCTCCCACAGATGCAAGCACAATAACTTCCTCCTGCAATCTCTACTATCATCTCTATTTTTCACCGCTGTGTGGAAAATGCAAAGACTTGAGTCTCATTGTAACGTGATCCTTGCTGAGTTCAACTAAATCCTGTTCCTGTTCCCTGTTAATGTACAGAATTTGTCATTTGATTTATTTTTGTCACACGCACCGAGGTACAATGAAAAACAGATTTATATCCCATCTATACAGATTACTTCAAAACGTAAGTACTTTGAGGTAACACCAAGGGAAAAGCTATATCAGAATGCAGAGTTCAATCTTATAATTACAGAGAAGGTGCCATGCAGACAGACATAAAGGAACAAGGCCATGACGAGGTAGATTCTGAGGTCAAGGGTTCATTTTATCATACAGTAATCTTATAACAATGGGATAGAAGCCATCCTTGAGTGTAGTGATACGCAGTTTCGGACTTTTGTATCTTCTGCCTAATAGATTAGATTTATTTATCACATGTACATTGAAACATCGAAAAATACGGTGAAATGTGTCTTTTCCATCAATGACCAACACAGTCCGAGAATGTGCTTGGGGCTGCCTTGCTTCTGGCACCAACATAGCATACTCAAAGCTGACTAACCTTACTAACTCAAATGTCTTCGGAGTGTGGTAGGAAACCAAAGTACTCAGAGGAAACCCACACAGTCATGAGGAGAATACAGAATACAGAACCCCATACAGACACGAGGAGTTCTGCAGATGCTAGAAATTCAAGCAACACACATCAAAGTTGCTGGTGAACGCAGCAGGCCAGGCAGAATCTCTAGGAAGAGGTACAGTGGACGTTTCGGGCCGAGACCCTTCGTCAGAACTAACTGAAGGACCCCATACAGACAGTAGCTGAACTTGAATCTCAGTCGTTGATTTCTGGTGCTGTAAAGCATTGTGCTAACCATTAGATTACTACACCACCCTACTGTACCATACCATATCAGGAGTGGGGATGGGGGAGGTGTAGAAGTAGTTGATTAATTTGGTTGCTTTTCTGAGGCAGTTCTGGTTTATGTAATGTGCTATGATCTATGTCCATAACTCTGCGATTTCTTGAGTTACAGCCGAGCAGTTCCCGTACCATGCTGTGATGCTTTTTGTGATACATCTATAAACATGGTGAGGGTCAGTAGGGACGGGTTGATTTTCTTTAATCTCCTGAGGAGGTAAAGGTGCTCGTCCTCTTTCTTGGCCATGCTCTCCCCATAGTTGGATCAGGACTGGCTGTTGGTGATATTCACACCTGGGAACTTTGAACTCTGAACTGCCTTAACCTCAGAACCACTGATGTAAACAGGAACACGTGTGCGCTCCACTTCTTGAAGTCAGTGACTCCTCTCTGAATATTCTTGTTTAGATGGTGCGCAAACTGAACACTGACCCTAACCTGCAGTCATAAACCCTCTGAGCCTGAGAAACCTTATGTTTTCAACCTCTGCCTCCTCAGCTGACTAGTCAGCCTCAGCTGTCGTCTGCATTGCTGGGAACTGGCATGGACGTGGCGGACTCTTTCTGTGCAGCAGGCAGTTAGTGGGTCTAAATCTAGCAGGCCAGACAGAGGGCAGTTATCACCCCCATGAGCTCATTCAGTTTCATATTCATTCATTTTGTTCAGCGTGTGATGCAGGCCACTCTGACTCCATTTGGATTTTTGGCCCTCAAATATCAGTTGTACATCAGGAGGGAAACAAAGGGAAAAATCACAATAGCAAAGCATTCCGTGGTTTGAAGATTTAGTTCTGCTTATTGAAACAATACTTTCCTGAATCTCCTTTCAGACTTCTTTCTCTGCACTCAAATGCAAACAATGAACGTTAAACAGACCCTTGTCTGCAGGTCAGTTTTTCTTCCTTTCATTATCCTGTGCAATATCATTTTACTCAAGATCTGCAGATTTTATGACAACGACAGACATGCCATGCAAAGTGCTGTGCATCACAGGCTAAAAATAGCCAATGAGCAGTACAACCTTCTCAATGTGAGACTAATATTAGAGCATCTTTTTACTTGCAAATGAAGTTCTGCAACATCCCCCCCACCTTTGATCCCATTTGACTTCTTTCTAAAGTGCCAATGGCTTTGGTAAATGATAATTGTGACTCAGTAGATGCAAGGGGTGATGGTGGGGAGTGGTATCCCACTTGTGGACCAATTTGTAAGTCAGATGCTGGGGCAGTTTGTGTGATGGGATGCCTGCCCGGGACTTGCCCGTAATGTGGGGCTATGGCCCCTATGGGCCTGTTGAGCTCCTGAACACAGGCCCACTGCCCCACGACACCATTCACAGTTTATCATAACAAGTCAGCTGCCCTGTCTTGCACTGATGATGTTATTTTTTTTTGTTTTGCCAGTGGTTGACACAGAATGCTCGATAATGTGCTATTTTGGAGTTGGGTACATATTTAACCCCCTCCCACCTCAAGAATTGCAAAACATCACTAGCAATACTGAACAAAAACTGTGGCCAGTGTCTCTCTTTACTTAATTGTATGAGAAATGCCATCTCCAATTGCAACCTAAAATCCAGAGGATGACTGCTAGATTCACTTATTTCAGTGCAGAAGGCCATTTGGCCCATCAGATCAATGCTGATTCTCAACAGAGTAGTCACACCAGCTCCATTCCCCATTTCTCTCTGAGATACCATCAATGTCCCTTTGATACTTTCATCCCTTAGCTACATTGAGGGGTAATTAGCAGTGACCAATTGGCTTTGGAATGTGGGAGGAAACTGGAGCACTTGGAGGAATCCCATGTAGTTAGAGGAAGAATGTGCAAACTCTAAATGTGTTGGTGGCCAGGCCTCTACCATCATTCACCCCATCCCCCTTCCTATCTGAACTTAAGCCAGGAATTTTGGTCACTCACTGGCTAGCTGCCAAGTTGCAAAGGATCTCAGTGGAATTAGGTCACGAATATCAAGGGAAGTCCACTGATGCAAAACCCAAGAGATCTCCCCTCCTGGCTAAGGGCTGGCTTCATCAGCCAGTTGGCAATGGGCTTGGGGGACAGCTTTCTGATTGGTTAGCCAGTTTGCTGTTCTGCCCATTTTGCAAGTGGAAACATAGACATACAGGCGTGAGAGATTATGCAGATGCTGGAAGTCCAGAATAACACACACAAAACACTGGAGGAACTCAGCAGGTTGGGTAACATCTATGGAGAGGAACAAATAGTTGATGTTTTGGACCAAGACCTTTCATCAAGATTGATGAGGGGACTGATGAGGGACATTGTCATGAGTCAGCCAAATGGCCAAGTGGTGTTCTGTACACTACGTGTGGTCTCACCTGCACCCTGCACCATTGTAATGAAATCCTATTTCTGAACTCCAACACTTTTGCACTAAAAGACCAATAAGTCACCCGCCATATTAACTACTTGCTGCACCTGCTTGTTAACATTTTGTGAATCGTGCACGAACACCTATTGTAGATCTCTTAGAATTTCACTCATTTGCAGTCTCTCTCTATTAACATAATAATCTGTCTTTTGATTCTTTGTACTGAAGTATTTTGGGACCTCACACTTGTCCATATTAAACTCTATTTAGCATGTTTTTGCCCAGCCTCTCAATCTATCTATATTACAAAATCACTGCTTTCTACCTGTTTTCATGCTTCTGGCAAAGAGTTTGGAATCTGATCCAGCCAGAATTCTGTCTTGTCTAACTGCACCTTAAAACCTGGAAAACGACTGCTAGATTCACTTGTTACAGAAGGCCATTTGGCCTGTCAGCTATATACTGGCTTTCAACAGAGCAAATCCACTACTTTTATTACTCCATTACTCACTTTCATACCACTGACACCCCCCACCCTGCTTTGATCCTTTTGCCCCTTCGCTACACTGAGGTATAATGTACAGTGGCCATTTCACCTGTTGAACATGCAAACTCCACATGGACAGCACCCAAGGTCAGGAGTCCCCGGGTCTCTGAAGCTGTGTGGTAGGATGCACTGCCATCTCTCACCCACATCTGTTGGTGGCCCCGAAGTGCATTCTTATACCTGCAGATGTCAAGCTTAGCTTGGTAGGTAGCACTTCCAGCAATGGGTTCGAAGTGTGTTGGGTCAAGTATCCGATGTTTGGACAGGCTGACTCAGTGCAGTACAGAGGGGGTGCTACAGAGCTGGAGGCGCTGTCTCTCAGTTACCCCACTATATATTTAAGATCAAGTTCAGGTCTAGCCATGTTTCCCTAACCTGCTGGGCTGAGTCCACTGCACAGAAAGCAGCCATTGAGGTGGGGTGTTCAAACTTTTGGCCTCGTTGCTGTTGCTGTATGGAGGGGAGTGCTGAAGTGGATGGGAAAGGAAATGTTAGCACCCGCGACAGATAGAGAACCAGCCTGCTGAGATCCTACTTTGCTAACCAGGAACTCTGGGTGTCCATCTAGGCCCAAGTCAAACATTAGACCCAATCTTGAGTTTATTGTCATCTGCACAAGTACATGTCAGCACAGGTGCAATGAAAAACCTGCTTGCATTGGCATCAGAGGTACATGGTATAATTTTGGCAGGATTCACAAGAAAGTCATAAATATAAGTTATACACAAATTTTATAAGTAAGAACACAATCAACAAAGTCCATTTATTGTGAAGTGGTTATGCTGTCTTCAAACAGATGAGGCTCGTCAGCCGATGTTGGCAGCTCATTTAGGAGAAGAAAATCTCTGATCTCAAAACTCCGTTGCCTTGCGACCATACCCACTCATGGGGAAGACTTCAGGAGTAAACCCTAAGGGAAAAGCTCAGAGCCAGAATCTCTAAGTCTGTCCTCATTGTGCTCAACACTGACTGGTAACTTCTGTGGCGCTGGTGGTGTCAAACTGTGTCAGTCTCTGCCATTCTTTTGGGTTCATCTGATGCGTGGAGAGGGGAGCTTGCTGCATGGGCTACAGCTCAATCTCAATATTTTACTACCCAGGCTTGCGCATCTGGACAGTTAGGACGCGACATCCATGGCCGACCTTGACCGACGGAGGCTAAACTCCAGTGATTAGGGTTGTGCTAGATGCTTCAAGCACTGAATGATTGAAGGGAAGCAGGTGTTCTTGAACCTGGTGGTACGGGACTTCACGCTTCTGCATCTCCTGCTCAGTAGAAGCTACGAGAAGATGGCAAAGTGCACATAGTGGAGATGTTTGATGATAGATGCTACCTTCTTTAGATAGTGCTTCCTGCAGATGGTGGGGAGGGGTATACTTATGATATATGTATTGACCACACCATAAAATCAGGTCCACCCTGTCCTGGGACAGTTCTTCTTCCTCTTGTGATGCTAATTCATTGCTTTGCCTTGCTAACTATTCCCATTCAAATTGAAACATTATCTCTGTTTCTCCTCCCACAGATGTTGCCTGACCTGCCAAATGCTGACAGCATTTTTGTTTTTATTTTAGATTTCCAGCCTCCATTTTGTTTTGATTTTCAATTGAGACAATTCTAATGGCCGTATAGTTGCTCTCCAAAGATGTAATTTGGGATTGCTTTGGATTGGGAGATGGTGACTCTGGCTAGGTGAACATGGCCCAGGGGGCTAACTAGCCCAGGCCTTGACATAATGTCTGATCTTCACCTTTCTCCCTGCACTACTGCATTTAGACTGAGTTACAATCAGAGCTTAGATGATAGATCAGGGGTAGCCAACCTTTTACATTCCATGCGTCAATATTTTCACGCACGAGTTCAGATGTGATTTTTTTCACGCTCGAGTTCTATATTAACATATTTTTACAAGAATTGAGTGGGGGTACAAGAGTTGTATGGCGCATCTGAACTCGTGAGTGAAAAAATTGACGCATGGAATGTAAAAGGTTGGCTACCCCTGTGATAGATAGAGGTAGGTGGAGAGAGATGGAGAGAGGAAGAAAAAGTGAAAGCAGGTCAAGTGTGCGTGTGTGTACAAGAAAGAGAGAAAGCTTGTGAGAGAGAGTGAGAAAGAGGGGAGAGATATAGAAGAACAGACAGAGTGATCATAAGACATAGGAGCAGAATTAGGCCATTCAGCTGATCATCATGGCTGATTCATTTCCCTTTAAAACCCATTCCCTTGATTTCTCCCAGTAACCATTCATGGGAGTGACTAAATTTCAAAGTTCAAAGTAAAATTTATTATCAGGGTACATTCATGTCACCACATACAATCCTGAGATTCTTTTAATGAAGGCATTATTAGTAAATCAATAGAACAGAAATTGTAAACTGTAAGCTGTAAACATCAAGAACTGTTAACTGTAAACAAACGGAGACATGGCTGCAGGGGATCAGACCTGGGAATTGAATGTACAAAGGCATACGTGCTATCGAAGGGACAGAAAGGTGGGCAGAGGGGGTGGGGTGGCCCTGTTGGTGAGGAATGAGATTCAGTCCCTTGCAAGGGGGGACATAGAATCAGGAGAAGTAGAATCAGTGTGGATAGAACTGAGGAACAGTAAGGGCAAAAAGACCCGAATAGGTGTTATCTACAGGCCCCCAAACAGTAGCATGGATATTGGGTGCAAGTTGAATAGGGAGTTAACAATGGCATGTGGCAAAGGAAATGTCGCAGTAGTTATGGGGGATTTCAACATGCAGGTGAACTGGGAAAATCAGGTTGGTACTGGACCCCAGGATAGGGAGTTTCTAGAGTGCCTACGGGATGCATTTTTGGAGCAGCTTGTACGAGAGCCGACCAGGGATAAGGCTATTCTGGATTTAGTGTTGTGCAATGAACAGGATTTGATAAGTGATCTTGAAGTAAAGGAGCCATTAGGAGGTAGTGACCATAATATGATAAGTTTTTATCTGCAAGTTGAGAGGGATAAGGCAGATCAGAAGTATCAGTATTGCAGTTGAACAAAGGAGACTATGGAGCCATGAGGGAGGAGCTGGCCAAAGTTGACTGGTCGGATATCCTAGCAGAAAAGACAGTGGAACAGCAATGGCAGGTATTCTTGGGAATAATGCACAAGGTGCAAAATCAGTTCATCCCCCGGAGAAGGAAGGATTCAAAGGGGGGAAAGTGGCCACAGTGGTTGACAAAGGAAGTCAGAGATAGCATAGCATTAAAAAAGAAGTATAACAGAGCTAAGGTGAGTGGGAAGATGGATGATTGGGAAATTTTTAAGGAGCAACAGGACTTAACTAAAAAGGCAATACGGGGAGAAAAAAATGAGGTATGAACGCAAGCTAGCTAGGAATATAAAGGAGGATAGCAAAAGTTTTTTTAGGTATGTGAAGAGAAGGAAGATAGTTAAGAACAATATTGGGCCCTTGAAGAATGAACTGGGAGAAATTGTTATGGGAAACAGAGAAATGGCAGAGGAATTTAATAAATACTTTGGATCTGTCTTCACTAGGGAAGACACAAGCAATCTCCCGGATGTATGGATGGGCCAAGGACATAGGGTAACAGAGGAACTGAAACAGATTGACATTAGGAAGGAAACGGTGATGAGTAGACTGATGGCACTGAAGGCTAACAAATCCCCAGGTCCAGGTGGTCTGAATCCTAGGGTACTAAAGGAGGTGGCTCTGGAAATTGCGGATGCATTGGTGATCATTTTCCAATGTTCCTTAGATTCAGGATCAGTTACTGAGGATTGGCGAATGGTTAATGTTATCCCACTTTTTAAGAAAGGAGGGAGGGAGAAAACAGAACTATCGCCCTGTTGGCCTAACATCAGTAGTGGGGAAGATGCTAGAGTCCATTATTAAAGATGAAATAGCGGCATATCTTGATAGCAGTGATAGGATTGGGCCGAGCCAGCATGGATTTACCAAGGGCAAATCATGCTTGACTAATCTATTGGAGTTTTTTGAGGATGTAACAAGGTAGATAGACGCGGGAGAGCCAGTGGATGTGGTGTATCTTGACTTCCAGAAGGCATTCGATAAGGTACCACATAGGAGATTGATAGGTAAAATCAGAGCTCATGGCATTGGGGAGAGGATATTGACATGGATAGAAAACTGGTTGGCAGATAGAAAGCAAAGGGTAGCAGTGAATGGGTGTTTCTTGGAATGGCAGGTGGTGACCAGTGGGGTGCCACAGGGCTCGGTATTGGGACCACAGCTGTTTACGATTTACGTCAATGATTTAGAGGAAGGCATTGTGAATAACATCAGTAAGTTTGCTGATGATACTAAACTGGGTGGCAGTGTGACATGTGATGAGGATATTAGGAGAATTCAAGGTGACTTGGATAGGCTGGGTGAGTGGGCAGAAACTTGGCAGATAGCGTTTAATGTGAATAAGTGTGAGGTTATTCACTTTGGGAGCAAGAACAGGAAGGCAGATTATTATCTGAACGGTGTGGAGTTAGGTAAGGGTGAAATACAAAGAGATCTAGGAGTACTTGTTCATCAGTCTCTGAAGGTGAATGAGCAAGTGCAGCAGGCAGTGAAGAAGGCTAATGGAATGTTGGCCTTTAGTACAAAGGGAATGGAGTACAACAGCAAGGAAATCCTTTTGCATTTTTACAGGGCCCTGGTGAGACCACACCTGGAGTATTGTGTGCAGTTTTGGTCTCCAGGGTTAAGGAAGGACATCCTGGCTGTGGAGGAGGTGCAGCGTAGGTTCACTAGGTTAATTCCTGGGATGTCCGGACTGTCTTACGCAGAGAGGTTAGAGAGACTGGGCTTGTACACGCTGGATTTAAGGAGATTGAGGGGGGATCTGATTGAGACATATAAGATTATTAAGGGATTGGACAAGATAGAGGCAGGAAATATGTTCCAGGTGCTGGGAGAGTCCAGTACCAGAGGGCATGGTTTAAGAATAAGGGGTAGGTCATTTAGGACAGAGTTGAGGAGGAACTTCTTCTCCCAGAGAGTTGTGGAGGTGTGGAATGTGCTGCCTCAGGAGGCAGTGGAGGCCAATTCTCTGGATGCTTTCAAGAAGGAGCTAGATAGGTATCTTATGGATAGGGGAATCAAGGGTTATGGGGACAAGGCAGGAACCGGGTATTGATAGTAGATGATCAGCCATGATCTCAGAATGGCGGTGCAGGCTCGAAGGGCCGAATGGTCTACTTCTGCACCTATTGTCTATTGTCTTTTGTCTATTAAATACAGATATAAATAAATAGCAATAAATAACAAGCATGAAATAACAATATAACAGAATCCTTAAACAAGTGTAGTTATCCCCTTTTGTTCAAGAGAGCCTGATGGTTGAGGGGTATTAAATGTTCTTGAACCTGGTGGTGCGAGTCCTTAAGCACCTGTACCTTCTACCTGATGGCAGCAGCAAGAAAAGAAAATGGTCTGGGTGGTGAGGGTCTTTGATGATGGATGCTGCTTTTCTATGTCAACATTTCATGTAGATGTGCTCAATGGTTGGGAGGGTTTTACCTGTGATATCATCATCAGGTGCCATGCCAAGTTTGAGCTTTGACTGCCATGGCCCACACACTCCTGTTTCGGGTCAAGTGGATCAATTCATTGGTATTCATTTCCAGGCCTCTGGCTGCTGTCACCATCATCATTTGTCTTTGTCTTCCTCTTGCTTTCTTCCCTTCAATCTTTCCCATAATTAGCATGCATTCTAACTCCTCTTTCCTAATCACACGTCCAATGAAGTTACGTTGCCTTTTCATGATTTCATAGATTATTTCTCTTTTTGTGTTTGCTTTGTTCATGACATCCTTGTTAGATATTCATTTCGTCCATGATATTCTTTGCATCCTCCTCAAAAATCATATCTTTGCTGCTTCAATTCGTTTCCTCATGTTACTAGATATTCTCCAATATTCTGATCCATATAACATAACTGGATAAATGTAACATTTCAGTACTCTGAGGCAGGTTTGTCATGCCTAGTTTAGTATTGATCAGTATATTCTTCATTCTCGTAAAGGTGTCTTTTGCCAGCCTTATTCTTCTTTTGATGTCCATGTGGCACCTGTCATCTGATGTCACCCAGCTTCCTAAGTAGCAAAAGTTCTGTACTTGTTTTATGTCTTCCCCATTTATTCTCAGCCTGCAGATAGGATTCTTCTTCTTTTTGGATATCACCATACATTCTGTCTTTTTGCAATTGATAGATAGACCCATTTTTGCACTTTCTTCAACAATTATATCAATTAAGTTTTGTAGTTCTTCCTCCGTACTTGCAATTAACACAATGTCATATGTATATCTGAAATTATTGATGTTTTCACCACCAACTTTGAGTCCTCTTAGATGTCTCTTATTTTTTGTAATCTTGTTTCACTGTACACATTAAATAAATCAGGGGAGAAAACACACCCTTGTCTAACGCCTCTCTTGATTTTCGTAAACTGACTCTCTTCTCCATCTATTCTTACAGTGGCAGTTTGTTCCTAGTTCAGATTTCTGATTAGGCAGAGGTCTTTCAAATCTAGATCTAGAGTTTTCTGTAATATTTCAAATAACTTATTGTGCTTCACTTTATCAAATACTTTTGTGTAGTCGATAAAACAAACAAATCTTTCTGCACTTGAGTAGCTCATTCTGATAGTATCCTTAACATCAATATCGCGTTTCTTGTACCTTTGTCTTTCACAAAACCATATTGTTCTTTACCTATTTCAGCTTGTATCTTACTTTTAGCTCTTGTTATCAAAATTCTTAGAAGTATCTTGGTGATATGACTCATTAACCTTATGGTCCTATGTAATTCACATTCTATTGCTCCAGGTTTCTTAGGAAGAGTGATAAATTCTGATTTTTCATCTCTTCTGGTATTATTCCAGTCTCATAAATGTCATTGATTAGATCATTAAGTTTTTCAATTCCATAATCTTCAAGGGCGATAATTTGTTCTATTACTAATTCATCAGGACCTGCTGCCTTTCCTTTCTTCATCTTATTTATTGCAACACGAACTTCAGATTTTAAAATACTTGGACCTTCAATGTTTTTCTTATTGTTACTGTCATGGGAGATCTAAATGCTAAAGCAGGACAAGGTGCTGATGGAAATACCATAGGAAAATTTGGACTGGGGAAAGAAATGAAAGAGGTGAGAAATGGGTAGAATGGTGCAAGATGAATAATGAGGTCATTATGAATACCTACTTTAAAAACCATCCAAGACGCTTGTAGACCTGGAAAAATCCAGGTGATAACACTAGGAATCAAATTGACTTTATTACTATAAACCAAAGATTTAGAAACTCAGTGACTCAATGCAAAACATATCCAGGTGCAGACTGTAATAGTGACCATAACCCAGTAGTATGTCATATAACCATATAACAATTACAGCACGGAAACGGGCCATCTTGGCACTTCTGGTCTGTGCCGATCTCCTACTCTCACCTAGTCCCACCGACCTGCACTCAGTCCATAACCCTCCATTCCCTTCCTGTAAAAGTAAAACTTAAAAAACTAAAGAAGCAAAAACCTGAACAATCCCTTGACTACTTGCAATTAATTAAAGAAAACTTAAGACAAAAATTTACAATTGAAGTAAGGAATAGATTTCAAAGTCTAGAAATAGAATCTGTTGAAGATGATAGCAATCATGTAGAAATGAAATTTAACTCTCTAAAGGATGCCTTGGTAGAATCAGCAAAGTCGGTGATTCCTAAAGAAGAAAAAAAGCACAAAGAATAAATGGATGACAGATGAAATCAAAAATCTAATGGAAGAAAGGAGACAGAAGAAAGCAAATCCTATAGAATATAAGTCCTTAGATGAAAAAGTTAAAAGCTTATGTCAAAAAGCCAGAGAAGAATGGTTAAACCAGGAATGTGAGCAAATAGAAAGAATCCCTATTACTGATCCAAAAAGGTTATATCAACAAATCAAGAATATCACTGATAAAAAGCTCCTCTGTTCTACAGGTGGATGTTTGAAAGCAAAGGATGGTACCATTATCATGGAAAAAGATGAGATTATGAACAGATGGACTGAGTATATTCCGGAATTGTTTGAAGACGATCGAGGTGAAAAACCAGAAATTAAGAAAAACATTAGTCCTGGGTATGACTCTAAACTGCAACTGATGATGAGGCTCTTATTGGGGACTTTCAAAGCTTTGGGGAAAGTGGAGTTATTCCTTAGTCATTCATTGCTCCCAGAGCCACTCTAACCCGGAACGGTAGCACCTGCAAGGGTTCCTGCTCAGGATACGAGCGAGGCCAACGGCAGATCTGGCAGGTTCAGTAACTGAACTTATGATGGAGAAGGCAGATGAGCTAGGACCTCAAATGTCAACGGCTATAGTATAGGCGGATGAACATTTGGGAAGAGAAATGGCTATTTCTTTAGTTTGCCCAACGGTAGGCAATAGCAAACCACCGTTGCTAGATACTAAGTTTCCTAAAATCTATTTGCTAAGAAAACCATGGTCAAACTCACAAAATGTATCACACAACAATAGCATCAAGAGGATTTTCAAGACAATTCTGAAGATGCTTCACTCGGTAGGGTTGATTCCGGTTAGCAGGGGATCCCCGACCATCATCAAGCTACTGCTCATAAAATTCAAGTAACACAAAAGAAAATTATTGCCACTTGGAATGTAAGAACCCTATATCAAGCAGGAAGATTGGACAATATGATAAATGAAATGGAAAGACTAAAGATTAACATCATGGGAATTAGTGAAGTTCGTTGGATAGGTGCTGGAACATGTCAGAATAGAAATAAAACACTAATTTATTCTTGTGGAACATCCCATACTAATGGAGTAGGAATTTTTATGGATGAAGACATGGCAAAAAGTGTTTTAGGACATGAGGCAATATCAGAAAGTGTGCTCCTTATTAGATTCAGAGGACAACCATTTGGTTTAGCAATTATACACGTATATGCACCAACAACAGATGGAACAAATGAGGATATAGATAAATTCTATGAACCTGTGATATACTGGACTGAATCCACCACCTTTTGGAGGATTTTTTGCTCAAAGGCATGGGTGTTCCTATTCTCGACCATAATGCAGCCAGTGAGCACACTCTGCATCACACATCTATAATAGTTTGCTAAGGTTTTCGTTGACATGCCACATCTCCGCAGAATCCTGAAGGAGCAGAGGCTCTGTTATGCTTTCTTCACAATAATATTTATATGATGGGTCCAGGGCAGGTCCTCTGAGATGGTGACACCCAGGAATTTAAAGTTACTGACCTTCTCCACCTCTGATCTTCTGATGATTACTGGCTTATAGACCTCTTGTTTCCCTCTCCTTGGTCTTATTAACATTGAGCGAGAGGCTGTTGTTATTACACTCTCAGCCAAGTTTCTGATCTCTCTCATGTATACTGATTCATCGCTATCTTTGACACGGCCCACAACAATGGTGTCATCGGCAAACTTGTATATGGTGTTGGAGCTGTACTTAGCCACACAGTCATAGGTGTAAAGTGAGTAGAGTAGGGGGCTTAGTACACCTTACTGCAGTGCTCCTGTGCTGATGAAGATTGTAGAGGAGATGTTTTCACTAATCTGAACTGACTGGGGTCTACAAATGAGGAAATCCAGGATCTAATTGCACAAAGGGGTATTGAGGCCCAGATCTTGGACTTTACTAATTAGTTTTGAGGGAATGATGATGTTTTGAATTCCGAACTGTAATCTATAAAGAGCATCTTGGCATATGCATCTTTGCTGTCCAGATGTTCCAGGGTTGTGTGAAGAGCCAACGAGATAGCATCTACTGTAGATCTGTTGCTTCAGTAGGTGAACTGGAGTGGATCCAAGTCTCATTCAGACAGGAGCTGATATGCTTTGGCACCAGCCTCTCAAAATACTAATCAAGAATCTATCATACTCCACCTTAAATACATCCAATAACCTGGTCTCCACAGCTGCCTGTGACAATGAATTCCACAGATTCACCATCAGTGACCCCTGCAGAACACCACTAGTCACCAGCAGCCAATCAGAAAAGACCTCTTTCTTCCCACACTTTGCCTCCTGCCAATCAGCCAATCAGCCAATGCTCTAACCATGCTTGTATCTTTCCTGTAACACCATGGGCTCTTAACTTGTTAAGCAGCCTCATATGTGGCACCTTGTCAAAGGCCTCCTGGAAACCCAAGTACACAACATCAAGTGATTCTCCTTTGTCCATCCTGCCTGTTATTTCTCAAAGAATTGCAACAGATTTGTCAGGTAAGACTTTCCCTTTAGGAAACCATGCTGACTTTGGCTTATTTTGTCATGAGTGATTGAGAAAAAATTGAAAGAGTGGGATGAAGTGAGCAGTTGATCAGCCATTTGGCTCATTTTTTTACCTTAATCATCTCTGACAGTTCAAGCTATAGCCCAGGAACATCCAAATACTTCCAACTGCTATTCCAGATTTGACAATAACTCAGAGTGAATGGGACTTTATTTTCCTCATTTGTCTGCTATTTGATGGAGATAATTTATCAAGAAAGTGTAATGATTGTCTAGGCTGACATTACTACTGGAGAAGAAGCGTTTTCCACTCAGTCATTTGTAATGTGTTGGGCAAGATTTTATTTGTAGAAACTGGGCTGGTGTCTATGACACAGATGTTCTGTACAGTATGATGCACTGATATTTTAAACATTGGTAAAATGGCTTATTATTGTCATGTGAATCAAGGTAAAATGAAAAACTTTGTTTTGCATGCCCTCCATACTGATTATTTCAACACATTAGTACAAGGACAAAGCAGTAACTTTGCAGAATATAGTGTTACGGCTACAGAGAAAATGCAGTGCAGGCAGGCAATGAAGTGCAAGGTCATAAAGAGATAGATAATGAGGTGAAGAGTTCATCTTCTTGTACAAGGAGCTGGTTGTTATCTAGCACTCTTCCCTGTGACACTGTTCTGTGGGCAATAGCAGCCCAGTGGGCCATTGGCAACACCAAGTAATGAGTGTCAAAGGATTGACCTAGGCATCTGAATGGAGGCTGATCCAAGGTCCCAATGATTGATGCACATAGTGCACTAAGGGCTTGTAATTAAATGCCCAATTTACACTTTATCCATGCCCTTTCCTCCCAATTTTCTATGAGCTGGCTTTGTGGTATCTGCTGAGATTAGGGGTTCCCAAACTGGGGTCCACGGACCCTTTAGTTAATGTAAGGGATCTCTGGCATAAAAATGTTTGGGAACCCCTGGCTTAGATTAATTGTACTCCCACATTGTCCTAACCTTAGCCTCTTGCGAAACTGGAAAGGTCAGAAGGACAACTCAGGCGGACTGTTTCGTTTACTGTTTGGGAGCTGGGTCCCAAAGCCAATTACAGAATCCCACATCTACCCCAACAACAATTTTCATTTGCACAGTAGAACCTGTCACAAGGCACTTCGTGGTAATGTAACAAGACAAAATCTGAGATGCGACTAAAAATCTGGGCAAAGAAGTAGCTTGCTACAATCATCGTGATTTAGTCGAGGATGTTGTGTTCAACAGAGAATAGTAGAGAGATTTGAGGAGAAGATATGAGAATTCAGGGCAATTTTCAGCTGTTTATAGTCGTAGAGAGGTACAACGCGGAGACTGGCCCTTTATCCCATTGTATCTGCATTGACTATCAGCCAGCCGTTTGTTCAATAGCGTGTTGTATGACATGGGCGATCATGGTTTTCCATGACATTGATTGTTCTTGGCATATTTTTCTACAGCAGTGGTTTGCCTTCTTCTGACCAATGTCTTTACAAGACGGGTGACCCCAATCATAATCAATACTCTTCAGAGATTGTCTGCCATTCGTCAGTGGTCACATAACCAGAATCTGTAATATGCACCAGCTGCTCATAAGACCATCCCCCACATGCTCCCATGGTTCCATGTGCCCCTGATTGGGGGCTGAACAGGTGCTACACCTTGCCCGAGGGTGACCTGTAGGCTAGCAGAGGGAAGGGGTGCTTTACACCTCCTTTGGTAGAGATATATCTCCACCCTGCTGCTCACCATTTGTACTAATCCCACAATGATCCAATTTTTGTTTCCACACATTCTCGTCAACTTGCCCCAGATTCCACTACTCAACTACACATGGGGGAGGGGGGAATTAGGCTACTAACCACCCGCACATCTTTGGGATGTGGGAGGAAACCAGAGCACCTGGAGGAAATGTATGTCACCATAGGGAGAACATACAAGTTTTGTACAGACAGTTCCCAGGGTCAGGATTGCATGAGGCTCACCAGTATGCCATCATCATTATGTGAAATAAATTTGAAGGGAACTGCATGTGGGGTTTACAGGAGATGGTGGTGGTGTGGGTGTGAAGGTTTGGAATGTAAGGAATACTGCTCTTACATTCCTGGCACAAAATAGCTTGGTTTCTGACCCTACTTTGTTGTTTTTTAAGAAGGTAGAATGAAACAGATGCTCCAATCTAAAAATATTTTTTATCAGAAGTTTTGATGTTACTTAAGGTGTCTGACAACAGACATGCACAAACTTTTCAGAAAAACCTCTGCAACACAAACAAAATGGTGGAGGAACTCAGCAGGTCGGACAACATCTATGGAGTTGATGTTTCAGGCTCAGACCTTCCTCAGGACTGGAAAGGGAAGAAGCCAGAATAAGAAAGGGGGAAGGGAGGAGTACAAGCTGGCAGGTGACAGGTGAAGCCAGGTGAAAGGGAAGGTGGGTGGGTGGGGGAGGGAGTGATGAAGTAAGAAGGTGGGAGGCAATAGGTGGAAATGGTAAAGGGCTGAAGAAGAAGGAATCTGATAAGAGAGGACAGTGGACCATAGGAGAAAGGGAAGGAGCAGAAAGTGTTGAAAAAACTTCATAGCTTTTACGGTACACAATTGGCTTGCTTGCGCTTGCCTCCTACTTTGTAAACTTTTTTGCTTACAGACATCATTACTGGTTTTAAAATCAGAATGTGATATGTATTAGAATCTTTAGTCCTGACACATAGCACATCCACTGCTGTAGTGATAACTGTAGCCATATTCAGCAAAGAAACATTTCAACCCATACCTACAGTACATTAATGAGTTCTGACAAAGGGTCCCGAGCCTGAAATATTAACAGTTTCTCTTTCCATAACAGCTGCCTGATCTGCTGAGTGTTTCCAGCAATTTCTGCATTTAATGGAGCTGGGTTTGTGTGCATTAGAATCAGTTAGTGCCAAATATCCAAAAACTGACCAAAATTCAATACTCCAGCAGACCATGAGAGAATCAAATGTTTTGCAAATGTACAAGGATTTTATCAATGCCTTTATCGCGTCTTTTCTTTGCTGACCCCATTTGGTTATTGATCATCTATAAAAATTATAAATTCATAAATCTGATGTTATATAAATACCTGGTTTTCCTCAAATGCTAAATGATCAGAAGAGGTTGAATCATAAAAACAATGAAAGAACACTTTTGGAGCAGCCAGTCGACCTGTTGTCTTGCTGCGCCAGAGACATAGGTTCAGTCCTGACCTTTGGTACTGTCTGCTTGGCATTTGCATGTCACCACTGTGACTGCGTGTGGGTGCTTTGGATTTCTCCAACATCCCAAAGACATCTAGGTTAGTAGATTTGTTGATAAGTTACTCCAGTTGGTAGGTGTGAGGTAGAATCTGGAAGGAGCTGATGAGAGTAAAAATACTAAAAACACTTCTAGTATTCATGTAGGAGATTTGCAAGAGTCTCTGGTGACATGACAAACAGACTCTGGGGTGTTTGGAGGATGGTTGGGTACTTCGTCAAGTAATAATGTTCTGTGACTTTGTCCCCATCACAAAAGTAGGTTTGCAGCTGGTGACTTGGGAGGTGGGGGTGGAAGGAGGAAACACCTGTCCTATACAAGGCATTTGATAAGGTACCCCATGCAAGGTTTATTGAGAAAGTAAGGAGGCATGCGATCCAAGGGGACATTGCTTTGTGGATCCAGAACTGGCTTGCCCACAGAAGGCAAAGAGTGGTTGTAGACAGGTCATATTCTGCATGGAGGTCGGTCACCAGTGGCGTGCCTCAGGGATCTGTTCTGGGACCCCTACTCTTTTGTGATTTTTATAAATGACCTGGATGAGGAGGTGGAGGGATGGGTTAGTAAATTTACTGATGACACAAAGGTTGGGGATGTTGTGGGTAGTGTGGAGGGCTGTCAGAGGTTGATAGGATGCAAAACTGGGCTGAGAAGTGGCAGATGGAGTTCAACCCAGATAAGTGTGAGGTGGTTCATTTTGGTAGGTCAAATATGATGGCAGAATATAGCATTAATGGTAAGACTCTTGGCAGTGTGGAGGATCAGAGGGCTCTTGGGGTCCGAGTCCATAGGACGCTCAAAGCTGCTATGCAGGTTGACTCTGTGGTTAAGAAGGCATACAGTGCATTGGCCTTCATCAATTGTGGGATTGAGTTTAAGAGCTGAGAGGTTATGTTGCAGCTATATAGGACCCTGGGCAGATCCCACTTGGAGTACTGTGCTCAATTCTGGTTCTCTCACTAAAGGAAGGATGTGGAAACCATAGAAAGGGTGCAGAGGAAATTTACAAGGATGTTGCCTGGATTGGGGAGTATGCCTTATGAGAATTGGTTGAGTGAACTCGATTTTTTCTCCTTTGAGCGACGGAAGATGAGAGGTGGCCTGTGTTACGAGAATACACATAAAATTAAGATGTTTGCTGGCCTGGGCTAGCATCAGTGGCATCAGCAGTTGGTCTGCCACCTGCCCTCAGGGGAAGGAGAGATAAGGAACAATGGAGCAGCGTCTGGAGATGTGTAATGAAGGGACGTGGGAGAGAGAGCTGTCTGGAGCGGCTCCCCCTTTGAACCCTGAACTGTTTGAAGTGATGGACAGGCGATACCCCAGCAGGGGGATAAAAAGGGGACAGGTTCGCTAAGACAGGAACACACGCCACCCGAGGTAACGAGACCCTGGAAGCGGTGCGCCTCTCACGAGTGGGTGAGAAGTACCAGACAACGACAAGGGTGGAAAGGTACGATCAGCGGGAACCCGGTGTGTGTCCGCCCTTGCCTGGGTGCCGGGTTCACTGCAGAGGATCGACCACATCTGGAGGAGGGGTCACAGTCGGTGACCTCAGGTGACATCACCAAGGACCCGCCCAAAAGTTGCTTGTGAGCAATCTCGCTGGTCTGTGAGTGAAGCAGTGTTCTGAATGATCAGTTGTTCCTGTACTCTCTGTCTCTCTCCCCCCACGTTGTCCATCGCCATGGCAACGATTACTGCGAACTGAACTGGACTGAACTTTGAGTCATTTTGAAATTTGGTCATTTACCCCTAGACAACGATAGAGCTTGATTGATGCTGTTATCTTAATTCTGTGCACATGTGTGTTTATCATCGCTGAACTGTTGCATTTATTATCCTTTCGATTACTGTGTTGCTTGTTTCTTTAATAAAACTTTCTTAGTTCTAGTACTCCAGACTCCAACTGAGTGATCCATTTCTGCTGGTTTGGCAACCCAGTTACGGGGTACATAACACCTGATAGAGGTATACAAGATAATGAGAGGCATTGATCGTGTGGATAGTCAGAGGCTTTTCCCCAGGGCTGAAATGGCTAGCTCGGGAGGGCATAGTTTTATGGTGCTTGTAAGTAGGTACAGAGGAGAACGCAGAGAATGGTGAGTGCATGGAATGGACTGCCGGTGGCAGTGGTGGAGGTGGAAACGATGGGGTCTTTTAAGAGACTCCTGGATGGCTACATCGAGCTTAGAAAAATAGAGGGCTATGGGTAAAGCCTAGGTAGTTCTAAGGTAGGGACATGTTTGGTACAGCTTTGTGGGCTGAAGGGCCTGTATTGTGCTGTATGTTTTCTATGTTTCTATACAAAGTGGAAGCAGCTCCAGTTCTGTGGGCTTGTGCTCAAAGGGAAATGCATGTTCGGTGCTTTAAATGTCATTGGTATCCGGGGTGTGGTCCACCGAGAGCAATCTGCTTGCACACTTTCACATAGGACATCTGTAGAATTCAGAAATCACTACTGCAGCTGAGGAATTGGCTGCACCATTTTGCATTCAACGTGCACAAACTGTTGATGGCTGAACTTCTAATTCATTTTGTAATATTCACCTGATGCGTTGAAAGTCCTGCTCCTGATTGGAATCTCTATAGGTGATTCATTGATGTCAGGAATCTTGAGAGAGCCTCCAGCTTATTCAGTGTTGAACCCTGAGAGACAGCAGAGGGAAAGGACTTCTGTTTTCTTAACCTGAGTTGAATTCAGGCCTGGGGGTAGGGTGTGGAAGGGAAGTGCATGCTGTTGAAGTAACATAGGAACTGCTAGATGAGAAGGGAACAAGTTCTAATGGGTTACTGCCATTCTAATTACTTGATGCAATGATATTGGACTGGTTGACTAGTCAAAACAATTGATGTTTATCAATTAACCCACAAAGGGCCCAGATAGGACAGTGGCAACATGTATTGATGAAGGGATTTGGGAACTATTAGTCCAAAGTCACCATTTTTTTCTGACCCCTGCTTTGCACATAAGACCATAAGACATAGGAGCAGAATTAGGCCATCTGGTCCATCAAGTCTGCTCCGCCACTCAATCATGGCTGATACTTTTTTTTAATCCCCTCCTCAACCCCAGTTCCTGGTCTTCTCCCTGTAACTTTTGATGCCATGTCCAATCAAGAACCTATTAATCTCTGCCTTAAATACACCCAAAGACCTGGCTTCCACAGCTACATGTGGCACCAATTTCCACAAATTCACCACCTTTTGACTAAAGAAATTTCTCCGCATCTCTGTTTTGAAAGGGTTCCCTCTATCCTGAGGCTGTGCCCTCTAGTCCTAGACTCTCCCACCATGGGAAACATCCTTACCACATCTACTCTGTCTAGGCTTTTCAACATTCAAAAGGTTTCAGTGAGATTCCCCCCTCACCCTTCTGAAGTCCAGAGCCATCAAACATTCCTCATATGATAACCCTTTTATTCCTGGAATCATCCTTGTGAATCTCTTCTGGACCCTCTCCAATGCCGGATGTCGTTTCTAAGATGAGGGGCCCAAAGCTGTTCATAATACTCAAGGTGAGGCCTCACCAGTGCCTTATAAAGCCTCAGCATCAGATCCTTGCTCTTGTATTATAGACCTCTTGAAATGAATGCTAACATGGCATTTGCCTTCCTCACCACCAACTCAACCTGCGAGTTAATCTTCAGGGTGTTCTGCACAAGGACTTCCAAATCCCTCTGCATCTCAGATTCCTGGATTTTCTCCCAATTTGGAAAATAGTCTGCACATTTATTTCTACTACCAAAGTGAATGACCATGCATTTTCCAATATTGTATTTCATTTGCCACTTTATTGCCCATTCCCCTAATCTGTCTAAGTCCTTCTGCATCCTACCTGTTTCTTCAACAGTACCTGCCCCTCCATCAATCTTTGTATCATCTGAAAATTTGGCAACAAAGCCATCTATTCCATCATCTAAATCATTTATGTACAGCATAAAAAAGTGGTACCAACACCGACCCCTGTGGAACACCACTAGTCACTGGCAGCCAACCAGAAAAGGATCCTTTTATTCCCACTTGCTGCCTCCTACCAATCAGCCAATGCTCTAACCATGTTAGTAATTTTCCTGTAATACCATGGGCTCTTAACTTGGTAAGCAGCCTCATGTGTGGCACCTTGTCAAAGGCCTTTTGAAAGTCTAAATATACAACATCCACTGCATCCTCTTTATCAATCCTACTTGTAGTCTCCTCAAAGAATTCCAACAGGTTTGTCAGGCAGGATTTTCACTGAAGGAAATCATGCTGACTTTGTCCTATCTTGTCCTGTGTCACCAAGTGCTCCATCCCCTCATTCTTAACAATTGACTGTAACATCTTCCCAACCACTGAGGTCAGGCTAACTGGTCTATAATTTTTCAGTCCTCTGGGACCATGGTAACATCTCTGAGGTTACTAATGACTCTGAGTCCCTCTGGAATTTGTCTGTGCAAGTGTTAATTTTTCTGTTGCACCATGGGTTAGGAAGTTTCTTGGAAAACGTTAGGTGTGCCTTGAATTAATTCAAGCTTGTCCCCTGTAGATGCCATCTGTGCAACTGATATCTCCCAGGTGCATTGTGTAGTTTTTTTTGTCCCGGTAATGAAGTCTCATTCTTCTGAGTAATAAAATTGGTCTTTATTCAAATGAAGAAGAATCACATCACATCTCCTGGAAGAACATAATAGGGAAATGAAATGGAAATACTTGAATTGCGACTTCTAGGCAGAAATGCTCTGGGGATCCCTGTCGAGATACTCATTCCTGCCCTCTGTTTTGGCCCCAAGTGTTTAATCAATACTTAACAATTTTCAAACCTTTTGTTTAAATCATTGTCTTCCTCCTCTCCAAATTATGCTTTCTTCCCACCCTAGTCTCTTATAAATCACCCCGTTCCTCCTTTGTTCAAACACTGTTGACAATGTTATTAGCAATCCATGCTTTGGAACTCGCTTCCTAAACTGTTCTGCCTCCCCAGCTCAATCTCTGAGTTATTTTTTGCTTGATTTGACATCTGTTAATTGATTGTGTCTCAATGAAGTATATTGGGATAATGCTTCATGTTAAAGGTGATGTATTATTGGGAACGCAATCCTAATTGCTTCATCATTAATTTGTACCAATTGCTGTGATCTGTCTGTGGAGTCAAACCTCACTCTTGTTGAGAATTACAGCCTGATTAGAATTATAGAATTGCCACATCTCAGCTCTTGTAATTCCGCTCATGTAATAAAAACAGAAACTGTTAGAAACACTTGGCTGATCAGGCAGTATCTGTATAGAAAGAAGCAGATGAACTGTCTTCAACTTAATAACACTATGACTGCTCTAGAGTTTACGCAAAAAACAAAAAAAAAGCATTTAGTAAGCAGTAGTTCTGTGGGCAAAAATGTCTTGTTAGTGAGAGGGGTCAGGAGAATGGCCAGACTGGTTCAAGCTGACAGGAAGGTGACAGTAACGCAACTAACCAGGTGTTACAACAGTGGTGTGCAGAAGAGCATCTCTGCATGCAAAACACATCGAACCTTGAAGTGGATGGGCCATAACAGCCGAAGATCATGAACGTACACTCAGAAGGCACTTTATTAGGTACTTCCTGTACCTAATAAAGTGGCTATTGTGGTACAGTACTCTAGAAAATGCAGCTGAACTCTGGGCAGCTGCCTATTCTCAAATGATCTTTTTTAATTTATATAGTGATAGTAAATGGGAAAGGCTGACAAACAGTGGATTTAAATAGGTACGTTTTGATGCAGTGCAGACTGATTCTCATGCATTCTATTCCAGGGTTTTTAAGGTGAAAAATTCCTCACCTCCCTCTGTTCTCCCTACCTTCATTGGGCTTCTAAATCCCAAGTTTGATTATGCCTCATGCCAAATATTTGTTCATATTTTCTTTTGTAAATGAAAAGTTTATCACTTTTTTCCACACTGCATCTTCACTTATGCTTCTATCACGCAAAAATGCATTAAAGCAGTTCACATATTCAAGTTAGTCTCAAAAGCTGCCTTTGACCTTGTATAAAAAAGCAAGGAGATTCATACAATCACTGTCAAACTGAGCTTGATAGAACCACATAGAGAGATATCAGAGCAGTTAGCCAAAAGCTTCGTCAGAGGAAGGAGGAAAGGGACAAACTGAGACATAGGTTAAGTGAATGAGCTCAAGAGCTTAAGGTTCAGGCAGATGAAACCCTGATTAGTTAGTCAGTGATGGAGCAACTACAACTAGGTGGGAGCAAGAAGACAAAATTGAAGGAGTGCAGCACTTGAAGAGGTTACAGATTACAGAATTAGGAAGGGCCATGGCTAAGGTATGTAAAGTAGGGAACCATATTTTGCCTTTGCTCCGAGAAGCCACATCTCATCAAAACTGCTTCTTTCTAACTCCTCTGGATACTCAAGTGAACATTGTTGGAAGACTTTCCACCTATTACAAAAGTGCATTTAGACTCAGTAAGGTGAGCAGTTGGATCTAAACATTACAGTCATTGATGTACGAAGATAGAGACCAATATTAGTGACTAATTTGTGGTGTTTCAGGGCTGATTTATGAGCCATTATATATTCCAGTGGTCCATTAAACCTGGTAATTAATAAAGCTAGCATTGTAATGAGGGAGAAGGGTACAGTGACGGTGATTAAAGGAAATTGGATGTGGTAGAAACACATGGTGGTTAATGATCTTTGCACAAATATATAAGGAAGTTTCCATGATAATATAGCAATTAGACAGAGTTATACGGAAAAAGTGTAGGAAGCTTCAGCTGAGATAAAATGATTTGACCAAATGGTGATAGTGTCAACTTCCCAGAAGTCTTAAGGTAAGTAAAGATGTTAAGATAAAACATGCAAAAGAAGGTTGTTGTTCAAAGCTCGAAGTAAATTTATTATCAAAGTAGATATATATATCACCATATACAACCCTGAGACTCATTTTTTTGCAGGCATACTCAACAAGTCTATAATAGAATAGTTACCATAACAGAATTAATGAAAGACTGAACCAACTTGGATGTTCAATGAGTGTGCAAAAGACAACAAAATGTGCAAGTACAAAAAGAAATAATAATAATAAATAAGCAATAAGTATCGAGAACATGGGATGAAGAGTTCTTGAAAGTGAGTCCATAGGTTGTGGAAGCAATTCAGTGATGGGACGAGTGAAGTTTTCCCCTTTGGTTCAAGAGTATGATGGTTAAGGGGTAATAATTGTTCCTGAACCTGGTGGTGAAAGTCTTGAGGCTCCTGTATCTTCACCCTGATGGCAGCAGTGAGAAGAGAGCATATGAAGTTTCAGAAATCATCAATGTGGGCAATGAAGACCTTCTTACCTCAAAGTCCATGCTGTATATTAACTTGAAGGCATGCTGTATAATTGCTTCAGTGTATTGTGTTCTGCCTTACATTTCTTTAATGGGACAGATTACTGAGACACAGTACTATGTGTTGCTGTTCCCATGAAACATTACATGCTCCTGCTTAAGGGTGATTTTTTAGATCACTGACACTGGAAGGACTCGTGGAGCACTAACATGTGAGGCAGCCTGTTTCAGGGGTATGACCAGATGATGGTATCTCCTGCAACATATCTGACTGAGGCTGCAATGCTATAATAACACAAGAGTCAGTGCCCACTGCCTGAAGGTTAATTTGCAAGTTGAATCAGTGGTGAGGATGGCAAATGAAATGTTAGCATTCATTTCGAGAGGACTAGAATATAAAAGCAAGGATGTAACGCTGAGGCTTTATAAGGCACTGGTGAAGCCTCACTTAGAGTATTGTGAGCAGTTTGGACCCCTTATTTAAGAAAGGGTGTGCTAACATTTGAGAGGGTTCATGAGAATGATTCCAGGAATGAAAGGGTTATCATATGAGAGGTGATTGATGGCTCTGGGCCCTTACTCACTGGAATTTAGAAGAATGATGGGGAGATCTCATTGAAACGTAACAAATGTTGAAATGTAGATTGGATATGGAAAGGATGTTTCCTGTGGTGGGGAGTCTGTTCTGAGATTGTGCCCTCTGGTCCTAGAGAGATGTCCATTTAGAATGCAGATAAGGAGGAATTTCTTTAGCCAGAGGTGGTGAAACCTGTGGAAATCATTACCACAGTTGGCTGTGGAGACCAAGTCATTGGGTGTATTTAAGGCAGAGATTGATAGGTTCTTGATTAGTCAAAGTGTGAAAGGTTACAGGGAGGAGGCAGAAGAATGGAATTGAGAGGGAAACTATCAGCTATGATGAAATGGTGGATCAGACTCGATGGCCTAATTCTGTTCCCCTATCTTATGGTCTACTGTTGGTGCCATGTGGCAGTGCGTACAACCTATCTATGGAATATCTTGCACAAACTCAATAACATAACTCTGGCTGTAACCAGAAGAAACATGGTTACTCGCTTCAAAATCACACAGCAAATTCCCTTGTACATTGTGCTTGAGTGATGAACATGCTGCATATATAAAGTGTGGTCTTGAGCCAGCAGTTCGGAGCAGGTTGCATCAGCTAGTTGGCTGAGACTGGGGAAGGCATGGGAAGTACAGAGGGAAAAATTCATCTTGAAACTAAAAAGGAATAAATATTGCATGAGATAAGCTGTATCCCAGGTTTTTAGAATACTCATGTGATGAATGAATCTTATATTTCAGTAAGATGGAAGTGCATTTGGATGTAGTGGCCTCTTGGGGATCAACCAAAGGTGCTTTTGTCTTTTCTGTCTTTTTTACGATCACAGGACAATGTTGGACATTAAAGACTCCAGATACTGGAGGTCTATCCCATCTGCAAGCTGCGCGTTGGCAGAAGAGCTGGACTTGGTGCAGACCATCTTACTGCCTACTACAGGATGTCATTGGAGTTGATGTGCGAAGGTGGTGTGCAGTCTTACAGCAAGTGATTGTCTCGGAAGTTTCTCTTGCGATCACAGGACACTGTTGGAGATTGATATGTAAAACGCTGCTAGTCGATTTCCCTTGACTATTGGAAAGGCAAACAGAGGGGGAGTTGCATGGTATTGGTTGTAAAGAAGTCTAGGCTTCAATCCGTAGGCTTGTCTGTTGTAGCAGTCCAGAAGAGGAGATGCTGGTATTAACGTATGGTTAAACTTGAACATCTCACCACGGGAATTGATAGGAGCTTGTAACTTGTGACATGTAGACTGATGTTCAGATGCCCATGTAATTCATGTAGCTGGTAGCTGTCAAAATTGGAAGCTGAGGTCAAACTGTGTAGGTCCATCAGCTGGCTTTGCCCCAGACTGTGCAATATAATAAGCCGTAAGCACCCTGAATGATGGCTGGTCATTACTTACTCACTGCCCATTACACCGCAATGATGTCCTCTATCTCTGATGTGCAGGACTTCGTTCATTGTGTCAGTATCTTCCTCTTGGTTTTTACTGCTGTCAGTCATGCAAGTCCCAGGTGCAGACTCAGGAATACCATTGCACTCAGATTTTGAAGGATTCTTCATTGCTGTTTCTGACACGATATTGTTTTACCAGTCAAGGTTGTTATCCATGAGCTGAACCCCCAAATCTGGAGGATCTGTGGTCTACTCTTTGACCTGTTTGGCATGGGTGACCATACAAGGAGCCAAAGCATAAAGGCCTGACTGCAGGCAACATAGTTGGCCAGGTCATTGAGACACACAGGCCTCCAACCCATGACAAGATTGTGGTCCTCTTGGAGGGGCTGGTCATTAGATTAGTGAAATATATATTTTTAGTCATTCACCTCTCTTGCTTCTCTACTAGTGAGATGGTTACATGGGAACATCGGTCCAGCAATGAGTGTGAGAGTGAGCAATGAGTTGGGGTGCGGACCAGCGGGAAACAGTGATAATGATTGAGGAATGGCTGAGCTTGGGAAGTGTACTGGGTATGAGGTTATATGTAGGTGGATAGCAATGCTATGGATGTCAGTAGTGTGGATATTGGTGGGTCAGTATAGATTCAGGTGGGATGCTGGATTTATGCTTGGGTCAGTGAGGGTTCGAGTGAGATAGTGAGAGTTTGGGGAGAACAGCTGTGCTTCAGGTGAGACCATGTGGCTTCAGATAGGGCAGTATTGGTTCAGATAGAGTGTTGATTCAGATAGGACAATGTTGGTTGAGATAGGACAGTGTTGGTTGAGATAGGACAGTGTTGGTTCAGTTAGGATAGTGTTGGTTCAGATAGGATAGTGTTGGTTCAGATAGGACAGTGTTGGTTCAGATAGGATAGTGTTGGTTCAGATAGGACAGTGTTGGTTCAGATAGAACAGTGTTGGTTCAGATAGCACAGTGTTGGTTGAGATAGGACAGTGTTGGTTCAGATAGGACAGTGTTGGTTCCGATAGGACATTGTTGGTTCAGATAGGACAGTGTTGGTTTAGATAGGACAGTGTTAGTTCAAATAGAACAGTGTTGGTTCGGATAGAACAGTGTTGGTTCAGATAGACCAGTGTTGGTTCAGATAGGATAGTGTTAGTTCAGTTAGAACAGTGTTGTTTCAGATATGACAGTGTTAGTTCAGATAGAACAGTGTTGGTTCAGATAGGACAGTGTTGGTTCAGATAAGACAGTGTTGGTTCAGATAGGACAGTGTTGGTTTAGATAGGTTAGTATTAGTTCAGTTAGAGCGGTGTTGGTTCAGCTGGGACAGTGTTGGTTCAGATAGAACAGTGTTGGTTCAGATAGACCAGTGTTGGTTCAGATAGGATAGTGTTAGTTCAGTTAGAACAGTGTTGTTTCAGATACGACAGATGTGGCCTGTGTGGCTACGGGGATCAGGGGGTATGGAAGGAAGGCTGGGGCAGGGTTCTGAGTTGGATGATCAGCCATGATCATAATAAATGGCGGTGCAGGCTCGAAGGGCCGAATGGCCTACTCCTGCACCTATTTTCTATGTTTCTATGACAGTGTTAGTTCAGATAGAACAGTGTTGGTTCAGATAAGACAGTGTTGGTTCAGATAGGACGGTGTTGGTTCAGATAGGACAGTGTTGGTTCAGTTAGAACAGTGTTGGTTCAGATAGGACAGTGTTGGTTCAGATAGAACAATGTTAGTTTAGGTTGGAACAGGGTTGGTTCAGGCAGTATGGGAGGTGTGTTGGTTCAGGTGGGAGAGGAAAGAACAAAGAATTCTGCTATTGACTCTTCCTTTGGTGCACAGAAATCCTGTGTGCTCACCTGCCTCTAATCCATATTGCTATGACATTTTTATCAAGAAACCATCATTCTCAGGCAGGAAAATATACCTCGACAGGTTGTTAAGGGAAAGACTATATGATATTTTTGCTGCCTTCCTGTGAACAGGGTGCTTTTGATTCCGGTCTGAATAGCCTGGTCCTGTGTTGATGTACAACATGGAGGGGAACCTGGTGTTCCCTAGTGTTTGCTACCTGTGCTTTTTGGTAGTTGAGGCTGCATGTTTGGGAAGTGCTGTTAGTTGCCCTGGCTATCCAATGCTTTGTCATCCTCTCATCTTTTACCTCAGCGCCACTTTCCTGCACGAACTCTGCACCCATTGATTGCCTGAATGCTTCTGGTGATGGATGGGGTGCCAGAAAGATGGAGTGTTTTATGGTGTGCAGAGCTGTAATCTAATCCGTTGGTCCTGGTCATGGGCTTGCCCAGATCTGTCAGTGCATGTTGTTTAACATTCTTGTTTAATATACTGGAGATTCACCATATTGGTGTTTCATCTCTCAGGGAGTCTCGTGCTGCTCCTAGTGTGCCTTTCTGTACTGAAACAAGACTGCACTCCTGGCTAATGGTTTAGTGAAGGATAACAGTGATAGGGTGGGCTCAGAGCAAGTAGTCTATGGTACAATAAACAGGGCCAACTTTCTAAGAAAACAGGAAGCTGTAGCAACTTTTCCCGATAAAAGCAGACCAATTTCTCCAAAAGTCTGCAATGAATGGGGAATAATTTCATACATACTTGTAGCTATGTTGCCAACAGGCTTGGTTTAATAGTACTGTCAACATACTCTGTTTGAGGCAAGTGATTCAGTGTAGGTTGTAGGTTGGGACTTATTTTGAGAAATTGATTATTGTCCCTGGTGGAGAACAGGGACTGATCTTGCTGGAGCTGAATGCCTCACTAATCAGAATTCTCTCTATGCCTCTGTCCAACATCCTCATCCAGTAGAAGTTGCCTCACAGCTTCTGTGTCTCAGACTCGATCCTGACCTCAGATGCTGTCTGCGTGGAGTTTGCATGATCTCTGTGTGTTGGCACGAGTTTCCTCCAGGCATTCTGGTTTCTTTCCACATCCAAAAAGAGGTGCAGGTTGGGAGCTAGTTGGTCACTATGAATTAGCCCTTGTGTAGGTGGGTGGCAGGGGGAAGGGAGAAAGGGTGGGGAAGTGATAATGGGTGTCAATATACATGTGAGAAAGGAAAAAGTTCCAGGGAAATGGGACTGATGGAGAATGCTGTACTGAATGCCAGCATGGAGATGATAGGCAGGCACTGAGCTGATATTGATCCAGTGTGAACAACAGGGAATCTAGGATTTTTCCATTACAGAAAGCAAGTGGACAATCCACTTCAAGGGTGCGTTAAAAAAAAGCTACTTTCTAATCAGGGTGGCAATCAAGATTTTGAAGGCAGAGTTTTGTGGTAGTTTTTCTGAGTTGAGGAGTGATCCATCAACAAGAAGTATTCATTTGAATAATTCAAGTGCAAGTGGAGCGGCCATTCATCTGGACAGCGCCACACTTTAAAGTGGCTTTGGCTCATCAGGCTTAGGTGAGACAAACTGTCTTGCAGGTTACACTCTCTCTCTCTCTCTCTCTCTCTCTCTCTGCCCTTATTTGCTCATTCTTCATCTGTTAGGGCATGGTAGTTTAGTGAGAATAGCTCCAGGGCCAGTGTGTTGCACTCTGTGTGGGATGTGGGAGGTCTGGGAGATCTCCAGTCTCCCACAAAAGCACATCTGCACTGGGTGCACTGAGTTGTAGCTCCTGAGAGAAGGTATTAAGGAACCAGAGCTGCAGATCAGTGACCATCTCATACAGATGAATGAGGAAGTGATAGACAGGAACTACAGGGAGGCAGGTTACAGGAGATGGGTAACTGGGTGACTGTCAGAAGAAGGTGAAATGCACAGACAGTGCAGAGTACACCTGTAGTCATTTCCCCAATAATAAGCATACAAATTTAGATACTACCGGATCACCCCCCAACTTTCTTACTCTGATGCCTTATCTTTTTTTCTCCAGTCCTGATGAAGGGTCTCAGCCTAAAATGTCGACTGTACTCTTTTCCATTGATGCTGCCTGGCCTGCTGAGTTCCTCCAGCATTTTGTATGCATTGCTAGGCCATAGTCAGCATGGTTTCCTCAAGGGAAAATCTTGCCTGACAAATTTACTTTAATTCTTTGAAGAAATAATAAGCAGGATAGACAAACGAGAATCGGATGATGTTGTGTACTTGGATTTTCAGAAGGCCTTTGACAAGGTACCACACATGAGGCTGTTTAACGCAGCGGCTGACTGGCAGGCAGGAGGCAAAGAGTGGAAATAAAGGGGGGCCTGTATTCACTGGAATTCAGAAGAATGAGGGGTGACCTCATTGAAACCTATCGAATAGTGAAAGATAGAGTGGATGTGGAGAGGATGTTTCCTGTGGTGGGAGAGTCTCAGAGGCCACAGATTCAGAACACAGGGGTGTCTTTTTAGGACAGAAATGAAGAAGAATTTCCTTAGCCAGAGAGTGGTGAATCTGTGGAATTATTTGCCACAGACAGCTGTGGAGGCCAAGTCTTTATGTCTATATAAGGCAGAAGTTGATAGGTTCTTGATTGGTCAGGGCATGAAGGGATACAGGGAGAAGGCAAGAGATTGGGGCTGAGAGGAAAATGGATCAGCCATGATGAAATGGTGGAGCAGATTCAAATGGCCAAATGGCCTAATTCTGCTCCTATGTCCTATGGCCTTAATTTGTGATTGAGAGGGAAAGGACTTGGGGGAGGGGATGGTGGTTGATAACTATGTGAAATTGGAGATAGATAGAGAGAGGGCAAGAATGTGTACAATTTTCGTCACCTACATACAGGAAAAATGTAAATAAGGTTGAAAGAGTACAGAGAAAATTTACAAGATGTTACTGGGTCTGGAGGACCTGAGTTATAAGGAGAGATTAAATAGGTTAGGACTTTATTCCTTGGAATGTTGAAGATTGAAAGATTTGATAGAGGTATACAAAATTATAAGGGGTATAGATAAGGTAAATGCAAGCAGGCTTTTTCCACTGAGGTCGGACGTGACTCAATGAGAGGTCATGGGTTAAGGATGAAAGGTGAAAAGTTTAAGAGAAACCTGAGGGAAAACTTCTTCACTCAGGGAATTGTGAGAGTGTGGAACGAGCTATCAGCACAAGTGGTGGATGTGAGTTCAATTTCAACAATTAAGAGAAGTTTCGATAGGTACATGGATGGTAGGGGTATGGAGGGCTGTGGTCTCAGTGCAGTTCAGGTTGATGGGAGTAGGCAGTTTAAATGGTTCAGTACAGACTATATGGGCCAAAGGGCCTGTTTCTGGGCTGTACTTTTCTGTTACTTTATGTCTAGATTAAGAGAGTGAAAAAAGAAACTAAAAACCTGACATTTTAAAGCTTGTTCATAACCCGAAGGAATGAACCTCTTGGCTGAAATTATTCACTTTCTGGGCCAAAGAGGATGATTGAGAATTGGTAATAATTATTCAGTTTAATAATTAGTAGACATAAGTTTAATGGGAAATTAATAGGCAAATCTGTTCTTAAAATTAGTAAGGAACCCAAAGGCAAGAATCCATTTCAGTTAGGCATAAAGTGGAGCCGTGTTTGAGACTTTCAACTCGTGATGTATCTACTTAGACTCTTTTTCAGCATGTTCCAGCCTTATTCTTCAGGGTTTGCAGATTTTAAAAAATTGAATTCATGGTAGTATTTTAAAGGATTCTTCATGTCATGTTCTTGATATTTATTGTTTATTTATTTATTTATTATTATTTCTTTCATGTTGAATTTGCACCCTTTGTTGTCTTTTGCACAGTGGTTGGATGCCCAGATGGTTCTGTCTTTCACTGATTCTATAATGGTTATTATTCTATTATAGATTTATTGAGTACACCTGCAGGAAAATGAATCTCAGGGTTGTTAATGGTGACATACATGTCCTTTGAACTTTGAACTTTGAACAAGAATTGTGGGTGAAATGTAGCAGGAGGAATGAGCAAAACTTATCTTTGAAATTCTAAACCCAGGGAAGCATTGGGCACAGAAACAGTCCACACCAACCAGCAACCTCCATGCTAGAGCCATAGAGCAGGGGTCCCCAACCTCCTTTGCACCGCGGACAGGTTTATCATTGACAATATTCTTGCGGACCAACCGACCCGGGGGGGGGGCGGGTAGGGTTGCCAACAGACAAGAGTAGCAGTCAAATACGTTGTGTTTACCCCAAGAAAGACTACCATGACCATGAAGCCTTGCGCGGGCACCTGTGTGCACATGAGTGTACGTGCCGATTTTCTTCTACAAATCGTGAAGGCTTTATGTGTCAATGCAAGGAGCATTCGTAATAAGGTGGATGAATTGAAAGTGCAGATTGTTATTAATGATTATGATATAGTCGGGATCGCAGAGACATGGCTCCAGGGTGACCAGGGATGGGAGCTCAACGTTCAGGGATATTCAATATTCAGGAGGGATAGACATGAAGGAAGGGGAGGTGGGGTGGCGTTGCTGGTTAAAGAAGAGATTAACGCAATAGAAAGGAAGGACATAAGCCAGGAAGATGTGGAATCGATATGGGTAGAGCTGCGTAACACCAAGGGGCAGAAGACGCTGGTGGGAGTTGTGTACAGGCCACCTAACAGTAGTAGTGAGGTCGGAGATGGTATTAAACACGAAATTAGAAATGTGTGCAATAAAGGAACAGCAGTTATAGTGGGTGACTTCAATCTACATGTAGACTGGGTGAACCAAATTGGTAAAGGTGCTGAGGAAGAGGATTTCTTGGAATGTATGCGGGATGGTTTTTTGAACCAACATGTCGAGGAACCAACTAGAGAGCAGGCTATTCTGGACTGGGTTTTGAGCAATGAGGAAGGGTTAATTAGCGATCTTGTCGTGAGAGGCCCCTTGGGTAAGAGTGACCATAATATGGTGGAATTCTTCATTAAGATGGAGAGTGACATAGTTAATTCAGAAACAAAGGTTCTGAACTTAAAGAGGGGTAAGTTTGAAGGTATGAGACGTGAATTAGCTAAGATAGACTGGCAAATGACACTTAAAGGATTGACGGTGGATATGCAATGGCAAGCATTTAAAGGTTGCATGGATGAACTACAACAATTGTTCATCCCAGTTTGGCAAAAGAATAAATCAAGGAAGGTAGTGCACCCGTGGCTGACAAGAGAAATTAGGGATAGTATCAATTCCAAAGAAGAAGCATACAAATTAGCCAGAGAAAGTGGCTCACCTGAGGACTGGGAGAAATTCAGAGTTCAGCAGAGGAGGACAAAGGGCTTAATTAGGAAGGGGAAAAAAGATTATGAGAGAAAACTGGCAGGGAACATAAAAATGGACTGTAAAAGCTTTTATAGACATGTAAAAAGGAAAAGACTGGTAAAGACAAATGTAGGTCCCCTGCAGACAGAAACAGGTGAATTGATTATGGGGAGCAAGGACATGGCAGACCAATTGAATAGTTACTTTGGTTCTGTCTTCACTAAGGAGGACATAAATAATCTTCCAGAAATAGTAAGGGACAGAGGGTCCAGTGGGATGGAGGAACTGAGCAAAATACATGTTAGTAGGGAAGTGGTGTTAGGTAAATTGAAGGGATTGAAGGCAGATAAATCCCCAGGGCCAGATGGTCTGCATCCTAGAGTGCTTAAAGAAGTAGCCCAAGAAATAGTGGATGCATTAGTGATAATTTTTCAAAACTCGTTAGATTCTGGACTAGTTCCTGAGGATTGGAGGGTGGCTAATGTAACCCCACTTTTTAAAAAAGGAGGGAGAGAGAAACCGGGGAATTATAGACCGGTTAGCCTAACGTCGGTGGTGGGGAAACTGCTGGAGTCAGTTATCAAGGATGTGATAACAGCACATTTGGAAAGCGGTGAAATGATCGGACAAAGTCAGCATGGATTTGTGAAAGGAAAATCATGTCTGACGAATCTCATAGAATTTTTTGAGGATGTAACTAGTAGAGTGGATGGGGGAGAACCAGTGGATGTGGTATATTTGGATTTTCAAAAGGCTTTTGACAAGGTCCCACACAGGAGATTAGTGTGCAAACTTAAAGCACACGGTTTTGGGGGTAAGGTATTGGTGTGGGTGGAGAATTGGTTAGCAGACAGGAAGCAAAGAGTGGGAATAAACGGGACCTTTTCAGAATGGCAGGCGGTGACTAGTGGGGTACCGCAAGGCTCAGTGCTGGGACCCCAGTTGTTTACAATATATATTAATGACTTGGATGAGGGAATTAAATGCAGCATCTCCAAGTTTGCGGATGACACGAAACTGGGCGGCAGTGTTAGCTGTGAGGAGGATGCTAAGAGGATGCAGGGTGACTTGGATAGGTTAGGTGAGTGGGCAAATTCATGGCAGATGCAATTTAATGTGGATAAATGTGAAGTTATCCACTTTGGTGGCAAAAATAGGAAAACAGATTATTATCTGAATGGTGGCCGCTTAGGAAAAGGGGAGGTGCAACGAGACCTGGGTGTCATTATACACCAGTCATTGAAAGTGGGCATGCAGGTACAGCAGGCGGTGAAAAAGGCGAATGGTATGCTGGCATTTATAGCGAGAGGATTCGAGTACAGGAGCAGGGAGGTACTACTGCAGTTGTACAAGGCCTTGGTGAGACCACACCTGGAGTATTGTGTGCAGTTTTGGTCCCCTAATCTGAGGAAAGACATCTTTGCCTTAGAGGGAATACAAGGAAGGTTCACCAGATTGATTCCTGGGATGGCGGGACTTTCATATGAAGAAAGACTGGATGAATTGGGCTTGTACTCGTTGGAATTTAGAAGATTGAGGGGGGATCTGATTGAAACGTATAAGATCCTAAAGGGATTGGACAGGCTAGATGCAGGAAGATTGTTCCCGATGTTGGGGAAGTCCAGAACGAGGGGTCACAGTTTGAGGATAAAGGGGAAGCCTTTTAGGACCGAGATTAGGAAAAACTTCTTCACACAGAAAGTGGTGAATCTGTGGAATTCTCTGCCACAGGAAACAGTTGAGGCCAGTTCATTGGCTATATTTAAGAGGGAGTTAGATATGGCCCTTGTGGCTACGGGGATCAGGGGGTATGGAGGGAAGGCTGGGGCGGGGTTCTGAGTTGGATGATCAGCCATGATCATAATAAATGGCGGTGCAGGCTCGAAGGGCTGAATGGCCTACTCCTGCACCTATTTTCTATGTTTCTATGTTTCTATGTTTTTGGCGGTTCTGTTTGGGGGGGGAAGTGTTAATCACGACCGGAATATAGGTGATAAGTGGCTAATACACTCAATTTCATTTCTAAAAAGGTTTATCTAATGAATTTAATATTAAACACACAGCGCATATTTTCCTCGCATGAATACTTTATACTTTATTGTTGCCAAACAATTGATACTAGAACGTACAATCATGATAGCGATATTTGATATAGTGATAAGTCAATTATCAGGGGAGGACAGGGGAGCTTGAAGTAAGTGTTGAACGAACTTCCAGTAGAAGTGGTAGAGGCAGGTTCGATATTATCATTTAAGGAAAAATTGGATAGGTATATGGACAGGAAAGGAATGGGGGGTTATGGGCTGAGTGCAGGTCAGTGGGACTAGGTGAGAGTAGCGTTCGGCACGGACTAGAAGGGCAGAGATGGCCTGTTTCCGTGCTGTAATTGTTATATGGTGATAGAAGTCACTTATAAGTCAATAGCATCATAACATTTTAAGTAATATTTGGATATTAAACACACGGCACATATTTTCCTTGTATGAACATATAAAATCATTGAAACACATCAATATCGCTGAATCAGTGGGAGCCCTGGGCTGAATACTTGTTTCCCTGCAACAAGTCGGTCCTATCGAGGGGTGATGGGAGACAGTGATACTCGAAGGGGGTTCCTTATGTCCAGTCTATTCCGCAATTTAGTTTTCGTTACATTCATTGCAGAGATATGTTGGAAATGGAAGCAACTTTTCAGTGCTTTCATGGCTATCTCAGGATATTTAGCCTTGACTTTGATACAGAATGCCGGCAGAGATGTTATGTCAAACATACTTTTCAGCCCGCCGTCAATTCCAAGCTCGAAGAGTTGATCTCCTTCCCGCGCTGACATGGACGATGCGCGGGTAATGACCTCGCGTGCGTTCAAGCTCAACAGTGGGCGTGACAGGGAATGAGGAAAAGTGCGGCTGACTCATATCGTCAAATCATATCGTTTCCTCACGGCCTGGTAGCGCATGCTTTGTGGCCTGGTGGTTGGGGACCGCTGCCATAGAGAGATACAGCATGGAAGCAGGCCTATTGGCCCACAAAGTCTGTGCTGACCATCAGCCGCCTAATCACATGAATCCAATATTAATTGCTTTTCATTCTTAACTCCCTCTGGGTTCCACCACTCATCAGACCACCACATATCTGGGGCAATTTATACAGCCAATTAACCTATTAACTCACAAATGTTTTGGATGCGGGGCACCTGGGGGAAACCCACAATATTCCAAGGAGAATATGCAAACTCCCCAGAGATAGCACCAGAGGTCAGGATTGAACATGAATTTCTGACACTGTGAGGCAACAGCTCTACTAGCTACCCATCTTTGTTGAGATGAAGCCTTCAGTGACTGCAGATCTTTTTCATGCTCCCAGTTACCCTCCAGAGTGATGGTCTGTGCATTAAATACAGCTCTCTGTGCTCCATTTGCTCCCTCTATACTGGACCATGGGCTATAGAACTTCTGCCTTATGTTGGTTCACAGTTTCAATCCCTATGAAAATTCACTTCACCCACTAATCAGCAGACTGTGTCTATAGGTTGTCATAAATACAGGAGATTCTGAAGATGCTGGAAATCCAGAATAACACACACACACAAGATGCTGGAGGAACTCAGCAGCTCAGGCAGAATCTGTGGTGGAATAAAGAATTGATGTTTTGGGCAGAGACCCTTTATCAGGACTGGAAAGGAATGAGAAGGAGCCAGATTGTAGGTTGAATATATAAGATGTTTGATGTGCAAAACTTTTCCACTTACTCCCCCAGGATATTCCTGTGGTATTTCCCAGACCCTCTGCCGCTGGCACAAGAAGGGCATGGGCAGCAGGTGAATGGGAATACCTCCCCTTGTTGCGTTCCCTTACAAGTCGTATGTTATCCTGATTTGGGGATTGATCACTGGTTCTTCATCCTTGTGGGTATAAGTCCCACACTGCCTGCCCTAAAAGCACTGTGTGTGCACCTGCTCCAGAAGCATTGCGGTGATTCAAGAAATTCATTCCTCACCACCTCCTTGAGTGCAGTTAGGGACAGGCAATAAATGCAGGGCATCCCGGGTCAGCTAGATACTGAAAAAAGATTTTAAAAGCTGACACATTCCTTTCACTTTGATCAAATGAATGAATCACTTCCTGGTTTACAGTTTTTCTTCTACATTCCAGTTAAATTAGATTTTTATTTGCACAATGCTTTCCAAATCCCAGTTGCTTTACGATATGTCAGTTTCTGGATTGCACGTCTTGCTGTTTCATGGGTCACCATCCTCTCTGACTGCTCATTGATCTTTTTCTGACCCCTAGTGTCACAGGGATTAAAGTCGTTATTTCTTGATTGTTTAATCTTCCAGGGTATTTGTCCCTGCTCAGGTCCCAAGTAACCTGCATGATGTTCGACTCACTCCTGTAGTGTCAGTCCATAGGTTGTGGTTTTCCTTTGGTGTGACAATGACATTGTTAGTCATTGTTTGAGTTAGACCCTGGAATGTGCTTTCAGCCCTAAACCTGTATTTCAGGCTGCTTTCTGAACCCAGTTAACTTTCACCTGTGCCCCTGTTTAAGCATCAACTACTTCTTTCCTTGTGCTGCCTAGTCTTCATCTGTGTTTGTGCTAGAGAATGGATTAAAGATTACTATTCATGTTCTGCAATCCAGTTATATTTATCCAGAGGCTACAAACCAGATTCTATATTCCAGCAATCTCCTTCAGGCTACTCAGTGCCTTCTTCTTTTTTTCTACCGTTAGCTTGGCTCCCAAATGGCACATTTAATTTCTCTTTCTAATACATTTCATATATTCCTGACCTCTGATTTCCATTCCCTTTCTATTCCTGACTGTTAAAATTTGTCTCCATGTCAGAGTTCTTGGTTACTCTCTTTCAATCCATTACTTACAGCTTACTCTTCTATCCTGGTTAATCCTCCTCAAAGGATTCCTGATTTATTTCTATTTCCCAATTAATCCTCCTTTGTGCCTAGTTAATGCTTTCTGTATCAATATTACCGATCTCTTTATGGACCAAGTAATTCTGATCCATTTCTCTTCATGGATACTAGATCTTCCCAATGTGGTCATTAACTCTTTATTTCAATCCCCAAATGACAGTGTTCTTTCCATTATTGCAATTATTTCTGATTAGTACCCGGTCCTGGATAAATGATAACTCTCCACCTTGCCCCGTTCAATCACAGCTCTGCTGTGCCAGGTAACAGATTGCTACTTTTTCCTTGATCTACTTAGTAATCATCTTCCATGTCTCAGTTAATCATTCTGGTCACTCTACAGAAATCTCTGTGATCCCAGTTAATTCTGATTAGCATTTCTCTCCAGATTATAGGTAGCACATTTCTGTGTAGATTTGTGGATTATAGGTCTCTCGTGCCATTGATAATCTGACTATCCATGAATGCAGTGAAGATCTTGTTTAATGTCCAGTTATTGGACCCCTGATTACACGCTCATTCTGCTTCAGTCTATGCGGTTTCTTGGATTATTGTTCATTTTCCATTTGTTTATTCTTAATGAGCATTATGATTCTCTCTCTCTCTCCAATCCCCTTTGGATTGTTACTCTATCTCAATGGTTTAGTTAATTCCTGAATTATACAGCTCTCAATACTCCTCTGTGTCAGACTCCACCTTATAGATCTTTATCATTTCCAATCACAGAAAATATCAGAGGAGCCAACAAAGCTTCTTTATCTCCCTGATTTCAGGAGATTCCTCATCCAATTGGAACTTCAGTCCCTGGATGAAACCTCTCTTCTTTGGCACAAGAATGAAAGCATATGGTGGGTTATGGGCTTTGGAGGAGGGAAGGATTAGAGTGATCTTGAAGTAGGCTAAATCATTGACTCAGCATTGTGAGCCATTGTGTGGTGAACTGTTCTCTCCAATTAATTATCCTGCATCCCAATTTATTTTCTCTCTATCCAAACTATTCCACCTCTGTTCCATATCTCTAGCCATCCCCAGGTGACACTTAACTTTTTTTTATGGTAACCTGTCATCATAATTTGTTTATTTTGGTCCTAATTGTTTCTCTCTTATGTTAATCTAAAAAAACCTTCACTTCGTGGAGGCACCTTGAACTGGGGCAAAAGTTTCATTAAAAAAGGAGTTGCCCTCTTTAAGGCATGCAGAGGAATTCCTTTCACTGAAAATTTGTGATCGTGTAGAACTCTCTACCTCACAGAGCTGCGGCAATGGAGTCACTAAGTATACTCAAGGATGAGACTGGCGAATACTTGAACTCCAAAGGGGTCAAAGGATTGGTTAGAATGCAGGGAGGTGATTGCAAGGATCTGCTGGGATCGGCCATGTCTTAGTGACTGGCAAAGCAGGATCAATGGACAATAGAGCTACCCCTGCTCCTTTTTCTTGGATCCTTGTTTTTAATTTCTCTTTGAAACCATGAATTCTTCTTTGTCTCTTGGCCCAAGCATTACAGATCCCTGCATCTCATTTAATCGTATTTCCTGTTAGTCAATGGGATCAAAATCTCCCTTATTATGGCCGTGAATCATTACAGTTGTAGATCTCTCTTCATTTCCTTGTGAGTTCTCCTCTGAGTTGATACCTAGTTATAGATTTCTCTCTTTTTTTGTAATTTATTTTTTTTTGAAGTTCATCATCAAACATTTCCATAAGATGTTGTATTTCAGATATTGTACATATATATCATAGAAACATAGAAAATAGGTGCAGGAGTAGGCCATTCGGCCCTTCGAGCCTGCACCACCATTTATTATGATCATGGCTGATCATCCAACGCAGAACCCCGCCCCAGCCTTCCCTCCATACCTCCTGATCCCAGTAGCCACAAGGGCCATATCTAACTCCCTCTCAAATATAGCCAATGAACTGGCCTCAACTGTTTCCTGTGGCAGAGAATTCCACAGATTCACCACTCTCTGTGTGAAGAAGTTTTTCCTAATCTCGGTCCTAAAAGGCTTCCCCTTTATCCTCAAACTGTGACCCCTCGTTCTGGACTTCCCCAACATCGGGAACAATCTTCCTGCATCTAGCCTGTCCAATCCCTTTAGGATTTTATACATTTCAATCAGATTCCCCCTCAATCTTCTAAATTCCAAAGAGTACAAGCCCAGTTCATCCAGTCTTTCTTCATATGAAAGTCCTGCCATCCCAGGAATCAATCTGGTGAACCTTCTTTGTACTCCCTCTAAGGCAAGGATGTCTTTCCTCAGATTAGGGGACCAAAACTGCACACTATACTCCAGGTGTGGTCTCACCAAGGCCTTGTACAACTGCAGTAGTACCTCCCTGCTCCTGTACTTGAATCCTCTCGCTATAAATGCCAGCATACCATTCGCCTTTTTCACCACCTGCTGTACCTGCATGCCCACTTTGAAGGACAACTATGTAGTTGAACCATTTTTCCCAGTATGAATCAAATTGTTCTAACATGATTAACAGATGCTGTTATCTTCTCCATTTTGTAAATATCCATGGTAATTTCCATCCATGTGTTTAAAGTTGGGCTCCCCTGTGAATACCATTTCCTGGTAAGAGTCTTTTTACTAGCCACTAGCAGTATATTCACTAAATGTTTATCTCTTTTCAACCATTCTTGAGGTACATACCCAATATATATGGTCTTACTTTCTAAGGGTATTTCACATTTAAAAATGTCTATTAGGGCATTGTGTATCCCACTCCAATAGTCTTTGATAATGGGGCAATCCCAGAAAATATGATAATGGTTTGCATTTTGATTTCCACAATTTCTCCAGCAAACAGGGAGGTTACTATCATAGTGGGGTTTCTGAGAGAGTGTAATAAAATATTTTATCAAGGTTTTCCACCCAAACTCCCTCCATTTCTGTGAACTGGTACACTTCCATTGATACCTCCATATTATTGTCCATTCTTCCTCAGGTATAATTATCCCTCCTTCCTTCTCCTATTTTGTTTTAATGTATGAAGTCGAATGTGTTTCAAGATTTGACAAACCCTTATACACGCTTGAAATGATTCTACTACCGTTATCTGAATTATACGCTTTTCTAAATAGCTCTATCAAACATGTTACATTTTTGGTTACATTTTTAACCCTCCTATTAGCATACTGTTGCATCTGTAGATACCGATAGAAGTCTTGCTTTTCTAATAAGTGTTTCTCTTTAAGCATTTCAAAATTGAACAGTGTGCCTTCTTTCATTATATTGCAAAGAACTGTTATTCCTTTAGCTGCCTAGTCCTTAAATCTAGCATCCAGTTTATTCGGCATAAAATCCGAGTCATATGTACGCCTTTTAAGAATTGCAATATCTCCCTCTAATTTATATTCTTTTATAATAGTTTTCTATATTTTAAGAGTCCATTTCACCCATGGATTATCAATAGTATTTATGTACCTTTGTAGGTTATCGGCCAAAATTGCCTGTATGGGGATGGGAAGTATCCCCTTCTTAATGTTTTTCCATTGAGCGTCATATGATGGGTTGCACTAACATAGTCATTGTCATACTTTATTGATCCTGGGGGAAATTGGTTTTCGTTACAGTTGCACCATAAATAATAAATAGTAATAAAACTATAAATAGTTACATAGTAATATGTAAGTTATGCCAGGAACTAAGTCCAGGACCAGCCTATTGGCTCAGGGTGTCTGACCCTCCAAGGGAGGAGTTGTGAAGTTTGAAGGGCACAGGCAGGAGTGACTTCCTATGACGCTCTGTGTTGCATCTCGGTGGAATGAGTCTCTGGCTGAATGTACTCCTGTGCCCACCCAGTACATTATGGAGTGAATGGGAGACATTGTCCAAGATGGCATGCAACTTGGACAGCATCCTCTTTTCAGACACCACCGTCAGAGAGTCCAGTTCCATCCCCACAACATCACTGGCCTTATGAATGAGTTTGTTGATTCTGTTGGTGTCTGCTACCCTCAGCCTGCTGCCCCAGCACGCAACAGCAAACATGATCGCACTGGCCACCACAGTCTCGTAGAATATCCTCAGCATCGTCTGGCAGATGTTAAAGGATCTCAGTCTCCTCAGGAAATAGAGACGGCTCTCAACTGTGCTGCAAAATAATAATCTCTAAGAGAAGGTAGGCCCCATCCCCCCTTTTTCTTGGCTAATTGTAAAGTTTTGAGACGAACTCTAGGCCTTTTACCTTGCCATATATATCTTGATAGCATCTTGTTCTATTCATTGAATTGATTTTGGTTAATCTCTATTGGTATGGTCTGAAAGAGATATAGTAGCCTGGGCAGTATATTCATTTTAATAGATTCAATCCTTGAACTGAGACCAAGAAAGAAACTAGGTTCCATTTTGTTACATCTTCCTTAATTTTTTTTATATATAGGCTGATAATTGCATTCTGATAATTTTTCCAAATCTTTTGGCATAATGATGCCCAAATATTTGACAGACTCTGTTTGCCATGCCCAAGAATATCTACTTTCAATTTCTCTTGGAGGGCTACAGTTATATGAAAGTAGTTGGGTTTTATCTATGTTGATCTTGTATCCTGATAATTGGCCATATTTTTCAAAGGATTGCATCAATTTAGGTAAAGAGTGTGTTGGTCGCCCTAGGTAGATCAAAATATCATGCGCGTAACAGGCCAATTTATGCTCTGTCCCTTTAATAGTAATTCCCCTGATACCTTCATTTTGTCTGATGTATTAATGCGAAGAGTAGCGGTGACCATGCAATACCCTGTCTCGTGCCGCTTTCTAGGGTAAAACTATTTGATAAACATCCATTGATTTTAATCCTAGCAGTAGGGTTGTCATATAGTGCCTGTATAGTTTTAATAATTGTGTCATGGAAACCAAACCTATGTAAAACTCTGTAAAGAAAATTCCATTTAACCGAATCAAATGCCTTTTCAGCATCCACGCTTATCACTATTGCTTCGATTTTTTTTTGTCTGTGATCCATAATGTGAAGTGTCCTTCGTATATTGTCTTGTGTTTGGTGTTGTTGTATAAAACCTGTCGGATCCTTATGTATCAGTATGGGTAGAAACTCTTCTAATCATTCGGCCATGATGGAGGTAAATATTCTATAATCTACATTAAGAATGGATGTTGGTCTAAATAACCCACACTCCATTTTATCCTTGCCCTCTTTTGGTATAGCTGAAATTATTGCTTCCTTCCAGCTGGGTGGCATTTGTGCCTTTTTCAGAGCCCAGTTCAGTGAGGGAAGAAAGACAGGAATTAACTCATTTTTAAATTCTTTGTACCACTCTGCCATATACCCATCTGAACCTCGTGACTTGCTTAATTTAAGCCTACTAATTGCAGCCTTTAGTTCAACTTCAATTACGTCAGCAGTCATCGTTCTATTTTGTTCTTCGCTTAAAGTGGGTAACTCTAGAGAATTCAGGAAAGTATCAATTTGGGTTGTGCTTCTCCCTGTAACTTTGGAATATAGAGTTTTGTAAAACATTTCAAAAGCTTCTTGAATTTCACAGCTTATTTTTTATCATTTTTGTTCTCAGATCCCTAATTCTATGAATTGTATTTTTTGCTACCGTTTTCTTCAGTTTCCAAGTCAATATTTTCATAGATTTAGATCCACTTTCATAATCTCTGTTTCAGAAACATTACATTTTTCCTGATTTCTTGCATAGCCAAACTATTAATTTCATTCCTAATTTTTAAAATTTCCTCTAATGTATCCTGTGCCAAATTCAATTTGTGCTTTTTTCCTAGTTCCTTTAGCCTGTTTTGTAATTCCTCTGTTTTATTCCTTATTTTTTTCTTATATGAAGATATCGCTATAATTCTCCCTTTTAAGACAGCCTTCAGAGTATCCCGTAGAATGGGAGGTGAAACCTCTCCATTATCATTGAATTCCAAGTAAAGATCAATTTCTTTTTTAACTTGTTCTTTAAGATAGAGATCATTGAGGAGACTTGAATTTAGTTTCCAAATGGTATTCTTTGGTTGTAGGTCAAAATCAACAGATAAATATATAGGTGCATGATCACTTACATCTATTGTCCCAATTCCACAGGTGTTTATTTTGTCTTTGTCTTTTCCAAATGTCATGAAATAGTCTATTGTTGTACATACGGAATGGGGGGCAGAATAATGAGTGTAATCCCTTCTGTCAGGGAAAAGGTCCCTCCATATATCAGTTAGATCAACATCCTCAAAAAGTGTATTAACTCCCTTATGTAAGGATTTTGTTTCATAGGTTTTTCTTTTGGAAGAGTCTAACTTTGGTTGTAATTGTAAATTTTAAGTCTCCCCCACATATCAGGAGACCTTCTGTTTCCGTTACCATAATATTAGTAAGTTTCTGAAAGAAACTAATATCACTTCCTGGGGGTGTGTATATATTCAATAAAGTAACTGAATTTCCATCTATATTCCCCCTTACCAGAATATATCTGCCCTCTTTATCTCCCATTTTGAATACTTTTTCAAAACTTAGCTTGCTTGAGATAAGAATAGCAACTCCTCTCTTATGTCCTGATTTATATGAGGAGAAAAACAAATTAGTGAAGCCCATTCTCTTTAGTTTTCCATGCTCATTATCACTTAAGTGGGTTTCCTGTAAATATACTAAAAGGGCTTGTTCTTTTTTCATTTTGGATAGAATTTTACTGTGCTTGATTAGATTTAACAGCACATTGACATTAAAAGAAATGAATTTAACTTTGTCCTTAGCCATATCTGTCAATATATCATTGAAATTAGCAGAATAAAATTTAATCGATCTACTCCCTGAACAAATAAGAACCAAGAAACGTGCATAATAAAAAAAAGGCAACGAAGGTGTGATTCTAAGGCTGAGGTCTCTAGCAGATGACCCTGGGTTGAGCTAGAGGAAACGTCTAGCCGTGGGGGATAGCCCCTCCTCCCTGTGAATTGGGGGCCCCCACTACAGTACCCATAAAAGTAAGTGAACAAGTCTACATCCATTACACAGAAAAGATTTCCCTGTGTATTCCTCCCATATATATATTCTCATTTAGGTGGGGGAAAAGGAGTGAATAAATGAATAAAAAATATTGAGTAATATAAAATCCACATTATAATAAGTATTTCTTGAAACAGGTATAGCACCATCTCTTTTTGCTTCCGTTTATCTTATCAACACTTTTAAAGTTAGCCAAACCTTTTGGCTCTTCTGGAGGGGGTGAGGGCTGTCTTTGGAAAACTCACAGTCTCTTCCTGATATTCTCTCACCCTCCTCCCGTCCCCTGCTTTCTCGGTTCTCTTACTATTTCCCAAGCAGATCAAGATAACTGCTCAGCCAGGCTTTCCCTTGGTTTGATCATGCTGATGGGCAGCCCTCTGTTCCTCATGTCTGTAGTCGCCTCTTCCACTGTCTGATACAGTTGCATACCATCTTCATAAAACACCTGCAGTTTAGCAGGATACGGAGTTTGGAATCTAATCTTTCTTTGCTTTCATATTCGCTTTACTGCAGAGTATTCCTTATGTTTCTGCAGGACTGCCAGGGAGGTAATCTTGATCAAAATATATTAATTTCCCATCCAAAAACAGCCTCTTCTTACCCCAGGCCCTTCGTAGAATCTCCGCCTTGGTATTGTATCGAAGGAATCTAATTAGTATCGAGCGTATCTTCTCTGTCTCCAGCAGGCCTCGGGATGAGTTCATGATATACCCTCTCAATTTCAAGCTCCATAGTGGAGGGAATCTCTAGCACTTCCCACAGCAACTTTCCTACAAACTCCATCATAGACAAACCCTCCGCTCCTTCGGGAACATTGTATATCCTGATATTTTTCCGTCGTGATCTTCCCTCCTGGCCAATCAGTTTACTTTCTTGTTGATTTAATATTTTTATCGTCTTACTCAGTATCCATTTCACGTTTTGCACGTGATTTTCCACCTTCTCAATTCAAGTCTCTGCCACCGCTAGTTTTTGATTGACATTGGCGAGCTCTGACTTGATATCATTCAGTTGCTGTTTTTTATCTTTTTGGAATCCCCGTATCTCTTCCAGAATTTTTTAATCATATTTGCCGCTTCGCCTGCATGAGGCCCATCGTCAGCCTTGCTAGCACACGTTCGGGTAGGAGAGCCGCGCGTTGCATCTCTCTCGTCCATAGGCTCTGCAGTGATGCTTTTTTTTATCTCCATTCTTTTTCCCCATTCTTGCCCCCTTGATCAATTCAGATATTTTCGAAAGATCTTATATTTGATGGATTAATGGGGCAATATATGCGTTTTTCCAGAGGAGCTATTGATTTAAGCTGCCATTCTGGACAATGATTTCACCAGAACCCCATAGATTTCTCTCTGTATCTCAGTTGTTCTTGCTCTTGTTCCTGTTTGCAGATCTCTTTGTTTTGCCCCATTATTATGCTGAATTACAGATCTCTCTCCATGACCCAGTTAATTTGACATCCACCCGGAACGTGCATAAGATAATACCCCCTGGTGCCCATTCTACTCACAACCCTGACCTTTCCCTTTTCCATGAATATACATTCACTCTCTTGTCTCTGTTCCTTCCTGCCATTCTCACTTCCTTCACCCCTCTCCTCTCCAGTATTTATTTTGCTTTCCATCCTCTTCTCAATAAGTGTTTTATCATGAGCAGGGTTTATCACCAGTGTTCACCACAGTGAACATCCTACTACGGTTTGCCATGGCAACTGCTCTGCCTGCAATCACACCAAGATGCAGAGATTTACGACTACAACTCAGTCTATTGACTCTGCCTACACTTGACACTTCCTTGGTAAAGCAGCCAGCATGATCGATCACCCCTCCCGCACTGTCTTCACACCTACCTACCCACTGGTCAGAAGATACGAAGCCTGAAAGCATGTACCACCAAACTCAAAGACAGCTTCTATCCCACTGTTGAATGGCCCCTCAGTACAGTGGGATGGATCTTGACCTCACAATGTACCTTGACCTGGACTTGAACCTTAATGTCTGCCTGTGCTGCACTTTCTTTGTAACTGTAACGCTACACTCTGCATTCAATTTTTCCATTTTGTACTACCTTGATATAGTTGGAGTGATCTGCTTGGATGGCTTTCAGATAAAAGCTTTTCAGTGCATGTCAGGGCATGTTGCAACAACAAACCAATTCCCAGTGTTATGATTCATCAGGGCACAGTAGTTTTGCTATTTGTCCTACTGAGTCTGTGTTGACTCTCAGAGCCAATCCCATCAATCCCATTACCCCTCCCCTTTCCCTGTAATCTATGTCCGTAACTTTGCCCAAGTTCTTGTACAGTCATTTTCAGTGGCCAATTAACCTTTTTTACCTGCACAGTTTTGGGATGCGGAGCACTTTTTCTTACAAAACTTTACTTTTATTAAAAATTCAAACCACTACTCTAATGTACAATCATATTGCAAAAAGAGAGACCAGATAAATCATAAATAATGTATTAAACTTAGACATTCCCGTCCTCACCAACCCCTGTGGTGCCCAGTTGTCCCAAAACACTTCATGTTACCTGAGGATGCTGAACAGCTAACCAGGCAAGGGAACGTGAGCACTCAGGTCATGGGGAGAATGTGCAAACTCCAGGGTGGAGGTCAGGATCGAACCCTTACTGGAGCTGTGATGCAGCAGCTCTCCCTCTCTGCTCTGCCACTCTCTTTCATTTCCCTGCATCCTCTTTCATACCTATTTTTCTCTGCTATCTGTGGATCTTTCTCTCTTGTGTGTTTCTTCCTCTCCCTGTAATGTATCACCTCATATGGAGTTGACAGAACACCACACTCTCTTCCAACACTGCCCACTCACAATATTCAACAGGATAAGTGAGCTTCCCCTATTTAGTTCCTAATGGCCTTATGCACAGTTGAAGTGCCACTACTCATTGTTATGGAGGTGTAAGATGCTCCTTCCCTCCACTGGCTTACAGGTCAGCCTTGGACAAGGTGTAGCTCCTCCTTAGCCCCTGATCAGGGCCATGTGAAGTCATGGGAGCATCTGGTGGATGGTCATATGAGTAGTTGGTTCCTGGTTATGTGACCACTGACTCTAGGCAGACAATCGCTGAAGAATATTGGTAATGGCCGGGGTCATCCTTCTTGGAAAGGAACTGCCCAGGAGAAGGCAATGGCAAACTGCTTCTGTAGCAAAAATTGCCAGGAACAGTTATGGTCAAGGAGATCATGATTGCCCACGTCATATGACATGGCAGATGATGATAATGACTCATGGTTAAGGCAGATGCTGGATCTTATGCCCAAAATTGCTCCTCGTGTACAATGAAGTAGCTTAAGGAATTCAAAGATGTCAGTCATTTCTCCCCAATGTTGATATAAAATGTCAGAGGTTGGTAGTTGGTGAAATGATTGACAGTAGGAAGACGAAAACTATGAATGCTTCAATAGTGGAAACACTAGGGAAAGTAGCAGTAACGTTCTGATTTTTGTGTTTGTCCAACTTGCTGGAAAATTGTTACTGAAATTGCTTCATGTACACTTTTGGACAGTGCGTTCTCTATCATAACAATCAGCTTTGTAATTACTTTCTTCCCTCATCTCTCCCGTGTTTATTTTGCTAATTGTGTCTGTGCACCTTGCCACAGTTATCTCCATCTCTGCAGTTTGGTTCCCATTATTCATTTCCTCATAACCCTTAAAGATTTTTTGAAAAGTTTTATCAAGCTTCCCTTACACCTTCTCTAATGAAAGGAGAAAAATCCTCAATGTATTTATGTGTAATCTGTAAATAATGCTGGAAGATGTAGAAATGTTATCACTTGTACGTAAAGGACATAAGCATCTGTAGGCAGCTTCTTGTTGTCAGTATAGAACAACTCCCCTCTTCCTGTAACTCTCACTGTAAATCGAATTTATCTGCAGTGTCCACAGTCCACTTTAGAATGCATTACCACTGGAGACAAAGTAAGTTGGAAGCAGCAGGAAAAGTGGAAAAACAAAACTGGGGAAAAGAAACGGTGCGGCTTATTTACCTGAGGACTCAGTGAAAACTCCAAGGCTACAACCAAAAATCCGCAGTGAATAGGCCCCTATGTTGAATATGTGGGTTGCCTGGGTCAGTTCAAAGGAAGTCAAAGGGAGCGCCAGCCACGTCTGTGAAACAGAAGGTGCACTGGGCAATTTCTAACACAAAATGTAGGCAAGTCCGGAAATAATGGAGCATCAGCACAGTTTCTCTTATGGAGTCATAAAGAGGAAATCTGCACAATATTTCAGGTGCTGCAGCTGACCGAACAGTTTATTTGCACAGCAACTGTGTTAAAAAACAGCAATAGCAAGAGACAGCAACACTTTATGATCACAGTCCCGGCTGATAGGAAGTTATTACAGATGTGCAAACTGTTCTTTGCTGGAAGAGGGCACATGTGACAAGCACTTCAGTACATATGTCCCCTGGTTTACATCTCCTCCACTTCCCTTAAAACCATGCCATTTTCCTTCACCTCCTTTAATGATTCTTTCTGTTGAATTAGATCTCATTTTCCTGTGCACTGCCACTTATTGTTCACTTCACCAGTTTGTCCACCACCTCCTGAGGGCACACACAATATCCCTTGCCCATATTATGCCAGCTATAATTAATTCCAGGTTATAGATATATATAGAAACATAGAAACATAGAAAATAGGTGCAGGAGTAGGCCATTTGGCCCTTCGAGCCTGCACCGCCATTTATTATGATCATGGCTGATCATCCAACTCAGAACCCCGCCTCAGCCTTCCCTCCATACCCCCTGATCCCCATAGCCACAAGGGCCATATCTAACTCCCTCTTAAATATAGCCAGTGAACTGGCCTCAACTGTTTCCTGTGGCAGAGAATTCCACAGATTCACCACTCTCTGTGTGAAGAAGTTTTTCCTAATCTCGGTCCTAAAAGGATTCCCCTCTATCCTCAAACTGTGACCCCTCATTCTGGACTTCCCCAACATCGGGAACAATCTTCCTGCATCTAGCCTGTCCAATCCCTTTAGGATCTTATACGTTTCAATCAGATCCCCCCTCAATCTTCTAAATTCCAACGAGTACAAGCCCAGTTCATCCAGTCTTTCTTCATATGAAAGTCCTGCCATCCCAGGAATCAATCTGGTGAACCTTCTTTGTACTCCCTCTATGGCAAAGATGTCTTTCCTCAGATTAGGGGACCAAAACTGCACACAATACTCCAGGTGTGGTCTCACCAAGGCCTTGTACAACTGCAGTAGTACCTCCCTGCTCCTGTACTCGAATCCTCTCGCTATAAATGCCAGCATACCATTCGCCTTTTTCACCGCCTGCTGTACCTGCATGCCCACTTTAAATGACTGGTGTATAATGACACCCAGGTCTCGTTGCACCTCCCCTTTTCCTAAATGGCCACCATTCAGATAATAATCTGTTTTCCTATTTTTGCCACCAAAGTGGATAACTTCACATTTATCCACATTAAATTGCATCTGCCATGAATTTGCCCACTCACCCAACCTATCCAAGTCACCCTGCATCCTCTTAGCATCCTCCTCACTGCTAACACTGCCACCCAGCTTCGTGTTATCCGCAAACTTGGAGATGCTGCATTTAATTCCCTCATCCAAGTCATTAATATATATTGTAAACAACTGGGGTCCCAGCACTGAGCCTTGCGGTACCCCACTAGTCACCGCCTGCCATTCTGAAAAGGTTCCGTTTATTCCCACTCTTTGCTTCCTGTCTGCTAACCAATTCTCCACCCACACCAATACCTTACCCCCAATACCGTGTGCTTTAAGTTTGCACACTAATCTCCTGTGTGGGACCTTGTCAAAAGCCTTTTGAAAATCCAAATATACCACATCCACTGGTTCTCCCCTATCCACTCTACTAGTTACATCCTCAAAAAATTCTATGAGATTCGTCAGACATGATTTTCCTTTCACAAATCCATGCTGACTTTGTCCGATCATTTCACCGCTTTCCAAATGTGCTGTTATCACATCCTTGATAACTGACTCCAGCAGTTTCCCCACCACCGACGTTAGGCTAACCGGTCTATAATTCCCCAGTTTCTCTCTCCCTCCTTTTTTAAAAAGTGGGGTTACATTAGCCACCCTCCAATCCTCAGGAACTAGTCCAGAATCTAACAAGTTTTGAAAAATTATCACTAATGCATCCACTATTTCTTGGGCTACTTCCTTAAGCACTCTATAATGCAGACCATCTGGCCCTGGGGATATATCTGCCTTCAATCCCTTCAATTTACCTAACACCACTTCCCTACTAACATGTATTTCGCTCAGTTCCTCCATCTCACTGGACCCTCTGTCCCCTACTATTTCTGGAAGATTATTTATGTCCTCCTTAGTGAAGACAGAACCAAAGTAATTATTCAATTGGTCTGCCATGTCCTTGCTCCCCATAATCAATTCACCTGTTTCTGTCTGCAGGGGACCTACATTTGTCTTTACCAGTCTTTTCCTTTTTACATATCTATAAAAGCTTTTACAGTCTGTTTTTATGTTCCCTGCCAGTTTTCTCTCATAATCTTTTTTCCCCTTCCTAATTTTTCCTTTTTACATATCTATAAAAGCTTTTACAGTCCGTTTTTATGTTCTCTGCCAGTTTTCTCTCATAATCTTTTTTCCCCTTCCTAATTAAGCCCTTTGTCCTCCTCTGCTGAACTCTGAATTTCTCCCAGTCCTCAGGTGAGCCACTTTCTCTGGCTAATTTGTATGCTTCTTCTTTGGAATTGATACTATCCCTAATTTCTCTTGTCAGCCACGGGTGCACTACCTTCCTTGATTTATTCTTTTGCCAAACTGGGATGAACAATTGTTGTAGTTCATCCATGCAACCTTTAAATGCTTGCCATTGCATATCCACCGTCAATCCTTTAAGTGTCATTTGCCAGTCTATCTTAGCTAATTCACGTCTCATACCTTCAAAGTTACCCCTCTTTAAGTTCAGAACCTTTGTTTCTGAATTAACTATGTCACTCTCCATCTTAATGAAGAATTCCACCATATTATGGTCACTCTTACCCAAGGGGCCTCTCACGACAAGATTGCTAATTAACCCTTCCTCATTGCTCAAAACCCAGTCCAGAATATAGCAAAGACTTCATCAGACCTAGAGGGATACAACCGCACTTTGTCTGAATTGACACTCCACCCCTGAGGGATACAACCTGACTTTGTCTGAATTCACACCACACCATCCCTGAGCGATACAACCTCACTTTGTCTGAATTGACACCACTCCATCCCTGAGGGATACGATCGCACTTTGTCTGAATTCACACTCCACCCCTGAGAGATACAATTGCACTGTCTGAATTCACACCACTCCATCCCTGTGGGATAGTGATACAACCTCACTTGGTCTGAATTCACCCTTTATCATCTCTTTACCATCCTATACTTGGTTTTTCAGTCCCAGACATGGGTTTCATTTTGTGCACTAGCCTATGCTATGTAACACCTTAGGAAAGGTTTCACTGCTAATGTAATGGTCTTTCTGTGGAAGCAGTTATGGTTTGAGATAACAGGTGCTTCAGAATGTGAGCTGTGTCCATGGTTTGGCGGGAGATGAAGAGCGAAGACGCTGGAGAGAACCAGTTGTAGGAATAGACCCAGTGGGGGACCATGATTCGATGCAGCCAGGTGCAAAGATCGACTGAGGATCGGTGAACATGAATTTTGGGAAGAATTGAACTCTAACCTGTGCACATTTGTCTGTTTAATTATAATGGGCCCTTTTTGTTTTCCCTCTTTCTTTTCTTTACTAATCCTTGGTTAAGATTCATATTGTATGCAATGTGCTGTCTGTTATTTCTTGGCACTGAGTTGTAACAGGGTAGCAAATTACACAGCATCCACACAAACTGAGGCTTGGGCTGTGAGAGCCGTCTGAGTCTCATGGGTTTGACGGGACTGGAGTGTGTATTCCCTAGACTTACGCAGCCAAGGAAACCAGCAGGGTTTCACAGATGAGACCTTAACAAACTTGTTTTGTGATCTAATATTTACAGTCACAGGATCATCTCTACTTTGATACTTCCCCAAAGAGCCCAGTTGTTAGTCAACAAAGATTAGAAGAGGGATAGCTGATTCCCTGTGTTGGGAAACTATTATTTTGCAAGACATCTCCCTGGATACTATTCCAAGTGACAACATATCCATGCCTTCTGTTTAAAAGTAACTGGTTAGACGGAAGTGCATTCAGAAAATGTGTTCAGCTTCCATAAGATAATATCACAGTCATATCTGGATCCCATCGTAGAACTCAGACTAACTGACACATTTTTGGTACCCAGGGGCTGAATATTATGTAATATTAATATTAATATTATATTAATATTATTATCCAGTAGTAGGAAAAGCCATTATTAAATTTTGTTGCCCTCAATTAATTTTTAGCCTTGTTTTTTGGGGAGATTCCAATTAATTTGGATGTAAATGGAGCAAGAGAGGTGGCTTTACTGTCTAGGCTATATTCAGCTTACTCAGCTGGCTTCTGGAGATAAAGTGAAGTGTGGGTCCCATGGGAGGTGGAATAAGTTGTTTATGAAATTAACACATACCTCATGCACGACTTGAGACTTGAATGAATAATTCTCACTGAGCCACATCCTTCAGGAGAGGCATTCCAGATAAAAACCCGTGTTAAAGACATCCAAGCTCATAGAGGTAGTCATAGTTTTGGAGTGGGGTGGGGCAGTGATGCAGGAGATGGAAGAGGTCTGGTGGATCTGTGGTGGGATGGGGAGAGGGTTGCACTTAAAGTATCTGGCATTCAGGAGAGGCAGTCATGGTCACTAATTGAAAGCTGTTATGATAACAAAACCTGCCAAAGGACATTGAATAATATTTGAGAATTCTGGTATTACATGACAAACCCAACACTTAAGAAATCAACACACACAAAATGCTGGAGGAGCTCAGCAGGCCAGGTAGCATCTATGGAAAAGAGTACAATCGACATTTCAGGCCAAAACCCAGTTCTTGGCTCAAAATGACGACTGTACTCTTTTCCATAGATGCTGCCTGGCCTGCTGAGTTCCTCCAGCATTTTTTATGTTGCTTGGATTTCCAACATCTGCAGATTTTTTCTTGTATTTGATAAATCAGCCATCTAGTATATGGAAACCCTTGAACAAAACCTAAACAAACTGTTTCTTTAAGTGACAGTAGTCATTTTCGTTGAATGACTAAACCAGAATATAGATCAATTTTAATTATCAGCAAATGCCGTAACAGAACTTCACTGCACTATGAGTTAAACATGGTTAATTGTAGAACATTGAGGAGTATGATGCAGATCCTTCAGCTCCCCATGTCTGCACCAATTGGGATGCCAACCAATCTAGTCCCATTGCTCTACACGTTGTAAACCCATATTCTCTGCCTGCTCATTTGTCTGCTAAATGCCCATAAGATCACCGGATGGAGTTCTAGTTCTGAATAGTTCTCTATTGTAATCTGAGGACTGCTAGTACTGATCTGCTCCAGGTAACTTAAACACAAAATATTGCTTTTAAGTAAACCAGAAATAAAAGGTTTGAAAATTAGTTTAGCTAGAGAGAATCAAATTCCTGCTAACTTATTACGACACACTTATCTCCCAGCAGGTTGGGTCCATCTTTGTCCTTCCTTATTTCCATGCATTCCTGCAACTCATTCTCCCTTACATGCCCATCTGTTTTCTTTCGATTCTTATTGCCGCTTACAAACACTAATGGGGTGATTTACAGCTGTCAGTTAATCTATCAGCACGTCCTTGGAGCGCTAGTGGAAGCTTATGCAGTCACTGAAGGAAGATAGATGCTCCAAACAACAGCACCCGAGGTCAGAATCGAACCAAGGTCACTGGGGTTGTGAGGTGGCAGCACTAGCTACTGTGCTACCTTAAACTGCAAGTGTATATTAAGCGTATTAGCAAGAACATAATAAATTGTTGAGCAAGCATTATGAAGGCTCTGTACAAGGGACATTAAAAATGCAGCCAAAAACTTTAACATGCGTTAAGAAAATGAGGAATGGATGCATAATGATGTCATAATGAGAAAATGCAAAAAAGATTCTAGAATACAGTGTGTGAAGAACAAAATTGATCTTGTTTCATTTGGGATATGATAGGTTAGAACACATTTGGAAAATGTAATTATAGTTGATATTGGCAGGTCCTTTAACTGGCTGTTAGTGCAAATCTGGAAGCTTTGGGTTCAACACAGTTTAAGCAGGATTAGAGGCTGAAAGATTTTCTTCCCCATCACCCTACCCCCAGCGCTATGTCAGTTTAGGGGATGGATTGAAGATACCATAGGGTTTATTAAGCCTGATTTTAGATCATGCCCATTAGAACTTGCACTGATTCCCATTCACCTATCCATTCCACTGTGTGGTTCCTGAAGAAGGAACTTCTCATTTCTGCAGTTTCATAGGATCATGCAGCCACACAACATAGAAACAGCCCCATTATCCTTTGAGTACCTGCTGACTGTCAAGTCCCCATTTACACTAACCACACCTTCTGCTGCTAATGCCCTAAGCTCTGGTATTCTCTCTAAAACATCTCCAAGTGTTGACAGCTCTCTCCTCCTTTAAAACATTCCTTAAAACCTACTTCACTGACCAAGGATTTGATCCTCTGCTCAGCTACCTCCTGACTATGCTAAAGGAACTTTATAATACATTATTGAAGCAAGCCCTTCAGCCCTGTGGGTCAGCAGTGACCCACCAAGTACTCACTTACACTGGAAATCATTCAGAAAATATGTAGCTCGGGTGCTTGATCATTGGGTTGACTTGTTCTCCGATCTTGGCAACTTACTTGCAAACATTTCATCACCATTCAAGGAGATATCATCAGTGTGCTGCTGATTGGGGTGTGTCCTCCATGTAGTGTCAGTTATAGGCCACCAATTAAACACTCAATGGCATGGTCAGGCAGAACAGGAAATGAACAGTTGCCACACAACCAATCAGATGAGATTTCCTCCCCACTTCACAATTGAGTTTCTGAAATGGTGACCAATCAGCCGATTGATAAGTATAGAAAGGCCAAGCATTTGGAGGACACGCCACAATCAGCAGTGCACTGATGATGTCTGCTCATATTGTGATGAAGCATTTGCAAATAAATTACCAAGATTGGAGAACAAGTCTACTGAACCATTAACCACCCGATCTGCACATTTTCTGAATTATTTCCTACAGCTTTGGGCCTTAAATACTTAAATGTGCTCACCATCAGAAGAACTTTGCCTGCAGGCAAGCCTCCTCACGGGAGCAACTCTTCTTCCTCCATGAATGCTTAAGGCAAAATATGCTGTCACAAAGCGACAGTTGCAGGCCACCAATCAACCACCCAATGCCATGGTCTATCGCCTGGCAGAACAGGAGATGTTTGGGTGCCACACAGCCAATCAGTGATGTGATTTCCTCCCCACATCACAACTGTTTCCAAAATGGGGACCAATCAGTTCACTGATAAGTATATAAAGGTAAAGCATTTGGAGGACACACCACAATCAACAGCACACTGATGACATTCCCTCATATGGTGATGAAATATTTGCAAGTAAATTGTCAAGATCAGAGAACAACTTTATGCAGGAAACATAAAGTTGTGGTGGTAGGGGATTTTAATTTTCCATATATTGATTGGGACTCCCATACTGTTAGGGGTCTAGATGGTTTAGAGTTTGTAAAATGCGTTCAGGAAAGTTTTCTAAATCAATATATGGAGGGACCAACTAGAGGGGATGCAATACTGGATCTCCTGTTAGGAAACGAGTTAGGACAAGTGACAGAAGTCTGTGTAGGGGAGCACTTTGGTTCCAGTGATCATAACACCATTAGTTTCAACTTGATCATGGACAAGGATAGATCTGGCCCTAGGGTTGAGGTTCTGAACTGGAAGAAGGCCAAATTTGAAGAAATGAGAAAGGATCTAAAAAGCGTGGATTGGGACAGGTTGTTCTCTGGCAAAGATATGATTGGTAAGTGGGAAGCCTTCAAAGGAGAAATTTTGAGAGTGCAGAGTTTGTATGCTCCTGTCAGGATTAAAGGCAAAGTGAATAGGAATAAGGAACCTTGGTTCGCAAGGGATATTGCAACTCTGATAAAGAAGAAGAGGAAGTTGTATGAAATGTATAGGAAACAAGGAGTAAATCAGGTGCTTGAGGAGTATAAGAAGTGCAAGAAAATACTTAAGAAAGAAATCAGGAGGGCTAAAAGAAGACATGAGGTTGCCTTGGCAGTCAAAGTGAAGGATAATCCAAAGAGCTTTTACAGGTATATTAAGAGCAAAAGGATTGTAAGGGATAAAATTGGTCCTCTTGAAGATCAGAGTGGTCAGCTATGTGCAGAACCAAAGGAAATGGGGGAGATCTTAAATAGGTTTTTTGCGTCTGTATTTACTAAGGAAACTGGCATGAAGTCTATGGAATTAAGGGAATCAAGTAGTGAGATCATGGAAACTGTACAGATTGAAATGGAGGAGGTGCTTGCTATCTTGAGGAAAATTAAAGTGGTTAAATCCCCGGGACTTGACAGGGTGTTCCCTTGGACCTTGAAGGAGACTAGTGTTGAAATTGCGGGTGCCCTGGCAGAAATATTTAAAATGTTGCTGTCTACAGGTGAGGTGCCGGAGGATTGGAGAGTGGCTCATGTTGTTCCGTTGTTTAAAAAAGGATCGAAAAGTAATCCGGGAAATTATAGGCCAGTAAGTTTAACATCGGTAGTAGGTAAGTTATTGGAGGGAGTACTAAGAGACAGAATCTACAAGCATTTGGATAGACAGGGACTTATTAGGGAGAGTCAACATGGCTTTGTGCGTGGTAGGTCATGTTTGACCAATCTACTGGCATTTTTCGAGGAGGTTACCAGGAAAGTGGATGAAGGGAAGGCAGTGGATATTGTCTACATGGACTTCAGTAAGGCCTTTGACAAGGTCCCGCATGGGAGGTTAGTTAGGAAAATTCAGTCGCTAGGTATATATGGAGAGGTGGTAAATTGGATTAGACATTGGCTCAATGGAAGAAGCCAAAGAGTGGTAGTAGAGAATTGCTTCTCTGAGTGGAGGCCTGTGACTAGTGGTGTGCCACAGGGATCAGTGCTGGGTCTATTGTTATTTGTCATCTATATCAATGATCTGGATGATAATGTGGTAAATTGGATCAGCAAATTTGCAGATGATACAAAGATTGGAGGTGTAGTAGACAGTGGGGAAGGTTTTCAGAGCCTGCAGAGGAACTTGGACCAGCTGGAAAAATGGGCTGAAAAATGGCAGATGGAGTTTAATACAGACAAGTGTGAGGTATTGCACGTTGGAAGGACAAACCAAGGTAGAACATACAGGGTTAATGGTAAGGCACTGAGGAGTGCAGTAGACCAGAGGGATCTGGGAATACAGATACAAAATTCCCTAAAAGTGGCGTCACAGCTAGATAGGGTCGTAAAGAGAGCTTTTGATACATTGGCCTTTATTAATCAAAGTATTGAGTATAAGAGCTGGAATGTAATGATGAGGTTGTATAAGGCATTGGTGAGGCCGAATCTGGAGTATTGTGTTCAGTTTTGGTCACCAAATTACAGGAAGGATATAAATAATTTTGAAAGGGTGCAGAGAAGGTTTACAAGGATGTTGCCAGGACTTGAGAAACTCAGTTACAGAGAAAGGTTGAATAGGTTGGGACTTTATTCCCTGGAGCGTAGAAGAATGAGGGGAGATTTGATAGGGGTATATAAAATTATGATGGGTATAGATAGAGTGAATGCAAGCAGGCGTTTTCCACTGAGGCAAGGGGAGAAAAAAACCAGAGGACATGGGTTAAGGGTGAAGGGGGAAAAGTTTAAAGGGAACATTAGGGGGGGCTTCTTCACACAGAGAGTGGTGGGAATATGGAATGAGCTGCCAGATGAGGTGGTAAATGCGGGTCCTTTTTTAACATTTAGGAATAAATTGGACAGATACATGGATGGGAGTTGTATATAGTCCATGTGCAGGTCAGTGGGACTAGGCAGAAAATGGTTCGGCACAGCCAAGAAGGGCCAAAAGGCCTGTTTCTGTGCTGTAGTTCCTATGGTTTCTATGGTTAACAGCTCAACCCAATCACTCACTTACACTCTTATATGCTCACCAACTATCTCCCCTCCACCCCCACCCGTTTTCTGCCACTCATCCTACACACCAAGGACAACTTACAGTGACCAGCTAATCTATGAACCCGCTTGGCCTTGGAATGTGGGTGCACAGGAAAATGGAGCATAGGTAGTTTGCACAAATTCCTGTTGATCAGGACTGAACCTGGGCTGCTAGTGCCGTGAGACAGCAGTTTGACTAGGTACACCATTGTTTATAATGCTGTTGCCATACACCAATGCAGAATGCATCATGAGTGTGTCGGTTACATCTGTTTGATTTCCTCAGAGTTCTGGATTCAGAATAAGTTTGTATTTTTGCTCAAGAACTACATATTATAACATCCAGCTCATTCACAAAGGGCTCCTGAACTCTTAGTCCAGAGCAGATGATGACAATGGACCTCTAACCTTGTCCAGATGAATTTTAGTTACATTTGGACTCAATGTCTGTTTACTCTGCAGTAGATTGCTGAGCTGTGCATAATTGATTTAAACAAATTGAGAGCTTCAAAAATCTGTCCACCAGCTGTGTAATTCATTGCTGTTCTGGAGCACAGCCTACAGTGGAGACTCAAAATCAAGTTCATCATTCTTCAATCAAATAAACTTTAACCTTTCTATTTCAAGAGCATCCTTCCTGTAGCATGTGGAACTGTGACATTCTGACAGGCAGCTGATTTTTTTCCTTTTTGTATGCTTCACAACTGTATTTCAGAGGCTCAAAGTCATGACGTATATGGTTATGTTGGAAAAGATGTACACATGCAGTGAATTCAAGCTGTTTCAATCATGAGAGCTGTGCACTATGTATACCTCCACTTCTGTATCAGGATTGGTGTGTCCACCAGCAGTAACATACCCACAGGGTTTCATTCTGCAGCTGGCTAGCACCTGGTGATGCCAGGCTGGTCCTATTGAAATCCAGCACAGTGGAGCAGCTGATAGAGCAGCAGCCTGGTAGTGCCACAGAGACTCAGGTTCAAAATCATGGGCTATATGACCTCTAGTCCCATCTGTATGTTCCCCCCCCCCCCCGCCACTTCCCAACGACTATTCCTAGGGCACAAAGCCACTTGCAGTTGGCCCAGAAAGAACCAGTTGTGCAACACTGGCAACAACTTGTAAAAATCAAGCGGCAACGAAGCTGGCAGTTACTGATGATCTCACTATGTGAAGCTGATGCAAAGGTCCTCCTTCATTAAACTGTATCTCACCTGTCTGAAGTGAAGGAAAGGCATTAGCCGGAATGTTTAATTCTGGGATGGAAATGCCAAAGTGAAGCCGATGTTATACAGTGAATTACATTATTTACTCTGCAAACTTTCCAACGAAAGGTCGGTGCTCTTTCTTTCACCTACATATCTGCTGCAGTACAGACAATGGTGTACACTCACATGGCACAGACATCATTTTGGGATTGAACCAGCTTTCGTAGTGCTAAAACAACAGGCACTAAGGAACTGATGTTTGCTTCCTCGAGTTATAGTGAACTAGGACACAGGAAGCTCCACTTACATTACAATGAGACATGGGGGGAGGGCACCATTTACATTGACATGGGAGGCGAGGAAACTAATTTGCTCTGGAATGCGATGGAAGTATATTCCATTCAAATAGTGGAATAAATGAAAATCTGTTTGTATTGAACTGCAAAACGTGGAACAATTTTGTTCCAATGGTATGTTCTCAGGCAAAACTCAATACAAATCTTAGTACAAGATGGGGGGGGGGGAGGGGGTGGCAAGCTCCTCTCCAAATTGCACACCATCCTAATGTGGAAAAACATCACCAGTTTTTCATCACTCATTTGTTCTTTCATTATGTGCCATGTCACATGACGTGGGCAATCATGGTCTTTCCATGACCATGATTGTTCTTGCCAATTTTTTCTCCAGAAGTGGTTTGCCATTGCCTTCTTCTGGGCAGTGTCTCTACAAGACAGGTAACCCCAGCCATTATCAAAACTCTTCAGAGGTTGTCCGCCTGGCATCAATGCTTGCATAACCAAGACTTGTGATATGCACCAGCTGCTCATCTGACCATCCACCACCTGATCCCATGGCTTCATGTGACCCTGATCGAGGTGGCTAAGCAGGTGCTACACCTTGCTCAGGGGTGACCTGCAGTCTAGTGGAGAGAAAGAGTGCATTACATCTCCTTTGGTAGAGTCGTATCTCTCCCCCCATCCCCCTGCCTCCCATCATTGCCAGAATTAAATCATGAAATTGCTACCCAACACTTTGTAAGCACCTTCACTGGCAGGATTGCAACATTCAAGAAGGCAGCTCACCACCACATTAAAGGTGATTTGGGATGGTCAGTAAAAGCTAGCCTTCACCTCAAAGACAGGAGTCCATCAAAAGAAGAAACAAAAAGTCTCATCAACATGCAATATTAGGAGACATGGGAACAAGGGTCATACGTCATCACGTTGATGATTTCGTCTGACTGATATCTGCTCCAACCAGATACTGAGACATACAGCACAGAATCAGGCCCTTCGGCACAACTCATCCATGCTAATCAAGTCATATGCAGTCAGTCAAGTGCAGAGGTGTGACATTCCCAAGGTCATGTCTGTTTGCCAAGCTCACTGATGGTATATTGGCTTGATGAGGAGATGGTCCAGGCAGACTTTACTTAAGCTTTATGCCAGGAGAAAATGGCCCAGCCCATCCATATGAGCAGCTACTAACCCTGTACAGAAAGCAGTGTTTTATATATTTTGTTTTACTGTGTACCTAAGTTTTAATTTTTTGAATTTCTCTATTTCCATTGTTGATTTATTTTTATTTTTCAATTAATTGCTATTAAAAATATTTAATTTTACGTACAGTACATAGACTATTTTTAATGGCAGGAATTTGAAAACAAGATATATTTCACAGCCTTTAACGACAACTACTGAGCTGTTTTGGGGTCTGGGTTAGGGCTTTGGGAAATTGGCCATCTACATTCAGGAAAATCTGGGCGTAGGATGCAATTCTGGGTAATGGGCCGGGTTCAGAATAATTCATGTAAAGATCTGGGATACAGGGATTACTATTAATTAATTGTCACTTGTTATTGAGTAAATTACTTGGATTTTCCCGTAAAAGTAATCAAACTTTTCATTGATTCTAGTTCAATCGTAGATTGTATTGATCAGAGTATAGGTTCTCATGTAATTTGCCCAAATAAGCACATCATTATGGGGTGGTGATATACACACAAACACCAATGAAATTAAATCGCTAAATTTTACATTGCTTTCCTCCCGATTTGACATCACCAGTTCCACTATGTCAATCGCTAAGACAGCTTAAGCCAGTTGCAGCACTGAATACAGTGTTCCTGTCAGGTCAGCCTTTGTTCCCACACACTTGATTTCAGTGCTTTGGCCATGAAGGGCAGTCAGAGATGGTTATTCTTACTCTCTGAACTAAGGATTCAGCTCCCACTTGTGTTGAGTTTGCACGAATTGTCATAACCTGAAAGTGTCGCCTGTATTTCAGATGTTTCATCAAAGGCAGCTGTTTTGTCATCTTGGGGTTAAATCATAAACAGAGCTGCATCAACGGAACTGTAGTAGAGCGTGCATCAAGCTTCAAATTCCTTGGTGTCCACATTTCTGAGGATCTCACCTGGTCCCTGAACTCCTCCATGCTGGTCAAAAAGGCACAACAGCGCCTTTATTTCCTGTGGAACGTCAAGAAAGCTCACCTCTGTCCCAGGATACTGACGGACTTTTACTACTGTACCATTGAGAGCATACTCACCAACTACATCTCAGTGTGGTATGGCAATTGTCCCCTATCAGACCGCAAAGCACTCCAGTGTGTGATGAAAACTGCCCAGTGGATATCAGCACCCAATTGCCCACCATTGAGAACATCTACCGTAAACGCTGCCTGGGCAGGGCGAAAAGCATTATCAAGGATGCATCTCACCCTAACCATGGACTTTTTACTCTCCTCCCATCCGGTAGGCGCTACAGGAGCCTTCGCTCCCGCACCAGCAGGCACAGGAAGAGCTTCTTCCCTGAGGCTGTGATCCTGCTGAACCTCTCATCATAGCGCTAAGCGGTATTGCACCCATATTGTACTGTCTCAGTATTTTTATATTTGTGTGCTGTAGCACTTACCTTTTATTCGCAGTTATTTTGTAAATAACACTATTCTTTGCATTTCTGGTCAGATGCTAACTGCATTTCATTGGCTTTGCATCTGTACTCGGCACAATGACAATAAAGTTGAATCTAATCTAATCTAATAAATACAGCAGGATTGTCACTTGCAGTAGTGAGAAGGGACTCAGTGTTATATTGGATGTTGTTCAGCTCCGATAAAACGGGAATAGGAAACATTTTATAACTTTTTAAAATAGAATTGCTCTACTTTTGTGGGCGAAAAGACAGCTGGGGACATACCTACCAGCAGCTACACTGCATTACTGGTGATTAACAATCCTTGACTGTCTTCCACCATCTGATTCTCAGGGGAGATAGCAGCACCTTTGTGCTATATAAGCAATTCACACTCAGACTAACCTTGGTTTTAATTACAGCCAATGCATTATCACTTTGTGTTTTTATGACTGTGACTCATCCTCCAGGTTCTGCTAGCTAAAGCCTGTTTTTTCACGGCTTTTATTAACCTTTCCCTCACCAGCAACCTAATCTCTGCTTTATGATTGTTTGGAAATTCTGATGGTTCAGCATCTGACTGTTCTCCCATTTACACTGGCTCTCCAGTTCACACCTTTCCAGTTCTAATACCCTGAGAACATACTGGGACTGTGGTTTCTACACCCCCATTGATACAAGAGTCCTCATTAACACCCTTCTACTAATGCACCATGGTATGGTCTTGTTTCCCATATTTCCAAACACACGCCAGGGTCCTGGTTCTCACAATCCCATCAACACTGTTAGGGCACCAGTCCCACTGTGCAATAGATTTCACCTAAAGAAATCTAGCCTACCCGCCTCAGCATGAGCAAACATCAAATAGGATACATAAAATACTGATGGATCTTAATAGGATGGACATGAAGTGGATGTTTCCCTCTGTGGGGGAGTCTAGAAGTTGGGGTCAGTGTTTAAAGTATATGGCCTCATCCATTGATGGTATTTTCTCTCTCTTAGAGGATTGTAAGTCATTGGAACTCTCCTCCCCAAAGGGTACTGGGAAGCAGAGCCTTTGAACACGTTTAAGATTAGATTCAACTTTGTCATTGTGCGGAGTACAGATACAAAACCAATGAAATGCAGTTAGCATCTGACCAGAAATGCAAAGAATAGTGTTATTTACAAAATAACTGCAAATAAAAGGTAAGTGCTACAGCACACAAATATAAAAATACTGAGACAGTACAATATGGGTGCAATACTGCTTAGCGCTGTGATGTGAGGCTCAGCAGGGTCACAGCCTCAGGGAAGGAGCCCTTCCTGTGCCTGCTGGTGCGGGAGCGAAGGCTCCTGTAGTGCCTACCAGATGGGATGGGAGTAAAAAGTCCATGGTTAGGGTGAGATGCATCCTTGATAATGCTTTTCTCCCTGCCCAGGCAGCGTTTATGGTAGATGTTCTCAATGGTGGCAATTGGGTGCCAATAATCCGCTGGGCAGTTTTCACCATATGCTGGAGTGCTTTATGGTCCGATACAGGACAATTGCCATACCACACTGAGATGCAGTTGGTGAGTATGCTCTCAGTGGTACAGCGGTAGAAGTCCATCAGTATCCTGGGACAGTGATGAGCTTTCTTGATGCTCTGCAGAAAATAAAGGCGCTGTTGTGCCTTTTTGATCAGGATGGAGTTCAGGGACCAGGTGAGATCCTCGAAAATGTGGACACCAAGGAATTTGAAGCTTGATATATGCTCCACTACAGCTCCGTTGATATAGATGGGGGACGTGAGTGTGGCTCCTAGCGTGCCTAAAGTCCACAATGATCTCCTTGGTCTTCTGGGTGTTAAGGGCCAGGTTGTTGTCAACACACCACGTGGCCAGGTGCTGGACCTCGTCCCTGTAGGCCGTCTCGTCATCCCCTCTGATCAGGCCAACCACCGTGGTGTTGTCTGCGAACTTGATTATGGAGTTCCATGTACAGGAACGCAGTCATAGGTGAAAAGGAATTACAGAAGAGGACTCAGCACACAGCCTTGAGGCACGCCGGTGTTCAGGGTGAGAGTGGAGGTGGAGAGGTTGTCTAACTTAACTGATTGGGGTCTGTTAGTCAGAAAGTCCAAGGTCCAATTGCAGAGGGATGAGCTGATACCAAGCTGGCGAAGTTTGGCGATCAGCTCGGAGGGAATCACAATATTGAATGCCGAACTAAAGTTAATGAACGGCATTCTTTCTTTTTAAATCATTTTATTAAATAAGTATACAAAAAGGTAAGCCATATAGACACTAATACATTGTTAGAATATAATAAAATTACAGAAGATATTAGTACAAAAAAAACTACAAACAATGTAATTTAAACATAACATACCAAGGTAACATAAAAGTATACTAATTTTATATATATATCAATGGAGAAAAAGAAAAAAAAACCCCCAAAAAAACCCACCGTGCAACTAACTAAAAGCAACGCAAAGCAATGGGCTAACTTGAAACCAAACAGAGTTAAACTTAAAATCATGTCCTCAATCCCGACCTCCATTAAAAACAGTGAAAAAAACAAGAAGGGTATATATTACATTAAATGAAAATATTGAATAAAAGATCTCCAAGTCTGTTCAAATTTAAATGAGGAGTCATAAAGATTGCTTCTAATTTTCTCCAAATTCAAGCATAATATCGTCTGAGAAAACCAAAAAAAGGTAGTTGGAGCATTAAGCTCTTTCCAATGTTGTAAGATACATCTTTTTGCCATTAAAGTAAGAAATGCAATCATTCTACGGGCTGAAGGGGAGAGATTACTGGAAATTTTAGGTAGTCCAAAGATAGCAGTAATAGGGTGAGGAGAGATATCTATATTCAATACCTTGGAGATAATATTAAAAATGTCTCTCCAAAAAGTTTCCAAAGTAGGGCAAGACCAAAACATATGAGTTAAAGAGGCTATCTGCCCCGGACATCTATCACAAAAAGGATTAATATGAGAATAAAAGCGCGCTAACTTATCTTTGGACATATGTGCTCTATGAACAACTTTAAATTGAATTAGGGAATGTTTAGCACAGATAGAGGAAGTATTGACTAATTGTAAAATCTGCCCCCAGTCATCCACAGAAATGGTAAACCCCAATTCCTGTTCCCAATCTACCCTAATCTTATCAAATGGAGCTTTCCTAAGTTTCATAATAATATTATAAATCATAGCCGATGCACCTTTCTGACATGGATTAAGGTTGATTATAGTATCTAAAATGTATGTAGGAGGAAGCATTGGAAAGGAAGAAAGTATAGTACTTAGAAAATTTCTAACTTGTAAATATCTAAAAAAATGTATTCTTGATAAGTTATATTTATTAGATAATTGTTCAAAAGACATAAGGGAACCATCTAAAAATAAATCCAAAAACCGTGAAATACCCTTAGTCTTCCAAATTTGAAAAGCACGATCCGTAAAAGAGGGAGGAAAAAATATGTTACCTAAAATAGGAATCGCTAACCCAAATTGATTAAGATCAAAAAATTTTCTGAATTGAAACCAAATACGCAAGGTATATTTAACTATTGGGTTAGACACCTGTTTAAGGCGTTTCCAATCAAAAGGAAGAGAGGAACCTAAAATAGAGCCAAGTGTAAAACCCTGAACAGATTGTAATTCCAATACTACCCATTTAGGAATGGATAGTATATCCTGGTCCAGTAACCAGAATTTCATATGTCGAATATTAATTGCCCAATAATAAAATCTAAAGTTAAGTAATGCTAAGCCTCCATCTCTCTTAGCTTTCTGTAAATGTATTTTACCCAGTCTCGGGTTTTTATTCTGCCAAATAAATGAAGAAATTTTAGAGTCAACTTTGTCAAAAAAAGATTTTGGAACAAAGATTGGTAATGCCTGAAATATATATAAAAATTTTGGCAAAAAAAACATCTTAACTGCGTTAATACGACCAATCAAAGTTAAATATAAAGGAAGCCATTTAGATGAAAGTTGAGTAATATGGTCTATTAATGGTAAAAAGTTAGTCTTAAATAAATCTTTGTATTTACAAGTAATTTTAATCCCAAGATATGAAAAATAATTATTAATCAATTTAAATGGAAATTTATAATATAAGGGAAGTTGTTTGTTAATCGGAAAGAGTTCACTCTTACTAAGATTTAATTTATAACCTGAGAAAAGACCAAATTGTGCTAATAACTCTAAAACAGCCGGGATGGATTTTTGAGGATTAGAATTATATAAAAGTAAATCATCAGCATAGAGTGATAATTTATGGGACTTTAAGCCCCGAGTTATCCCAGTAATATTTGGAGATTCTCGAATGGCAATTGCAAGAGGTTCTAATGCAATATCAAATAATAAGGGACTAAGAGGACAGCCTTGTCGAGAACCTCGAAAAAGAGGGAAAAAAGGTGAACTTAAAGAGTTAGTACGGACCGAGGCCACAGGAGAATAATATAAGAGTTTAATCCAGGATATAAATTTCAAGCTGAAATTAAACCTTTCAAGCACCTTAAATAAATAAGGCCATTCTACTCTATCAAAAGCTTTCTCGGCATCTAAAGAGATAACACACTCAGGAACATTTTGTGAGGGAGTATAAACGATATTTAACAGTGTACGAATATTATAAAAAGAGTAACGACCTTTAATAAAACCCGTTTGGTCTTCCAAAATAATAGAGGGAAGTACTTTTTCTAATCTATTTGCTAATAACTTAGAAAAAACTTTAGAATCAACATTTAATAAAGATATTGGTCTATAAGATGCACATTGAGCAGGATCTTTATCCTTCTTTAATATTAAAGAGATTGACGCTCTATTAAAAGATTCAGGAAGTTTACCAAGTTTCGATGAAGCCTCAAAAACCCTACAGAGCCAAGGGATTAATGAAGGAGCAAAACATTTATAAAATTCTACGGTAAACCCAATGAACAGCATTCTGACATAAGAGTTGGGGCTGTCCAGGTGGGTCAGGGCAGAATGAAGTGCCGTGGAGATGGCGTTCTCTGTCGACCTGTTGGTGCGATAGGCAAATTGATGGGGGTCCAGGGTAGTGGGCAGACAGGATTTCAGATGTGATAGAACCAGTCTCTCAAAGCACTTAATTAGGAAGGGGAAAAAAGATTATGAGAGAAAACTGGCAGAGAACATAAAAACGGACTGTAAAAGCTTTTATAGATATGTAAAAAGGAAAAGACTGATAAAGACAAATGTAGGTCCCCTGCAAACAGAAACAGGTGAATTGATTATGGGGAGCAAGGACATGGCAGACCAATTGAATAATTACTTTGGTTCTGTCTTCACTAAGGAGGACATAAATAATCTTCCAGAAATAGTAAGGGACAGAGGGTCCAGTGAGATGGAGGAACTGAGCGAAATACATGTTAGTAGGGAAGTGGTGTTAGGTAAATTGAAGGGATTGAAGGCAGATAAATCCCCAGGGCCAGATGGTCTGCATCCCAGAGTGCTTAAGGAAGTGGCCCAAGAAATAGTGGATGCATTAGTGATAATTTTTCAAAACTCGTTAGATTCTGGACTAGTTCCTGAGGATTGGAGGGTGGCTAATGTAACCCCACTTTTTAAAAAAGGAGGGAGAGAGAAACCGGGGAATTATAGGCCGGTTAGCCTAACGTCGGTGGTGGGGAAACTGCTGGAGTCAGTTATCAAGGATGTGATAACAGCACATTTGGAAAGCGGTGAAATGATCGGACAAAGTCAGCATGGATTTGTGAAAGGAAAATCATGTCTGACGAATCTCATAGAATTTTTTGAGGATGTAACTAGTAGAGTGGATAGGGGAGAACCAGTGGATGTGGTATATTTGGATTTTCAAAAGGCTTTTGACAAGGTCCCACACAGGAGATTAGTGTGCAAACTTAAAGCACATGGTATTGGGGGTAAGGTATTGGTGTGGGTGGAGAATTGGTTAGCAGACAGGAAGCAAAGAGTGGGAATAAACGGGACCTTTTCAGAATGGCAGGCGGTGACTAGTGGGGTACCGCAAGGCTCAGTGCTGGGACCCCAGTTGTTTACAATATATATTAATGACATGGATGAGGGAATTAAATGCAGCATCTCCAAGTTTGCGGATGACACGAAGCTGGGTGGCAGTGTTAGCAGTGAGGAGGATGCTAAGAGGATGCAGGGTGACTTGGATAGGTTGGGTGAGTGGGCAAACTCATGGCAGATGCAATTTAATGTGGATAAATGTGAAGTTATCCACTTTGGTGGCAAAAATAGGAAAACAGATTATTATCTGAATGGTGGCCGATTAGGAAAAGGGGAGGTGCAACGAGACCTGGGTGTCATTATACACCAGTCATTGAAAGTGGGCATGCAGGTACAGCAGGCGGTGAAAAAGGCGAACGGTATGCTGGCATTTATAGCGAGAGGATTCGAGTACAGGAGCAGGGAGGTACTACTGCAGTTGTACAAGGCCTTGGTGAGACCACACCTGGAGTATTGTGTGCAGTTTTGGTCCCCTAATCTGAGGAAAGACATCCTTGCCATAGAGGGAGTACAAAGAAGGTTCACCAGATTGATTCCTGGGATGGCAGGTCTTTCATATGAAGAAAGACTGGATGAACTGGGCTTGTACTCGTTGGAATTTAGAAGATTGAGGGGGGATCTGATTGAAACGTATAAGATCCTAAAGGGATTGGACAGGCTAGATGCGGGAAGATTGTTCCCGATGTTGGGGAGGTCTAGAACGAGGGGTCACAGTTTGAGGATAGAGGGGAAGCCTTTTAGGACCGAGGTTAGGAAAAACTTCTTCACACAGAGAGTGGTGAATCTGTGGAATTCTCTGCCACAGCAAACTGTTGAGGCCAGTTCATTAGCTATGTTTAAAAGGAAGTTAGATATGGCCCTTGTGGCTACAGGGGTCACGGGGTATGGAGGGAAGGCTGGGTTCTGAGTTGGATGATCAGCCATGATCATAATAAATGGCGGTGCAGGCTCGAAGGGCCGAATGGCCTACTCCTGCACCTATTTTCTATGTTTCTATGTTTCTATGTAATGATGGGGGTGAGTGCAATTGGACGGAAGTCATTCAGGCCCTTGGCAATGGAATGCTTTGGCACTGGCACGATGGTGGTGATCTTGAAGCTTGTGGGGACAACTGCCTGGGCCAGGGACAGATTAAAAATGTCCGTGAAGACCCCGGCCAACTGCCCTGCACAGACTCTGAGCACACAGCCAGGTATTCCATCCGGACCAGCTGCCTTCCGTATATTCACCCTAGTGGATGGATGTTTAATAAGCAAGGAGGTAGAAGGTTACAATTAGATCATCTTTGATCTTGAAGGGGTTGCAGTCTCAAGGGGCTGAGTGTTCCTAATTTGGATGAGACACCTGGATACATGATCTACTCTGACTCATGTTACAAGGAAAGTTGATTGGAAGATATGAGAAACACTGTGACAAGTTGGGTTTTGGAAGGACTATTTAAAATAAAATGGGACATAGGGCAAATGCATTTTTATACTGAAATGGAAAGTGGGAAAATTCCATTCAAGTAAGATGTGAAGCATGATATGAAATAGAGGGAAAGTAAAAGTGTACCAATATGTTTGTTTACAGAAATTCCAACAAGATATAAGGATTCTCTCAATGATAATTTACCCAAATCACCACACAGCAGTAGAAAAGCTGACCCTGTCTGGAACACGAGGCAAGGATGCAGAGTGCAGGTGGGGTGTATGATTAGAGCTGGGGATCCTGCGGAGATAGGATTGGGATCTGGAATATGGGTAGGTTTGAGGCCAGAGCGGTGTACCAGAGTGTCATAGTCAAAGAGAGATTCAGGCTCTTCCGTCCACTGAGTTTGCACTGATCATTAACCACCCATTTACATGAAACCCCTATTATTATTTAATAATAATATTATTTTATTCTCACCAAATTCTCATAAACTCCACCCAGATTCCACCAGCCACCTACACATTAGGAGCAACTTCCAGTATTTGCGTATTTCCTTTTTCCTTTTCAGCTCAGTGTGTTCATTGGAACATTTATTGTACTGCTATGTCACAAGTTTAGAAAAAGAGATGTAAAAGTGTATTTGGGTACGAGTGGAAGTGGTGTGTGGTGGGTGGAGATACATCTCTACCAAAGGAGGTGTAAGGCACTCGTTCCCCTTGCTAATCTGCAGGACACCCTTGGGTGTCATGAAGCCATAGGAGCAAATAGTGGATGGTCGTATGAGCAGCTGGTGCATATCACAAGTCCTGATTATGTGACCACTGACACCCGGTAGACAATCTCTGAAGAGTGTTGATAATGGCTGGGTCGCCCATCTTGTAAAGACACTGACCAGAAGAAGGAAATGACAAACTACTTCTGTAGAAAAAATTGCCAAGAACAATCATCGTCATGGTCATATGACATGGCACAAAATGATGATGATGATGATGATGAATGTAAGCAATATCAAATAGTGCAGACAATCTAGAGACACGAGAAAGATGCTGGAATCTGGAGCAGAAAAACAAATTGCTGAAAGAAAAATGGGCCAGATAGGATCTGTCAGGGGAGGGGGGAATGTGCAGTCATTGTTTCAAGTCCCTTGAAACCCTTGAGATGCAAATGCAGGCCCCAAATGCCAACCAAATTTTCCCTCCAGAGATGCTTATTGACCTGCTATGTTCCTCCAGAAAATTTGTTTTTCACTCTGCTAAATCTGCTCATTCAGTGCTCCCAGTGTATTGGGTTAATTTAATATAAATTATTATTTAGTTCTTACAGTATGATGTCCGATTCTACTCTCCATCCTTTGGGTAGGGTGAAGAAAGGATTCATGGATCATTGTTCTGGGATGTTGTGTTATACTGTTTAATTTTTAATTTGAGTCATAAATGCACCTTATGCTAAATGTTAATCTTCTGGAATATATTTTATTATTTGTTCATTTATTTGCAGTAATATTACTTTATGTGGTGTGTATGAGTTATATGCACACTTGGTCCAGAAGGAGCATTGTTTCATTTGGCGGTGTACATGTAATGGTTGAATGATAATAAGCTTAAACTTGTTTTTCTGTAGAGATGGGAAAAGCAGGGATTGTTTCTCTCAGAGCTGATAGGATTTGGGCGGAAGGGAGCTTGGGCTGTTACATGACTGAGATGGGGGTGTAGGGTGTTTATATTTAAAATCAAAAAGGGGTTAGTGAAGTTAATTGGAAAACTGTTTCTGCAGAAGTAAAGAAGAATGAGTAGCCAGAGGACTTATGTTTAAAAAAAAGTCAAGAGGAGAATATCTTTAATGTAGCCTGTTACAGTAATCTGGAAAGTAATGCGAGATGGAGGTTGGAAGCAGATTCAAAAGCTATTTGCCTCAGAGGATTAAATCTCTGTATAAAAAAAGGGAAACATTGCAGGGCTGTGGGGAAGGGCAGGGAAGAAGACTAACTGCTCACTTCATTCAAAGAGCTGCTGTAGGCATCAGGAAGCCAATGGATGACTCCTGTATATTGTGGCTCTGTGAATCTATGTGGCGTTGTAAAATGCAGTCGCTGAGAAATTGCTGCACTCCAGCTTTGAAGTTGAACTCATGCTGTGGGACACCCAAATGCATTTGTGAAAGCTGTGACTCTTTGGTCACAGGACACACAGAAAAGGGATATGCGCTCTCCTTCGCAGTGCCCTGCTGAAAGTATATCTATCTATCTATCTATCTATCGATTTGTTCCCCCGTTACAAATCAGTACTATGAAATTACAGACAGTACACCATATGCAATTAAACGATTTAGCTTTATAATTCATAATTTGATTAAAGGGTTAGAAAAGTAAAACAAAAGAAAAGGGCCCATTTTAATGGAACAGCCTAATGTGCACAAGTTGGAGCTCATGGTTTCCGTTTCACCAATCCTCCATCGATTTCCACAGGTTTTGCCAACTCCTGGCCCCACCCCGTCCACTCCTTTCTGGTGTCTACAGTCTCTCCTTTCTGGCATCTTCTCTCTCTACTCTCCGCCAAACAAAAGACCCAGATCACCTCAATGTCGGGCACACAGCACGAAAACACAGTCCCCTCATTGGACGGCTCATATTCCAAAGCACCCATTATCTCTCACCATAACTGAAACACTGCTTCTACAGAAAGACCATTACATTAGCAGTGAAACCTTTCTCAGGGTGTTACACCTGTAACATGGGCTTGGTTATGTTGCACCATTGTGATTGAGTTCAAACTAGCAGACCAGACTGATGATGTCACTTAGCAGATCAAATATGGTAAACACGAGGAATTCTGCAGATGCTGGAAATTCAAGCAACACACATCAAAGTTGCTGGTGAACGCAGCAGGCCAGGCAGCATCTCTAGGAAGAGGTACAGTCGACGTTTCGGGCCGAGACCCTTTGTGGGGACTAACTGAAGGAAGAGATAGTAAGAGATTTGAAAGTGGGAGGGGGAGGGGGAGATCCAAAATGATAGGAGAAGACAGGAGGGGGAGGGATGGAGCCAAGAGCTGGACAGGTGATTGGCAAAAGGGATATGAGAGGATCATGGGACAGGAGGCCCAGGGAGAAGGAAAAGTGGGGGGGGGGGGAAACCCAGAGGATGGGCAAAGGGTATAGTCAGAGGGACAGAGGGAGAAAAAGGAGAGAGAGAGAAAGAATATGTGTATATAAATAAATAACAGATGGGGTATGAGGGGGAGGTGGGGCATTAGTGAAAGTTAGAGAAGTCAATGTTCATGCCATCAGGTTGGAGGCTACCCAGACGGAAGACACGGTACATCATTAAAGACCCCTCACACCCTCTCCATGAACTGTTTGTTCTTCTGCCATCAGGCAAACGTCACAGGAGCATCAAAACTAAAACTACAAGGCTACTAAACAGCTTCCTTCCACAGGCAGTCAGACTGCTAAATAGTTGCTCTACCTGACTCTGCTTTGGACACTTTTAACTTGCACTGGACACTTATAACTGATTTAACTGACATGTGGCTGTTGTGTTTTACTATTTATTGTTATGTTTATTATTTAGTGTTGCATTTGTTATGTTATGATTGCACTGCTCCAGGGAAACGCTGTCTCATTTTGCCCTGCAGAGCTGATGTACGGTTAGAATGACAATAAAGTTTTTTGAATCTTTGAATCTTTGAAAGAAGGGGACCAGTGAAAGAAGCTACCAAGAGACCTGTGACAGCTCTGGAGGGGTTACAAGCTTCAGTGGCTGAGATGGGAGAGACTGCACATACAATAACTGTTGCCCGGTGCTTCACCAGTCACAGCTTTATGGGAGAGTGACAAAGGGAAAGCCACTGTTGAAAAAAAAACTCACATGAAATCTCAGCTAGTTTGCCAGAAGGCATATGGGAGACTCTGAAGTCAGCTGGAAGAAGGTTATATGGTCTGATGAAACCAAAACTGAGCTTTTTGCCATCAGACTATATGGTATGTTTGGCACCGTCATCAAAAGCACGCCATCCCTACCATGAAGCATGGTGGTAGCTACATTATGCTATGGGGATGCTTCACTGCAGCAGGCCCTGGAAGGCTTGTGAAGGTAGAGGATAAATTGAATGCAGCAAAATACAGGGAAATCCTGGAGGAAACCTTGCTGCAGTCTACAAGAGAACTGAGACTTGGGAGAAGATTTGTTTTCCAGCAAGATAATGACATAGCTGACAAGGGAAGTTGAAGACTGCATAAAAGCCAAAGAAAGGGCATATAATGTAGCAAAAGTGACTGGGAAGTTGGATGATTGGGAAGCTTTTAAAATCCAATAAAAGGCAACTAAAAAAAGCTATAAGGGAAAAAATGAAATATGAGGGCAAACTAGTCAATAATATAAAGTAGGATACTTAACATTTTTTCAGTTATATTAAGAGTAAAAGGGAGGTGAGAGTTGATGTTGGACCACTGGAAAATGATGCTGATGAGGTAGTAATGTGGGACAAAGAAATGATAGAGGAACTTAATGAGTACTTTGCATCAGTCTTCAATGTAGAAGATACTAGCTGTGTGCCAGAGGTCTGCTAGTGTCAGGGAACAGGAGTGAGTGCCATTGCTATTACAAAGGAAAAAGTGCAACTGAAAGGTCTTATGGTGGATAAGTCACTTGGACCAGATGGACTACATCCTTGAGTTCTGAAAGAGATTGCTGAAGAGATAACAGATACATTGGTCATGATCTTTTAAGAATCACTTGATTCTAGAATGGTCACGGAGGACTGAAAAATTGCAAATGTCACTCCACTCTTTAAGAAGGGAGGAAGGCAAAAGAAAGGAAATTATAGGCCAGTTAGCCTAACCTCAGTGGTTAGGAAAGTGTTGGAGTCTATTATTAAAGATGAGGTTTCGGGGTACTTGGATACTAATGATAATATGTCAACATCAGCATAGTTTCATTCAAGGGAATTCTTGCCAGACAAATCTGTTAGAGTTCTTTGAGGAAGTAACCAGCAGGGTGGACCAAGGAGAGGTAGTGGATGTCATTTACTTGGATTTTCAAAAGGCAATTGATAAGGTGCCACACATGAGGCTGCTTAACAAGGTAAAATCCTATGGTGTTACAAGAAAGATACTGTCATAGATAGAGGAATGGCTGACAGGCGGGAGGCAGTGAGAGGGAATAAAAGGGGCCTTTTCTGGTTGGCTGCCAGTGACTAGAGGTTTTCCTCAGGGGTCAGTATTGGAATCACTACTTATCACATTGTTTGTCAATGATTTGGATAATGGAATTAATGGCTTTATGGCAAAGTTTGTGGATGATACAAAGACAGGTGGAGGGGTAGGTAATGCTGAGGATGCAATGCGATTGTAGCAAAACTTGGAAAAATTGGAAGAATGGACAAAAATGGCAGATGGAATACAGTGTTGGGAAATGTATCATAATGCATGTTGGTAAAAAGAATAATAGTGTGAAGGTAAAGAAGGCAATTTATTTGAAGGGGAATAGAATATAAAAGCAAGGAGATAAACTGAGGATTTATAAGACATTAGTCAGGGTGTACTTGGAGTATTGTCAACAGTTTTGGGCCAAATATCTCAGAAAGGATGTGTTGCCATTGGAGAGAGTCCAGAGGAGGTTCACGAAAATTATTCTGGGAATGAAGGGGTTAACATATGAGAAGCATTTGGCAGCTTTGGGCCTGTACTCACTCGAACTTAGAAGAATGCAGGAGGATCTCATTGAAACCTACTGAATGTTAAAAGGACTAGATAGGGTGGATGTGGAGAGGATGTTTCCTACAGTGGGAGTATCCAGAAGTAGAGGGCACAGCCTCAAGACTGAGGGGTAACCTTTTAGAACAGAGTTAAGGAGTAATTTTTTTAGCCAGAGAGTAGTGATCTGTGGAATGCTCTACCCACAGACTGCGGTGGAGGCCCCTTGGGTGTACTTAAAGCAGAAGTTGATAGTTTTCTGATTGGTTAGGGCATCAAAGGATATGGCAAAAAGGCAGATGTATAGGGCTGAGTAAGATCTGGGAAGGCCATGATGGAATGGCGGTGTAGACGCTATGGGTTGAATAGCCTAATTCTGCTCCTGTGTCTTATGGTCTTATAGACCCCAAGCGTAAAGCCAAAGCTACACAAGAGTGGCTGAAAAACAACAAGGTTAATGTCCTGGAGTGGCCAAGTTACAGTCCAGACCTCAATCCATTTGAAAATTTGTGGCTGGACTTGAAAAGGGCTGTTCACTCATGATCCCCATGCAATCTGACAGAGCTTGAGCAGTTTTGTCAAGAAGAGTGGAGGAAAATTGCAGTGTCCAGACATGCAAAGCTGGTAGAAACCTAGCCACACAGACTCAAGGCTGTAATTGGTGCCAAAGGTGTATCTACTAAATACTGACTTGAGAATAATTATACAATTAATTATTTTGTGTTTAATAACTGTAATAAGTTTAGACGAATTTGTAGAAATTTGTTTTCACTTAGACATGAAAGAGTCTTTTCTGTTGATCAGTGGCAAAAAAGCCAAATTAAATCCACTGTGATTCAATGGTGTAAAAACTTCCCGGGGGGGGGGGGTGGAGGTGAATGCTTTTTATAGTCACTGTATAAAAGACAAAACACTAAAATTTGGAACTGTGAGTCATAGTGAAGTGTTGGAAGTAACAGCTTAGGTAGAGTCAACTTTTTAGGATGGAATAGAGGCAACAGTTTAGAGTGGAATGCAATATAGTATCATTGAGCCATAGGGTTATACACATGGAAACAGGTCCTTCAGCCTTTGAGCCAACGTTGACTACCAATCACTCACTTAGACCAATCCATACTAATTCCATTTTATTCTCATTAGCTGCCCCAGGATTCTACCACTCCCCTTCACAGGTGCGATTTACTGTGTTCACATACCAACCCACACGTGTTTAGATTTGGGAGGAAACCAGAGAAGCTAGAGGAAACCAATGTGATCATAGAAAGAACATGCAGTCTCTCAACAGACAGCACTGGAGTCCAAGATTGAACCCAGCAGTGAATTAATGGCTCTAGTAGGTGCACCACGGAGCTGCTCTCGGTAAAATGAATCTTGGAATTTTGGAAGTTGTGTAGGGTGATACAGTGTGTAATCCGTTCTCCATAATGAGAGCAGGTATGGTGAAACTGTTTTGCCTCTTACATCTGACCAGTCATTCATAGCATAATATTCAAAACATGCAAAATGAGTAGGGTTCCTTTTCCAAGCAGCAGGTTCAATCCTAGCAACAGTCAGGGACACCAAGAGTGAGATCAAATGGCTGTGTTAACAATCCATAAATCAAGAAAGAAGTAATTTCTGAGTAAAGTCTTGGATTAGAATCTTCTTTATTGATTAATATGGAAATAGTTTGTAGTCTTGTTCAAAAATATAATCCCCAGAAAATATTTGCCTCTAGATTACAATTTTTCAAATTAATATTGAGTTTGCTTCAATGCGTGGGGAATTCCGTTAGAGAAAATTGAGTAACATAAGAAAGAAGCAGACTCTTTAGTCACCCAGCTGGTGTCATTTGCACTCATTCCATCATTTATTCACCCCACATCCCCATCAACTCCCTCTTATCTACACATTAATGTCACTTTATAATAGCCTTTGGGGTGAGCAGCAGTGGAGAGAGACCCACAGAGTCACAGGGTGAATCTGTGGACTCCACACAGATAGCACCAAAGGTCAGTATTGATCCCAGGTCATTGGAGCTGTGAAGAAGCTGTGCTGTCCAAGTAGGCTTTAAATTTACCTCAAAACTGAAATCGTGGACGTGTTAGAGAATTGTCAGACATGGCCCATCTTTTAGGGGTAACAGAGTTAGGATAGCAAGTACCAACAAGAACTAATCAGTATTCAAAAAATAAGAGTTAGAACGTAGAAGGAACATAGAAAACCTATAGCACGTTACAGGCCCTTCAGCCCACAAAGCTGTGCTGAACATGTCCTTACCTTAGAAATTACCTAGGGTTACCCATAGCCCTCTATTTTTCTGAGCTCCATTAACTGTCCAGGAATCTCTTAAAATACCCTATTGTTTCCACCTCCACCACCATTGCTGGCAGCCCATTCCACTCACTCACCACTCTCTGCGTAAAAAAACTTACCCCTGACATCTCCTCTGTACCGACCTCCAAGCACCTTAAAACTGTGTCCTCTTGTGCTAACCATTTCAGCCCTGGGAAAAAGCCTCTGACTATCCACACAATCAATTCCTCGCATCATCTTATACACCTCTATCAGGTCACCTCTCATCCTCTGTCACTCCAAGGAAAAAAGTCATTGAAATGTAGAGTAAAGACAGCAATCTGTTTTCAAATTAGGTGGCCACAGTGCACAGACTGCTGTACCACAGCGGGGGGCTGGCTGGTCAAGATATGGTCTGTAAACATACAACTGAGACATTTTTGTCTGCATCGGCCAAACATAAAGCAATAGATATATGTTAATCCATATCAGACAACACATCTATAACTAAGCTATTTTGCACCCTTCTTCCAGGGATTAAGGAGGGCTACCTGACCAGAACAGCCTAAATTCTGTCACTTACCATATCAAAATAGGCATATTTGCTCAATCAAATAATTGGTATATTTGTGTACTCTGACAGTCAGCCCTCACAAAACTAATGTAGGCTGATTGGCTCTCTTTCCTCGGAAGGTTTTTAGACCATCAGGTGAATTACTTTGTCCCAGCAAAGGTGTTTGAACATACAGAGATGTCTTGTCAGTTACAATGTGCTTCCACTGTAAATTTTAGTGGAACCATTTGTCAAACAGAAAATATAGAATTTGTATTGAATCACCCATTGCTTCCATTGTCCTTAAAAGTATAAAGTCTTCTTGTACTTTGAGTTTGGGAGACTCTCCCCAGAAGGTCTTCAAGAGCATGTCTGCTTGTTGTGATGAAGGAAGACTGCAAGAGAACCTCAGTGGGTTGAACAGCACGTGTGTGAGGAAAGGCATTGCCGATGTTTTGGGTTGATATTGATAAAGTTTATTATTGTCACATGCACCAAGACCCAGTGAAAAGCTTATCTTGTACACTGTTCATACAGATCAAATCATTACACCGTGCTTTCATGGTAAAACAATAACAATGCAGAATTGTCACAAATCCTGCATTTGGACTGTTCTCTTTGCTATTTAATTAGTTATTTGTCAAAACTATGACTCCGAATAGATGCCAGATCCATTTGGATAAAATATTTAATGCTGGTCTGGTATTGTAGAACCAAATTTTTGAATAGTTTCTGCTTACTGATACCATGCAGGCTGCACTCTGCAGCTATACAACAGTGAAGAACAATACAGCTCTTCAAATTCTGATCCATTCATTTATTTATCATGTACATCTGAACATACTGTGAAATGTGTCATTTGCATTAACAACCAACACAACCTAAGAATGCGATGGGGGCAGCCCAGAGGTGTCACCTCACATTCCGGCACTAGTACAGCATACCCACAATGCTCGGCAGAGCAATACACAGCACAACAAGCAACAAAACAACAACAGCAAAACAAGCCTCGATCCTCCCATTTACCAAAGCACCCACACACATACACAGTCCTCCAACCTCAGGGCAAGCTGTCTTCGGCTTCCAGCAGGCTCATAGATTAAAAGACATTGGGCTTTGATTTTCACAGTAGTCTCACAGACCGGGCCATCTGTAGATTTCCAGACTTCCAATCAACCTTTCGGCTCTGATCTTCAGTATCAACTCCAGGGCTCCCAGGACTCACCTTTGACAATGAATGAGAGCTCTGAATATGGACACTAAACATGAGGCTTTGAGCTCTGGACTTACTGATAATGTGACTCTGAATACTAGGCATCAAACTACAGACTCACTGGTGTTGGGACCTCGAACATTAGGCCTCGAAATCTGGACTAGGGGGTCAGGACCCTCGTGCCTCCTCTCTGAATGGTACTCTGATCCCGGAGTCCGCTGATGACTTGCGGACCTCGGGTGGGGAGGGGGGTGGTTCTCAGGGCATCAACCCTTGTCCTTGCTGATCTGCTGGCCTGCCATCCAGACCTGGCTTTCCCTCATTCAAGTTGCTGGCCTTCGAACGTGGAGCAAATAATCAGACTCCAGCATAACCTCTAATTTCCTCTTATACCTGTCCCCGAACCCTAACCTGACCCCATAACTTCCTTCACTGTCCCTCAAACCATCCATACAAACCTAAAAAAATCTAAGTCTGACCCATGACCTCGAGAGAGACTGCAGGTCTTGATCAGACTTCAACTGGTGCAGAGCCCAGGGAGTGGGGATTTGAGTATAATTCTGTATATACAAAAGCCTCAATGTATAATGAGTATTTTTTTGAAGTAACTCCATGAATTATGGCATTCCAGTTAGGAATTGATTTTGCATTTGGAGCAAAAAGAGCTTCCACCATTGCTGATGCACACACTAAGCTATCATCAATGTACTGCTGAGCGCCTGCCTGCAGTAAACAGATTCCTGAGGGAAGGGCTGCAAATCATCTTCACAGCACTTCATATTTATTGCCTTGTGTGGTTGTCCTTGGAGGCTGTCATTGAGAAAATACATCTGAACATACTCTGAGGGAAGCCACGGAAATGCCAGCAGACAATGGCGCAAGGCATTTGTTTGCAGGCTTGGTGTGGTTCTGGCTGTGAGAGGGATGGGTGCAGGCTGCTTCCTTGTGGCTGGGCTGTTCTTTGTGTACTTTCTGTCTCTGACTGGGAGTAAGTTACCAGCTGTCCTGCACACTGGAACTGGCACTCGGTCTGGAGCGAGTGGGGTCCAAATGTGTGTTGGAATCTTCAAAGCACAGCAGAATCCATATGTGATCAACAAATTTAATAAACAGCTCAATGCACTATTCTTCTCTGGTGAGATTCCTGCAGGCAAATCGTTGGCACACTGATGTTGCAAAATTTGTTGATCCAAGAGCACAGCTAAAATGACAGCTGCACATTTAATTTTGTGTTGTAGTTTATCTAAAATGCAACTTTATGTTTACAACAACAGTACTTTGGATACTGAGACCTCACTGTTCTCTGTGTTGACTTGGTTTACCTCAATTCCCAGCGGTTGCCCTGAACAAATTTACCTTCACAATGGCACGAGGAATGAGAATAAAGGGAGGTAAGAATTGGAAGGAGGGGGTATACAGACAGTTTTTCAAACCTGCCTACCATTCAATCAGTTTGAGGCCAGTGTTTGCCAATCATTTTCTTCTCCATTCCCTGGATTCTCTGATATGCTTGTGACCAATAATATGTTGGTCTCTCGCTTGAAAAAAACAAAATGGCTGAACATTCTCACTCTTTGTTAGGAACATCAAACCCTCAGTATTAGGAAATCTATCCTCTTCACACTTCCAAGTGGGCAAATCCTTATCTTGAAATTATGTCCCCTTATTCTATACTTTCATCTAACCCGTTTTATGCCATGGGCCAATGCCATTAAGCAAGGGGTCTGTTGACGATTGGTTGGGGACCCCTGATCTGAAGGAAACAGACTCTCAACTTCTCTCCTCCAGTCCCTCTCAGAGCTTGTGTGAAGGAAATGACCCTAAAGTTATTATGAAAGCCTTGGAATTATTGCCAAATATTTTTATCTGGTTCGTAACTGAATTATAACTTGACATCAATTTTTTTGGTACAAGATCAGGACTTTAAACACAGAAAAGGCTGGAAACACCCAGCAGGTCAGGCAGCATCTATGAAGAGAAGCAGAGTTAATGCTTCAGTTCAAAAACCCTTTGCAAGAACTCTGAAACTGAAACATTAATTCTGTTTTGGTTTCATTGGTTGCTGCCTGATCTGTAGCATTCATACCAGCATTTTCTGATTTTATTTCAGGTTTTCAGCATCTGCAGCATTTTGATTTTCACCATCAGGACTTCATTGAATGCATGGTAATAGAATGAGACTTTCATAAGGTCATAGAGTCATAATAGCATGGAAACAGGCCATTCGGCCCACCACATCCATTCTGACCAGTGGACACATCTATATTAATCCCATATTCCAGCACGTGGCCCATAGCCAAGGTGATTCAACTGCTTGTATGGAAATTTCTTAAATTTTGCTAGTGACTCTGTTTTCACCACTCTATGCGGGAGTGGGTTCTAGGTACTCACCACTCTCTGTGTGAAAATGGTTATTCTCAGAACCCGTCTAAATCTCCTATTCCTTATCCTACACCTATGCCATCCGATTTTATCTACCTTGAATACAGGGAAAATTTCCTGCAGTCTACCTTATCTATATCCCTCATGATTTTAAATACTTCATACACTTAGGTGTGCCTGTACACCTGCTCAGTTATGTAAATACCTAATCAGCCAATCATGTTGTAGCAACTCAGTACATAAAAGCATGTAGACATGGTCAAGAGGCTCAGTTGTTGTTCAGACCAAACATCAGAATGGGGAAGAAATGTGATCTTAGTGACTTTGACTGTGGAGAAATTATTGATGCTAGATGGGGTGGTTTGAGTATTTCAGAAACCACTGACCTCCTGGGATTTTCAGACACAACAGTCTGAAGTTTACACACAAGAGTTTACAGAGAAAGGAGCGAAAAACAAAAAAAAAATCCAGTGAGTAGCAGTTCTGTGGGTGAAAATGTTTTGTTAATGAGAGAGGTCAGAGGAGAATGGCCAAACTGGTTCAAGCTGACAGGAAGGTGACAGGAACAAATAACCTTACTTTACAACAGTAATGTGCATAAAAGCATCTCTGAATTCACAACTTTGAAGTGGATGTCGAACTTTGAAGCAGGTGGACTACAGCAGTAGAAGACCACAAACAGGAGGTGGCTAATAAAGTGGTCACATTCACTCCTACAAAAAGCAGAACTGGATTTTTCTCTCTTTCCTCTTTCAGTAATTGTTCTTTCTTATCATTCTTATGTGTTGTTGATGCTATTCGTTAAAATGCTATGAAGGGACGTTTACCATATTAAGTGATTTTCCATCCCAAGGACAAAACTGACTTGTGGGCATCTGATATAAACAGAAGCCACTCATTACCCAGAGATGACCTGTATTTTATTATCATCATCGATCAGTGTCAGCCATCGGATTCCAAGATCACCTGCATCTATTGTGTCCAGCAGGGAACACGACTGGTGCCTTTGAAATGTTCCTCTTCTTCTGTGACATATGTGTATAAAATATCATATAGAAACAACTTAATGCAAGTCCCCTGCACTGTGGCAGTATGGTATGCACTTTCAAGTGCTAATTAATATCCAGGGATCTCAACTTTTGGGTTCTTGCTTGACATTTTTGGAACCTTTGGTCTTGAGAAAGGCAAAAGGTCACTTCAGCAGCCCTTCCTTGGAGAACACTCTTCAACCACATGGGAAAAAGAATTAACTTCCTGAGAGTTACCTGACGTGTTAAAATCAAATCCAGCTCTGCCATTTCTTGCAAGCATCTTTCAGATCACAATTCTGTTGGAATCTGATGGTTTTACATAGAGTTAAATTTGAGTTTATTCTCAAGCATTGTACATATATGCTCAGGTGCAATTAAAAAAATTACTTGCAGCAGCTTAAACGTAAGAGATTCTGAATACAGCACATCATTCCCCATAACTTCCACCATCTCCAATAGATCTTACCACTAGCTAAACCCCACCCTCCCAACCACCCCGTCTGCTTTCCATTGGGATCACTTTCTATGGGACTCCCGCGTCCACTGACCCTCCCCACTGATTTCCCCCGGCGCTTATCTCTGAAAGTGTGACAAGTGCTACAGCATACCTGCCCCTGCCCCTCTTCCCTCACCACCATTCAGGGCCCCAAACAGTCCGTGCAGGTGACGTGACACTTCACCTGCTAATCTGTCAGGTGTAAGAAATGGAAGGAAGGGAAAAAGAGGGAGGTGATGGGCAGGGTAGGAGAAGAGGAGGGTTGAGAGGCTAACTAGAATGGGGAATAGAGAGAGAGAACAGTTTCTTCCCCCAAACCATCAGACTCCTCAATACCCAGAGCCTGGACTGACACCAACCTACTGCCCTCTACTGTGCTCCTGGTAGGGCTTCACTATATTGGTTGACACAGAGTGAGGGATCGCTTTGTCGAGCACCTTCGCTCTGTATGCTGCAAAAGGCAGAATCTTCTGGTGGCTACCCATTTCAATTTTATTTTTCATTCCCATTCTGACATGTCTGGTCACAGCCTCCTGTACTGCCATGATGAGGCCAAACTCAGGTCAGATGAAAAACACCTTATATTTTGTCTTCAATCAGTTGGCATGAATATCAATTTCTCTAACTTCTGATAATATCTTCCTCCTCCCTCTTTCAAGTCAAGTCAAGTCACTTTTTATTGTCATTTTGACCATAACTGCTAGTACAGTACACAGTAAAAACGAGACAACGTTTTTCAGGACCATGGTGCTACATGAAACAATACAAAAACTACACTGAACTATGTAAAACAACACAAAAACTACACTAGACTACAGACCTACCCAGGACTGCGTAAAGTGCACAAAACAGTGCAGGCATTACAATAAATAATAAACAAGACAATAGGCACAGTAGAGGGCAGTAGGTTGGTGTCAGTCCAGGCTCTGGGTATTGAGGAGTCTGATGGTTTGGGGGAAGAAACTGTTCTCTCTCTCTATTCCCCATTCTAGTTAGCCTCTCAACCCTCCTCTTCTCCCACCCTGCCCATCACCTCCCTCTTTTTCCCTTCCTTCCATTTCTTACACAGTCTACTGTCTTCTCCTGTCAGATTACTTCATCTTCAGCCCTTTATTTCTGCCAGATCTCTGCCTAGCTTCTTTCTTCATCCCTCCCCCTAACCTCACCTGGTGTCACCCATCACTTGCCATCTTGTACACCTTCTCCTGCCCCACCTTCTTATTTTGCCTTCTTCCCCCTTCTTTTCAGTCCTGCTGAACGGTCTTGGCCCATCTACAGTATTAGTGCCTTGTGAGCTTAATGAGAATGGATCCCAGGTCAATGGTGTGCTCCTCATGCAAGATGTTGGAGATCTTGGAGCTCCAATCTTCCTGATTGCTACATCTGTGAGAAGTGCATCTGGGTGGAGCACCTTATAGACCCTGATAGGGGACTGGAGCTGGATGACCTATGGCCAAACAGGGGAATGAGTGGGTGATAGATAGGAGTTACAGGGTGGTGTTCACATTTAACTTGCAAGAGGCAGGTAGCTGCTAGACTGTCAGGAGAGGGAAAGGGAATAGGCAGGTAGTGCAGAGTACCCCTGAGGCCATTTTCCTCAATAACAAGTATACCAGACGCCAGGGTCAGGATGTCTTGTATTGGGTCATAACATTCTTAAAGAAGAGGGTGAACAGCCAGAAGTTGTGGTACATATTGCTACCGACAACATTATTGGAAAAAGAGATGAGGTCCTGAAGAGAAAATATAGTGAGCTGGGTAGGGAGCTGAAAAGTTGGACTTCCCTGGCAGTAATCTCTGGATTGCTGCATGTGCCATGTGCCAGTGAAAGTAAGAATAGAATGTTTTGGCTGAGGAATCGGTCCGGGGGCTGGATTTCAGATTTGTGGATCATTGAGATCTCTTTTGGGGAAGGCATGATCTCTTTTGGGGAAAGCAAAGGGATAGGTTACACCAGGAACCGAGGGGACCAATATCCAATATCCTTGAGGCGGATCAGCTTTGTTAGAGCTATTTTGGGTTGTGGGGTGGGGGTTAAACTAGTTTAGAAGGGGGATGGGAAACTGTGTGACAAGACCGTAGATATAGGAGTAGAATTAGGTCATTTGGCCCATTGAGTCTGCTGCACCATTCAATCATGACTGATCCTTTTCTTCCCTTCTCAGCCCCACTCCCCGGCCTTAACGTAACCTTTGATGCCATGGCCAATCAAAAACCCATCAGTCTCCGCTTTAAATACACCCAATGACCTGGCCTCCACAACTGCCTGTGTAACAAATTCCACAATTTTGCCACCCTCTGCCTAAAGAACTTTCTCCGCATCTTTGTTTTAAATGGACATCCCTCTATCCTGAGGCTATGCCCTCTTGTTCGAGGAAACATCCTTTCCACATCTACTCTGTCTAGGCCTTTCAACATTTGAAAGGTTTCAATGAGATCCCCCCCCCCCCCGCCATCCTTAGAAACATAGAAAACCTACAGCACAATACAGGCCCTTCAGCCCACAAAGTTGTGCCGAACATGTCCCTGCCTTAGAAATTACTAGGGTTACCCATAGCCCTCTATTTTTCTAAGCATGTACCTATCCAAAAGTCTCTTAAAAGACCCTATTGTTCCCGCCTCCACCACCATTGCCGGCAGCCCATTCCACGCACTCACCACTCTCTGCATAAAATCTTACCCCTGACATTTCCTCTGTATCTACTCCCAAGCACCTTAAACCTGTGCCCTCTTGTGGCAGTCATTTCAACCCTGGGAAAAAGCCTCTGACTATCCACACTAGCAATGCCTCTCATACACTTTTGAGCATCCTATGGACTTGGACCCCCAGATCCCTCTGATACACCACATTTCCAAGAGTCTTACCATTAATACTATATCCTGCCATCATATTTGACTAACCAAAATGAACCACTTCACACTTATCTGGGTTGAACTCCATCTGCCACTTCTCAGCCCAGTTTTGCATCCTATCAATGTCCAGCTGTAACTTCTGACAGCCCTCCACACTATCCACAACACCCCCAACCATTGTGTCATCAGCAAACTTACTAACCCATCCCAGCAATTCCTCATCCAGGTCAATTATAAAAATCACGAAGAGTAAGGGTCCCAGAACAGATCCCTGAGACACACCACTGGTCACTGACCTCCATGCAGAATATGACCCGTCTACAACCACACTTTGCCTTCTGTGGGCATGCCAGTTCTGGATCCACAAAGCAATGTCCCCCTGAATTCTAAGCCTCCTTACTTTCTAAATAAGCCTGGCATAGGGTACCTTATCAAATGCCTTGCTGAAATTCATATACTCTACATCTACTGCTCTACCTTCATCAATGTGTTTAGTCACATCCTCAAAAAATTCTATCAAGCTCATAAGGCACGACCTGCCCTTGACAAAGCTATGCTGACTATTCCTAATCATATTATACCTCTCCAAATGTTCAAAATCCTGCCTCTCAGGATCTTCTCCATCAGCTTACCAACCACTGAAGTAATACTCACAGGTCTATAATTTCCTGGGCTATCTCTACCCCCTTTCTTAAATAAGGGAACAACATCCGCAACCCTCCAATCCTCCAGAACCTCTCCCATCCCCATTGATGATGCAAAGATCTTTGCCAGAGGCTCAGCAATCTCCTCCCTCACCTCCCACAGTAGCCTGGGGTACACCTCACCCAGTCCCAGCAACTTATCCAACTTGATGCTTTCCAAAAGCTCCAGCACATCCTCTTTCTTAATATCTACCTGCTCAAGCTTTTCAGTCCACTGCAAGTTATCACTACAATCACCAAGATCCTTTTCCATAGTGAATACTGAAATAAAGTATTCATTAAGTACCTCTGCTCTTTCCTTTGGTTCCATACACACTTTCCCACTGTCACACTTGATAGTCCTATTCTTTCACATCTTATCCTCTTGCTCTTCACATACTTGTAGAATGCCTTGGGGTTTTCTTAATCCTGCCCGCCAAGGCCTTCTCATGGCCCTTCTGGCTCTCCTAATTTCCTTCTTAAGCTCCTTCCTGTTAGCCTTATAATCTTCTAGATCTCTAACATTACTCCACTCTCTGAACCTTTCATAAGCTTTTCTTTTCTTCTTGACTAGATTTACTACAGCCTTTGTACACCACAGTTCCTGTACCCGACTATAACTTCCCTATCTTATTGGAATGTACCTATGCAGAACTCCACACAAATATCCCCTGAACATTTGCCACATTTCTTCCGTACCTTTCCCTGAGAACATCTGTTCCCAATTTAAGCTTCCAAGTTCCTGCCTGATAGCCTCATAATTCCCCTTACTCCAATTAAACACTTTTCTAACTTGTCTGTTCCTATCTCTCTCCAATGCTATTGTAAAGGAGATAGAATTATGATCACTATCTCCAAAATGCTCTCCCACTGAGAGATCTGACACCCGACCAGGTTCATTTCCCAATACCAAATTAAGTACAATCTCTCCTCTTGTTGGCTTATCTACATATTGTGTCAAGAAACCTTCCTGAATACACCTAACAAACTCTACCCCATCTAAACCGTTTGCTCTAGGGAGATACCAATCGATATTTGGGAAATTAAAATCTCCCACCACGCCAACTCTGATTATTACTCCTTTTCAGCATCTGTTTCCCTATCTGCTCCTCGATATCCCTGTTACTACTGGGCGGTCTATAAAAATCACCCAGTAGAATTATTGACCCCTTCCTGTTCCTAACCTCCACCCACAGAGACTCCGTAGACAATCCCTCCATGACATTCACCTTTTCTGCAGCCATGACACTATCTCTGATCAACAGTGCCATGCCCCACCTCTTTTGTCTCTCTCCCTATCCTTTCTGAAACACCAAAACCCGGCACTTGAAGTAACCATTCCTGTCCCTGAGCCATCCAAGTCTCCGTAATGGCCACCACATCATAGCTCTAAGGTCATCCGCTTTGTTCACAATACTCCTTGTGTTAAAACAGACACATCTCAAACCGTCGGTCTGAGCATGTCCCTTCTTTATCACCTACCTATCCTCCCTCACACACTGTCTACAAGCTTTCTCTATTTGTGAGCCAACCGCCTCTTCCCCAGTCTCTTCAATTCGGTTCCCACCCCCAACAATTCTAATTTAAACTCTCCCCAGTAGCCTTAGCAAACCTTCCCGCCAGGATATTGGCCCCCCTGGGATTCAAGTGCAACCTGTCCTTTTTGTACAGGTCACACCTGCCCCAAAACAGGTCCCAATGATCCAGAAATCTGAATCCCCGCCCCGTGCTCCAATCCCTCAGCCACGCATTTATCCTCCACCTCAATGTCACGTGGCACAGGCAGTAATCCCAAGATTACTACCTTTGCGGTCCTGCTTCTTAACTTCCTTCCTAGCTCCCTGTAGCCTGTTTTCAGGACCTTTTCCCTTTTCCTACCTATGTCGTTGGTACCAATATGTACTACGACCTCTGGCTGTTCTCCTTCCCACTTCAAGATATTGTGGACGCAATCAGAAACATCCTGGACCTTGGCACCTGGAAGGGAAACTACCATCCGAGTTTCTTTCCTGCATCCACAGAATCGCCTGTCTGACCCCCTAACTATAGAGTCCCCTATCACTGCTGCCTTTCTCTTCCTTTCCCTACCCTTCTGAGCCACAGGGACAGACTCTGTGCCAGCGGCACGGCCACTGTTGCTTCCCCCAGGTAGGCTGTCCCTCCCCCAACAGTACTCAAAACAGGAGTACTTATTGTTCAGGGGGATAGCCACAGGGGTATTCTCTAGTACCTGACTCTTCCCTTCTCTCTCCTGACTGTGACCCACTTGTCCGTCTCCCGAGGCCCCGGAGCGACCGCCTGCCTATGACTCCTTTCTATCACCTCCTTGCTCTCCCTGACCAGACGAAAGTCATCGAGCTGCAACTCCAGTTCCCTAGTGTGGTCCCTTAGGAGCTGCAGCTCGACACACTGGGTGCAGATATGGCCATCCGGGAGGCTGTGAGACTCCAGGACTTCCCACATCTGACACCGAGCACAGAACACCAGCCTCACACACATACTTCCTCCTTTCCGCAAATAACACAGGTGAACCTACCTTGCCTCGTTCCATTACCACCCAAGCCCGTTGAGCCAAAGCCCTCACACTCCACTGGCTGTTCCAAATGCTGCCTGCTGGATATGGCGGTCTTCTTTTTAAACTTTTTTCGCTCTACTGGCTGACATCACGTGCCTGCACAGTACTGCCTCTCTTTACCCTGAGTAGTAAAATGCCTTCTCTCCGAAAATCCTTAGCCATTCCACTCACAGCCTTCTTGCTTCGAATCCTTCTAAATTCCAGTGAGTACAGACCCAAAGCCATCAAACGTTCCTCATATGATAACCCTTTCATTTCTGGAATCATCCTTGTGAACCTCCTCTGAATCCTCTCAATGCCAGTTCATCTTTTCTTAGATATGGAGGCCAAAGCTGTTCACAGTCTTTGAGGTGGGGCCTCACAATGCCTTATAAAAATGGTTACACGAGCAAATCCTGGATTTCAATGCTACTGTGAATGGGTTTACAACAATACGAGCAGACAGAGTTAATCCACAGTGCAGTAAGAGGAAGTGAGGTGGGCTTGCTGTGCTTGTGAACAATAGCTCGTGTATTCCTGGTCACATTTCGGTGAAAGAACAAATCTGCAGTCTAGACATTGAACCGCTTGCTGTAAGTTTGCGTCTGTTTTGTCTACCACGTGGGTTCAGCCATGCCAGATTGCTCTTGTCTACATTCAGCCTTCCTGATGCAGTCCCGATACTGCATGTGATGTCATACACGCTACTATTGCGAGTCTTCAGACTCAACACCCCAGTGTGTTTATTGCAGTACTGGGAGACTTTAACCACATTTCTCTCTCAACAACCTGACCCATCTTTGAACAGTTTGTCAAGTGCCATACAAGAGAAAATAAAACACTGGATCTCTTGTAAGCAAATGTTGAAGATGCATACAGCTCCACAGCTCTTCCCCACCCACCCCCCACCACCACTTCAAAGATCAGATCACAACCTGATTCACTTCATGCTCTTATATAAGCCCAAAGTACTGCAACAGCTAGTTACCACCAAGACAGTAATAATATGGTCTCCAGAGGCCATCGAGGCCTTGAAGGGCTGCTTTGAGGTTACAGACTGGACCTAGAGCATGGATCAGTATATGGAATTATAACGCTGTAGTCATTATGGAGACATGGCTGTCACAAGGCAGGAATGGCTGCTAGATGCTTCAGGGTTTAGATGCTTCAAAAGAGATGGAGGGAGGTAAAAGAGTTGAGGGAGGGGCATTCCTCATCAGGGATCGTATTATGGCTGCAGAAAAGGAGGATGTTGTGGAGGGATTGTCTACTGAGTCATTGTGGGTGTATGTCAGAAACAGGAAGGGAACAGTCACTCCATTGGGAGTATTCTACAGATGCCCAATAGAAACAGAGATACCAAAGAACAGATCAGGAACAGATTTTGCAAAGGTGCAAAAGTAACGGTTGTTGTCATGGGTGATTGTAATGTCACTAATATTGATTAGCACCTCCCTGGTGCTAAAGATTTAGATGGGGCAGAATTTATGTGTGCCCAGAAAGGATTTCTGACAGTATGCAGACAGGCAAACTAGAGAGGCTATACTGGATCTGATACTAAGCAATGAACTTGGTCAGGTGACAGATCTCTCGGTGCATAACTACAATTCTTTTACATTCGACTGGGATAGGAGCAGATGATATGGAAAAGTACTTAATTTGCAAAAATTGATTATGATGCTATTAGACAGGAACTTGGGACATAAATTGGGAATCGATGTACTCAGGGAAATGCACATTGGAAATGTGGAGATTGTTTAAGGAGCTCTTGCAGGGGGTTCTGGATAGGTTGAGACAGGGAAAGGATAGTAGGGTGAAGGAATCATGGTTGACATGAGAATTCAAACATCCATTCAGAGGAATAAAGAAGCTTACTTAAGGTATAGGAAGCAAAGATCAGACAGGGCGCTAGAAAGTTACAAGGTAGCTAGCAAGGAGATTATGAAGGGATTTAGGAGAGCTAGAAGGGTACATGAGAAGGACTTGGCGAGTCAGATTAAGGAAAATCTCCAAGCTATTTGCACGTGGAGTGAGCTGGAGACAGTTCCATGTGTACTTTATGCACCAGTTTTAAACAAATGGGGCCTATTAGGACTTGTCAGTGGAGCGAGAGATCATTGGAGTGAGTTGGAGACAATTCCTTGTGGCCTTTGATGCCAAGTTTAAAAAACGACTGGGGTTTATTGAGATTTGTCTGCAGAGTAGAAGATTGCTTGGGTTAATAATAACTAGGGTTAATTAGCAAGGGCCAACAGAAGAGGTGGGGGTTGAACAGAACAGCCATTGTTGGAGCAGCCTTTGTGTGAGTGGATAGTGTTGGAGTGGTCAGCATTGGCTCAACAGCTTTGGACGAGAACAGGCTAGAACTTAAATTTAAGAAGTTAGAAGCATAATGTGTAGGCAGGATGATAGTTTGGGCTTTGGAATGCTCCTCCTGTGAGATGCAGGATTTCAGGGTACATAATGGTCTCCCTGATGGCTACATCTGCAGGAAATGCTTCAGCTCCTGACTGACACGGTTAATGATTGGAGCTAGAGCTGTTCGCACTCTGGACCACCTGGGAGGCTGAAATCTTCATAGATGAGTCTTTTACTGAGGTGGTCATACTCAGAGCACAGGCTTCAGATAGTAGATGGGTGACCACCAGCAGAAGCAAGGGGAGTAAGCAGTCAGTGCAGAGTTCCCCTGTGGCTATTTCCCTCAGCAACAAGTATACCCCTTTGGATACTGCTGGGGGAGAGATGACCTATCATGGTACAGTAGCAGCAGCCAGGCCAGTGGCACTGTGGCCAGCTCTGAGGCTCAGCAGGGAAGGGTAAAGTCAGGCAGGGCGATAATGATAGGGGACTTGATAATTTGGGGGATGGGCAAGAGATTCTGTGGGTCCAAAAGAGATGTCAGGATTGTGTGTTGCCTAGGTGTTAGGGTCCAGGAAGCCTTGGAGTAGCTGCAGAAAATTCTCAAGAGGGAGGGTGAGCAACTAGAGGTTATAGTGCACAATGGCACCAATGCTGTAGGTAGAAAGGGGGGAGAGGTCCTGTACAGTGAGTATAGGGAGTTAGGGAAAAGACTGAAGAGCAGGGTCTCCAGGGTAGCGATCTCTGTATTACCCCCAGTGCTATATGTTAGTCAGGGCAGGAATAAGATAATAGTACAGATAAATGAGTGGCTGAGGAGGTGGAGCAGGGGACAGGGTTTCAGATTTCAGGATATTTGGGATCTCTTCTGTGGAAAGTACTGTATGATCTGTACAAAAAGGATGGGTTACACCCAAGCTAAACGGGGACCAATATCATTGCAGGCAGGTTTGCTCGAGCTGTTAGGGAGGGTTTAAACTGTTAATAGGGGATGGGAACTGGAATGATAGGGCTGAGGATGGGGCAGTTGGTATACAAGATGATGCAATGTATAGTGAGACTGTGATGATGGGCAGGCATATTATAGGGCAACATTGCAGTCAGTGGCATGAGCTGAAGTATAACATAGGGGCAAAATCAAAAAGGGTGATGAATACAGGACTAAAGGTGTTATATGTGAATGCACACAGTATATGGACCAAGGTAGATGATCTTGTGCGGTTAGAGATTGTCAGGTATGATATACTATGAGAGTCACTGAGACATGGCTGAAAGAAATCAAGGTTGGGAGTTTATGTCAAAAGGACAGGCAGGTAGGCAGAGGTGGTGGGTGGCTCTGTCAGTAAAAATTGAGAGTTAACACAGAATCAGAGGATGTAGAATCCATGTGGGTAGAGTTCAGAAACTGCGAGGGTAAAAAGACACTGATGGAAATTACAGAAAGACCCCAGGACTGTTACAATGGGAGAGAGAAAAGGCATGTATAAAGGGCAATGTTACTATAATCATTCGGGATTTCAATATGCAGGGAGATTGGGAAAATCAATTTGCTGCTGGATTCCAAGACAGGAAAACTGTAGGAGTGCCTACAAGATAGATTTTTAGAGCAGCTTGTGAGTTGAGCCCACTAGGGGAGAGGAAATTCTGGATTGGGTGCTGTGTGATGAACCAGATTTGATTAGGGAGCTGAAGGTAAAGGAACACCTAAGAATCAGTGATCATAATGTGATATAAATTGCCTTGCAGTTTGAGAGGGAGAAGATACAGTTAGATGTATCTGTAATACAGTGGAGTAAGGGGGATTTCAGAGGCATGAGAAAGGACCTGGCCAAGGTTGAGTAGGAAGGGACACTAGTGGGGATGATAGCGGAACAACAATGGCTAGAGTTTCTGGGAGTAATTTGAAAGGCACAGGATAGATATATCCCAAAGATGAAGTATTCTAAAGAGAAGATGAAGCAATCTTGGGTGACAAGGGAAATAAAAGACAACAGAAAAGCAAAACAGAGGGCATTTATAATATAACAAAAATAGTGTGAATTTAGAGCATTGGGAAGCTTTTAAAAACCACCAGAAGGCAACTAAAAAGCCATAAGGAGGGAAAAGATGAAATATAAAGTAAACTAGTTAAAAATATGAAAGAGGATACAACACTTTTTCAGATAAAGAATAAAAGAGAGGCGAGAGTGGACATCATGCCTTTGGAAAATGATACTGGAGAGGTAGTAATGTGAGACAACTAAATAGTTGATTAACTTACTAAGTATTTTGCGTTAGTCCGGCGGTCCCCAACCACCGGGCCGCAAGGCATGCGCTACTGGGCCGCGAGGAAACGATATGATTTGGCGATTGGAGTCAGCGGCACCTTTCCCTGTCACGCCCACTGTTGAGCCATTACGCATGCGGGGTTATTACCCGCGCGTCATCCACGGCAGCGCGGGAAGAAGATCAACTCCTCGAGCTTGCAAATGACGACGGGCTGAAAAGTCTGTTTGACATAACATCTCTGCCGGCATTCTGGATCAAAGTCAAGGCTAAATATCCTGAGATAGTCAGGAAAGCACTGAAAACGTTGCTTCCATTTCCAACATATCTCTGCAATGAATGCAACGAAAACTAAATTGTGGAATAGACTGGACATAAGGATCCCCCTTCGAGTATCACTGTCTCCCATCACCCCTCGATGGCACCGCCTTGTTGCAGGGAACAAGTATTCAGCCCAGGGCTCCCACTGATTCAGCGATATTGGTGTGTTGCAATGATTTTATACGTTCATACGGGGAAAATATGCGCTGTGTGTTTGATAAACAAACGTTACTTAAAATGTTATAATGCTATTATAAGTGACTTATATAACCATGTAACAATTACGGCACGGAAATAGGCGATCTCTGCCCTTCTAATCCGTGCCGAATGCTACTCTCACCTAGTCCCACCGACCTGCACTCAGGCCATAACCCTCCATTCCTTTCCTGTCCATATACCTATCCAATTTTTCTTTAAATGATAATATCGAACCTTCCTCTACCACTTCTACTGGAAGTTCGTTCAACACTTCAAGCTCCCCTGTCCTCCCCTGGTAATTGTCTTATCGCTATATTCATGCGAGGAAAATATGCGCTGTGTATTTAGTATTAAATTCGTTAGATAAACCCTTTTAGAAACGAAATTGATTGTATTAGCCACTTATCACCTATATTCCGGTCGTGATTAATACCCGCCGCCGCCGCCAACAGAATCGGCAAAAACAATTTTTAAGAAATCGGCACGGAAACGCATACGCAAGATACGCATGCGCATTGGTGCCCGCGCAAGGCTTCATGGTCATTGTAGTCTTCCACGGGGTAAACCCAACGTATTTGACTGCTACTCTTGTACGTTAGCAACCCTACCCCCCGGTGGGCCGGTCCGCAAGAATATTGTCAAAATGAAACCGGTCCGCAGTACGAAAAAGGTTGGGGACCCCTGCGTTAGTCTACACTGTTGAAGACACTTGCAGAATGCCATAAGTTCGAGAGTTTTGGGGCAGAAGTGAGTGCTGTTTCTATTACTAAGGAGAAGATGCATGGGAAGCTGAAAAATCTGAAGGTAGGTAAGTCATCCGGACCAGATGGACTACACCTGAGGGTTCTAAAAGAGGTGGCTGAAAAGGTTGTGGAGGTATTGGTAATAATCTTTCAAGAATCACTGGATTCTGGAATGTTTTTGGAGGACTGGAAAATTGCAAATATCACTCCACTCTTTAAGAAAGGAAGGAGGCAGAAGAAAGGAAATTATAGGCCAGTTAGCCTCACTTCATTGGTTGGGAAGACTTTGGAGTCAGTTATTAAGGATGAGGTTTCAGGGTACTTGGAGACACATGAAGAAGTTGGCCAATGTCAGCATGGTTTCCTTAAGGGGAGATCTTGCCTGACAAATCTGTTGTAATTCTTTGAGGATGTAGCAGTCTAGATAGACAGAGGAGATTCAGTGGATATTGTTTACTTGGATTTTCAGAAGGCCTTTGACAAGATGCCGTACATGAAGTTGCTTATGAAGGTAAGAGCCCATGGTATTAAAGGAAATATGCTAGCATAGATGGAAGGAGGCAGCGAGTGGGAATAATGGGGGCCTTTTCTGGTTGGCTGCTGACAACAAGTTGTGTTCCACATGAGGCAGTAATTGGACCTCTTCTTTTCATGTTGTAAGTCAACTATCTGGGTGATGGAATTGATGGCCTTTTGGCCAAGATTGCAGATGATGCAAAGATAGGTGGAGGGGTAGGTATTGTTGAGGAAGTAGGGAGTCTACAGAAGGATTTAGATTGGGAGAATGGGCAAAGCAGTGGCAGATGGAATAGCATGTATGGAAGAGTATGGTCATGCATTTTGGGAGAAGGAATAAAGGTGTACACTATTTTCTAAGTGGGAAAAAAAACTGAGAAATCAGAGGTGCAAAGGGACTTGGAAGTCCGTATGCAGGATTCCCTAAAGGTTAATTTGCAGGTTGAGTTGATGGTAAGAAAGGCAAATGCAATGTTAGCATTCATTTTGAGAGGACTAAAAAATAAGAGCAAGGATGTGATGCTGAGGCTTTATAAGCCATTGGTGAGGCTGCACCTGGAGTGTTGTGATCAATTTTTGGCCCCTTATCTAAGAAAAGATATGCTGACAATGGAAAGGGTCCAAAGGAGGTTCACAAGAATGATTCCGGGAATGAAAGGGTTAACATATCAGGAGCGTTTGGTGGCTTTGCGACTGAACTCACTGGAGTTTAGAAGAATGAGTGGGGAGGGATCTTATTGAAACCTATTTAATATTGAAATGTCTAGACAGTCTGGATGTGGAGAGGATGTTTTCTATAGTGGATGAGCCTAGGATCAGAGGGCACAGCCTCAGAATAGAGGGATGTCCATTTAAAACAGAGATGAGAAGGAATTTCTTTTGCCAAAGGTGGTGAATCTGTGATACGCATTGCCACAGATGGCAGTGGAGGTCAAGATATTGATTACATGTAAAGCAGAGTTGATAGGAGAATGTGGTTGAGAGGGATAATAAATCGACCATGATGGAATGGTGGAGCAGAGTCAATGGGCCAAGTGTCCTAATTCTGCTCCTTTAATCTTATGGTGTGTGTGAAAATATCCAGAATGAATGTAGGACTGCTCATGGACAACAGACGAAGCATTTGACTAGAGTTTGAAGACAAATGGGTCTTTAATCAATGTTTTGCTTTGTATTCACCAGTGAGAGTGACCTTCATGAATGTGAGGTCAGTGTAGAACATGCTGATATGCTGGAAAATGTTCAGGTTAGGAAAGAGCATTTGAATTGCTGTACCACACCAAGGTAACATAGAAGGATAGAAAACACCTCCTTTGATGAGTGGTCAGACCAAATAGGTTAAACTTAGTTAGAACTATGCACTTGAAAAGCTTCCTTAACTAAAGAACTTGGATATCTGGAATTCATTCTGAAATGTTGAGACTAGTCAATTTACACTTTTAAATAGATTTTTCGTGGCAGGTTTAAGAGGAATAGGTGCTCAAGTTGGGAATGTGGAAATAAGACTTAGAATTATCTACATTTCACAAGGAATGATGTGTCAGTTGCTAAGTGATCTGCTGTCAGACCTGTGTTTCTGATCAGTTCAAGTTCAAATTTAATGTTATTCAACCGCTAACCAAAACAATGTTCCTCTGGACCAAGGTGCACAGCACAGTGTATATAACTCACACACATTATATAAAGTATTATTACCACAAACAATAGAATGTATTCCAGAAGATTGACATTTAGTGTAAGGTGCAATTACAAGACAAGATTCAGGATTCAAGATTGTTTCATATCATTTCCAGTACACAGGTGTAAAGGAGAACAAAATCATTGCTACTCCAGATCTGATGCAGCATGAAAAATACAATAAGATAAAGAACATAATAATAAAAAAAGCACAATAAATATAAATAAATTAGATAACATGTACATTGACTGTATGTCTATAAAGTGATGCTGGGTACAGGAGTGTCAGTACACAAGGTGACTCTAATGGGAAATGATAAAGTCATGATGGTGATGGTGGGGTGTGGAGAGAGGTGGGTTAGTGTGTGAAGAAGGTATTGATCAGCCTTACCTCCTGGGGAAAGAAACTGCTTTTGAGTCTGGTGGTCCTGGCTTGGATGCTGTCCAGCCTCCTACCTGAGGGGAGTAGGACAAATAGTCCATGGGCAGGACGGATCGGATCCTTCATGATTTTGCTGCCTTTTTTCTGGCGCCTTTCTGTGTATATGTCCTTGATGATGGGTAGGCTGGTGCCAGTGATGCGTTGGGCAGTTTTGACTACTTGCTGCAGATACTTACTGTCCGCTGCAGTGCAGTTTCCGTACCATGCAGTGATGCAGCATGTTAGGATGCTCTCTACTGTGCATCTACAGAAGGAAATGAGTATAGATGTGCATAGTCCAGCCCTCTTCAGCCTCCTCAGAAAGTAGAGGCAATGGTGAGCTTTCTTGATTCTGGAGAATGTGTTCTGGGGCCATGACAGTGTGTGCACTCCCAAGAGTTCAAAACTGCTTGTAATTTCCACTGCTGTGCCACCGATGTGAAGAGGTGGGTGAATGGTGAGAGTGCACCAGAAGTTGATAACTCTCTCCTTTGTCTTATTGACACTAAGGAAGAGGTGATTTGCCTGCACCAGGCCTTGAGTTCTTCTGCTTCCTCTCAAAGGGCCAACTCATCATTGGTGATGAGCCCCACCACTGTTATGTCATTGGCGTCCTTGACAATGTGATTACTCGGCTGCTTGACCGTGCAGTCGTGTGTGAGCTGAGTGTACAGTAATAGGCTCAGCACACAGCCCTGGGTGGCACCGGTATTGATGACGATGGGGAGGGAGGAGCGGTTCTGCATCCTGACTATCTGAGGTCTGTTGGTGCACAGTGCTGTATTTAGAATAAAGAGTCGGCATTTGGTCAGCAAGGTCTGTGGGACAAGTTTTGAATGCTGAACTGAAATCCAGAAACTGCATTCTGACATTAAGTGCCCTTGTTTTCTAGGTGTGTCAGGGCCAGGTGCATGACAGATGCTATGGCATCTGTGTAGAGCAGTTCTGTCAGTAAGCATATTGGTGAGTGTCCTGTGTGCCAGAAATGGAGCTTTTGATGTGTGCTGTTACCAGCCATTCAAAGCATTTCATGATGATTGGCGTCATTGCCACCGGACAGTAGTCATTTAGTTCTGAAAGTGTAGAGTTCTTTGGTATGGGGATGATGGGTGGGTGAAGTGTTGAAGGTGTCCAAAAAGACATTAGTCAGCTGGTGTGCATACTCCCTGAGTCCTTGGCTTGGGATGTTGTCTGGCCCAGAATCTTGTGTTGCATGCCTCAGACATGCATACAAGTTGTTTAGCGTGCTGGGAAGGGAGGCGTCACTGTTATAGTCATTACTGGTACATTGGTTTATTGGATAGATGTTCCTGAATTTTTTGTGCGTAGGCAGTCTTCGCCCTCTTGATACCTAAGATAAAGTTTCTTCTGACTGTTACATCTCTAGACTTATCATCTTGGGATTTTAGTAGGGAGCACACCTCTGTGATCAGGGCTTCTGGATGGGCCGTGAGATGACTGTTCTTGGGTACTGATGTCATCTACACAGTTACAGGTGAAGGCATTGTCAGATGTGGCATATTCCTTGAGGCCTGTGGCTTATTTGTTCGTGGAGGCCTCCGTGAACATCTGCCAGTTAGTCCATTGAAAACAGTCCTGAAGCATAGAGATTGCCTCGTTAGGCCATACAGTGATGGTCCTCTTGACCGATTTCTCCATTTTCAGCAGCAGTCAGTATGATGGCATTAACATCATGGAGATGTGATCAGAGAGGCCAAGATGAGGGCATGGGATGGCTTTGTAAGTATTACATCTGATTGTACAAACATGATCGACACTGTTTGTTCCCCTAGTGGCCATGGTGACATGTTGATGGAATTTGGGTAAAATGTCCTCTGGGTTAACATGATTGAAGTCTCCTGCAATTATGAAGAGTCTGCCCAGATGTTTGTTTTGTAGAGAGTGATGATACTGTAAAGCTCTCCCAGTGCGTCCTTGGCGTTTGTGCTCGGGGGATGTAGACAACGGTGAGGAACAGAACAGTAAACTCCCTGAGCAGGTAATGTGGTCAGCATTTAATTGTAAGAAGTTCAATTGCCTCAGAACAGTGACAGCTAACTACGGGTGAGATTGTGCACCAACCTTTGATAAGGTCCAAATCTTAGAAATCCAAAAGAGGTGGAATCCATGTGTACATTAACAAAGATTGGTGCACAATCTCTCATTATTACATAAACCTTCAGTTTTCCCTGTAAGGAATTTGTAAGTCCTCCCCATGGAATGTGTGGGTTTCCTCCAGGGGCTCTGGTTTCTCCATGGAATGTGTGGGTTTCCTCTGGGGGCTCCAGTTTCCCCATGGAATGTGTGAGTTTCCTCCCACAGTTCAGATACATACCGGTTAGTAGGTTAATTGGTGATTGTAAATTGTCCCTTGATGAGGCTAGGGTTAAATCAGAGGTTGCTGGCTGGCACGGCTCCAAGGGCCCATTCTACACTTTACTTCTAAATAAATAGATAATGTTGCCGTGTGGCTGAATGCCTTTTCCAATTCTCCAGAGTTGGGAGCCTTCCACCATTCTACATTAATAAAATGTGTTAAGCTAGGTTTGTTTAGCGGTCAGTTCAATAGATTGAGAAAAAACAATCCCAACTTTTCTCTCATGGACCATAGAATAGGACAGTACAAGAACAGTCACCCAAGCCCATAGCCTGTGATGACTAATTTAAACTGCACACCTCTCTGAACATGGGCTATATCCATCCATTCCTTCTGGCTCTTAAACATTACTACTATATCTGCTTCCACCACTTCTCCTGGCACTTGATTGCAGACACCTACAACTCTCTTTATGGAGAACCTTGTCTTGTAAATCTTCCTTAAACTTTGCCCCACCCCCCTTCACCTTCACCTTCAAGCTATGCACTCTAGCATTTGACATTTTCATTCTGGGAAGAAGACTCTGATTAACTACCCTATTTATCCCTTTCATAATTTTATAAACTTCCACCAGGCCATTTCTCAGCCAAAAGAAAACAACCCATGTTTATCCAATCTCTCCTTAATGCCCAGACTCATCTTGGGTTTTGGTGTATCCATCTTCACTCTGACACTTCATCTCATGGACCATTCTTTGTTTGTGAGACTAAGCAGTCAGCGACTTTGCAATGGGGACATTACAGAGAAACCTGAACACACTTGAGCCATTGTTCACTTCCCAAGAAGGAGCCTGCCCGCTCCCTTAGTCTGTGACCAGGTGAGCCACAGATAGATGAATGATGATATTCCTTACTGTCACACAAGGTGAGAGCTACTAAATCATGATAGTCAACAAGCATAGTGGATTTAGTTCTTGGTGATGGGGTTCAGCTCCCAGGGTCCATATCAAGTGGTGCCGACACAATATATGCTACGGTTTGAGCTGCAGTACAACTGCAGGCCAAGTGATCTCTAAGACCTCAGTGGTGCTGAAAGACAGGGCGGGGGCTCAGTCAGTTCTGGAAATCCATCCAGCACTGGGGACCCTCTGCATCCAGGATATGCCCTCTTCTCATCACTGCCATCAGGGAGAAGGTACAGGAGCTTGAAGAGACGCACTCAACATTTTAGAAATGGTTGCTTTCCCTTCATCAGATTTCTGACCAGGCCATGAACCCATGGTTTACTTTCCCCCTTTTTTTGCACTGTTTATTTATTGTATATTTCTTATTGTAACAGTTGTTTTTTATATGTTGCACTGTACTGCTGTCACAAAACAACAAGTTTGACGACAAGTGTCAGTGATCATAAGAACATAAGATATAGAAGCAGAATTGGGCCATTTGGCCCATCGAAGCTGCTCCGCCATTTCATCATAGCTGATCCATTTCCCTCTCAGCCCCAAACTCCTGCCTTCTCCCTGTATCCTCTCCTGCCCTGACTAATCAACAATCTATTAACCTCTGCCTTAACTATAACCAATGACTTGGCCTCCATAGCCACCTGTGGCAGCAAATTCCACTGTCACCACTTTCTGCCTAAAGAAATTCCTCCTCTTATCTGATCTAAATGGGTGCTCCTCTTTTCTGAGGCTGTGTCCTCTGGTCTTAGACTCACACACCATAGGAAATATACTGTCTATATCCACTGTATCAAGGCATTTTAATACTCAACAGGTTTCAAAGAGATCCATCCTCATTCTTCTGAATTCCAGTGAGTGCAGGCCCAAAACCATCAAATGCTCCTCGTGCGATAAGCCTTTCAATCACAGAATGATTTGTATGAGCCTCCTTTGAACCCTCTCCAACGTCAACACATTCTTTCTTAGATAAGGAGCCCAAAGCTGCTCATAATTCTCCAAGTGAGGCCTCACCAGTGCCTTATAATGCTCAGCATTAAATCCTTACTTTTATATTCTAGTCCTCTGGAAGTCAGTGCTAACATTGTGTTTGCCTTCCTCATCACCGACTCGTCCTGCCACTTCTTTGCCCATTCTCCTAATCCATCTTGGTCCTTCTGTAGTCGCTCTTCTCCCTCAACACTACCTGTCCCTCCATCTATCTTCTCATCATCCACTAACTTGGCCACAAAGCCATCAATTCCATCATCAAAATCATTGACATATAACATAAAAAGAAGCAGTCCCAACACAGACCCCTGTGGAACACCACTAGTCACTGGCAGTCAGTCAGAAAAGGCTCCCTTTATTCCCACTCTTTGGCTCCTGCCAATTAGTTAATGCTCTATCTATGCTAGTATGTTTCCTGTAATACCATAGGGTCTTGTTAAGCAGCCTCATGTGTAACACCTTGTCAAAGGCCTTCAAAATCCAAGTTCACAACATCAACCAATTGTTCTTTGTCTATATTGCTTGTTATTCCTTCAAAGAATTTCAACAGATTTTCCAGGCAAGATTTTCCCTTAAGGAGACCATGCTGACTGTGGCCTATTTTATTATATGCCTCCAAGTACCCCAAAACCCCATCCTCAACAATTGACTCCAACATCTTCCCAACCACTGAGGTCAGACTAACTGGCCTATAAATTCCTTTCTTCAGCCTCTCTCTCTTTTTGGAGTGACATTTCAATTTTCCAGTCCTTCAGCACCATACCATAATCTATTGATTCCTGGAAGATCATTACAAATGCCTCCATAATCTCTTCAGCCACCTCTTTCAGTGCCCTGGGATGTAGACCATCTGGTCCAGGTGATTTATCAGACCTTTCAATTTCCCCAGCACCTTCTCCAGAGTAATGGCAGCTTCATTCACTTCTGCCCCCGACACCCGAACTTTCAACATACTGCTTCCACAGAGAAGACTGATGCAAAATACATTCAGTTTGTCCACTATTTCCTTGTCCCTAATTACTACATCTCCAGCACCAACTTCCGGTGGTCCAATATCTACTCTCACCTTTCTTTTACACTTCATATTTCTGAAGAAACTTTTGGTATCCTCTTTAATACTGGCTAGTTTACCTTTGTTTTCTATCTTTTCCTTCTTTATGACCTTTTTAGTTGCATTCTGTTGGTTTTTAAAAGCTTCACAATCCTCTAACTTCCCACTAATTTTTGCTCTGTATGTCCTCTCTTTGTTTTTATGTTGGTTTTGACTTCTCTTGTCAGCTGCAGTTGCATCACCCTGCCTTTAGAATACCTCTTCTTCTTTGGAATGTATCTATTCTGTGCCTTCTGAATTGCTCCCAGAGTCATTGCTGCTTTGCTGTTATCCCTTCCAATTAATTTTGGCCAGCTCCTCTCTCATGCCTGTGTAATTTCCTTTACTCCACTGTAATACTGATACATCTGACTTTAGCTTCTCCTTCTCAAATTGCTGGCTGATTTCTATCATATTATGATCACTGGGCCCTAAATGTTCCTTTACCTTAAGCTCTCTAATCAATTTTGGTCCATTGCACAAGGCCTAATCCAGAATAGCAGACCCCTTGTGGGCTCAGCCAAGAGCTGTTCTAAAAAGCCATCTCACAGGCATTCTATAAATCCCCCCTCTTGGGATCCAGCACTAAACTAATTTTCCCAAACTACCTGCATATTGAAATCCCCCATGATTATTGTAAGATTGCCCTTTTGACATGCATTTTCTATCTCCCATTGTAAATTGTAGACCATATCTTTGCTATTGTTCGGAGGTCTGTATATCACTCCCTTGTTTTTTAACCCTTGCAGTTACTCAGCTCTACCCACAAAGATTCAACACCTTCTGACCTTATTTCACATCTTTTTAATGATTTAATCTCATTTTTTCTGACAGATCCACCCCACCCCTTCTGCTTACCTGCCTGACTTTTTGATACAATATGTATCCTTGGACATTAAGCTCCTAGCTATAATTTTCTTTTAGCCACAACTCACTGATGCCCACAATGTCATACATGCCAATATGTAACTGTAACTGTGCTACACGTTTATCTACTGAATTCCATATACTGTGTGCATTTAAATACAACACCTCCAGTCCTGTATTTGTCACCCTTTTTGATTTTGTCCCCTTTTTTCATTTGCAACTCATCCCATTGACTGCAATTTTGCCCAATCATCAGCTTCTATTTGCTAGCAGTCACCACACACTGCCGCTGTTTATAAACCAACTACTTCATCCTCAGCACTATCACTCCAGTACCCATCCCCAGTCAGATTAATTTCAACCCTCCCAAACAGCTCTAGCAAATCTGCCCACAAGGATATTGGACCCCCTGGGTTCAGGTGTAACCTGTCCCTTTTGTACAGGTCATACCTTCCCCTGAAGGTATCCCAATGATCCAGAAATCTGAACCCCTGCTCCCTGCACCAGTTCCTCAGCCGTACATTCATCTTCCAAGTCATCCTATCCTTGCCCTCACTGGCGCACGGCACATCAGCAATCAGTGAGATTTACAGGAAGAGGTTTGTTCCTGCCTGGCATTGCAGCCTGCTGCACCTCCAGCAATGCCCATAGGTCAGCTGTAGGCTCATCAGCCTGGGACCACATTGATGTTTCACTACTCTTTGGAGGTCCTGCTTCTGATGATTCTCATTCTGATATAGTTACAAAGAGCCAATTGAAGACATAGCAGGTAGGTCTGGTTGGCTTAGAACTGGTGCAGAGTTTTCAGAGACTGAGCTCCTTTGTTACATAGACTCAATGTACCAGCATTCTTGTCACGTAGCTGTAAGGGGTTTCTTTTTTCATGTTACTGCGTAGTCTAATTAAAATGGCTTCTTTGTTATGTTAACTGCTGAGAAAGTCCTCCCGCTAGCAGTTTGTTTGGATTATGTTACTGATAAGAGGATGAACAAACCAACTGGGAGAGATGTTATTCTTTCTGTGTGTCTGTAAGTTATTGTGATGCACAGATTTTGGGGCAGAAGGCGGGAGAGAGAGACAGAGGATGGACAAGGTGCTGTGAGTCTGCTAACGGGGTCGGACCCCACGCAGGAGTCCGAGGTCCAGGGTGTTCGGCGAGGAGAGGAGACGGAGACGGACTCGGGTGGAGCATCTGGTCGACCACCGTTGTTGGTCCCAGGCGGCAGGTCGAGGTGGTCCGAGGGGAGACGCAGGGTGAAGAAGGAGGGTCCTGAGCTCCAACTGTTTGTGCATGAAGAGATTGAACTTTGATAAGTGTAGTGCCTTTTATTTTCCTTTTATATTTTGTCTCTATTAATTATATAGTTCCAGTGATATCTATAAACTGTAATTCTTTAATCGTATCTGGTATACAGTATTTTCTGTTATTTGGGCGGGATGGGGTACATCACACAGCATCCGCACAAACTAATTACCCAGTTTGGCGGGGCCGACGGCTGTTTCCCTAGACGACAGCGAGCTGAGCGACCCGGAGGCGTGCCAGGGGGAACTATATAGCCAACATTGGCCAACCCAGTTTCAGTGTTATTAATGGTTCTTCTGGCAAACCGACTCCTACGGTTCATGCTTGAAGGATCCCTACACTGCAGCCTCCTTGAATCTATCCAGTATAACATTGCTTTGTTATATGTTTTACAGCCTAGCCTGCAGGGCTAATGAGCAGCCAAGCAGCAGTTGAACAGCACTGTTGGTCACCAACATGCCACTGACAGAGTACAAGTGAACGAGTGCCCTCAGACCCAAGTGCCTTCTTCGTCCAGTCAAGCATTAGCTCCAACCTGCTGATCCCCACCTTGTCGCCTGCCCTAACAACAGCTCCAACCTGCTGATCCCTGCCCTGTCACCTGCCCTAACAACAGCTTGCACTTGTACAGTAAAATGTCCTAGGGCACCTTCCACGAGCATCAACTAGAAGTCCGAACAACATAAGCAAAGATTTTAATGCCATCCATAAGGGAATCAGAGCTAATACCTGCTGTTAAACGTCCCACAGGCAACATGTTATGGATTCAGGAGAAATTCTCCGGCCACAGCCACTGTCAGCACTCTCTGTACTGGCACCAGCTTAGAATAAAGGGAAAATGGCCTTAGTTTGCACTCTGTGAATTGGCTTTTGATTGAGCAACACGATTCCTACATGTTTCCCACCTGAAGTGACTTCCAGTGAAGCTCCTGCACTCGTGCGACTTTTAGTGAAACTCAAAGTGAAATGTGAGAAGCTTGCTGGCCAGTTGGCAAGGATTCTGCCACTAAGTAGTTCAGTTATTGTGGCAAGGAGTTTGAGTGTTGTGATACTCTAGGGTTGCATTTGTGTTAATGGTAGTAGGTCTGCTCTTTGGGCAAGTTGTAGAGGCAGTCCTGGTTCTTGCAGCATTTATAGAATGGCAGGGCTGCCTTCAGTGTCCTGGCGACAGAATACATACACTTTCGACAGTTGGATGATTTCATGACCCTCTCATATATCTTATTCAAATTAGATTCTTAAAGTCATCATAGCAGGCAGGAGTGGAAGAGGGTGTGCATGGAAGTGAGGATAAGCTCCAATTGCATGCACCTCAATTAGCCTATGACAACAAGTCCACCTCCTGGCATTCACATATGGCTTAGTTACTAAGCCTGGCAGAACTATTTCTACTGACAGGAGGAGGGGCAAAAGCGGGTTACTGACACCTTATAATCAGTCACTTTGGGCAGATGGGGTTTGTCAGCCATGGTTGGCATCTCTCCTAGGAGAAGGAAAACTCTTAACCTCAAATTTTTGCTGCCTTGTGGCTGTACCCACTCATGAGGAAGGTTTTAGGAGTAAACCCTCTCTGGAATTAGAACCCCTAAGGCAGTCCTCTGTTGAGTTCAACACTGTCTGGAAACTCCTGCAATACTGCTGGTGCCAAACCATGTCGGTCTCTGCTGTTCCTCTGGATTCATCAGCTGTGTGGACAGGGTGAGCCTGCTACACGGACAACAGCTTGCTCTCCGTACCGTACTGCCCTGGCTTGCATACTAGCTTGCTTATCACATGACAGTCCATGGTTGACCCTGACCAAAGGAGGGCCTTTGGGCCTTGTAGAAATCTGAGAGTGATACAGCATTGAAACAAGCTGTTTAGTCCAACAAGTCCACACTGACTATCAGTCAGCTATCTCCACAAATCCATACACTAATCCCACTTCTTACCTGGTAGGGAACCGTCGGTGATCAGGAGGGCCGAGGTTCCAGGACGAGGCTATCCCATTGCACTTCGGGTGTGCTGACGCCTGCCATATCCCCAAATGCGGGATATTCGACTGCATAATTTGTCCACACTGACTATCAGTCAGCTATCTCCACAAATCCATACACTAATCCCACTTCATGCTCCACAAGAGCATGGAAACATACTGCCCACGTGGTGAGAGTCTGGAATTCTCCAGCAAGAGTTTTACAGAGGCTACATCATTGGGAGTATTAAATGAGGTGGTCAATAAACTTTTGAAAGGTTTAGGGAACTTAAGAAGACTAAAACTGTGCCCAGTACTCCCAAGTGTGTGGTCTCAGCAACAGTCAGAACCACTGCAACAAATATTCTGTTTCTAAACCTCGCCCCTTGCAGTAATGGCCCATATGCTGTTTGCCTCAGACACATAGAGTTATCCAGCACAGAAACAAACCCTACAGCTCAACTCATCTATGTCGATAAAGGTGCCTACCTTTTCTATCTATGTATCTGTCTAAACATCTTACTAATTACTTGCTATAGGTTTCTGCTGGAGTCAGAGTTATATAGCACAGAAACAGGGCCTTTAGCACAACTGGTTCATTCTCAAAAAGATTCCCATCTAAGCTGGTTGAATTTGCCTATGTTTGGATCTGCATTTAAAAGCAATTTAAAATTTGTTATTGTAGCTGCCTCAACTACTTCCTCTGGTGGTTATTTGAGATACCTACTGCAATTTGTTTATATAAGGCATTGATCAGACTGCAGTTGCAGTATTGCGAGCAGTTTTGGGTCCCTTATCTAAGAAAGGATATTTTGGCATTGGAGAGGGTCTAGAGGAGGTTCATGAGAATGATCCCAGGAATGGAAGGGTTAATGTATGATGGGCAGTTGATGGCTCTGGGCCTGACTCGCTAGAGTTTAGAAGAATGGTGGGGTTGGGGGGGTGGGCTATCTCATTCAAACCTACCAAATATTGAAACACCTGTATTGGGTGGATGTGGTGAGGGTGTTTCCTATTGTGGAAGAGTCTAGGACTCCAGAGGGCACAGCCTTAGAATAGAAGAACATCCCTTTAGAATAGAGATTAGGAGGAATTTCTTTAGCCAGAGGGTTGTGAATCTGTGGAATTCATTGCCATGGACAATTGTGGAGGCCAAGTCATTGGGTATGTTTGAAGCAAAGGTTGATAGGTTCTTGATTAGTCAGGCCATCAAAGGTTAGAGGGAGAATGGGGTTGACACAGCTAATAAATCAGTCATGATGGAATGGCAGAGCTGACTGGATGGGCTGGATGGCCAAAGTCTGCTCCTGTTCTTACGGCCTTATGGCCTGTGGTCTTAAGTGTTGCCCTTCAAGTTCCTGTTAAATCTTTCCCTTCTCACTTTAAACCTATACCCTCCTGATCCCCCATCCCTTGGGAAAAGCGTGGTGGAGCTCTGGGAACTGGCACAGCCAGAGGAGTTACAGTCTTGGGCGGATCAACCGTGATGGTATTGAATGGTGGGCCAGCTGACCCACTTCTGCTCCTGCGTGTTCTTGTGTGGAATGCTTCACTTCATGGACTGGCAAGGTCTGAAATTATTCGATGTTGGAAGAGAATTGGATCCATTCTTCATGTGGAGTGGTGGGGAGGTACTGAATTTGTTGAGTTGAGCAGTCTCCAGAGCTGGCAACAGTTGCAGTGGCGTCAGAATATTGCTGCACAGTGAGTGTCAATATATAATTAGACTGGATCTTTACAGGAAGCATTGAAATGTAATGGACAATGGCATGTTGCTTTCAGCTTTCTTAGGACCCTGATAGTCGCCCATTATTTTGTATCATTCCATGACCTGCTCTTTGGGTGACTCCATGGCCACAGGAAGAAGTTTGGATGTCTCTGCCTCCATTGCTCATTACAATCCGAGTGGAACTGGAGAAAGGCCCCATAAAATGCCAACATCAGCATTTCCTTCTCGTCTAAAGATACCTGGAAGATTTGGGTCATCTCTTGGTCCTTCCTGGTGAGTTTGCCAAAAGGATGGATAACTGCTGTCTGCCAAAGCAGTGGAGACAATTCTGAGGAATAGGGATACTGGGGGCTGGTGGGGTTGTGGGGGAGTGGATGTTGCTGACAGGCAATGCTGAAGAGATGCTTTAATGAGCTCTTTCTCCAGTTGCAGTGGCCATAACAGCAGAGGGATTGTGCCAGCAACTTTTTAAGAAGTTGTTTCAGATTGGCTAAGTGTGTGGCAGCTCAGCCAATGGAATGAAGGTAGGGTAGAGTGGGCCAGTGGAAGAGTGCGAAGTTCAAGATTTGGTGAGGCAGTAAGCACGGGTAAGGTTTCCAGTTAATCTGTAACTTTTGACTTAGTGTAGATAAAATTCTGGTAAGGTCACTTTCTACAAGATGTGGGAAGTTATCGTACCTTTCAGTCTCCCTGATGCCTGCACCTGTGGGAAGTGCATCCTGCTGCAGAGCAGATTAAGGTACTGGAGGTGCAGGTAGATGTACTCAGAGTCATCCAGGAGGCTGAAAATACCATAGATGAAAGCTTTAGTGAGACGGTCACACCCTAGGCACAGACTACAAAAAAATGGACAGGTAACCTCCAGGAGAAGTACGGGGAGCAAGCCGACAGACCAATAATCCCCTGCAGCCATTTCCCTCAGTAACAGGTATACCTCTCTTGGATGGTGTTGGGGAATGACCTTTCAGAGGCTGGCAGCATTAGCTGGGTGAGTGGCACCGTGCCCGGCTCTGAGGCAAAGGAAGAATAAAGTCAGGCTGAATGATAGTGATTATCAACACAATAATAAGGGGTGCAAATAGGAGTTTCTGTGTCCACAGTTGAAACTTCAGAACTGTGTGTTGCCTTTCCTGGTGCCAGGGTCAAGGATGTTTTTTTGCGGTGTGTACGAGACATTCTGAGAGGGGAGGGTGAGCAGCCAGAGGTTGTGATCTATATTGGTACCATGAGATAGGCAGGACCAGGGATGAGGTACTGCAAGGTGATTTTAAGGAGTTAGGTGAAAAGTTAAAGTGCATGACCTCCAGGGTTGTGATCTCAGGATTACTACTCATACCTCGTGCTAGTGAGATGAGAAATAAGTACAAAGTGAAGTTCAATACATTGCAAAGGAATTGGTGCAGGAGGGAGGCTTCAGATTTATGGATCACTGGGCTCTCTTCCAGGTCAGGTGGGAAGTGCACGAACAAAATGGCTTCCACCGGAACTGGAAGGGAGCCAGTATCTTTGCCGGGAGGTTTGCTAGTACTACTTGGAAGGGTTTAAACTGGAGTGGCTGGAAGGGGGAACCACAGCAGCAGGGCAATATGTGGTAGGGTTAAGAGCAAGAAAAATGGTAGGACAAGTAAGGCTGAAAGGAAAGAGAGAAATGGACAGACAATAAATGTGGTGGAACTGATCAGTTGAAATTAGTTTATTTCAATGCTAGGAGTATTATGGGGAAGGAGGATGAAGTTAGAGCTTGGGTCAGCACATAGAATTACAATGTTGTCACATGAGGATTGGTACTGGCACCTCAATGTTGCTGTGTTTTGTTGATTTAATGGTTATTGGGGAGGGTGGAAAAGAGGTGGAGGGGTTGCACTATTGATAAAGGAGAATGTCACAGAGGCCACTGTGTAGGCTCATCCAAAGAGATAATTTGGATCATGCTCCACAATAAGAAAGAAGCCATTATGTTGATGAGATTGTACTGCTGTCCCACTGCCAATAACCATCGAGAGATGGAGGAACAGGTATGTCGACAGATTATGGAAAGGTGCAGAAACAACAGGATGTTATAGGGTTGTCCCAGCATTGACTGAAATTCACTTTAATACAAGTTGCTTAGATATGAAACACTATATGAAGAGTGCAACTAGAGGAGAATATGTACTGGACCTGGTCTTGGGAAATGAGTCAGGCCAGATGACAGATCCTATAGTGGGTGAGCAATTTGGGAATAGTGACCACAGCTCATTAGTTTTAAGATTGTTATAAGTAATAATAAAATTGAATCTAGCAGGAAGGTACTAAATTGGGCAAGGGCAAATAATGATAGGATAGTGACAGCAGCGGCTATCAGACAAGTTCATGTCTGACATGTGAGAATTGTTTAAAAACCAGCTGATCAGAGTTCAGGATCTGCACGTTCCGGTACCAAGGACAAGAATGGCAAGGGAACTGTGGATGACCTGAAGTCATAAATTTAATCAGAAAGAAAAAAGAAGCTTACGTAAGGTTTAGGAAGCTAAAATCAGACTTGGCCCTTGTAGAATATAAAAATAGCAGGTAAATGCTTAAGCAGGCAATTAGGAAGGACAAAAGGTCCATGCAATGTCCCTGGTGAGCAGGATCAAGGAGAAAACTAAGGCATTTGATGCTTCAAAGTTCAAAGTAAATTTATTAGCTAAGTACATATATGTCACCATATACAGCCCTGAGATTCATTTTGTTGCGGGCATACTCAATAAATCCATAATAGAATCAATGACAGACTGCCCCAACTTGGGCATTTCAACCAAAAGACAATAAAGTCTGCAAATACTAAAAAGGAGGAAGCAATAATAAGAAGAAATTAATAAGCAATAAATATCAAGAACATGAGATGAAGAGTCCCTGAAAATGAGTCCATAGATGTGGGAATATCTTAGTGATGGGCCAAGTGAAGTTGAGCGAAGTAATCCCCCTTGGCTCAAGAGGCTGATGGTTGAGAGGAAATAACTGTTCCTGAACCTGGTGGTATGAGGCCTGAGACTCCTGTACTTTCATCCTGATGGCAGCAGTGAGAAGAGAGCATGTCCTGGGCAGTGGGTATCCCTGATGATTGATGCTGCTTTCCTGTGACAATGCTTTGTGTAGATGTGCTCAATGGTGGGGAGGGCTTTACCTGTGATGGACTGGGTCGAATCCACTACGTATTGTATGATTTTCCATTCAAGAACGCTGGTGTTTCCACGCCGATCAATACACATCTGTAGAGGTTTGTCAAAGTTTTAGATGTCATGCAGAATCTACACAGACTCCTAAAAAAGTAAACGTGCTACTGTGCTTTCTTTTAATTGCACTTACGTGCTGGCCCAGCACAGGTCCTCTGAAATAATAACGCCGCGGAATTTAAAGTTGTTGATCCTCTGATGAGGACTGATTCATTGACCTCTGGTTTACTTCTCCTGAAGTTAATAATCAGCTCACTGGAATTGCTGATGTTGAGTAAGAGGTTGCATTTATGGAACCACTCAGCCAGATTTTCAACCTCCCTCCCAGATGCTTATTTGCCACCACCTTTGATTTGGCCTGCTTGCATTAAGAAAAAGAAGATAATTAAGGAGATGGTCGCTTCACTTATGGATAAAGGAGGGAAATTGTGGCTGGAGTAGCTGAGGTACTAAATGAGTACTTTGTTTTGATATTTACTGAGGAGAAGGATTTGGAAGATAGTGATGGTGTTGTGGAGCATGCTGGGAGATAAAGGAGGAGGTAGGCAGTGGTGGGTCTTCTGAAAAGCATTAAGGTGGATAAATCCCCAGGGCCAAATAGCATTTACCCCAGATTATTGAAAAACCAGGTGAGGAGATTACTGGGGCTTTGATGAAGATTCTTGTATCCTCACTAGCAACAGACAAGGCCCCAAAAGACTGAAAAGTGGCAAATGCTATTTCTTTAGTCTGGTAGAAAGGAAGCTCATGGAGAGGATACTGAGGGAAATGATTATGGTTAGGGCTACGTACATGTGGAAAAGCATGGCCTGCTTAGGGACAGTCAGCATAGTTCTGTCATGCCTTATGACCCTGATCATGTTTGTTGAGGTAACAAATGAGTTTGAAGAGTGTACGACAGTGGATGTTATCTGTCTGGACATTAGTAAGGCATTTGATAAGGTCCCTCATGGAAGGTTGATTCACAAGATAAAGATGCATGGGATCCAGGGTGAATTTCAAGTTTGGATTCAGAACTGGCTTGCCCATAGAAGAGAGAGATAGTGTTGTAGTCTATTATTCTAGCTGGAGGGCCATGACTAGTGGTATTCCACAAGGATCATTGCTGAGATCTCTGTTGTCTGTTATATATATATCAATAATTTGAGTTAAAATGTAGATGGGTGGACTAGCAAGTTTGCAGATGACACCATCATTGGTGGAGTTGTAGTCAGTGTAAAGGACTATTAAAGAGTATAGCAGGATATAGAACAGTTGCTGATATGGCCAGAGACATGGCAGATGGAGTTTAATCTGGGTAAATGCGAGATGTTGTACTTTAGAAGATCAAATGGAAAGAGAAAGTACACAATATTAGACCCCTTAGTAGTGTTGAAATACAGTGATCTTAGGAACAGGTGCACTGCTCTGCCGAGCATTGTGAGCATGGTATGTTGGCACCAGAATGTGTGGCAACACTTGTGGGCTGCCCCAAAAACACCCTCATGTCTGTTGGTTGTGAACTCAAACAATGCATTTCACTGTATGTTTAGATGCATACAGTACATGACAACCAAACTTGAAGCTCGCATCTTGCAAGTAGCTTTGCAAGTGGTAAAGAAGGTGTATGGCATGCCAGCCTTCATTAGTAGAGGTGTTAAGTTTAAGACTAAGCAAGTCATGCTGCAGCTGTATAAAATGTCAGATCACACTTGAAACTTTGCGTTCAGTTCTGATCACCCGAGGATCTGGACTCTGTGGAGAGGGCATAGAGGAGGCTTACCAGGCTGCTGCCTGGAATAGAGGGGATGAGCTAAGGAAAGTTAGAATAAACCCGGATTGTTCTTCTCAAATAATGGAGGTTAGGGGAGATCTGATAGAGGTTTTTAAAATTAAGAGGGGTAGATCAGGTAGACAGTAAGAATTCTTTCCCCAGGGTAGAAATGTCAAAGCTGAGGTGAGGGGTAAAGATTTTCATGTAAAGAGTGGTAGGTACCTAGACTTGTTTACCAGGGGTAGCGGTGGGAGAGGCAGGTTGGTGGAGTTAAGAGGCTTTTTAGATAGACACGTGACTATGAGGAGAGTGGAGGGGTATGGATGACATTTAGTATAAATTAGCACCGCAAAACGGTACATTATGGGCCCAATGACCTGTCCATATTGTTCCATATACCATAATGAAATAAATGATGCAAAGAGAATTCTGTACAGTGAGCAGTTTATCCTGCTTTGACCCCATAGTCTTACAGCCTGCTCAGTCACACTAGCTGAGTCACCACACCAAAGGAACAAAGGCTGGGTTTAAATAGCATGAAACCAGTTTCAACACTTCTAACCATTCGGTCAGGCAATATCCACAATTAGCTGCTTGATCAGTTCCTTGACACCGTTGCATGGCCAAGGTGATCAACCTTAGTTGCGAAATTGCCAATTACTGCAGTGTCCTAAGTCTTTAGAAGGCAAAAGATTCAAATCTCCTGGGGGATGCCATATTTCCTGAGATTAGATTGTAAAACTTACTTCTCTCTGCATCTCAGGTGTACGTACGAGATTCCATGCTCTCATTTTGAAGAGAACCAGGGACTTCTTTCTGGCATCCTGGATTCTCACTCTAACCTGCCCCTGCAACCCTCACCATATTTGCAGAAGCAAATATGACGTCCTTAGCTCATGTACCCTGGTTTATCCGAAGCCCCAAACATCAGCCAGACCTTAATGATTTCCTGATTTACAATTCATTGAATTATGATTGTCCTTTTTTGTGATTTGACAGCATAATTCACTTGAAATCATTTTTATGTATCTACCAGTCTCTGAGATTTAATAAAGTTTGGGATTTTGATCTTGCATGCATTCCAACATGGATTTAAAATAGCAGCTCTTTTACAGATTAAGTATATAACTTATGATTTGCTGTTGTTTACTCTAACATATCCTCCACTTTTCTGTCCTAACCCCCTCTTCAGATTTTATTGAGACACTTTTCTTTCTGTTTCTTTATCAAATTATTGTTCAGTTCTTCCTTTGTGACAAGATTGACTTCCTTTTGTGGAAGGAGCCTCCACACATGGGGCTGAATCAGTCAGGCTGTGGCCAGTGAACCAAGACTCAGTCTTGACTTTAGCTGCTGTGTGTGTAGAGCTTTCACATTCTCCCTGTGTAGGCTATTTTAAGGCTGATAAAACAATTCCAGTTGAAGTTTGAGATGGAATTGGATGCATGTCCACTCTGGCAGAGTTTGCAGGCTAGTACTTCTACCAGTCAAAACCTAACATCATGAATGGCTGGGATGTTTCACTCCCAGATGAGCTCAACATCTTTTCTGCAGGCTTTGAACGGGAGAATGAAACTACACCTGTGTGAATCCCTGCAGCATCTGATGAGCCTGTAATCTCTGATTTGGAGGCTGTCATCAGAACATCTTACAAGAGGGCAAACCTAGCAAAGTGTTAGGCCCTTATTGTCTACCTGGTAAGGCAGTGAAAACCTGCCATCTAACTGGAGGGAGTGTTCAAGGACATCTTCAATCTCTCATTGCTGCTGCTGCAGGTTCCCACCTGTTTTAAAAGGGCAACAATCAAACCAGTGCCCAAGAAGAGCAGGGTGAGCTGCCTCAATGACAATTGTCCAGTGGCACTCTACTCAATCGTGATGAAGTGCCTTGAGAGGTTGGTCATAGCCAGAATCAATTCCTGTCTAAGCAAAGACCTGGACCTGTTGTAGTTGCCTATTGCCTCAATAGGTCTACAAGAGATGCAAACATACTGGGTCTCCTATCGGCCTTAGATCACCTGGACAATAGCAATAGCTATGTCAGGCTGCTGTTTACTGAATACAGCTTGGTGTTCAACACAATCATACCCTCAGTCCTAATAAAGAAGCTCCAACACCTGGGTCTGTGTACCTCCCACAGAACTGGATCCTTGACTTCCTCATTGGGAGGACACAGTCAGTGCGGATCAGAATTAACATCTCCTCCTCGCTGACAGTCAACACTGGCTGACCTCAAGGATCCTTAGCCCACTGCTCTACTCCCTCTACACCCATGACTGTGTGGTTAGGCACAACTCAAATGCCATATATAAATTTGCCGATGACACATCTGTTGTTGGAAGAATTTCAGATGGTGACGAAGAGGCATACAGGTTATGAGAAGAAAAGCAATCCTTGCAAGGCTATGATAGCTGGAGATAGGAATGTCTTACCTAACAAACATTTACCCTGGTTCTTTACCACCACAAGCAATCACATGACATCATCTGATCAGGAAATTTAAGCAGCGTGTTCAACTGAGGTCCAGATGTTTGACCTGCTGTGTGTCATACACACTGTACTGTATATCCTCTAAAATCTATTGTAGCCCATCAGTTTTCATACCAAATCCACTTACAGGTATAGGTACTTCTCTCTGTCTATGTACTTTCCCATGTTTCCATCCATCATGTCACTATTGACACTTAATTCACTGTCCACAATCCTTGTGGAACATTAGTCACGTCTCTCCCTTGCAAATCTCCCCAACATTTATTTATCTGTCTGTTCAGCACTTCTCAGAATCATAAATCTCAGTAAATTGGAGTAATATATACACCAAGAATCCACGCGAGGTGCATTAAGTGCTTATTATATGGATAAAAATTGCATTAGTTATTTGTAAAGTGGGAGAACTGCACATCAGATGGTGGACCGTGGTTACTTATGAATAAATGATCGTGAACAGTTGGATTCATAGCATAATCCAAGGCAGAAATGAGCCTTTCAGTACATTTTGTCCATGTTGTGCAAAATACCCATCTATACTAACCCTATATGCCTGTATTTGGCTCTATCCTTTCCTATCCATGTACTTGTTTTCTGATTGTTGACAGTGTTTGTAATCTTGGAGAATTCAGTGTGAGTTATGGAACATTGATAGTGGGTTAACGAGTTGAGCTTGGAGGAGGGGTTCCAACCATGTGATCTTATTGAGTGCAGTCAATGTTACCTGCACTGTGGAGCTACGAGCAAGGGAAAGATTTGGAAGGTCGGTCATCTAAATGTAGCATCAGTAGCTGAGTGGGGCGGTTGTATTCATGTTGATTTGGGACAGTAAGGTTACTTATGAGAAGTTACATTAAAGTAATGGATTACAGACAGTGTTATAATTGCTGTAATTTGGGAAATTATACTAATTAGGTGATTATGAAATGGGTGAAGTGGTCATAATGTGAGTGATGGTTTAGGGATGAGGCATAGTTTATTCATGAATCATGGATTAATGGCAATGGGCTATTGGGTTGTAAAATGGGAGGTCTCATGTCAGGAGTTGATTGTGGGGAGTGAATTACATCTAATTTCACCAGATATCTGCTGTCCTTACCTATTCTGACCCAAACATGTTTCTAGACACACCATTCCCATCTGAAACAACCTAGCAAGCCAAGTACAAGGGTAGATAGGATGGGCAATAAATACGTGCCTTACAGGTAAAGCTCACATCTTTCAGCTATGGAGAGGAATTGAGTTTGGTCTATGTAATACAGTTGCAGTGCAGTGGAAATTACATGGGTGGCTGATTGTGGGCACTGAGATGTAGTAGCCCATATTGATGCCCTCAATTTTGAAGCAACTTTACATTTTAGAAATGCTGCCGGAAAATTAATATTGAATTATGGTCAAGTCCTCACTGGGAGGAGCCGCAAATCTCTACTTGCTTCAAAACCAAGCTATCATTTTACTTTCCAATCATCTTCCTCTGAGAGGGGCCATCAGCAGGCACACAGCCATGCTCCCAGGTTTTGGGTGGGGTACATGACAGGTTGGGTTCCTGTCGTGAAGAATAGGGACAGAGCAATGATTCGCGATAAGTAGACAGCTCCTCCTGATCATTTCACCCATGTTATGGTCTGAGGCATTAGATAATCTTCTGATTGACCTTTATTGTACTGATTGCCCATCCTTGAGAAAATAGGAATCACTTCTGGTTAGGCTACATCTAAAGAATTGCATTCAGTTCTATTCTCACCCATTATAGGAAGGGTGTGGAAGTTTTGAAAAGATTGCAGAAGAAGTTTGCCGTGATACTGCCTGGATTAGAGGGCGTATGCTATAAGGAGATACTGGATAAATTTGTGTTGTTTTCTGTGGAGCAGCGGAGGCTGAGGGAAGTTTTTATGATTGTGTGAGGCATAGGTCAAGTCGACTACTGGTATCTTTTTCCCAGGCTTGACTACTAATACTAGAGAATGTACATTTACGGAGGGGGGTGGGTATAGTTGGTATATGTTCTAAGGAGGAGTGTGGAACAAAATTTTGTACAGTGATGAGTGCCTGAAATGCACTGACAAGGTGGGAATGGAGGGAGATACAATACAATAGAGACTCTTAGACAGGCACATGAAAACGCAGAGAATAGAGGAATATGAATATTGTGTAGGCATAAGTGACTATTTCAGTTAGTTTGGATAACATTATGAGCCGAACAGTCTGTTCTTGTTCTGTGCTGTTTTATATTCTGAGTTGCCAACATTTATATAACTGCCTGGTACAAGTAAAAGTAAGAAAGGCTGTTTTTAATGATTTATTTGGCAAATTAATAATCTTTGAAGTAAAGTCCATGGAAAGGAACTGCTCCCCAAGATTGTCTCTCACCTACAACCTCTGTGGAGCTCAGTGCATCCATAATAGAGTCATAGAGGCATAAGGCACTACAGCACAGAAACAGACCCTTCACCAGCAAGTCCATGCCGAACTGTAATTTTGCCTAATCTTGTTCCACCCGCACCTGGACCACAGCTCTCCATACCCCTCCCACTCAGCAAACTTCTCTTAAATGCCACAATCAAACTTGCATCCACCACTTCCATTGGCAGCTCATTCAACATTTGTACCACCCTTGGAGTGAAGAAGCTTCCCTTCAGGTTCCCCTTAAATAGTTCACCTTTCACCCTTAACCTATGATCTCTAGTTCTAGTCTCACCCAACCTCGGTGGAAACAGCCTGATTGCATTATACCCCTCATAATTCTGTATACCTTTATCATATCTCCCCTCATTCTCCTATGCTCATCACTTTTAAGTCCTAACTGTACAACTTTTCCCTATAACTCCGGTCATCAAATTCCAGCAATAGCTTTGTAAATCTTCTCTGTACATTTCAATCATATTGATAACTTTCCTAAAGGTAGATGACCAGAACTGCAGGCAATGTTCCAAATTTGGCCTCACAAATGACTTGTGTAACTTCAACTTAACATCCCAACTACTGTACTATTTATGAAGGCCAATGTGCCAAAAGCTCTCTTAATGACCCTATCTAGCTGTGATGCCACTGTCAATGAATTATGGATCTGTATTTCAAGATCACTTTGTTTTATCACACTCCTCAGTGCCCTTATCATGTACTGTAGGGCATGGTCCTAATTCATGCCAAGTCACCGTCACCCATGTGCTCAGTGCCTTCTACTGGTCCCCAGCCCAGTGATTTTAAAATGCACAGCCTGGTTTACAAGCCCTTCTCCTACCTCATCGCCCCCCCGCCCCCCGTAACATCTCTGTAACATCCATCAGTTCTTCAAGTCTCTAAGAAACCTGTGCTCCTCCAGTTTTGGCTGCTTGCACATTCCAATTTGACCCTCTCCCCCACTTCACTATCCTCTTTTAGGACTCTCCAGGTGACACAATATTTTATCAAGACTTTGTTCAATTATTATCTTATGCTCACTGTATATTCAATTTGCTTAGAGAGAAATGAGATAAGCACAGAATGAAAACCTTTGACTATAGTCTGCACCAACCACCACCTATTTTTTTTTACTATTTCTACTCTAACCTATTTTATTCTCCTAATTTACCAATAGATTGATCTACTCTGCAGGAGCACTGCCACAGGGAGAAGGTGCACTCGAGATCAGAACAGAACCGGTTCTTCGGAGCTGTGAAGCAATGGCTCTGCCTTTTTGTGCCACTGTGCTGCTACGTGTCTTTGTTTATGTGAAGCTCTTTATGATTTCTTACTCTGGTAAAGGCTGTATGGAAATGGCATTTAAATGGTGAGCAGCTTGACCTCCCAATTGTAAATGCTCCTCCAGCAGCTCTTCCAAGAGAATGAACAGGAACCTATTTTCAGCTCTTTATCAAAGCTTTACCAATAGCTTGGAGAAGATATCACTAAAGACAGCCCAGTTAAGACTGATGTCATTCCACAGATGTCATTCTGCTTCAAGGCAAACCGTCAAGACCCACAGACAGTGGGAGAGATCTGGATGGAAGGATTTGGGCAATTGGCAGCTGGGGACAGAAGACCATTCAAGTGTGTGACAGTGATTGATCGTGACTTTATTTCTCCCTGAGAAAAAACATTAGCTTGTAACTCCAGGCAACATACATAAAATGCTAGAGGAACTCAACAGGTCTGGAAACATCTATGGAAATGAAGAAATAGTCGCTATTTCAGGCTGAGACCCTTCTTCAGGACCGAAATGAAAGGGGAAGACACCAGAATAAAAAGGTGGGGGAGGGGAAGGAGATAGCTAGGTGATAGATGAAGCCAAATTGGTAGGAAAGGTAAAGGGCTGCAGAAGAAGGACTCTGATAGGAGAGGAGAAAGGGAAGGAGGAGGGGATCCAGGGGGAAGTGAAAGGCAGCTGAGAAGTGGTAAACGGTCAGAGTGGGGAATAGTAGAAGATGATGGGAGGAGGAGGAAACAATTTTTTTCCACAAGGAGAAATCGATGTTCATGCCATCAGGTTGGAGGCTACCCAGAAGGAATATAAGGTGTTGCTCCACCACCCTGAAGGTGACCTCATCTTGGCACAAAAGGATGCCATGGACTGACATGTCAGAACGGCAATGGGAAATGGAATTAAAAAGTTTGGCTACTGGGAAGTTCCACTTTGTGTGGATGGATAAGTCCCGGGAGGGAGATTAGTGGGGAGGGACCCAATTCCTGCAGAAAGCAGAGGGGGAGTGATAAAAAATACGTTTATTGGTAGGATCCCTTTGGAAATGGCAGAATTGCAGAGGATGATATGTTGGATGGGGATGCTCATGGGATGGTGGATAAGGTCAAGAGGAATTTTATCCCTGTTAAGGCGGCAGGAAGATGGGGTGAGTGCAGATGAATGGGAAATGGAGGAGATGTGGGTGAGGGTAGTATCAATGGTGGATGGAGAGAAAACCCATTCTTTGAAGAAGGAAGACATCTCTGATGTCCTGGAGAAGAAAGCCACATCCTGGGATCAGATGCAGCAGAGGCTAAGAAAAGGGAATAGAATTTTAATGGGAGATAGGGTGGGAAGAGGTATAGTCAAGATAACTATGGGAATGTTAGGTTTATAAAAGATGTCAGTTGACAGTTTGTCTCTAGAGATGGAGACAGAGAGATCAAGAAAAGTTAGGGAGGTTGCAGAAATGGAGCAAGTGAATTTAAGGGCAGGGTGGAAGTTGGAGGCAAAGTTGATTAAATTGATGAGCTCAGCATGGGTGCATGAAGCAGCACCAGCGTAGTTGTCAATACAGCAGAGGGAGAGTTGGGGAGTATTACCGGGGAAGGCTTCAAACATAGACTGTTATACAGAGCCAATAAAGGGGCAAGCATGGTTGGGGCCCATGCAGGTGCCTACGGCTACCCCTCGAGTTTGGAGAAAATGGTGGAGGCAAGAGAAAAATTATTGAAGGTGAGGACCAGTTCTGTCAGATGGAGGAGGGGAGTTGGATGATTCTTTTGTTAAAAAAGTGGAGAGCATTGAGGCTTTCTTGATGGGAGATAGATTGTATAAGAACTAGACATCCATGATGAAAATGAGGCAGTCAGGTCCAGAAAACTGAAAGTTACTGAGGAGATTGAGAGCATAAGCTGTCACAGATGTAGGAGGGAAGAGACTGAACCAATGGGGATAGAATGGCATTGAGGTATGAGGACATGAGTTTGGTGGGGCAGAAACAGGCAGACAATATGCCCACCTGGACAGTTAGGTTTATGGATCTTGGGTAGGAGGTAGAAGTGAGCAGTGCAGGATAAGGGAACTATGAGGTGGGTGGGTGGCTTGTAACTCAATTTCTTTTATTTGTGTTATTACTTCTAGATTTTCTATTAATTTACTGTTCTCTTTTCCTATATCCGCAACCTCCCCTTATCGCAGAACCGGTTCACTGAGTGATTCTACCATCCTACAGAACCTCTCAGAACTTAATTGCTCCCTGCCACCATCCCTGAGAACATCCCTTCTGATTATCCTCTTTCCTATCATCTGCTCTCATCTCCCTTTTCTCATGAATGATCACAATAGGGGTTCACTGGGACTACTCAGCTCCAAAGCTCACTACAGGCTATGTCCGAACAGCAACTGAAGTGCTAAACTCCAGTGAGCTGAGAGCGATTGTCCTTTGACACCAAGCTGGCATTTGACAGTATGTGGCATTGGAGCCTGGGTAAAGTCAGTTAATCAGCATCAATGGAAAAAATATTCGCAATGGTTGGAATCTCACAGATGGTTGCAGTTATCAGAGGTTTCTCACCCCAACCAGAGGACATCATGACAGGAGTTGTTCAGGACAGTACACTAGGCCCAGCCATTTCAGCCACTTCATCAAGGAATTTCCTTTCAATGTCAGGTCAGAATTGAGAAGGTTCATTAATGATTGCCCTATGTTCAATTCTATTTCAATTTCCTCAGAAAATAAACTGTAATGTGGGTAATGTTCAGGCTAGACAATATATATCTCCAATAAGAGACTGTATCATCACTTTTCTCTCACTCTCACACTCTCTGTCACTCTGACACACTACTATCAATAGGTCTCCCACAATTAACAATTAGGAAGAGTAACCAGGGAACAGAAATACAGAAATTCAACAGGACCTGTCAGATAAACACAATGGGTAAAGGGAAGTTCAGGGACTGGATATCGCTTTCTGAGTGGCTCTTCTGATAAGCAAAACTGTTCTACCATTTATAAAATCCAAGTTAAAAATGTAATGGAATGCTCTCAATCTGTCAGAGAAACTCCACCGATTCCCTTCCCCATCACTTCTCCACTCACCTTACCACTCCAACCACGCGAACTGACCCACTACCTTCCCATTCCATTCCAACCCCATGAACTGACCCACTCACCTTACCATCCCAACCCCATGAACTGATCCATGCACCTTACCATTCCATTCGAACCCCATGAACTGACCCACTCACGTTACCATTCCAACCCAACACCATGAACTGACCCACTCACCTTACCATTCCACTCCAAACCCATGAACTGACCCACTCACCTTAGCATCCTAACCCAAACCCATGATCTGACCCACTCACCTTACCATTCCACTCCAAACCCATGAACTGACCCACTCACCTTACTATTCCAACCCAACCCCATGAACTGACCATTCGCCTTACCACGCCAATCCAACCCCATGAACTGACCCACTCACCTTACAATTCCAACCGCATGAATTGACCCACTCACCTTACCATTCCAACCCCATGACCTGACCCTCTCACATTACCACTCCAATCCAACCACATGACTGACCACTCACCTCACCATTCCATTCCAACCGCATGAACTGAAACACTCACCTTACAATCCCAACCCCATGAACTGACCCACTCACGTTATCATTCCAACCCAACCCCATGAACTGACGCAATCACCTTACCGTTCCATTCCAACCACATGAACTGACCCACTCACGTTACCACTCCATTCCAACCCCATGAACTGACCTACTCACCTGATAATTCCATTCCAAACCCCATGAACTGACCCACTCACCTTACCATGCCAACTCCACGACCTGACCCAATCACCTTCCCATTCCAACCCCATGAACTGACCCACTCACCTTACCATTCCAAACCAACCCCATGAACTGACACAGTCATGTTAGCACTCCATTCCAACCCCATGAACTGACCAACTCACCTAACCACTCCAGCCCCTGAACTGACCCACTCACCTTACCATTCCAACCCCATGAACTGACCCACTCACCTTACCATTCCAAACCAACCCCATGAACTGACCCACTCACCTTACCACTCCAAACCAATCTCATGAACTGACCCTTTCAACTTACCATTCCACTCCAACCGCATGAACTGACCCACTAACCCTACCATTCCAACCCCATGAACGGACCCACTTACTTACCACTCCAACTCCATGAACTGACACACTCACCTTACCATTACATTCCAACCCCATGAACTGACCCATTCACCTTACCATTCCAACCACATGAACTGACCCACTCACCTTACTATTCCAATCCGATGAAGTGACCCACTCACCTTAGCACTCCAACCCCATGAATTGACCCACTGACATTACCACTCCAACCCCATTTACTGATCCACTCACCTTACCATTCCAAATGCATGAATTGACCCACTCACCTTACCATCCCAACCCCATGAACTGACCCACTCACGTTACCACTCCAATCCAATCCCATGAACTGACCTACTCACCTGATAATTCCATTCCATACCCCATGAACTGACCCACTCATCTTACCATTCCAACCCCATGAACTGTCCCACTCAGCTTAACACTCCAACCCCATGAACTGACCCATTCACCTTACCATTCAACTCCAACCCCATGAACTGTCCCTCTCGCCTTAGTATTCCAACCCCATAAACTGACCCACTCACTTTACCATTCCACTCCAACCCCATGAACTGAACCACTCACCTTACCATTCCACACCGAACCCATGAACTGACCCACTCAATTTACCATTCCATCCCCATAAACTGACCCACTCACCTTACCATTCGAACCCCATGAACTGACCAACTCACCTTTCCACTCCAACCCAATGAACTGACCCACTCACCATTCCACTCCAACCCCATGAACTGAGCCATTCACCTTACCATTCCACTCCAACCCCATGAACTGACCTCACACCTTACAATTCCAACCCCATGAACTCAACCACTCACCTTACCATTCCATTCCAATCCCATGAACTGACCCACTCGCCTTACCACTCTAACCCAATGAACTGCCCCACTCAATTTACCATTCCAACCCTATGAACTGACCCACTCACCTTACCATTCTATTCCAACCCCATGGACTAACCCACTCACCTTACCAATACAACCCCATGAATTGACCCATTTACCTTACCACTACAACCCCATGAATTGACCCACTCACGTTACCATTCCAACCCAACCCCATGAACTGACCCACTCACCTGACCATTCCATTCCAAACCCCATGAACTTAGCCACTACACTGACCACTCCAAACCAACCCGATGAAATGACCCACTCACCTTACCATTCCATTCCAAACCCCGTGAACTTAGCCACTAAACTGACCACTCCAAACCAACCCGATGAATTGACCCATTCAGCTTACTACTGCACTCCAACCCCATCAACTGACCCACTCACCTTACCATTCCAACCCCATGAACTGACCCACTCACCTTACCATTCCATCCCCATAAACTGACCCACTCACCTTACCATTCCATTCCAAACCCCATGAACAGGTCCACTCACTTTACCACTCCAAACCAACTCCATGAATTGACCCATTCAGCTTACTACTACACTCCAACCCCATCAACTGAAACACTCACCTTACCATTCCAAATCAACCCAATGAACTGACCCACTCACCTCACCACTCCAATCCCATGAATTGAACCACTGACCTTACCAGTCCAACCCCATAAACTGACCCACTCACCTCACCACTCCAAACCCATGAATTGAGCCACTCACGTTACCATTCCAACCCCAAGAACTGACCCACTCAGCTTAACACTCCAACCCCATGAACTGACCCATTCACCATACCATTCAACTCCAACCCCATGAACTGACCCACTTACCATTCCGCTCCAACCCCAGGAAATGACCCACTCCACTTACCACTCCAACCCAATGAACTGACCAACTCACCTTACCACTCCAACCCCATGAACTGACCCACTCACCTTACTATTCCAACCCCATGAACTGACCCACTCACCATTCCACTCCAACCCCATGAACTGATCCATTCACCTTACCATCCCATTCCAACCCCAGGAACTGACCTACTCACTTTACCATCCCAAACCAACCCTATGAACTGATCCACTCACCTTTCCATTCCATTCCAACCCCATGAACTGACGCACTCACCTTACGATCCCAACCCCAGGAAGTGACCCACTCACCTTACCATTCCAATCCAACCCAATGAACTGACCCACTCAGCATACCATTCGAAACCAACCACAAGAACTGACCCACTCACCTTACCATTCCATTCCAATCCCCATGAACTGACCTACTCAGCTTACCACTCCAACCCCATGAACTGACCCACTCACCTTACCATTCCAAAACCATGAAATGACCCACTCAGCTTACCATTCCAACCCCATGAACTGACCCACTCATCTTACCATTCCAACCCCATGAACTGACCCACTCATCTTACCATTCCAACACCATGAACTGACCCATTCACCATTCCCTCCAACCCCATGAACTGACCCACTCACCTTACCAATCCAACCCCTTGAATTAACCCACTCACCATTCCACTCCAACCCCATGAAGTGACCACTCAACTTACCATTCCATTCCAACCCCATGAACTGATGCACTAACCTTACCATCCCAACCCCATGAACTGACACCCTCACCTTACCATTCCATCACCATGAACTGTCCCACTCACCATTCCACTCCAACCCCATGAACTGAACCAGTGACCTGACACTTCAACCCCATGAACTGACCCACTCACCTTACCATCCCACACCGACCCCATGAACTGACCCACTCACCTTTTCATTCCATCCCCCTAAACTGACCCATTCACCTTACCATTCGAACCGCATGAACTGACCAACTCACCTTTCCACTCCAACCCCATGAACTGACCCATTTACCATTCCGCTCCAACCCCAGCAAATGACCCACTCCGCTTACCACTCCAACCCAATGAACTGACCAACTCACCTTACCACTCCAACCCCATGAACTGACCCACTCACCTTACTATTCCAACCCCATGAACTGACCCACTCACCATTCCACTCCAACCCCATGAACTGATCCATTCACCTTACCATCCTATTCCAACCCCATGAACTGACCTACTCACTTTACCATTCCAACTCAACCCCATGATCTGATCCACTCACCTTTCCACTCCAATCCCATGTACTGGCCACTCATCTTACCATTCCATTCCAATCCCATGAACTGACGCACTCACCTTACCATCCCAACCCCAGTAAGTGACCCACTCACCTTAGCATTCCAATCCAACCCAATGAACTGACCCACTCACCTTACCACTCCAACCCAGCCCCATTAAATGACCCACTCACCTTACCATTCCAACCCCATGAACTGACCTACTCAGCTTACCACTCCAACCACATGAACCGACCCACTCACTTTACCATTCCATTCCAATCCCCATGAACTGACCTACTCAGCTTACCACTCCAACCCCATGAACTGACCCACTCACCTTACCATTCCAAAACCATGAAATGACCCACTCAGCTTACCATTCCAACCCCATGAACTGACCCACTCATCTTACCATTCCAACACCATGAACTGACCCATTCACCATTCCCTCCAACCCCATGAACTGACCCACTCACCTTACCAATCCAACCCCTTGAATTAACCCACTCACCATTCCACTCCAACCCCATGAAGTGACCACTCAACTTACCATTCCATTCCAACCCCATGAACTGATGCACTAACCTTACCATCCCAACCCCATGAACTGACACCCTCACCTTACCATTCCATCACCATGAACTGTCCCACTCACCATTCCACTCCAACCCCATGAACTGAACCAGTGACCTGACACTTCAACCCCATGAACTGACCCACTCACCTTACCATCCCACACCGACCCCATGAACTGACCCACTCACCTTTTCATTCCATCCCCCTAAACTGACCCACTCACCTTACCATTCGAACCGCATGAACTGACCAACTCACCTTTCCACTCCAACCCCATGAACTGACCCATTTACCATTCCGCTCCAACCCCAGCAAATGACCCACTCCGCTTACCACTCCAACCCAATGAACTGACCAACTCACCTTACCACTCCAACCCCATGAACTGACCCACTCACCTTACTATTCCAACCCCATGAACTGACCCACTCACCATTCCACTCCAACCCCATGAACTGATCCATTCACCTTACCATCCTATTCCAACCCCATGAACTGACCTACTCACTTTACCATTCCAACTCAACCCCATGATCTGATCCACTCACCTTTCCACTCCAATCCCATGTACTGGCCACTCATCTTACCATTCCATTCCAATCCCATGAACTGACGCACTCACCTTACCATCCCAACCCCAGGAAGTGACCCACTCACCTTACCATTCCAATCCAACCCAATGAACTGACCCACTCACCTTACCACTCCAACCCAGCCCCATTAAATGACCCACTCACCTTACCATTCCAACCCCATGAACTGACCTACTCAGCTTACCACTCCAACCACATGAACCGACCCACTCACTTTACCATTCCAAAGCCATGAAATGACCCACTCAGCTTACCACTCCAACCCCATGAACTGACCCACTCACCATTCCACTCCAACCCCATGAACTGGCCACTCATCTTACCATTCCATTCCAATCCCATGAACTGACGCACTCACCTTACCATCCCAACCCCAGGAAGTGACCCACTCACCTTACCAATCCAACCCCTTGAATTAACCCACTCACTATTCCACTTCAACCCCATGAACTGACACACTCAACTTACTATTCCACTCCAACCCCATGAACTGAACCAGTGACCTTACACTTCAACCCCATGAACTGACCCACTCAAAACTGACCCACTCTCCTCACCACTCCAACCCCATGAACAGACCCTCTCACCTTACCATTCCAACCCCACCAACTGACCCAATCACCTTACCATTCGAACCCCATGAACTGACCCACTCACCTTACCATTTAAAAACCAACCCCATGAATTGACCCATTCAGCTTACCATTCCACTCGAAACCCCATGTACTGATCCATTCACCTTACCACTCCAATCCAACCACATGAACTGACCCACTCACCTTAACATTCCAACCCCTTGAACTGACCCACTCAGCATACCACTCTAACCCAATTAACTGACCCACTCACCTTACCACTCCAGCACCATGAACTGACCCACTCACCTTACCATTCTATTCCAACCCCATGAACTGACCCACTCATCTTAGCATTGCAACCCAACCCCATGAATGACCCACTCACCTTATCATTCCAAACCAACCTCATGAACTCACCCACTCACCTTACCATTTCAACTCAACCCCATGAACTGACCCACAAACCTTACCATTCCATCCACATGAACTGACCGACTCACTTTACCATTCCAGCCCCTTGAATTGACCCACTCACCTTACCACTACAATCCCATGAATTGACACACTCACCTTACCATTCGAACCCCATGAACTGACCAACTCACCTTACCACTCCAACCCCATGAATTGACCCACTCAGTTTACCATTCAACAACAACCCCATGAACTGACCCACTCACCTTACCATTCCTACCCTATGAACTGACCCACTCACCTTAGCACTCCACTCCAAACCCATGAACTCACCCACTCACCTTACCATTCCAACCTCATGAACTGACCCTGTCACCTTACCATTCCACTCCAACCCCATGAACTGACCCACTAACCCTACCATTCCAAAACCATGAACGGACCCACTTACTTACCACTCCAACCCCATGAACTGACCCACTCACCTTACCATTCCAACCCCATTAATGGACCCACTCACCTTACCAGCACAAACCCATGAATTGACCCACTCACCTTACCACTCCAACCCCATGAACTGACCCACTCACCGCACCAGTCCAACCCCATGAATTGACACACTCACCTTAGCATTCCACTCCAACCCCATGAACTGACCCATTCACCTTACCATTCCAACCCCATGAACTGACCCACTCACCTTACCATCCCAACCCCATGAACTGACCCACTCACGTTACCACTCCAATCCAATCCCATGAACTGACCTACTCACCTGATAATTCCATTCCATACCCCATGAACTGACCCACTCATCTTATCATTCCAACCCCATGAACTGTCCCACTCAGCTTAACACTCCAACCCCATGAACTGACCCATTCACCTTACCATTCAACTCCAACCCCATGAACTGACCCATTCACCTTACCATTCAACTCCAACCCCATGAACTGTCCCTCTCGCCTTAGTATTCCAACCCCATAAACTGACCCACTCACTTTACCATTCCACTCCAACCCCATGAACTGAACCACTCACCTTACCATTCCACACCGAACCCATGAACTGACCCACTCAACTTACCATTCCATCCCCATAAACTGACCCACTCACCTTACCATTCAAACCCCATGAACTGACCAACTCACCTTTCCACTCCAACCCCATGAACTGACCTACTCACCATTCCACTCCAACCCCATGAACTGAGCCATTCACCTTACCATTCCACTCCAACCCCATGAACTGACCTCACACCTTACAATTCCAACCCCATGAACTCAACCACTCACCTTACCATTCCATTCCAATCCCATGAACTGACCCACTCGCCTTACCACTCTAACGCAATGAACTGCCCCACTCAATTTACCATTCCAACCCTATGAACTGACCCACTCACCTTACCATTCTATTCCAACCCCATGGACTAACCCACTCACCTTACCAATACAACCCCATGAATTGACCCATGTACCTTACCACTACAACCCCATGAATTGACCCACTCACGTTACCATTCCAACCCCAAGAACTGACACACTCATCTTACTATTCCAACCCCATAAACTGACCACTCACCTTACCATTCCATTCCAACCCCATGAACTGTCACACGTACCTTACTATCCCAACCCTATGAGCTGAGCCACTCACGTTAGCACTCCATTCCAACCCCATGAACTGACCACTCACCTTTGCATTCTGACCCCATGAACTGACCCACTCACCTTAGCTTTCCAACCCCATGATCTGACCCAGTCACCTTACCATTGCAACCCCATGAACTGACCCACTCACCTTACCATTCCAACCCAACCCCATGAACTGACCCACTCACCTGACCATTCCATTCCAAACCCCATGAACTTAGCCACTAAACTGACCACTCCAAACCAACCCGATGAACTGACCCACTCACCTTACCATTCCATTCCAAACCCCGTGAACTTAGCCACTAAACTGACCACTCCAAACCAACCCGATGAATTGACCCATTCAGCTTACTACTGCACTCCAACCCCATCAACTGACCCACTCACCTTACCATTCTAACCCGGTGAACTGACCCACACACCTTACCATTCCAACACAACCCCATAAACTGAAACACTCACCTTACCATTCCAAATCAACCCAATGAACTGACCCACTCACCTTACCATTCCATTCCAAACCCCATGAACTTAGCCACTAAACTGACCACTCCAAACCAACCCGATGAATTGACCCATTCAGCTTACTACTGCACTCCAACCCCATCAACTGACCCACTCACCTTACCATTCCAACACAACCCCATGAACTGAAACACTCACCTGACCACTCCAAACCAACCCCATGAACTGACCCATTCACCTTACCACTCCAACACCATGAAATGACCCACTCAGCTGACCACTCCAACCCCATGAACTGACCCACTCATCTTAGCATTCCAACCCCATGAACTGACCCACTCATCTTAGCATTCCAACCCCATGAACTGACCCACTCAGCTGACCACTCCAACCCCATGAACTACCCACTCACCTTACAATTCCAACCACTTGAATTGACCCCTCACCTTACCATTCCATCCCCATGAAATGACCCACTCACCTCACCATTCCACTCCAACCCCATAAACTGACCACTCATCTTACCATTACATTCCAACCCTATGAACTGTCGCACGCACCTTACCATTCCAAACCATCCCAATGAACTGACGTTAGCTTTCCTACCCCATGATCTGACCCACTCACCTTAACATTGCAACCCCATGAACTGACCCACTCACATTACTGCTCCAACCCAACCCCATGAACTGACCCACTCATCTTACCATTCCAACCCCATGAACTAACCCACTCAGCTTAACACTCCAACCCCATGAACTGACCCATTCACCATACCATTCAACTCCAACCCCATGAACTGACCCACTTACCATTCCGCTCCAATCCCAGGAAATGACCCACTCCGCTTACCACTCCAACCCAATGAACTGACCAACTCACCTTACCACTCCAACCCCATGAACTGACCCACTCACCTTACTATTCCAACCCCATGAACTGACCCACTCACCATTCCACTCCAACCCCATGAACTGATCCATTCACCTTACCATCCCATTCCAACCCCATGAACTAACCTACTCACTTTACCATCCCAAACCAACCCTATGAACTGATCCACTCACCTTTCCATTCCACTCTAACCCCATGAACTGGCCACTCATCTTACCATTCCATTCCAACCCCATGAACTGACGCACTCACCTTACTATCCCAACCCCAGGAAGTGACCCACTCACCTTACCATTCCAATCCAACCCAATGAACTGACCCACTCAGCATACCATTCGAAACCAACCACAAGAACTGACCCACTCACCTTACCATTCCATTCCAATCCCCATGAACTGACCTACTCAGCTTACCACTCCAACCCCATGAACTGACCCACTCACCTTACCATTCCAAAACCATGAAATGACCCACTCAGCTTACCATTCCAACCCCATGAACTGACCCACTCATCTTACCATTCCAACACCATGAACTGACCCATTCACCATTCCCTCCAACCCCATGAACTGAACCACTCAACTTACACATCAACCCCATGAACTGACCCACTCACCTTACCATCCCAACCCCAGGAAGTGACCCACTCACCTTACCATTCCAATCCACCCCAATGAACTGACCCACTCAGCATACCATTCGAAACCAACCACAAGAACTGACCCACTCACCTTACCATTCCATTCCAATCCCCATGAACTGACCTACTCAGCTTACCACTCCAACCACATGAACCGACCCACTCACCTTACCATTCCACACCGACCCCACGAACTGACCCACTCACCTGACCATTCCATCCCCCTAAACTGACCCACTCACCTTACCATTCGAACCGCATGAACTGACCAACTCACCTTTCCACTCCAACCCCATGAACTGACCCACTTACCATTCCGCTCCAACCCCAGGAAATGACCCACTCCGCTTACCACTCCAACCCAATGAACTGACCAACTCACCTTACCACTCCAACCCCATGAACTGACCCACTCACCTTACTATTCCAACCCCATGAACTGACCCACTCACCATTCCACTCCAACCCCATGAACTTATCCATTCACCTTACCATCCTATTCCAACCCCATGAACTGACCTACTCACTTTACCATCCCAACCCAACCCCATGAACTGATCCACTCACCTTTCCACTCCAATCCCATGTACTGGCCACTCATCTTACCATTCCATTCCAATCCCATGAACTGACGCACTCACCTTATCATCCCAACCCCAGGAATGACCCACTCACCTTACCATTCCATTCCAATCCCCATGAACTGACCCACTCACCTTACCACTCCAACCCAGCCCCATTAAATGACCCACTCACCTTACCATTCCAACCCAATGAACTGACCTACTCAGCTTACCACTCCAACCACATGAACCGACCCACTCACTTTACCATTCCAAAGCCATGAAATGACCCACTCAGCTTACCACTCCAACCCCATGAACTGACCCACTCACCATTCCACTCCAACCCCATGAACTGGCCACTCATCTTACCATTCCATTCCAATCCCATGAACTGACGCACTAACCTTACCATCCCAACCCCATGAACTGACACCCTCACCTTACCATTCCACACCGGACCCCATGAACTGACCCACTCACCTGACCATTCCATCCCCCTAAACTGACCCACTCACCTTACCATTCGAACCGCATGAACTGACCAACTCACCTTTCCACTCCAACCCCATGAACTGACCCACTTACCATTCCGCTCCAACCCCAGGAAATGACCCACTCCGCTTACCACTCCAACCCAATGAACTGACCAACTCACCTTACCACTCCAACCCCATGAACTGACCCACTCACCTTACTATTCCAAGCCCATGAACTGACCCACTCACCATTCCACTCCAACTCCATGAACTGATCCATTCACCTTACCATCCTATTCCAACTCCATGAACTGACCTACTCACTTTACCATCCCAACCCAACCCCATGAACTGATCCACTCACCTTTCCACTCCAATCACATGTACTGGCCACTCATCTTACCATTCCATTCCAATCCCATGAACTGACGCACTCACCTTACCATCCCAACCCCAGGAAGTGACCCACTCACCTTACCATTCCAATCCAACCCAATGAACTGACCCACTCAGCTTACCATTCCAAACCAACCACAAGAACTGACCCACTCACCTTACCATTCCATTCCAATCCCCATGAACTGACCCACTCACCTTACCACTCCAACCCAGCCTCATTAAATGACCCACTCACCTTACCATTCCAACCCAATGAACTGACCTACTCAGCTTACCACTCCAACCACATGAACCGACCCACTCACTTTACCATTCCAAAGCCATGAAATGACCCACTCAGCTTACCACTCCAACCCCATGAACTGACCCACTCACCATTCCACTCCAACCCCATGAACTGGCCACTCATCTTACCATTCCATTCCAATCCCATGAACTGACGCACTAACCTTACCATCCCAACCCCATGAACTGACACCCTCACCTTACCATTCCACACCGGACCCCATGAACTGACCCACTCACCTGACCATTCCATCCCCCTAAACTGACCCACTCACCTTACCATTCGAACCGCATGAACTGACCAACTCACCTTTCCACTCCAACCCCATGAACTGACCCACTTACCATTCCGCTCCAACCCCAGGAAATGACCCACTCCGCTTACCACTCCAACCCAATGAACTGACCAACTCACCTTACCACTCCAACCCCATGAACTGACCCACTCACCTTACTATTCCAAGCCCATGAACTGACCCACTCACCATTCCACTCCAACTCCATGAACTGATCCATTCACCTTACCATCCTATTCCAACTCCATGAACTGACCTACTCACTTTACCATCCCAACCCAACCCCATGAACTGATCCACTCACCTTTCCACTCCAATCACATGTACTGGCCACTCATCTTACCATTCCATTCCGATCCCATGAACTGACGCACTCACCTTACCATCCCAACCCCAGGAAGTGACCCACTCACCTTACCATTCCAATCCAACCCAATGAACTGACCCACTCAGCTTACCATTCCAAACCAACCACAAGAACTGACCCACTCACCTTACCATTCCATTCCAATCCCCATGAACTGACCCACTCACCTTACCACTCCAACCCAGCCTCATTAAATGACCCACTCACCTTACCATTCCAACCCCATGACCTGACCTACTCAGCTTACCACTCCAACCCCATGAACTGGCCACTCATCTTACCATTCCATTCCAATCCCATGAACTGACACACTCACCTTACCATCCCAACCCCAGGAAGTGACCCACTCACCTTACCAATCCAACCCCTTGAATTAACCCACTCACTATTCCACTTCAACCCCATGAACTGACCACTCAACTTACTATTCCCCTCCAACCCCATGAACTGAACCAGTGACCTTACACTTCAACCCCATGAACTGACCCACTCAAAACTGACCCACTCTCCTCACCACTCCAACCCCATGAACAGACCCTCTCACCTTACCATTCCAACCCCACCAACTGACCTAATCACCTTACCATTCGAACCCCATGAACTGACCCACTCACCTTACCATTTAAAAACCAACCGCATGAATTGACCCATTCAGCTTACCATTCCACTCCAAACCCCATGTACTGATCCATTCACCTTACCACTCCAATCCAACCACATGAACTGACCCACTCACCTTAACATTCCAACCCCTTGAACTGACCCACTCAGCTTACCACTCTAACCCAATTAACTGACCCACTCACCTTACCACTCCAGCACCATGAACTGACACACTCAACTCACCATTTCATCCCAACCCCATGAACTGACCCACTGACCTTACCATTCCATCCCAATGAACTGACCAACTCACCTTACATTCTAACCCCAGGAACTGACCCACTAATCTTACCATTCCAAACCAACTGAGGAACTGACCCACTCACCTTACCATTCCAACCCCATGAACTGACCGCCTCACCTTACCACTCCAATCCAACTACATCAACTGACACACTCACCTTAGCATTCTAACCGCATGAACTGACCCACTCAGCTGACCACTGCAACCCCATGAACTGACCCACTCACCTTACCATTCCATTCCAACCCCATGAACTGCACCACTCAGCTTATCACTCCAACCCTATAAACTGACCTACTTACCTCACCAGTGCAAACCAACCCCATGAAATGACCCACTCACCTTTCCATTCCACTCCAACTCAATGAAGTGACCCACTCACCTTACCATTCCAACCCCTTGAACTGACCCACGCACCTTACAACCCCAACCCCATGAATTCACCAACTCACTTTCCCACTCCAGCCCCATGAACCGACCCAGTCACCTTACCATTCCAACCCAACCCCATGAACTGACCCACTCACCTTACAGTTCCAACCCCATGAAATGACCCACTCACCTTTCCATTCTACTCCAACCCCATGAACTGGCCACTCATCTTACCATTCCATTCCAACCCCATGAATTGACGCACTCACCTTACCATCCCAACCCCAGGAAGTGACCTACTCACCTTACCATTCCAACCCAACCCAATGAACTGACCCACTCATCTTACCATTCCAAACCAACTACAAGAACTGACCCACTCAACTTGCCATTCCATTCCAACCCCATGAACTGATGCACTAACCTTACCATCCCAACCCTATGAACTGACACCCTCACCTTACCATTCCAAACCAACCCCATGAATTGACCCATTCAGCTTACCATTCCACTCCAAGCCCCATGAACTGACCAACTCACCTTACCACTTCAATCCAACCGCATGAATTGACCCATTCACCTTACCAGTCCAACCCCATGAACTGACCAACTCACCTCACCACTCCAAACCCATGAGTTGAACCACCCACCTTACCAGTCCAACCCCATGAACTGACCCACTCACTTCACCACTCCAAACACATGAATTGAACCACTCACCTTACCATTCCAACCCCATGAACTAACCCACTCACCTTACCATTCCAACCCCATAAACTGACCCACCCACCTTATCATTCCAAACCAACCCCATGAACTGACCCATTCACCTTACCACTCCAACCCCATGAAATGACCCACTCAGCTTACCACTCCAACCCCATGAACTACCCCCTCTCCTTAGCATTCCAACCCCATCAACTGACCCACTCAGCTGACCACTCCAACCCCATGAACTACCCACTCACCTTACCATTCCAACCACTTGAATTGACCCCCTCATCTTACCATTCCATCCCCATGAAATGACCCACTCACTTCACCATTCCACTCTAACCTCATAAACTGACCACTCACCTTACCATTACATTCCAACCCCATGAACTGACTACTCACCTTTCCATTCTGACCCCATGAACTGACCCACTCACCTTAGCTTTCCAACCCCATGATCTGACCCACTCACCTTACCATTGCAACCCAACCCCATGAACTGACTCACTCATCTTACCATTCCAACCCAACCCAATGAACTGACCCACTCAGCTTACCATTCCAAACCAACTACAAGAACTGACCCACTCAGCTTACCATTCCATTCCATTCCAAACCCCATGAACTGACCCACTCACCCTACCACTCCAAACCAACCCCATGAATTGAACAATTCTGCTTACCATTCCATTCCAAACCCCATGAACTGACCTACTTAGCTTACCACTCCAACCACATGAACCGACCCACTCACTTTACTATTCCCTCAAATCCCATGAACTGAACCACTCAACTGACACATCAACCCCATGAACTGACCCACTCACTTGACCATTCCAACCCCATGAACTGACCCACTCCCCTTACCAATCCAACCCCTTGAATTAACCCACTCACCATTCCACTCCAACCCCATGAACTGACCACTCAACTTGCCATTCCATTCCAACCCCATGAACTGATGCACTAACCTTACCATCCCAACCCTATGAACTGACACCCTCACCTTACCATTCCAAACCACCCCAATGAATTGACCCATTCAGCTTACCATTCCACTCCAAGCCCCATGAACTGACCAACTCACCTTACCACTTCAATCCAACCGCATGAATTGACCCATTCACCTTACCAGTCCAACCCCATGAACTGACCAACTCACCTCACCACTCCAAACCCATGAGTTGAACCACCCACCTTACCAGTCCAACCCCATGAACTGACCCACTCACTTCACCACTCCAAACACATGAATTGAACCACTCACCTTACCACTCCAACCCCATGAACTAACCCACTCACCTTACCATTCCAACCCCATAAACTGACCCACCCACCTTATCATTCCAAACCAACCCCATGAACTGACCCATTCACCTTACCACTCCAACCCCATGAAATGACCCACTCAGCTTACCACTCCAACCCTATGAACTACCCCCTCACCTCAGCATTCCAACCCCATCAACTGACCCACTCGGCTGACCACTCCAACCCCATGAACTACCCACTCACCTTACCATTCCAACCACTTGAATTGACCCCCTCATCTTACCATTCCATCCCCATGAAATGACCCACTCACTTCACCATTCCACTCTAACCTCATAAACTGACCACTCACCTTACCATTACATTCCAACCCCATGAACTGACCACTTACCTTTCCATTCTGACCCCATGAACTGACCCACTCACCTTAGCTTTCCAACCCCATGATCTGACCCACTCACCTTACCATTGCAACCCAACCCCATGAACTGACTCACTCATCTTACCATTCCAACCCAACCCCATGAACTGACCCACTCAGCTTACCACTCCAACCCCATGAAATGACCCACTCACCTTACCACTCCAACCCCATGAACTACCCCCTCACCTTAGCATTCCAACCCCATGAACTGACCCACTCAGCTGACCACTCCAACCCCATGAACTACCCCCTCACCTTAGCATTCCAACCCCATGAACTGACCCACTCAGCTGACCACTCCAACCCAATGAACTACCCACTCACCTTACCAGTCCAACCCCATGAACTGACCAACTCACCTCACCACTCCAAACCCATGAGTTGAACCACCCACCTTACCAGTCCAACCCCATGAACTGACCCACTCACTTCACCACTCCAAACACATGAATTGAACCACTCACCTTACCATTCCAACCCCATGAACTAACCCACTCACCTTACCATTCCAACCCCATAAACTGACCCACCCACCTTATCATTCCAAACCAACCCCATGAACTGACCCATTCACCTTACCACTCCAACCTCATGAAATGACCCACTCACCTTACCACTCCAACCCCATGAACTACCCCCTCACCTTAGCATTCCAACCCCATGAACTGACCCACTCAGCTGACCACTCCAACCCCATGAACTACCCCCTCACCTTAGCATTCCAACTCCATGAACTGACCCACTCAGCTGACCACTCCAACCCAATGAACTACCCACTCACCTTACCATTCCAACCACTTGAATTGAACCCCTCATCTTACCATTCTATCCCCATGAAATGACCCACTCACTTCACAATTCCACTCTAACCTCATAAACTGACCACTCACCTTTCCATTCTGACCCCATGAACTGACCCACTCAGCTTAACACTCCAACCCCATGAACTGACCCATTCACCTTACCATTCAACTCCAACGCCATGAACTGTCCCTCTCGACTTTGTATTCCAAACCCCATGAACTGACCCACTCACCTTACCAGTATAACCCAATGAACTGCCCCACTCAACTTTCCATTCCAACCCTATGAACTGACCCACTTACCTTACCATTCTATTCCAACACCATGGACTAACCCACTCACCTTACCATTCCAACCCCATGAACTGACCCACTCAGCTTAACACTCCAACCCCATGAACTGACCCATTCACCTTACCATTCAACTCCAACCCCATGAACTTTCCCTCTCGCCTTAGTATTCCAACCCCATGAACTGACCCACTCAGCTTACCATTCCACACCGACCCCATGAACTGACCCACTCAGCTTACCATTCCACACTGACCCCATGAACTGACCCACTCACCTTACCATTCCATCCCCATAAACTGACCCACTTACCATTCCGCTCCAACCCTAGGAAATGACCCACTCCGCTTACCACTCCAACCCAATGAACTGACTAACTCACCTTACCACTCCAACCCCATGAACTGACCCACTCACCTTACTATTCCAACCCCATGAACTGACCCACTCACCATTCCACTCCAACCCCATGAACTGATCCATTCACCTTACCATCCCATTCCAACCCCATAAACTGACCTACTCACTTTACCATCCCAACCCAACCCCATGAACTGATCCACTCACCTTTCCACTCCAATCCCATGTACTGGCCACTCATCTTACCATTCCATTCCAATCCCATGAACTGACGCACTCACCTTACCATCCCAACCCCAGGAAGTGACCCACTCACCTTACCATTCCATTCCAATCCCCATTAAATGACGCACTCACCTTACCATTCCAACCCCATGAACTGACCTACTCAGCTTACCACTCCAACCACATGAACTGACCCACTCACTTTACCATTCCAAAGCCATGAAATGACCCACTCAGCTTACCACTCCAACCCCATGAACTGACCCACTCACCATTCCACTCCAACCCCATGAACTGGCCACTCATCTTACCATTCCATTCCAATCCCATGAACTGACGCACTAACCTTACCATCCCAAACCCATGAACTGACACCCTCACCTTACCATTCCATCACCATGAACTGTCCCACTCAGCATTCCACTCCAACCCCATGAACTGGCCACTCATCTTACCATTCCATTCCAATCCCATGAACTGACGCACTAACCTTACCATCCCAAACCCATGAACTGACACCCTCACCTTACCATTCCATCACCATGAACTGTCCCACTCAGCATTCCACTCCAACCCCATGAACTGAACCAGTGACCTGACACTTCAACCCCATGAACTGACCCACTCACCTTACCATCCAACCCCATAAACTGACCCACTCTCCTCACCACTCCAACTCCATGAACTGACCCACTCACCTTACCATTCCACTCCAACCCCATGAACTGACCCACTCACCTTACCATTCCACTCCAACCCCATGAACTGACCCACTCACCTTACCATTCCACACCGACCCCACGAACTGACCCACTCACCTGACCATTCCATCCCCCTAAACTGACCCACTAACCTTATCATTCGAACCGCATGAACTGACCAACTCACCATTCCACACCGACCCCACGAACTGACCCACTCACCTGACCATTCCATCCCCCTAAACTGACCCACTCCGCTTACCACTCCAACCCAATGAACTGACCAACTCACCTTACCACTCCAACCCCATGAACTGACCCACTCACCTTACTATTCCAACCCCATGAACTGACCCACTCACCATTCCACTCCAACCCCATGAACTGATCCATTCACCTTACCATCCTATTCCAACCCCATGAACTGACCTACTCACTTTACCATCCCAACCCAACCCCATGAACTGATCCACTCACCTTTCCACTCCAATCCCATGTACTGGCCACTCATCTTAACATTCCATTCCAATCCCATGAACTGACGCACTCACCTTATCATCCCAACCCCAGGAATGACCCACTCACCTTACCATTCCATTCCAATCCCCATGAACTGACCTACTCAGCTTACCACTCCAACCACATGAACCGACCCACTCACTTTACCATTCCAAAGCCATGAAGTGACCCACTCAGCTTACCACTCCAACCCCATGAACTGACCCACTCACCATTCCACTCCAAGCCGATGAACTGATCCATTCACCTGACCATCCTATTCCAACCCCATGAACTGACCTACTCACTTTACCATCCCAACCCAACCCCATGAACTGATCCACTCACCTTTCCACTCCAACCCCATGAACTGGCCACTCATCTTACCATTCCATTCCAATCCCATGAACTGACGCACTCACCTTACCATCTCAACCCCAGGAAGTGACCCACTCACCTTACCAATCCAACCCCTTGAATTAACCCACTCACTATTCCACTTCAACCCCATGAACTGACCACTCAACTTACTATTCCACTCCAACCCCATGAACTGAACCAGTGACCTTACACTTCAACCCCATGAACTGACCCACTCAAAACTGACCCACTCTCCTCACCACTCCAACCCCATGAACAGACCCTCTCACCTTACCATTCCAACCCCACCAACTGACCCAATCACCTTGCCATTCGAACCCCATGAACTGACCCACTCACCTTACCATTCCAACCCCATGAACTGACCTACTCAGCTTACCATTCCAACCACATGAACTGACCCACTCACTGTACCATTCCAAAACCATGAAATAACCCACTCAGCTTACCACTCCAACCCCATGAACTGACCCACTCACCATTCCCTCCAACCCCATGAACTGAACCACTCAACTTACACATCAACCCCATGAACTGACCCACTCACCTTACCAATCCAACCCCTTGAATTAACCCACTCACCATTCCATACAACCCCATGAACTGACCACTCAACTTACCATTCCATCCCAACCCCATGAACCGACACCCTCACCTTACCATTCCAAACCAACCCCATGAATTGACCCATTCACCTTTCCATTACAAACCCATGAACTGACCCACTCACCTTAGCTTTCCAACCCCGTGATCTGACCCACTCACCTTACCATTGCAATCCCATGAACTGACCCACTCACGTCACTATTCCAAACCAACCCAATTAACTGACCCACTCACCGTACCATTCCATTCCAACCCCATGAACTTAGCCACTAAACTGACCACTCCAAACCAACCCCATGAACTGACCCACTCACCTTACCAGTATAACCCAATGAACTGCCCCACTCAACTTTCCATTCCAACCCTATGAACTGACCCACTTACCTTACCATTCTATTCCAACACCATGGACTAACCCACTCACCTTACCATTCCAACCCCATGAACTGACCCATTCACCTTACCATTCAACTCCAACCCCATGAACTGACCCATTCACCTTACCATTCAACTCCAACCCCATGAACTTTCCCTCTCGCCTTAGTATTCCAACCCCATGAACTGACCCACTCAGCTTACCATTCCACACCGACCCCATGAACTGATCCACTCACCTTACCATTCCATCCCCATAAACTGACCCACTTACCATTCCGCTCCAACCCTAGGAAATGAGCCACTCCGCTTACCACTCCAACCCAATGAACTGACTAACTCACCTTACCACTCCAATCCCATGAACTGACCCACTCACCTTTCCATTCCACTCTAACCCCATGAACTGGCCACTCATCTTACCATTCCACTCCAACCCCATGAACTGACGCACTCACCTTACCATCCCAACCCCAGGAAGTGACCCACTCACCTTACCATTCCAATCCACCCCAATGAACTGACCCACTCAGCATACCATTCGAAACCAACCACAAGAACTGACCCACTCACCTTACCATTCCATTCCAATCCCCATGAACTGACCTACTCAGCTTACCACTCCAACCACATGAACCGACCCACTCACCTTACCATTCCACACCGACCCCACGAACTGACCCACTCACCTGACCATTCCATCCCCCTAAACTGACCCACTCACCTTACCATTCGAACCGCATGAACTGACCAACTCACCTTTCCACTCCAACCCCATGAACTGACCCACTTACCATTCTGCTCCAACCCCAGGAAATGACCCACTCCGCTTACCACTCCAACCCAATGAACTGACCAACTCACCTTACCACTCCAACCCCATGAACTGACCCACTCACCATTCCACTCCAACCCCATGAACTGATCCATTCACCTTACCATCCTATTCCAACCCCATGAACTGACCTACTCACTTTACCATCCCAACCCAACCCCATGAACTGACCTACTCACCTTACCACTCCAACCACATGAACCGACCCACTCACTTTACCATTCCAAAGCCATGAAATGACCCACTCAGCTTACCACTCCAACCCCATGAACTGACTCACTCACCATTCCACTCCAACCCCATGAACTGGCCACTCATCTTACCATTCCATTCCAATCTCATGAACTGACGCACTAACCTTACCATCCCAACCCCATGAACTGACACCCTCACCTTACCATTCCATCACCATGAACTGTCCCACTCACCATTCCACTCCAACCCCATGAACTGAACCAGTGACCTGACACTTCAACTCCATGAACTGACCCACTCACCTTACCATTCCACTCCAACCCCATGAACTGACCCACTCACCTTACCATTCCACTCCAACCCATGAACTGACCCACTCACCTTACCATTCCACACAGACCCCACGAACTGACCCACTCACCTGACCATTCCATCCCCTAAACTGACCCACTCACCTTACCATTCGAACCGCATGAACTGACCAACTCACCTTTCCACTCCAAGCCGATGAACTGATCCATTCACCTGACCATCCTATTCCAACCCCATGAACTGACCTACTCACTTTACCATCCCAACCCAACCCCATGAACTGATCCACACACCTTTCCACTCCAACCCCATGAACTGGCCACTCATCTTACCATTCCATTCCAATCCCATGAACTGACGCACTCACCTTACCATCTCAACCCCAGGAAGTGACCCACTCACCTTACCAATCCAACCCCTTGAATTAACCCACTCACTATTCCACTTCAACCCCATGAACTGACCACTCAACTTACTATTCCACTCCAACCCCATGAACTGAACCAGTGACCTTACACTTCAACCCCATGAACTGACCCACTCAAAACTGACCCACTCTCCTCACCACTCCAACCCCATGAACAGACCCTCTCACCTTACCATTCCAACCCCACCAACTGACCCAATCACCTTGCCATTCGAACCCCATGAACTGACCCACTCACCTTACCATTCCAACCCCATGAACTGACCTACTCAGCTTACCATTCCAACCACATGAACTGACCCACTCACTGTACCATTCCAAAACCATGAAATAACCCACTCAGCTTACCACTCCAACCCCATGAACTGACCCACTCACCATTCCCTCCAACCCCATGAACTGAACCACTCAACTTACACATCAACCCCATGAACTGACCCACTCACCTTACCAATCCAACCCCTTGAATTAACCCACTCACCATTCCATACAACCCCATGAACTGACCACTCAACTTACCATTCCATCCCAACCCCATGAACCGACACCCTCACCTTACCATTCCAAACCAACCCCATGAATTGACCCATTCACCTTTCCATTACAAACCCATGAACTGACCCACTCACCTTAGCTTTCTAACCCCGTGATCTGACCCACTCACCTTACCATTGCAATCCCATGAACTGACCCACTCACGTCACCATTCCAAACCAACCCAATTAACTGACCCACTCACCGTACCATTCCATTCCAACCCCATGAACTTAGCCACTAAACTGACCACTCCAAACCAACTCCATGAATTGACCCATTCAGCTTACTACTGCACTCCAACCCCATCAACTGACCCACTGACCTTACCATTCTAACCCCGTGAACTGACCCACTCACCTTACCATTCCAAATCAACCCAATGAGCTGAACCACTCACCTTACCATTCCATTCCAAACCCCATGAACTGACCCACTCACCTGACCGGTCCAAACCAACCCCATGAACTGACCCATTTTCCTTACCACTCCAACCCCATGAAATGACCCACTCGGCTGACCACTCCAAACCCATGAACTGACCCACTCACCTTACCATTCCAACCACTTGAATTGACCCCTTCACCTTACTATTCCATCCCCATGAAATGACCCACTCACCTCACCATTCCACTCCAACCCCATAAACTGACCATTCACCTTACCATTACATTCCAACCCCATGAACTGTCGCACGCACCTTACTATCCCAACCCTATGAACTGAGCCACTCACCTTTCCATTCTGACCCCATGAACTGACCCACTCACCTTACCATTCCAAATCAACCCAATGAGCTGAACCACTCACCTTACCATTCCATTCCAAACCCCATGAACTGACCCACTCACCTGACCGGTCCAAACCAACCCCATGAACTGACCCATTTTCCTTACCACTCCAACCCCATGATCTGACCCACTCAGCTGACCACTCGAACCCCATGAACTACCCACTCACCTTACCATTCCAACCACTTGAATTGACCCCTTCACCTTACTATTCCATCCCCATGAAATGACCCACTCACCTCACCATTCCACTCCAACCCCATAAACTGACCACTCACCTTACCATTACATTCCAACCCCATGAACTGTCGCACGCACCTTACTATCCCAACCCTATGAACTGAGCCACTCACCTTTCCATTCTGAACCCATGAACTGACCCACTCACCTTAGCTTTCCAACCCCATGATCTGACCCACTCACCTTAGCATTGCAACCCCATGAACTGACCGACTCACCTTACCATTCCAACCCAACCCCATGAACTGACCCACTCACCTTACCATTCCATTCCAACCCCCAGGAACTGACCCACTCACCTGACCACTTCAAACCAACCCCATGAACTGACCCATTCACCTTACCACTCCAACCCCATGAACTGACCCACTCACCTTGCCATTCCAAACCAACCCCATGAGTTGACCCATTCAGCTTTATTCCGTTCCAAACCCCATGAACTGACCCACTCACCTTACCATTCCATTCCAACCCGCAGGAACTGACCCACTCACCTGACCACTTCAAACCAACCCCATGAACTGAGCCATTCACCTTACCACTCCAACCCCATGAACTGACCCACTCACCTTGCCATTCCAAACCAACCCCATGAGTTGACCCATTCAGCTTTATTCCGTTCCAAACCCCATGAACTGACCCACTCACCTTACCGCTCGAACCCAACTCCATGAACTGTCCCTCTCGTCTTAGTATTCCAACCCCATGAACTGACCCACTCACCTTACCATGCCACCCCAACCCCATGATCTGACTCTCTCACCTTACCATTCCACACCGACCCCATGAACTGACCCACTGACCTTACCATTCCATCCCCATAAACTGACCCACTCACCTTACCATTTGAACCGCATGAACTGACCCACTCACCTTACTATTCCAACCCCATGAACTGACCCACTCACCATTCCACTCCAACCCCATGAACTGACCTCGCACCTTACTTTTCCAACCCCATGAACTGTCCCACCCACCTTACCATTCCATTCCAATCCCATGAACTGACCCACTCACCTTACCAGTATAACCCAATGAACTGCCCCACTCAACTTTCCATTCCAACCCTATGAACTGACCCACTTACCTTACCATTCTATTCCAACACCATGGACTAACCCACTCACCTTACCATTCCAACCCCATGAACTGACCCACTCAGCTTAACACTCCAACCCCATGAACTGACCCATTCACCTTACCATTCAACTCCAACCCCATGAACTTTCCCTCTCGCCTTAGTATTCCAACCCCATGAACTGACCCACTCAGCTTACCATTCCACACCGACCCCATGAACTGACCCACTCACCTTACCATTCCATCCCCATAAACTGACCCACTTACCATTCCGCTCCAACCCTAGGAAATGACACACTCCGGTCACCACTCCAACCCAATGAACTGACTAACTCACCTTACCACTCCAATCCCATGAACTGACCCACTCACCTTACTATTCCAACCCCATGAACTGACCCACTCACCATTCCACTCCAACCCCATGAACTGATCCATTCACCTTACCATCCCATTCCAACCCCATGAACTGACCTACTCACTTTACCATCCCAAACCAACCCTATGTACTGATCCATTCACCTTTCCATTCCACTCTAACCCCATGAACTGGCCACTCATCTTACCATTCCATTCCAACCCCATGAACTGACGCACTCACCTTACCATCCCAACCCCAGGAAGTGACCCACTCACCTTACCATTCCAATCCACCCCAATGAACTGACCCACTCAGCATACCATTCGAAACCAACCACAAGAACTGACCCACTCACCTTACCATTCCATTCCAATCCCCATGACTGGCCTACTCAGCTTACCACTCCAACCACATGAACCGACCCACTCACCTTACCATTCCACACCGACCCCACGAACTGACCCACTCACCTGACCATTCCATCCCCCTAAACTGACCCACTCACCTTACCATTCGAACCGCATGAACTGACCAACTCACCTTTCCACTCCAACCCCATGAACTGACCCACTTACCATTCCGCTCCAACCCCAGGAAATGACCCACTCCGCTTACCACTCCAACCCAATGAACTGACCAACTCACCTTACCACTCCAACCCCATGAACTGACCCACTCACCATTCCACTCCAACCCCATGAACTGATCCATTCACCTTACCATCCTATTCCAACCCCATGAACTGACCTACTCACTTTACCATCCCAACCCAACCCCATGAACTGATCCACTCACCTTTCCACTCCAATCCCATGTACTGGCCACTCATCTTACCATTCCATTCCAATCCCATGAACTGACGCACTCACCTTACCATCCCAACCCCAGGAAGTGACCCACTCACTTTACCATTCCATTCCAATCCCCATGAACTGACCCACTCACCTTACCATTCCAAACCGACCACAAGAACTGACCCACTCACCTTACCATTCCAACCCAGCCCCATTAAATGACCCACTCACCTTACCATTCCAACCCCATGAACTGACCTACTCAGCTTACCACTCCAACCACATGAACCGACCCACTCACTTTACCATTCCAAAACCATGAAATGACCCACTCAGCTTACCACTCCAACCCCATGAACTGACCCACTCACCATTCCACTCCAACCCCATGAACTGGCCACTCATCTTACCATTCCATTCCAATCCCATGAACTGACGCACTAACCTTACCATCCCAACCCCATGAACTGACACCCTCACCTTACCATTCCATCACCATGAACTGTCCCACTCACCATTCCACTCCAACCCCATGAACTGAACCAGTGACCCGACACTTCAACCCCATGAACTGACCCACTCACCTTACCATCCAACCCCATAAACTGACCCACTCTCCTCACCACTCCAACTCCATGAACTGACCCACTCACCTTACCATTCCACTCCAACCCCATGAACTGACCCACTCACCTTACCATTCCACTCCAACCCCATGAACTGACCCACTCACCTTACCATTCCACACCGACCCCACGAACTGACCCACTCACCTGACCATTCCATCCCCTAAACTGACCCACTCACCTTACCATTCGAACCGCATGAACTGACCAACTCACCTTTCCACTCCAAGCCGATGAACTGATCCATTCACCTGACCATCCTATTCCAACCCCATGAACTGACCTACTCACTTTACCATCCCAACCCAACCCCATGAACTGATCCACACACGTTTCCACTCCAACCCCATGAACTGGCCACTCATCTTACCATTCCATTCCAATCCCATGAACTGACGCACTCACCTTACCATCTCAACCCCAGGAAGTGACCCACTCACCTTACCAATCCAACCCCTTGAATTAACCCACTCACTATTCCACTTCAGCCCCATGAACTGACCACTCAACTTACTATTCCACTCCAACCCCATGAACTGAACCAGTGACCTTACACTTCAACCCCATGAACTGACCCACTCAAAACTGACCCACTCTCCTCACCACTCCAACCCCATGAACAGACCCTCTCACCTTACCATTCCAACCCCACCAACTGACCCAATCACCTTGCCATTCGAACCCCATGAACTGACCCACTCACCTTACCATTCCAACCCCATGAACTGACCTACTCAGCTTACCATTCCAACCACATGAACTGACCCACTCACTGTACCATTCCAAAACCATGAAATAACCCACTCAGCTTACCACTCCAACCCCATAAACTGACCCACTCACCATTCCCTCCAACCCCATGAACTGAACCACTCAACTTACACATCAACCCCATGAACTGACCCACTCACCTTACCAATCCAACCCCTTGAATTAACCCACTCACCATTACATACAACCCCATGAACTGACCACTCAACTTACCATTCCATCCCAACCCCATGAACCGACACCCTCACCTTACCATTCCAAACCAACCCCATGAATTGACCCATTCACCTTTCCATTACAAACCCATGAACTGACCCACTCACCTTAGCTTTCCAACCCCGTGATCTGACCCACTCACCTTACCATTGCAATCCCATGAACTGACCCACTCACCGTACCATTCCATTCCAACCCCATGAACTTAGCCACTAAACTGACCACTCCAAACCAACCCCATGAACTGACCCACTCACCTTACCAGTATAACCCAATGAACTGCCCCACTCAACTTTCCATTCCAACCCTATGAACTGACCCACTTACCTTACCATTCTATTCCAACACCATGGACTAACCCACTCACCTTACCATTCCAACCCCATGAACTGACCCATTCACCTTACCATTCAACTCCAACCCCATGAACTGACCCATTCACCTTACCATTCAACTCCAACCCCATGAACTTTCCCTCTCGCCTTAGTATTCCAACCCCATGAACTGACCCACTCAGCTTACCATTCCACACCGACCCCATGAACTGACCCACTCACCTTACCATTCCATCCCCATAAACTGACCCACTTACCATTCCGCTCCAACCCTAGGAAATGAGCCACTCCGCTTACCACTCCAACCCAATGAACTGACTAACTCACCTTACCACTCCAATCCCATGAACTGACCCACTCACCTTACTATTCCAACCCCATGAACTGACCCACTCACCATTCCACTCCAACCCCATGAACTGATCCATTCACCTTACCATCCCATTCCAACCCCATGAACTGACCTACTCACTTTACCATCCCAAACCAACCCTATGTACTGATCCACTCACCTTTCCATTCCACTCTAACCCCATGAACTGGCCACTCATCTTACCATTCCATTCCAACCCCATGAACTGACGCACTCACCTTACCATCCCAACCCCAGGAAGTGACCCACTCACCTTACCATTCCAATCCACCCCAATGAACTGACCCACTCAGCATACCATTCGAAACCAACCACAAGAACTGACCCACTCACCTTACCATTCCATTCCAATCCCCATGAACTGACCTACTCAGCTTACCACTCCAACCACATGAACCGACCCACTCACCTTACCATTCCACACCGACCCCACGAACTGACCCACTCACCTGACCATTCCATCCCCCTAAACTGACCCACTCACCTTACCATTCGAACCGCATGAACTGACCAACTCACCTTTCCACTCCAACCCCATGAACTGACCCACTTACCATTCTGCTCCAACCCCAGGAAATGACCCACTCCGCTTACCACTCCAACCCAATGAACTGACCAACTCACCTTACCACTCCAACCCCATGAACTGACCCACTCACCATTCCACTCCAACCCCATGAACTGATCCATTCACTTTACCATCCCAACCCAACCCCATGAACTGATCCACTCACCTTTCCACTCCAATCCCATGTACTGGCCACTCATCTTACCATTCCATTCCAATCCCATGAACTGACGCACTCACCTTACCATCCCAACCCCAGGAAGTGACCCACTCACTTTACCATTCCATTCCAACCCCATGAACTGACCTACTCACCTTACCACTCCAACCACATGAACCGACCCACTCACTTTACCATTCCAAAGCCATGAAATGACCCACTCAGCTTACCACTCCAACCCCATGAACTGACTCACTCACCATTCCACTCCAACCCCATGAACTGGCCACTCATCTTACCATTCCATTCCAATCTCATGAACTGACGCACTAACCTTACCATCCCAACCCCATGAACTGACACCCTCACCTTACCATTCCATCACCATGAACTGTCCCATTCACCATTCCACTCCAACCCCATGAACTGAACCAGTGACCTGACACTTCAACTCCATGAACTGACCCACTCACCTTACCATTCCATTCCAATCCCATGAACTGACCCACTCACCTTACCAGTATAACCCAATGAACTGCCCCACTCAACTTTCCATTCCAACCCTATGAACTGACCCACTTACCTTACCATTCTATTCCAACACCATGGACTAACCCACTCACCTTACCATTCCAACCCCATGAACTGACCCACTCAGCTTAACACTCCAACCCCATGAACTGACCCATTCACCTTACCATTCAACTCCAACCCCATGAACTTTCCCTCTCGCCTTAGTATTCCAACCCCATGAACTGACCCACTCAGCTTACCATTCCACACCGACCCCATGAACTGACCCACTCACCTTACTATTCCATCCCCATAAACTGACCCACTTACCATTCTGCTCCAACCCTAAGAAATGACACACTCCGCTTACCACTCCAACCCAATGAACTGACTAACTCACCTTACCACTCCAATCCCATGAACTGACCCACTCACCTTACTATTCCAACCCCATGAACTGACCCACTCACCATTCCACTCCAACCCCATGAACTGATCCATTCACCTTACCATCCCATTCCAACCCCATGAACTGACCTACTCACTTTACCATCCCAAACCAACCCTATGTACTGATCCATTCACCTTTCCATTCCACTCTAACCCCATGAACTGGCCACTCATCTTACCATTCCATTCCAACCCCATGAACTGACGCACTCACCTTACCATCCCAACCCCAGGAAGTGACCCACTCACCTTACCATTCCAATCCACCCCAATGAACTGACCCACTCAGCATACCATTCGAAACCAACCACAAGAACTGACCCACTCACCTTACCATTCCATTCCAATCCCCATGACTGACCTACTCAGCTTACCACTCCAACCACATGAACCGACCCACTCACCTTACCATTCCACACCGACCCCACGAACTGACCCACTCACCTGACCATTCCATCCCCCTAAACTGACCCACTCACCTTACCATTCGAACCGCATGAGCTGACCAACTCACCTTTCCACTCCAACCCCATGAACTGACCCACTTACCATTCCGCTCCAACCCCAGGAAATGACCCACTCCGCTTACCACTCCAACCCAATGAACTGACCAACTCACCTTACCACTCCAACCCCATGAACTGACCCACTCACCATTCCACTCCAACCCCATGAACTGATCCATTCACCTTACCATCCTATTCCAACCCCATGAACTGACCTACTCACTTTACCATCCCAACCCAACCCCATGAACTGATCCACTCACCTTTCCACTCCAATCCCATGTACTGGCCACTCATCTTACCATTCCATTCCAATCCCATGAACTGACGCACTCACCTTACCATCCCAACCCCAGGAAGTGACCCACTCACTTTACCATTCCATTCCAATCCCCATGAACTGACCCACTCACCTTACCATTCCAAACCGACCACAAGAACTGACCCACTCACCTTACCATTCCAACCCAGCCCCATTAAATGACCCACTCACCTTACCATTCCAACCCCATGAACTGACCTACTCAGCTTACCACTCCAACCACATGAACCGACCCACTCACTTTACCATTCCAAAACCATGAAATGACCCACTCAGCTTACCACTCCAACCCCATGAACTGACCCACTCACCATTCCACTCCAACCCCATGAACTGGCCACTCATCTTACCATTCCATTCCAATCCCATGAACTGACACACTAACCTTACCATCCCAACCCCATGAACTGACACCCTCACCTTACCATTCCATCACCATGAACGGTCCCACTCACCATTCCACTCCAACCCCATGAACTGAACCAGTGACCCGACACTTCAACCCCATGAACTGACCCACTCACCTTACCATCCAACCCCATAAACTGACCCACTCTCCTCACCACTCCAACTCCATGAACTGACCCACTCACCTTACCATTCCACTCCAACCCCATGAACTGACCCACTCACCTTACCATTCCACTCCAACCCCATGAACTGACCCACTCACCTTACCATTCCACACCGACCCCACGAACTGACCCACTCACCTGACCATTCCATCCCCTAAACTGACCCACTCACCTTACCATTTGAACCGCATGAACTGACCAACTCACCTTTCCACTCCAAGCCGATGAACTGATCCATTCACCTGACCATCCTATTCCAACCCCATGAACTGACCTACTCACTTTACCATCCCAACCCAACCCCATGAACTGATCCACACACGTTTCCACTCCAACCCCATGAACTGGCCACTCATCTTACCATTCCATTCCAATCCCATGAACTGACGCACTCACCTTACCATCTCAACCCCAGGAAGTGACCCACTCACCTTACCAATCCAACCCCTTGAATTAACCCACTCACTATTCCACTTCAGCCCCATGAACTGACCACTCAACTTACTATTCCACTCCAACCCCATGAACTGAACCAGTGACCTTACACTTCAACCCCATGAACTGACCCACTCAAAACTGACCCACTCTCCTCACCACTCCAACCCCATGAACAGACCCTCTCACCTTACCATTCCAACCCCACCAACTGACCCAATCACCTTGCCATTCGAACCCCATGAACTGACCCACTCACCTTACCATTCCAACCCCATGAACTGACCTACTCAGCTTACCATTCCAACCACATGAACTGACCCACTCACCTTACCAATCCAACCCCTTGAATTAACCCACTCACCATTCCATACAACCCCATGAACTGACCACTCAACTTACCATTCCATCCCAACCCCATGAACCGACACCCTCACCTTACCATTCCAAACCAACCCCATGAATTGACCCATTCACCTTTCCATTACAAACCCATGAACTGACCCACTCACCTTAGCTTTCCAACCCCGTGATCTGACCCACTCACCTTACCATTGCAATCCCATGAACTGACCCACTCACGTCACCATTCCAAACCAACCCAATTAACTGACCCACTCACCGTACCATTCCATTCCAACCCCATGAACTTAGCCACTAAACTGACCACTCCAAACCAACCCCATGAACTGACCCACTCACCTTACCAGTATAACCCAATGAACTGCCCCACTCAACTTTCCATTCCAACCCTATGAACTGACCCACTTACCTTACCATTCTATTCCAACACCATGGACTAACCCACTCACCTTACCATTCCAACCCCATGAACTGACCCATTCACCTTACCATTCAACTCCAACCCCATGAACTGACCCATTCACCTTACCATTCAACTCCAACCCCATGAACTTTCCCTCTCGCCTTAGTATTCCAACCCCATGAACTGACCCACTCAGCTTACCATTCCACACCGACCCCATGAACTGACCCACTCACCTTACCATTCCATCCCCATAAACTGACCCACTTACCATTCCGCTCCAACCCTAGGAAATGAGCCACTCCGCTTACCACTCCAACCCAATGAACTGACTAACTCACCTTACCACTCCAATCCCATGAACTGACCCACTCACCTTACTATTCCAACCCCATGAACTGACCCACTCACCATTCCACTCCAACCCCATGAACTGATCCATTCACCTTACCATCCCATTCCAACCCCATGAACTGACCTACTCACTTTACCATCCCAAACCAACCCTATGTACTGATCCACTCACCTTTCCATTCCACTCTAACCCCATGAACTGGCCACTCATCTTACCATTCCATTCCAACCCCATGAACTGACGCACTCACCTTACCATCCCAATCCACCCCAATGAACTGACCCACTCAGCATACCATTGGAAACCAACCACAAGAACTGACCCACTCACCTTACCATTCCATTCCAATCCCCATGAACTGACCTACTCAGCTTACCACTCCAACCACATGAACCGACCCACTCACCTTACCATTCCACACCGACCCCACGAACTGACCCACTCACCTGACCATTCCATCCCCCTAAACTGACCCACTCACCTTACCATTCGAACCGCATGAACTGACCAACTCACCTTTCCACTCCAACCCCATGAACTGACCCACTTACCATTCCACTCCAACCCCATGAACTGATCCATTCACCTTACCATCCTATTCCAACCCCATGAACTGACCTACTCACTTTACCATCCCAACCCAACCCCATGAACTGATCCACTCACCTTTCCACTCCAATCCCATGTACTGGCCACTCATCTTACCATTCCATTCCAATCCCATGAACTGACGCACTCACCTTACCATCCCAACCCCAGGAAGTGACCCACTCACTTTACCATTCCATTCCAACCCCATGAACTGACCTACTCACCTTACCACTCCAACCACATGAACCGACCCACTCACTTTACCATTCCAAAGCCATGAAATGACCCACTCAGCTTACCACTCCAACCCCATGAACTGACTCACTCACCATTCCACTCCAACCCCATGAACTGGCCACTCATCTTACCATTCCATTCCAATCTCATGAACTGACGCACTAACCTTACCATCCCAACCCCATGAACTGACACCCTCACCTTACCATTCCATCACCATGAACTGTCCCATTCACCATTCCACTCCAACCCCATGAACTGAACCAGTGACCTGACACTTCAACTCCATGAACTGACCCACTCACCTTACCATTCCACTCCAACCCCATGAACTGACCCACTCACCTTACCATTCCACTCCAACCCCATGAACTGACCCACTCACCTTACCATTCCACACCGACCCCACGAACTGACCCACTCACCTGACCATTCCATCCCCTAAACTGACCCACTCACCTTACCATTCGAACCGCATGAACTGACCAACTCACCTTTCCACTCCAAGCCGATGAACTGATCCATTCACCTGACCATCCTATTCCAACCCCATGAACTGACCTACTCACTTTACCATCCCAACCCAACCCCATGAACTGATCCACACACCTTTCCACTCCAACCCCATGAACTGGCCACTCATCTTACCATTCCATTCCAATCCCATGAACTGACGCACTCACCTTACCATCTCAACCCCAGGAAGTGACCCACTCACCTTACCAATCCAACCCCTTGAATTAACCCACTCACTATTCCACTTCAACCCCATGAACTGACCACTCAACTTACCATTCCACTCCAACCCCATGAACTGAACCAGTGACCTTACACTTCAACCCCATGAACTGACCCACTCAAAACTGACCCACTCTCCTCACCACTCCAACCCCATGAACAGACCCTCTCACCTTACCATTCCAACCCCACCAACTGACCCAATCACCTTGCCATTCGAACCCCATGAACTGACCCACTCACCTTACCATTCCAACCCCATGAACTGACCTACTCAGCTTACCATTCCAACCACATGAACTGACCCACTCACTGTACCATTCCAAAACCATGAAATAACCCACTCAGCTTACCACTCCAACCCCATGAACTGACCCACTCACCATTCCCTCCAACCCCATGAACTGAACCACTCAACTTACACATCAACCCCATGAACTGACCCACTCACCTTACCAATCCAACCCCTTGAATTAACCCACTCACCATTCCATACAACCCCATGAACTGACCACTCAACTTACCATTCCATCCCAACCCCATGAACCGACACCCTCACCTTACCATTCCAAACCAACCCCATGAATTGACCCATTCACCTTTCCATTACAAACCCATGAACTGACCCACTCACCTTAGCTTTCCAACCCCGTGATCTGACCCACTCACCTTACCATTGCAATCCCATGAACTGACCCACTCACGTCACCATTCCAAACCAACCCAATTCACTGACCCACTCACCGTACCATTCCATTCCAACCCCATGAACTTAGCCACTAAACTGACCACTCCAAACCAACTCCATGAATTGACCCATTCAGCTTACTACTGCACTCCAACCCCATCAACTGACCCACTGACCTTACCATTCTAACCCCGTGAACTGACCCACTCACCTTACCATTCCAAATCAACCCAATGAGCTGAACCACTCACCTTACCATTCCATTCCAAACCCCATGAACTGACCCACTCACCTGACCGGTCCAAACCAACCCCATGAACTGACCCATTTTCCTTACCACTCCAACCCCATGAAATGACCCACTCGGCTGACCACTCCAAACCCATGAACTGACCCACTCACCTTACCATTCCAACCACTTGAATTGACCCCTTCACCTTACTATTCCATCCCCATGAAATGACCCACTCACCTCACCATTCCACTCCAACCCCATAAACTGACCATTCACCTTACCATTACATTCCAACCCCATGAACTGTCGCACGCACCTTACTATCCCAACCCTATGAACTGAGCCACTCACCTTTTCATTCTGACCCCATGAACTGACCCACTCACCTTACCATTCCAAATCAACCCAATGAGCTGAACCACTCACCTTACCATTCCATTCCAAACCCCATGAACTGACCCACTCACCTGACCGGTCCAAACCAACCCCATGAACTGACCCATTTTCCTTACCACTCCAACCCCATGATCTGACCCACTCAGCTGACCACTCGAACCCCATGAACTACCCACTCACCTTACCATTCCAACCACTTGAATTGACCCCTTCACCTTACTATTCCATCCCCATGAAATGACCCACTCACCTCACCATTCCACTCCAACCCCATAAACTGACCACTCACCTTACCATTACATTCCAACCCCATGAACTGTCGCACGCACCTTACTATCCCAACCCTATGAACTGAGCCACTCACCTTTCCATTCTGACCCCATGAACTGACCCACTCACCTTAGCTTTCCAACCCCATGATCTGACCCACTCACCTTAGCATTGCAACCCCATGAACTGACCGACTCACCTTACCATTCCAACCCAACCCCATGAACTGACCCACTCACCTTACCATTCCATTCCAACCCCATGAACTGACCCACTCACCTTGCCATTCCAAACCAACCCCATGAGTTGACCCATTCAGCTTTATTCCGTTCCAAACCCCATGAACTGACCCACTCACCTTACCGCTCGAACCCAACTCCATGAACTGTCCCTCTCGTCTTAGTATTCCAACCCCATGAACTGACCCACTCACCTTACCATTCCACCCCAACCCCATGATCTGACTCTCTCACCTTACCATTCCACACCGACCCCATGAACTGACCCACTGACCTTACCATTCCATCCCCATAAACTGACCCACTCACCTTACCATTCGAACCCCATGAACTGACCCACTCACCTTACTATTCCAACCCCATGAACTGACCCACTCACCATTCCACTCCAACCCCATGAACTGACCTCGCACCTTACTTTTCCAACCCCATGAACTGTCCCACCCACCTTACCATTCCATTCCAATCCCATGAACTGATTCACTCACCTTACCACTCTAACTCAATGAACTGCCCCACTCAACTTACCATTCCAACCCTATGAACTGACCCACTCACCCTACCATTCTATTCCAACCGCATGGACTAACCCACTCACCTTATCACTCCAACCCCATGAACTGTCCCACTCATGTTAGCACTCCAACCCCATGAACTGACCCACTCACCTTACCATCCCATTCCAACCCCATGAACTGACCTACTCATCTTCCCATTCCATTCCAACCTCAGGAACTGACGCACTCACCTTACCATCCCAACCCCAGGAAGTGACCCATTCACCTTACCATTCCAAACCAACCCAATGAACTGACCCACTGACCTTACCATTCCATCCCCATAAACTGACCCACTCACCTTACCATTCGAACCTAATGAACTGACCCACTCACCTTACTATTCCAACCCCATGAACTGACCCACCCACCATCCCACTCCAAACCAACCCCATGAATTGAACAATTCAGCTTACCATTCCATTCCAAACCCCATGAACTGACCCACTCAGCTTACCACTCCAACCCCATGAACTGACCTACTCAGCTTACCATTCCAACCCCATGAACTGACCTACTCAGCTTACTACTGCAACCCCATGAACTGACCCACTCACCTGACCACTTCAAACCAACCCCATGAACTGACCCATTCACCTTGCCATTCCAAACCTACCCCATGAATTGACCCATTCAGCTTTATTCCGTTCCAAACCCCATGAACTGACCCACTCAGCTTACCGCTCCAACCCAACTTTATGAACTGACCCACTCATCTTACCATTCCAACCCCATGAACTGACCCACTCAGCTTAACACTCCAACCCCATGAACTGACCCATTCACCTTACCGTTCAACTCCAACTCCATGAACTGTCCCTCTCGTCTTAGTATTCCAACCCCATGAACTGACCCTCTCACCTTACCATTCCACACCGACCCCATGAACTGACCCACTGACCTTACCATTCCATCCCCATAAACTGACACACTCACCTTACCATTCGAACCCCATAAACTGACCCACTCACCTTACCATTCCAACCCAACCCCATAAACTGACCACTCACCTTACCATTCCATTCCAACCCCATGAACTGTCGCACGCACCTTACTATCCCAACCCTATTAACTGAGCCACTCACGTTAGCACGCCATTCCAACCCCATGAACTGACCACTCACCTTTCTATTCTGACCCCATGAACTGACCCACTCACCTTAGCTTTCCATTCCAATCCCCATGAACTGACCCACTCACCCTACCACTCCAAATCAACCCAATGAACTGACCCACTCACCTTACCATTTCAAACCCCATGAACTGACCCACTCACATGACCACTCCATACCAACCCCATGAACTGTCGCACGCACCTTACTATCCCAACCCTATGAACTGAGCTACTCACGTTAGCACTCCATTCCAACCCCATGAGCTGACCACTCACCTTTCCATTCTGAATCCATGAACTGACCCACTCACCTTAGCTTTCCAACCCCATGGTCTGACCCACTCACCTTACCATTCCAAACCCCATGAACTGACCCACTCACATGACCACTCCATACCAACCCCATGAACTGTCCCATTCACCTTACCACTCCAACCCCATGATATGACCCACTCACCTTAGCATTCCAACCCCATGAACTGACCCACTCAGCTGACCACTCCAACCGCATGAACTACCCACTCACCTTACCATTCCAACCACTTGAATTGACCCCCTCACCTTACCATTCCATCCCCATGAAATGACCCACTCACCTCACCATTCCACTCCATCCCCATAAACTGACCACTCACCTTACCATTACATTCCAACCCCATGAACTGTCGCACGCACCTTACTATCCCAACCCTATGAACTGAGCCACTCACGTTAGCACTCCATTCCAACCCCATGAGCTGACCACTCACCTTACCATCCCTTTCCAGCCCCATGAACTGACCCACTCACTTTACCATTCCAACCCAACCCCATGGTCTGACCCACTCACCTTACCATTGCAACCCCATGAACTGACCCTCTCACCTTACCATTCCAACCCAACCCCATGAACTGACCCACTCACCTTACCACTCCAACCCCATGAACTGACCCACTCACCTTGCCATTCCAAACCAACCCCATGAATTGACCCATTCAGCTTACCATTCCGTTCCAAACCCCATGAACTGACCCACTCATCTTACTATTCCAACCCCATGAAGTGACCCTTTCACCTTACCGTTCAACTCCAACCCCATGAACTGTCCCTCTTGCCTTAGTATTCCAACCCCATGAACTGACCCACTCACCTTACCATTCCACTCCAACCCCATGAACTGACCCACTCACCTTACCATTCCACACCGACCCCATGAACTGACCCACTCACCTTACCATTCCATCCCCAGAAACTGACCCACTCACCTTACCATTCGAACCCTATGAACTGACCAACTCACCTTTCCACTCCAACCCCATGAACTGACCCACTTACCATTCCGCTCCAACCCCAGGAAATGACCCACTCCGTTTACCACTCCAACCCAATGAACTGACCAACTCACCATTCCACTCCAACCCCATGAACTGACCCACTCACCTTACCATTCCACACCGACCCCATGAACTGACCCACTCACCTTACCATTCCATCCCCAGAAACTGACCCACTCACCTTACCATTCGAACCCTATGAACTGACCAACTCACCTTTCCACTCCAACCCCATGAACTGACCCACTTACCATTCCGCTCCAACCCCAGGAAATGACCCACTCCGTTTACCACTCCAACCCAATGAACTGACCAACTCACCATTCCACTCCAACCGCATGAACTGACTTCGCACCTTACTTTTCTAACCCCATGAACTGACCCACTCACCTTAGCACTCTAACCCAATGAACTGCCCCACTCAACTTACCATTCCAACCCTATGAACTGACCCACTCACCTTACCGTTCTGTTCCAACCCCATGGACTAACCGACTCACCTTACCCTTCCAACCCCATGAAATGACCCATTTACCTTACCACTCCAACCCCATGAACTGACCCACTCAGGTTACCACTCCAACCGCATGAACTGACCTACTCACCTTATCATTCCAGCCCCATGAACTGACCCACTCACTTTACCATTCCAACCCAACCACATGGTCTGACCCACTCACCTTACCATTGCAACCCCATGAACTGACCCACTCACCTTACCATTCTATTCCAACCCCATGGACTAACCCACTCACCTTACTATTCCAACCCCATGAAATGACCCATTTACCTTCCCACTCCAACCCCATGAACTGACCCACTCAGGTTACCACTCCAACCGTATGAACTGACCTACTCACCTTATCATTCCAACCCCATGAACTGACCCACTCACCGTATCATTCCAAATCAATCCCATGAACTGACCCACTCACCTTACCATCCCTTTCCAGCCCCATGAACTGACCCACTCACTTTACCATTCCAACCCAACCCCATGAACTGACCTTCTCACCTTACCTTTCCAATCCCATGAACTGACCCACTCACCTTACCATTCCACTCCAACCCCATGAACTGACCCACTCACCTTACCATTCCACACCGACCCCATGAACTGACCCACTCACCTTACCATTCCATCCCCATAAACTGACCCACTCACCTTACCATTTGAACCCCATGAACTGACCAACTCACCTTTCCACTCCAACCCCATGAACTGACCCACTTACCATTCTGCTCCAACCCCAGGAAATGACCCACTCCGCTTTCCACTCCAACCCAATGAACTGACCAACTTACCTTTCCACTCCAACCCCATGAACTGACCCACTCACCTTACTATTCCAACCCCATGAACTGACTCACTCACCATTCCACTCCAACCCCATGAACTGATCCATTCACCTTACCATTCCATTCCAATCCCATGAACTGACCCACTCACCTTACCACTCTAACCCAATGAACTGCCCCACTCCACGTACCATTCCAACCCCATGAATTGACCCATTTACCTTACCACTCTAACCGCATGAACTGACCTACTCACCTTACCATTCCAACCCCATGAACTGACCCACTCAGCTTACCATTCCAACCCCACCCCATGAACTGACCCACTCACCTTACCATTCCAACCCCATGAACTGACCCACTCAACTTATCATTCCAAAGCAACCACATGAACTGACCCACTCACCTTACCATTCCACTCCAACCCCATGATCTCACCCACTGATCTTACCATTCCAACCCCATGAACTGACCCAGTCACCTTACTATTTCATTCCAACCCAATGAACTGACCCACTCACTTTATCACTCCAACCCAACCCCATGAACTGACCCACACCCAACTACTCCCGTAGCCCATTTGTCATACAACTTGCTACCCAGCACCAAGTGTGTGAGCATTGTGATGCCCTTTCTCCCCGCTAATGTCTCTTTCTACTGATTTTTTCCTCTCCACTCCCATTAGCCTTCCGTAATGTTCCTTCCATGATTCCCTTTCCCTCCTCCCACAATGTCCTGTCCTGATGTCCCTATCCTTGAAGTTGTCTCTGTCCCAGCCGACACCAGGGTGCATGTGGTCCGCACTGTCCCGTCAGAATCATTGTTTGCCTGCCACCTGCTTGCAACTCAAAGCCTACGTGATATCCCTCAGTGTTCCTGTGTGATGCCTTGGACTTGGTCTTTGATACAATATGAAATTGCTCGAGGTGACCTGAAACCAAATTTCCATTAATTGGCCCATCAGAATGTCATTTCATATTTGTTTTTAAGTACTGAATAATTTCTAAAACAGTGTTTATTTATCACACTAGATACGTAAAATCTGTTTGCAAACAGAACTCACGAAAGACAATTGGTATTCAATATTTTAACAAAGAATTACCAAGTAATTTCTGTCCTGTATCCAATTATCAAAGCATTCCAGGACACCAAGCAGGTTCACTTATCAACCTCTGCACCAAATTGACAAGATAAATGTCAATCAGCTGACCTGTGTATTGTACCTTTATTCCTATTTAATTAACAAATTGTACCCAAGTGTCCTGAGACCCTGGAGCTGGTGTAGATTATACGTGGATATAATCTATGTATAGATGTAGATTATCTGGTGTAGATTAAATTAGATTATGAAGACACGCAGTCCTCTTTTATTGTCATTTAGTAATGCATGCATTAAGAAATGATACAATATTTCCTCCGGTGTGATATCACAAAGCACAGGACAGACCAAGACTGAAAAAACTGACAAAACCACATAATTATAACATATAGTTACAACAGTGCAACAATACCATAACTTGATGAAGAAGTCCATTAGCACAGTGAAAGTTCAAAGTTTCTCAAATGTCCCACATCTCACGCAGACAGGAAAAGGAGGAAAAACTCTCCCTGCCGCGCCGACCACAATCCGACTCTGAGTCATCCGAAAACTTCGAGCTCTGATCAGCTCTCCAGCACCGAGTACTGAGCGCCATCTCTGTCCGAACGATTCGACCTCAATCTCGGTCGCCAATAGCAGGCAAAGCTGGGGATTTTGAGGCCTACCCTCTGAACAATTCCCGACCATGCAGTAACGACAGCAGCGAACGAGCGTTTCAGAAATTTCTCCAGATGTTCCTCTGTACTTTGACGTCCCTCTCCATCAAATCAGAATTATCCACAGCCCCTATTTAACGGATACGATATCATTTTTCACTGGAGGGCTGCGCACATGTGGTGCGCTGCTCTCTCTCCTCCCGCCGATTTCTGTAATTATCTGTAATTTCACATACGTCCACCAGTTTGAGGTCATTCTGATACACCTTTTTAATGCTAACATATATGTCATGGTTTTGTTAGTTTTTTCAGTCTTGGTCTGTCCTGTGTTTTGTGATATCACACCGGAGGAAATATTGTATCATTTCTTAATGCATGCATTACTAAATGACAATAAAAGAGGACTGTGTGTCTTCATAATCTAACTCCAACCTATGACTGACCCCTCTCAACATGCTGCTCTACAATCCTGTCAGAATTCCTCAGGCATCAATCTCTCTCTCAGTGAAGAGCGGTGGGGAGAGGTAGAGCTCGGTTTGCAGTCTCTCACTGACCTGCGAATCCCCCGTTTCCCAGTGGAGCAGGTCTGCCAACTGCCATCTCCCCCCATGCGCAGATTCTGATTGTTGCTAGATCAAGCTAGGAAGGGAGCAAACGGGGTTGTTGGGGTGGTGGAGAAGATAGAGGGAAATGCTGAGAATGCTGAAGGGAGGACTCCTCCCTTGCCTGCTGTACCGAAGCATTTCTGTCCCTCCCTCTTGAACAATGACATGAGGCATGAGCTTTCACTTATTTATTGGTCCCCACACCCCATGGACTCTGAGACAGGTCGTGGTGTAGGTGCCCATGGATTCTGAGATAGGTCGGGGTGTCGTGCTGATTTCACCTACTCATGGGCTCTTTTCACCTAGTAGCACTATGAAACTGCATGAAAAGGTTGGCACTTCATCTACGAATTGGTCCACCCTGATGTACATTCAGACATTTCTCTCCAAGACCCATGTGAATTGTGTTCAGAGTTCAGGCTGAGCTCTTATCCTATGTGGACCATGGGATTAAGCGGCCATTCAGAAGCTGTAAGGGAAGTTCATACTTTACGGTGGACTTCTGGCTACCAGCTGCCCCTACTTTTAAATTTGCATCTGTTAAACTTGGTGATTAGTATCCAACTCCATCTGACCCTTCACACATAGCTTCATCCACACCTTTATAACATCCCTTTTTATCAGATTCATTTCTAGTACGATGGTGTCATGCTTGGTTGCAGTGGGCTCTCCAGATCCAGTAAATGCTGCAAATGCATGCTTTAAACATCTTTTTTTGTGATTGCAAGATACACTTGGACATTGTTATAATAAAATACTGCGTTTGGTGGGACTGACGGCAAGGAGCTGTGTGGTCTCGGTTGTAGCACGGACCAGGTCCTCATGTTAGAGCCACCCAGGGGAGGAGGTGACTGCTGGAAGTCGTGTGAGAGGTAACAGAGGCTATGTGGGCATGTTGAAATCCACACTATTCTGGGAGCTGATCCCTACAGGCCAGGTCTCCTGTTGTTGAGGCATTTGTGGTTCTTAATTAGGCAACGAATAGAGGGATATGGACCATGGCAGATAGAAGGGGTTGTTTTAATTAAGTATTATTAGCTTAATTAGATTTTCACATCATCATGGGCAGAAGTACCTGTTCCTTTACTGTTCCACACTCAGTGGTCACTTTATTAGGTACCTCCTGTATTTCATAAAATAGCTGCTGAGTGCACAATCATCATCTTCTGCTGCTGTAGCCTATCCACTTCAAGGTTCAACATGTGTATTCAGAGATGCTCTTCTGCACACCACTGTTGTAACAGAGGTTATTTAAGTTACTGTCGCCTCCCTGTCAGCTTGAACAAATCTGGCCATTCTTCTCTGACCTCTCTCTCTTTAACAAGGCATTTTTGTTCACAGAACTTCTGATCACTGGATTTTTTTTTTCATTTTTCACATCATTCTTTGTAAACTTTGGTGTCTGTGTACATGAAAATCATTCTTTGTAAACTCTAGTGTCTGTGTGTATGAAAATCCCAGTAGATCAGTAGTTTCTGATACTCAAACCACCCTGTCTGGCACCAACAGTCATTCCGTGTCAAAGTCACATTTCTTCCTCATTTTGATGTTTGGTCTGAACAACAACTGAACCTCTTGACCATGTTTTCATGCTTTTATGCTTTGAGTTGCTGCCACACAATTAGCTGATTAGATATTTGCATTAACAAGCAGCTGTACGGGTGTACCTAATAAAGAGGCCTCTGAATGTATGTCCCACATTCTCCCAATTTAATTCACTCTAACGTTACTTGCCCAATATCAACTATTCCCAATTAATTCTCCCTAGCTCCTGCCTAATGTTAATGTAATCTACCCTCCCTTTAGCTACCGCATGAGGTTCCTTCTGCAAGCAACTTTGCCTCCCCATCTCCCTATATCACTATTCAAATGCACAGTTGTGCTGGTGTCGAAAAGGTATTTTGCTGTGGAGGAGCCCTGTTCCCTTCAATGAAAGCTGTTATCTGTTCACAGCTGTTGCTCTCTGAGGGTTGGCTGCTTTGTGTAATTCTGTGTAGAATGCATAGATTGGATTTGACATTTTCTATCTCTCCCTCAATTGACCCCAATCTTGTAGCTGGAAATGATCTGTTTTTGCAGTGTATGTCAGTAGAGGTATAATTTATCCCAAGTCATTACAGCAATGAGCTTGCAAATCAATAACATGGCAATGCAGAAAGCAGGCTTCCTACTAGTACTGCCACAGGCTTCTATTCCTCAGCACAATTACTAACCTCTTAATGTTACTTAATGCTGATTAACCCTCACATCATCAAATGAATTTGCAGTTCCTGCCAATGGTTTGCATTGTTATGGGTGTTTGGAGATGGCTGTAAATCCAGATCTGGGGTGAAGCATCTCAGCCTCTGCTCTGATGTTAGTCCTTCCTCTACAATCTGTCCTTTGTTAATTGCTGACACATACTTGGATCCTGAGCTATGCTCTGCTCTTTAGATATGTCTGTATCTTACCTGTTGTCTCTATGTATCCTGCCATGTCAAGTTCCTGCTGTCCACAAATTTCCTCTATCTTTGCACATCCAGTGCCTGTGCATATATAGGTATCTGTGCATATATAGGTCTGTAGGTATCCACAGTAGGTGCATACATTGCATTTCTGCTATCTAAGGCATGGAAAAATGCAGCCTCAATATGCATAAATGGGATTAGTGTAAGTAGACACCATGGTCTGAAAGGCCATGACTGTGTGACTACTATCTGTGCATATTCACTGTCTGGCCCTATGCAGCAGTTTGTGCATATCCAATATTTGTGCATATTCACTGTCTGGCTCTATGTAGCGGTTTATGCATATCCAATATTTGTGCATATGCATCACCCTTGCTTGTACACTGTCTGTGAATACAGTATTCACTTTATGAAATAGATTAGCCCATATGAAACTATCCGTGCACATATGTTACCTATACTGTACTTAGCATGCTATTGATGTGTATCTAACAGTTTGTATGCATCTAACTGTGTGTGCCTATACCTTTTTGTCTCTGCCTCTCTGCGTCAATTACCTGGTTTTTGTGCATGTCTGTCTGCATCCTGCTACCTATGTTTTCCTTCTGTCCAACTTCTGTATACTCAGCTGTCCATATCTCTCTGCCTGTCCATACCATCCTACTTACACCTGTTCCGCTGTCTGCCCTCTCACTGCTCCAAATGTCTATTTGCTGCCTGTTCTATGCTTGTCATCTGGTCCTTGCTTGATGTCTGACTCTTGCCTGCTATTTAACCTCCCTCTCCTGTCTAATGCAGCCTGTTATTTGTTGCTCTATCCAATCCAAAATTTCATGTCTGCTTTCCTATCTGACCGTTACCTTTTTGTTGGTCTTTCCTGTCTGACTCCAGCCCTAACTTGTTCCCTGTACCCCTGCTGTTCTTATTCAATCCTTGTTATTCTGTCAGTACTTTTACAATTGATGGATTGTGTTAGGCTGGTTCCAGATTTACAGGGGACTTTGGTGAAGTCTGTAAATATATTACGGAAATAGAGAGGGCTCTTGAGGTGTATATAGGTTGGCATCACTTCTGGGCTTAAAGCAATATGGGATTTGTTTCCCAGACCATCTGTTTCTTGTGAATTAATTGCTCTGATCTGCACTGTCAGATGTTGTGCCGTCGCTGTGTGAAGCAACAAGGCTAAGTTGCTGCCTGGACCTTTTCACAATGGGCTAAGCTATTTCTAATTTTAACAGAGATTTGGAGATATTATACTAATGGACATAAAGACCATCACCATTGGATCTAACTTGTCAGCAGCAATTTCTAAAATACAGGATGTATTTCAGCAAAGTTGATGCCAAAATGATGCAAGTTAGGAGATATGTGGCTTCCTTTTTAAAGGTTGATCATCTGTCCTTAGTCATAGTAGTCATAGTCATACTTTATTGATCCCGGGGGAAATTGGTTTTCGTTACAGTTGCACCATAAATAATTAAATAGTAATAAACCCATAAATAATTAAATAGTAACATGTAAATTATGCCAGGAAGTAAGTCCAGGACCAGCCTATTGGCTCAGGGTGTCTGACCCTCCAAGGAAAGAGTTGTAAAGTTTGATGGCCACAGCAGGAATGTCTTCCTATGACGCTTAGTGTTGCATCTCGGTGGAATGAGTCTCTGGCTGAATGTACTCCTGTTCCCAACCAGTCCATTATGTAGTGGATGGGAGACATTGTCCAAAATGGCATGCAACTTGGACAGCATCCTCTTTTCAGACAGAGAGTTCAGTTCCATCCCCACAACATCACTGGCCTTATGTCCTTGCTTGGAAAGGTGCTACAAGTCTGTCTTAAGAACATTACCTAAAGAATTACTGTGAGTGGGCAACATCAGAATTTTGTCACCATTTATTAGATCTGCAGAAGGGAGGCTATCCAACAGAACCACTTACGGTTCAGACTGAACCCATGAATACTGTAAACTGGTTTCATGATGCAGCTCCTAATGTGCATCAGGACCATGAAGAAGAACATGGGCTAGCATCTGAGATGGGGTAGTGGGAAGTGAGTATAGGTCTGGAGTAGTGGAGCTGCAGACAAATTGTTGTCAATGGATAGTGGTGTTTCAAGTGCATGTCAAGATGCCGCTCAAAGGTTCTGGGAGTCTCTGCTTTACCATCTCCTCTGTCAGTGCATTCGAGATTCCAATCATCATTGGGGGCATGAGGGATAGGAATATCTACTTGAGATCCCCTCTACACCTGCAACCTTTTTCCTTAAACCCATGCTTTCTGGTTTTAGACACCTTTGCTAAGGACAAAACATTTCCCTTTCTGTGGCCTTCATAATTCTGTATTTTACAATCAGGGCCCCATCATCCTTCTCTCACTACCAATCACACCACACTCATTGATGACCTAAATTACCTCCTCAAAAAATTCAATCAAATTAGTCAACAGCAACTCCCCATGATGGAACCCACTGACTAACCCTGGTTTTCCAATGCAGATTAATCTTGTCCTGCAGATTATTTTTCAACTATTTCCTTTTCACTGATGTTAGACTCAGCAGCATGTCAGTATCTGGTTGACCATTGATGCCTTTCTTGAATTAAGCTTACCACATTCATGTCCTCCAGTCATTCGGCACTGCATCTGTATCCAATGAAATTTTAAACATTTGTCAGAGCTTCAGGAGTCTCACTGCTTCCCTTCGGCAGCAGCTTGGGATACAGTGCATCAGGCATTGGAACTTGCTTACCTTTTAGCCAGCAGGATATCTTTTACCTTATCTTTTCGATGGCAACTGTTCTAAAAATCCCCCAACCCCTCCTTGAATTCTCCAGCCTCACTGACATCTTTGCAATGAATAGAGATTCAAAGTATTCATTTAACACCTCACCTACATCTTCCAGCTCCAAGCAGAAAATGCCATTTTGGTTTCCAGTAGCCGCTTCTATTTTTCTGATTACTCTTTGTCATTAATATACATGTATGTTGTAGGGTTTTTATTTGATCTTGCCTGTTAGTGTTATCCTTTGCCCCCTTTGGCCTACCTAATTACATTTATACACATGCTCTTAAATATTCTCTGCTCCTGTATAACATGTCCTGTGTTTAATTATCTAATCCTGCAGTAGGTTGCTCTCCCTTTTAAACCCAACCATTGATATGTCTAGTTACTGGAAATCTTTGAATTTGTTTTTCTTCATTTTCACCTGAATGGGAATTCCCGCCAGTTTATTCTTGAATGCCTCTCACTGGTTGCTTTGAAGTACTTTCTCCCACTCCACTTTTGCCAGAAGTTCAGTTGTCCCTCAGGATCTTAGTTCCTAATCTGTCCTTGTGCTTCTGCATGTGGCGTCAAAACTCAGAATTATGGTCACTATTTCCAAAATGCTCCCCCTCTGCCACTCCCTCCAATTGTCTCTCTACATTCACTAAAATTAGGTCCAGTATTGCCCCTTCTCTGGCAGGACAATCTAAGGATTGCTCAACATCTATGCTGGATGCACTTTAAAAAAGAAGCCCATTCCCTTAAGGCATTTCACACTAAGATAATCCAGATAGTAATGGGGAAATTGGAAGCCATAACCACCACTTTGCACCATAGACACATTCCTGATACTGCTTTTGGTCAGCGATATTGGTTTAATAATAAGGTCCTCAACCATTTTGTGAACCAGGAGATAGCTGTCAGCCCTAAGACACTAGGAAATGGGAACAGATCAATCAACCAGCCACAAGATCAATGTCAGAGGGGAAAAAAGACACCATATGGTAGAAATCTATCAGTCAGAATCTTTGGAAAGAGAAACAGTCAACCCTTCAGGGCTAAGGCCCTTCAACTGGACTAAGAAAGAAGTGGAAAGAGAATAAATGAGTTTGCTGCAGAGAAGTGGGAGGGATGGCTAGAATGAAGGGAAAATCTCTGATAGGCCGAGACCAAATGAGTCAGTGGCAGTTAGAAGCAGATCCTGAACTTGGAACATAGAACAATACAGCACAGAGGTGGGCCCTTTGGCCTACGTCATGCCAGAATAACTAAACTAGCAATTAAATGCATAATTAAAATAATCGCATCTGCCTACACAATTATCGTACCCCTCCGATCTCTGCTAAGAGCTTCTTAAGCACTTATTTCATATTTGCCTCCACTACCAGCCCTGGTAGCACATTCCAGGCACTCACTACTCTACATAAACAATAAAAACTTGCCCAGCACATCTTCTTTGAACTTAAACACAAAATACTCTGCAGATGCTGGGGTCAAAGCAACACTCACAACACGCTGGAGGAACTCAGCAGGTCAGGCAGCATCCGTGGAAATGATCAGTCAACGTTTCGGGCCGGAACCCTTCATCAGGACTGAAGAGGGAAGGGGCAGAAGCCCTATAAAGAAGGTGGGGGGAGGGTGGGAAGGAGAAGGCTGGTAAGTTTCAGGTGAAAAACCAGTAAGGAGAAAGATAAAGGGGTGGGAGAGGGGAAGCAGGGAGGTGATAGGCAGGAAAGGCGAAGAAGGAATAAGGGAAAACACAATGGGTAGTAGAAGGAGGTGGAACCATGAGGGAGCTTTGAACTTACCCCTTCTCACCTTAAATGTATGTCCTCTAGAAATCAATATTTTAACACTGGGAAAAAAGATACCGGCTCTCTACTCTATCTATCTTTCTCATAAACCTCTATCAGATCTCCACTCAGCCTCTGCTGTTCCAGAGCAAATAACTCAAGTATATCCAAACTCTGCTTGTAGTACGTCCCCTATAGTCTGGTCTGCATCCTGGTAAACATCTTCTGCACCTTCTATTGCCTCCACATCCTTCCTATAATAGGGTGACCAGACTGAATGCAATACCCTAGACATAGCCTAGGCAGAGTTTTATAAAGCTGCAAAGTAAATTCATGACTTTTGAACTCAGTGCCCAACTAAAAACGGCAAACATGCCATATGCCATCTTTACCCTTGTTTATTTGTCTATGCTAACAGCAAAGCTCTGGGACAGGCCCAGCAAGCCAGGCTATGTTAACGGGGAAAGGTGCCATAAGCTGAGCTAAGATGAGAAAATGATAGTTTTACCATTAAAGCATTCAAATCCAAACACAAAGAAAAAGGTCTTCCACCAGGTTATCAGAGTTGGTAGTGTGTGTCACCTGGGCACTGTGCCAATATCATCATCATCAAAATTATGTGCCAAGTCATTTGATGTAGTTGATCATGGCCTTTACCATGATTGTTCTTGGCAAAGTTTTCTGCAGAAGTGGTTAGCCTTTGCCTTCTTCTAGGCAGTGTCTTTACACAATGGATGACCCCAGCCATTATCAATACTCTTCAGAGGTTGTCTTCAGTGGCTGCATAAACCAGGACTTGAGATATGCACCTGCTGCTCATATGACCATCCACAACTTGCTCCCATGGCTTCACGTGAACCTAAGCAGGTCCTATACCTTGCCTAAGGTGACTTACAAGCTATCAGAGAGAAGGAGAAGATTACGTCTGCTTTGGTAGAGATGTATCTCCACCCCACCATCCACATCTTGCCAATATCAGGATGTGAGAGATGGTGACTGCGAGCTTGCCCCTCCACCAGTGCCCTGGGGGATGTCTGTCAGATGGCCAAACCAGCATGATGCTATCAGACTGCGAACTCGCAGTTAGAATCTGCCCAGTCATATCCCAAGGCTTCTGCAGAGTCTCAGGGCCCTTCCACCAGCCGCCGGGGTGAAGACTGCATGAGAGCAAGAAGGAGGACATGGATGTGTGCAAGACAGACATGAAGGGTGCTTGTCTGCAGACTCATGCTTTGTTTTGGGTATGCTTGTATGCTCTTAGTCTTTGTATTATGGCCAAGTGGATGCTGCAAAGGTTGGCTGGTGGCCTAAGGAAAGCTGTTGGTCAATGGGGAATAAGGATTAGTCAGTAGAAACGAATGTGATGAGAAATAACTTCACTCACGTAGCTGTGAATCTTTGACATTCTCTACCCCAGGATTGGTGGAGTAAATTGGGTTGGAGACTGGGATAAGGCAGTGGAGATGAGAAAATGAGAGTTTGGAAAGTGCAGGAATGCAAGAGTGCAAGACATGCAAAGAGATGTGACACATTACTGTCCACCAGTTGGATAATGGCTGAATCACCTCATCTATTTTCTGTTCATTTACAGTTGAATGAGCTTCTGACAGATTGACCAAACAGCAAGTGATTTCCTAGCTTGCGCCTTGCCTTTCATTTCTTCTTTCTTTTCCTCTTTCTTCCTCTCTCAGCGCCTTCCTCCTGCTACTCTGTAGCACTTCAGGCTGTGCAAAGTACAAGGACTATCATCAGTATTAGATTTGTTATTACTGACATATTAGATTAGATTATGGGGACACTCAGTCCTCATTTATTATCATTTAGAAATGCATGCATTAAAAAATGATACAATGTTCCTCCAGTATGATATCACCGAAACACAAGACAGACCAAGACTAAAACTGACAAAGACCACATAATTATAACATATAGTTACAACAGTGCAAAGCAATACCGTAATTAGATAAGAGCAGACCATGGGCACAGTAAAAAAAAAAGTCTCAAAGTCCCAATAGCCCCAACATCTCACGCAGACAGTAGAAGGGAGAAAGTCTCCCTGCCATGAGCTTTCAGCGCCGCAAACTTGCCGAAGCAGCATCCTGGAAGCACCTGACCACAATCCAACTCTGAGTCTGTCCGAAACTTCGAGCCTCTGACCAGCCCTCCAACACCGAGGACCAAGTACCATTTCTGCCGAGCGCTTCGACTCCGCCCCCGGCTGCCAAGCAACAGGCAAAGCCAAGGATTTGGGGCCTTCTCCTCTGGAGATTTCGTATCACACAGTGGCGGTGGCAGTGAAACAGGCATTTCAGAAGTTTCACCAGATGTTCCTCCGTGCTTGCACTTCTGTCTCCATCAAATCAGAATTGTGCACAGCATCCTACTTGACAGATTACAGATATTCATCTGTGTCGCACCGCCACCTTCTCCTCCTCCATCTTGTGGGATTTGTTATGTTGTGGCAGCAGAACAGCACAAGACAAAAAATTATCAATTACAATAAGAAATAAATAGTGCCAAAGAGGAGTAGAGAGGTCGTCTCCAGAGACTTTCAAAAGTCTGATGGCAGAAGGGAAGATGCATTGGTCATGGGTCCAGTCTCTTCAGTAGAGGGTATGCCCCATGAGGTGAGGGTCCTTCATGATGATGCTGCCCTCTTGAGGCACCATCCTTTGAAATGTCCTCAATGGTGAGGAGGGTCTGCCCGTGATGGAGCTGCCTGAGTCTATGACCCTCTCCAGCCTTTTTTGATCCTCTGCACTGGAGCCTCCATACTAGGTTCTCCACGGTACATCTGTAGAAATTTGCTGGCATAGGAAGAAGAAACGTTTATAGGATACTTATGAGGTTTTTTTTTGTTTTACCAAAAGTAGTGGATGCTTGGAATTCACTGCTTGGGGAGGTGGTGGAAGTAGATATGATAACAATGTTTAAGAGGCTTTTAGACAAATAGATAAACTGACTGTGGTTGAGGGGTTTAGTCCAGTTGCAGGCTGGTGGGATTAATTAAAATTGGTATCAATCATCACTAAAGACATTGTGAGTCAAAGAGCCTGTTCCTCTGCCCGTCTACAGATTACAGAACACGCTGCCTCCAACACTGGCAGCCAAGGCCGTCCAACTCAGTTCAACCTCCAATTCAGACTCCAGCCTGAACCTTGTCTGACAGCACCTCCACCTTGCGACTTTACACGGTGCCACTGGAACTACAGTCTCCCCTTCCCAGACCACCACTCTGCAATCCCGTGTCCCTCAGGCCCCACCATCAGCTCTTGGGTCCTTGGAAACTCCATCTTCCTCCCACCCCCCCTTCCCTGACCCGCAACCCTCCCCTCTCCTCAGATACTGCCAACCGTCCTTCTTCCCCCTCTGATCCCAGCTCTCATCCATTCAAGGTCTTCACAATTCCTTCTGACCTTTCCCCCTCTGAGGCGGAACAATCTGTCCCCAGTAAGGGCCTCACCTTTGTCCCCTGTGCCTAAATCTTAGTATGTTCTGCACCCACCATGATGCTGAGCTCTTCTTCTGCCACCTCTTTCTCCATCCTACTTCTTTGGCAAGGACCCTCCACCCCGCACCAATGACCCCTTCTCCCATCCAACCCTCCTCCTCTTTCTGGACACCAGCTCTGGTCTTCTGCATGCTCTGGACCTTTGCATTGCCAACTGCTGATGAGACATCAACCGTCTGGACTTCACCACTCCTCTCTTCAGTTCCAAGCTCAACCCTTCTGAACGCTCACCTCTCTACTCCGTCCGCACTAATCCTGACCTCACCATCAAACCACAGATAAGTGGGGTGCTGTAGTAGTCTGGCGTACTGACCTCTACCTTGCTGAGGCCAGGCGACAACCTAACTCTTACTTACTCCTTGAACAGGACCCCGCTAAGGAGCACCAGGCTATTGTCTCCCACACCATCACTGACATTATTAGCTCTGGGGATCTCCCATCCACTGCCACCAACCTCATGGTTCCCACACCTCTCATTTCCACCTCCTACCCAAGATCCACAAACCTGCTTGTCCAGGTAGGCCCATTGTTTCTGCTTGTTTTTTCCCCACTGAATTTATACCTGCATACCTCACGTTTGTTTTACCCCCCCCCCCCGCCCCCGGTTCATTCCCTTCCTACCTACATCTGTGACCCTTCACACACTCTGGATCTTTTCAGTGACTTCAAGTTCCCTGGCCCAGTTCGTCTCAATTTCACCATGGATGTCCAGTTCTATACACCTCCATCCCCCATCAGGATGGCCTTAAAGCTTCCCACTTCTTTTTAGACAACAGACCCAACCTGCTGTTCTCCACCACCACTCTCCTCTGTTTGGAGGAACGTCCTCACTCTCAATAATTTCTCCTTCGGCTCCTTCCACTTCCTTCAAACTAAAGGTGTAGCCACAGGTGCTCACGTGGGTCCCAGCTACGTTCCAAGCCTACACCAGTAACACTCCTCAACTTTCTCTATGCTACATCGATGACTGCATTGGTGCTGCTTCCTGCATCCATGCTGAGCTCATCAACTTCACCTCCAACTTCCAACCTGTCCTGAAATTTACCTGGTCGTTTCCGACACCTTCCTCCCCTTTCTCGATCTCTCTCTCTATTTCTGGAGACAGTTTATCCACTGATATCTATTATAAACCCACTGATTCTCACAGCTGTCTGGACTGTACCTCCTCCCACCCTGTCACTTGTAAAAATGACATCCCCTTCTCTCATTTCTTCTGTCTCCACCACATCTACTCTCAGGATGAGGCTTTTCATTCCAGAACTAATGAGATGTCCTCTGTCTTCAAAGAAAGGGGCTTTCCTTCCTCCACCATCAATGCTGCCCTCACCTGTTTCTCTTACATTCTGTGCATGTCTGCCCTCACCCCATCCACCTGCCATCCTACCTGGGATAGGGTTCCTCTTGTCCTCACCTACCACTCCACCAGCCTCTGTGTCCAACACATAATTCTCCATAACTTCCACCATCTCTTAACAGGATCTCACCACTAAGCACATCTTTCCCTTACCCCACTTCCGCTTTCTGCAGGGACTGCTCCCTATGCGATACCCTTGTCCATTCATTCCTCCCCACTGATTTCCCTCCTGGTACTTACTCTTGCAAGCAGAACAGGTGCTACACATGCCCCTCCCAAGCGGTCCTTCCAGGTGAGGCAACACTTCACCTGTGAGTCTTTTGGGGTCATCTATTGTATCCGGTGCTCCTGGTGTGGCTTCCTGTATATCAGTGAGACCTGCTGTAGACTGGGAAACCACCAGAAAAAGTGGGATCTTCTGGTGGCCACATATTTCAATTCTACTTCCCATTTCCATTCCAACATGTCAACCCGTGACCTCCGCTATTGTGTGATGAGGCCACACTCAGGTTAGATGAGCAACACCTTGTATTCCATCTGGGTAGCTTCCAACCTGATGGTTTCCAAACTTCCAGTAACTGCCCCTCCCCTCCTTCACCATTCCCATGTCCCTCTCCCACCTTACCTACCTACCTGCCCATCACCTCCCTCTGGTGCTCCTCCCCCTTCCCTTTCTTCCATGGTCTTCTACCCTCTCCTATCAGGTTCCCCCTTTTCCAGCCCTTTATCTCTTTCACCAATTAACTTCCCAGCTCTTTACTTCATCTCTCCCCCCTCCTGGTTTCCCCCCACCTTGTGATTCTGACCTCATCTTTTTTTCCAGACCTGATGAAGGATCTCAGCCCAAAACTTTGACTGTTTACTCTTTTCCATACATGCTGCCTGGCCTGCTGAGTTCCTCCAGCATTGTGTGTGTGTTGCTTCTATATTCTATGTTCCATCTGCTCAATATTCCAATAGTTCATGTAAAGTAAGCACTCTGGGTTCTTTATTTAGTAACTTGCATAGTGCGCAATGTACTATGTGGGAAATCTGTGTGAAAATCTCAGCATGCCTGATCTGCTGAGTATTTCCAGCACTTTCCATTATTATTATTATGGCAAATCTGTCACGCTTATTGGAAGTTCTCAATGAGTAAGCGGCCTTTTAACAGTTGGTACCTTGGTAGTCTACTGCATGTTAAATATTATGCACTGTGTCTCAGGATCTCCTTTTTGGCAGTATCCGCTGTTTGAGGCTGTGGCTGAGAAGGTGCCCAATAATGCAAATCGCAACAACCACTCAGATGCACAAATACTACATTGCTTTCACATTTTGACATACAGTGTAACCCTGCATTACAGCAGTTCATATAATGGAAAATCACCCATGTGGAATTGACAAATCTCTACCAAAAGTATAGGATATGGTAGAAGAATTATCGTGTCAATTTTTATTTTATTTTTAACCCTAGTTTCTTGATGCATATCAACAAATGCTGGAATGGTCTCATGACCCACTTGTGATGCACTTGGTGAATGTGTTCTGCAGACTTGGTAGACCGTACATTGGCTCTTCTGGATTTTTGACTCGTCTTCCAGTTAATAATTGCCTTGTGTGTTCAGTGAAGTCCTTCCATTATTCTGCTTCATTGTTCTTTGATTACACCTATGAAAACAGTGAGTGGGAATAAAGGGATCCTATTTTGGCTGGCTGCTGGTTACCAGTGGAGTCCCACAGGGGTTGGTGTTGGGACTGCTGCTTTTCACAATGAATGTCAATGATTTGGACTATGGGATTAATGGATTTGTGAGAGCCTGCAGAGAGACTTAGATAGTTTAGGGGAATGGGCAAAGACATGGCAAATGAAATGCAATGTTGGAAAGTGTATAGTCATGCACTTTGGTGGAAGAAATAAACAGGCAGACTATTATTTAGATGGGGAGAGAATTCAAAATGCAGAGATGCAAAGGGACTTGGGAATCTTTTTGCAGGATACCCTAAAGATTAACCTCCAGGTTGAGTCAGTGGTGAAGAAGGCAAATGCAATGTTGGCATTCATTTCTAGAGGTATAGAATATAAGAGCAGGGATGTGATATTGAGGCTCTGTAAGGCACTCGTGAGACCTCACTGTGCCTTATGTGCAGTTTTGGGCTCCTTATTTTAGAAAGGATATACTGACATTGGAGAGGGTTCAGAGAAGATTAACAAGGATGATTCCAGGAATGAAAGGGTTACTGTATGAGGAATGTCTGACAGCTTTTGGACTTTATTCCCTGGAGTGCAGAAGAATGAGGGAGAATCTCATTGAAACATTCTGAATATTAAAAGGCCTGAACAGATCAGATATGGCAAAGTTATTTCCAATGTAAGGGAGTCTAGGTCAAGAGGGCATGACTTCACGATTGAAGGACATCCATTTAGAACAGAGAAGTGGAGTAATTACTTTAGTCAGAGGTTGGTAAATCCATGGAATTTGTTGCCACTAGTGGCTGTAGAGGCCCAGTCATTGGGTGTATTTAAGGCAGAGGTAGTTAGGTTCTTGATTAGCCAGGACATCAAAGGGTATGGGGAGAAGTCAGGGGAGTGGGGATGACTGGAAGAATTCAAACAGCTCATGATTGAATGGCAGAGCAGACTCAATGGGCCGAATGGCCTACTTCTGCTCCTACATCACATGGTCTTGTGTAATACCATTTGAACCCTGATTGTGAGCAATTTGAAACATCTGTGACAGGAAGACTTTGTATCAACCGCCTTCACATGACACGATAAAGACTGATATTCTTTTCTGGCAATAGTGAGTGATGTGTTTTATCATTACTCCTGCATAACTGGAGGCCTCATGAGCTTCGTTACAAGACTTCATTAACAGAGGTTGTGTTACTTCTACTGTTTTTCTTTTCACCACCACAGTCTGTCCCTCTTGAGCAGCCTTTGCAAAGTCTGTGGGAGGGTCAGCATGATATTGGACCGAGCCAAGGAAAGATCTAAGTTTAGTGACATTCTTGGTTTATTTAGGCTTAGGAATGGCTTCAGCATCCTTTGACCAGTTGCAGACAATTTCACTATTCTTTGGGCCAAATACACAATCTCTTGCTTAAAGTAAAGATAAACCTTTGGCTTTCTGAAGGCTAATAATGTACTTGTAAGTCTCCTGAGACTTTTAAGTGTTTGGGTAGATTTCTCTTTAGTGGTGATTACAATGAAATCAATATCCCAGTAGCATCAAGTTTGCTGAACATCCTATCCAATGTGACTTCAAATACTTAGGGCAATGGGTTCATACTGTAAAACAACTTGGTATATGAAAGATACACAACACATGAGATGCTGGGGGTCTTGAAAGGGTGGATGTAGGGAGCGTGTTTCCTGTTGTCGGAGAAGCCAGGAGCAGGGCTTGCTGATTTAAAATAAAATTGGGGGATCACCTATTTAAGATGGAGATAAGGCAATTTATTTTCTATCTCAGGAGATGAGATTTTGAAACTTTCTTCCATGAGGTGTGGTAGAAGGAGATGAGTTGTATATTTTAGAGGCAGTGGTAGACAAATTCTTAACAAGTGAGGGGGTGTAAGGTTACCTTGAATGAACAAGAAAGCAGAGTTGAAGTTGCCATCAGATCAGCCATATAATGAAATGTGGGAGCAGAATTAAGGGGTTGTGTGGCCAGCTCTGGCTCCTAACCTGTATACCTGTAAGTAGTCCTCTCAAGAGTATTGATTATTATTTGATGTTGGCTTTCTTTATCCATGTGTACTTTGACATGAGATGTCCAATTTGACAGACTTTGGCCCCTGTCAACTCAGCATACAGTTCCCTTGTTGCTTCTTATCCACAGCTTGGTTGAGAATTGATTGTATTCCTTGTAGAACCAGAGAATTCAGTCTGATATGGGAACAACAACAATGGGTGCTGCTCATTCACTCTCATTTTGACCAATATGCTACATCTTTCAAATTTGTTTAACTTTTCCTCTACTTCAACCTGCAAATGTATTGCACAAATTCAGTATAACTGCATTCAAATGGTTTCACTAAAATCTGGCTTGTGTGCCTTTTAATATGAATCTTTGAACAGCTGAGAGTTGCTCTTGGAGTGCATGTGGTGGTAAAACAATCATTTTGAATATTTCTTTCAGGTCTTCCTTTTATTCTTTGAATCAGTCTTTCCCTAAAAGGATTGGTCACTCTATCTGGTCAGCTACTGCAACTGGTAACTTCTCTCTTCGACCACAACACAACTCCATAGGTCTTCAGTGTCTCAGAGTGAGTATTCAAATTCAGCATGCTTTTTGCTCATGGCACTTTGCTGAACTACTTAATATTCATGTGCCAAAGAGTCAGCAGCTGTGTTTTTGTTCTGCTCGGTAACAGGCCGAAAGTCTTTATGAAGTCTGAGTAATTGTGGTAAACCATGTATATATGTTGTAACTCGGTTACCTGTCTGGACACACCCCTCTGCTGACTGCCTCTGTGGCTCCTCCCACAGAGTCCTGTATAAAGGTGTTCGCCTTGCCCCTCCCCCTCAGTCCGGGGGCAGACACTCACTGTGGAGGTCGTATTGTACAGCGAATAAAAGCCTATCAGTATTTTACCAAACCTAGGTCTTTTGGAGTAATTGAAGGTGCTTCAATTTTATTCGCTGTACGTTTTAAAACATGGAACAGTCCCTGAGACCAGAAAAATTAGACCTCCATCCGCAAATGCCTGAAGCTGGAAACGCTTTCGAACTCTGGCTGGCCTGCTTTGAAGCGTATCTAGAGGAGATTAAAGCGACCGACCCCGTAGCGAAGTGCAGAGTTCTACTCTCCAGGGTCAGTCCACGGGTCTATTCGCTGATCAGAGACCAGCCGAACTACGACGGCACGATGAACACACTCAAAAGACAATACCTGTGGCCGATAAACAGCGTCTATGCTCGGCACCGTTTAGCGACACGGCAACAACGCCTCGGGGAATTGAGTGCTGAGTTTGTCCGGGCCCTACAGACACTCGTGCGAGCCTGCAATTGCCAGGAGCTGACGGCGGCGCAGCATGCAGAACTCCTAGTGAGAGACGCCTTCGTCACGGGGACCGGGTCAGTGTACGTGCGCCAGCAGCTGCTGGAAAAAGCCGATCTTACCCTAAGTTCAGCGATCGAGCTGGCTGATACGTTGGAGGCCGCGCTGCATAACTCCGAGGCTCTCCAGGCACACGATCCCCCGATGGCCTCATGGGCGCCGCAGACCCCTCAACCTGTTGGCGAATCGACCTCGGCTGCCGCCAGTCGTGAGTCTGTGAAGTGCTACTTCTGCAGACTGGAGAAGCACCCCCGGAAACGCTGCGTGGCCCGACAAGCTACCTGTTCCAGCTGCGGAAAGAAGGGCCACTTCGCCAAGGTCTGTAAGTCAAAACCGCGAGCGGGATCGAGCAGCGCCGCGTGCGAGACGTGGGGGTCGCCATCTTCCCTGCACACTGCCACCACGTGCGAGACATGGGGGCCGCCATCTTCCCTGCACACTGCCACCACGTGCGAGACGTGGGGGTTGCCATCTTCCCTGCACGCCACCACCACGTGCGAGACATGGGGGCGGCCATCTTGGTCGGCGCCACCTCCGCCTACGACCAACGGGTGCTCCCGGGGCACCCCACCACGCTGGACCAAGACAGCGACCCCACCCTGGCTTCTGTGACCCTCGACCAAAGCGCTCCCCACCAGCTCGCAAGGTCAATGATGGACATCCTGGTGGAGGGGCACAGGACAAGCTGCCTGTTTGATACAGGCAGCACGGAGAGTTTTATCCACCCGGCCACGGTGTAGCATTGTGGACTCATGATACAGCCGGTAAGTCGGAGGGTCACCATGGCCTCCAGGTCGCATACAGCAGACATCCGGGGGAGTTGTGTAGCGACACTAGTGGTGCAGGGCACAGAATATCAGGACTTTACGTTACTGATCTTGCCTCAACTGTGTGCCCCTGTGCTGTTGGGGTTGGACTTCCAGAGCCACCTGAAAAGCGTGACAATGAAGTATGATGGGCCCCTCCCGCCAATTACTGTCATAAAACCCCTGTTTTGTAGAGATACGTCACATACCCCGCTACTGACCACACACACACACCGACCCGCGCATCCCACCCAACATCATGCCAACTGCCGCACTACCGACACCACTTGTGGCCTCTCCACCCTCAGGATCCCTCCCCCACCGCTGTTCGCCAACCTGACCCCCGACTGTAAACCTGTGGCAACTAGAAGCAGGAGGTACAGCACGGGGGACAGAGCTTTCATTAAGTCGGAGGTGCAGCGGCTGCTCAGGGAAGGGGTCATTGAGGCAAGCACAAGTCCTTGGAGGGCGCAGGTGGTGGTTGTTCAGAACGGGGAGAAGAATAGGATGGTCGTGGACTATAACCAGACCATCAATAGGTTTACGCAGCTCGACGCATACCCTCTACCCCGCAGCGCGGATATGGTCAATCAGATAGCACAGTACAAGGTGTACTCAACCATAGACCTAAAATCCGCTTACCATCAGCTCCCCATCCGCCGGGAGGACTGCCCTTACACTGCCTTCGAGGCGGATGGCAGGCTTTATCAATTCCTGCGCGTCCCCTTTGGTGTCACGAATGGTGTATCTGTCTTCCAGAGGGCAATGGGCCGGTTGGTGGACCAGTGCCAACTGAAGGCCACGTTCCCATATCTGGATAACATCACCATCTGCGGTCACGACCAGCAGGATCACGACAACAACCTCCAAAAATTTCTCCAAGCGGCCAAATCTTTCAACCTCACCTATAACAAGGACAAGTGTGTATTTGGGACCACCCGACTTGCTATCCTTGGGTGTGTCGTGGAGAATGGAGTCATTGGCCCTGACCCTGACCGTATGCGCCCCTTGTTGGAACTCCCTCTTCCCAATACCCTCAGAGCCCTCAAAAGGTGCCTGGGCTTCTTTTCATATTACGTCCAGTGGGTCTCTAACTACGCAGACAAGGCCCGCCCCCGGTCAAGTCCACCACATTCCCCCTCTCTGCCGAGGCCCACGCGGCCTTCAGCTGTATAAAAGGGGACATTGCCAAAGCAGCAATGCATGCAGTGGATGAGGCCATTCCCTTCCAAGTAGAGAGTGACGCCTCCGACTTTGCGCTGGCTGCTACCCTCAACCAGGCAGGAAGACCAGTGGCATTCTTCTCCCGTACCCTTCAAGGCCCTGAAATTCGGCACTCTGCGGTAGAGAAAGAGGCCCAGGCCATAGTGGAAGCTATAAGGCACTGGAGGCACTATCTTGCCGGCAAAAGGTTCACCCTGCTAACTGACCAGCGCTCAGTCGCATTCATGTTTAATAATCAGCATCGGAGCAAAATCAAAAATGATAAAATTCTGAGATGGAGAATCGAACTCTCCACCTACAGCTATGACATCATGTACAGGCCTGGGAAGCTCAACGAGCCCTCCGATGCCCTATCCCGGGGAACATGCGCCAGCGCGCAGATCGACCGACTATACGCCCTACATGTAGACCTTTGCCACCCGGGAGTCACCCAGCTTTTCCACTTCGTGAAAGCCCGGAACCTGCCTTACTCCCTTGAGGAGATCAGGATGATGACCAGGGACCACTCATCAAGGCCACCCGCCCCTTTGAGCGACTGAGTGTTGACTTTAAGGGCCCCCTTCCCTCCACCGACTGCAATGTGTACTTTCTTAACGTAATTGACGAGTACTCGCGGTTCCCCTTTGCCATCCCCTGCCCCGACACCACTACCACGTCAGTTATAAAAGCCCTGCGCAAGCTCTTCACTCTGTTCAGATACCCATGCTATATCCACAGTGACAGAGGGTCCTCGTTTATGAGTGACGAGCTGCGCCAATATCTACTGGCTCGGGGAATTGCAACCAGTAGGACCACGAGCTATAATCCCCGGGGGAGTGGACAGGTAGAGAAGGAGAATACCACGGTGTGGAAAGCCACACTCTTAGCCCTCAGGTCAAAGGGACTGCCGGTCTCCCGCTGGCAGGAGGTCCTTCCCGAGGCACTCCACTCCATCCGCTCCCTATTATGCACGTCCACCAATGCCACCCCTCATGAGCGGCTCTTTTCTTTTCCCAGAAAGTCAACCACTGGGACCACCCTACCATCTTGGCTGACGTCCCCGGGGCCAGTGCTGCTCCGGAAACATGCGAGGCGCAATAAATACTCCCCGATGGTCGTGAGGGTTCACTTACTTCATGCGAACCCCCAGTATGCCTACGTGGTTTTACCTGATGGGCGGGAGGACACGGTCTCCATCTGCGACCTGGCGCCCGCAGGAGAACCGGGCCCCTACCCTGAACACTCCGTGGTGACTATTGACCCCGTACCCACCAATGTATGTACCTACGAGACACCGTGCACCCCAAACCCTATACAGACACCACACGACACTCCCATACCGGGCGCGACGCACACGCATGAGGGATTAACAACGCCTACCGTGCTGGCACCTGAAGTCAGGCCGGAGCCAGCACAACCGCCATCGCCAGTGCAATCACCGCCGGTGCTACGTAGATAGTGGCGATGGACTCGACCGCCTGATAGACTTGACCTGTAAATATACTTATTTTAAATATTGTCAGTCACCACCCGTGGGACTCTTTTTAAAAAAAGGAGGAGTGCATGTCGTAAACCATGTATATATGTTGTCACTCGGTTACCTGTCTGGACACACCCCTCTGCTGACTGCCCCTGTGGCTCCTCCCACAGAGTCCTGTATAAAGGTGTTCGCCTTGCCCCTCCCCCTCAGTCCGGGGGCAGACACTCACTGTGGAGGTTGTATTTTACAGCGAATAAAAGCCTTTCAGTATTTTTACCAAACCTCAGTCTTTTGGAGTAATTGAAGGTGCTTCAGTAATACAGCAGAGAAATGGGTCCTTTGGCCTTAAACATTCATACTGACCTAGATGCCAACCCGAGCTAGACCCAATAGCCTGTAATTGGCCCATATCCCTCTGAATCTTACCTATCCATGTACAGTGTCTAAATGTCTTACAAACATTGCAATTGTTTCAGCCTCTGTGACTTCCATTAGCAGCTCGTTCCATATACCCATTGTCCTCTGTGTGGAAACGTCGCCCCCTCTGGCCTCCTTTAAATCTTTCGCTTCTTACCTTTGCCCCTTAGTTTGAGGCTCCTTTACTTTGGCAAAAGACAGTGACCATCCACCTTATTTTAATTTTTAAATTTTTATTTTATTGAGATACAGTGTGGAATAGGCCCTTCCAGCCGTGCCACGCAGCAGTCCCCGATTTTAACCTGAACCTAATCACTGGCCAATTTAGAATGACCAGTTAACCTACCAACCGGTAAGTCTTTGGACTGTGGGGGGAAACCAGAGGAGGCGGAGAAACATATGCGGTCATGGGGAGAATGTACAAACTCCTTCCAGGTAGCCACGGGAATTGAACCCAGATCACTGGTACTGTAGAGCATTGTGCTAACTACTATGCTACTGTGCCACCCCTCATGATTTTATAAGCCTCTAATAGGTCATCCTTTGCCTCCGATGCTCCAGGAAGAAAGTCCAAGCCTATTCATCCTCCCCTTATAACCCAAGCCTCCTAGTCTCAGTAACATATTGATAAATTTGTTTGGTTTAGTGACATCCTTCACGTAGCAGGGTGACCAGAACTATACACAGTATTCCAAATGGGGCCTTAGTGCACTGCTTAACATAAGTTACTGGTATTAATTTTGAAGTCACTGCTTTTCTCCTTGTCGCTAGTAACAAGGCATATTGTGTTTCAAATTTACCCTTCAGCATTGGTCTGATATAAACCTTTTCTTTCTAACATCCTGTTGTCAGCATTTCCTTTCCTCTGACAAATCACTTGGCTGATATTATTTAATATCTTGACCCGCCCTTGAGTATCGTGTGCCTGTTTAAAATTAAAGTGTTTTGCTGTTTTAAACTGGCATATCCTTTGTGATTGTTCTCCATTATATTCGTTTCTGCATCACTCTTAATTACATGACCTGGGCTTAATGACCAGTGTCAACCTTGTCTCCACAATCTGCGCTTTCACCATAATGTACCGTTGCTCTACAATGGATAAAATTCTTAAGAGTTTTTGGAGGTATTTCCATTGATATGGGAGATCAAACTATCTCATGCTGTTAATAACTTGGTGTAAATCTGATCATTTGAAAGCACACACAACACACTTGTCCTACAGGAAAAGTTCAAAGTTCAAAGCCAATTTATTATCAAAGTAGATATATGTCAGTATATACAACCCTGAGATTCATTTTCTTGCAGGCATACTCAATAAATCCATGCTAAGATGTCTCAGGATTAATGGTTTACTATTTTCCAATCATTGATGTGGCCTTTGGTTTCTGCTCCTGAATTTGAAGCTGCCGACACTCTCTGAAGAGCGAGGGTGAAAATATAACTTGATCACCCCACACAAGGAACATTAATGAAAATTACACATATCGAAATCTAAAATAAAAACAGTAAAAGCTGAAAGCACTTCAGGCAGCATCTGAGGGAAACAGCAGTCTTAATGTTCCAGGTCTGTTTCTTTTCCCATAGATGTGGCATGAACTGCTGAGTATTTCTAGCATTTACTTTTATCTTGGACCTCAGGAGGAGGTTTTGTATTGTGTCAAGTGACCAGGGAAAGGTAGCTCACATACGCTAGTCTACTACTTTTTATAAAGATCTAGCTGTGATTCCAGCCTTCCTGTTTGCTTCTGTATTGTAGGCTATGCATGATGAATTCAAAGCTGTGGAGGAGGCAACACCAATGATATCTTTGCAAAATCCTCCAAGTTCACTGGCTGAGTGAACTAAGGTGAATACATTTCCCTTGCCATAAACCAGAAGTAAAACCCTATTTCCTTTCAGTTAGCTCCAACAGGCATCTGGTCACTTGCATGCCCAGCACCAGATATTTTATTCCAAATACTGTCTTGGACAGAGATTATTAATTGGCTTGGGAAATCATTCAAGGATCTGCTCAAAGCCTCTTTTAAAATAATACAATATACCCCGCTGACTCCGAGGAATCCCTAGTCCAAAGTTGACTGATGTATTTGGTTTGACACTGAGAACTATGTTCTATGCTGTATATTAGGAGCACATGGAAACCCAGTATGAATGACATTAGGTGTGTGTGCCTAACAAACTACTGGCCTACCTGTCAAATTCCCACATTGGCCTCGTTTGCCACCTTGGGATCCTTAGAACTAGACTGCCCTTAATGCCGAGAGACTGCCCAGGAGACAGAATGGAGATTACTCCTTCTGGTAAGATGGCAGCATGCACGGACACACCAGCTTTTACGGGTTCAACCAAAGGTGTTATTGTCTTTTTTTTTTAACTTATTTTTATGACTGCAAGACCCTGCTGGACATTAAAAACTTCAAGTACTGCAGATCTACCCATCAGTGAGCTGCTTGTTGGCAGAGAAACTGAAGGAACTGGAATTGGTGCAAACCGTGATGCTACCAGTGACAGAGAGGCATCAGCTCACAAAGAAGTTGTGTAGTTTAGCAGTGAATGATCATCTTAGTGGCTTTTTTTGTGATCACAAGACCCTAATGGACACTGGTGTTGTAGAATGTTGCAAGTCCAATTCATTGGTTTATTAGCGAACAGCGGAGGATCTGCACGGCTTCAGTCATGGTGAGGACTAGGCTTCAAGGTGCGGAGTCGTCTGTTTGCAGCCACCCGGGGGAGGCGTCAGAGTTGGGTGCTTCACTGGTGTGCAGGAGGTGGTTTGGAGTGGTGTTTGTGCTGGAGTGGGTGCTGCCCCCAGTGTTTGCTTGCCAGTGGTCAAGCGGTATTGTGTTTGATTGCAGACAGCTGCAACGTTCATGGAGTCAGGGACCTAGACTATATTTTTTTGTGAGTGACTGTATTTTACTGATATCTTCTATGTGCCTTGTGCTGTGTGTGAGTGTTGGTCCTGTGTTTTGCGCCTTGTCCCCAGAGGAACAGGTTACATTTGGCTGTACACATGGGTATTCATGTATGGTTAAACTTGTGCTCCATCTTTCTCTTGGATGCCTAGCTTTTTGAAGGAATGGATTTTTCTGCTTTCAGTCCCAGAGCTGCCACTCCCAGTGAGTGATGTGTGTGGAGGCAGTGGAGCCCTGCAAAGCTATCGGTTCGACACGTTGACACTAATTACATTAATCCTATTTTTTGCTCAGCCAGATTCTAGCATACACATACACACTAGGTGCAATTTGCCATGGCCAGTGAACTCGCTAACCCTGATGTTGGGGGAAGCTTTGCAGTCCAGAGAGAATGCACACCGTCCCAGTGGGAAAATGCTGCTCCATACTGACAGCACCTAAATTCAGATTAAACTCAGATGTAAGACAGTGGCTTTACTATGTCTCTGTGGTTCCCAGCACCTTCTCCTGCTGTGTTCACACAATGTTTGTATGTGTGTGCATCAGGAAAGTCTCCTAATGCAAACATGTACACAACCAACTAGTTTGCAGGACCCTTCGAGTTGGGACTAAACCCATCAATATCTTTTACTTAGGCTTGATCAATTCGATAAAGTACCAAACTTTCAGTGTTATAGAAGCAGCCAATAGTAATCAAGGAACAGTTATCCCAAAAGAGGTTGTTGATCTGTTTAAATGAGCAGGTGAATGTTATTCCTACCAATGGATATGTGATTATTTCCCAAGGCTAATAGAAGGGGCAATTTATTGTGTGGAGCTCCAAAATGGAAGGGTTGGTGTATTTGAATGGGTACAGATATGTGTGCGATGTGAGAGTATGACATTTGTGTGTGGTGCAGTGTTTTTGCAAAGTGTGTATGCACAAGGTGTATTGTGGATGTGGTGTGTGAGGGCATATGATGGGTATGGTGTGTGTTGTGTGTGATGTTGGGTTTATGTTGTGTAGTGTGATGAGAGTGTGGTATGTAATGAGGAGAGTAAGGTGTATACTACAGTTGGTACCTAATAAAGTGGCTGCTGAGCGTATGTTTGTGCTCTCCTGCTGCTGTAGCCCATCCACTTCAAGGTCTGATGTTTGGAGATGCTGCTCTGTGCATCACTGTGGTAACACATGGTTACTTGAGTTACTGTCAGCTTGAACCAGTCTGGCCATTCTCCTCTGACCTCCCTCATTAACAAGGCTTTTCACCCAGAACACCACAGCTCACTAGATTTTTTTTTTTGCTTTTCACACCATTATCTGTAAACTCTAGAGACTGTTATGTGTGAAAATCCCAGGAGATCAGCAGTTTACGAGATACTCCACCTGGCACCAACTGTCATTCCACAATCAAAGTGACTTGGATCACATTTCTTCCCTGTTCTGATAATTAAACAACGCCTGAATCTCTTGACTGTGTCTGCATGCTTTTAGGCACTGAGTTGCTGTCACATGATTGGGTGATTAGATATTTGCATTAACAAGCAGGTGTACTTAATGAGTGTACATGCTTATGGATTGCAGTGTGTGATGTTGAGTGCATGTATATGTGGAATGCATGATTTTTGCATGTGTGCATGAGAATGTATGCATCATATAGGATGTGTGCATGGCTGTTGGAACATAAGCAATGTTCCCCTCTCTATCCTACACCTGCCACACTGGTTTTTAAATCAGCTATCAGACAGTTAAGCTGTCACTGGTAATTCATAACTCAGCTCACAGAAGAAAACGGTTCTCTGTAGGAATACCCTATAACATTTATCGCTGACAATCTAGTCCCATTTGCAGTTCACTCAGAACCCATAAAAAATTGGTGGTGTCGTCTGCTCAGGCACAGCAGGTTGCCCTGCTTAGTTTTAGTCAGTGTAGAGCCTTGAGGTAAGGCACCCGGTGTGGGAGAGATGCCTTAGGATCAGCTGCAACTTCACTTTTGTAGTTATTCACTTGCCTCTTTTCTGTGTCAAAGAACTCTGACCCTGCTGACAGCAACACTCTAAGCCTGACTTCCTTAGCCGACCGTCCCAGTTCTGAAGTACGGCAGAAACACTGAAGTGTGACATATCAATAGAGGAATGAGGACAGAAAGTGAAGGGAAAGAGTATGAAGGAAGAGGGGAGGGAAGAGAAATGAGCAGGAAGAAGGGGGATGAGAGGTAAATCAGTAGAGGAGGAACTTAAAAGGAAAGAGAGCTGAATCCAATGAATCGGGGTGGGGGAGTTAATGAGAGTGTGAGAATAGAATGTGATGAATACAGGATTAGTGTGAGTGAGTGCTTTATAGTTGGCGTAGATATGGTTAGTGAAAGGAACCGTTCTGTACTAGATCTGTTTTTAATTATTAATGTCCAGTGTTCTTCAATGCCTGGGGTCTGTTGATAATGAAAAAAACAGCACTAGATTACTGGATTTCCAGGTGAGGCTGATCTTGCAGGAAGACGCATGCTTAGATGTTGGCCTGCAGTTGCAGGGCCTCCCATTGAGTCCCAAATCACCCTGAGCTTGGAATAAGTAAATGTTGGACATCTCTGGTTCCAAGAAAGATCAGCAGCACCATTTTAGGTGAATTTCAAGGTTTGCTGCAGCAAAGAAGGCTAATTAGAATCCCAGGCATTCCTTGTGTAAATATTCTCTGCAACTTTGTGGATCCCAGCATCTTAATGGCTAACATCACAAAGTTGTAGAGGATATTTGTACAAAAAATGCCTGGGATCTTCTTTGCTGCAGCAAACCTTGAAATTCACCAAACAAGTCAACACATGCAATCCTTTCCTTGTGCTGACGTTGATGCCGACCCCAGATCTAGCAATACCTAACACTCCAGTGCTGACTTGGGCATGTTTTCCTCCATCTGTCAGAATGAGGAAGAAAATCCCCTCCAGGTTAGTGGTAATTAGGGCCGATCAAGCCAGTCCCGTCATCTGCTCCGTGTAGCTGTGTTTCCCCCTAACACACTGTCCGAGCCTCAGGCCCAGGCCCACAGCCTTGTCTGCACCAGCATCCTATCCTTGTGACCCCTTTGTGTGAGATGGTGAGCTCAGTGATGAGCAGGGCCAGCTTGTAACGTGCACAGATGTGACTGTATTGAGAGTGCCAGCATTCATTTCATGTGTGATTGTCACAGCCTGCAGACAGATGGGGATTTACTCCAGTCAATGCAGTCTGGAGCCTGGGTCCCAGGGGTGAGCACCAACCCATCTAAAGCACCAGTGCCATTTTTAGAAATGTACTGTTAACTGAAAATGTATTTTTATCTGCTGCAGGATTCCCAAATGCACACATTCCAAACAGCACACGTGTAGTGAATTTACAACAGATGAACTAGACTCTAATTTCATCATTTCAGGAGGTGATGGGCATCCACTCTGGCAGAATTGCTCTTTTGCTAATGTGAATCTCTGCAATACTCTACCCAAGAGAACTGGAGATGCTAGATCACTGGGGGTATTTAAAGAGGCAGTAGATAAACTTCTGAGAGATCTGGAAATTGAGGGCTTTGAGAACACGGTGATGCAGCTAGCAAAACCACTCGGTGCAGCTCCAGAGACCAGTGGAGTGAAGCTCTGGCTGCTCACCCACATGGAGGCAGAAGCAGCCATGGTGCTGTCGCCTGGAAGAAATTGGTGTCTGACCAGTGTTGGTCCTTTATTACTGAAAGGCAGGTAATTGTTCTTCATGGCTTCTTGCTGTCCTCTGTCCAATATTACAACAGTGATCACTCTTCAATAGTGTGTTTTAGGATGCATTTTGAAGGATTGTGAAAGGTGCTATGCAAATGCACAATCTTTCAGCACTTTTCACCTTTAACCCATGCCCTCTAGAATTAGATTCCTCCATCCGGGGGGTAAGAGATGACCATTCGAGTATCTATGTTCCTCATGATCTTATAAACCTATAAGGTCACCACTCAGCCTCCTACACTCCAGGGCAAAATTCCTCAACCTAACCTCTCTTTTAATCCAACCATGCAGTCCTAGTAACATCATCGTGTTGATACTATGTTGAGCAGCATTGACTGGGCGAGACTTTCATGCTGGAGCTAGAATGCACAGCAAGCTGCTATCCACTCGGTCAGCCTGTGGCTGCAGCTTACTGCTGGTGTGTGTCCTCTCACCAGCAGCCTCAGTTAAGGTGAAGAGTAGAATGCCCCAGATGGTCAGAACAAGTGTTCACCTCCTCTCCTGTGCCAGACAGAAACAGTCCTTTAAGCAAAATCATGAACTGTATCTGGGACAGTGATTATTAGTGGCTTAAGAAAGTTTTAAAGGAGCAAAGAATTCAGTGGGGAGATAAGGGAGGGATGCCAGGTGGGACGCTTCACAGATGCTCCTTGTATTTTCTGATGACATAGAAGGCTGTTTGGCCCATTGAGTGAAAACTGGTTCAGAGAGAAATTCCAACAATCCTATTTCCCTTTAACTCCGGCACTATCTCTATTTGTAAACCATTCCATCTCACTTTTCTCACTCTCCTACCTCTCTAGGTGGCACTCCTAATGAAAAGTAACCTACCAACCCAGTTATCTTTGGGAAACCAGAGCAGCTGAAGGAAACCCACCCGGTCACAGGGAGAAGGGGAAAGCTCTGTATAGCATCGGAGGTTGGAATCAAACCTGTCCCACTGAAATTGGTGGTAGCAGCTTTGGCAAATGAGCTACCACATACCCATGTTGTTAGATCTCCATACCATGAGCAGCCGGTGATGAGAGGGCTTAGATTATAAAGACAACACAAAGCATGGTCACACCACGAGTGCAGATGAGGGAACTTCAGATCTGAAAAGGTTTGTGTTAAACTTTGTGAACTGAGTTTCAGAGTTGGCTGCTGGGTCCGGCCTTGATTTATTTTCCACTCTGTTTGACTGGGTGATGTTGCTGAGAGCACATTGGTGCCAGTCACTGACAGGTCACGTTTCTCATGGGCTGCTGCCAGTGGGTTTGCTGGGAAAATTCCAGCCCCAGCCTTGACACCAAAGGCATGGTTACATCCATTTCAAATTTAAGATGGTAATATTATATTTTGTTTCCCCAGTCTAATTTTTCTCCAAATGTGAATTTTTAAAATAGTTGCCTATGAAATTATTTCATGTACATTTTGTCTTTGAGACTTCTAAAATCATACATGAGGAAAATTATTGAAATGTTTCTTCTGTTTGCAAACATCAATTATTTACAGTACATCAAAGAACAGTTCTTCGTAACTTAGCAGCTAACATCTGTCTCTGAGGTGAGACTGAGCTAGCAAGAGATGAGAATATTTTTTAAATACCTTGAAAAAGGGTCTCAGCCCAAAATGGCGACTGTCTATTCATTTCCATAGATGCTGGCTGACCTGCTGAGTTCCTCCAGGATTTAGATATCCAGCATCTGCAGACTTCCTCATGTTTATAAAATAATGTAAGTGATCTTTCTAAACAAGAGATTTTTTGAAGGAAAAGTTTATTAATTAAATTAGTTTCCTTCACATCCAATGTTTCTTTAAACAGTTCTTGTATTTTTTTTGTTCTTACATAGAAGGAAGCCATTAGTCCATCAAGTTTACAATGGCTCTCAGAGAAGGAAGAATCCAGGAGTCCCATTTTGCCCATAACCAAGTCTCTCTCGAAAGCCCATAATTTATCATCCATTCCTCGCACCAGTGACTAGCGGTATTTTACATTTGCCACACACTTGGTGAAACTTCACACAAAGCCCCCGAGACCTGGATCAAAACTCGCTATCTGGATGTACGTGGCAGCAGTGGTAGCTGCTTGTGTCACCCACCACACTACACATGAAGCTCTCTTGTGTGCTGATGTTTAACAAAGTAGTAAAATGCAGATTAGCTTTGTTTCTTTTGTTTTCTGTATAGGCCCCACTGTCCTATGACTCGTGCTGTCTTCACATTTTGCTATTACATGATATGGGTCAACTGAAGCAGACAGACTAATGACACTGACTGTTGCTCACTCTCTCTTTCTCTCTCACGCTCCCCCCATCCACACTCTGCCTGCTCTGCTGAGTAACCCCAGCAACTTAGCTTTCCAGCAAGGCGTGTCACCTGTCTACAGCCACCCAGGAGAGGGGCATATAGCGGAGGTGCTGTGGCGCGGCGTCTAAGCTGAAGTCGGCGCTGTCCCCCCGGATGTTCGTTTGGCAGAAGACAGGTCGTATTGTGTTCAAATGCAAATTTCTGCCACATTCATGCACTCAGGGTCTTGACCTATATATTTTTTGTGTGGTTAGCATCCATCTGCCTCGAAGGACAATGGGTGATGATGATTATTATCACAAGCCTGGGCAGAAGGTATGGAGATCCTGAGATACCCAGTCATCAAGATCCCCCTCTCGGCTTCACCAGTGTAGTCCAAAGGAAAGCCTATGAAGCAATACGTTTGGCGCTACCTTGGCTGCAGGAGCTGCCGGAAGGATGTTCAATGACATCCAGCTGCATTAAGCTCCACTCCGGATTTGCTGTCTGGGTTGACTCCCATAGCCTTCGTCTCTCCCAAGGCTGCCCACAAGGCAGTGGGGCTATTTATCCATAGCTGGGGCCTGCGTGCTACGTGTGCAGGGGCCAGACCTCCTCCCGTCCTCTGCAGTTCAGCCTGAGTCGGAAAGGAGTTCAGTGTCCGTGTGTCGCCAGAGAGGAGGCACTACATGAGGCTTGCTGTTGGAGAGAGTTTGTAAAGGAGTTCAGTGTCCGTGTGTCGCCAGAGAGGAGGCACTACATGAGGCTTGCTGTTCGAGAGAGTTTGTAAAGGAGTTCAGTGTCCGTGTGTCGCCAGAGAGGAGGCACTACATGAGGCTTGCTGTTCGAGAGAGTTTGTAAAGGAGTTCAGTGTCCGTGTGTCGCCAGAGAGGAGGCACTACATGAGGCTTGCTGTTCGAGAGAGTTTGTACTGGTAGGGAGAGACTTACACATTCAGCTCTCCTTTTCGCAAGACTGCTAGCCAGTGCGGGAAGTTGGAAGTGAGAGTGACAAGCACTACCCACTACAGTACCACAGTAGATGCATCACAACAACCTTTTTGATTCTAATTTACTGATATTTTATATGTGCTTGCTATCTAATATGTGCTGTATGTGCTTTGTGCTGTGTGAGATTGTTGGTACTACGTTTTTCACCTTGTTCCCAGAGTAACGGTGTTTCATTCATCTGTATTCATAGGTACTCATATGGTTGAATGACAATTAAAGTTGAACTCTTAGACTATGAGCTATCTGCAGTATTTTGCATCAGTTTTGGTGCTTAATGTGCCAACAACTCCTTTCTATTGAATTTCCATCAGATTCTTTTACCTCCAACTGCTCCCACTGATTTCTATTCCCACCACCGAAGAGAACAGAACAGGCCAATTAGCTCAGCCAGCTATTGTGTTGTATTCAACCATTCTTGTAGCCTTGTGGCAACATGTTCTCTCTTACTTTCACATTCAGAACTTCCCTCCAAGCTGTTTTGTGACAGTGAGTAATGAAGTTATCCAAGGATGATAAACCACTTACTCTTCACTAATCCAGCCTTGATGTACCACTACTGCAGGCCTGGCTCTTTATCATCTGGCCTGTTCTATTTTCTATCTTGATCCCGACCTTGCATGCCCTCATATTTACCCCAGTATGTCCTCCTACATTTTTCCTCCCCAACAACCAATGCTGCTTTTAGACCAGAGGTTCCCAACCTTTTCTGTGCCATGGACCCCGAGCATTAGCTGAAGGCTCCGTGGACCCCAGGGTGGGAACCCCTCTTTTAGACAATAGCATGGAATAGTGTTGAGCCTCTCCTGCATTCTAGCAATCTCCACAAACACTGGCTGCACTTGAGAGACTGTAGTTTACTCTGACTTTCCTCTGTCTCATCCAGTTGATCTATAATTGACCTCGTGTGGTAACCTGCCAATTGTATCCACCTCTTGTCCAATTGTCCAACCAACCACAACTGGACACACCAACAACTAGGGTTCAACTAGTGCAATGAACTTCAACTACAGGCTCATCATGGGACATCGTCTTGTATCTAAAGTTCATTATACTGTATATTGAATGGTTGTCTGACATTTTGAACAAAATCACATAATTATCCATCAAACCTCAGAAAATGAAGGATAGGTCTAATCATCAGATGAAATAACATGAATCAGAAACATTAACTTTGCATCTCTGTTGATTCTACCTAACCAACGGAGCATTGTTTTTGTTTTTAGTACTTATATACTTGTTCCCGTGACAGTGTCAGCACACTGCCATTCAAGATATAGTTTGCCTACTAGATCTCAGTCCACACATACTTCCAGTATCTTAGTAGTCTGCGCCAAGATTAACTTTTGGACTTGAGCATGTTCACATTGCTCTAAATGACAATGGCACGGCACATGAGGAAGTAATACTTGCACTAGATTCATTGTCCACAGATGCTGCAGCCATACTCCTACCTTCACAATGATGTCTTGGCCCTCTTCCTCAGCTCTCCTGCCAAAAGTGTGAGATTGATCTACTTTCCTGCAAGACAAAATGGAAATAAGTGAATTGTACTTGCTGAAACACTTTGCCATGTTAATTCACAGTCAGTGTTTTGAGTACTATTCTTGTTGAGCTCCTGGATCCCACAAACAAATGATGCAGGCTGACCCTGTGTCCAATTAACTATTTTACGAGTTCCCATGGATTAACTTCCTTCCTCCAGTGACTTAGTGCATGCAGAATTTGCAGTTAGCTTTTTTTTTGCACAGTTCATAAAATTGTTCTTCCAAGTTTTGGCTCTCCACCATGACATCAATATATATTTGCTTCAAATAAATACTTTACTAAATTCATTCTGTCCTCTCTCTTCTATTACAATGTTAACTAATTATGTGCTTGAAATCATTTTTGGTTGTGAACTTACCCTTCTGTCACCTTCACTGACACTCTCTTAAAAACCTACCTCAACTGGTCACCAATTCTTAAAACTCAATCTCTGGATTGCTGTTAATATTTTGTCTCCTTGTTTTCCTGTGAGGATTCTTGGGCCATTTATTACCTCAGAAGCTCTCACAAAATGTAAGTTGTTTCAGTTGCCAAATTCAGTTTTTCATGCAATCCTTTACCATTTGTAAAGTCAATTATTTTAATTTAAATTCACCAAACATACCAAAAACAAGTCCTAACACAATAGGCCCCATTTGTGATCCTGCCCACTGAGGAAATGAGAATGGGTACTTCAGGCTTCAATATCTCATGAATCTGCCTGATCACTCCCTGCACTCTAATTGCAAAATGGTGACCACCTACGTTCAGAAATTAGTTCAATTAAAGTTGCTCCTACATTTGGTGCAATTTAGTGAGAAGGGCAATGTAAATGGGTGTACAAACAGCGAGACTGAGAATTGGAAGTCAAAACTGGAACCCAGCAGCTGTACTCAGCCAGGTGACCTGCAAAATAGGTGAGAGCCTTGTAAGGATGATTGTTAGGATGGTTACCATCCTTTCTCATTTATTAAAAAGGACATTTCCTGCCTGCAGCCGTGTCAGTTCTACTCTGTCTGATGGAAGGTAAGTAGAAACATTAAAGTACATTCAATGATCCATCTCAGCCACAGTGGAGTAACTGAAAGGCTACTTTGAAGGTACGGGGAAAGGGTGTGGCATACACCATATGCTTCTGCACAGACACCTGTCACTCCCCCTTACACTAATCCTGTCTATTGGCTCCACTGCAAGGATTGGCTCAGATCTCTGTACTGTTCAGGTGTTGGAGATGCTCGTGGACAAAACTGAAGCACAAATTGATGAGCATGGCAGAATCTTTGGCTAAGGTATTGATAACTAGTTTGAGTTTACATTCAAGTTCAAATATATTATTTTGTTTTGTGTGACTGTATGTTTACTGCTCTCTTACCTGTGCTACATGTGCCTTGTGCTGTGGATGACGGTACTGTGCTTTGCAGCTCAGCCCCAGAGGGGCGCTGTTTTGTTAGGCTGTATTCATGGATATTCATGTATGACTGAATGACAATTAAACTTGAACATGAATCATACCCTGAATTTCAGCCCTATTTCCCAATGACTGGACCTCTGCCAGAGGTTGGCACAATTACATTAAAGCATGCCATATGTCCATATTTCATATTTCTAATGGCATATACAAGCCATTCAGCCCACTGAGTCTATGACAGTTCACTGAGCAATCCTATCCCCTATTTTCTCTGTATCCTCTCCTCCCATGTGCTCATCCCTCTCTCTCCTCATTCCCATCCCTCTGCATGTCCCTCTGCTCAGATTGTCTCACTCAGTGACTAATTAACATACTGATGTTCAGGAATTGGGAGGAAACTGGGAACAGACACCCAAGAGAAACCTATGGAATCGTAGGGACAACATGGAACCTTCACCCTAGGTCAAGATCAAAGCTGGGGACCTGGAGCTGTAGGGCAGTAGCTCTACCACCTGCACCATTGTGCTGACCATATAAAAGGACAATAATCAATTTCTGCGTTTGGTCTGTGTTGTCCATATGCAGCAGCATACTTATCAAAATAGTTACTCAGTCAGCAAAGACTCCCATATACTGCACTGAAGGGTTTGCATAAATGCATAAATGTTTGACATCAAGGCAGAGATGAACAGAGCAACAATGGAATACAAAGTAATTCAGTAAAAACAATGAAAGATAACAAGGATATTGGTAACATCTTTTCATTTTATTAAGGGAAGAGGTGGGTGTGATTGTAAGGTAAGGGCTGCTGATATTAAATTGAATATATGGATTTGGCAGATTTGCTGAGTAAGGAAATCCTGGAACCCATGCTTTATTCTGTGTTAGCACATGTGTGCTCTTGATCCTACAATGCAACACCAGCTTAGTCTATCCCCAAGCAGCTAATGTCCTCTGCTTCACTTTATTCCACACACTCAGTGCTTCAACAAACTTTTCTCCTTTTCTGATGTCAAAGATTGCAAACTTTGGGTTCCAATCTCTCTGCTGATTCTTCTCTGCCCCTCCCTATATCCTCATCTCTTTCCATTCCTGCAATATTTTCACCAACCCTTCTGATCTTGAGTGATCAAGGCAGAAGTTTGTCTTCATCACTTTATGTTCCAATTTCAATGAATTCTGACCCCAACATGACAGCAAATTAAGTAAATTCTGATGAGGGTTCACACACCTGAAGCATTATCCATTTCTCTCTCAACAGATGTACTCTGACCTCGAGTTTTTTCCATAATTATCTCTTTTTAACTTTAGACTTCAGCATCTAGAGTTTTGTTTTTAATTTGCAAGAAAAATATTTTGCATTGGTCTTTATAATCAAGAATGAGGTTAAGGCACTAAAAGAGAGTCAGATGAGTACAAATCAAGGGGCAGACTTAATGCAAATTGGAAATTATTAGTGTAGAAAATAATAAGACTGAAAATTGGCAAAGATCCCAGACTTAACAGTTTCTACCCTCAGGGTTTATAAGGATTGGAAATACAATTATACACACTCACACTAATCTATCAAAATTCCTTAGATTCAGGAATTGGTCCCTTGCATTGGAATATTGCCAAAATCACTCCATTATTTAAGAAGGGTGGGAGAGAGAAAAAACAGAAAACTATAGACCTATTAGGATAACATCTGTTGTGGAAGCTCTCTCTCGGGACAGAGTGACTGAACACTTGGACAAATAAAAACTGATTAGAAAGCCAACATGAATTTGTAAAGAGCAAGTCATGCCTCAGAATGGTTGTTGAATTTTTTTTTACAAGTCACAAATATGTTGGATAAAGGATTGGTTCTAAATGTTATTATCATGGACTTCCACAATGTATTTATAATTTCATAAAACATGCTAGCAAAAATGGAAATTCATGAAAAGGACAATGATGTATTGCTGTGGCCAATAAATGATTTGCCAGTGGATAATGGAATCATTGTGAAGAGTGAGCAGGATAATCTGTATTTGTGGAGACACTAGGATAATACTGGGGTTTGGCAATCCTATTGATTGGCTGGTTCCTTCACAAGTAGAGGATGGCCAAGCTTCTATAGAAGCTAGAGAAGTACAGCACAACACAGGAACAGGCCCTTTGTGCCAAACCATCAGGAAGAGGACAGGTAACACAGCTCCACCAACACAGATTCAACCCTGAGTTTGCATGTTCTCCCCGTGACATTGTGTTCTTGTTTCCAAAGATTAGGGGGTTAATTGGCCACTGTAGATTATCCCTGTGAATGACAAGAAAACCAGGACAAATAGATTTACTAGGAAATGGGGGAAAAATATAATAACTAAGTCCACAAAACAAAGGAAAGACACTGTGGCCTGTTATTAGTTTTCTTACTTGCAGGACAAGCCAACAAATTTGATTGCATCTTTTATTTCATTCACGCAGTATAAAATATAATTAGCAATTCTGCAGGACTGATTCTGTAATGCACTTACACTGCAGTCAATTTGGAACTAGTCCTTTTGTCTACATGTTGCTCAATTCATGCTCTGGCATTCAACTCCCTGCAAAGCACCATTGGCAACAAATTACTAGGCTTGATATTATCATTAGAGCATTCAATACATTTACATCAGATCCATTATCTGCTACTTTAATGGACTGATTTAATAATTTTCTGTCATTGACACCTCTATTAGGATGGGGGCCAAGTGCCAGCGTAAATGTTAAAGCTTATGATAATATCACTTAGAGTGATTTTTAGGATCCTGAAACAAGGTGATATTAATAATGCTTGAAAGCTAGTATATTATCTAGTTGATCTGCCTCATAAAGCTAGTTCCTTATTAGTAAGTAGAATCCAGTAATTACATAATTATGCTGCATATGATACAAAAATATATTATAATCAGGGAACCTGATCTTAAATCTTATTGAATTTTTTTTGAAGAGGTTACTAGGAAAGTTGACGAGGGTAAAGCGGTGGATGTTGTCTATATGGACTTCAATAAGGCCTTTGACAAGGTTCCACACAGAAGGTTAGTTAGGAAGGTTCAATCGTTAGGTATTAATATTGAAGTAGTAAAATGGATTCAACAGTGGCTGGGTGGGAGATGCCAGAGAGTAGTGGTGGATAACTGTTTGTCAGATTGGAGGCCGGTGACTAGTGGTGTGCCTCAGGGATCTGGGTCCAATGTTGTTTGTCATATATATTAATGATCTGGATGATGGGGTGGTAAATTGGATAAGTATGTAGATGATACTAAAATAGGTGGAGTTGTGGATAATGAAGGAGGTTTTCAAAGCTTGCAGAGAGATTTAGGCCAGTTAGAAGAGTGGGCTGAAAGATGGCAGATGGAGTTTAATGCTGAAAAATATAAGGTGCTACATTTTGATAGGACTAATCAAAATAGGACATACATGGTAAATGGTAGGGCATTGAAGAATGCAGTAGAACAGAGGGATCAAGGAATAATGGTGCATAGTTCCCTGAAGGTGGAATCTCATGTGGATACAGTGGTGAAGAAAGCTTTTGGTATGCTGGCCTTTATTAATCAGAGCATCGAGTATAGGAGTTAGGATGTAATGTTGAAATTGTACAAGGCATTGGTGAGGCCAAATTTGGAGTATTGTGTACAGTTTTGGTCACCAAATTATAGGAAAGATGTCAACAAAATAGAGAGTACAGAGAAGATTTACTAGAACGTTACCTAGGTTTCATCACCTAAGTTACAGAGAAAGGTTAAAACAAGATGGGTCTTTATTCTTTGGAGCATAGAAGGTTGAGGGGGGACGATAGAGGTATTTAAAATTATGAGGGGGATAGATAGAGTTGACATGGATAGGCTTTTTCCATTGAGAGTGGGGAGACTGAAACAAGAGGACATGAATTGAGAGTTAAAGGGCAAATGTTTAGGGGTAACATGGGGGGGGGGAGAAAACTTCTTTACTCAGAGTGGTAGCTGTGTGGAACGAACTTCCAGCAGAAGTGGTTGGGGCAGGTTGGATGTTGTCATTTAAAGTTAAATTGGACAGCTATATGGACAGGAAAGGAATGGAGGGTTATGGGCTGAGTGCAGGTTGGTGGGACTAGGAGAGAGTAAGAGTTCGGCATGGACTAGAAGGGCCAAGATGGCCTGTTTCCGTGCTGTAATTGTTATATGGAAATCCAAGGCCATTTATTCAACATTTTAAGGATACTGGCTGTAGTTGTCAGGGAGAGTATTCATTGATGATATCCCCAATTGCCCTTGAGAAGATGGTGAGTAGCTGCCTTATTAAACTGCAACATTGCCTTAATGATGGCAATGGGGTAAAAATCCCAAGGTTTGGACCCAGCAAGGATAGAACATTAGAACATAGAAGAGTACAGCAGAGGAACAGGCTCTTCAGCTCACAGTGTTGCACCAAACCAGCTCAAAAGCAACCTAAACTCTAATCCTTCCTACCTACACAAAGTGCATATCCCTCCATCTTCCTCACATTCATGTGCCTATCCAAATGTTCCTTAAAAGCCCCTAATGTATTTGCCTCTACCACCATGCCAGGCAATGCATTCCAGGCATCCGCCACTCCGAGTTTAAAAACTTACTCTTCATACCCCCTTTAAACCTACTCCCTCTCACCTTCACTTCATGCCCTCTGGTTTTAGACATTTCTACCCTGGGAAAAAAATATTATTCCAACTCTCTGCCTTCAGTTGGTTAATCAATCTTTGGTCCATGTTAATATACTACATCCAGGTCTGTGCATCCTTACATAATGGACAAGTCTTCTATATGGCACCTTATTGAATGCCTTCTGGAAATCCAAGTATACAGCATTCACCTATTCCCTCTATCCATTTTGCTCATTATATCTTCAAAGGACACGCAAATTTGTCAACATGACCTGCCTTTTCTGAAACCATGCAGTGCCTGCTTGATGGAACCCACTGTTTTAGAACAAAGGACCACTAACTGCAAGATTGTTAATTTTACCTGGATCAGTTTTACAATTACATTTTCCCTTCTTGGTTCAGTTACATGCCATACAAGAAATCTGTCACAGATGCATTCTATGATGTCCTCCTCAAGACTGCCTTGAGCAACTTGTTTCATGCAATCTATGTGCAAGTTAAAATCTTCTATGACAACTGCCTTTCCATTCTTGCATGCATCAGATATTTCTTGGTTCAATTGCCTGTGCCAGTAATGTTGTTTGGTAGTCTATAGACAGTTCCTACTGGGGATTTATTTTACTTTGCGCACCCCCCCCCCCACCACCATTTCTGCTCTTTAGATCATTTCTTCCAAAGTTCTGTGGTCTAGGTCCCATTCTCTGGAATACAAGACAGATCTCCCCCTCAAAAAGACAAAGGACCACAACTTCCCCTATCCATAGAATCCCACTCCTTAACTCTTTCCCATTGGCTGGAATCCCACTCCTGAAACCCTTGCCTAACATACACCACATCCTTGACAAAGCTATGAAGCTATGATGTCTATAAGACCATAAGATATAGGAGCAGAATTAGACCATTTGGCTCATCCAGTCTGCTCCACTATTTTATCATGTCTGACCCATTTCCCCCTCAGCCCTAACCCCCTGCCTTCCCTCACATCCCTTCTTGATATGAAGAATCAGGAATCTATCAACCCCTGTCTTAAATAAGTCCACTGACTTGGCCTCACCAGCTGCCTGTGGCAAAATATCCCACAGATTCACCACTGTCTAGCTATAGAAAATTCTCCTGATCTTCATTCTAACTGGACATCCCACTATCCTCAGCTGTGTCCTCTGGTTTCCTACTCCCCCTGCCACACATAACATCCTCCCCAAATCTACTCTATCGAGACCTTTCAATATTTGATAGCCTTCAATGAGATTCTCTCCTCCTCCCCTCCCCCCCCCCCCACTCCCCAACCTCATTCTTCTGAATTTCAGTGAGTACGGACTAAGAGCCATCAAAGGCTCTCATATGATAAGCTTTTCAATCCTGGAATAATTTTCATGAACCGCCTTTGAAACCTCTCCAATGTCAGCACATCCCTTCTTCAATAAGAGGCCCAAAATTGCTCACGATACTCCAAATGAGGCCTTACCAGTGCCTTATAAAGCCTTGATATTACATCCTTGCTTTTATATTCTAATCCTCTCAAGATGAATGCAAGCATTGCCTTTCCCCATCAGCTGCAAATTAACCTTTAGGGAATTCCGCAAAATGACTCAAGTCCCTATGCACTTCAGATTTTTGAAACTTCTCTCCATTTAGAAAATAATCTACCTTTTATTTATTCTACCAAAGTGTAAGACTATACACTTACCAACACTGTATTCCATGTGCCAATTCTTTGCCCATTCTCCTAATCTGTCACCCTTCTGTAGCCTCTTATGCTTCAACAGTATCTGTCCCTTCACCTTTCTTTGTATTGTCCACAAAACAGACCACAAAACCATCTATTCCTTCATCCAAATCATTAACATCTAAGTAAAAAGTGGTCCTAACACAGACCCCTGTGAAACGCTACCTGTCGCTGGCAGCCAAACAGAAAAGGCTCCCTTTATTCTCACTCTCAGCCTACTGCAAACCAGCCAATCTGGAAACACAACATCCACTAGCTTTCCTTTGTGTATGGTGCTTGCTATTTCTTCAAATTCCAACAGACTTGTCAGGCAAGATTTTCCCTTAGGAAGACCATGCTGACTTCAGCCTATTTTATCATGTGCCTCCAAATACCCTGAAACCACTTCCTTAACTATCAACTCCAACATCTTTCCAACTACCGAGGTTAGACTAACTGGCCTGTTATTTCCTTTCTTCTGTCCCTCTCCCTTCTTGAAGAATGGAGACATTTACAATTTTCTAGTCTTCCAGAACCATACTAGAGTCCATCAATTCTTAAAAGGTCATTGCCTTCACAATCTCTTCAGCCACCTCCTTCAGAACCCTGAGGTGTAGAGCATCTAGTCAAAGTGACATCAACTTTCAGTTTCTCAAGCATCATCTCCCTAGTAATAGCAACTTCTCTCACTTCTACCCCAATACTCCTGAATCTCCAGCATACCATCTGTGCCTAGTGCCTTCCACAGTGAAGACTGATGCAAAATACTTATTCAGTTTGTCCCCCATTACTATACTACCTCTCCAGCATCATTTTCCAGCAGTTTGACATCTACCCTCACCTCTCTTTTACATATCTGAAGAAAATTTGGTATCTTTAATACTAATGGCTTGCTTACCTTTATATTCCATCTTTATGACTTATTTAGTTGCCTTGTTTTTTTTTTAAAAAAAAAGCTTCCCAATCCTCTAACTTCCCACTAATTTTTGCTCTATTAAATGCCCTCACTTTAGCTTTTATGCTAGGTTTGACTTCTCTTGTCAACTATGGTTGCATTATCCTGCCTTTAGAATGCTACTTACTCATATCTATCCTCCACCATTCATATTTCTCCCAGAAATTCCAGCCATTGCTGCTCTGCCATCATCCCTGCCAGTGTTCTCTTCCAATCAGTTTTGGCCAGCTCTTCTCTCATGCCTCTGTAATTCTCTTTATTCTACTCTAATACTGATACATCTGACTCCTTCCCAAATTGCAGGTTGAATTCTATCATATTACAATCACTACCTCCTAAGGGGTCCTTACCTTAAGCTCTATCATCAGTTTTGGTTCATTACACAACACCCAATTCAGAATAGCTGATCCCTCATGGGCACAACCACAAGCTACTCTAAAAACCATCTCATAGACTAAATGCCATTCCTCCTTCACCATTTTCTATATACCTACAGAAGAAACTTTCTTATCTTATCCCATCACATTCCCACTTCCTACCCCTTCCACTCCACACTAAAACTGGATTCTTCTGCCCCTCAAACACTCCACTCCCTTCATAGCAGTCCTGGCCTGAATATAGCACATAACCTAAATCTCAGGTGCAGGTTATAAGGACTAATTATTGATTGTTATATTTGTCCAATCATTTTACTCTTTCTCTGACCCAATTTAATCAGTACTTTAACTCTATTGCACCAGGAAATTACTTCCCAATTGTCCTAGACAACATTTAACACTGAATCACCATCAATAATCACTGGTGTTTGTTGGTAAATGCTATGTGGACATTAAATGCATGTCTTTTATATTATAACAATGTAACCCAATCACCCATCCCACTGGGCATTTCCTGCGGCAGTCTGTGTGTCTTACATTGAGCTCATTAGTTACCTCTGAAGGCATGGAGAACAAGCCATCCTTAATCCTAAGAGACCACTGACAAGGCAACACAAGAGCATGCAGATGTTGGAATCTGAAGCAACACAAAAAGCACTGGAGGAACATGGGTCAGGCAGCATCGATGGAAGGAAATGGACGATCTATATTTTGGGCCCAGATAACGGGTCTCAACGCTGGCTGGTGGTGTAGTGGCATCAGCACTGGACTTTGGGGCAAGAGGTCCCGAGTTCGAATCTGGTTGGCTCCCTTGCACGCTCTCCATCTGTGCCTGGGTTGAGTGTCGAGCTAACAACTTGACCTCGTAAAAAAAACCTGGAGAGGGATGGGCTCCGCTAGGTTTCAGATGCCCAAGACACACCATACAATGAGCATACCAAAAAGCTTGTCATGACGACGCCCCAATGACTCCACCAAGAGTTAAGGGCGCGCACATACACACAAAGGGTCTCAACCTGAGACGTCCACTGTCCAATTCCCTCCAAATCAATTTGGGTGGTGGGTTGGAGATGTATTTCTACTAAAGGAGGTGTAAGGCATTCCTTCCCTCTGCTAATCTGCAGGTCAACCTTCCGCAAAGTGCTTAGCCCTCCCCCCCCCCACCCCCAACTGATCAGGGAATGGCAAACCATTTCTGTAGAAAAAATTGCCAAGAATCATCACAGTGATGGAAAGACCATGATTTCCCATGTCATACAACACAGCACATAACAACTGAATGAGTGTGTAACTGGACGTTATGGAATGTTCAGTGTTGAGGTTTGATGTACCCTTGTGGTCTCTGTTCCTGAACATCAGAGGGCAAACCCCAGAAGAAATAGGACATCTTCTTAACTATTATTCTACGGAAGGAAATAGGCTTAGTAAGTGGACTGACACAAGGGAGGTGTAGGTGAGTAAAGCTATCCTAAAGCCAGAGGAAGAAGCCTTGCCCTTATGCCCCTCTCTTCAGCAGCAGTTGGCACTAGCCTGCTTCATCCCATCTCCTTTTCCCATTGTTCATCTATGTCAGGGCCCCCCCGCTGGACAATCATGACTATGCACCCCCCTCTCCTGCTGGCTCTCAGATGTGCAATGTTCAATTGAAAAACACCTGTGATCTTCTGATAAATACCTCAGAGAATATCTAGAAGAAAGATGCTTAATCATTAAAGTTCCAGCAACTTGCCTCGGAAGACCTTACAATGTCCTTTAAAAATCCTCTGTAACCCTTTATTTGCCAAAGAAGAATAAGAGAAGTTTTGGCACTCAAAGTCTGTTGAAGATGATGGGGATGTTCCTGAATAACACACACAAAATGCTGGGGGAACTCAGCAGGTCAGGCAGTTTCTATAGAGAGGAATAAACAGTTGACATTTTGGGCTGAGATCCTCCATCTGTATTGGGGGGGGTATTCTTTATGGGGCAGCATGATGGGAGGAGAACTCTGTGAACTGACACCCACATGAATCTGGGGCCTTCATAGTGGTTAATAAGACACTGATTGTCTTCAGCTCACCTCATCTTTTCAGGTTGAATAAAGCACACACCAAGGGTCTGATACTGAGCAATTCTTTGATTATATTTGATAAGACAGTCATCCCTGGTGGAAAAAATTCTACAGGTTGATATATGCCTTGAACATCAATGTGAACATTTATACACCTTTTCCTATTACCTCGGGAGATTTCTGAGTGCTTCATAACCAATAAAGTATTTTTGCTTTGAAATTACTTTCTTAACATTGAGAAGTATGGCAGCTGGCTACTGCCTAGGGGTTGCACAAACTGCAATACAAGGATGAACAGACAACCAGTTTTTATTTAAGTTGATGTTACATCTTTTCAGGAAACTGGAGAAAATTCCTTTTATTCTTCTGTGAAATAATATCATGGAATCTTTCCCAATGTGAGAGAGGGGTGGGTTTTGCATCTTATTCAATTGACATCATTCTGACAGGACATTAAAGTTCCCTCACAAGACATACAACATCAGTTATATGCACAAACTCCCAGGGATGGGAGCTCAACGTTCAGGGATATTCAATATTCAGGAGGGATAGACATGAAGGAAGGGGAGTTGGGGTGGCATTGCTGGTTAAAGAAGAGATTAATGCAATATAAAGGAAGGACATAAGCCGGGAAGATGTGGAATCGATATGGGTAGCGCTGCGTAACACTAAGGGGCAGAAGACGCTGGTGGGAGTTGTGTACAGGCCACCTAACAGTAGTAGTGAGGTCGGAGATGGTATTAAACAGGAAATTAGAAATGTGTGCAATAAAGGAACAGCAGTTATAATGGGTGACTTCAATCTACATGTAGACTGGGTGAACCAAATTGGTAAAGGTGCTGAGGAAGAGGATTTCTTGGAATGTATGCGGGATGGTTTTTTGAACCAACATATTGAGGAACCAACTAGAGAGCAGGGTGGACTGGGTTTTGAGCAATGAGGAAGGGTTAATTAGCGATCTTGTCGTGAGAGGCCCCTTGGGTAAGAGTGACCATAATATGGTGGAATTCTTCATTAATATGGAGAGTGACATAGTTAATTCAGAAACAAAGGTTCTGAACTTAAAGAGGGGTAACTTTGAAGGTATGAGACGTGAATTAGCTAGGATAGACTGGCAAATGACACTTAAAGGATTGACGGTGGATATGCAATGGCAAGCATTTAAAGGTTGCATGGATGAACTACAACAATTGTTCATCCCAGTTTGGCAAAAGAATAAATCAAGGAAGGTAGTGCACCCGTGGCTGACAAGAGAAATTAGGGATAGTATCAATTCCAAATAAGTAGCATACAAATTAGCCAGAGAAAGTGGCTCACCTGAGGACTGGGAGAAATTCAGAGTTCAGCAGAGGAGGACAAAGGGCTTAATTAGGAAGGGGAAAAAAGATTATGAGAGAAAACTGGCGGGGAACATAAAAACGGACTGTAAAAGCTTTTATAGATATGTAAAAAGGAAAAGACTGGTAAAGACAAATGTAGGTCCCCTGCAGACAGAAACAGGTGAATTGATTATGGGGAGCAAGGACATGGCAGACCAATTGAATAATTACTTTGGTTCTGTCTTCACTAAGGAGGACATAAATAATCTTCCAGAAATAGTAAGGGACAGAGGGTCCAGTGAGATGGAGGAACTGAGTGAAATACATGTTAGTAGGGAAGTGGTGTTAGGTAAATTGAAGGGATTGAAGGCAGATAAATCCCCAGGGCCAGATGGTCTGCATCCCAGAGTGCTTAAGGAAGTAGCCCAAGAAATAGTGGATGCATTAGTGATAATTTTTCAAAACTCGTTAGATTCTGGACTAGTTCCTGAGGATTGGAGGGTGGCTAATGTAACCCCACTTTTTAAAAAAGGAGGGAGAGAGAAACCGGGGAATTATAGACCGGTTAGCCTAACGTCGGTGGTGGGAAACTGCTGGAGTCAGTTATCAAGGATGTGATAACAGCACATTTGGAAAGCGGTGAAATGATCGGACAAAGTCAGCATGGATTTGTGAAAGGAAAATCATGTCTGACGAATCTCATAGAATTTTTTGAGGATGTAACTAGTAGAGTGGATAGGGGAGAACCAGTGGATGTGGTATATTTGGATTTTCAAAAGGCTTTTGACAAGGTCCCAGACAAGAGATTAGTGTGCAAACTTAAAGCACACGGTATTGGGGGTAAGATATTGGTGTGGGTGGAGAATTGGTTAGCAGACAGGAAGCAAAGAGTGGGAATAAACGGGACCTTTTCAGAATGGCAGGCGGTGACTAGTGGGGTACCGCAAGGCTCAGTGCTGGGACCCCAGTTGTTTACAATATATATTAATGACTTGGATGAGGGAATTAAATGCAGCATCTCCAAGTTTGCGGATGACACGAAGCTGGGTGGCAGTGTTAGCAGTGAGGAGGATGCTAAGAGGATGCAGGGTGACTTGGATAGGTTGGGTGAGTGGGCAAACTCATGGCAGATGCAATTTAATGTGGATAAATGTGAAGTTATCCACTTTGGTGGCAAAAATAGGAAAACAGATTATTATCTGAATGGTGGCCGATTAGGAAAAGGGGAGGTGCAACGAGACCTGGGTGTCATTATACACCAGTCATTTAAAGTGGGCATGCAGGTACAGCAGGCGGTGAAAAAGGCGAATGGTATGCTGGCATTTATAGCGAGAGGATTCGAGTACAGGAGCAGGGAGGTACTACTGCAGTTGTACAAGGCCTTGATGAGACCACACCTGGAGTATTGTGTGCAGTTTTGGTCCCCTAATCTGAGGAAAGACATCTTTGCCATAGAGGGAGTACAAAGAAGGTTCACCAGATTGATTCCTGGGATGGCAGGACTTTCATATGAAGAAAGACTGGATGAACTGGGCTTGTACTCGTTGGAATTTAGAAGATTGAGGGGGGATCTGATTGAAACGTATAAGATCCTAAAGGGATTGGACAGGCTAGATGCAGGAAGATTGTTCCCGATGTTGGGGAAGTCCAGAACGAGGGGTCACAGTTTGAGGATAGAGGGGAAGCCTTTTAGGACCGAGATTAGGAAAAACTTCTTCACACAGAGAGTGGTGAATCTGTGGAATTCTCTGCCACAGGAAACTGTTGAGGCCAGTTCATTGGCTATATTTAAGAGGGAGTTAGATATGGCCCTTGTGGCTACAGGGGTCAGGGGGTATGGAGGGAAGGCTGGGGCGGGGTTCTGAGTTGGATGATCAGCCATGATCATAATAAATGGCGGTGCAGGCTCGAAGGGCCGAATGGCCTACTCCTGCACCTATTTTCTATGTTTCTATGTTTCTAAACCATTGCACTGGCCTGATCCTCTATCTTGCTGTCAAGAGTGCTGATAAGTGTCATATAGACACCTTTAATTCTCTGCCATATTTTCACGACAAACTTCACAACATATGCCGGTGATATTAAATCCAGTTCTGATTCTGCCTGTTTTTAATATTAAGCAACTCATCCTGAAAATCACTACCTATATTATACCACGTGATATCACTACATTTATTCCTAAAACAGCATTAATAACTTTCCTAATTTTAATCCATTTATACCAAACAGGTTAAAGTATTAAGGCAGAAAAGTTTGATGAAAATACAATAATTGATTGCAGCAAAATTTTTAGTTCTGGCACAGTTTCCATTTGCGAGCCATTTGGCTATCTATGGCAGAGTAACAGTGTGCAAAAAGCTCACTACAGCACATGTAATGCAGTTGTATTGTCAGACCATCTCTATCTCCAACTCATCTGTTCAGTCATGTTTTCACTGGTGGCTCATTAAGCAACAATATTTACAATCAGTCAAATCCTGTACACATTCTGTGGTACACTGGGTTCAATCCAAGGCTGAAATCTGCTTAGAAATTCAGTAAGTTGCTGAGCCACAGGTGACCTTGGCCACATTGTGAGTTGTTTGTCACTGCAGCAAACAAGGTGGCAGGGCACAAGTGTGCCTCATCATCAATACCTTCAAATTCTTCATAGTTCCTCACATGTGGAAGCAGTGAAGTCTTTCATTTTCACTCCCAGCCATTTCTGGCATCGCCAAGCCTGAATGCTTGAAACCGCAGTGAGCAAAATGGTTCAGAATTGTCTTACTGTTTATTTCTCACCAACTATCAGTAACAATAATCACTGCTTTTTGGACACAAGAACACACAATTGACACTGTTTACAAACTGTTCACTCTAGGCACTATGTAGCGTTTAGCAGTCACACAAATAACACAACTGATGCTAGTTAGAAATTTCAGCAAAAGTTTCCTGGCCCAATTAAGTAGCATAGTGTCCCAAATAAACTAAAGGAATCTCAGCTATTTTTTGATTAGGGTTTGTTCTATAAGAATTGCCCCAAATAAACAGCTGCCCTAATTAACCTAGGGTCCAATTAACTGGAATCTACTGTACACCCAACACATGAATAATATCACTTGAAATCTGTGGCATGTTTTCCTCCTGTTGGCTGATTCAGCTTTAACATGGTGTTCCTCCATTACACCAGGATTGTTACTGTGCTCTGCAGGGACATAATTAACTCAGCCAAGTGTGCCAACAAAATTCACATTCATCTCATGGGCTCTGATGGGTAAATGCATGGCTTGGACTTTCATTTAATCAACTTTACTGTTGGCTCCACTGAGCTTCTATTGAGGACTTCGAGTTGAAATTTATTCTCCATAATCAGAATCACTGCCCATTACTATTGTAATGTCACCAACATCCATGATACCTACTGTCAGTGATCCCTTTTTGTTGAAGCTCAACCTTACCCATAGATCTCACCAAGGTGAGACTTTATCATGCCGCAAAGACTTGCAAATCATTCCAATCATCACAGCTCACAACTGGAGTTAAACCAGAATCTACAATGCAGCAGAATATCTGAGGGCACTTTTCAGAAATACACATAAAAGGCATGAGGAATGGAAGGAGTAGGCTATTTGGCCCATTGAGATTGTTCTGCCTCATCAAGATGGTGGATGATCTACCTCAACATCATATCCTTGCACTATCCCCTAATTCTCTTCATTTCCAGAGATCTATCGATGTCTGCACTGAATGGAATTGATAACAGACTCTTCACTATCCTCTGGGATAGAGATGTCCAAAGGTTGGCCACCCACTTACAACACTGTTACCATTACTAGAACCAGTCTGGTGAATCTTCACTGCTCTCCCAACTAGTATAAGCATATCCTTTTTCAGATGAGGAGACTAAAACTGCACAGTAATCCAAGTGCCATGTTACCAAGGCCCACAATAATGGCAGCAAGTCATCTCCACTCTTGAACTCTAATCTCTTGGTATAACGGTTAACATATCATTTGCCTTCCTAATTGCTTGTTGCACCTATATGTTTAAGGACATCTGGGTCTCTTTGAACATCAACATTATCCAATCTCTCAGTTATTTAAAAACAACTTTCTTTTCTGTTTTGTGCAGGATAACTTCACAATCATCTACATTATATTCCTTCTGCTGCATTCTTGTCCCCTCGCTCAATTTGTCCTGTAGTTTGAAAGCTCTCTAATCCCACTCCTTACACACAATCCCACCGAGGTTTGTCTTTCCAGCAATTTTGGTCAGGTGGCATTTGGTCGCTGAACAGCTGGGGGCTAAGATTCGATTCCCGTGGTGCACAATATGAGAGAGGTTTTTTTTATTCCCAATCCTAGGTTAATATAACGTGTGTGAGCCTTTTTGGTGAGGAGGAGGGCTTAAGGGATGGAATTCCTGAGCTTAGGGCTGAGATATACATAGATATGGGTAGCCTGTGCAAGTAATCAATGTTGGGAAAGCCTTTTATTCCCACCATCCTGTTCTCCAAGATCCAGGGTCTCTCACTGCCCCAGTCAACTTCAAGATCCTTGCCTTCATCTTGAACCTAACTGCCTTTCTCCGGTCTACTTTGGGAGCTACAATTGATCACCACCGCTCCTTTCTCCTGAGCTAGCATTCTTCCAAGTGTTCCATCTTCACATTAGTGATTGTTTTCGCTGGCCATCTCTGCCCTCTGAAATTCCTTTCCTAAATCTCCTCACCCTTTGTACCCTGCCCTCAGACTGAATTAATCTATTAACACCCCTCACACTTTCCCTGCCTCTGCATTCGTGATCTGCCTTCAGCCTTCTTCCTTCTTCCTTCTTCCTCTACTCAGCTACTTCTAAATCTCTCATACACATTGCTGTTACATCTGCAATGCCTTTTTGATTAATTTAATTCAGCTGGCATCAGAGCACAGTGACTCGCTGTAAGCTGCTCTCTGCAGATCCACTGATTACTCTTATTATAATCATTCTACCCTTTTGTAGCTAAATCCGGTGACTCTAAGAATTACAAATAATGCTCTTTTAAATCTGCTTATTGATCTGGTAATCTTCTGACTTCCAGGAGCAATCAATCTACTGACCCAACTCCTGGACCCAGGCAATAAATGAACTTCCGACCTCCCAAGTTACCTTGTTTTGATTTTGCTCCTTATTGCCTAATACACTACACTTTCTCTGGAACTATAGCACTTTATGTGCATTTTGTCATTGTTTTAGCTTCTACTTCCTCAAGGCTCTGTTGTAAGGAATTGATCCGTATGAACAGGGTGCAAGAAAAGCTTTTCATTGTACTTATGTGAACGTAATAAACCAAATGACCAATAAATTTACTACCTCTACTATTGTGTCATTTTAGTACCTGGAATAGACCTACCTTTCCCCTACTCTGACTTACAATGGCCCAAAGATGGATGTTTGGACCCCAGCTCTTCATAGTCTATGTCAATGTATGGCGGTGCAGGTCAAGTACCGTATTTCCAGACTTGTTCTCCGAACAGAACTCTCCACCTTCATGAATATGAGATAACCTAAAATGCTGCTGACTGTAACTTAACTCCTAGCCAGCACCATACAGCTAGAATTCCTGCGCTTGCTGACCCTAGCCTTGGTTTTGAAATGTGGATATCCTCATGGCATTGCTGCTCCGTCTCTCTGTAGCCTCTTACTGCCCAACAGTTCTCCAAAATCTCTGCACAGTTTCGAGCCTGACCTCTTGAACATTGTTAATGTAGTGGTTAGGGTGACACTATTACACCTCAGGGCAACAGAGTTCGGAGTTCAAATCCCGTGTCAGTGGTATTTCCCCCCTGTGGAGTGAGGGGGTATTCTCTGGTCCTCCAGTTCCCTCCCGTAGTCCAAAGCCAAATTAGGTAGGTTAATTGGTGATTGTAAATTCTCCTGTGATTAGGTTTGGGTTAAACTGCGGTTGTCAGGGGCTGTTGGGCAGTGCGGGTCAAAGGGCCAGAAGGGCCTATTCAGTGCTGCATAACTAAGTTAATAAATGTCCATATCAGTAGCTGTGCACTTAACTGATTAGTACCCAACCCCAGGAGTTTCTTGCTTTAGCTTCATCACCTCACTCTCTCTCCTACTTACAAATGTTTTGTAAGACTTACTTGTTTGACTAATCTTTAGGTCAACCTCATCTAGCAGCTTCATATGTACTTTGGTGACATATTTGGTTCAATAACTGTCCTAGAGTCAAAGACTCAGATGACATGGAAATAAGCCATTTGGTCCATTGCATCCATGATGATCAAAAGCCACCATTTATGCCAGTCCTGCATTAATAAGACTTCATTGTCATTGTCCCCACATTTCCATCATCTCTTCCAAGATTATACCACCCTTCAATGCAGTAACAGAACTTATAGCATCCAATTAACCTATCAACCTATCTGTCTTTGGAACGGGGAAGGAAACTGGAGCACCTGCTGGAACCCCACACAGTCACGGAGCAAGACCACACTGCACTGGAGGTCAGAGTTGAGCCGACATCTCTGGAGTTGTGAGACAGCAGCACTATGTGCTGCATCCACGTGCCAATTTATTGGGATTACTCATCCTAAAAAGTTGCCACATTAATTGCACATTCATCTCATTCCCAACAATCTGAAGCATCTTAATGTTTGTAACTGTAATTTATCACACTCCCTTTCCGCATTCACCACTATCTTCACCACTGCACGATATTGTCTGTAAACAAGAAACGGCCCATCCAGATGCATTTCAAATTATAGTCGTGACTTTAAACAGGCCTGTTTGAAGAAAACTCCGCCCAATTATCACCAGCTTGTAACCCTTTGCACCAGAGGTCCAAACACACTGGACCACTGCTACATTGCGATAAGGAATGCGCATTGTTCCTTCCTGAGACTGCATTTTGTCTACTGGGATCATTTGGCTGTACCCCTATTACCTGCATACGGACAGAGCCTAGAGAGCAAGGCTCCAGAGATCAAAACAGCTAAGAGGTGGTTGTGGGAGGCAGGTTGCCTCGAGTCAGTGGATTGGGCTGTGTCCAAAAATTTATCTGTAGACCTGAATGACTACTCCAGGGTTGTTACAGACTTTATTAAAACAGCTGTGGATGAGTGTGTCCCCACCAAATTGTTCAGAGTTTATTCCCCAGTCAGAAGCCCTGAATGTACAATGAAATCCAGAACCTGCCAAGAGCCAGATCAGAGGCATTCAAGTCTGGAGATCAAGAATGCTACAAGAGGTGCAGGTATGATGTCCGGAAATCCATCATTCGGGTGAAGTGGATATTCTGGACTAGACTGGAGTCAACGAGGGATGCTCAGCAGCTGTGGCTCCTAAAAAGCTGAATCCTGTGACATAGGGGACAGCAGAGCTTCGCTTCCAGTTGAGCTCAATGCCTTCTATGCTCCCTTTGACCACCAGAATATGGAGAAATAATCACACTCCCCCATGTCTCCCAATGATCCTTTGGTCTCAGTATCTGAAGATGATGTGAATCCAAGGAAAGCATCCAGTCCAGACAGAGTACTTGGCTGAGTACTGAAGATCTGTGTTGACCAACTGGCTGGTGTATTCATGGAAGCCTTCAATCTCTCGTGCTGGTAGTGTGTGGTACCCACCTGCTTCAAGCAAACTTCAGTCGTATCGGTGCCCAAGAAGAACGGGGTGACCTGACTGAATGACTATCGCCCTGTATAACTTACATCCACAGTGATGAAGGTTTTGAGAGGCTGGTGTTGAAGCACATTAGCTCCTGTCTGAATGGCAACTTGCATCCACTCCAATTCACCTACTAAAGCAACAGGTTTACGGCAGATGCCATCTCATTAGCTCTTCACACAACCCTGGAACATCTGGATAGCAAAGGTGCACACATCAGGATGTTCTTTATCGATTACTGCTCAGCACTTAATACTATCATCCCCTCAAAACTAATCAGTAAACTCCAAGACCTGGGCCTCAATACACCCTTGTGCAACTGGATCCTGGATTTCCTCACTTGTAGACCCCAGTCAGTTTGAATTGACAAAAACATTTCCACCACAATCTCGATCAACAAAGGTGAACCACAGGGATGTGTGCTTTAGCCCCCTGCTCAGTTGACTTACACCTATGACTGTTCAGGCTGTATCAAAGGTGGTGATGGATCAACATACAGGAGGGAGACTGAAAACTTGACTGAGTGATGTAATAACAACAACCTCTCACTCAATGTCAATAAGACCAAGGAACTGATTGTAGCCTTCAGAAGAGGGAAACCAGAGGTCAATGAGTCAGTAATCATCGGAGGATCAGAGGTGGAGAGGATCAGTAACTTTAAATGTCTGGGTGTCACTATCTCAGAGAATCTGTCCTGGACCCATCATATAAATATTATTGTGCAGAAAGCACGACAGGGCCCCTGCTTCCTCGGAAGTCTGTGGAGATGTGGCATATCATCAAAAACCTTGGCAGACTTCTATAGATGTGTGGTGGAAAGTGTGCTGACTGGCTGCATTACGGCCTGGTATGGGAACACCAATGCCTTTGAGTGGAAAATCCAATGAAAGGTAGTGGATTCAGCCCAGTATATCATGGGTAAAACCCTACCACATATCTATGTGAAGTATTGCTGTAGAACAGCAGCATCCACCATCAAAGATCCTCATCACCCAGGCAACGCTGTTTACTCACTGCTGCCATCAGATAGAAGGTATAGGTGCCTCAGGACTCACACCACCTGGTTCAAGAACAGTTACTACCCCTCAACTATCAGGCTCTTGAACAAAAGGGGATAGCTACACTCATTTAAGGAATCCGTTATATTCTTATTTCATATTTGTTATTTATTTATATATGCATGTGCACAGTTTACAGTTTACAGCTTCTGATGTTTACCATTTACAGTTACTGTTCTATAGATTTGCTAATTATGCCTACAGAAAAAGAATCTCAGGGTTGTACGTGGTGACATGTATGCATCTGATAATAAATTTTACTTAATTGAGCTTTGATCTAGACTATTCCCACACTCTATCCTGTAAAAATCTTATTCCCTTTTCTCAGTTCCTCTGTCTCTGCCTCGTCTGTTTCCAGGATCAGGCTTTTCTTTGCAGGATATCAGAGATGCCCTCCTTCTTCAGAGAATGGGGTTTCTTTTCCTCCACCACTGATGCGTTATTGATGAGACCAACCACTGCTGTGTCGAATGCAAACTTGATGACACAGTTTGAGCTGAATCCTGTGACACAATCATGCGTCAGCAGTGTGAACAGCCGTGGTCTGAGCACACAGTCCTGGGGAAACCCATGGACTACAGTCTTCATGAAAATCTCTGGGCATCAGAATTAATCTTGATTTTCCTTCTGGAGAAAAAGCAGGGCATATCTCCCTAACAGTGGCTGAACGACTTTATAAGTGGCTCTGGGGAATACTGGCTACCTCCAAAGCTCACTGCTGCAGTCTGCAGGTGGAATTATCGAGTGTCGGAGTTGCCCTTCTGAGAGCAGAGCTGCGGTTTCTGTGAATGGCCAGATACTTTTCTCTACCATTTCCGGTGGAGTATTGCACGGTGGATGAAAACACTCAGTGTGAGCCCAAACACCAGGTGTCTGAGCAACACACACAAATTGCTGGAGGAACTTAATAGGTCAGGCAGCATCTATGGAAAAGAGTAAACAGTCGATGCTTTGGGGCCGAGACCCTTCAGCAGCTTTCCAGCATCTGCAGATTTCCTCTTGTTTGTGACCAAGTGTACAGTATGTGCCAGCACACATAATGACAAGAGATACTACAAGAACCTAAAATCCACTGTTCCTGGAGAACAACTGCAATTCCTAGAGTACATTTAAAAATATTAAAGTTCAGTAACCAAGCCTAAAAAGAGCACATGATCCCATTTCAAGACAAAGAACTAGACAAAAAGATATTCAATGATTTTTGGATTTTTGGAAGAATGCTTTGAGTTCAATATCACATTCCCACAAGGACTGGTTAATATGTTATGAGGTCATTTGCGTCTACCAAAGTGTTCAAAAATCCAACTCTCCGATGATAATTGCTCCGAATGTAATTTGGGTCGTGTGCCATCCTTTCTGTGTGATATGCCTTCTTTCACCATACCTTGACTCCCTGACAACTTCCTGAGTATTGCTCAGTGACACTCTTCTTTCAAACATTCAAGCAGGCCAGTGCAAATGACACAGTAAGTGACATGTGTATTGGTTGATGAGAAGAATGGAGAAATGGAGACATTTATGATTAACTCATTTACAGCGAGACAAGGAGATAAACTGCTACAGACAGCCAACCCATGATTTGGAGACAAAACAAGAATTTGAGCTGATTATTCTATAGAACCATCCAACATTTTATTTTTAATGCTGAGCAGCCTGACAGAATCTATCTGAATAGTTTAATGGATCAGTGGTCATAGAATGAGATGTTTCTGTGAATTTTAATTCAAAATGATACCTCTAAACATCAAAGCCCAACAAGTCAAACAGCATATGTGGAAAGACAAACAGAATAAATATTCCAGGTCAGAAATCAGAATTGAAATCGATATGACATTTTATGACCACACATTTGCTCAGATCGAGTACCAGTGAAGGGGCGAACACTGATTTTCTGCAAAAATGAAATAACCCAGGAATCAATCTCAACACCTCAACTCTATTACTTTTACCCTTTGTATTAAACGTGTATAATATTTACATAACAATGAGTTTCTTCTCTCACCTTTCATGGGAGCATTATGTGTTTTATATTAGCTTTGATTCACAAACAAATAATTATTACAGCAAATACAAGCGTAAACAAAAGGGCCTGTCCATTTCTATCAATAGCACAGATGATATTAGAAAATGATAACTCTAGGGACATTGTACCAGAAAGTAAGCAGGCATAAATAAATAAGCTAAGTAGAGGTATAGAGCTTTAATAATTATGAAAATTGGAACAGATAAAACTATGGTTTCTCATCACAACAGGATTACTTGAAGGGCAGGAGATTACTGGCAAGAGGCTGCTTTGAGGGAATGCATTGAGGTTGTTTACAATAAAGCAAGCCTCAGTAAAGGCAGTACTGTCATAGGAAATAACATTACAGTGTTCAAAGACTTCTCTCTGGTAATCAGTTTGAGCAGCTAAATGTTCATAAAATGTCAGATAATGTTGCATCTGGTATAAAGAAGACCTTAAAGCAGGTGGTAGAGTTTGAGGAAATGAAACAGTACTTTTGCTTCCAAAATAGGATTTTGGTTGCTGCCATTGTGTACAATACACTACATTGCGACAGTGATTGTTTGGAGTTCTCTGCTCCAGAAACTTATGGAAGCTGGGTCATGAGAAATATTTAAGGTGGAGGTAGATACTTTTTTGAAAGATCAGAGGATTAAAGGCTATGGGACCTGAGGCAGATCAGCCATGATCATATTGGGAATGGCAGTGCAGGCTTGATGGGCTAAGTGGCCTACTCCCTCTTTTGTTGTCTTGTTTTCTGTTGAATAGAGAACCATTGGCAAAGCCATCTTCTCACGTCCTCATTAAATCTAAGCAAAAGTCACTTGCAAGACTACTTGCTAACATTCTTTACAAGTCCTTATGAATTTGTCAATAGTAATTGAGCTGTGAGATATATCACTGTTTGTACATACGTGTGTTTTTGTATATACATACATACACACACAGACATATGTACATATGGAGCAGATAGCGAGGTTGTAAATCTGGCAGGAACAAAGGATGTCGGGAATGGCGAGGGTGGAACACCATGGCTTGGTGTGAGACAGGTGACAAAGAAAGAGTGCCAGGGGTGGGGGGGGGGGGGTTGGCAGAGGTGCAGACACACCTAGCCCTGAGACACAAGACAAGGTCATTTGATACCAAACAATTGATTTATTGATCATTACAGGATGCCTCTCTGGTGCTTCCTGCTCCCTCCCCTCTCCTTGCCCCCTTCTGTTCTCAGTCCACAATAGAGAGCCATATCAGAATCAGCTTTAACATCACTCACATATGTTATGAAATTTGTTTTTTTCTTGTGGCAGCAGTACAGTGTAATACATAAAATTACTACAGTGCTGTGCAAAAATCTTAGGCACTCTAGGTACGTGCGCAAGACTTTTGCACAGTACTGTATTTACAGGGTGCAGAAGTTATCTACATGTTCAGGAAACAATACCAAGTTGAATGTTGAACTGAGAGTGAAAGAGTTTCCACTTGGTAAGAAGTAGAAAGAAAATTGACATGGTTTGTTCCTGTGGCTGGAACCAATTTATAATTGCTGTCAGTATATTATTGTCACATGTACCAAAATACAGTGAAAAGCTTGTCTTGCATACTGTTCATACAGATCAAATCTTTACACAGTGCATTGAAGTAGAATAAGGTAAAAGAATAACAATGCAGAATAAAGTGTAAAAGCTACTGAAAGAGTGCAGTGCAGATAAACGCTAAGTTGAAAACCATAACAAGGTAGATTGTGAGGCCAAGGGTCCACCTTATCATACAAAAGGTCCATTCAAGAGTCAGATAACAGTGGGATAGAAGCTGTCCTTGAGCTTGGTGGTGCACGCTTTCAGGCTTTTGTACCTTCTGCTTGATGGAAAAGGGGAGAAGAGAGAATATCGGGGGTGGGTGAGGTCTTTGATAACGCTAGCTGCTTTGCTGAGGTAGACCAAGTCAATAGTGGGGAGGCTGGTTCCAGTGATGTGCTGAGCTCTGTCCATAATTCTCTGCAGTTACCTGTGGTCATCTGCAGAGCAGTTTCCGTAACAACCTGTTATGCATCCAGACAAAATGCTTTCTAAGGTGCATCAATAATAATTGTAATTGACAGGGACATGCCAAATTTCTTTAGCTTCCTGAGGAAATAAAGGCATTGTTGAACTTCTTTTGACTGTGACATCAATGTGATTAGATCAGGTAATGTTTGCACCTAGGAATTTGATGCTCTTAACCCTCTCAATCTCAACATCGTTGACGTAGACAGGAGCATGTGCACAACCCAACTTTCTGAAGTTAATCACCAGCTCTTTGTTTCGTTGACATTTGAGGGAAAGTTGTTGTCATGACATCATGTCACGAAGCTAACTATCTCCTTCCTGTACGCTGGCTCATCGTTAAATGATTTGAGATGTGGCCCACTACAATGGTATCATCTGCAAATGTGTAGATGGAATCTCTCCACGCAGTCATGAATGTGCAGGGGAAGAATAGGGGACTGAGGACACAACCTTGTGTTGAGCATCAGTGTTTTTAGTAATCATGGTGGAGATGTTACTGCCTATCCTTAGTGATTGTGGTTTGTTGATCAGAAAGTCAAGGGTCTAGATGCAGAAGGAGGCATTAACTCTCAGAGCCCAGAGTTTGTTTATGTGTTTATTTGTAATAATAGTATTGAAAACGGAACGACAGGTGTCTTTACTGTCCAGATGCGGTATCCTTCGTAGACCTGTTTAATCGGTGGGCAAATTGCAGTGGGATGGGGTTGTCTGAAAGGCTGGAGTTGACGCATGCCATGACCAGCCTGTTAAAAAATACTTAATGATGGTAGATGTTTGAGCCACTGGATGGCCGTAATTAAATCACGTTACTTTGTTACTTTGGGATGAAAGTGGTCTTCTTGAAGTGGGGGTGGGGGGGGGAGCCACAGCCTGAGGGAGGGAGAGTTAAAAGATAGCTGCAAATACCTCTGCTAGCTGATCTGCATTGGATCTAAGGACATGGACAGGGACACCACCCGGGCTTTATACTTTCTGCGGGTTCATCTTCTGGAAGAGCGATCTTACATCCGTGACGGTGACTGTAGATTTAGGTAAGATGGAGACCATCAAAGTGGGTGGTGACATATCAATTCCCTTCTGTTTAAGAACACAAAATAAACTGCAGATGCTTGGGTCAAAGCAACACTCACAACACGCTGGAGGAACTCAGCAGGTCAGGCAGCATCCATGGAAAAGATCAGTTGACGTTTCGGGCCGGAATCCTTCGTCAGTTTCTCCAGCGTGTTGTGAGTGTTCCCTTCTGTTTAAGCGTGCATGGAATGTGTCAAGCTGACTGGGAAGGGATATGCTTTTGTCAGCAATGCTGCCTGACTTTGATTTGTATCCCACTATAGTATGTAACAGCTGCAGCTAACGGCTAGGCTGAGGCTCAATGTTGGATTGATACTTTCTGAGCATCTCTGATAGCGCTATTAACTGATTACAGCACAAACTTATATACAGTGCCTATTAAAAAGTCTTCACCCACCCCCTTTAAATCACAGTGGATTTAATTTAGCTTCTATTTTTGAAACTGATCAAGAAAAAGACTCGTGTCAAAGTGAAATCAGATCTCTACAAAGTGATTGAAATTAACTAAAAATATAAAACAAAATAATTGACTGCATAAGTATTCACCCCATGCAAGTCAGTATTTAGGAGATGCACCTTTGGCAGCAATTACAGCCTTGAGTTTGTGTGGATAGGTCTACATCAGCTTTGCACATCTGAACACTGCAATTTTTCTCCATTCTTCCTTACAAAACTGCTCAAGCTCTGACAGATTGCATGGGCAGCATGGGAGAACAGCCCTTTTCAAGTCCAGCCACAAATTCTCAATTGCATTGAGGTTTAAACTCTGACTTGGCCCCTTCCGGACATTAGCTTTATTGTTTTAAGCATTCCTGTGTAGCTTTGGCTCTTTGCTTGGGGTCATTGTCCTGCTGAAAAACAAATCTTCTCCCAAGTCACAGTTCTCTTGTAGACCGCATCAGGTTTTCCTCCAGGATTTCCCTGTACTGTGCTGCATTCATTTTACCCTCTACCTTCACAAGCCTTTCAGGGCCTGCTGCAGTGAAGCATCCCCTCAGCATGATGCAGCCATCACCATGCTTCATGGTAGGGCTGGTGTGTTTTTGATTATGTGTGGTGTTTGGCTTACGCCAAACTAGCATTTAGTCTCAAACAAGAGAAAATCTGCAGATGCTGGAAATATGAGCAACACACACAAGATGCTGGATGAACTCAGAAGGCCAGGCAGCATCTAAGGGAAAGAGTACAGTTGACATTTCGGGCCGAAAGCCTTTGGCAGGACTGGAGAAGAAAAGCTGAGGAGTAGATTTAAAAGGTGGGGAAGGGGAGAGAGAAACACAAGGTAAAAAGTGAAAACTGAAGGGGGATGGATGAAGTAAAAAGCTAGGAATTAAATTGTTCAAAGAGACAGAGGGCCTTGGAAGAAAGAAAAAGGGGGCAGGAGCACCAGCGGGAGTTGATGGGTGGGCAAGGAGATGAGGTGAGAGAGGGAAAAGGGGATGGGAAATGGTGAAGGAGAGGGGGGTGTGGGGGGCATTACCGTAAGTTTGAGCAATCGATGTTCATGCCATCAGGTTGGAGGCTACACAAACTGAACACAAGGTGTTGTTCCTCCAACCTAACTGTGGCCTCGTCATGACAATGGAGGAGGCCATGGATAGACATATTGGAATGGGAATGGGAAGTGGAATTAAAATGGGTGGCCACTGCGAGATCCCATTTATCAGGCGGACAAAGCGTAGGTGCTCGGCGAAGCGGTCTGCCAATTTACGGCGGCTCTCACCGATATACAGGAGGCCACACCAGAAGAAAATGCTGCACCTGTCCCTACACCAACTCCCTCACTACCATTCAGTGCCCTAAACAATCCGTCCAGGTAAAGACCTGTGAGTCTGCTGGGGTCACATACTGTGTCCGGTGTTCCCGGCATGGCCTCCTGTGTATCGGTGAGAGCATCTTATATTCCGTTTGGGCAGCTCCAACCTGATAGCATGAACATCAATTTCTCCAACTTCCAGAAATCTCCCCACTCCCCCCTCCCCTTCACCACTTCACATCCCCTTTTCCCTTTGTCACCTTATCTCCTTGTTTGTCCATCGCCTCCCTCTTGTGCTCCTCCCTCCCTTTTCTTTCTTCCATGGCCTTCTAACGCTTTCACCAATTTACTTCCTAACTTTTTACTCCATCCCTCCCACTTCAGGTTTCACCCATCACCTTATGTTTCTCTCTTTCCCCCCACCTTTTAAATCTACTCCTCAGCGTTTTTTCTCCAGTCCTACCAAAGGGTTTTGGTCCGAAACATCGACTGCTCTCTTTTCCTAGATGTTGCCTGGCCTGCTGAGTTCCTCCAGCATTTTGTGTGTGTTAGCATTTAGTCTGATAGCCAAAAAGCTCAATTTTGGTTTCACCAGGCCATAGAACCTCCTTCCAGCTGACTTCAGTCTCCCACATGCCTTCTAGCAAACTCTAGCCAAGATTTCATGCGAGTTTTTTTCAACAGAGACTTTCTCTTTGCCACTCTCCCATAAAGCTGCGACTGGTAAAGCAACCGAGCAACAGTTAATATGCATGGTCTCTCTCATCCCAGCCACTGAAGCTGGTAACTCCTCCAGAATTGTCATACGGCTCTTGATGGCTTCCGTCATGAGTCCCCTTCTGCACGGTCACCCAATGTTTGAGGACGGTCTGCTCTAGGCAGATTTACAGCTGTGCCATATTCTTTCCATTTCTTGATAATTGACTTAATTGCACTCCAAGGGATATTCAGTGACTTGGAAATTTCCTTGTATCCTTTTCCTGACTTGTGCTTTTCAATAACCTTTTTGCAGAGTTGCTTGGAGTGTTCTTTTGTCTTCATGGTGTAGTCTTTGCCAGGATACTGACTCACCAGCAGCTAGACCTTCCATTTAACTAATTATATGACTTCTCAAACCAATTGGTTGTACCAGTGATGATTTGGTGTGTCATATTAAAGAAAAATAGAGGGCTATGGGTAACCCTCGGTAATTTCTAAAGTACATGTTCAGCACAGAATTGTGGGCTGAAGGTTCTGTATTGTACTGTAGGTTTTCTATGTTTCTATGGGTCAATACGTATGCAATCAATTATTTTGTGTTTTAAATTTGTGATTAATTTAGATCACTTCGTAGAGATCTGTTTTCATTTTGACATTAAAGAGTCTTTTTCTGTTGATCAGTGTCAAAAAAGCCAAATTAAATCCATTGTGATTCAACGTTGTAAAACAATAAAAAATTTAAAAACATCCGGGGGGGGGGGCTGGTGAATACTTTTTATGGGCACTGTGGCTAGTGTGCCAAAGACTCTCGCACAGTACTATTGTAAGTTTATGTATTGCCACAAAAAAAACTAATTTCATGACATATATGAGTGATGATAAACCTGATTCTGGTCTGGGTCTCTACTGTGGACTGAGAGTGGGAAGGGGGAAGAGAGAGGGGAATCATGGTTGGGAAAAGGGGAAGTGGGTGGGAAGCACCACGGAGACATTCTGTAATGTCAATAAAGTAATTGTCTGGATTCAAATAAGCTTGCCTGGTGTCTCTGAGCTGGGTGTGTTTGCACTAGCACTGCTCCTCTACCATCTGTCCCACACCCCTCCTGCAGTGCTCCACCTTCGCCATTCTCCCCACCAGATTTATAAACTTGCTCTCTGCTCCACATTGACAAAAACAGTACTGTGCAAAAGTTTTAGGTGTCTATATATGTAACATGCTGTAGGGTTTCACTGCTGTGTAACATGCTGTAAGGTTTCACTGATAATGTAATGGTTTCTCTGTAGCAGCGATGTTTGGGTTATGACTAGAGATAACGGGGTTTAGAGTGCTATTGTTCTTTCTTGTGAGTCTGGAAGAGAGATTTTCACGGTCTTTGAGGAGAGGAGAGAGGACACGAGTGGAGGGAGTTGGTAGACCGCTGGACAGGGCGGATGGAGCGAGGGTCCAAAGGGCAGTGATGATCGGAGAAGGTCGATGGTGGACAATCGGCTTATCAGTGAGCTCCAACGTTGCGCAATAGACTGTTCCATAAGATTGGGCCCTCTTACTTTTTTTTCGTTTTCTTTACTAACCATATAGTCAAGGTAAGGACTAATCATTTAATCGCATATTGTGTACGGTTTGTTATTTCAGGGTACTGATTTGTAACAGGGGACACATCGCACAGCATCCACCCAAACGAGATTTCTTAAGTTTGGCCGGGCCGGGGGCTATCACCCCCTATATTAAGCAACTAGCTGAAGCGTGAGTTACATATATATACCTAAAACTTTTGCATAGTACTGTGTTAGGCCTTATTCTGGAGTTAGGGTATATACCAAATATTATGTTCGATAGCAGCCATCCTTCAGACTTGAATGTGGATTGTGGATTAAATTTAAAATATAGTCCTGAACAATAGTTTCCTGGAGCTGTGGGCACCAGTTGATTGAAAAACAGACAAATCTGATTAACATTTATTTTGGGTGTCTGGAGTGTGAGTGTGAGGAAGGACATATGTGAAAAATATATGCAATTCAAAGGAAGCATTGCAGGTACGCTGTAACTATAGAATTGTCCTACTGTTACCTTTGATCTTTAGCATTAGAATGTCATATAATATTGGGTCGGGAGGCCTCTGTATTGACTAACTTCAGAGTCTCTCTGGTGACTTTGTTCGTGTTACAGCATTTAGGGCCTTATCTGGGATATCTTCATGACTCATCATCGGCAATCTGAGCAGTCTAAGTGGGTGAGTATTTTTAAAGTTAACACTCACACTTGGATCTATTCAGGTCGGTAACGACGGGATCACAAACACAGCAGTATGGCTCAGGCAGTGCAGGATGGTACATGGCCAACTATCAGGAACGCCAACATTGAAGAGAAATATCACTACTTTAAGGGGAAAGTGAGGCAGTGACTGAGGGGAGGTGAAATTCACTGGGGAACAATAATGTCAGTGGTTCAGAGAGATGATGAGCCTGCCATGGATTATGCAGAATGTAAGTATAAAGCATCTGAGCAGTATTCAGGGAGATTTGACCCAACCTTCCTGAAAATGCTGAAGTTCAGCCCAGCAAGAAGTTTTAGATTTGGGAATAGCTCTGGAATCAACCTTCTCAATGATAATGTCATGGGCCAGTGAGATAGACCAGAAGAGGGGGAGTGTCCTGAAAAGAGAGCGAAGTGTGAGAATCACTCAGCAAAGCAAGCAGAATTCACAGCAACACCCTTTCTTTCTGATTTCACTGCTGAGCAGATTATAGAGTTGGTGAGGTCAGGCAAATAGCTGATGGCAGCCTCTATTGCCAGTGGAGGTCATCCACTGTACACAAGAGGTTTATTAGGTGCCAGCAATGCGAACTGTTAGTGGACACGGGGTTGTCAATATTGATAACGGATCTACCCTTGCCCATGACTGGAGAGGCAATTTACATTACCAGTGCAGGAGGAGAAACAATGAGGGCAGAGACTTCAGCCTCAGGTACTTGACATTGAGGGGGTGCAGCTTCCAGTAGGTTTCTGGGTGTGTCCAGGGGATGGTCACACTGAGTAAGGCAGGTGCTATCATAGACTCAGGAGAAGGAGAAATAACATGGACAAGACAGGGACAGCGAACTTATGTGACCAGCAAAGCAACCAACATGACTCAGAGAGACAGCAGCACCAAGCAGGTAGGGAAGGCAGGGTGATGTGTGTGAACAAAATGCAGCTCTGAACAATAGTTCTCCTGGAGCTGTGGACACCAGTTGATTGAAAAGCAGACAAAGCTAATTAGTATGTCAGGAGGTCCCAAGAGGAGGGACAGCACCATGAGGAGCTGTTAAAAGTAGTGCAGCTCCTGAGGAGGGAGCAGTGATTGAAGTAAAGGCTCACCAGAAAGGGGATAGTAAGGAGCAGAAAGGGAATGAGGGGGCAGACATCGATGTGAGAAGGGGAAGAACAAAAAGCACCAGAAATTACAAGTGTACGGGAAGAAACCACAATGCCAATTTATTAAAATTACATAAAGATATGAAGGACCTCTGTAACCAGGGTAACACATTGAGGGACTGAGCAAAGCAGCAGTGACATATTGCAGATCAGAGAGAGTCCGAGGGAGAGAAGGTAGTTCTCCCATAGCCAGGTAACCAAGTCATGGTAAGGGAGCTGGTTGAAAAGACAGGAGGATAGAACCACAGGTGGTGTTCCCGATGAATAACGCCTGTGTTGGTGTACAGTCCCAACGAGGCAGCCAGTGGAAACTCTGGACTCAGGTTAAACTGTACCACCCAGCTTCTTGTCCCCCTCACAGACAGAGCGAGAGATCGAGTGTACCCAGTAACAGCGTCATTGCAGAGAACCGAAGTGAAGGACCCTAGCCAGCTATGTCAGACCTGAACACAGCTGGTGGAAACAGACCTGCGGCAAACGCAAAGGCAGAGGACGCCGAGGGAGTGTGAGAGCAAGCTGTGAATAGCATGTTAAAGTATAATAGTAACTGTACTCTGTGATGAAGCCTGGTTGCTGAAGGCAGATGATTAGTTGTATAGTTCAATATAGAAAAACATTTGAGAAAAATAGATAGGAAGGGTTCCAAGCTACAGCAGAGACATCAGGCTCCACAACTCTGAAGGTGTGGCAGATTAAGAAAGAAATTAAACACAGACTCTGAAGGTAGTCACTCACAGCCTGTAAAGGGGGGGGGAGGGGATACAAATGAGCTGGGCCCTTACAGAGGTGGGCCAGTGATCATATGGACAGTCCAGAAGAGGGTCCCACCCGGGTGAGGTCCTTGCAGTCACTCAAATAGAGAGAACCACAGCCCCTCCTGGGGACCTGGAGATGTGAGAGACTAATCATTAAGAATCTAACCATCTTTTGTCATGACATGGAGCATGAAATGTTGCAACTGTGTCTGATACATAAAGGGATGAAGATAAAGGATGTGATTAAACTGTAATTGGCCAGCAGGGAAGGAGGCAATAGGCATACAAAGCTGCATTTTAAAGATTTGGTCAAATTTCTGAAACAATCTCTGCTTGTAGATAGCCATTAGGGATGATAGGGTAGATGCAGATTCACATGATAGGTAATTTGTGAAAGGGTTCACAAATTTTTGCTGCCCTATTTGCTTAGATCCTCCTTAAGGTTTGGCCTTTCCTGGAACAAACTTATTTTTGTCCAGGAGGGCCAAGAGGAGGGCCTGTTAGGACGTATTCTGGAGTTAGGGCATATAACAATTATTAAGTTCAACAGCAGCCATTCTTCAGATTTGAACGTGGATTGTAGATTGAACTTAAAATGCCGCCCTGAGTGATAATTTTCTTGGAGCTGTGGACACCAGCTATTTGCAAAGCAGACAAAGCTGATCAGCATTCATTTTGGGTGTCTGGAGTGTGGGTGCGAAGAAAGAGCTGTGCGAAAATTATATGCGATTCAAAGGAAGCATTGTAAATATTGCAACGATAGAATTGTTCTGCTGTTACCTTTGATCTTTAGCATAAAAAATGTCATGTAATATTGCGTTCAACCAGCCTCTTCCTCCAAGAGTGTCTCATTTTGTTGAATAAAACACTTTTGTATCCATCAGCTTCATGTGTCACTCCAGTGATTTTGTTCACATTATAACAACTGTATATGACAGATAAATGTCTGACAGATGATCAATGTATATTGTGTGTTGGTTTTGCCATTTGCACAGAACCTTCTTATCAGCAGGTTACAGGAAACAAAAATAAAAATCTAGTTATAAATGTAAGTATGGGAGGAAGTCCTTTTGTAGATCAGCTTTAAAGTTCTGCCTCCTGACATTGTAACTCTCATCCTTCATTAGAGATTTTCCCACTAGTGGAAGCATCTTGACATCCACCCTGTCTTTCCCCTCAAGATGTCATGTGCTTCAATAAGCTCTCACCTAATTTTTTTCTGAACTCTTAAAAAAATGTATATATACAGGTATATGCATATATTCAATAGGTGATCAGGAGGTCTAGTGATTCAGGGATTAGGTTCAAAGGTCAAATTTAATGTCAGAGAAATGTATACAATATACATTCTGAAATGCTTTTTCTTCGCAAACATCCACAAAAACAGAGAAGTGCCCCAAAGGATGAACAAACGACAGTTAAATCTGAGAGCCCCAAAGTCCCCTCCAAACTCCCCCCTCCCACGTGTAAGTGGCAGCGAGCAATGATTAGGAGAAGATTTGTAAAGCTTCACTGACTATGAATTTACTGAGACTACTCTTCCTCTTCTTAGTGAATTCTTTAACAAAGTAGTTTTCTCTTCATTCAATTGTCAAGGTATCCAGAGGGTTGTCACCAGCCCTTTTGCATCAAGAGGAAGTTTGAAATGGTTTTGTAAGAAATGTCTTCAACAGGTGCAGAAAGAACAAAAAGAGATTTGGGAGGATAAAGAATTGACAGACCAACAAATGTCAAAGTGTTCCATTGTTGTGAGCCATAGGATTGAAGCAAAAGGCCTAAAGGATTTCCTTTTGCATTTATTATAAAGAAATTGTAAGGCAGGCAGAGAAAATGCATTAATGATGCATCTAAAGCCTCCTTGAAGAAATGCACCATCCCTAACAACTTTCAGGGACTGTTGGCACGTGACCACTAAGGTGGAGAAGGAGATTGGGGATGACATTCAGCATAAACAGCACCACCCATCACTTGCATCATCAGCCACTGTGATAAAACTCTGCCTTCCCAGAGGTGCAAGCAAAACATCTTCCATCTTGAGCCCTTACCTCACCAGAGGAAGAAGCGCATGCCATGCCTTCTGCCATTTTGCTTCAATTAAAGCAGTTTAGTTGAACATAAAACAGTACCACATTTGGCCCATTATGTCTGTGCTGACCGTAGCACCAATTTAAACTGCACGAGGTCCATCTTCCCTGCCTGTTCCTGCTTCTGTCTTCTTAAATGATGTTATTGTTCATACCTTCTGGAGTCCTCGTTGCCATCAAGAGTGAATAAAGCATTTTTATCATTACCTTTTCCAGAAGACACAGGAGCAGAATCAGGCTACTTCGCCTGTTGTCTGCTCCACCATTTCATCATGGCTGATCTATTCCCTCTCTACTTCATTCTCCTACCTTCCCCCTGTAACCTTTCATGCCCTGACTTATCAAAAACCTATCAACCTCCACCTTAAATACACCCAATGACTTGTCCTCCTCAGCTGCCTGTGGCAATGAATTCCACATATTCTCTACCCTCCGGCTAACAAGATTCTTCCTCTTCTCCATTCTAAATGGATGTTCTTCTATTCTGAGGCTGTGTCCTAGGTGTCTCCACTGTAGGAAGTATCATCTCCGCACCCACTCTTTTCGAGGCCTTAATATTCAATAGGTTTCAATGAGGTACCCCCACATTCTTCTAAATTCCAGCGAGTACAGGCCCAGATCCATCAATTGCTCGTCAAACAATAAGCCGTTCTTTCCTAGAATCACTCTCATGAATCTCCTTCCGAAAACTCCCTAACATCAGCACATCCTTTCTTAAATAAGGGGTCCCAAAACTCCTCTCAATACTTTCTAGAAATGTAAGCTTTTTTTTCTCCCTGCCTACGGATGTGAATGTTATTACTAGAAAAGAGTCTTCTATTCCTGGATTTTAAAACTGAATTAGCAGGCCAGATGATCAAAGTATGATGTTGTGTCTCTATCAGTGACTGCTGACTCCTTCAGTACCGTAAACAATGTCCAGAACATGACTTGGGATTATTAGATGAAAATTGACATTGTTCTAGTCACCAACCCATGATTAGGTATTAAGGGTTGGAGGACTGAGTGCAGCACTTGCATTTGTCACAGAAGTGTGAATTGAGCAGACTTAATACTTTCATATTGCACTCAGGAAATAAAATTGTAATTGCAATTTAAATATTCCCCTGTCAATTAGTTAGTTTCTGTTGGAAGATTTTAATCACCTTAGCATTATTTCTGAAACTGTTGTGCTGATTTCTCCCCAACCCCAATGGTGTTTTCTCTCCTGTGAACTAGTAATTAACCCTTTCTATCTGTCACATTGAGTTGCTGCTTTTTTAAAGAAACTATGTGGCTAGGCACAGCTCAAATACCATCTATAAATTTGCTGATGATACAACCATTGTTGGTAGAATCTCAGGTGGTGACAAGATTGCGTACAGGAGTGAGATATGCCAACTAGTGGAGTGGTGCTACAGCAACAACCTGGCACTCAACATCAGTAAGATGAAAGAGCTAATTATGGACTTCAGGAAGGGTAAGATGAAGGAACACATACCAATCCTCAGAGAGGGATCAGAAGTGGAGAGAGGGAGCAGCTTCAAGTTCCTGTGTGTCAAGATCTCTGAGGAACTAACCTGGTCCCAACACACTGATGTAGTCATAAAGAAGGCAAGACAGCTTCACTTCACTAGGAGTTTGAAGCGATTTGGCATGTCAACAAATACACTCAAAAACTTCTATAGATGGACCATGGAGAGCATTCTGCCAGGCTGCATCACTGTTGGGTGTGGAGGGGCTACTGCACAGGTTCAAAAGAAGCTGCAGAAGGTTGTAAATCTAGTCAGTTCCATCTTGGGTACTAGCCTACGAAGTACCCAGGACATCTTTAGGGAGCAGTGAATCAGAAAGGCAGTGTCCATTATTAAAGATCTCCAGCACCCAGGGCATGCCCTTTTCTTACTGTTACCATCAGGTAGGAGGTACAGAAGCCTGAAGACACACACTCAGTGATTTAGGAATGGCTTCTTCCCCTCTGCCATCCAATTCCTAAATGGACATTGAATCTTTGGACATTACCTCACTTTTTTTTAATATAAAGTATTTCTGTTTTTGCATATTTTTTGAATCTATTCAATATATGTAATTTATTTACTCATTTATTTACTATTATTATTTTTTAATTTTAGAAACACTGAAACATAGAAAACCTACAGCACAATACAGGCCCTTCAGCCCACAAAATGTGCCGAACATGTCCCTACCTTAGAAATTACTAGGATTACTCATAGCCCTCTATTTTTCTAAGCTCCACGTATCTATCCAAAAGTCTTTTAAAAGACACTATCATATCCGCCTCCACCACCGTTGCCGGCAGTCCATTCCACGCAGTCACCACTTTCTGAGTAAAAAACTTACCCCTGACACCTCCTCTGTACCTACTCCCAAGCACCTTAAACCTCTGCCCTCTTGTGGCAGCCGCTTCAGCCCTGGGAAAAAGCTTCTGACTATCCACACGATCAATGCCTCTCATCATCTTATACACCTCTATCAGGTCACCTCTCATCCTCCGTCGCTCCAAGGAGAAAAGGCCGAGTTCACTCAACCTGTTTTCATAAGGCATGCTCCCCAATCCAGGCAACATCCTTGTAAATCTCCTCTGCACCCTTTCTATGGTTTCCACATCCTTCCTGTAGTGAGGCGACTAGAACTGAGCACAGTACTGCAAGTGGGGTCTGACCATGGTCCTATATAGTTGCATCATTACCTCTCGGCTCCTAAATTCAATTCCACGATCGATGAAGGCCAATACACCGTATGCCTTCTTAACCACAGAGTCAACCTGCACAGCTGCTTTGAGCGTCCTATGGACTCGGACCCCAAAATCCTTCTGATCCTCCACACTGCCAAGAGTCTTATCATTAATATTATATTCTGCCATCATACTTGACCTACCAAAATGAACTACTTCACACTTATCTGGGTTGAATGCCATCTGCCACTTCTCAACCCAGTTTTGCATCCTATCAATGTCCTGCTGTAACCTCTGACACCCTCCACACTATCCACAACACCCCCAACCTTTGTGTCATCAGCAAACTTACTAACCCATCCCTCCACTTCCTCATCCAGGTCATTTAGTCAGGGTCCCAGAACAGATCCCTGAGGCACACCACTAGTCACCGACCTCCGTGCAGAATATGACCCGTCTACAACCACTCTTTGCCTTCTGTGGGCAATCCAGTTCTGGATCCATAAAGCAATGTCCCCTTAGATCCCATGCCTCCTTACTTTCTCAATAAGCCTTGCATGGGGTATCTTATCAAATGCCTTGCTGAAATCCACATACACTGCATCTACTGCTCTTCCTTCATCAATGTGTTTAGTCACATCCTCAAAAAATTCAATCAGGCTTGTAAGGCATGACTTGCCCTTGACAAAGCTATGCTGACTATTCCTAATCATATTATACCTCTCCAAATGTTCATAAATCTTGCCTCTCAGGATCTTCTCCATCAACTTACCAACCACTGAAGTAAGACTCACTGGTCTATAATTTCCTGGGCTATCTACTCCTTTTCTTGAATAGGGGAACAACATCCGCAACCCTCCAATCCTCCGGAACCTCTCCCGTCTCCATTAATGGTGCAAAGATCATTGCCAGAGGCTCAGCAATCTCCTCCCTCGCCTCCCACAGTAGCCTGGGGTACATCTCATCTGGTCCCGGCAACTTATCCAACTTGATGCTTTCCAAAAGCTCCAGCACATCCTCTTTCTCAATATCTACATGCTCAAGCTTTTCAGTCTGCTGGAAGTCATCACTACAATCACCAAGATCCTTTTCCATAGTGAATACTGAAGTAAAGTATTCATTAAGTACCTCTGCTATTTCCTCTGGTTCCATACACACTTTCCCACTGTCACACTTGATAGGTCCTATTCTTTCACGTCTTATCCTCTTGCTCTTCACATACTTGTAGAATGCCTTGGGGTTTTTCTTAATCCTGCCTGTCAAGGCCTTCTCATGGCCCCTTCTGGCTCTCCTAATTTCGTTCTTAAGCTCCTTCCTGTTAGCCTTATAATCTTCTAGGTTGCTAATATTACTTAGCTGTCTGAACCTTTCGTAAGTTTTTCTTTTCCTCTTGACTCGATTTACTACAGCCTTTGTACACCACGGTTCCTGTACCCTACCATAACTTCCTTGTCTCTTTCGAAGGTACCTATGGAGAACTCCACACAAATATCCCCTGAACATTTGCTGCATTTCTTCCATACCTTTCTCTGAGAACATCTGTTCCCAATTTAAGCTTCCAAGTTCCTGTCTGATAGCCTCATAATTCTCCTTACTCTAATTAAACGCCATTCTAACTTGTCTGTTCATATCTCTCTCCAATGCTATTGTAAAGGAGATAGAATTATGATCACTATCTCCAAAATGCTCTCCCACTGAGAGATGTGACACCTGACCAGGTTCATTTCCCAATACCAAATCAAGTACAGTCTCTCCTCTTGTAGGCTTATCTACATATTGTGTCAAGAAACCTTTTATTTATTATTAATTTTTTCTCTGAGCTAGATTATGTATTGCATTGAACTGCTGATGCTAAGTTAACAAATTTCACGTCACATGCTGGTGATAATAAACCTTTCTATCTATAGTAATAACTGGTGATGTTAATTAAACAGGGTGGGTTCTGAGAGAGACAGGTCATGAGTTAGAGATATCACTGAAATTCCTCATCTCATTGCACTTGCTGTTAAAATGTTTAAAAACAGTTGATCAAAAAATGGATGGGTTATTTTCTGCTTTAAATAATGTGCAAGATCATCTTAAACTGGTGTAAATAATTTCTAGGTGAAAATACACACACTCAATTTGGAGCAAGTATTTCCATGGCTATTCTTGGTAGATGTCAAAAGTTTTTTCTTCATTAGAAACCTCCACAAGGCGTTGTTGTTTGCTATGGGCCAATTTTGTTCCTTACAATCTGGAGCTGAAAGGGCCAAGCCTCACTGGCATTACTCCACCTCTAAAGGCATCAGGATGGAATGACTCCTTGGGGCAAAAACATACCCACTCTCACTGTACCACATCCAGATTTACCTCTTTGGTGAAGAACGTACCTTTGGGTTCAGGTTTTTCAAGACATTCTGAAGGAAGGCCTCTGGCCACACTCTTGTTCTAGGCTATTCTCTCCATGAGATCGCTGGTGAGTTGACTCTCCTGGGTCACAGCAGATCTTTGCCATGCCTTCCTCTTTGCTGCCCATTGCCACATCGGGGAGACTGCACTGCACATGGTGAAATGACTCGTCTTCCCCTTCACCTCCATGCTGACTAACCCACACCTCACAACCTGGGGTCTGTCAGTGTTGTACACTTCCCCTGAGTGCTTACTGCCAGTGACTGCACCCAGGTGTTCAGGGGTTTCTATTCTCAAATGAGAAAAATTGCATCAACTGAAGAAGTTTGCACTCTGTTTCAGTGTTTGTAAAGGATTTTCCAGACAGTGAAAGCAGTTTTTTCCAGGAAACATGAGACAGATGATTTCTGTTTGATCATGACCTGGAGAGATGGACCCAGGATACGGGCTATATTTTGGCTCAGGAGACCAACTGTCATTCCTGGCTCAGCACCACAATGACTTCAGCAGTGCAGGCACCAAAATCATTTGCTGAAAACCCCACTGTGCTTTCCAAAGTGCAATTCCATCTCCTTCCTCAGCCAGGGGCAGCTTGCAGTTCACGCCAACCAAGTGTACAGACTGCCCTGTAATGTGCCCCATGCCTGCACAACCTAGCAAACCGTTCCATGTTGCAGGAAGGACAAAGGTGACCTGGAGCCCAAGGACCATGCAGAGCAGAAGGTAGAGGGTAAGGATTTTATGGTCTGCTTAGCTTCCATAGCCTCACCTCCCAGTGGTCATTGGAGACATGCGGGATGTGTTAGTCCCCGAGGGAGACAATCAGTCCTCAGAAGAAGCCTTTGAGATCATACTTCCTAAGCAAACCTGGTGAAGATCTCCACACTCCAATAATGACATTGACAATAGACAATGGACAATAGGTGCAGGAGTAGGCCATTCAGCCCTCTGAGCCAGCACCACCATTTACTGTGATCATGGCTGATCATCCACAATCAGTACCCTTTTCCTGCCTTCTCCCCATATCCCTTGACTCCGCTATCTTTAAGAGCTCTATCTAACTTTTTCTTGAAAGAATACAGAGAATTGGCCTCCACTGCCTTCTGAGGCAGAGCATTTCACAGAACCACAACCCTCTGTGTGAAAAAGTTTTTCTTCAACTCTGTTCATGGTCTACCCCTTATTCTTAAACTGTTGCCTCTGGTTCTGGACGCCCCAAGATCAGGAACATGTTTCCTGCCTCTAGTGTGTTCAATCCCTTAATAATCTTAACGTCAAGCAGGGGAGGCTAACTGACAATTAGTGGTCCTGTACATTCTAGTTTCCATGTTCAAATACACTTATTATAAAATATCAATAAACAAATTACAGAAACATTTGCTACAACTGTCCTTGATGATTCACAGTTCCCTCTGACAATTTTTTGTAAGGGATGTAACTCATAGGTGCATTGTTCAATGGTTAGGGATTCTCATACTGAGCCAGTGAGCTGACAAACAGAAGTGGGATATGAGCCACATGCCACATGCAATATCAGGACAACCTTGTGCCCTGTGACCTGGCTTTACCTTGTAATGAAGATGAGGTTGGGAGCACTCCTATATTCCCAATTTCTGTTCCAGTTTGGCTATGCTCACCACCCAGTCCTTGGTGCATGCCAAGCTCTTTAGGGGTATGTTCCCAAAATGTCAGGTAATCAATCAGGATGATGGAAGGAGCAAAGGACTGGTTGGACCAACTGTTAAATGACACAGCTTCATTTTTGCCTTGTGCCCTGCTAAAAAAGCTGATCGATCTGTGGAACAACAGCAGGTCTGAGTAAAAGATGGTAATTGTGTCCACATACAAGGAGGCTTTGACTTGAGTGCCCCTGCTGCCTGTGAATGTCACTGTTCCAATGGCCATGTTCAAAATGCTAATTTAGACGAGACACTTAAGGCTGCAGTCCTTTCTTGTCTGGTATGTAGCAAAGTGTCCGTAGATGTGCTGCACTGGATCTGGTTCCATCACAACCTGCGCAAGTCCCATTTTGGTGCATGTTCCATTAGGTTTGTTCAAATGACTCTTGGGTCAACATGGTGTGCTATGTAGTACTAGTTCTAAACACAGTATCTGAATGAGATTGGGTTTTAAAATACTCTGTATTTTAATAACATTTGTAGGAATGGAATCTTCTTGTGTTCATCCGACAGAGCTGAAGATCCCTCATTTACAAGTGCAATGAAAAGTTTGCAGGTTGGCCTTGGCAAGATCTTTAACCCTGCATGGTCCATGGGTACGAGCAGTGGGCAGTCCAGTAGGTATTGCACACAGTCTCTTGCTACATTCATAGTTCTTAGGTATTTCAGTATTGCCCCATTTCAACACATAATCTATTGACTGACTGACTGGGTGAAGGAGGCACATGGTTTTTCTTTCTCCCTCTTTAAGAGGCAGCCCAGTCACCCTAATGATCCTAATGACTCAAAAATTAAGCCTGAATGGCTGAAGACCAAGAAGGACACCAAGAGGTCTCCTCAAAACTGTCCCACCTCAGTGGTCCAACCAGGGGTCAACACTGATGGCCCTTCCTCAGATAATAGGTAATTGTAAAGTTGTGTTCTGAAACGAATGTTAGATTATATGTTTAAATGATTTGGTATTTTCTCACAAACATGTGGCCTCTCAGTGATCAACACATAAAAACATATGCTATTGTTCTCCCTTAGCTGCACTGACACCAGAAGTCACTGAATTAAGATGAGAGGGAAAAGATTTAAAAGGATCTCACACAGGATGGTTAACAACCTGCCAGAGGAGTGTTTGAGGCAGGTACAAATATGTTCAAAGAAGACATGTGGATGGGTACATGGAAGGTTTTGGGTGATATAGGCCAAACACTGGCCAATAGAACTAGCTCAGGAAGGCACCTTGATCAGCATGCACTCGGGCCTGTTTCCATGTTGTATAACTCTATGACTTCAGTTTCTTGAACTATGACCCATAGTGAGAATTAATTCTTTTTCAGGCTGAAATGTTTCTTTCAGTTCTGATTTTTTTTGTATGAACAAAATGGAGAACCACCACAGTACTTGACTACTCTACTTGCTGGTCAAAGGAGGCCCAATACCCAGAGTAATTCACCAAAATTTCCATATTTGTATATTTCTGGCATCAAGACCAATAAAATAATGATTATTGGTTGGGATAGTCCTCTAAACCATAGATTCGGGTTAAAAGAAGCTGAAATTCTACACATCAAATCTAAATTGTATGAAGTTTATTTAATAACAAGATTTATGATTTAGAGAGAACAATTGGACATGATTTGTAATCTTGATATGGAAATATTTGTACTCAGCATTTTTCTTTGTATCTTTGCCTTCTATTGTATGTCCTTGTGCGTAAAACTTAATCACAGATTGCCGACAAATTATGCATAGTTTTTCTAAATGCAATTCAAAAATAAAATTATGCGATGAGCATGTGTGAATATATTGTGACAAGGCACTAGCAATTAAAATAGACTCTATAAAAAATAAGCAAGAATGTAAAGGGTGGAATATTAGATTAATAAGAACAAGTACTATTACACATGAAGAGTTCCTACAAGAATCAGATTTGCAACGAATCAAATGACATAAAAATATTGAACGTCAAATTTTATATCGGGCAAATGACTAAAAAAAAATGAACGAGCAACAATGATTTGGTAAATCGAGTGAAAATTTGGGTAAGTGCATTATACCAGAAAGCTTGCATGCAGATGTACCCAAAGGAACGGCAGAGACCTATACAGTTTGGTACCAGCAGTGTCACAGGAGTTGCCTGTCAACATTGAACTCAATGTAGGACTGCCTTAGGGACTCCAGTTTCGAATGTTTCCTTCGGGGTTTTCCCCAGAGCCTTCCCCATGAGTGGCTATAGCTGCAAAGCAGTGGAGGTTTGAGATCAGAGTTTTCCTTCTCCTAGATTAGCTCTAACCTTGGCTGACAAGCCCCGTCTACCCAATGCGACTGGTTTGAAGGCGCCAATAACCCGCCTTTGCCCCTTCTCCTGTAGGTTGAAACGGTTCCGCCGGGCTTAGTAGCTAAGCCACACGTGAAGGCGGGTTAAGCGATTCCAATGTTAATAGCAATGAATTCAATGCATTACCTATTGAATGTAAACTTGAGTCGCGATGGAAGATATCTATATATACACACACAAAGAGTCTGTAAGATATCTTGGGATATTGACTGAAGGAACTGAAAGACTTGATAACCCCTGGATTTTTGGTGATATTCCCAGAAAAGTGGTAGCTGGCTTTGCAGCTGTGATGTGCTACAGAACTCTACTAGCATATGGCATTACCTTGGATAACTGCAAAGCTGATGAGACACAAAGGGCATAAAGTAAGGAAGCTCACAGCGTTCTCAATGTCCAGTGAAACGAGGAAGAAGTGGAGAGAAAGGGGCTTTTGATGAAGTGATATTAGAATCGGGGCTTCCATATTTCAGCCCCGGTGATGTTCTAGAGCAACAACGCCCTTTAAGTAGGAGCGATTCCGCTAAGTAATGATAGAGGTCCCGTCCTTTATTTGTCATATTTACCAAGGTTTATTTCTCCACGTCACCAACGTCAGGAAGAGCTTGCCAGACCCTCCTCGACCACCTGGATCAGACCTCGTGTCCGCTTGGGTTGGGCTGTAGAGGCAACATGTAGGCCAGTGCGCGTACAGTCTTGTTCACCGAGGTAACCGTAATTTGGAGCCCAGAGATATTACCATCCGGGCTTCCCATTCACCCGGCAGAACAGGTTAGTTTTCTGCAGCCAGTAGCGGGAGCCTCTGCGCTCACTTTTCCTTCCAGTTTGCAATGCAAAACTGCGCTGTTTGAGTCGCCCACTGTCGCTTCTTTTATATCCCTGACATTGATGGGTGCAAATTGTAGGTCAAAATGAACAAGTCTGCAATTAAAAAAAAACTGGGTCCCGGTATCCAACAATAAATTAGACTGTGCCGTTGAAATGCCATGTATGAAAGCCGAACACATTTCAGGATCTCATTCTGCGCGCACATCGCTAAGAGCTCGCCAAGCGCAAAATCAATCGGTGATTTTCACATAATCAAATAATGTACGCTATGTGCAACAACAGAATATAGAGGAATTGCAAAACCCTCGATGTCTTACCTTCAGCAGTTGCTTCGGATTATCTTGATGTCCTTTCCTTTCTCCCAGAATCGGGAACTTGCTCTTTGTGACGTTGTACTCAAGTTTCAAACGTTAAATTGTGATTGTCTATTTACTTTCCGGACGTCAGTTCTACAAATGGGGTGATCCGACTTGACCCATTGTCCCAAATGATACTGTAATTAGTTTCCTTCGTTAATTTGCGTACTATTTCGGCCCTTAAGGTCCCGATCCAGGAGATCCAAAGTTCTGATGAATACGAAAGGTCATTTCTGAATCGTAAGTTCTGAGCAGATAGAGCAAATTAAATTACGATAAAGTGGCGAAGCGGACAAATGCAGGGATCGGGTAATGTATTCCTAGCAACTCAGCTGACTAGAATCCCAGAACGAATAGTAGTTAGCACCAAGACTGGAAAAAGAGAAAGAGAGAGAGAGAGACACGAGTCTGAAATTAAAGAAGGTGAATCCAACACATTAAATGTCACCTACAAAGCGGTGCCGACGTACCGGATATGCTATAAAATTCATCGAAAGTATGTCCTGGAGTGATAATCCAAGCGATATGTAACTGACCGTTGTTGAACCGCTCCTGGAGCTGAACAGTACCGAGCCGCTCCTAAAACTAACAAGTGCTAACCCAGTCTCGACGCCGACTAGTCTCCCGCCGACAATTCGGGAAACTGAAGAAATCGGATAGGCCGATCCGAGCTCAAGCTGTGCCCGGCACAGAGGACGGGGCGAGCAAATCACTCGCCGCGCTGAGCTCCCTCCGTTTTCGCCCTCTTTCTCCTGCTCTGCCCCTTGGAGATGGCCTGTTAGAGAGCCCAGCTGTGGTGCAGTCGAGCGAAGTAATCGCGCCCTTCCTCTCTCACACCGTGCACCGCAGGAAACATTAACCCACTTCCAAAGTTGAAATCTCACCTTGCGATTCGGAGCTGTCACAGGTCCGAGGTGCTGAAATCCAGGCGTGTTCGTCCGGACCGTTTGGTATCTCCTTGAATATTTACTCTCCGCGCCCCCTGCTGAACAAAAGTGATCTTCCAGTCACCTGCGCCCAGCGCCCGGGATAAGCTTCCGATATGCTGTCTTCCCTCTTCACACCCCTCCCTTCTCCTATCCTTCTCCATACCTCTCTATCCCTTTTCGATTCCCTTCGAACAATTCAATTCTCTTTTGGGACTATGGGAAAATAGTGGGACTCATTAGATGGAACCCGAGCCCACAGGATGGGCCATAGAATTACTTTGGCACCGATGCTGCAGGACCTCGCATCTCACTCTCTCCAAGCTGTGGTTCTATTATTCCTAAACTGTTGGGTCTCATGTTTGCCAGTGTTTGTGTAGTTACCCTTTCCCAGTCGACAGTCGAGCTATCAATCCGCTGGGAAGCCCCCTGAGATTTGCCGAGTGGGAGCTAGCATCATGGGGCGCCAGGAAGAGCCGCCCTATTGCAATCAGCTATCAGTCCCAAATTCTGAACCCGAACGCTCAATCCCTTTCCAAGTAATGCAGTCTCACAGTCAAGTGGGTATCACCCTCGGCACTTTATAAATAAAACAGTGAATGCATTTACGTGATGATATTTCATCAATTCATTTTCAGGAAAATACATTCGATACAGCGGAAGAGTTTTTAATATTTGCTTACGAACATTTTAAGAGACCTGACTGCTCAAAAGGGACAAAGCTCCAAAATCCCACCCACGAGACGCACAGAGGATGAAGTAGAAAAGACAATTAGAAGACGTAATTAGAGTTCAGTCATATATAATTGGCACAATAGATAAATGTTCCACAAAAAAGATAAATGCAAAAATTAACATGTTAAAAGTGAATTTTTATCATTTAAAATGTTTCAACATTAAGTAAAATCTGAAGGATTGGGACTTCACATCTGTAGAAATTAATTTTCCACACAAGAGTCTGTTTGACAGTGATTAATACTGACTAACCAAGAGGTACTGGCACTGGAGCAGACAATTTTGACCTTTATTGGTACCTTTATTTATTATCATTTAATATCAGATGAAAAATCAGATACCTTGGTTACATTTCCAAGCTGCTTTTAGAGAACTATTTTTTAAATCCAGTTAGCAACTTTTTATTACATTTGTGCAGTCTGACTGACTTACACTTTAATCACCTCAAACAGCTTTGTTTCATCATTCTATCTACAGAGAGACAGCCAAACATGTCCAAACTTCCAGAAGGCATTTTGTTTTTTGGAATTAAGTAAATTAGATTGCTATATGGAGGAATGGGATGTATCCTAGCAATTATGCTTTTAGGGTTGTCATTAATGTTGTTCTGTAAGATATAGTGTAGATCTTGAGCTGGATTGTTGCATAGGCAAAGACTCAGGTAGCTTTCCAGTAAGAAACAGAAACATAGAAAATAGGTGCAGGAGTAGGCCATTTGGCCCTTCGAGCCTGCACCACCATTTATTATGATCATGGCTGATCATCTAACTCAGAACCCTGCCCCAGCCTTCCCTCCATACCCCCTGATCCCCGTAGCCACAAGGGCCATATCTAACTCCCTCTTAAATATAGCCAATGAACTGGCCTCAACTGTTTCCTATGGCAGAGAATTCCACAGATTCACCACTCTCTGTGTGAAGAAGTTTTTCCTAATCTCGGTCCTAAAAGGCTTCCCCTTTATCCTCAAACTGTGACCCCTCGTTCTGGACTTCCCCAACATCAGGAACAATCTTCCTGCATCTAGCCTGTCCAATCCCTTTAGGATCTTATACGTTTCAATCAGATCCCCCCTCAATCTTCTAAATTCCAACGAGTACAAGCCCAGTTCATCCAGTCTTTCTTCATATGAAAGTCCTGCCATCCCAGGAATCAATCTGGTGAACCTTCTTTGTACTCCCTCTATGGTAAAGAAGTCTTTCCTCAGATTAGGGGACCAAAACTGCACACAATACTCCAGGTGTGGTCTCACCAAGGCCTTGTACAACTGCAGTAGTACCTCCCTGGTCCTGTACTCGAATCCTCTCGCTATAAATGCCAGCATACCATTTGCCTTTTTCACCGCCTGCTGTACCTGCATGCCCACTTTCAATAACTGGTGTATAATGACACCCAGGTCTCGTTGCACCTCCCCTTTTCCTAATCGGCCACCATTCAGATAATAATCTGTTTTCCTATTTTTGCCACCAAAGTGGATAACTTCACATTTATCCACATTAAATTGCATCTGCCATGAATTTGCCCACTCACCCAACCTATCCAAGTCACTCTGCATCCTCTTAGCATCCTCCTCACAGCTAACACTGCCACCCAGCTTTGTGTCATCCTCAAACTTGGAGATGCTGCATTTAATTCCCTCATCCAAGTCATTAATATATATTGTAAACAACTGGGGTCCCAGCACTGAGCCTTGCGGTACCCCACTAGTCACTGCCTGCCATTCTGAAAAGGTCCCGTTTATTCCCACTCTTTGCTTCCTGTCTGCTAACCAATTCTCTATCCACATCAATACCTTACCCCCAATATCGTGTGCTTTAAGTTTGCACACTAATCTCCTGTGTGGGACCTTGTCAAAAGCCTTTTGAAAATCCAAATATACCACATCCACTGGTTCTCCCCTATCCACTCTACTATTACATCCTCAAAAAATTGTATGAGATTCGTCAGACATGATTCTCCTTTCACAAATCCATGCTGACTTTGTCCGATTATTTCACTGCTTTCCAAATGTGCTGTTATCACATCTTTGATAACTGACTCCAGCAGTTTCCCCACCACCGACGTTAGGCTAACCGGTCTATAATTCCCCGGTTTCTCTCTCCCTCCTTTTTTAAAAAGTGGGGTTACATTAGCCACCCTCCAATCCTCAGGAACTAGTCCAGAATCTAACGAGTTTTGAAAAATTATCACTAATGCATCCACTATTTCTTGGGCTACTTCCTTAAGCACTCTGGGATGCAGACCATCTGGCCCTGGGGATTTATCTGCCTTTAATCCCTTCAATTTACCTAACACCACTTCCCTACTAACATGTATTTCGCTCAGTTCCTCCATCTCACTGGACCCTCTGTCCCCTACTATTTCTGGAAGATTATTTATGTCCTCCTTAGTGAAGACAGAACCAAAGTAATTATTCAATTGGTCTGCCATGTCCTTGCTCCCCTAATCAATTCACCTGTTTCTGTCTGTAGGGGACCTACATTTGTCTTTACCAGTCTTTTCCTTTTTACATATCTATAAAAGCTTTTACAGTCATTTTTTATGTTCCCTGCCAGTTTTCTCTCATAATCTTTTTTCCCCTTCCTAATTAAGCCCTTTGTCCTCCTCTGCTGAACTCTGAATTTCTCCCAGTCCTCAGGTGAGCCACTTTTTCTGGCTAATTTATGCTTCTTCTTTGGAATTGATACTATCCCTAATTTCTCTTGTCAGCCACAGGTGCACTACCTTCCTTGATTTATTCTTTTGCCAAACTGGGATGAACATTTGTTGTAGTTCATCCATGCAATCTTTAAATGCTTGCCATTGCATCTCCACCGTCAATCCTTTAAGTGTCATTTGCCAGTCTATCTTAGCTAATTCACGTCTCATACCTTCAAAGTTACACCTCTTTAAGTTCAGACCCTTGGTTTCTGAATTAACTATGTCACTCTCCATCTTAATGAAGAATTCCACCATATTATGGTCACTCTTACCCAAGGGGCCTCTCACGACAAGATTGCTAATTAACCCTTCCTCATTGCTCAAAACCCAGTCCAGAATAGCCTGCTCTCTAGTTGGTTCCTTGACATGTTGGTTCAAAAAACCATCCCGCATACATTCCAAGAAATCCTCTTCCTCAGCACCTTTACCAATTTGGTTCACCCAATCTACATGTAGATTGAAGTCACCCATTATAACTGCTGAGACTCAGACTATTTGCAATATGGTCAATGGAAATTATGTACTAACTTCTGACCACAGTAAGACCAAAGATTTACAATAGCAAATATCTGTCCATGAATTTTGATCCCTTTGTAAGGCCAACTGAATTCCAACTAAATAAGTGTTGCTTGGCTTTCCTTGGGTCATCTTCTGCGAACTGCATGCAATCCGAATTCAATGTCTGTAGCACTGTTGAAATGGTTATTATCTTGAAACAGATGTGGCTGGTACCGAAAACACCAATATTTATTAACTATAGCTATTTGCTCTTGAATTAGTAATGATGAGACAGCTTCTTGAACCATTAAAGACTGTTTTGTCAGGGTCCTTCCACAACGCCGGGGATGGGGAGATCCAGAAGTTAGATCCAATGGTGAGGAAGGAGCAGTGATATATTTCAAGCTAGGATGATATATGATGTGCAGCTGGTGGTGATGTTCCCATTTGACCCCTGCCACAGCCATTGCCTGTGTTGGGAATAGAAGTAATATATTTGGTGATGGGGAGGGATGCAATAACAGGAGGCTTGAGAAGCTCTGTGGATATGAAAGAGATGGTATGTTGCCTTGCAGGTGCCAGAGTCAGGGATGTCTCCGATTAGGTCCTCGGCATTCTAAAGGTGGGGGTGTGAAAATGCCAGTGTCACAGTCCGGTCCTTTGACTCCTCATTTCAGTTAATTTCCTTTTCCCCATGTTCTACGGGCCTCCTTGATTAGGGCACCTGATTTTCATCCGAACCAGCAGCATAAAAACTCCAGCTTACATCTACTCAGTGCTGGTCCGTCTCCTGAGCAGGGCGGTAATGCACGTTCCGGGCCACCGAGAATAGTGGACTCTAACTTGCTTCGGTGCCTGGGGTTGCTTTGTGAATTCTGTCGTTTTTGTGTCCAGCTGAGTTTAGCCAGCCGTTTGCTGCTACTCCGAGTCAAGAAATGAATTCTGTCATTTTCGTGGGCAGCTAAGAATTGCAGGCCGTTTGCCACTCTTCCGAGTCAAGATACAAATTGACTGTCATTGTTTGGTGTTTACATCTTGTGTCCAGCTGAGTATTGCAGGCCGTTGGCCGCTACTCTGAGCCAAGATACGAATCGACTGTCATTGTTTGGTTTTGCTGTCCTGTGTCCAAGTTTGAGTCCAGGCTCCGTGTCCGAGTCTGAATCCAGGCTCCATGTCCGCGTCCGAGTCCCAGTCCAGGCTCCGTGTCCAAGTCCAGGCTCCGTGTCCGAGTCCGAATCCAGGCTCCGTGTCTGCGTCCGAGTCCAAGTCCAGGTTCTGTGGCCAAGTCCAAGTCCAGTTTCCTCCAATTTGTTGTCCAAAGTTTATGTCCATGTAAGCATTTAACGCTCACTCTCCGGCCTTCCTGGCAACTATTAATAAAATACACTTCTGTAATGCTACCTCCATGTCTGTGTCCTGCAACTTGGGTCTGCTTGCAGTCTCTCATTGTAACAGCCAGAATTCATGACACACATTGGTACCAACAACATAAAGTAAGCAGAAAAAGGGAGGAGTTCCTGAAGAGAGAGATAGAGAGCTAGGCAGTATGCTAACTAGCAGGACCTACGGAGTAGTAATCTTTGGATTGCTACCTGTGCCACATGCCAGTGAGGGTAACAATTTGACACATGAATGTGTGGCTGAGGAATTGGTGTGGGGGCATGGATTCAGATTTCTGGATCATTAGAGAAGGTAGGACATGTACAAAAAGGCCGGTTTACACCTGAGCCCTGGGTGGACCAACAACCTTGCAGGAAGATACGCTTGAACTGTTGGGAAGGGTTTAAACTAATTTGGCTGGGGGATGGAAACTGGACTGATAGGTCTGACGATTGGGCAGTTGGAGTACTAGATACACTGTGTAGTGAGACTGTGAGGAAAGACAGGCATTTGATAAGGCAAAATTGTAGTCAGTGGGATGAATTAAGGTGCAACAGGGGACCAAAATCAAAAAGGGGTAATGAATACAGTACTGAAGGTGTTATATTTGAATGCACACAGTTTCTGGAATAAGGAAGATGATCTTTTAGTGCAGTTAGAGATTGGCAGGTATGACGTTATGGGAATCACTGAGTCATGGTGGAAAGAAGATCATATTTGGGATCTTAACATATAAGGATACACCTTGTACTGAAAGGACAGGCAGGTAGGCAGAGGAGGTAAGATGGCTCTATTAGTGAAAAAAAAAACGATCAAATCCTTGGAAAGAGGTGACATCAGATCAAAAGGTGTAGAAATCTTGTAGTTTACTGCAAGAGTAAAAATACCCTAATGGAAGTATATACAGGCTTCTGAACTGTAGGTAGGATGTGGGCTGCAAATTACAAAAGGAGATAGAAATTGGATGTAAAAAGGGCAATGTTGTGATAATCATGGGGATTTCAATATGCAGGTAGATTGGGAAAATCCGGTTGGTTCTGGATCCCAAGAGATGGAATTTGCAGAATGCCTACGAGTTGGCTTTTTAGAGCAGCTTTTGGTTGAGCCTACGAGGAGAATAGCAAGTCTGGAATGGATGTTATATAATAACGTAGATTTGATTAGGAATCTTAAGGTAAAGGAACCCTTGGGAGGCACTGTTCATAATATAATAGAATTCACTCCACAGTTTGAGAAGGAGAACATACAATTGAATGTATCAATATTACAGTAGAGCAAAGGGAATTGCAGAGGCATGAGAGAAGAGGTGGCCAAAGTAGATTGAAAGGGGCCACGAGCAAGGATGATAGCACAACTGCAATGGCTGCTGTTTCTGGGGGAAATTCAGAAGGTGCAGGAGATATGCATCCTGAAGATGAAGAAGTCCTCTAAAGAGAAGATAAGTAACTATGGCTGACAAGGGAGGTCAAAGACAACATCAAAACAAATGAGAGGGCATATAATATAGCAAAATTTGGTGGGAAGGTAGAGGATTGTGAAGCTTTTAAAACTAACAAAACAACTTAAAAAAAGCATAAAGAGAGAAAAGATGAAATATGAAGTTAAGTTCGCCAAGATTATAAAAGAAGATACACAAAGTTTTTTTTTCAGATACATAAAGATTAAACGAGAGACAAGAGTGGGTGTAGGACTACTGGAAAGTTATTTTGGAGAGATAGTAATGGGGAAGGAAGAAATGGTGGAGGAACTTAATCGGTATTTTGCATCAGTCTTCAGTGAGGAAGATATTAATAGAATGCTTGAAATGTCAGAGTGTCAGGGGGCAGAAGTGAGTGTGATCTCTATTTCTAAGGAAAAGGTGCTTGGGAAGCTGAAAAGCCTGAAGATAGATAAGTCAACTGGACCAGATGGACTACACCCTAGGGTTCTGAAGTAGTTAGCCTAAGAGACTGAGGAGGTATTAGAAATGATCATTCAAGAATCACTAGATTCTGAAATGGTTCTGGAGGACTGGAAAATTGAAAATGTCACTCTACTATTTAAGAAGGGAGGGAGGCAGAAGAAATGAAGTTATAGGCCAGTTAGCCTGACTTCAAAGGCTGGAAAGATATTGGAATCAATTATTAAGGATGAGATTTTGGGATACTTGGAATCACGTGATAAAATAGTCCAAAGTCAGCATGATGACTTTGGGGAAATTTTGCCTAACAAATCCATTGGAATTCATTAAGGAAATAACAGGCAGGATAGACAAAGGAGAGTCAGTGGATGGTGTTTATTTGGATTTTCAGAAGGCCTTTGACAAGGTACTGCACAGAGGTTCTTAACAAGATAAAGCCCAAGGTATTACAGGGAAGATACTAGCATGGATCGAAGATTGGCTGACTGGCAGGCGGCAAAGAGTGGGAATAAAAGAGGCTTTTTGGTTGGCAACTGATGACTAGTGTTGTGCTGCAGGGGTCAATGTTCAGACCACTTTTCACATTGTATGTCAATGATTTGGATGAAGAATTGATGGCATTTTGGTCAAGTTTGCGGACAAAGCAAATTTAGGTGGAGGGGGCAGGTAGTATTGAGAAAGCATGGTGTCAGCAGAGAACTTAGTCAGATTGGGGGCATGGGCAAGTAAGTGGCAGATGGAAAATAATGTAGGGAAGTGTATTGTCATGCACTTTGGCAGAAGAAATACCGGTGTGAACTATTTTCTAAATTGTGGGAAAATTCAAAAATCAGAGGTGCAGAGGGACTTGGGAGTCCTCATGCAGGGTTCCATAAAGTTTACCTTGCAGGTTAACTCAGTGGTAAGGAAGGCAAGTGCAATATTAGCATTCATTTTGAAAGGACTGGAATATACTGTAAAAGAAAAGTTGTAATGCTAAGGCACTATAAGGCATTGGTCAAACCGCACTTGGAGTATTGGGCCCCTTATCTAAGAAAAGATGTATTTGCATTGGAGAGGGTCCAGAGGAGGTTCACGAGAATTATGTCAGGATGAAAAGGTTAATACATGGGGAGCCCTTGATGGCTTTGGTCCTGTAGTCAATGCAGTTTAAAAGAATGAGAGGAGATGTCATTGCAACCTATCGAATATTGAAATGTCTGGATAAAGTGGATGTAGAGAGGATATTTATCCACCAACTATAGTGGGAGAATCTAGAACAAGAGGCCAAAGCCTCAGAATTGAGGGTTGTCATTTAGAACAGAGAAGAGGAAAAATTTCTTTAGCCAGAATGGTGAATCTGTGGAATTCATTGCCACAGACTACTGTGCAGGCCATGTCAGTGGGTATATTTAAGGTGGAGGTTAATAGGTTCTTCATTAATCAGGGAGTTAAAGATTACAAGGAGAAGGCAGGAGAATGGGATTAAGAGGGAAAATAAATCAGCCATGATGGTAAGGTGGAGGAGAGCTGATGGGCTAATTGGCCTGATTCTGCTCTTGTGTTTTATGGTCTTATGGTATAAGCAAATATAGTGCAACTTATAGATGCATCCACTGTAGACACTGTGAATGAGTAAGTGTTTAGGGTGGTTGTCACCAATCAAGAAACTTAATAAGCTAACTGTTTGCTGATAAGCCTCTGTATGGATTGTCTGGATGGAGAGGGAAGTGTGAGCAAAGATGAGATTCTTTGGACATTGCAATATATTGGACATCTCCGACCAACAAAGAAGAAAGGAGATTGGCTAAGAACAGGAGGAAGCAACAGAGAGATACTACACTGCATTCAGTCAAATATCAGCTGTCGTAACAGCTGCAAAACTGGACTAATAACTCAGGAGACTGGTAGCTGAGATGAGTGTGAGATCAGATTCCATCAAGGCAGATTGCAAACCGGAACTGAATGAACTCTGTGTACTAATCTCCTGAACCAATGTGATGAGGTACAGGCGATCTTTGTTAGATGTTATTTCAGGGGTAAATATTGCCTCAAGCACAAGGCTGATTTCCTACCGTCGTCATCAGATGGTCTGTTACAGCCACCCAGAAGGCAGGTGGATCCCAGCTGACACCTCAGCAAAGTCCTGCAGGGCAAGTCTGGATTATGCTAAGGTCTCTGGAGTCTTAGAGTGATGGAGTCAGAGATACACAGCATGGAAACAGGCTCTTCAGCCCAACTAGGCCATACTGACCAAGATATCCCATTTGCCTGTGCTTGACCAATATCCCTATAAATCTTTCCTGTCCTCATATCAGTCCAAATGTATTTTAAATGTTGTTATTGTATTGGTTTCAACCATTTTCTCTGACAGCTACCTACCATTCACCTACAAAATCAGGACAATTTGCAGAGGCCAGTTAACCTACTTACCCATGCATCCGCATGATGTGGGAGGAAACTAGAGCACGTTGGAGAGAACCTATATGATCAAAAAGTTCAAAGTATGTATATATTATACAACCATAGGCTTTGTCTCTTTACAGGCAGCCACAAAACAAAGAAATCCAGAAGTACCCATTTTTCAAAAAGACCATCAAACCCAATGTGCAAAGAAAAAAAACAAATCACGCAAACAATAAATGCAAGGAAATAGCATTCTGAACTGAAGTCTGCAAAGAGAATCCAACTACAGACGCTTAGTTCAGCACAGAGCCAAGTAAACCTCACAGAGCAGTGATCTGAACTGACACACCCCTTGCCTCGGGCCCCAACCCCCTAACCTTCTCATCCTGGCCCGGGTGCTTAAATCATTGTCCAAGCACAAGGAGAATGTAAGATACTCTGCACAGACAGCATCCAACGCCAGGAATGAACCAGGTCTCTGACTCTGTGAAACAGTAGTTTTACTTGCTGTGGCCTAGTATTCTCTCTCTGAAGTAAGGTGTTCCCACTGAGCCAGACATGAGCGTTCACTGGACATTCACAGCTCTTCAGACTATGTTTTAGTTTACCGAACAAACTGTGCCTCGGTGACGTAGAAGCAACAGCCTAAAGTTGCAATGGAAGAATGTTTGTATGGATTCTTCCTGAGAGCAAGCATACAGATTAATGATAAGAACCATGACTATTTACAGTAAAAATTAAAAACACAATTAATGCCTGTTTCCACTAATCAATGGATCAAGCAATACTTGAGTGAAAATGCTTTTCTCAGCCAGATATAATGATATAACACAGATTGGTTTTGTTTTACTGTAACTTGGAACTGGGAAGATGAAAAAGGATTTTCAGTACCTAGTTAGATTAAATTTTAATTCCAAGTGCTTTTATATCCCTCATCTAGGCAGTATTTACACTGAGTAATGTTCAGCTGGTTCAAGGATAAGAAATGCAGGCGAGAAAGATTGATTTTGGGAAGCAAATGTAGCTAGTTGATGGTTTCAACCAAGCAGGTGTTTTGAGAGAGGAGAGAGAGGGAGAGTGTGTAAATCTAGAGGTATAAAGTAAGAAACAGATACCTTGAAAATAGTTTGCATTTTTATTTTGGTGCACTAAAGCAGATGGATGTTATTGTTGCATGGAACATTAATAGTATCTGGTTTCTTGAAAGTCCTGTGAACTTGGCCAAATAGATACTTGTATCAGTGTTAATGTGGCTTCCACCCAGAATCATGCATTGAGATGGGGATCTGATGAGACCATAGTCAGTAGGAAACTGGTTTCAATAACTCTTGGCATATTGGACAGGGGAGGGATGCCACTCCCCATGGCAACCATAAGGGAGGAGTGAACAAGAGACTTTCTAGATTGAGCGTCACCAGCGTGTGCTGGGGAGGGCAGCAGATCGGGAGGGCAGCAGATCAGGAGGGCAGCAGATCGGGAGAGCCACCATAGACAAAGCCTGGTAGGATTCCCTTGGATGACACAGAATGCCCTCATACTATACATCAGGATGAGCTGCCCACCATTGAACTCAGTGAGACTGAGGCATTTCTGTAATTGGGTCATGGATTGTCATGAAACCTCTTAGGGCCATTCAGTATAGAATCAGCTCTTCCCTCCATGTTGACCCTCAAGCACCCAATTACACTAGCCCCTGATATTGATATTCTTTTCTCCCCAATCTCTGATTGATTCCACAATGTCTTCCACAGTAGAGGATTTGAGGCTTATTAACGTGGGTCGGTAGATTACAGGTGAGTGACCTTGATAATTTTGGTAAGCTCCCTTTCACTGGATTGAATTCTACTGCATGATTTTGCAGGTTCTTCATAAGAGACATCTATTTACCAGTGTAATGAAAATATTTTAAAATTTGTTCTTTGTTCTTTTCTGAGACAGCAGTAAGAGGTATCCATAAACAAAGGGGGCACTGTATACATGTTAAAGATTATGAAAAAGTACTTTATTAGAATTATATAAACATTAAAAATCAAAAAAGAGGAAGAATACTTAATAAAGTAGAGAAGGAAGCAAAATAATACTTATCATCCACATAATGAACGAATCTATACAATGCCAGAGGGAAGCACAGCTGTCCAACAATCTTTCACACAGCTTCACACATCAAAGTTGCTGGTGAACGCAGCAGGCCAGGCAGCATCTCTAGGAAGAGGTGCAGTTGACGTTTCAGGCTGAGACCCTTCGTCAGGACTAACTGAAAGAAGAGCTGGTAAGAGATTTGAAAGTGGGAAGGGAGGGGGAGATACAAAATGATAGGAGAAGACAGGAGGGGGAGGGATGGAGCCAAGAGCTGGACAGGTGATTGGCAAAAGGGGATACGAGAGGATCATGGGACAGGAGGCCCAGGGAGAAGGAAAAGGGGGGGGGACCCAGAAGATGGGCAAGGGGTATAGTCAGAGGGACAGAGGGAGAAAAAGGAGAGTGAGAGAAAGAATGTGTGTATATAAATAACGGATGGGGTACGAGGAGGAGGTGGGGCATTAGCAGAAGTTAGAGAAGCCAATGTTCATGCCATCAGGTTGGAGGCTACCCAGACGGAATGTAAGGTGTTGTTCCTCCAACCTGAGTGTGGCTTCATCTTTACAGTAGAGGAGGCCGTGGATAGAGATGTCAGAATGTGAATGGGATGTGGAATTAAAATGTGTGGCCACTGGGAGATCCTGCTTTCTCTGGCGGACAGAGCGTGGGTGTTCAGCAAAACGATCTCCCAGTCTGCGTCGGGTCTCGCGAATATATAGAAGGCCACATCGGGAGCACCGGACGCAGTATACCACCCCAGCCGACTCACAGGTGAAGTGTCACCTCACCTGGATGGACTGTCTGGGGCCCTGAATGGTGGTAAGGGAGGAAGTGTAAGGGCATGTGTAGCACTTGTTCCGCTTACAAGGATAAGTGCCAGGAGGGAGATCGGTGGGGAGGAATGGGGGGGACGAATGGACAAGGGAGTCGCGTAGGGAGCGATTCTTGCGGAAAGCAGAGGTGGGGGAGGGAAAGATGTGCTTATCGGTGGGATCCCATTGGAGGTGGTGGAAGTTACGGAGAATAATATGTTGGACCCGGAGGCTGGGGGGGGGGGGCGTGGTAGGTGAGAACCAGGGGAACCCTATTCCTAGTGGGGTGGCGGGAGTTTGGAGTGAGAGCAGATGTGCGTGAAATGGGGGAGATGCGTTTGAGAGCAGAGTTGATAGTGAAGGAAGGGAAGCCCTTTTCTTTAAAGAAGGAGGATATCTCCCTCGTCCTGGAATGAAAAGCCTCATCCTGAGAGCAGATACGGTGGAGATGGAGGAATTGCGAGAAGGGGATGGCATTTTTACAAGAGACAGGGTGAGAAGAGGATTAGTCCTGATAGCTGTGAGAGTCGGTAGGCTTATAGTAGACATCAGTAGATAAGCTGTCTCTGAGATAGAGACAGAAAGATCTAGAAAGGGGAGGAAGGGGTCGGAAATGGACCAGGTAAACTTGAGGGCAGGGTGAAAGTTGGAGGCAAAGTTAATAAAGTCAAAGAGCTCAGCATGCGTGCAGGAAGCAGTGCCAATGCAGTTGTCGATGTAGCGAAGGAAAAGTGGGGGACAAATACCAGAATAGGTACGGTACATAGATTGTTCCACAAAGCCAACAAAAAGCAGGCATAGCTTGGACCCATGCTGGTGCCCATAGCTACACCTTTAGTTTGGAGGAAGTGGGAGGAGCCAAAGGAGAAGTTATTAAGAGTAAGGACTAATTCCACTAGATGGAGCAGAGTGGTAGTAGAGGGGAACTGATTAGGTCTGGAATCCAAAAAGAAGCGTAGAGCTTTGAGACCTTCCTGATGGGGGATGGAAGTATATAGGGACTGGACATCCATGGTGAAAATAAAGTGGTGGGGCCAGGGAACTTAAAATCATTGAAAAGTTTAAGAGCGTGAGAAGTGTCACGAACATAGGTCGGAAGGGATTGAACAAGGGGTGATAAAACCGTGTCGAGGTATGCAGAAACGGGTTCGGTGGGGCAGGAGCAAGCTGAGACACCAGGTCTGCCAGGACAGGCAGGTCTCTGGATCTTGGATAGGAGGTAGAAACGGGAAGTGCGAGGTGTGGGAACTATAAGGTTGGTAGCCGTGGATGGGAGATCCCATGAGCGGATAAAGTCGGTGATGGTGTGGGAGACAATGGCCTGGTGCTCCTTAGTGGGGTCACGATCGAGGGGTAAATAAGAGGAGGTATCCGCGAGTTGTCTCTGTGCCTCGGCAAGGTAGAGGTCAGTACGCCAGACTACAACAGCACCCCCCCTTATCGGCGGGTCTAAGAGTAAGGTTAGGATTAGTGCGGAGGGAGTGGAGAGCAGAGCGTTCCGAAGGAGTGAGGTTGGAATGGGAACAAGGTGTGGTGAAGTTGAGACGGTTGATGTCCCGTTGGCAGTTAGCAATAAAGAGATCCAGGGTAGGCAGAAGACCAGAGCGGGGTGTCCATGAAGAGGAGGAGGGTTGAAGACAGGAGAAGGGGTCATCGGTGGGGCTGGAAGAGTACTTGCCGAAGAAGTAGGCTCGGAGACAGAGACGGCGGAAGAACAGTTCCGCATCATGGCGAACGTGGAACTCGCTGAGGTGTGGGTGAAGGGGGACAAAGGTGAGGCCCTTACTGAGGACAGAGCAAACTGTCTCAGACAGTTGAAGGTCGGAGGGGATGGTAAAGACCCAGCACGGATGAGAGCTGGGATCAGAGGGGGGACGGGGGAGGCTGGGGGTGTCAGTGGAGATGGGAGGATTGGGGTGAGAGGAAGTTGGAGCCTCTGAGGGCCCAGGAGCTGACAATGGGGTCTGAGGGAGACGGGGTTGCAGAGTAGTGGTGGGGGAAGGGGAGACGGGAGTCACAATAGCAGCACATAAAGACCCAGCCTGGAATTGAAGGCTGGAGTCGCAGTTGGTGGATGCGCAATGGCTTTGGAGGTGTCCATGATCGTTGCTGGAGATCCAGGCCGGGTCTTTATGTGCTGCTGTTGTGACTCCCTCAGAGGCTCCATCTTCCGCTCACCCCAACCCTCACTTCACCTGTGAGTCGGCTAGTGTGATATACTGCGTCCGGTGCTCCCGATGTGGCCTTCTATATATTGGCGAGACCCGACACAGGCTGGGAGATCGTTTTGCTGAATACCTACGCTCTGTCCGCCAGAGAAAGCAGGATCTCCCAGTGGCCACACATTTTAATTCCACATCCCATTCCCATTCTGATATGTCTATCCATGGCCTCCTCTACTGTAAAGATGAAGCCACACTCAGGTTGGAGGAACAACATCTTATGTTCCGTCTGGGTAGCCTCCAACCTGATGGCATGAACATTGACTTCTCTAACTTCTGCTAATGCCCCACCTCCCCCTCATACCCCATACGTTATTTATGTACACACATTCTTTCTCTCACTCTACTTTTTCTCCCTCTGCCCCTCTGACTATACCCCTTGCCCATCCTCTGGGTTCCCCCCCCTCCCCCTTTTCCTTCCCCCTGGGCCTCCTGTCCCATGATCCTCTCATATCCTTTTTGCCAATCACCTGTCCAGCTCTTGGCTCCATCCCTCCCCCTCCTGTCTTTTCCTATCATTTTGGATCTCCCCCTCCCCCTCCCACTTTTAAATCTCTTACTAACTCTTTTTTCAGTTAGTCCTGACGAAGGGTCTCAGCCCGAAACGTCGACTGTACCTCTTCCTAGAGATGCTGCCTGGCCTGCTGTGTTCACCAGCAACTTTGATGTGTGTTGCTTGAATTTGTAGCATCTGCAGAATTCCTCGTGTTTGCGTTTCACACAGCTTTCTCTATTTATCCTAGCACTGGTCATGACTCAGTCTGAAGGAAGATTCCAATTTGCACAAAGAAGTTGCTCCCTTTAATACCTTACAAAAATTATTTACCCTCTTTTTTTCTCATGGGAAAAGTAGCAGGAGGTATTTGCACCTGTAGAGTCAGCTTCCCCTTCCCAGACAAACACGTTTTTCACCATATCTACTCTCAAGGCTATAGACTGGTAACTCAAACTTGTTGATTCATTATGTGCCATGTCGTATGATGTAGGTGATCATGGTCTTTCCGTGACTATGATTGTTCTTGGCAAATGTTTTCACATAAATGGCTTGCCATTGCCTTCTTCTGGGCAGTGTCTTTACAGGGCAAGTGACCCCAGCCATTATCAACACTCTTCAGAGATTGTCTGCCTGGTGTCAGGGGTCGCATAATCAGGACTTATGATATGCACCAGTGATTTATAGAACCATCCACCACCTGCTCCCATGGCTTCACATGAGCCTGATCGGGAGGCTAAGCACGTGCACCTTGCCCAAGGATGACCTGAAGGACTGCCTTACACCTCCTTTGGTAGAGACATATCTCAGCCCCAGTACTCACACTTCCACAAAACACTGGCGTGAACTAGCTTCCTTATACTTTCTCAAAACATTCCCACATTTGAGACTGACTCCATTTGGTCTTATAAACTTCCTTTTTGTGTTATGCCTTTTAGCTTATTCTAAGAAGGAATCAAATTTTAACTCTTTCCTTACATCTAGAGAGTCCCTTGCAGTTGCACTTCCTCTGAACTCTTGCTGCTCCCTTCCCTCTGGCATTGACTGCTGACCCTGGTTGGAGAGGTTGTACGATGAGCAGCAGACAATGAGGGCACCATATCTACACGGTATAAATGCAGACAACTTGGCTAATGCAGGGAGTGAAATCTTTCTGTGGCATCATCAATAATCTTTGTACATCAATGGTTCTTGTTGTAGCAGGGCTCAGCAGGTTTGAAGGGGAAACTTAACAAACAACCAGTTGGTTTACGATATTTAAAGTCAGTTACATCGCTTTTTTTGAGCTCTGTGCTCAAAGATCTTGAGTCTCTGGGCACACAGCCATAGATCTTCTGGCTCTCCCGACGACACATGGCATGACACCGAACTTTGATCCGCCCATCTCCAGAGCCCCGAGATCCTAGGCCTCCAAAGTCAAGTAGAACTCTTAGGCCAAGCTCTTGGCGTGTTGAACAACGGCTAGTTGTGAAACCCATAGACTGGGTCTCACTCCCGCAAAGAACTGTAGTCAGCATGTAACTCCAGGTCAGGGTCTTCAAAAGAACCCTGAAAGGGAAAAATAGAGATATTAAAGATGGAAATAAACTGTATCCGAAGATGCAAGCAAAGGAGTCGCCATTTAGCGCGATTCTCACTTTGCTCCACTCTGAGTGAGAGGTCTCAACAATAACCTCTTGGAATTGATTGTAGGCTTCAGGAAGGGGAAGTCCCCAATCAATGGGGGCATACCAATCCTCACCGAGGGGTTAGCAATGGAAAGGATACTTTGTTCAGAGATTTAGTATGTCAGCAAAATCTTGCAAAGCTTATAGATATAAGATGAGAGTATTCTGACTGGTTGCATCACAGCCAGGTATGTGAACTCCAATGTATAGTTTTGCAAGAGGCTGCAGAGGGTTGCAGACACAGCCGGCTCCATCATGGGCACATCTCTCCCCACCATCAAGGATATCTTCGAGAGGCAGTACCCCAAGACCCTACCTTGGGGTCCTCACCATCTGGGTACAAGCCTTCCTCTCGTTAACACCATCAGGGAAGCGATTCAGGAGCCTGAAAACCCACATTCAATGATTCAAAAACAATTTCATCCCTTCTGCCAAGATTTCTGAAAGGTCCATGAACTGACGAACACGACCTTATTATTCCTTCTTTTATAATATGTTTGTGTTTTGTAATTTATTTCAATTTTAAGTCTTTGCTGTGACAAAATAACTAATGTCATATACATAAGACAGTGATAATTAACCTAATTCTGATTTGGATTCCTTGAATTTAAATATTACAAATTCTCCATTTAGTAATATCTTCCTGAGCAATTAGCTAAGCAATTACTAATACACAAAGTGAGAAGCTGCAAAATGAGACAGAAAAATATTGTAAGGGCTCCAGAAAAGGAGATCAAAAAAGAAGCTTGTGAGAGACACCACAATTAATACATAAAGCTATTTGAAAAGAAAGGGAATTCAAGGTTCACCATAAAAACAAATGGGACACACTTTCATCAATGAAAATTAGGAAACAGCAAATTCCTTGAACAATTACTGTTCATCGGTCTTTACAGTAGGGAAGGGGATTATTTTCCTGATCTTCCAAAAGACTTAGTAAACAGATCAAGGCGTGGAACTCACTGATGCTTTGGCAATCAACCTATATCTGCAAAATTAATGAAATATGTATCATAAAATGGAAGCATGTCATTGTAGATACATTAAGTATTCTGTAAAGCACTCCCTGGCTCTCAGACATAGTTGCTTTCATTCCCTCCAAATCTCATAGAATTTGATCTTGCTGTCCAATAATTCATTTTCATTTCCTAATGCTTGCAAACATGAAGACATTCTTTACTTTGAACAATCGTTGTTGTTTTCTTTCTGCCATTTATATACTGCGAAGGCACTGTAGGTTCAGAGGACTGATGGGTGATTAGAAGAGAACCTGATGATTGCTCACACATTTGCTTTGAATCTATTGAGTGGTAGACAGGCTACACTTGCCATGGTTTCTCCTTCAGCTTACTCAGTGTTATCTCTTTCCACGTCACTGTTACTGGACAATGTGCACATTTCCTGCCACATTTGTCTATGCTGCATTTCTCTGTGTTGTATTTCTGTATGCTATAATTATATTCTGTCTTAAAAAATGTACTTCAAATACTGAGTTCTCTGGAATGCGCTGAAGTCACAGAGTGCAGGCATACTTGGCAGGCGTAGTATTTATTGTCCTTAAGAAGAGGGTGGTGAGCCACCTTCTTGAACTGCTGTAATGCAGGTGAGATCACTGCAGGAGAGAGAAATTCCAGAATTTAGACGTAGTGAAGACAAAGGGCAGTAATACAGTGCTGTGCAAAAGTCTTAGGCACATACATATAGCTCGGGTGTCTAGGACCTTTGCACAGTATTGTATTTGTCAACATGGAGCAAAGAGCGAGTTTGTATATCTGGCAGGAGCAAACCATGTTGGGAATGGTAAGGTAGAGCACCACGGGGGTGTGGGAGATAGGTAGCAGAGAAAGAGTGCCAGGAGTGGGGCGGGGGGTGGCGAAGGTGCAGAAACACCCAGCCTTGAGACACCAGGCAAGGTTGTTTGATATCAAGTATTGCTTTATTGATCTTTACAGAATGTCTGTCTGGTGCTTCTTCCTCCTTCCCCTTTTCCCAACCTTGATACCATGATCCCCCTCTCTCTGACCTCTTCCACAACAGAGACCCATATCGGAATCAGGTTTATCATCACTCACATATGTCATGAAATTTGTTTTTTTGCAGCAACAGTACAATGCAATACATAAAATTACTATACTACAGTGTAAAAGTATTAGGCACTTTAACTTTATATATGCATCTACAGCTTTTGCACAGTGCTGAACATTTCCACATCAGGATGGTTTGTAACTGGGAGAGGAACCTGTGGGTGATGGTATTCCCAAGCATCTGCTGCCTTTGTCCTTGGTGACGAAGGCTGTGTGTTTAAGAGGTGCTGTCAGTGTAGCATTGTCAGTAAATGCAGTGCATTTTGTTGCTGGTACACACTGTAGTTTAACATTTCAACATTTTGATTGATGGATGGGGTGATAATAAATACTGATTTAAAATGGATGGTGTCCACCTTCTTGAATGTTGTTGAATTTGTCCTGGAAGGTTTCCAGATTCCTGAATATTGTGGACAGCATTCAATCATGACCCCGAAATGCACCCTGTGGATGCTGATGAGGAAGGGAATCATTCACCGTGGGGCATCCAGGCTTTGGCATGCCCTTGTACTCCACTTTTTATGTGTCTGGCCCAGTTAAAGTTCTGCTAATGGTGAGAAACTCAGTCCTGGCAATCCCATTTACTCAACATGGTGTATAATTTGGCCCTCTCTTGTTAGATATTCCAACTGCCCATTACTTGCGTGGCACATATGTTACCTGTCACTTAGCTAAACCACCTGAATTGAAATCTGCATCTTGTAGCATACAGGCAAAGCTGCTTCATTTGCTGAGAAGTTGTGAATGGATTTGTGCATTATGCAATCATCAGCTAGCAGCTCATTTCCAAAATAATGTTAAAAGAAACATCATTGGAAGATGGTTGTATAAATGAAGGTATTTTTTTTGCTATCACCTGAGACCAAACCCTTGTGTGGTGCTAGAATGTGCAGCACTGCAATCACATATTGAGGTGGCCCAAAACTCAGGCCATGGTCCGCATGGCTTCCTCAAGGGAAGATCTTTCTGGACAAATCTGTTGGAATTCTTTAAAGAAATAACAAGCAGAATAGACAAAAGAGAATCACTTGATGTTGTGTACTTGGAGTTTCAGAAGGCCTTTGGCACATGAAGCTGCTTAACATGAGCCCATGGTAATGCAGGAAAGATTCCAGCATGGATATATCATTGGCTGATTTGCAGAAGGCAAAGCGAGGGTGTAAAGGGAGACTTTTCTGGCTGGCTGCCAGTGACTAGTGGTTTTCCACAGGGGTCTGTGTTGGGACCAATTCTTTTTACGTTATGTGTCAATAATTTGAATGATGGAATTGTTGGTTTTGCTGCCAAGTTTGCAGATGATATGAAGATAGGTGGAGGGGCAGGTAGTTTTGAGGAAGTGGAGTGGCTACAGATTAGGAGAATGGGCAAAGAGATGGCAGATGGAATACAGTGTTAGGAAGTGTATGGTCATGCACTTTGGTAGAAGAAATGTAAGGGCTGACTGTTTTCTAAATGGACAGAAAATACAAAAAACTGAGGTGCAAAGGGACTTGTGAGTCCTTGTGCAGGATACCATAAAGGTTAATTTGCAGGTTGAGTCTGAGGTGAGGAGGGCAACTGCAATTTCAAGAGGACTAGAACATGAAAGCAAGGATGTAATGTTGAGACTTTATGAAGCACTGGTGAGGCCTCACTTGGAGTATTGTGAGCAGGTTTTGGCTCCTTACCTTAGAAAGGATGTGCTGAAACTGGAGAGGGTTCAAAGGAGGTTCACGAAAATGATTCCAGGATTGAATGGCCTCTCATAAGAAGAATGTTTGATGGCTGTACTCACTGGTATTGAGAAGAATGAGGCGTGACCCGAGGCCTTTCAAGGCCTTTCAACATTCAATAGGGTTCAATGCCTTGATAGGGTGGGATGTGGAGAGGATATTTCCTATGGTGGGAGAGTCTAAAACCAGCAGACACAGCCTCAAAGTAGAGAGGCATCCTTTTAGAACAGAGATGAGGAAGAATTTCTTTAGCCAGGAGTGATAAATCTGCAGAATTCTTTGCCACAGGCAGCTCTGGAGGCCAAGTCTTCATGTATATTTATGGCAGAGGTTGATAGATTCTTGCTTGTTCAGGTCATGAAGGGATATGGGGAGAAGGTCGAAGATTGAGGCTGAGAGGAAAATTGGATCAGCCACGATGAAATGGCGGAGCAGATGTGATGGGCCAAATGGCCTAATTCTGCTCTTATATCTTATGGTGTTATGGTCTAAAACTCGACTATTAGAGGACAACAGCAGATGTCAGCATCTTGTCATTGTTGGTTTCTGTATGTTTGCACTGTCTGGACTTTATTCTGGATATTACTCAGGTTTGGAAAATCAGAGCTCCCAGCATACAGATCACTTACACACAGTTCCTGATTAGATTTTCACTCTCCGTAGATACTTCATGATCTGCCAGGCCTTCACAATACTTTCGTTTTGTTTCATGTCTCAGTGACCGATCTGTATTTCACAGATTCTTGAGGTGTTGAGTTACTGGGAAAGGTTGAATAGGTAAGGACTATTCCCTAGAGTGTAGGAGAATGAGGGGAGATTTGACAGAGGTATACTAAATGATGAGAAGTATAGATAGGTTAAATGCAAGCAGTCTATTTTTCCACTGAGGTGGGGTGAGATTAGTCCTGGATATCATAGGTTAAGGGTGAAAGGTGAAGTATGTTAAGGGGAACCTGAGGGGGAACTTCTTCACTCAGAGGATGGTGTGAGTGTGAAATGAGCTGCCAGCGGAAGTGGTGGATATGGGTTCGACTGTAATGTCTAAGAGAAGTTTGGATGAGTGCATGGATGGGAGGATTACTTTGGGCTAAGGTCCAGGTGCAGGGTCAATAGGATTAGGAAGAACAGTCGGCACAGACTAGTTGGACTACAAGGCCTGTGCTGTAGTGCATAATGACTCTATCAACTTCGTCCTCTAGAAACACGGAAATTAGTTGGGTAACTTTACCCAATCTGAGATATCCCATCCTCGCCCTCTCTGCCACTTCAAAGTAACTTATTTTCTCGGCTTCTTAGTCCTTCACCTGAAATATTAACCCAATGTCTCTCTCCACAGTTACTGTCTGACCTGCTGAGTGTTTCTGGTATCGTCTACTGTTATTCCTAAAAGGGAGCTTGTTGTGGGTCCAGTGAACAGACCTTACCACACCTTAGACTGTGACTTTCACATCGGGGTGGGTTAGCCCAAATCTTAAAAACGTAATAAAGAAAATAATATTGGTGTGAAGACATTTCCGTTCTTCCTAATGAACAGCCCCACAAGAGTCCAGCCAGACCGAGCGGAGGGTGAGTTCCTGAGAAGGGTAAATGTAAATTCAGCCTCTCTTTGCTGATGTTCTCTGGGTTTATCTGTGGGCCTGAACCATTTATGGCCATGTGCCTGTTTGTCTTGCAGCGAGGAGATGGTACCTGCTTTTCAATGCAACAGGGATTTATATCTGCAAGCCCCTGCCACAAAATATAGCTAAGGGCGCCAGGCAGAATTCCTTCTGCTCTACAGATCTCATTAATTTGTGGTTCTAAACTCCACTAAGTGCAAGGATAGGCCATCTGTATACCTGCCTGAAAACACACATACTGTCACCCAGAGGGTCGTGATTAACAGTAAGGAAGGCCAGGTTCTTTTCTGGTTGTTTATTAATGTGAGAAATATAATTTTCCCTCAATAAGAACACACTTCTACATTTAAAGAGAAGTATGTAAATGAATATTTGCAGCTGAATTGCTTCTACTGTGAGTATATAGGTCAGGAAGAGATCAGCTGTACAGCAATCTGATGCACTACTCAAAGATGAACTTGAAAAAATCATGGGCTAAGTAATCCTCTGGGCATCTTTCTAGATTTTAGAGTCGCCACAAGATTGATAAAGCCAAGCATTTCAAAATCTCTCGAAATTCCTTCTGCAGAGTGTTCCTAAGCAATTATTCCTTCGTTCCAGGCAACAATTCCGATATTTTTAATGGAATGATTCAAGACATCATGGACTCTTAGAGAATGAATTCATCATTGGAGACTAAGTATTTCCCACCGTATGAGATCCTCCTTAAGACCAGGCCCGTTTATCGGATGCAATCATTCTGTAGCAGCTGATTAGTACATTCATTTAAGAAATCAGATCAGGATTATGGTGTTATTACTTGGAGCTATACAATATGTTTCATGCTCTGAGCCAGATCCCACAGACCGAAGTCAAAATTAGGTTTATTGTCACCTGCACAAGTACATATATGCACAGATGTAAGGAAAAGCTTACTTGCAGCAGCATCACAGATTCATAGCATCAGATAAAGAGTATTCACAAGAAAAGCATAAATTAAATTATGCATAATTTTTACAAGAAAGAACGCAATTAGAACAAAAAAAAAACTCCATTGCATGCAAAGTAGTTAGAGTATTGCTCTACTTGGGGTAGTGACTAGGGTTGTACAGATTGGTTTGAAAGTTGAATAGTTGAAGGGAAATAGGTGTCTTTCACCTGGTGGCATGGGACTTCAGTCTTTGGTGCTCCTGCCTGATACCCTGTGAAAAGATGGCATGTTCTGGATGGTGGGGATCTTTGAGATGGGTGTGGCACCTCATGTAGATACAACTGATGGTGGGGAGGGGCATTCCCATATTAGGCTGATTCCACTACTCTCTGTAGCTTTTTACATTCCTTCCATTCAATCCATTGAAGTACATCTGCAGTACATACTGTAGACAACACAGACTGCTGCTACTGTGCATCTGTGCTGGAGAGAGTGAATCTTTGTGGAGGGGGTGTATATCTAGTGGACTGTCATGTCAGCATCAGAATCATGTTTATTATCACTGACATAGAGTACTGTGCAAAAGTCTTACGCAGCTAGGCTGCCTACAACTATTGCACAGTACTGTATTTGTCAATGCGCAGTAGAGAGTGAGTTTGTAAATCTGGTGGGAGCAAATGATGTTGGGAATGGTGAGGGTGGAACAGCATGGGAGGAGTGTGGAATAGGGGGCAGAGAAGGAGTGCCAGGGATTGGGGTGGGAGTGGGTGACGTGGGTGCAGACACACCCAGCCTTCAGACACCAGGCAAGGTCATTTGGTCGCAAACAACTGGTTTATTGATCATTACAGAATGTCTCTCTGGCGCTTCCGGCTCCTTCCTCTTTTCCCAGCCATGATTCCCCTCTCCTTGTCCCTTTCCCACTCACAATGCACAATAGAAACACAGGTTCATCAACACTCAAGTATATCATGAAATTTGTATTTTTCTTGTAGCAGCAGAACAGTGCAATCTATAAAATCACTACAGTACTTGCAAATGCCTTATGCTCCCTGGATACATATATGTGCCTAAGGCTTTTGCACAGTACTGTGTCATAAAATCAGTTGTTCTGCGCAGCAGTATGGTGCAAGACATAAAATTTACAGTAAGTTACAAAAGTAAATAGTGCAAAGGAGGAATAATATAGTCTTCCTTATTGATGTATGCCACTTTCGTCAGGCACCACCCTTTGAAGATGCCCTTGATGGTGGGGAGTGTTGTGCCCATGACAAACCTGACTGAGTCTGCAACACTCTGTATCACTTGTAATCCAATGCATTGTAGCCTCCAAACCAGACAGTGATGCATCCTGTCAGACGCTCCTTCCCTGATTAGAGTTGAGTTTCTTGAAGCTGCACACGTCCAGGAAAGTGCAGAGCATTCCATCACACCGACTCCTAGCCTCTGACCTGTGGTCTATATGACTACTCCAGTTTCTAGTCAATGGTCGATGCCCATCCTTGAGGATGGGATATTTGTGGAGCCACCTCCTCTGAAGAATTTATTGTCCACCACCATTCACATCTGAATGTGGCAGGATTGCAGAGCCTAGCTGGCCAGTCCTGTTTGGCCAGGTCTGGCCCATTTAGCATGGCAGTAGTGCCATACACATGATGATGTGTTTTTTCACTGTGGAGATGAGATTTTGTCTCCACAAGGACTCTTACTGACACTGTTATGGACAGATGCATCTGTAACAGGTCTATTGGGTAAGTCAAGATCAAACAGGCTTTTCTCTCCTGTTGGTTCCCTCACCACCATCTGCAGAGCCAACAGAGCACCAATGTCCTTTAGTGCTCGACCAGCTGGATCTGCAGTGGAGCTACTGAGCCACTCTTGGTGATGGATGTAGACGTCCCCCACCCAGGGTACATTTTGTGATTAGTCACCCTCAGTGCTTCCTCCAAATGATTTTCTACGTTGAGAATTGATTCCTCAGCCAAGGGGAGCATGGGGAGAGACAGCTGACGGCAATCGATTCCTTACTAAAGTTTAACCAAATGCCACAGGGCTTCATGGATGTGGAGTCAATGTTGCGGACTGCCAGGGTAGTTCTCTTCCCCCCACCCCCATTGTACACACTACCTCTGCAGACATGTAGAACACAACGTATCCAAAAATAAGAAGAGCTTGTGCTGTTAATTATAAATTATGATTCAGTGAGTATGACTTGATAGACAGTTGTTTGACTAGTTTGTATGATGAGTTTGATTACCAGACAACATTGACAACTGATAACAGAGTCATGGAAATGCAGAGATAGTTGTGAAGGAAAATCCTAGTTTTCTGCAACCCCTCAAGGGATGGTAAGAAATCCTCTCATAGAAGTATATGCAGAAGTCTAAAATTTTTCTTCCGGCATTGGAACCAGGGAGACATCTGAATGTGACTAACATAAGCTAGACTCAATGCTCAAATGGCAGCAGCTAAGGTCAGTGACCTGCCATTACTGATGACTGGGGACACAGTGAGGATGACATTCATACCAGACTGACACCAGGCATCACTGCAGGGAAAGTAACTCAACACATTGCAAGGTCAGGATGGATAAAGTTGTCCCAGAGTGGAGCAGGCAACATCCCTGGGAATCCACTCAAGAAGGTTGCTTAATATAATTGAATTGAATTGACTTGTTGCTATTTCTTACATCCTTCACATACGAGGAGTAGAAATCTTTACGTTATGTCTCTGTCTAAATGTGCAATGTGCAATCATAGTAATTTATAATAATTTATAATAAATAGAACAGTCAATGTAACAGAAGTACACTCAAATCAGTGTAAGTTAATCAGTCAGATGGCCTGGTGGAAGAAGTTGTCCTGGAGCCTGTTGGTCCTGGCTTTTATGCTACAGTACCGTTTCCCAGATGGTAGCAGCTGGAATACATTGTGGTTGGGGTGACTCGGGTTCCCAGTGATCCTTCGGACCCTTTTTACACACCTGTCTTTGTAAATGTCCTGAATCATGGGAAGTTCACAACTGTAGATGTGCTGGGCTGTCCACACCACTCTCTGCAGAGTCCTGCGATTAAGGGAGGTACAGTTCCCATACCAGGCAGTGATGCAGCCAGTCAGGATGCTTTCAATTGTGCCCCTGTAGAAAGTTCTTAGGATTTGGGGGCCCATACCAAACTTCTTCAACTGTCTGAGGTGAAAGAGGCACTGTTGTGCCTTTTTTACCACACAGCTGGTGTGTACAGAGGTGATGTGGATGCTGAGGAACTTAAAGCTGTTTCCCCTCTCAACCCCAGGTCCATTGATGTCAATAGAGGTTAGCCCATCTCCATCCTCCTGTAATCCACAACCAATTCCTTTGTTTTTGTGACATTGAGGGAGAGGTTGTTTTCTTGGCATCACTGTGTCAGAGAGATAGTCAAGATACTGGTATGCAGACACATCAGTAACCCAGCAGGATGAAAACTACCAGACCTTGCCAATGTGAGCACAGTAACTGCACCATATATGTATAGATATGCACGGGCAGCCCAGCAGCCCAGGTAAATGGAAAACTTTGTGCCAAAGTGAAGCAGGGACAAAAACAAATATTTTCAACATTTGATTCTTTTGCTTTTTTTATTATTAAAGAAGTAATGTAATATGTGGCTTATATGTTACAATTAAGGATTGTAGTATATGCTAAGTGTTTTGTTTATAAACTGCAATAATCTTTACAGAAACACTTCCAGGAAGTCTCTCCCTGTTGTTGGCTTGTCTCTGTGCAGCATACTCATAGCAGAGGAAAGATGAAAGTCTCACAGGTCCCATTGTAAGGTCTTTTGTTTAATAATGGACTTAGCTGGTTTAACCTGCTGCCTACCCCACTGATTCAAATATGAAGGATTTCAGGGATAGCGTGTGGTTGGAGATCTGTCTGCGGTGGCTGGTTCTCTCGATATTATCCTCCAGTGCAACCCCAGCATAACAGAAAATACCGAATGAGGTACCGTACCTATGACTCTCTTGCAGGAGTGACCATGGGAAGATTCTATGTGGTGACGGGGATCATGATACAGTCTGTGAGTCACACAGTATGGAAACAGGCCCTTCGGCCCAACTCATCCATCCTGACCAAGTTGTCACTCTGAGATGATCCCATTCGCCCACATCCTCCAAACCTTCCCTGTCCACATGTGCTTTAAACATCATAATTCTACTTACCTGTACTACTTCCTCTGGCAGCTCAATCCACATACCCATCACTCTGTGTGAAAAGGTCGCTTTCAAATATTTTTCCTCTTAGCTTAAACCCATGCTGAGTTTTAGAGTCTCCTACCATGAGAATCAACTGTGGATCATTCATCTTATCTGTGTCCTTCATAATCATATATGATCATCCGTCAGCCTCCAGTACTCCATGGGGAAAATTCCTAACCTATCCAAATTCTTGCAACTCAAGTCCAAATCTCACACACACATGCATGTGGGTGTTACAGAGAAGCTTAATGTATCCTCCAGCTACTCTAATATGCTGTGCTGTCTTTCGGCTCCTGCTTTTTTGTATTCCTGTGGAGACTCTGGATCCCTCACTGGGGCCAGAAGACCTTGGATAGAAATCTCAGAATACAAGTCACCTTGGAATGGGACATCCCATCACAGGTTGTAGCCATGATTCACTATGGAGAGTCATCTGCTTGTATTGAGATGGCAATCAGCAAAAAACAAAAGGACGGCCCAGTGGCGTAGTGGTTAGAGTATCATCTTACAGCACCTGGCGGTTCAATCCTTGCCACTTTTAAAGAGTTTTCATGTTCTCTTTGTGGCCATGTGTAGTTCCTCCAGGTGCTTCAGGTATGGTTAGAGTTTATGAGTTTTGGGCATGTTATTTTGCTGCCAGGAGCATGCCAACACTTGCAAAATCCATGCTGATTTAATTTGATGTAAATGATGCATTTTACTGTATGTTTTGATGTTCATGTGACAAACAAAACTAATCTTTAATCTAATCTTTAATCCTATTTACAACATCATCTTTTTAAATTAATGTTGATGTAATGTACCAAATTGCTGATGCTCTCCATGTGTGTTCACTTGGCAGGCTTGCATATTTGTTACAGGAGTCTAGTTTGCAGTATTTGCTGCCATGATGTACACCAGATGGAATATCAGATGATGTGGTTAAAGGTTCTATGCTACCGGTGCAAGTTGTCTCGGTTCTCTGCCGCTTGGAAGGTTTTGATGCCACATTTGGTGAGGGGGCAACAAGCTACCAATGGAATAGTCAATGCCTTTGTCACCTGTGGTGATACCTGTTTGGCCAGATCATATCAAGGCCCTTGACTCTGCGTTTGCTCCAACCTCATAGCCCAATGGCTAAGCAAGCTCACCACCTCCTCTACTTCCTAATTTTTACGGTGCACCATAGAAAGCATCCTTTCTGGATGGATCACAGCTTGCTATGGCAACCACAGTGCATGTAACCGCAAGAAGCTGCAGAGAGTTGCAGATGAAGCTCGGCGCATCAGGGAAGCATCTATGGACTCTGTCTGTATTTCTCACTGCCTTTTTAAAGCAGGGAACTTAATCAAAGACCCCACCCACCCCGGGCATACTCTATTCTCCCCCCTTCCCCCGGATAGAAGATACAAATGCCTGAAAGCACGTACTATAAGGCTCAAGGACAGTTTCTACCCTGCTGCTATAAGAGAAATAAATAGTTCCTTGGTACAATAAGTTGAGCTCTAGATCTCATAATTTACTCAGTTAGGATCTTACATCTTACTACTGCACCACAGTTTCTCTGTAACTCTTACACTTTATTCTACTTGTACTACCTCAATGCACTGTGTAATGATCTGATCTATATGAACAGTATTTAAGACAAATCTTTCATTGCATCTAGTTACATGTGACAATGATAAACCAATTCCAATTCCAATTCTAATATGGTTTAATTGCTGAGAAATTGACTTCATGGATATCATCCACTGTATGTAAAATCCATGTCAACTTCTATAGATGTGTAGTGGACAATATATTGACTGGCTGTATCACAGCGTGGTATGAAAACACCAATATCCTCGAATGGAAAACCCTACAAAACTGGTAGATACAGCCCAGCCCATCTCAGGTGAAACCCTCTCCATCATTAAGCATATCTACATGGAGCGTCGTCACCAGAAAGCAGCATCAACCATCAGGGATCCCCACCACCCGGGTCATGCTCTCTTCTTGCTGCTGCCATCAGGGATGTGATACAGGAGCCTCAGCACTCATACCACTAGGTTCAGGAACAGTTACTACCTCTAAAATCTCTTTGGCACTTTAACCGAGGGGGATAACTTCACTCAACTTCACTTGCCCCGTAACGCACTGTTCCCAATACTGATGGACTCGTTTTCAAGGACTTTTCATCTCACGTTCTTGATAATTGTTGCTTGTTTGTTTGTTTATTTATTTATTTATCTTTTGTATTTGCAGAGTTTGTTGTCTTTTGCACACTGGCTGTCTGTCCTGTTGGATTCTATTATTATTAATAGATTTATTGAGTATGACCACAAGAAAATGAATCTCAGGGTTGTACATGGTGTCGAAAATGTACTTTGATAAAAAGTTGCATTGAACTTTGAACTTTGAAATTCTTCAAAGCATCCAATGGATCAAATCCTCCAGTACACAGAATAGTAGAGATACAGCAGCTCAGTAATGCAAACGTAATCAGGCTTAAAGGAGAGAATGGACGATGAAGGAAACTAAAGGAATTAAAATGAAAGCAATAAACATTATTGAGTTACATGTATCAGGGCTGAGACAGGAAAACTGTGATAAAGAAAATGCAAACAACAGGAATTCTGCAGATGCTGGAAATTCAAGCAACATACATCAAAGTTGCTGGTGAACGCAGCAGGCCAAACAGCATCTATAGGAAGAGGCGCAGTCGACGTTTCAGGCCGAGACCCTTCGTCAGGACTGTCCTGACGAAGGGTCTCGGCCTGAAACGTCGACTGCGCCTCTTCCTATAGATGCTGCTTGGCCTGCTGCGTTCACCAGCAACTTTGATGTATATAAAGAAAATGCTACTGATTGTAAAAGTGAACCTTTCTCAACAGATTGAACATAACCAAAATTATAAAAATCTGAAGTAAAAGTGGAAAATTTTGAAAACATTCAGCTGCTCAGGCAGCAGAAGTGGAAGAGAACTGGAGTGAATGTTTCAGGGAACTCTACACTCTAATTGTGTTACTTGGACAATGGATTTTACTGAAAGGGAACTAATTTATGAGCCTATTTTTTGCCCCCTATATGAAGTGTCTTGGGATGTGTTTTAATGTTAAACGCTCGGTCAGATTCTGTTCGCATTGTGGTTAAATGATTGGTCAGATACATTCATTTGGTTTATCTCAATGCCCAGTGCTTTAAACCCCACGAGACTTTATTTTGTTCTTATGCAATTCATTTGGTTCAAAACAGTTAATACCTTGGAGTAGTGGTTCTTCCCGCTCTGCTTCCTCCAGACCTTTAGCATTGGGCTGGTGTGAGACAGGATGAAACAGACTGGAAATGATAGAAGATAATAATCCTCCCAACAGTAGATGGGATGTGGACCACAGGAAATGGAAAGGGCGTGTCAAAAGGGCAATGTTATGAGAGTCATGGGAGATTTCAACTTGCAGATTAATTAGGAAAATCAGTTTGTTGAATGCTTATGAGATGGTTTTTAGAGCAGTTTGTTGATGAGTCTACTAGGGGATCAGCTATACTGGACTGGGTGTAAACCAGAGGTGATTAGGGAGTTTAAGGCAAAAGAACTCTTAGGAGACAGTGATCACAATATAATTGAGTTCCACATGAAATTTGACGGGGAGAAAGTAAAGTCTGATGTAGCAATACTTCAGTGGAATAAAAGAAATTACAGTGGTATGAGAGAGGAGTTGGCCAAAGTAAATTGGAAGGAGATGCTGGCAGGGATGTCAGCAGAGCAGCAATAGCGTGATTTTCTGGGGAAAAAAGAGGAAGGTGCAAGATAGGTCTATTCCAAAAACAAAGAAGTCCTCAAATGGAAAAATAGAACAACCGTGGCTAACAAAGCTAACGTAAAAGCAAAAGATAGGGCATACAACAAAACAAAAATTAGTGGGAAGGAAGAGGACTAGGAACTTTAAAAACCTACAGAGAGCAACTAAAATAATCATTTAGGAGATAAAAGATGAAATATGAAAGGAAGCTAGTAAACAATATCGAAGTGCATATTAAAAGCTTTTTCAAGTAAGTAAAAAATAAAAGAGAGATGAGATATAGAACCGTTAGAAAATGAGGCTGGAGAAATAATAGCAGGGGACAAGGAGATGGAAGATGAACTAAATGAGTATTTTGCATCAGCCTTCACTATGGAAGACACTAGCAGTGTGCCAGATGCTGAAGGGTGTGAGGGAAGAGAAGTGAGTGCAGTTACTATTACAAGGGAGAAGATGTTCAATAAGTTGAAAGACCTAAGGGTACATAAGTCACCTGGACCGGATGACCTGCACCCTAGGATTCTGAAAGAAGTAGTGGTAGAAATTCTGGAGCATTAATCTTTCAAAAATCATTGGACTCTGGCATGGCCTGGAATGCAAATGTCACTCCACTCTTTAAGAAAGGAGGAAGGCAACAGAAAGGAAATTATGAACCAGTTAGCCTGACCTCAGTGGTTGGGAAGATGTTGGAGTCAATTGTTAAGGATGAGGTTATGGAGTACTTTGTGACACAGGACAAGATAGGACAAAGTCAGCATGGTTTCCTTAAGGGAAAATCTTGTCTGACAAACCTTTTGGAAGTTTGTGAAGAGGTTACAAGTAGGATAGATAAAGGGGATGTAGTAGATGTTGTATATTTGGACTTTCAGAAGGCCTTTGACAAAGTGTCACACATGAGGCTGCTTACCAAGTTAAGAGCACATGGTATTACAAGAAGGTTACTGGCATGGTTAGAGCATTGGCTGATTGGTGGGAGGCAGTGAGTGGGAATAAAAGGATCTTTTTCTGGTTTGGGCTGCCAGTGACTAGTGATGTTCCACAGGGGTCGGTGTTGGGACCACTTCTTTTTATGCTGTATATCAATGATTTAGATGATGGAATAAATGGCTTTATTGTCAAGTTTACAGATGATACGAAGATTGATGGAGGGGCAGGTAGCGTTGAGGAACCAGGTAGGATGCAGAAGGACTTAGACAGATTAGGAGAGTGGGCAAGAAAGTGGAAAATCAAAATGCAATATTGGAAAATGCATGGCCATGCACCTTGGTAGTAGAAATAAATGTGCGGACTATTTTCTAAATGGGGAGAAAATCCAAAAATCTGAGATGCCAAGGGACTTGAGAGTCCTTGTGCAGAACTTCCTGAAGGTTAACTTGTAGGTTGTGTTGGTGGTGAGGAAGGCAAATGCAATGTTAGTATGCATTTCAAGAGGTCTAGAATACAAAAGCAGGAATGTGTTGCTGAGGCTTTATAAGGCACTGGTGAGGCCTCACCTTGAATATTCTGAACAGTTTTTGGCTCCTCATCTAAGAAAAAGATGTTCTGGGATGGGAGAGGATTCAGCGGGGGTTCACAACGATGATTCAAGAAATTAAAGGGTTACCTAATGAGGAATGTTTGATGGCTCTGGGTCTGTATTTCCTGAAATTTAGAAGAATGAGGGGGGACTTCATTGAAATCTTTCGAATGTTGAAAGGCCTACACAGAGTAGATGTGGAAAGGATGTTTCCCATGTTGGGGGGTCTAGGACAAGAGAGCACAGCGTCAGGATAGAGGGGCATCCATTTAAAACAGAGGTGCGGAGAAATTTCTTTAGTCAGAGGGTGGTGACTTTGTGGAATTTGTTACCACAAGCAGCTGTGGAGGTCCAGTCGTGGGGTGTATTTAAGGCAGAACTTGATAGGTTCTTGTTTGGCCACGGCATTAAAAGTTACAGGGAGAAGGCCATGGAGTGGGGCTGAGGAGGGCAAAAAAGGATCAGCCATGATTGAATGGCGGAGCAGACTCGATGGGCCAAATGGCCTAATTCTGCTCCTATGTCTTATGGTCCTATGGCCCAATAATGGGGTTAACAAGATATCAATAAAACCTACTGAGCTGCACCAATGGTATTAAGACAGAATTGGATTCGCGTCATCTCTAGCATGGTTTTTCAGGCCGTCACTTTCAACAAGGCAAAACCTAACTTCATAAGTGGCTGTGAAGCTTCACTCCCAGATGAGCCCAATACCTACCGTGCACACTTTGAAAGGGAGAATGAAACTTCTCCTGTGCAAATCCCTGCAACAACCATCGAACCAGTAATATCTGTCTCAGATGCCAGCATCAGAACATATTTCAAGAAGGTGAACCTTTGCAAGGCGTCAGAGCCCAGTTATGTACCTGGCAAGGCTGCCAATGTTAATGAGCAATTGGAGTCACATAAAGATATCCCTAAAACACATTGGGAGTTACCTGGGGTTTTATGTGATAATCTAATTGTTTTTACTAATTCCAAGTTATTATCACTAAATGCTTGCATTACTGAAGTGTAATTTGAGCTCATCTTTGGGTGGTGTGTTGGTGTAGCAGGAGGAGCTGCTGACTCACAGCTCCAGTGACTGGATTTCAGTCCTGACCACTGGTGTCATCTGTGTGGAGTTTAACAATTTTCCTTGACTGTGTGGTTGTCCTCTGTGTTCTCAGGTTTACGTCCACATTTCTGGCTTGTAGGTCAAAAGCCTGGTGTAAAATGCCCTCTTCTGGGTGGAAGGTAGAATAATCAAGGGGGAGTTGATGGGGATGTGATAGGTGAGGTGATGGGGGCCTGATAGGTGAGGTGATGGGTGTGTGATAGGATAGGTGATGGGGATAGGTGAGGTGATGGGCGTGTGATAGGTGATGGGGATGTGATAGGTGAGGGGGATGTGATAGGTGAGGTGATGGGCGTGTGATAGGTGAGGTGATAGGGATGTGATAGGTGAGAGGGACGAGCAGAAATATTTGAAGGTATGTGAAAAATGCTGGAGGAACTCAGCAGATCAGGCAGCATCTACAGAAATGAGTAAACAGTCGATGTTTCGGGCCGAGACCCTTCTTCAATGATCATATGGAAGTACGAATTTCCCTGGACTAATGTCCAAGTTGATCCATGAACCTGAACCCTAAATTATCGTCCCCTGAGTTTAAAATGTCCGCTGCACTCCATCACTCAATTAACTAACCGAACTTGCGATGGATTCAAGTGAGACAAATGTTTAAGAGTTACGAAACCTAGCGCTTTTACTGCAGTCCGCCACTCCAATTAGGCAGCAATGAATTGTCAAAGCTCTGGTACAGCAGGGCATTAGTATGGCTCCCTTTAATAGTGCATGTCTTAATTTTATGCCTCATTATTTTCCCCTGTAAATCAAGACATTAGGCTTAGTACCTGTCCAGTACACAGTTCAGTTCTGGGAAAGCTCTGTCCATTGTGAAGCCACTGAACCGCTGCATTACCTCAGATCATGAAACGTGGCCCATCTTTAGAGTTTGCTAATTAGAGACCAAGTGGTTTCCTGGCTCACTGTCTGTTGTCTCTGTAACGGATTTACTGCTAATGTGAAAACTGATGTGCCAGGAAACCTCGTTTAATTTTCTGGCTCCCATTGTCCAGATTAATTCCAATGGATGCTCGTTAATCAAGGAGCCCGTGGCATTGCGTATGACGTACTGATACCGCAGCGCTTCGTGCACTGAACTGGGTCCTGGATCTGTCACAGTGACAATGGCAAAGCCACTAAATTTGCAGGGATGACTCGGTGAAACTGACAGCATCTAACAGGAAGCTGGCAGTCCTGCATAGACGTTGGTTAACACAGAAATGGTGAAGCTGCTCTCAGTTGCAAGATGCACCTTTGCAGCCTTTCCAGCAGAATCCAGCAGGAATCACCTGAACAGGTGTGCATTTCGGGTATTGCTGAAGATGTCCACCATGAAATACCTTGAAAAGGTTGTCCTCTTCCGCATGGTGTCTAAGTGTGACTTTAAAGCCATAAGCAGAGCTCAGCAAATTATCTGACCTCCCCCCAAATAATATTATTCATTGGGCTATGTGCTTCTCCCCCACAAACATTTCAAAATGCAGTGCGCTTCTATACACCAGCTGCTCATCAGCTAGTTTTTAGGTTAACTCTCTGAAGCTTTAAAGCCCATATTCAGGTTAAAAGGTCTGTGCTTCCAGGCTTGAAGTAAACCAGTAAAAGTACAGTTAGACTTCAACGATGGTGTACTAGCTACAGGAAGGAACGCACACAACTCACTAACAGTGTTAGACTGTGACAATAGTCCGTCAGATCCAGTGTGACTCTACACAATACAGTAAGGGGACAGTAATAATGTGGATTGAATGCAAAAATAGTCCAGCAAAGACAGGAGGAATACACTGAAAGAGTTTTGTCTTCTACTGCACAATGTACAACAATACAATGAGTACAGTGAGCACATATTAACCAGAAAACGGGTAATAGTACAGTTACTAGAGTACAGAAACTGATTAAACTTTCAAACTTATTGAAACTTATTTAGAGAGTCATCTCACAAGCAAGAAAGTCACTCTGTGCTTGGTCGTGAAGCCCAGAATCTTGTAGCCTTGACCTTCAGTAGTTCCAGAGTAAAATATCTCTGAAGCTAAAATGATAATAATTAGCAAACTATAAATTAACTAGGAGTCATTCAACATGTTTGATCCCTTCTAATAAACCATGCATTATTCTTGGCATTAACTGTATTTTTACATTAAATTTGAAGGTGATCTTCATTTCTCTGGATAATTGAGAGGTGGCAATACAATGCATTATAATCATATATATTTACAATATGTATTTTCAATCTTTGGTTAATGTGGCGCATGAATTAAAAATGATGGGAAGCTGCTTCAAATTCCTTTCACCAACCTGACCATATCGATTGTCAGAATTGACTAGTCCTGATGAAAGGTCATCAAACATTAAATGAAAGTTAAAAATCATGCAGATGCTGGGAGTGCCTGACCACTGATTATTTCCAGAATACCCCCCCCATTCATTCCCACTCAATTAGTCTGTCAACCCATCCATCTCTCACTGCTACTTCACTAATTCCTCATTGCCTCAATGAATCCCCTTCTTTCCACTCAGTTCCTCCTCACTCCCCCATTGATAGTCCTTTCATGCCCCCCACACTGATCCACTCACTCCCATTCCACTCCCCATCTCTCCCCCAATCCTCCATTCACTACCCCTCAATCCACCTCACACCCTCCACTGATCCTTTCACTGTTCCCTCCCACAGAACTAATCACTCCCTTCCACTGCTACTCATTCCCCTCACTCTCCCTCACTTGCCCCTCGCACCCAACACTGCCCCATTCACTGCCTTCACTACTCTTTTCATTACTCCAGTCAATCCTGCCTTACTCAGCTCGCCCACCCTTCACTGCCCCTCACTCACCGTTCACTGCCCTTCACTCTCCCTTCACTGCCCCTCACTCACCGTTCACTGCCCTTCACTCTCCCTTCACTTCCCCTCTCTCACCCACTCACTCTCCCTCACTCACCATTCACTGCCCCTCACTCACCCTTCACTTCCCCTCACTCTCCCACTCGCTCCCTCACTCGCCCCTGTTATGTTACTTCTGTTTAAATGTACTGTGGGTTAACAGTAAAGAATCATATTCTGGAAGAATTAGAGAACTTTTATTTACAGTAATAAACAAACATGTCTTAACCCAGCCACGTGCTGGAACATTCTGCAATCCCTCACATGCTCAGTGCTCTGTCCAATCATGTACATCATTGCACGTGATATTACCATATCTTCCTTTCCTTAAAAAGAAAAACAATTAACGTTAATCAAAACACATCCATATCAGACAACTGAAACTCTGAAGTCGGCTCTTTCTTGAAGTTTTTGCAATTCTTTCTTAACACTGCTCCCTCCTCTGTTTGGCCCATGTATGATCTGGTCTGTGTCCATGTGTTCCTTTTATCTTGTGTCCTCACTTTGTCTCCTTGTCTTTCAGACAAACGTTTCCTTCGATCAGTCAATTCATGTTCCATTTGTAATGAAATACGAATCTTCTTTTCTTCATCTATTCATTCATTAACTGTGTAATCTCTTTTTTATGCTGAGACTTCATCATTTCAATAATTCTTCTCAATTCCTTCACCTGTGCTTTCAGTTCTTCCTTATACTGTGCCCACTGTGAGCGTTCTTGCTCTAGACGGTGATGAAACTGAATCTCATATTCTCTCAGTGTCTCTTTCATTATCGCTTGCATTGAAGCAACCTCCTCCTGCCATTGCTTTTTCACATCATCAGTTGCCTCCTGTTTGGTCGTCCCAGACACTGCAGCTACTGCTTTTATATTCCCCATGTCAGCATTTGCCTCCATGAGCTGGAGCTACAGTCGAGTGACATCACCTTCTGCCGACTGTGATGCAACATTCTGTCACTTCAGCTCTGTGTCACTATCCAGGACAAAAATTCTTTTCACCAAATTAAGTCTTTCACAGGCAGATAAACCCAGAATTGACTGTACATTTTTTGGCACAACCACAAATGAAGGTGTATGCACAACATTTTTGTGTGATACCTTTACCACATATTTTCCTTTAACTGGAATGTCTGCACCTGAATACCCAGTCACTTTTGTATTTGTCTGATGTAACTTTGGTCTTGGCTTTAAAGAATTAAACTCAAATTCTGCAAGAACATTTACACCACTATCAAGTTTAAACAGAATATTGTTTTGATTCACTTTCAATGTGTCACATGTCCAGTAACAATGAAAATAGAATTGAGTCAGGTTTTATAAACAAACATAAACATTTATTAAACTCTGCTCAACAATAGCGAAAAGTATTCAAACGACTAACTTAACTGGAAGTTAACTGCTGCACAGCAACTCTGGAACAGTTCTTAAAGTGGTAAATTCGCACACAGTCTTAAAGTGGTAAATTTGAAAGTCCAAGTGATGTATACAGTCAGTAAGGAGTGACTTCTCTGGAAATAGATTTCTTTGAAGACATGACATTACTGCTGGTCCTGTCCAGAGGATTCATGATGAAGGAAATAAAATGGCTTAAAGCAAATGACCTTTGTCCTGGATGGTGAACATTGCACAAACCTTCCTGATCTTGCAGGAGTTATCTCAGACGCAGGCCACTATTCCTGAAAGAAGATTCAATAAGGTCGATCCTTTATGAAACCACTGAACAACACCAACTTTACTCAATCCTTCGGGTTCCCGTACGTTGGTAAGGTCTTCACTCTCCAATACTAGACTGTAAAGGTAAATCAAAGGTACACCAAACAAAAAGTGGCAGCGATTGGCGAAACTGCTGGTACAACGTTTGTACCTTACAATAGAAAGTAAAAACTCCACTTTAAAATGAAACTGCGTTATGAAATGAATATGCAGCAAAACTAGCTAATGAATTGACTGATGAACTAACTGCGTAACAACAGGCGTTTACCGTTATATACCTGTTGGGAACACGGCATCCCGTGTCCTTACACCAGAGGGAAAAGTACATCATGTGACCTCACACCAGCAGGAAAATTACATCACCCCACCATCACAAGACAATTACATCATGCTCACAAGATACTCAATTATATCATGGTCATAAGACAGTCACGAGATACCCACGAGGTATGTAACACCTCCCTCCAAAAAGGGAAAATTTTGGTCTTTTATGAGCAAAATGTTAACAACTAACTATTTACAAAAAAAATTACAGATGTATAAAATCTACAACATACACAATATACACAGTATTATCATACAGCACTTTACAAACTAATACCCAGTAGCAGTGTTACAAATATTAAAATACCACTCCAAAAAAAATTACATTGTACATTCAACATCTAGATAGACAGTCAGCAAACACATTATCTTTACCTTTAATATGAGTTATCAAAATATTACCCTCCTGTAACATCAAACTCGAATTCAGTAACCTTCTATTTTTGTTTTTCATCTTACTCAAAAACACTAATGGATTATGATCAGTGTAAACTATGAGTGGTTTCTGAGTTGTACCAACATACACATCAAAATGTTGTAACGCCAAAACAAGGGATAATAATTCCTTTTCTATAGTTGAATAATTTCTTTGATGCAATTTAAATTTCTTAGAAAAGTAAGCTACTGGATGATCAGCCTCATCACCCTCATCCCTTTGGAGTAACACTGCTCCTGTGGCCTCATCACTAGCATCTACAGCTAATGAAAATGGTTTTTCAAAGTCAGGTGACCTGAGCACAGGTTGATGACATAGCATAGTTTTCAATTTATCAAATGCCTCCCGACAAGGCTCTGTCCAAACAAACTTTTCATTTTTCTTCAAGAGGTTAGTTAACGGAAGGGCAAAGTCAGCAAAATTCTTACAAAATTTGTGGTAATATCCTACCATTCCCACGAATCTTCTAAGAATCTTTTTACCAGTTGGAGTGGGTACCTCTAAAATTGCCCGAACTTTTGCCTGAACAGGAGCTAACTTACCTTAACCCACAATATAACCAAGGTAGGTCACAGTGGCATGCCCAAATTCACTTTTAGCTAAGTTAATAGTTAAGTTAGCTTTTGAAAGCCTTTCAAATAGTTTCTCCACTGCAGTAATATGTGCTTCCCAAATATAATTTCCTGTAACTAAATCATCAATATAGGCATCTGTATCTTTTAACCCATGAATCACAGAATTAATCATCCACTGGAAAGTACCTGGTGCATTCTTCATCCCAAAGGGAAGAACATTATATTCCTATAACCCAGATGGGGTTACAAATGCAGAAATATCTCTAACCTCTATCCGTCAATGGAACACACCAATAACCTTTTAACAGATCAATCTTTGTAAGGAACTTTGCTTTTTCAACTTTGTCCACACAATCATCCACTCTAGGGATAGGATATGCATCAGTTGTTGTCACAGCATTCACCTTCCTGTAATCAGTACAAAACCGAATACTACTGTCTGGCTTAGGCACCATAACGCACCTGAACTCCAATTCGAATTAAAAGATCTAATAATATTATTCTCTAACATATACTTAATTTCTTGTTCAGCAAGTTCACATTTTTCCATGTTCATCCGATATGGATGTTGCTTTATGGGTTTGGCATCTCCAACATCTAAATCATGTGAAGCTACTGTGGTTCTTTTAGGAATGTCTGGAAATATATGCCTATATTTAAAAATAATTGCTTCATCTGCTGCCTCTGCTCTAGCTGTAAATGAGCTAATTTCTCATCAATATTTTCCAGAATTGTTGAGTTTGGTAACCCGGCAGAAATAATGTTGGGTTTAGTATGAGTTTCAGATGAATCATCCATCAAGTTCCTAGTGGGATCAGACTCATTATTGTTGACCACAGCAGTCATAGTAGCGGACTGTTTCTCACAATATGGTTTTATCATATTTATTTGACAAAGCTGTGCTGTCCTTCTTCGATCTGGTGTTTTTATCACATAATCCACATCATTAACTTTAGATATAACCTCATAAGGACCATGAAATTTAGCTTGAAAAGGGTTTGTTTGCGGCGGGAAAAGAACCAACATCTTATCTCCAGGCTTAAATGACCTCATTTTAGCTTCCTTATCATATCAAGTTTTCATTTTCTTCTGAGCCGATTTTAAATTTTCCCTGGCTAAGCTGCAAGCTTTATGTAATCTTTCTTTAAATTTTAAAACATAATCCAGCAAGTTAGTATGTACCTCTTTATTAATCCACTGTTCTTTTAACAAGGCCAAAGGTCCTCTAACTCTATGCCCAAACACAAGTTTAAAAGGACTAAAACCTAAAGATTCCTGCACTGACTCCCATACTGCAATCAGAAGTAAATGTACGCCCTCATCCCAATCGTTTTCATTTTCCACGCAATACGTCCTAATCATGATTTTGAGGGTAGAATGGAACCTCTCCAAGGCTCCTTGCGATTCTGGGTGGTATGCAGATGAGGTAATCTGTTTGGCTCCCAGTTTATAAACTATCTGCTGGAACAATCCAGACATAAAATTGCTACCTTGACCAGATTGTACTTCCTTAGGCAATCCAAAATAAGTAAAGAATTCTATAAGAGCCTTTATTACAGTTTTAGCCATTATATTCCTGAGTGGCATTGCCTCTGGAAACCTAGAAGCTGTGCACATGATGGTCAGCAAATATTGATAGCGCGCTTTAATTTTTGGCAAAGGGCCCACACAATCTACAATAATTTTGGAAAACGGTTCACCAAATGTAGGAATAGGTTGCAGTGGGGCCACTGGAGTAACTTGATTAGGTTTACCCACAATTTGACAAGTATGACACGTTCTGCAAAATGTCGCCACATCTTTTCTTAAACCAGGCCAGTGAAAATGTTTAAAAACCTTGTTCACAGTTTTCTTCACACCTCGATGGCCACTCAATGGCATACTATGAGCCAAAGTTAAAATCTCATTCTGATAAACTTTAGGAACTACTACCTGGCGAACAACCTCCCGTTCCTCACTTGCACTTCCTTGCACTTGATCTCCACTTCCTCGTTAATACTCCCTTCCCAAAACAATATCCTACTGGCACCTTGTCAATTTCACTATCCAGAAGAGCTTGTTCCTTTAATTTGTTAATCTCAGGGTCTCTACTCTGCTCTCCTATCATCCTTCTGAAATAGAGACAAATCTTCATGGTCAGACTTACTACAATAATCTTGATCAAACAATGAAGGTAAGAAAGTTTCTGTCACATCCTCAAGATTCGAGTCCCGAGTTGAACAGTCATGGGTAGCAGACCCATCCTGCAGATCAATCTTTTTAGCCATAGCTCAGGTTATAACACAGGAGAAATCCATGTTAGAATCCATCTTTGGTTCCTCAGAGGTGGGCTTTATTGTCAAATGCACTTCAGGAAAAACTTATCCATCTGCTAAGTCATTTCCTAACAATAGAGAAACATCATTCACGGGTAAACTGGGTTGTAGTCCTACTTTAACAAGTCCTATAACTAACCCTGACCTTAAATTTACCTTATGCAAATGTACAGACATAAGGGCACTCCCAACACCTCGTATATAGTTTACCTCACCAATGTCAGACTCATCACTAAACTTTAGAACACTGTCTAACATTAGTGACTGAGAAGCTCCAGTATCCCTAAGGATTTTTATTGGCACCGGAGTGGATCCCTCTTTCAAGGATACAAATCCTTCGGTTATAAAATGATCATATCCCCTCTTAACTTGGTCAGACTCTAACAAAGCTTCATTCGAATTTTTCGAACCCTGTGGATTTACAGGTGTTTCAATATGTTGCACACAAGCATCTGGGACTGCCTCCTTCTCCTTCTCCTTCAATCGGAAACAGTTAGCTATTACGTGACCAGGTTTCTTACAATAATTACAACTAGGGCCAAAATGTCTTTCCTTCACAAGTTTCCCTTCATCCTTACCTTTTACACTAACTTCTGATTTAATTTCTGGTTTACCTTGACTCTCTGTGCTATTTTTCCTTTTAAAAGTTCTACCTGGAGGAAATTCACTCTTACAGATTAAAGCATTCTCACCTGCTAATATAGTAAACTCCTTCAATGTAGCAGTGTCCCTCTCATTTAAATATATCCTTCAACAGGGATGCTCCTTTTAAATTCCTCCATTAAAATCTTTTAATTTATTATTCTCCCCATTCACAATTTTAGAGGAAACCCGTCGCTCAAAACACACAGATTTATCGTAGGCAAATTCCACGTAAGTTTTTTCTATGGATTTCTTCAAATTTCTGAATCTTTCTCTATAAGCTTCCAGAACCGGTTCATACGCTTTCAGTATCTGCTGCTTCACAATATCATAATCAAGTGCTTGCTCAGCAGTTAAATCTGTGTAAGCTTGTTGTGCCTTACCTTTATTTACACTTTATAACATTACTGGCCATTTATTTTTTGGCCACCCTGAAATCAGAGCAGTAGTTTTGAAATGCTGGAAATATTTATCCACTTCTGTCTCATTAAATGGAGGAGCCAATATAACTTCCTGACTAGCAACAAACGGTTTCCTAAAACCAGAGGACTGATTCTCGTACTTTAATTTCTCCAGCGCTAGCTCAAACTCCCTCTTTTTATCTGCTTCTCTAGCTTCAAATTCCCTTATCCTATCGGCTTCTCTTTCGGCCACCTCCGCTTTAAATAATTCCAACTTTATCTGATCAATATGTAATTGCATCTTTAGATTACCCATTGGAAACAGATCTAACATTTCTTTATCAAAATCACCCGAATTTATAATATTCTGCTATTTTCTTCTGAATTACTGGCTTTGTTGTAACCTTCAAAATTCCTTTATGGTCCAACCTTCTAGCAATCTCAGATACATCATTCTTTTTCGCCTTTGCTAATACCTCCGGGTTTGGCGTTGCCATAAACTCGTCAATATTCATTGCTGCCGAATACCACCCACGGACCAATCAAACAAAAGAATCAGGTATTTCCCTTTTTCAAATCAGATTGATAATTAAACATGCACTTAAGCTCAAAATTGGAACAACCAGACGAGCCCACAATTTTGTTATGTGGTCAGCAACAGTGAAATATATAATTGAGTCAGATTTTACAAACAAACATAAACATTTATTAAACTCTGCTGAACAATAGCGAAAAGTATTCAAACAACAAACTTAACCGGAAATTAACTGCTATACGGCAACTCTGGAACAGTTCTTTCAGTGGTAAATTTGCACATAGTCTCAAAGTGGTAAAATTGAAAGTCCAAGTGATTTATACAGTCAGTAAGGAGAGACTTCTCTGGAAATGGATTTCTTCGAAGACGTGACGTTACTGCTGGTCCTGTTCAAAGGATTCACGACGAAAGAAATAGAACGGCTTAAAGAAACTGATCTTTTTCCTGGATGGTGAACACTGCACAAACCTTCCTGATCTTGCAGGAGTTATCTCAGACGCAGGCCACTATTCCTGAACAAAGATTCAATAAGGTTGGCCCTTTATGAAACTGCCGAATGACAGCAACTTTACTCAATCCTTTGGGTTCCTGTACTTTGGTAAGGTCTTCACTCTCCAATAGTAGACTGTAAAGGTAAATCAAAGGTACACCAAACAAAAACTGGCAGCGATTGGCGAAACTGCCGATACAACGTTTGTACCTTACAATAGAAAGTAAAAACTCCACTTTAAAATGAAACTGCGTCCTGAAACGAATACGCAGCAAAACAACTAACGAATTGACTGATGAACTAACTGCGTAACAACAGGGGTTTCCTGTTATATACCTGTTGGGAGCATGCCATCATGTGACCTTACACTGGCGGCAAAGTACGTCATGTAACCTCACACCGGCAGGAAAATTACATCACCCCACCATCACAAGAGAATTACATCATGCTCACAAGATACTCAATAACATCATGTCATAAGACAGTCACAAGATACCCACGAGGTATGTAACACAACGGAATAGTCCAGTCATTCTTACTTTGTTTATTTTCACAAAGCACATCTATATAAAATTCCTCACGTTCATCTTCAAACACAGCATTTACTTGTTTCATTTTATTTTCCTTCTTTCTACTTTTACAACAGCGTGAAAAATGAGTAATCTTACTGCAGATATTGCAAATTTTGCCATATGCGGGACCTTGATTTGGACAATGTTCCCGCGCACAGCAATCATATAACCTTTTTCCTTCCAATGTCGTCTTGCTCTCTGTTGGTTTCATCGACTTATTATTATATTTCTTGATGTATTCGTGCTTTTTTACAGTGTTTACATTGCAGTTTTCGATAAAAAGCTCTTCAGTCTGCAACGTCACAGTCTCAGAAGCTTTGCAAAGTGCCATATCTTTTGCAAAATTTAAATCTTGCTCTCTCAACAGTCTTTCTCTCAGAGCATTATCTCAATGCCACAGACAAGTCTATCTTTAATGAGAGAGTCCGTGAGCAATCCAAACTCGCATGTTCTACTACACTTTCTTAACTCAGTAACATACTGATCAATTGTTTCAGCAACTCTCTGCGCACATGTGAAGAATTTATATCGCTCATACGTTAAATTACGCTTAGGTATACAAAACACTTCAAATCTGTCCATTATCAACTTTAAATTAAAATTATCTCCATCTTCAAAGACAAAATTATTATATACCTCTACTGCGTCATTCCCAATTACATAGAGCAAAAGCGCAGGTTTGTTTTTTTTCCGATTTTTCTTCATAATCGATCACCGATAAGTACAGTTCAAACTGTGGCTTGAATATCCTTCAATTCTCGGCTACATTGCCAGTCAGCTGCAATTTTGGTGGGAGTTGTAAACTTTCGATTTTACCGTTTACAGTTCGAACTGTTTTTTTCTTCTTTCTTTTTTTGATTATCTTCGATACTCGATTCTCCCATATTATTCTTCCAGAACCACTTCTGACACCATGTTATGTTACTTCTGTTTAAACGTACCGTGGGTTAACAGTAAAGAATCATATTCTGGAAGAATTAGAGAACTTTTATTTGCAGTAATAAACAAACACGTCTTAACCCAGCCACGTGCTGGACATTCTGCAATCTCGCGTATGCTCAGTGCTCTGTCCAATCATGTACTGGCATATCATTGATATCACCACAGCCCCCTCACCGTTCTCTTGTACCTTTAATTGCCCTAGTCACACTCTCCTCTCTGGTCTCTACTCCTCACATTATACACTACTCCCTCAACCTTCCTCCTCTCAGCTCACTCCCCTCATTCTCCCCACTCCCCATGCGCTGCACCACTTGTTGCCTCATTCACTGTTGCTGCACCAAGTCAGCAGTCACAAGGTAGTGTAGCGGTCAGCGAGACACCATTACAGCCCGGAGTCGCTGGAGTTCGGAGTTCAGTTCCGGCATCCCCTGTAACCATGTGGGTTTCCTCCAGGTGCTCCGGTTTCCTCCCACAGTCCAAAGATGTACCATTTGATAGGTTAACAGGTCATTGTAAATTGTCCCATGATTAGGCTAGGGTTAAATTAGTGGGTTGCTGGGCAGCACAGCTCAATGGGCCAAAAAGGCTGGATCGCTAAATAAAATAAAAATGAAATATCACCTGACCTGCTGAGCTGCTCCAGAAGTTTGCTGGGTTTTTTTGTGAATTGCTTCAGAAATTCAGACCTTTGGTTTGGATTTGGTGTATTATTGTAATATGTACTGAGATATAGTGAAAAACTTAGTTCTGTGCACTATCCATCAGTGCACTGAGAGAAAATCAATAAGAGAATGCAGAATATAGTGTTGTAGTTTCAGAGAGAGTGCTGTACAATTCTGTCTATTACATTGCAGGCTGTACTATGCACATAATGGGCAGAATGCACAGTCTATATCAATTTGCACTGACAAATTTCAGGCAACTGTAGGACAGGACACAAGAGACATTTTTCTTCTCAAGGTGACTCTGGAATACAGAGCTGCAGAGGCTGTGCTAACATTTAGTAGCTTCCAGAGGGAAATTAACGCTGTGGGAAATGTCCAGCCACAGGGGACAAGACAATTGCTTGAGGAGGGTAAACACCAGTTTCAAGAAAGGTGAGAGACAAAGAAGCAAAGACTTTTTCCTTTCATTCATGCCTTTTACTCAGACATTGGTCCCTGAGAGAATATTGTTGGGCTTTGGATTAGTCCCATTCTCCCACAGTGCTACATGATGGGAATTGCTAGGAGCTTTTTCCAGCCACGTTCTTGTAGCACTGATAGATTTCTGAGTGGAGGTTGGTGTAATACAGCAGCACGTTCAGTGCATTTGACCATGTTCAGTGTGCACTCCACAAGGTAGTTGCTGCACACTGTAACAAAGAGAGCGGACCCTACAGTACTGATAATGCATTCTGCAGTACATTTGGCATACATTCCAACTGTGCAGTGTAGATGACATGTACTGCACATGAACTACGGTGAAAATGGTGCACACAGTGTGCATTTGTTGTAATGCAGCGTGGTTAATACGTAGTGCGCACATAATACATAACGCAGTGTGGTTAATACGTAGTGCGCACATAACACATAACGCAGCGTGGTTAATACGTAGTGCGCACATAATACATAACGCAGCGTGGTTAATACGTAGTGCGCACATAACCCATAACGCAGCGTGGTTAATACGTAGTGCGCACATAACCCATAACGCAGCGTGGTTAATACGTAGTGCGCACATAACGCATAACGCAGCGTGGTTAATACGTAGTGCGCACATAACACATAACGCAGTGTGGTTAATACTATAATGGAGACGGTGAGCTCAGCAACCTTAGTACACCGGAGAGGGGACAGCAGTGGGGGTGGGGGGAACTAACCGAAGGAGAGCTAACCAGACAAGCTGCTTTGTCCTGGATCCTGCCAATCTTCTGTTGTGAGAGGTGCTCACTCAGCTGAGTTGAGGGAGGGATTTCCTCTCACACTCAAAGACTGAGAATAAGAAGTCCTGACATTAATGATTGTACCTCATTAATAAATCAGCCACCAGACTAATCATGTCAAATACATCAGGCTGTTCCCAAAGGTTGCATTAATATTTGTTCTTCTGAGTGTAACAAACTGCCAAATGGAAACCATGTCCAGAGGCATTATTGCTATATGGATATTTACTAGTTAAATTTTAATTATTTTTATACTTTTAGAGATACAGTATGCTAACAGGCCCTTCCAGCCCAATGAGCCTGCACTGCCCAATTACACCAATTAACTTACTAATTCTTAACTTACTTACTTTGGACTGCGGAGGAAACCAGGGAGAGACGCATGGGATCAAAGAGAAAACGTACAGGCAGCCGCAGGAATTGGCCCAGGTTGCTGGAGCTGTAATGGCGTGATGGTAACTGCTATGCTACTGCGCTGCTCACAGACATGCATTTATAGGTGTACAGTCATTAATAAAATTATGCTCCAAACTACAGCTTCTGTGCAATTCTGATAATTCAATTAACAAATATAAAAAATTATCATCTGTCAAAATTATCGAAATAATAAATTCTAAATAATAATGAACAGCATTGACAAGGTGCTGCAACCAAAGGAAAAGATGTGATAGTGAGATGCCTCGAAACTACTAATTTGATTGAGTCGTGCTAGGAGTGAACAAGAGAAGTTTGACTCGTTTATTGAAGATCGTTGAAGGTGAGTCTGGTGGAGATGAAGAACGAATGCAGAGTATTTGGATTTCGAGAAGGTCCCACACAGTAAGCTGGTGAATATTGTTAGGGTCACATATGACACACATTGGCGTGAACTGAGTGTTGGTTAATAAATAGGAAAGAAAGCAAAGGAATAAATATATCCTCAGCTCAGCAGCCTGTCAGTAGTTTGGTACCACAGGGATTAATCCATTGGTATCAACTATTCACACAATCTGTTTGAAGCGGAAAAAAAACTAATATTTCCATGTTTATTGATTTCATGAAACTAAGTGCAAACATGAGTAGTTGTGAGCATGCAAGGGATCTATACGGATCACAGAGTGGGCAATGGCACACAGATGGAATACCACATGGAAAAGCTGGAGGTTGTCCACTTCAGCAGAGAAGGTGTTGTATATTTTTGGCTGGAGAATTTTCGACGTTCTATGTGACCTAAGTCTCTTTGTATAGGTGACTGAAGAGCAAGTGCTTAGACATGGACAGTGACTGTTTAACACTGACTGTACAGCTGGGTCCTCTGTACAGAAACTGACTAAGTGTGGCCCTGTTTGAAAATATGTGTTGCAGCTTGATCAGCACCAGTATTTGAGACATGTTTAACATGCTTTATGTTAAACCTTCCACCATGCACTCCCCTAACCCCACATCTTGGTGAATAAAACCAGGCAGCTAAATTAGCCAGAATCCACTTGTGAAGGTAAATTTGTCCATTATATTTCCAAGCAAATTGTCAGCATAGTGACATTAACAGCAAGAGGTCAGTGCAGCAACATGGTGAAATGAAATGAAAATACAAATGAGAACACAGAGGATTTGCAGGAAGCTCTTGTGTGAACCATCTTCTTTCTAGTACCTTGTATTCTGCACTGTTTGATGGGGTGGTAATGCTTCTGACATTTGGCAAATTATTCCTTATAGGAGTTCTTTTTGCACAAAATGACTTCCAATGTTGTTGCTATTACAGCTCACAAAGACATTTGGATGGGTACATGGATAGGAAAAGATCACAGATGTTGGATTCTGACGTATTTAATCTAAGGCTCCTTCAGATGTCAACTGGTAATCCATTGTCATTCTCCTTTAATAGGTTCTATCTTCAGTCCTGCGTGTTTTCACTCCCCTGGCCTTTATTGGAGGAAGCTGTGATATATAGTAGCTGTCAATCCTATTGTTTCATCACTATCATCTTTATTTGAGTCAATAGAGGGCGCTGTAGATTCCACGCCATGTCCATCCTGTAGTTCCTTAGAGTTAAGATGCTGGTGCTGTCCCTGAGGACTGTCCAACGTGGGCTGAAATTTCTCAGAGTTCGGATATGGGGCTATCTTGGAGCCATGGATGAATCAGGAGGTACATCGTCTGCTAAAGGCTAGATCTGTGGCATTCAAGTCTGGCAACCCAGGCCTGTACCAGAAAAACAGGTATGATTTGCAGAGGGCTATTTCAAGGGCAAAAGACAATTTCAAATGAGGTTGGAGGCGACATTGGATGCACGGCATCTTTGGCAGGGTCTGCAAGACATTACTTTCTACAAAGCAAACCCAATAGCATGAATGGCAGCAATGCTTCACTACCAGATGAACTCAATGCCTTCTATGCACGCTTTGAAAACACAACTACAGATGTGAAGATCCCTGCTGCACCTGATGACCCTGGTATTTCTGTCTCAGAGGCCAATGTTAGATTGTCTTTAAAGAGAGTGAACCCTCGCAAGGCGGAAGGTCCTGATGGAGTACCTGGTAAGGCTGTGAAAATCTGTGCCACAACTAGCGGGAGTATTCAAGAACATTTTCAACCTCTCACTGCTATGGGCAGAAGTTCCCACTTGCTTCAAAAAGGCAACAGTTATACCAGTACCTGAGAAGAATAATGTGGGCTGCCTTAATGAATATCGCCCGGTAGTACTCACATCAACAGTGATGAAATGCTTTGAGAGGTTGGTCATGACTATACCGAACTCCTGCCTCAGCAAGGACCTGGGCCCATTGCAATTTACCTATCGCCACAATAGGTCAATGGCAGACGCAATCTCAATGGTGTCATGGTCCCGGCTGCCCCTCCCATTTATTCCTTATGTTCTCCTAATTCCCTTTCCCCCATGTTTCTCCTGCCCCCGGGTTTCCTGATTGCGGCGCACCTGAATCTCATCTAACCTGCAGCATAATTACCCCAGCTTTCCATCCACTCATCGCCAGATCGTTGCTTCAACCCGTGTGGCAGTTCACATTCTAGGCCGCTAAGAATTGTGCATTCTAAGTTTTGTTTCTGTGCTGTTGTTTGCCTGTGTTAACTCTGTCTCTCCGTGTTAACAGCAGCATGGCATGCTGACTGCCTTCCCGTTCATCCTCCTGCCTGCCATTCTCCTCCAGCCACGCTCGCACCCTTGTCTGCATCCCTGCTCTGCCTCGTCCTGCCACCCACCTACACTCTCCGCTGGTTCAGTGGTTAAACACCACGCTGTCACCACGGTGACCCGGGTTCGACCCCTGGTCAAGCCTCGCCCTCCCCTCTGCTTTCTGCGGCCTAATCCTCACTCCCCTGCCTTCCCTGCAGCCATTGATAAACACTCTTCAGAAAACTCTACCTCTGGGTCAGTGTCCTGTGTTTGGATTCACCCGTTCATCGCAACAAATGGCTCTCCACATGGCTTTAAGCCACCTGGACAACACAAACACCTATGTCAGGATGCTGTTCATTGACTATAGCTCAGCATTTAATACCATCATTCCCACAATCCTGATTGAGAAGTTGCAGAACCTGGGCCTTTGTACCTCCCTCTGCAATTGGATCCTCGATTTCCTAACCCGAAGACCACAGTCTGTGTGGATTGGTGATAACATATCCTCTTCGCTGACGATCAACAGTGGTGCACCTCAGGGCTGTGTGTTTAGCCCACTGCTCTACTCTCTGTATACACATGACTATGTGGCTAGGCATAGCTCAAATACCATCTATAAATTTGCCGATGATATAGCCATTGTTGGTAGAATTTCAGATGGTGACAAGAGGGCATACAGGAGTGAGATATGGCTACTAATGGAGTGGTGTCACAGCAACAGCCTGGCACTCAATGTCAGTAAGATGAAAAAGCTGTTTGTGGTCTTCGGGAAGGGTAAGACGAAGGAACACATACCAATCCTCATAGAGGGATCAGAAGTGGAGAGAGTGAACAGTTTCAAGTTCTTGGGTGTCAGGATCACTGAGGATCTAACCTCGTCCCAACATATCGATGCAGTTATAAAGAAGGCAAGACAGCCACTATACTTCATTAGGAGTTTGAAGAGATTTGACATGTCAACAAATACACTCAAAAACTTCTATAGTTGTGCGGTGGAGAGCATTCTGACAGACTGCATCACTGTCTGGTATGGAGGGGCTACTGCACAGGACTGAAAGAAGCTGCAGAGGGTTGTAAATTTAGTCAGCTCCATCTTGGGAACTAGCCTACAAAGTACCCAGGACATCTATAGGGAGTGGTGTCTCAGAAAGGCAGCATCTATTATTAAGGACCTCCAGCACCCAGGGCATGCCCTTTTCTCACTGTTACCATCAGGTAGGAGGTACAGAAGCCTGAAGGCACACACTCAGCGATTCAGGAACAGCTTCTTCCCCTCTGACATTCGATTCCTAAATGGACATGGAATCTTTGGACACTACCTCACTTTTTTTTTAATATACAGTATTTCTGTTTTTGCATGTTTTTTAAACTATTCAATATATGTAATTGATTTACTTGTTTATTTATTATGTTTTATTTTATATATTATTGTTATTATATTTTTCTCTCTGCTAGATTATGTATTGCATTGAACTGCTGCTGCTAAGTTAACAAATTTCACGTTACATGCCGGTGATAATAAACCTGATTCTGATTGTGATTCTGACTGTCCGATAAAGGAGGTGTTTCCCAAGGAGAAGTGTCAGAAAAAGCATCACTGGCAGGGACACCTACTTGAAGTCCTTGTAAAGCAGTCTCATATTGCTTAATTTGATCTCTAAACTCCATACAATGAACTTCAATTTGGTTACACATATCATGTTTTTTTTCAGTGAATCAGCTAATGCAGAAATGTGCTCTTTGGACATTCTACTATCACTATCATACAGTTTTTGAAGTTTATTGCACGTTTCACTTTTCTTTCCCAACCAATTAGTAAAATTTTAATCGCTGAAACATTCGTTCAAACTGACCACGTGGGTCTTATCTTTAACTCACACATCCCAGTATTTGACTTTTCCTCAGCCATTCTCTGGATCTTATCACATGAATGGTGTATTTCCCCCAGATTTTTTCATTATTCTTATCAAACTGAGATGCTTTATTCAGGTAAGAGCTTGGTTTGGCCATTGTTTTAATTCAATGTCGTGTAACACTTGATTTGTACACACTTTATATCACTTTGATTATGATCAGAAATGTTATTAGATTTTTGCTTTGCAAACTTCTGTCACTAGATCACAGTCCAGATGGTTTTTAACACTAGATTACAATTGAAACATTCCTCCAAATTCCACTAGCTTCCAATATCATAGAACACAATATTAAATGGAGTGCCTGGAGAAACCCACACCATCATGGGGAGAATGTACAAAGGGTGCCATGGTAGTTAGTGGTTAGCACATTATAACCCCAGAGTTCGGAGCTCAATTCCAGGGCCGTTCTCCTGTACATCTTCCCCGTGGAAAGTGTGGGCATTCTGGTAGATCAATTCACCATTATAAATTGTCCTGTGGTTAGGTTAGAGTTAATTTGTCTTGTCAGGGGTTGCTGGGGTGGCGTGGGTCTACTCTATGCTGTATCACTAAATTAATTACTTATTAATCAATGCCAGTGCTTATCTGTTCTTTTATGGATAAGCTTTTTTTCAAAATGGCAAAGTAGTGGTTTCCTCACTCCTACACTTCCAACAGTCTGTCTATTGAAGCGATTCTGTCAGACAATTTGGAATTTATTGAGGAAGCTCTTACCTTCTTTTACATTTGGGCGCTGACGATTTCCACTTGGTCTGGGATGCTTCTGAGTCTGAGCCCTTAAATCTTTACAGCAATTCTGCTGACTACACCAAATTGTTGGATTCTGATGTTTTTGATCCAAGGTTTCTCAGAAGTCAAGAAAGAGGCATAACACTTGTTCCTTCCAAGCATTTTATTAAGTGCTAATAGAGCAAAGAAAATTGTAAACGTGGAAGAGAAAGAGGTTAGCAGGGGAAGAACAAGAAGAAGCAAAGAACAAAAAAAAAGATGGTGGGCCTATGTGCTCAGCCCTTCTTATACTAAAAATAAGAGAAAATCCATTCAAATTTGTCGATAAGAATTAACCAATCAAATAGCCTCTATTCAAACAATGTGATACCAAAGAAGTTTCCAGAATAATACAAAAAAAAGTACGCACTAGGGGGCACACTGAACAATTGCAGATACATACTGTGACTACTAGGGAACATACTGAACAAATACATGTATATACTATAGGTAGTTATGTAAAATAAAAGCAGGCATAAATTGGCAAACTGCAAGAAAGTAACAACTATACAATCTAATCCAACAGAGGGATATGGGACAAATGCAGGCATATGGGATTGGCTTGTTTTCTTTCCAATATTTTTTATTGATTTCTGTATGGGATTGGCTTTGAGGGGCAGCTTAGTTGGCATGGATGTGGTGTGCTGAAGGACCTGACCTGTGCTCTATGACATCTGACATCCAGGTGCAGGAGGCTGTGAGGAAGGCTAATGTTATTAGGAAGGCTTTTATTGCTGGAGGATCTGGGAGCAAGAATAAAGATGTCTGCTGGAATCACATAGGTTGCTGGTGGAAAGACTCCAAGAGTATCGTGAACAACGGCACGCCTTAACACGGAGAAAGTCCTTATTCTGTCAAATTTGAAAGAATCAGGTTCAGTGGAAAATAAAAATTTTTAGAGCGCTCACCAGGGCAGTTGCAGTTCATACTGGCTGAAGAGTCTAGACCTCGGGTTCCCAAACTTCTTAATGCCATGGGCCTCAACCATTAACCAAGGTGTTGGGTGTCTGTGGACTCCAGGTGGGGAACTCCTGGTCTAGAATCAGGGATCACTGTCTCAAAATGAGGGAGAAGGCATTTAGGACTGGGGTGAGGAGAAATACCTTCACTGAGAGGGACACATGCAAAATGCTGGAGGAACTCAGCAGGATGTGGATCTTTGAAATTCTCTACCCCGTCTGATGGCTGAGTCATCGATCGTGTTCAGTGCAGAGGTGGAAAGAGTTCCGGATGTCAAAGGAATCAAGGGATGAGGGGACATACTGTAGGGAAATGGTTCTGACATAAGAGATCAGCCGTGATCTTAATGAACAGTGGGGAATGACTTGAGGGATTGAGTGTCTCCTGTGCCTATCACTTAATTTCTATGAAAATGCCACCACTGTCCAAAAATAGTGTGTGACAAAAATCTCAAGGCTATGTGGTACCAAGATGTGTCAACCACAACCGCATGCCTGTTCTCTAATCTGCTCTATTGTTTATCTGGTTTCTGATTGACAATACTTCTCAAAAAAAGGCAGGTCCAAAATGCAACAAGCCAGCATGGGCACAATTGACAGAAACACAGAACAGTGATAGCACCGCACTGGGCTGTTTCTGGCCTTGTGGCAGGGGGGGATGTCGGGACATTCAAACCTAAGCTGTTAGACTATGTGCAGTCAACCACGGTAAAGGGAATGGGTTTAGTGAAGTGCATGAACAAAGACCCCCGATGCTCAGCTCTGCAACACAACGGCCAGTGGCTCCCATGACCCTTCCAGCACCCTACCCTGCAGACTCACTGCAGCCGTAAACTCAGGTGCCCTGGCATGGCTGGTGAGTGAGACGTTGGCCTTTCAACTCGCAGTGACCCGACGCCACAAAGTGTCCAGAAACTCAATATCATTAAAAATTTACTGGAAATTTAAATGTGAGGAATTGGCAGCTTTGATTCTGAGGCACACTGTGTCGTGAAACACACCAAAAAAAAATTAGCAGAATTCAGCCATGGCACTTGTCTGAGAAAAGGAAGTGAACATACTGGTTTCAAATTAACATGACCTAAAGGGCAACCACCAACAATTGGAAAGGAAGCAAACAACAGTTATAAAAAAGTCAGGAATGCATATAGCCCAGCGACAGGAAATTGCCCTTTGAGGAAATTGCCAATCTATTGGGTGAAACAAAAGCTCACTGAGATGAGGAGCGGAAGAAAGTGCACGGAATTATTTCCTCTTTCCAAAGGTCACAGAGCAGAGCATGTGGCTCTGGAGGCAAGCTGTAATTGCCAATTCAATCCATTTTGTCACAACGTGCATGGTCGCAAGCCCAATATCCTATCAAAAAAAAACAAAATAAGCAGCTGGCTGTCATTTGGTTACTGCATTTGTAGTGTGCAACTATGAATCTTTCTGATGCTGCTTTACACTAGTCCTGCTTTTGGTTACTTAGTTTCTCTGATCAATCCACCATTTTCCAGCATCTGCAGAATTCCTGTTGTTTTTATTTAAAACCCATTGCCTCTCTGAGTCAGTCAGAAGTTCCTTTCCCTACAACTCTGGGAGTGCCGTGATGGTGAGAGAGTCATGGACTGAGTGAGTGAGAGAGAGAGAGAGGCACTAGGGCAGGAGAGATTCTGGCCCAGACCGGGAGGGAGACATTGACTCCTACAGTAAATCTGCATACACATATCTCCTGCACGCCTTCAGCCTTCCAAGGTCTCCTGACCTTGCTAGTCAAAGCAAACATCTGCTCCTTTCTCCCAGCTTTCTGTACCCTATTGCTGGCTTCAACTGATTGGTCGCCGGCCCTGGAATTTTTCCTTTAAATCTTACTACGTCCTCTATGGCTGCCTGGTGGTGTAGTGACATCAGTACTGGACTTGGAGGCAAGTGATCTCAGATCTGAACCTGGCCGGCTCCTTGCACGCTTTCCATCCCTGCTGGGTTGAGCGTCAAGCTAGCAACTCGGCCTCGTAAAAAACAAAGTCCTAAAGAAACAGCAACGTTGCCACCCAATGTGCCACAAGACACGGAGAGGAATAACTTCCCCTATTAAGACATTCCCTGAATTCCACTCCTCTGGCCAGTTAATTGTCCCTCAATCCCAATACCCTCTTGTCCCAACTTCTCTTGGAACTCTGTGAAGTGAGATAGAAATGCAATATTCACATTACATAGTATAGATAAAAATATGCTCAACTGTAAATGTGCCTGTATGTAAAGTATGGTTAGAGAGCATAGAGTCATACACAAGGAAGCAGTCTATTCAGCCCCCCACTGACCAGTGGGCACCCATTATTTATTAATTATATAATTATTATATTAATCCCATCTTCCAGTACTTGGCTCTCAGCTTTCCATGTGCTCATTTGGACACTTCTTAAATGTTGTCAGTGACTCTGCTTCCACCACTCTCTCGGGCATTTCATTTAAATCTTTTCAATAACCTTGTCCTGTATATGTAAATCAATAACTCTCTGCCTTTAATCCACACACACTGATGATGCTGGTGAAAGATTCTACATAAGGAAGGTATTTATTCTGAAGTTGCTGGACTGTTATACGTCAAACACATTAAGCTCCCAGTGTACACCAAACCCTGTGTGTCCTGTGGCTAGTGATCCACCTCCCATCCAATTTCCAGCCCTGGACAGATTAGCTGCACCTTCTTGCCCAGGAGCTCAATTCTGCCACGGAGTGAAAGCACAGAGAGACAGTAGCACTGAAGACAGTTGTAGGTTGTGAAATTGCTGACCAATAATCAAGGTCCTTTCCCCTTACTATTCCTCCAGCTATTCCTCAGCCCCTCACCTTATACCCCTTATACTCACCCCCACCATCCCTCTCTGCCTCCAATGTACCCTAAAACTCACTATCCACTCCTCTCCCCTCCCTCCCACTCCCCATCACTTTCCTTATCCCCCTCATTCTATCACTGACACTGTTTCAATCTGCCTCCATCTTTATCCCAATCCACCCTCTCCAGCACACTATCTATGCTTCTCCTTTCTTATCCTTTCCCTCTCCTCCCTCCCCCATCCCTCTCCCACCTTGTCCCATTCCATATCCCACTCCCTGCCTTGCTCCATACCTGCCTTCCTCTCCCCTATCTGCCCTGATCTACCCCGCATTCTCACCCCTCCTCCCCACTCCTCCTCCCCCAACTCTCCTTTATCTCTGATGTTCCCCCCACAATCCCCATCCCACTCTCTCTTTTTATATCTGGGTACACCTGTACAGCCCCCACTACACACACACACACACACACACACACAGGAAGTGTTCAGTTTGCTGACACTCAAAGTGAAGAGACTTGAGTGGGACAGTGCCTTGCAGAAACATAACCAATGCTGCAGTGATTTTTTTCCTGCACTGAGGCTGTAGTTCCCCACTGCACTGCTCCCTGCTGCCCTGCCTGTGCCAACACTCTGGAACCCACGGGGTGCGTTTCTCAGAGTTTACTGAAGCTCACTGCTGCCCCCCTGTGGCTGCTCCACCTCACTTCATCCAAAGCTTCACATGGCCAGTCACTGTCGCTCGTTCATACCGGATTCAAATCAGTTCAATCAATTCCTCTTGTTGAAATACTTTAAGTGCCCTAAACAACAGGCCAGTGTCAGGTATTAAATAACTCCCTACAATTAAACATTGATGATTGGATTTAGAAGTTTTCAGTGTTATGTCTGTATTGATATTTTGTAGCAATAACATCAGGGATAAAGTAAACAGAAACATATTGATACATAGATTGGATTGTCTGCTCCAAGACTTTATCTAATTATAGTTGTTAGCAAGGCCAACCTTTAATGCTAATCTGAAACATTAACAGAAACTGCTGAAGAGGTCAAGCTGCATTGCAGGAATAGAAATAGTCAACATCTCTGGTCAAAGACCCCTCCTCAGAGCTGGGGAGGAGATGTAACGCTCTCATTAAGCTGCAGGGAGGGGGCAGAGAAGGGATGCCTCTGATAGGGTGAAACCAGGCTGATCATGGGAATTGGCTGTAGACAAGATTATCTGGTCAAGGGGTGAATGGGAGCAGTTAGATAGGAAGGGAAGGCCATAGACAAGAGAATGTGGGAGCTGTGAAATGCAGAGCAGGGGAACATACCTGACAAGTCAAACTTGTTATATTTTTCTCTCCTTCCTTTTTACCTCTCTGCCGACAAAAGCATTGAAGTTACTGGCCATTCAACTTATCGGTTCCCAGTGGTCCCATTCCCCCCCCCCCACACACATACATAGACTTGTAACTGACTCTCTCATTAACGTCCCTTTGCTACTTACCTTCACAGCAACAAGTTAACCTCCCAAACCATACTCTTCGGGATGTAGAAGGAACCTGGGGCACCACCCAGCAGTCACACAGAGAATAGCATGTAGATTATTTAATATACAAACTTACAAACAAGAGATGACCCCTTTGCCTTTGGGAAGGTGGTAATTTTTGTAAAATGCATGTGCGCGTGTGTGGGTGTTATTGTGGATGTGCGCTTGTGCGCACATACAAATACAGACAATCAGTCTATGAACAGTGGCGTATCTAAGGTATGGCAGGTATGCCACGTGCCCTGGGCGCCACTTGAAGGCGGGGGGGGGGTGCCACTGAGCAGTTTCTATTAAAGTCAGACAAGCCGTCCTCGGATAGTGAAAAAAGAATTTTCTTCAGATGCATGATCTGTCTTTGATTATCATGGGTGAGAAGCGCTAGGATGGCCTTATTTCAGAGCATTGTGTAAGACCACCATGAAATGTTTCTTCACGAAGAAGAAGGAAAGTGGAGCTGAAGGACGGAAGAGACGAAAGTTGGATGCGGAGGAAGCCAAGAAGTTGAGCAAGATTTTCATGCCCTTCTTTGAAAAGCCTGGAACAAGTAGTTCGACACGTTCCATGGAGTCGCCTGCACCTGCTACAAGTTTGTTAGAATCCAAAGGTGGATCAAGTACAAATGCGTCACCAGCCAAGGAGGAAGTCAAGTCAGATAGATCCGAGCAACACACATAAAAATTGCTAGTGAACGCAGCAGGCCAGGCAGCATCTATAGGAAGAGGTACAGCCGACGTTTCAGGCCGAGAACCCTTCGTCAGGACTAACTGAAAGAAGAGATAATAAGAGATTTGAAAGTGGGGGGGAGGGGGAAGAGGAGATCTGAAATGATAGAAGACAGGAGGGGAAGGGATGGAGCTAAGAGCTGGAAAGTTGATTGGCAAAAGGGGATATGAGAGGATCATGGGACGGGAGGCCTAGGGAAGCGCAGAGGATGGGCAAGGAGTATAGTGAGAGGGACAGGGGGAGAAAAAGGAGAGAGAGAGAGAGAGAGAGAGAGAGAGAGAGAGAGAGAGAGAGAGAGAGAGAGAGAGAATAAATAAATAAATAAATAAAATAAATAACGGTTGGGGTACGAAGGGGCGGAGGGGCATTAACGAAAGTTAGAGAAGTCAATGTTCTCACCATCAGGTTGGAGGCTACCCAGACAGAATATAAGTCCATTCACCAGCAATTTTTATGTGTGTTGCTTGAAATTCCAGTATCTGCAGATTTCCTCGTGTTTGCGTCAGATAAATCCGAGTATGATGAGATTAAGAGTGAGGCTGCCACAGAGAACGTGGACATGACAGGAGGGGAAGACGATGGTGGTGGGGGTGATGTTGAGTTTATTAATGACGTTGAACCTGATGACACTGAACCTAGTGAACTGGATGGTGTCAAAGAGCCTGGAACTGTCATACCAGAAGTAATTGAACAGCATGACATTGGACTTCTGAAGTTCGACAAGGATACTGGAAAAGCAATTCTGCCTGACGAGTTGAGAACAGAAATAATAAAGCTGGATTCGAAGTATTTCCAGAACAGTGAGGGGCCTTTCCTACCAACAAATAACCGCTCAATGAACAAAACTTGGTTCAAGAGGAAATTGGGAAATGGTCGTGGTGAGGAAGTGACTCGCTCAGGGCTGGTCTATTCGCCTTCTAAAAAGTCTGCATTTTGTATCTGTTGTCTTCTCTATTCCCGGTCAGACCATCAATCCTCATTGGAGCAGGAAAGTGGATTCAACCTGTGGAAAGCACCTGAAAGGATTAGTGTTCATGAGAATGCCAAGAATCATCGGGAATGCTTCACACAGTGGAAAGAAATGGAAAGAAATTTAGCTGGAGTTATTAACACCATATTTCAGTCACAGATTGAGAAGGAAAAGCAGAAGTGGTGTGATATCTTGATGAGAATCCTTTACTGCATAAAATTCCTTGCGACTCAGAACGTGGTTTTGCGAGGACACAGGGAGTCACTTCAGCTAGACGATGACTCCAATGTGAGAAATTTTTTTTCAGATTATGAGGACATGCAGTCCTCTTTTATTGTCATTTAGTAATGCATGCATTAAGAAATGATAAAATGTTTTTTCAGAATGATGTCACAGAAACACATGACAAACCAACTTAAAAACTGACCAAACCACATAATTATAACATATAGTTACAACAGTGCAAAGCAACAGGATTATTTGTTAAGAACAGACCATGGGCATGGTAAAAGTCTCAAAGTCTCTTGGAAGTCCCATCACCTCACGCAGACAGTGAACCTCCAGCGCCGCAAACTTTCTGATGCAGCATCCTGGAAGCATCCGACCACAGTCCGACTCCGAGTCCGTCCGAAAACTCCGAGCCTCCGACCAGCTCTTTGACACTGAGCACCGAGCACCATCTCCGCCGAGCGCTTCGACCCCAGCCCCGGCAACAGGCAATAGGCAAAGCCGAGGATTTGGGGCCTTCCTCTCTGGAGATTCTCGATCGCACAGTAGCAGCGGCAGCAAAGTGGGCATTTCAGACGTTTCTCCAGGTGTTCCTCCGTGCTTCTCATGGCTGTCTCCATCAAATCAGGATTGTGCGCGGCCCCCTAGTTAACACATAATTGATATCATTCGGAATGGTCACGCGTGCTGCATCGCTATACCATCAAATTTCCTTGGCTTACTGAAATTACTGGCCATCTTTGACCCTGTCATAAAAGATCACCTCCCTTATTTGGAAAGTCATCCTGCATCCACGCCTTATCTTTCACCGGGTGTCCAGAACGAATTCATCCACATGATGGCATCCACTGTTCACCAGAGTTTACTGAGAAGCATTCGTAAAGCCAAGTACTATGGTCTCATGTTCGACTCAACTCCTGATCAGGCACACCGTGAGCAGATGTCAGAAGTAGTGAGGTATGTGGAAGTTGATTTTGAGGAAAACAGTCCGTGTTAGAGAGTCCTTCCTTGGTTTTATACAGGTAAGCCAGAAGGATGCTGAGAGCTTGGTTGAAGACATCTTGAAACAGCTGGAGAAAGACGAAATAGAGCTACAAGATTGTTGGTCATAGTGCTATGACAACACTGCTGTGATGGCTGGACACAGAAGTGGTGTTCATCAAAGAATAAGTGAGAAAAACAACCTGGCAGTGTTTGTGAATTGCTACAGTCACTCACTCAACTTGGTGGGTGTTCATGCAGCCAAGCAGGATACAACAATGGTCACGTTTTTTGGAACCATCGAAGCTCTCTACGTGTTTTTCTCTTGTTCAACACAGTGCTGGGAAGAACTCAAAAACGCCGTGCCTGTGGTTGTCAAGTCGGAGTCCAAAACCAGGTGGAGTGCAAGGACAGAAGCAGTGAAGCCCGTCAACAAGTACCTTGAGGAGATACTTCAAGTTCTCCAGGACATGATAAACAATGAAAACGACATTAGTAAAACAAGAAATGACACAAGGCAGCTGTACAACTGCATGTTGAGTTATGATTTTCTGATTTTGCTAGGATTTTGGAACAAAGTACTCATTCGCATTGACCGTATTCAAAAGAGGCTGCAAGATGCTAGCATGAACTTCCATGATGCTGCCCTGGATTTGAAAGCCCTCCGAGATCATTTTTATGATGAAAGAGAAGTGTTGGTCAGTGAGTCACTCAAAGAAGGAGTTAGTCTCTGTCAAGAATGGAATATTGAAGTTGAAAGATGTCAGAGACGAAAGAAACGAATGGCTGATGAGAACTCGAGACACACTGGGTTAACAGCTAAGGAGGAAATGGAAAGAGTCATGAAGGGAACACTCGACCATCTTCACAGAGAAATGGATGAAAGGTTTGCTCGTTTGCATGACACTGACGCCAAGTTTGGGTTCCTTCTCGATGTCGAGGGACTGTGTTATGGCGCCAACAGTAACGACCTAAAGAAGAAGTCCGAAAATTTGGGCGAATTGTACAGCTCTGATATTGGTGGACAGCAGCTATATGAAGAAATTTTGGATTGCAGAATGTTGCTATCAAGGCGGGGCAACATGAAAATATCAAGACCTGAAGAGCTTCTTGAATTTATTGTTCAGTGTGGAGATGAGAGTGTCTTCCCCAATCTTCGCATTGCTATTCAGATAATACTAACCATCGCCCTTTCCATTGCCAGCTGTGAGAGATCATTAAGCAAGTTAAAGCTAATACTTTCATATTTGATAGCCTCCATGGGTCAAGGCAGACTTTGTGATCTTGCTCTGCCGAGTGTAGAAAGAGAAGAAACTGAAAAAACTGTCTTTGATCACATCATAGATCAATTTGCATCAGTGAAAGCAAGGAAGGTGCAGTTATAATTTTCATGTAGTGCCACAATTTGTTAATTAAATGATTAACGAGCTTGACTTGTATTTTTGAGCTGGTATTAAGGTAAAGTTATCTAAAAGTTGGGTGTCAGATGATTGGACAGGTACACAATTTCAGTGCTTGCCATAGGCGCTATTTTCCGTAGATAAGCCCCTGTCTATGAATCTCAGGTAAACTGACCAAACATTTCTACCCAGGATCAAAACTATGGTCTCCTTACCAGGAGGTCACCATCTGTGATGATTGGAAATAATATCTCCTCCTCACTTACAATCAACACAGGCACACCTCAAGGATGCATGCTTAACCCACAGCTCTGTTCTCTCTACACTCATGACCGTGTGGCTAGGCACAGCTCAAATGTTACCTATAAGTTGCCTGATGACACAACTATTGTTGGCAGACAAATGGTGATGAAAAGGCATACAGGAGTGAGATAGATCAGCTGGTTGAGCAGTATCACAACAACCTTGCACTCAATGTCAGCAAAGCCAAGGAATTCATTGTGAAATTGATTGTAATGGGGAAGTCGAGGGAACACACACCAGTCCTCATCAAGGGATCAGCAGTGGAGAAGGTGAGCAGTTTCAAGTTCCTGGATATCAACATCTCTGAGATCTATCCTGGGCCCAATATATTGATTCAATTACAAAAAAGGCATGACAGCAGCTATATTTCTTTAGGGTTTGAGGAGACTTGGTATGTCATCAAAGACTCACAAATTTCTATAGATCTATGGTGAACAGCTTTCTAACTGGTTTTAGCACCGTCTGGTATGGAGGGGCCACTGTGCAGAACCAGAAAAAGCTGCAGAAAGTTATAAACTCAGCCGCCTCCGTCGTGGGCACTAGCCTCCCCACCAACAAGAAGCATTTCACAACAAATTTCACAACATACACCAGTGATATTAAACCTGATTCTGATGCTGATCTTTGCAGCTTCCCCTTTCTTTTCTGTCAGTGACCTAGCCTCCACAGCCGTTTGTGGCAACAAATTCCACAGATTCCCTACCCTTTGGCTGAAGACATGTGGCCTCAGATCCTAGATTCTTCTACTAATGGAAACATCCTCTGGACAATTACTCTATCGAGTGTTTGAGTATTTGGTAAGTTTCAATGAGATCTCCCCTCTTCTTTCTGAAATCCATTGAGTAGAGGACTAGAATTCACATGTTTGCCTATTAACAGCCTAGTTGTCACCAGTAGCAATAGTGTAGAGATAAAGAGGATTAATGAGCACAATATCAAAATCACTAATACTGCTGACTGATGATGGTCAGAGAAATATGCCTCAAGTATCAACAATGTACCGTAGAAAGATGTTTAGATGTTGAAAACCTAGTCTGCCAGACTTGGGAAGTACCGGGTAGTCAGTTGTTTCTGATGCAAAGGTTGGGTAGATGAATGTGGAGAGGGTATTTTCATTGGCTGGAGGGACTAGGATCTGAGAGTGTAACAGTTTCCCATTATGGTCAGAGAGTGAAGCTGCCGATTAGAATACCCAAATAGCTACAAAAAGTACAATCCTGTTTTGGGAAGGTCAGACAAAAGAATCAAAAGTGGATTGGATGCACCCCATTACCTAAGGCTTCTGGAGCAAAGGCAGATGTGTTTGAAAATAAGTACACCGATGTTAAGGGTTATAAAGCCTGCACATGCATTAAGCCAAATGCCAAGCCAATTTACTGTAAGCCTGGTCTAATAACATTAGAGGCTGAAGCAAAGGAGGAGTTGTATGCACTTGAATGATACAATTGTAACACCCTGGAAAGGTTTCACTGGTAACGTAATGGTTTTTCTGTAGCAGCAGTGTTTGGGTTATGACTAGAGATAACAGGGGCTTTGGATTGTGCGCCTTCCAATGAAGGGAGTGGTTTCTTTCTTGTTGTGTGCCTGAGACCCAGGTGATCTGGGTCTTTGGTTCAGCGGAAGATGGGAAGAGAAGATGCCCGAAAGGAGCGGTCGTAGACACCAGAAAGGAGTGAACTTGGAGTGGGGCCGGGAGTCGACGAAGCCTGGGGAAATCGATGGAGGACCAGCGGAAGGGAAACCGTGAGCTCCAACTTGTGAACATTAGACTGTCTCAGTAAAATGGGCCCTTTTCTTTTTGTTTTTCTTTTTTAACCCTTTAGTCAAATTAAGAATTATAAAACTAAATTGTTTAATTACATACGATGTACTGTCAGTTATTTTGTGGTACTGATATGTAATGGGGGAACCGATCACACAGCATCCACACAAACAGGAGGCTTTACACCTCAATCTCACACGTTTGGTGGGGCCAGAGGTTGTCTTCCCTAGACTTACGCAGCCGAAAGAGCCTGAGGTTTACACAACGTATCAGTCAATCCTTCTTCGAGGAATTGGGTGATGTTATTGTTTTGATGTGCACCATTGTCAAAACTGTTCAGCTTTGCAGGGACTATGTGGTAATTCTTAATTAAGTCACAGACTAATAACAATATAAACATATAATTAAGTGAGGGTAAGGAAAGCACCACAATTTAACAATTGACACCCATACCAGGTTTCATTCACTTACTAAGCTGCCTTGGCCTCAACTGACCAAAATATTTCGGGCCACTATGGAAAGGGAGTTTAATACTGTTAACATAACTAGCTCAAGTACCAAAGACACTGTAGAAAGTTAATCTCAGGGAGAGGAGAAGTAGCCTTATGCAGAAAGAATTCCCGTTAGTTTGATAGATCCATTCTGCTCCCACGGGAAGCAGATGAAGGTAAATTTGTCCTGCTCTTGAATGTAAAGTAGGTGGTCCAGGTGTGTTTCTTCTGAGTGAAAACATGGCCCCAGTACTAATCATATTGGTGTTGGATGTTTGCTCTCTGGCTTATTGAAAGTGGTTCTAACAAGGCAGTTGTATGGCTTTAATGTCTCTTAATTCATGTGGACAGGGGTTGCTTCATAATCCAAGGTTTGTGCACGGGTTTGAACATAGTACCATCATCAGAATACATCTCCTCTTTAGATCTTATCTTGGATGGAAGGTCATAGAAGAAGCAGCTGAAGATGTTCTGTGGAATTCTGGTAGTAAGTCTCTGTGTTGAAATAAGTAACCTTCTAAAATTACAAGCATTTCCTTTGCTGGGGTACGACTCCAACCAAATTTTTGCCCAGCTTTCTTCTTAATTTCACTATATATATACTTCTTACTGTAATTTACAGTTTTTAATATTATGTATTGCAATGTACCATGTAACAACAAATTTTGCAACATTTGCCAGTGATACTAAACCCGAATCTGATTTTGTTTCAGTTCTCCCTCGCATTTGGACAGAGGTTATGACGGGGTCTGGAGCAGTGCACCCTGCCAAAACACGGAATGATTACCCCTGCCCGCTGGTTATTGATAAAAGCTCGATGTCACCTTCCCCCCTTTTACAGGTGGTAGTGAGCGGGGGTTACTTGGATTGTATTTGCCCTTTTTGTGAAGGGGACAGCTCTCCACATTGTTCCCAGATCCCATGGATAGCTGGCCGGAGGTGTGGCTCTGTTACAGCTTCATCTTAGGGAATTGTGGCCAGAGTGCCATTGGAACCAAGAGTCCAGTGTGCTCAGCAACGTTGATGTGCTATGCAGTGAAATGAATTGTGGGGTCCTCAGAGAGGATACAAACATTCTAAAGTCTAGCCTCTCGTCATTTCTCTTTCTCTTTCCACTATCTTCTGTGACTAAGCAGGAGTGCAGAGATTTGGTTGTAACTTTGCTTCACTTAGCTTACGCCATGCAGTGTCTGCCATTGAGCACACATGTTGTGGCTTCTAGCTGCCTCTGGTATTGTGGTAAATTGGAAAATAGGTTTATTATTGCCACATGTGCAGAGCGAAAAGAATTATTCTGCATGATGTCCATGCACATCATTTCATCGCATTGAGGTAATCCAAGGGAAAGCAATAACAGAATGTAGGGTTAGAGCTACAGCTACAGAGAACATGCAGTGCATGCAGGCAATAATGTGCAAGGACATGACGAGGTAGACTGTGAGGTCAAGAATCCATCTTGTCATACAAGAGGTCTGTCTGTTCAATAGTTTTGTACCAGTGGGATAGAAGCTGGCCTTTAGCCAGGTTCTCTCACCTTATTGCACCAGAGTCAGAGTAAAGATACAGTAGGGGGTGTGTTAAGCCATCCATCAGGCTGCAATTCAATTCTGCTGATGGCCACACTCTCCTATGGATGTTGGCTTTAAGCTGCTAGAGCTACCCTGAGTCAATCCCCTTCAGCTTGGTGGCTGTGCCATGCAGCACCTGTGTAGCACACAACAACCTACTTCACAACACAAAGTTTGTAAAATTATGAGAAACGTTGCTAGAGTAGTCAGTCAAAACTCTTTTCCCCTGATGGGGGGATCAAAAAGAAGAGGACAGAGGTTTAAGAAATTTTAAAGGAGGATGTGAAAGGAATGTTTTTTATACATGAAACTGTGACATCTGGAACATAAGGCATAAGATACAGCAGAAGAATTAGGCCATTTGGCCCATCGGATCTTGTCTGCCATTCCGTCATGGCAGATTTATTATTCCTCTCAAAGCCATTCTCCCATCTTCTCCCCGTAACCTTTGATGCCCTTAGTAATCCAGAACCTATCAACCCCTGATTCAAATATGCCCAATGACTTGGCCTCTAAGTCAATAAATTCCAAAAATTCACCGCCCTGTGGATAAAGAAATTCCTCCTCATCTTTGTTCTAAAGGCACATCTTTATATTCCAAGGCTGTGCACTCTGGCCCTAGACTCCCCTGCAATAGGAAACATTTTCACCAAGTCTACTCTATCTAGGCTTTCAATATTCATTAGGTTTCAATGAGATCCCGTCATTCTTCAAAGCTCCACCGAGTACAGGCCTAGAACCATCAAATGCCCCTTATATGTTAATCCTTTCATTTCCAGGACTATTTTTGTGTACCTCCTCTAGACCCTCTCCAGTGCCATCCTTTCTTAGATAAGGGGGCCAAAATTGCTCATAATACTCCCTGCAGTCTGACCAATGCCTTATAAAGGCTCAGTATTACATCTCAGCTTTTGTATTCTAGTTCTCTTGAAATGAATTCGAAAGGAGAATTTGCCTTCCATACCACCAACTCACCATGCCGGTTTACCTTTAGGGAATCCTGCACAAGCATTCCCAAGCTCCTTTTACACCTCTGATTTTTGAGTTTTCTCCTCATTTAGAAAATACACCTTTATTCCTTCCACTGAAGTGTGTCACCATACATTTCCTTGCATCATATTCCATCTGCCACTTCTTTGCCCATTGTTGTAATCCGTCCAAGTCCTTCTGTAGACTCCCTGCTTCCTCAACACTACCTGCCCTTCCACCTATCTTTATACCATCTTCAAAGTGAGCCACAAAGCCATCAATGACATTTAATGTGAAAGGAAGAGGTCCCAATGTTGACCCTTGCGGAACACTACTAGTCAGCGGCAGTCAAACAGAAAAGACCTCCTTTATTCCCACTCTCTGCCTCCTGTCAGTTTGCCAATCTTCTATCCATGTTAGTATCTCTCCTATAACATGGGTTGTTATCTTGCTTAGCAGCCTCGTGAGTGGCACTTGGTCAAAGGCCTGAAAATCCAAGTAAACATCCACTGGCTCTCCTTTGCCTATCTTACCTGTTAGTTCCTCTACAAATTCCAGTAGAGCAGTATAGCACAGGACCAGCCCCTTCGGACCACAACATTCTGCAGAACCCAAAATCAAAACCCCCCAAAACTAATCCCTCCTATCTATCTAATGTCCATATCCCGCCATCTTCCTCATATTCATGTACCTATCTAAATTTCTCTTAAAAGCTTCTAACGTATGTGTCTCTACCACCATACCAGATAGTGCATTCCAGACAGCCATCACTGGGTAAAAAACCTGCCCCCTGTCACCTTCAATGCATGCCCTGTGGTATTAGACATTTCTTCCTTGGGGAAAAGATACTTCCTGCCTACTCTATCTATGCCTCTTATAATCTTATAAATCTCCATCCAGATCTCCCCTCCACCTCTGCCACTCCAGAGAAAATAACTCAAGTTCCTTTGGCCTCTTATGATAGCACATGCCCTCTAAACCAGCCGGCATCCTGGTAAACCTCTTCTGCACCCTCTAGAGAGTCTCTACATCCTTCCTATTTGTCGGGCAAGATTTCCTCTTAAGAAAGCCATGCTGACTTCAATAGGTTTCTGTAGGTACATTTAATGTCAGAGAAATGTATACAGTATTCATCCTGAAATTCTTTTTCTTCACAAACGTCCATGAAAACAAGGAGTGTCCCAAAGAATGAATGACAGTTAAATGTTAGAACCCCAAAGCCCCCCCTAGTTCCCCCTCTCATGCATAGCAGCAGCAAATCAATGACCCCCCACTAGCAAAAAAAGCATTGGCACCCTCCACTGAGCACTCAGGCGTGCAGCAAAACATCAATAAAGACACAGACTTGCAGTACCCCAAAGACCACTCAATCACCCAGTAATTCGACATACTACAGCCTCTCTCTCTCTCTCTCTCTCTCTCTCTCTCCCTAATAAGGGAAAAAGAGGTGTTCCTCGTTTCTCAGTAAGAGGGGAGACATAACAAAACAATTTGCCAATTTATGGTGTTAAAAGTCTGTTGTGTCACTTTTTCCGAGCTCAGTGCCCAAAGAAGTCGCATCTTCAGACACACAGCCAGCAGCCAGCACGCTGCTTTTAATATTCCATGTACTCCCACGACACATCAGGTGGCGGCACTGGCCTCGATTCCACCCGTCTCCAGAACCACAAAAATCCAGCACCTTGAAGCTGCACTAGTCTCCCAGGCTGCGTCCTTGGCATATCAGAAAGCGGCTGGTCGTGAGGCCCTGACAGTGGGTCCCATTTCCACAAAGAACCAAAGTCAGCATGTAACTCCAGGTCAGGGTCTTCAAAAGAACCTTGAAAACCAAAAAAGTAGATATCAAAGATTGAAATAGAGCTGCTTCTGAAGATGTAAGCAAAAGAGTTGACGATAGGTGCCATCATCCTAAGCTCCGTCCCCTCCAACCTTGGCTTATTTAGATTTAGATTATGAGAACACTCAGTCCTCTTTTTATTGTCATTTAGAAATGCATACATGTATTAAGAAATGATACAATGTTTTCCGGAGTGATATCACAGAAAACAGGCTAACACTGACAGAACCACGTAATTATAACATGTAGTTACAGCAGTGCAAAGTAATACCATAATTTGATGAAGAACAAACCATGGGCATGGTAAATAAAGTCTCAAAAGTCCCCAAGTCGATCAACTCCCAAGTCCCCGATAGCAGGCGGCAAAAGTGAGAATCCCTGCCATAAACCTCCAGGCACTGTCGACTTGCTATTGCCTTGGAAGCAGCCGACCACAGCCAACACTGAGTCCATCCGTCTGAAAACTTCGAGCTTCCGACCAGCCTCTCCGATACAGCCTCCCAAGTGCCATCCTCTGCCGGGCGCCTTCGACCTCACCCCGGCCGCTGAAACACGCAAAGCCGAGGATTTTGGGGCCTTCTGCTCCAGAGATTCCGGTTACCACACAGTAGCAGCGGCAGCGAAGTGGGCATTTCAGAAGTTTCTCCAGATGTTCCTCTGTACTCTCACATCTGTCTCCATCAAATCAGAATTGTGCACAGTCCCATAACAGACATCACCACCAAAGTGGCCGCATGTGTGGCCGTCGCGTCGCCATCCTCTCCTCCTCCTCCTCCTAAAGTAGTAATTTATCATGTGCTTTTATCATTTATAATGTGCTTCTAAACATGTGAGATCCCCAGAGCAGATAACATGTCTCAGAGAGAGACGGCAGCCCCAAGCAAGGACAGGAGACACGGCAATGTGTGGGAATCATGTCAGGAGGTCCCGAGGGTAGGGGTCTGACACAGTGAAGAAATGTTAAAAGCTGCCTGCAGGGGTAGCAGCAATTAAAGTAAAGGCACACGAGAAGGGGAAGACTGAGGAGTAGAAAGGGAACGTGTGTGTGGTTCATGAAACAAAGAGAGTAACAGAAAAACATGCCACAATAGAAATTGAAAGTGTACAGGAAGAAACCACTAGAGCCAATTTAGTAAGATTATATGGGAGTGTGAAGGACCATTGTAACCATGTTACCATTATGAGGGACAGTGCAAAGTAGCAGCAACATATTGCTGATTGGAGAGACACAAGGTAGTCCCCTCACTGCCCACTGAAAAGTCATAATAAGGGAGCCACTTGAAAAGGCAGGGCTCGATCCCAACTGGATGGACCACAGGTGATACTTCCGAAAAAAAAGACACCCGTGTTTGTATACAAATGCGGCAAGGAAGCCAACGGAAACACTCAGTTCAGGTTAAACCGTGTGACTTACCTTCAGAGCAAGGTGCCAGACAGAGCAAAGAATCAATTTACTCAATAACATTGTCATTACAGAGAACTTACCCAATAAAAATAAGCCTGCTGCTTCACATCTGACCACCTGATGGAAGTAGACCCACAGATGAAAGAGAACGGATGCACGAATGCAGAAGACAGAGAGAGAGCGTGTCAGTGAATCGCGATTGAAGTTTGAAGTGTAACGGTAACTTTGTAATGAGTGCTGGTTCTTGAAGGTAGATGATTAGTTGTGTGGATCAGAATAGAAAGATTCTGGGAAACAGGTAGGAAAGGATCCAAGTTAAGGCAGAAACATCAAGTTCCGCAACCTCGATGGCAAGGCAGGCCGAGAGAGAGAGAAGAAATCGCACACAGCATCAGAAGGCAGACACCCCAGCTGAACACAAGAAAGCTCGGTCCTTTCAGTGGTTGAGCCAGTGATCAAAAGCACAGGCCTGGAGGGGTTGTCACCGACAAGGTGCTTGCAGCTATTCGAATAGCGACCAGCCAAAGCTCTCCTGTAGATCGATCAAAAAGACTGATTGTCAAGATCACTCTGATAATCTTCTGTCATGGCATGGAATGTGATATGTTGTCCATGAATCTGAAATGAAGTCACCTTGCTGTGACCGTGCTCACAGACAGCCACTACTTAGTTTCAGCCATCGAAAACTGAAGGGGCCAAGCTGATATCGTAACATTTCTGGAACTTTTTATTGCCATACTGCTCTGTTGTGTAGATAGCCAATTAGCAAAGTCAGGTATTGTCATCTGTGTGGCAAGACCTCACCCCCCTCACCGATGACCCCTTCTCCAGTCTTCAACCTTTCTCCTCTCCCTGGACACACCGTCCTGGTCTTCTGCCTGCTCTGGACTCTTTCATTGCCAGCTGCTGATGGGACATTAACTGTCTAGAATTTAACACTCCTCTCTCCTATTCCAACCTCACTCCTTCCGAACGCTTGGCTCTCCACTCCCTCCGCACCAATCCTAACCTCATCAAATAATGGAGTTGCTGTAGTAGTCTGGTGTACTGATCTCTATCTTGCTGAGGCCCAACGCCAACTCTCAGACACATCCTCTTACTTACCCCTAGAAAAGCACCTCACGAAGAGACACCAGGCCATTGTCTCCCACACCACCACCAACCTTATTAACTCTGGGATCTTCCATCCACTGCCAGCAACCTCATAGTTCCAGCACCCCACACCTCCCATTTCTACCACCTACCCAAGATCCACAAACCCACTTGTCCTGGTAGACCCTTTGTTTCAGCTTGTTCCTGCCCCACTGAACTCGTATCAGCATTTTATCCCCCCCCCGGTTCAGTCCCTTCCTACCCGCATCCGTGACACCTGACATGCTGTTGATCTTTTCAAGGATTTTAAGTTCCCTAGCCCCATCATCTCATTTTTACCATGGATGACCAGTCTCTATACACCTCCATCCTCCACCAGGAAGGCCTCAGAGCTCTCGGGTTTTTTTTCTGGACACCAGATCCAACCAGTCCCCCATTACCACTACTCTCCTCTGCCTAGCGGAATCACTCTCACTCTCAATAATTTCTTGTTTGGCTCCTCCCACTCCCTTCAGACAAAAGGAGTAGCCATGGGCACTCACGTGGGTCCTAGCTATGGCTGCCTATTTGTCGGCTACATGGAACAGTCTATGTTCCAAGCCTACATTGGTGACTATCCCACACTTTTCCTATGCTACATCGACGACTGCATTGGTGCTGCTTCCTGCACCCATGCTGAACTCATCGACTTCATCCACTTTGCCTCCAACTTCCACCCTGCCCTCAGATTCACCTGGTCCATTTCCAACACATCCCTCCCCTTTCTTGATCTCACTGTCTCTAATTCTGGAGAAAGCTTATCCTCCACACTCTATTACAAACCTATGGACTCTCACAGCTACCTAGACTATACCTCGTCCCACCCTGCTACTTGTAAAAATGCCATTCCATTCTCTCAGTTCCATTGTCTCTGCCACATCTGCTCTCAGGGTGAGGCTTTTCACTCTAGAATGAAGGAAATACTCTTCTTTTTCCTCCACCATCAACACTGCCCTCAACCACATCTCTTCCATTTCATGCACGTCTGCTCTTACCCCAGCCACCAGCCACCCCATTAATGATAGGGTTCCTCTTGCTCTCACCTACCACCACACCAGCCTCCACATCCAGCACATAATTCTCCGTAACTTCCGCCACCTCCAACGGAATCCCACCACCTCCAACGGAATCCCACCACCAAGCACATGTAACACACTACACACATCAAAGCAGGCCAGGCGGCATCTCTAGAAAGAGGTACAGTCGACATTTCGGGCCGAGACCCTTCATCAGGACTAACTGAAAGAAGCTTCTCAGGGTTGCATATGGTGACATACTTGTGCTTCAATAATAAATTTGCTTTGAACTTTGAACTGTGGAGCTGTTGCAAAGCCAGCTAATTGTAGTTGCACACACCCAGTGCTGGATTACTGGGATCAACAGCGGGAAGCTCTACCTCCAATGATCTGTGATGGTCCTGTAATCAGCCGTAACTCAGCTGTAGCCCAATGCAGGCACAGGTGTTGCTCCTAACCAAATGTATTCGAAGTGTGCACAATATGTATGCAGTAATACAGGCCCAGAGAGAAGCAGGTTCAACATTAAAAATGAAATCAGTTTGAATGCATTGCACTAAAGTACTGCAGAGGGCCTGACTGGAGCTTCCAACACAGCAGCTGATTGCCAGAATAATACATCAGCCAAGCCACTGTCCCAGGTCTGTGCTGCAGTAGTTCCTGCCAGCTGTGGTTGCTGGTTAATTTGCTGAGAAGCAACATATGGAGGACTTTTCATTTCACGCCAGGTTGATGCTTAGTATCGTTGGAAGGTGACAGATTAGGTTCCAACACTCAGCCAACCAGCCAGGTTTGGCGTTGTGTGTGAGTTTATAAAGCTACAACTCACCCCTTCCAACCCCCACATTGTCAGGAGGCTGTCATCCCCTTGTATTACACTTGACTTTAATCACAAGTTTTGTAACTATAGATTAGCAGAGGCAGGCTTGCCTACCTCTGGATACAAAATACACTGGAGGTTACTGCCAGCAGTGATCCCTGTTGCATCCAACACTTCATAATAACCATGGGAGCTGGTTTCTATTCAGAGAGCAATGTGTTAGTCAAATCCAGCAACATTAGTGAAGAGCAGCCCATTAAATGTTCAGTGTAATGGAACAAATTTCTCCTGGCCTGCTTCCTTTTTAAAATGGAATAGAGCAATTAATTATGAAAGGAGTTTCCTACAAAGTTGTCCTTTGTACACGACCACATAGGGATTTGGCATCCATTTCCTTCCTTGCCTCATCACAACCTTCCCTGAGTATACCTCTTCAATTGCCTGAAGGTTACAAACTGGTCAGGCAACGAGAGGACAAGGGCAAGGCTGAGGTCGGGATGGAGACAGAATGTGGGCAATCAGGGTAGACTGCAGCGGGGGCAAGCTTAGAAGAAATGCCGATACCAAGAGCAAGGGGAAATTGACCAAGGGAGGAGACTGAATCATGGATGGATGGCTGTAGACAGGGAGGGGAGGAAACCACTAGCCAGAAACTTTGAGCGATGAGAGCCTGGGGAAAGGAGGACATGACTGTTAATAGTGATGGAATGGGAAGAAACATCATCAAACTCATTGTCACTTCCCTCCATGTGGTTGCTGGGACTCACGCTTCATGTGCCGTTTGACCAGGGCACTAAGCCATTTCGTTACATCTTCTCTGCTTTTAATCCAACTGATCTGTTCCAATTCAAGTTCAAGTTCAAGTTTATTGTCACTCAGCCATAGACAAGTATACCATCAAATGAAGCCACATTCCTCTGGACCAAGGTGCACAACACATAAAGTGATATTACCACAACTAAATGAACAAACAAGATACTGGAGGAACTCAGCAGGCCACTGTAAAGGTCTTACTCTGACTTCTTAACTTTTTTTTCTCCAGTCCTGATGAAGTGTTTTGGCCCAAAATGTCAACTGCTTACTCTTTTCCATGGCCTGCTGAGTTCCTCCAGCATCCTGTGTGTGTTGCTTGGATTTCCAGAATCTGCAGATTTTCTCTTGTCTGTAATGAATTCATTTACAACTCGAGTTACAAAGTAAACAGTATAATGCTACTGGTGCTTCATAGTGATGAGACCTGGGTGTTGGCAAAGAGTTCAGTAGTCTCACAGTTTGGGTGGGGTGAAGCTGTTTTCCATCCTACCAGTGCTTGTCCTATTGCTGTGGCCCTTCCTCCTGATGGTAGGGGATCAGAGAGATTGTTGGAAGGGTGGGAGGCATTACTGACAATGTTAAGGGCCCTGAGTACACAGCATTCCCAATAAATATCTCTGATGGGTGGAAGAGAGACCCTGATGAACCTCTCAACAGTCCTGCAATCCTTTGTAGGAACTTGTAATCAGATGCCTTTCAATTCCCATACCAGACAGTGATGCAGTTGGTCAGGACATTAGCAGTGGTGCTCCTGTAACAATTGGTTAGAGTGATGGGAGGGAGCCTCACTTTCTTCGGCCTTCTCAGGAAGTGGAGATGCAGCAGTGCTTTCTTGACCAAAGAGATGGTGTTGAGGAACCAGGTGCTCTCCCAGAAATTTGGTACTGCTTACAGTCTCCACAAAAAAGTGATGAGTAGTCAACCTGCACCTTCCTAGAGTCCACAATCATCTCTTTGGTCTTCTTCACATTGATATTGAAGTTGTTGTGCTCACACCATTCTACCAGCCATTCTAACTGCTCTCTGTACACCGTCTCAGTGGCATTGTTAATGAGCCCAGCCACTGTTGTGTCATCAGTGAACTTGACGATTTGGTTTGAAATGGATCTGGCAATGCACCAGCATCAGGCTGAGCACAGAGCCCTGGGAAGATGATGGAGGTGGAGGTGTTTCTGCCAACATGGACTGACGTCAAGAGGTCCAAATTTCAGTTACAAAGAGAGGTGTTGAGACCCAAAGAGGACAGTTTACCCTTCAACTTCTGATCATATTAAATGCTAAGCTGAAGTTGATAAGCAGTATCCTGGTTCACAAGGGGCCACTTTCCACGTGGGGCAGGATGGAGTGGAGTACAAAGGCCCTATCATCAACAGTGGACCGACTTGAGTGATAAGCAAATTAGAAAGTGTCCATTGTAGCAGAAAGATGGGATTTAATGTGATCCATGACCAACCACTCAAAGCACTTTATTATCGTTGAGGTCAGTACCACTGGACAGTGGTCATGTCGCTCTCTTTGGAACTGGGATGGTGGCGACCACCTTGAAGTATGCAGCAACAGTGGACTGTTCCAGGGACGTGGTGAAGGTGTCTATTGAACCTCTGTTATCTGGGCTGCACAGTCCTCAGCACCTGACCAGATATGTTATCAGGTCCTGCAGCTTTACATAGGTTCAAAATCAGAATCAATTTTGATATCTCTGGCATATGTCATGAAATTTGTTGTTTTGCAGCAGCAGTACAATGCAATGTAGAATAATAAAAAATTATAAATTACATTAAGTACGAGGGTGATGGATAAGTTTGTGGCCTAAGGTAGAAGGAGATGAGTTATACAGCTCTCGTTACATTCACATGCAGTTCAACTCTTTGAGTGATTATGCAGAAAGTTTGATGTTAATAACTCATCTCCTTCTACCTTAGGCCACAAACTTATCAATCACCCCTTGTATATTTAAAAACGTAATTGAATAGGTAGTGCAAAAAGAGAGGAGAAAAGAAGCGAGGTAGTGTTCATGGGTTCATTGTCCATTCAGAAATCTGACGACATAGGGGAAGAAGCTGTTTGTGAAACATTCAGTGTGTGTTTTCAGGCCTGCTCCTCAGGGGGAAGGGGAGCCTTCTTTGCCGGCACATTGCTTTATGCATCAACCCATGCATGAAAGACATTCAGTCTATTAGGAAGAAAGGCATTGATGCACAGGGTGAACTTGTAGTCCATTGTGGCCATAATGCCCTGCCATATGTGCCTCATGTCTCTGGTGTCGCAGAAATGGCTGTACATTCTCTGTGAATAATTCTGTTTTGCCTTCCTGATGAATGGGAAAGCACAGCTCTTGTTGACCTGAGAGCCATCTTATCCTCTGATCAGAATCTTGACCTCCCAGCGGTGCCCAGACCTCTGTTGTCAGCCATGGCTTCTCATTTACCCTCACAGAGATGTGTTTAATAACAGTGATGGCCTCAGTGCACTGCTCTGTATCACCAGTCACACATCCCACATATTCATCCGTTAATCTGATGGTCATAGGTAGCTGCCTCCACGAACATGTTCCAATCTCTGTTATCAAAGCAGTCCTGCAATACAGAGGTTGTTCCTTCTGGCCAGGTCTTTATCTCCCTTTGAACTGATTTAACTCATTTAATCAGTGGTTGGTGTAAGAATTAGCATAACAAGTAAGTAGTCAGATAATCAGATAGCCAGAAATTAGGCAGGACTGATTTAAATTAGCATAATTGAAGTCCCCAGCAACAATAAGAAACTATTGGGGTGAGTGACTTGGGGGTCGAGGCGATTCCCAATACTCGGCCAGTTGGGAGCGGGAGTGGCTGAGTTGGCTCGACTGGAAGCTGGCTGTGTTTTGCTTGATGCGTGAGTGTGTTTTGGAACCTGTTGAGGGAAAGAGAGTGGGGAAGGAACGGAAATTGCTGGGAGGGGGTCGTGTGGGTCCAGTAATGGCGGACAAGATAAGAGGTGGGGTTGAGGGAAAGAAAGTGGAGAAGGAGAGGGATAGAGACTTGGGATCAGAGGTAGGCAGCTGGGGAGAGGTGGATTATTGTGAAGGGAGAAATAAAGGGAATGAGGAGGTAGTGAGGGGTTGGATGAATAAAAACCAAGACAAAGGGAATAAAAGAATAAGAAATGATAGTGGAGAAAGCTCTGAAAGTGAGGAAGATGAACAAGCTCAGAGAGGAGGTGTTGTCATAACTAGGTTTAATGGGAAGGCTCAGGGACATATGAAGAAAATTAACCCGTTTGTGCTAACAACAACTCTGACAAATAAGATAGGGGAAATAGTATTTGCAAAAGTCCTTAATGATGGCAACTTATTGGTAAGATGTGTGAATGAGGAACAACTTGAGAAAGCATTCAAGCTAAAAGAGATAGGAAAATGCAAGGTGGAATACACTGGGAGGGTGGGAGCACAAAATAATGGTTGTAAAGGAGTGATCACGGGGATACCAATGAGTATAAATATGGAGGAGATAAAGAGGAATATCAAAGGAGGGAAAGTAATGAATGTTCAAAGACTGAAAACAACAAAGGAGGGAGTGAAAAAGGAAAGTGAATCAGTATTGATTGAATTTGAAGAAGCAAGAGTGCCAAGGAAGGTGTTCCTGGGTTTCACGAGTTACCCAGTAAGGGTGTATGTGCCAAAGCCACTGAGGTGCTATAGTTGTCAAAGGTTTGGACACGTGGCTAAAAACTGTAAAAGGCAGAGGAGATGTGCTAGATGTGGGGGTGATCATGAATATGGAAAGTGTGGAACAGGAGTTCAACCAAAATGCTGCAATTGTGGAGGAGCTCATAACGTGGCATATAGTGGGTGTGAGGTTATGAGACGGGAGAATAAAATTCAAGAAATAAGAGTGAAAAGAAAGATCACTTATGCAGAAGCTGTAAGAATGTCAAGAGAACAGAATAATGCTCCTAATGAACAGGGAGCAATAGGGATACGAGAGATGCAACAAAGAACAAATGACAGGATTTATGTAGACAAAAAGGCTCTAGTAACATTCATTGCAGGAGTGATTAATAGTATGGCTGAGGTAAAGTCAAAAAGTGACAAAATTCAGCTGGTGGTAAAAGAGCAGTAAACCATTTAGGGTTAGTAGGACTGACATGGGAGGAAGTGAGGGAGAACCTCAGTAATCAGTCAAGCCAGGAAGTGTCATGTGTTGGTTAATACTAATTATGGTGATTCTTTTACAATGGAATGCAAGGAGCTTACTGGCCAATAGCCAGGAATTCAAGCACTTTATTAAAGAAGTGGTTATAAAACCGGATGTAGTGTGTATTCAGGAAACTTGGTTGAAACCAACTTTAGACTTTGTGGTATATTCCTTTGTGATAAGGAAAGATAGAAATCTAGGGGGAGGAGGGGGTTGTGCTATGTTAATCAAGCAAGGTATACCATATAGGGTACTGGAAAAAGGAAATGATCAGGAATACATAGTGGTGGAAGTGTGGGAGAGAGGGGAGAGAGTGGTTATAATTAACTACTACAATCCATGTAAAAGGTTGGATTTGGACAGCCTATTAAAGATACAAGGACAAAACAGACATAAAGTAGTGTGGTGAGCAGATTTCAATGCTCATAGCACAATATGGGGGGATCAGATTACAGATCCAAATGGAAAGGTAATTGAAGATTTGATGGAAGAAAGGGATTTGGTGTGTATGAATGATGGTAGAGGCAGAAGGATAGACATAACAACAGGAACTGAGTCAGTGTTAGATATTACATTAGTGTCTAATACCTTGGCTGGTGTAAGTAACTGGGGTGTTTGGACTGCTTCAACAGTAGGCAGTGATTACTACCCAGTTTTATGTTCAGTGGGCGAAAGAGTTGAAGTAAGACCAGGGGGCGGAACCCAAAGTGGGTGTTTGAAAAAGCTGATTGGGGTAAGTTCCAGAAATTGAGTGAAGAAGGGTTGACAAAGATTGATATTTCTGGAAATGTAGATGAATTAAACAGTCAGGTGACTTCAGCAATTATCATGGCAGCAGAAGGATCTATACCTAGGAGTAAAAATAGGATGAATAGAAAACTGGTACCATGGTGGACAGAGGAATGTTGTCAGGCTGTAAAAAACAGAAATAGAGCATTCAGGCTTGTTAAAAGGACCCATAATATGCAGCATTTGGTTCAATATAAGAAAGCACAGGCAGTGGTGAGAAGAACTATATGTCAAGCTAAAAGGGCAAGTTGGAGGAGTATTTGCGACAAGGTAGGAAGAACAACACCTGTGGGAGAGATATGGGGAATGATTCAGAGGATGGGAGGAGATAGAAGGGAATGGGAATATCCAGTAATGATATCTGAGGAGGAAACTGCAGTCTCCAGTAGGGATAAGGCTGAGGTCATGGCCAACTCATTTGTACTGATACACAGTTCAGAAAATTTGTCTGAAGAAGGGAGAAGAAGAAGGGAAAGGATAATGAGCCAACACCCAGGTGTGTTAAGCAGGAGGGAAGGAACAGATGATATAATTGATAATCCATTTACAGTAGCAGAAATGGTGAGAGCAATAAAGAGATCGAGACCAACCTCCCCAGGGAAAGATCTGATATGCTCTGTGATGCTAAAAAATCTAGGAGAAGGAGCGCTCTTGAAGTTGCTGCATTTTTATAACAGAGTGTGGGAGGAGGGAAGATTACCAAGTGCATGGAAAGAAGCAGTAGTAATTCCAATAAGGAAGCCTGGCAAGGATCTGTCAAAACCCACTAGCTACAGACCAATTGCATTAACATCCAGTATATGTAAGATAATGGAAGGGATGATAACAGAAAGGTTATCATATGAGCTTGAGAAAAGGGGAATGCTGGCAAGTTATCAGAGTGGTTTTAGAAAGGGAAGGAATTCCATGGACTCAGTGATTATGTTAGAGACTGAAATAAGGAAGGCCCAGGCAAATAAAGAGTCAGTAGTGGCAGTGTTCTTTGACATTGAAAAAGCCTATGATATGATGTGGAAGGAAGGATTATTAATTAAACTGCACAAGATGGGGGTTGGTGGGAGAGTTTTTAATTGGATTAAAGATTTTTTGTTTGGTAGAAAAATTCAAGTTCGGATTGGATCAGAATTATCAAAACAGTACATAGTGGAAAATGGCACACCTCAAGGTAGTGTGATTATCCCATTACTTTTCATCATTATGATCAATGATGTCTTCACAAAGGTACCAGTGGATATAGGTAGGTCACTGTTTGCGGATGATAGGGCCTTGTGGAAAAGAGGCAGGAACATGGACCATATAATCAGGAAACTACAAGAAGCAATTGATGAAGTGGTGGAGTGGGGTTTTTTCAGTAGATAAAACTCAAACTGTATTTTTTACCAGGAAAAGGGTTGAGGTAGGGAAGAAGTTAAGGATGTATGGGGTTGAATTAGAAAGGGTTGCATCATTTAAATTTCTGGGAGTTATATTTGATTCACGATTAACATGGGCAGACCATATCAGGAAAGTTGAGGAGAAATGTAAAAAAGTAATAAATGTGATGAGATGTTTGACTGGTAGGGAATGGGGAGCAAGTTGTTCAGCTTTGAAGAGAATGTATGTGGCTTTAGTAAGATCTGTATTGGATTATGGAAATATAGTATATGGATCAGCAGCTAGGTCTCTTATAAGGAAACTGGATGTGATTCAGGCTCAGGCCTTGAGAGTGTGCAGTGGGGCTTTTAAAACGTCACCAGTGTCAGCACTACAGGTAGAAATGGGAATAATGCCTTTGGAACTAAGAAGGATGCAACTGATGGCAAACTACTGGGCTAACTTGCAGGGGCACAATGATTCTCACCCTACTAAAGGAGTGTTGCAGGAGTGCTGGGAAAATGGGCGGTTTCAGAGGGATACCTTTAGTCGGGCAGGGAATGATATCGCGAAAGAATGTGGCATGTTTGATCTGAGGATAAGTCCTTCAGTAGTTTATCTGGTTGTAGCTCCATGGAAGCTTGTATGGCCTGACATAGGCTGGCATTTGTTAGAGGTAAAAAGGAAAGGAAGATATAAAACAGATTTGGTAAATGCATTTAGCTGTCATGTGATGGAAAAGTATAGTGATTACACTCACGTTTATACGGATGGTGCGAAGGAACCTGAAACAGGAGTGACAGGGTTTGGGGTGGTAATACCAGCAAAAGAAATTGGAATCAGCAGAAGAACATCTAATAAATTAGGGGTGTTTACAGTGGAGATGCTGGCAGCGTTGGTTGCGTTGCAATGGGTGCAGAAAGCCAGACAAGCCAAAGCATTGATATGTTCAGATTCATCCTCAGTTCTAGCAAGTTTAAGGTCTTTTCACACAAACAGTCGGCAAGATGTACTTTATGAAGTCCTTCAGTTAGTTACAAGAATTGCAAATCAGGGAGGTCAGGTAAAATTTCTATGGGTTCCAGCACATGTGGGGGTGAAGGGGAACGAGAGGGTGGATGAGTTGGCAAAGAGGGCGTTAAAGAAAGAAAATGTGGAAATGCACATTAGTATCAGTAAAGCAGAGGTTAAGTGTGTAATCTGGGAAAAAGTCAACCGAATGTGGCAAGAAAGATGGGACAGGGAGGGGAAAGGGAGGCATTTATATCAAATACAAAAGAGTGTTGCCGTTACTAGGGTAGGTAATGGAAACAGAAGAGAGGAAATTGTGTGGACTAGGTTAAGGCTTGGGCATTGTGCATTAAACAAAACATTGAAAATGATAGGGAAACACCAGACAGGATTGTGTGAGGAATGTCAGGAAGAGGAGTCAGTAGAACATGTAGTTCTGAGTTGTTCTGAGAAGTATGGGATACAGAGAGAGATGATGAGAAATAAATCAAGGGAGTTGGGGATGCAGGAATTCACATTAAAAGGGTTGCTGGGCATGGGTGAGAGAGCACAAGTCCGGGTATTTTTAGCGTTTTTAAGGGGTACAGGGGTTTTTTATAGAATATGATGAATAAACAGGAATAGGATACTAGGATGGTCAAAGATGGGAGGGTGAAGTGTAGGTTTGTATATATGTGTGTGTGTGTATGTGTGTGTGTGTGCGCGCGCGCGATTGGGTGAAGGGATTTAGAATGTATGTCTAGTGCACATTCTGGAGCAGAGGGTGGTGGTAATGCACCATTAAGCTGGATGCCAACCGCCGTAAAACAAGATACAGACAGACTTGGAGGTCACTAAGCTCACGTTGTGCTTCCCCAACATTAGCAGAAGTGGGTGGGTGGGTGGGTGGGAGAGGGATGTATATAGCCACAATCATCAAAGCAGTGAACTCCCTTTGTAAATTGTCTGCACCTCACCATTAAGGACTGTACTGGGCTGAACAGTTGACCATCACTACTGAAGCATTTACATACTAGTTTTTATTAATGTAGAGACATGCACCTCCACCTTGGGGTTTGCCAGAGATCGTGGGAATTCCGTCAGCCCAAAAAAAGAGATGAACCCTTCTGGCTGGATGCCCACATCAGGGGTGGTATCCTGGAGCCACATTTCCTTTAGGATGAGTGCGCAGCTGTCCTTTGTCTCAAGATGATTCAGTCCCAGGTGCAGATAATCTAGTTTACTTTCTTGTGAGTGAACATCTGAAAGCAGAATCAACAGGAGAGCTGGCCTGCAGTTTTTTGACTTTAGTATTGCATGAATATCAGCTTGCTTTTCTGCTTCTATTTCCTTGCACACTACCTCTGAAGCTGTCTTTCCTGGGTGACTATAGCAGATGACAACACGGTACACAATAAGTGGAACTCTGGGCTGCGGAGTCAATTTTCTATCCAACAATTCACCAGTGAGGTAGACTTGGTGTTCTTAATGTCCAACAGTATCTTGTAATCATTAGAAATACGTGAATGATGAACAACTACACCATTAGTTGGAGCCACAGTGGCTGCTGCAACTGGATGTTCACCCATCTTGATCATGAAGATGGAGGTGCATCGGTTGAGGGCAACATCTCCCTTGTTTGGTGTGTGCTGTCTGGCTATCTTCTGAATCAATGCTCCAAAGTAAGAGAGGTTGTATTCAATTGTCTCAGAAATCTTGCATTTCAATCCATCAACTCTCCAGACACAGGTCATCCCCAGCTTACCAACACCAGGCTTATGTGCAACTTATACGTATGAGCGAGCATTTGGCAGTTCAGCGGGATGGATTTGCTGGAGTCCTGCCAAAGGGTCTCAGCCTGAAATGTCCACTGTACTCTTTTCCATAGATGCTGCCTGGCTTGCTGTGTTCCTCCAGCATTTTGTTTGTGCTGCTTGGATTTGCTGGCTGCTGCTGGCATCTTTTGCTGTGGGACCTCATTTCTGATTTGTGAACTGTCCGGGTTCCTGTGAACGAAATCTGCCATAACCTGGAGAGCACCTGTGTTTCACTTCCAAGCTTCCCGTCTTTGGCTCCTCAGATTCTCTCAGTCCCATTTCTCACTATGAAAAAGTGGCACTCCGTTGTTTTTGATAAGAGTCTATCGAATCAACCTGGACTCTGCTTTTCCCTCGACAGTCAAAGTCAAAACTGAATTTACTGTCCTGTGCACAAGTATGTGTATGCACTGGTACAATGAAAAATTTCCTTTTCAGTAGCATCACAGACACATAGCATCAAATGCATAACATTCAGAAGAAAAACATAAATTAGCAACATAAATTATACAAGAACGAACACAATAACACAAAACAACCGAAGTCCATTGTAGTCCAAAGTGATCAAAGTGTTATTGTACTGAGGTGGTGATTAGAGCTATGCAGATTGGTTCGATGACCGAGTTGTTCAAAGGAAATAGCTGTTCTTGAACATGGTGATGTTAGACTTCAGGCCTCTGTATCTCCAAACTGACGGTAGATGCAAGAAGGTGGCATGGCCCAGACGGTGAGGACCTTTGATGATGTCTTCCTGAGGAAGTGCCTCCAGTAGATACTACTGATGTTGGAAAGCGATGTGCCTGTGATATGTTGGGTTGAGTTCATAACTCTTTGCAACTTCTATTCCTGACCATTTGAATTGCTGTACCAGACACTGACGCAACCAGTCAGGATACTTTCAACAGTACATCTGTAGAAGCTTGAGAAAACACATGCCAAATCTTGACAAATTTCTAAGCAAGTAAAGATGCTGACCTGCCTTCCTTGTGATTGGATCTATGTGCTGGGCCCAGGCATTTAGAGATACAGTCTCTCTCCAACTCTGATCCACCAATGCAGACTGGTGCATGTTTGCCCTCCTTACCCTTCCTAAAGACTCAGCAGGTGCTACCTGACCTGTTGAGTGTTTTTAGCACTGCCCCTTTTTCAGTTCTGCTCTAGAGCTTTGCTGAACAGTCAGCCTGGTTCAGTCAGTAGCTCTCTCACCCCTGACTCTTCAGGGAAAGATTTCAAATCCCACTCCATGCTCCTGAGCACAACATCCAGGCTGAGGTTTGAATGTGAGATTTGCACTGCTAAGGAGTGTTGTGTTTGGATGCGGTGTTAAACTGTCGCTCTTCCCAAGTGGGTGCTAAATAAATTCCTGCTTTACTTCAGTGAAGAACTGGGGGGTTCTCCTGGTGTTAACACTTATCCCTTAATCAGTAAAAACGTAGAGACTGCTGGGAAAAAAACTCAGCTGGTCAGGTGGCATCTGTCAATAGGAAGGACCAGCCTGAATATGCGACCTTCCTCTCACATGAGTCAGTCAATCAACTACTCTCATTAAAATAGACACCCTTCAATTGTTTCACCAGTAATGAGGAGCATCTTGGGACATCCAAAGAACTAGGTGCAATGAGAAATCAAGTTCTTTTTGAAAATTTTAATAATTTGTTTTACAATTTGAGAAACCCTGAGCATTGCTTTGAGATCTGCTGTCAGGATAAGGCTTTTCATTCCAGGACGAGGGAGATGTCCTCCTTTTTTAAAGAAAGGGGCTTCCCTTCCTCTACCATCAACTCTGCTCTCAAACACATCTCTCCCATTTCACGCACATCTGCTCTCACCCCATCCTCCCGCCCCCACCCCCCCACTAGGGATAGGGTTCCCCTGGTCCTCACCTACCACCCCATCAACCTCCAGGTCCAACATATTATTCTCCGTAACTTCCGCCACCTCCAACGGGATCCCACCAATAAGCACATCTTTCCCTCCCCCGCCTTTCAGTTTCGACAGGGATCGCTCCCTGCATGACTCCCTTGTCCATTCATCCCCCCATCCCTCCCCACTGATCTCCCTCCTGGCACTTATCCTTGTAGCAGAACAAATGCTACACATGCCCTTACACTTCTTCCCTCACCACCATTCAGGGCCCCAGACAGTCCTTCCAGGTGAGGTGACACTTCCCCTGTGAGTCGGCTGGGGTGGTATACTGCGTCTGGTGCTCTCGATGCGGCCTTCTATATATTGGCAAGACCCGATGCAGACTGGGAGACTGTTTCACTGAACACCTACGCTCTGTCCGCCAGAGGAAGCAGGATCTCCCAGTGGCCACACATTTTAATTCCATGCAAACAACAGGAATTCTGCAGATGCTGGAAATTCAAGCAACACACATCAAAGTTGCTGGTGAACGCAGCAGGCCAAGCAGCATCTATAGGAAGAGGCGCGGTCGACGTTTCAGGCCGAGACCCTTCGTCAGGACTAACTGAAGGAAGAGTGAGTAAGGGATTTGAAAGCTTTCAAATCCCTTACTCACTCTTCCTTCAGTTAGTCCTGACGAAGGGTCTCGGCCTGAAACGTCGACTGCGCCTCTTCCTATAGATGCTGCTTGGCCTGCTGCGTTCACCAGCAACTTTGATGTGTGTTGTTTTAATTCCATGTCCCATTCCCATTCTGATATGTCAATCCCTGGCCTCCTCTACTGTCAAGGTGAAGCCACACTCAGGTTGGAGGAACAACACCTGCTATTCCGTCTGGGTAGCCTCCAACCTGATGGCATGAACATTGACTTCTCTACCTTCCGTTAATGCCCCTCCTCCCCTTCTTATCCCATCTCTTATTTATTTATTCATTCCCACCTACTTTTTCTCTCTCTCTCTTTTCTCTCTCTGTCCCTCTCACAATCACTCCTTGCCTGCTCTCCATCTTCCTCTGGGCTCCCCTCCCTCTTTCTTTCTCCCTAGGCCTCCCGTCCCATGATCCTCCCCCTTCTCCAGCTCTGTATCCCTTTTGCCAATCAACTTTCCAGCTCTTAGCTTCATCCATCCCCCTCCTGTCTTCTCCTATCATTTCTGATCTCCCCCTCCCTCTCCCACTTTCAAATCTCTTACTATCTCTTCTTTCAGTTAGTCCTGACGAAGGGTCTCAGCACGAAACGTTGACTGTACCTCTTCCTATAGATGCTGCCTGACCTGCTGTGTTCTCCAGCATTTTTTGTGTGTTGCATGTTCTTTGGGTTAGCACTGTTTTTCCACTCCAAGGTTTAAATCATTGAATTTAATGAGCCTCTTTTCGTCCTTAGTTACAGGCAGGTTTCCTCTCAGACAAACAGCGGTGAAGGCCGACTTTGCAATTGCTGCATTAAACACTTTAAAGCCCATGATTCCTCCTCCAGGAGAAATCAGGTTAACAAGTTTATTGCAATTCAGTTTCACTGACAGTTTCCCTAATTCCAATTGGCACCTTTTTCCAACTTCAGTTGTACTTCAGTCGTGCAGAATCCGATGCCAAACTTCATGACATCATGGTCCCTGATTCCAAGGACTTCCTCAGCTGGCTGAGTCAGCTGTGGTGCAGCCCAAATCCAGACCCTGGCCACCTCTCCTGCATCCCTGCTCAGCCATCCATCTGAGTCAAAAGGCATCTGCTGCATATCTCCACATCCCCAATTTTCCCCTCCCAGCAATTCCACTGTCCCAACCTCCCCTCTTAACTAGGTCTATTCTCACTCTAACCTGACTCTAAGATCTATGTTTTGATCGTGCATGGTTGGTGGTTGAATTCAGTGTGGTCTTGTTTCTGATCCCACCTCATGGTGCACTGGCTTAAGCCTCCTCTACTTCTTCGTAACTGTGTGTTACAGCAAAGTCTGGCGAGAGTCATGCTCAAGAAAAGGCCTTTCAATCCATGGCAGACAGTGCAATAGTTCAGTGCCAAAACCATAGTGCAGTCTCCTGTCTTGGTTCCACAATGTGGCTGAATTATAAGCAAAGATTCTCTTAAAACAGAAGCAAAATCCACTTCAGATCTTGTACAGTTTTTTTTTGTATCCCAAGCTTCTGCTTAGTATTAAATATAGATGAAGTGATTTTGTGGGATTTAAATATTTATTCACACTGAAGTGGGGAGAGATATTCTTGCACACTTACTGAGTGTTCTGTCAGATGTGTGGTCATAGGGTTAATGTCTAGCACCGTTGTGGAGTTCAGTTCGAGTTCACCTACATAAAGACATTGGATGAGACACAGCCTGAGCCATGTCAAATTTCAGTGTCCAAATCTCCCTGGCTACAGTGGTGCTTCTGCAATGATAGCCTCTTGGCCAGTGTCTTGTTTACTGTACCATGGGGACTGCAGGTCATCTCCTCCATTTCTGCATGCTAAGGGACAGGCAGAGCTGCAACAAAGACATGATCAGTCGTGGCATACAACACAGAAACAGAAACTTCAGCCCAGCCTGTTCATGTCAACTTTCAACTTCAGTTCAAGTTTAGTTGTCATTCAACCATACATGAATACCCTTGAATACAGTCAAATGAGACAGCGTTACTCCGGTGGTCAAGGTGCAAAACACAGTAGCAACAGTCACACAGCACAAAGCACACAGAGCACATACAAGACAACAAGCACGTAAAAATGTCGGTAAGATACAGCCACATAAAAAAAAATAGTTCCAGGTCTGGGCCATGAATGCTGTAGAAATCTACATTCGACCATAATGCAGCTTGGCTTCTGCGGAGTGAACACTGGGGTGCAGCACCGACTCCAGCTTGGACGCTGTGCCATACTGCCCCCAGTGGAGGGTCCCGGCTCTGACGCCTCTCTCCTGGCGGCTGTAAACGGGTAGCTCCACAGATATAGGCCTATTGCAAGATAGCTAGCACATAAAAGATATCAGTCAAGTACAACCACACAAAAAGGGTAGTCCAGACCCTGAGTCCATGAATGCCACAGGAATCTGCAGTCGAGCACGATACAGCTTGTCTTCTGCTGAGCAACCAGTGGGAGGCAGCACCGAGTGCAGCCTGGACGCTGTGCCACATCATCCCCGGTTCCGATGCCTCGCTCCTGACATCTGTAAACAAATGACACCACAATTTGAAGCCTATCTATACTAACCCCATTTAGCAGCACTCAGACTGCAGTGAATTAAAGGGTTGATGGCAATATAGGGTCATACTTCAGCCCACCATTCATGCTCACTATGAAGTACCTGTCTACACTGACAATAATTTCCATTAATCAAACAGTAGCTTTCAATGTCCTCATCTAAATATTTGTTCAATGTTATGGGAATTCCTGCCTCCACCTGCCTCAGGCAATGAAGCGCAGATTCAACCACTTTCTAGATAAAATACAATTCTTAGGGATACAAGAACCTGCGGAGTCTGGAATGCAGAACACAAAAGGTGCTGCGGGAACTCAGCAGGTCAGGCAGTATCTATGGAAAGAAGACCCTTTCTCACTGCTCCCCCTCTGTGAGCTCTGCTGCTTTCCAGCCCTTTGACCACACTCTGACCCAGACCTGCTTCCACACTTATCTCTGCTGTCATCTTGTTCAACATGGCTCCATTTTAGCACCAGCAAGGATCCTCAGTACCTGTATTCCGTGGACTGCTTCTCCCTGCATTTCTCCCACTGGATTTTATGTGCCACCTTCACCACCGTTGGAGAAGATGCATGCTGTCCCTGCCTCTTTCTTTCCACACAGCTCTGGACCTCACTCTCCACCACCCATCTCTGACCTCTTCAGTACTTGCATCCAGGAAGAATTGGAAGCTTGCCCACCTCCAGACCACAGCCCCTGCCTCCTCTGGCTCTGACCTCTAACAATCTCCAGGCTAAGACCTCTCATGCTGCTGCTAGGACTTACTGGTTCCCTGCTTCTTCCCACCCACCACAGGTCTCTCAGATCTCACCCTGCTCCTCATCCCCCTCCCCTTCACTCCTATGACACCCCCTTCCTCCCTCCCCATTTCCTTGGACCCACCCAACCTCCTTTCAACTCTGATCCCTCAAACTCTCTACCCTCCCCTGCACCCCACCTCCAGCCCCTGCCATGACTCCAGCATCCCCTCCAAACTTCCCCTCCGAGGTGGAAGATTCTGTCCCAGCAAGGGCCTCCCTTTGCCTTCCTGCACCCACACCTCAGTGAATTCTGCACCTGCCATGACTCAACTTCTCTTCCATTGCCTCAGTCTCTGAGCCTAGTTCTTTGGCAAGGGTTCCTCTCCCCACACTGATGACCCCCTTCTCCCATCTCCAACTCGCTTCCTCTTCTTGGATACCTCACTTTAGCCTTCTGTCCACTCTGGATCTTTTCATCTCTAACTGCCAATGAACATTAACCATCTCAACTTCACCACTCTTCTCACCTGTTACAACAACCCCTCTGGGCACACTGCTCTTTACTTTCGCTGTACTGATTCCAAACTCAGCAACAAACCCACAGACAAGAGTGGTGCTGTGATAGGGGGGACCAACCTACCTTGCTGAGGCCAGACAGCAACTCTCGGACACCCTCTCTTACTTACCCCTGAGCCAGAACCCCACAGCGAAGCCTCAAGCCACCTGCCTCTTGCACCATCACCAATCTCATCGCTTCCAGAGATGCCCCTCTACAGCCTCCAGCCACATAGTCCCCCAACTCCACACTGTTCGTTTCTACTCCTATCCAAGATCCACAAACATAGCAGCCCTGGAAGGGCTTTGTGTCTGCCTGCTCCTGACCCACTGAACGTGTCTTTGTATCTCAACTCCACTTTCTCCTTACATCTGTGACACTTTGCATGCTCTCCACCATTTCAACAGCCTTGAGTTCCATGGCGTGACGGCCTCATTTTCAGCATGGCATCCAGTCCATCCCCATCAGGTTTTCTACTTCTTAACAGCATACCCAACCAGTTTCCCTCCACCACCACCCTCCTCCATCTAGCAGAACTGGTTTCCACCCTTAGCAACTTCTCTTTTGGCTGCTCTCACTTTCTTCGGACCAAAGGTGTAGCCATGGACATTCACATGGGCCACAGCAATGCCTGCTTTTTTTCCGTCAGCTCTGTGGAACAGTCCATGTTACAAGCCTACACTGTTAACACTCCCAATCCCTTACTGCACTACACTGATGACTGCACTGGTGCTGTTCCCTACACCCATGTAGAGTTCAAGTATTTCATCAACTTCGCCTTCAACTTCCATCCTGCTCTCAAATTCACTCAGTCCATCTCTGACACCTTCCTCCCCTCTCTTTCTCTATCTCTCACAGACAGATCATCCACCGACAACTTTTACAGGACCACTTACTCTGGTGGTCACCAACCTTTTTAAGCCCAAGATCACCCACCTCGACCTTAGTGAAAGGCAAGATCTACCTACTAAATCGTTTAGAGAAAAAAACAGCTCAGATTGTACTTCCAATTTGAGGCCTTTTATTTGGGCAAATTGTATTTGAATTACACAAAATATTTTTGTCAAACTTTCAAATTAATTCAAACAGGAAAACACTGTAACTAGCATATCAAACAGGCCATAGCTGTCTTTCTTTAAGAATATTACAATACTTCACACCTTTAATTCTGTTTCATTATTTAATTTTATTTCAACACGAAAAATAAATGAATAAAAATTGACTGTTACACTCAGTGTGATGACTGGGGCTTAATACTTTCTGCTAGTTCCCTGAAATTTGGCTCATAACTACAGACAGCCAGTCTGAGACAATGTGAGGTGTAGGGTTACCAACTGTCCCATATTCCCCCCGCTAAGGTACAGCGTTCCTATGAAACCTTTCGTGCCGAAATGCTTTACGCCGAAGAAGCAATTACCATTAATTTATATGGAAAAAAATTTTGAGCGTTCCCAGACCCAAAAAAGTAACCTACCAAATCATACCAAACAACACATAAAACCTAAAATAACACTAACATATAGTAAAAGCAGGAATAATATGATAAATACATAGTCTATATAAAGCAGAAATAATGAAAATTAAGCCAAAACTGATTCGTGGTGTTAAAAAATTGGCACGCATGCGCACACAGGTGCCCGCGCAAGGCTTCATGGTCATGGCAGTCTTTCTCGGGGTGAACACAAATGTCCCGGGATCTGACTGCTACTTTTGTCCGTTATTTGGGAGTGAAAAGGTTGGCAACCCTGTCAGTAAGTCAGCTCCTGTACTTAGATTTAATAATTTTCATCTGTGAAAATGCAATTTCACATAGTAGTGACCCGAAGTAGACACTGACTTTCAGTGCTATAACCGCGCATTGCTCGGCCCCATCAGTAGTAATTGCCACCAGTTTATGAATGGGGATGTCATTTTCACGGACATATTTTTTAAACTCATTGTAAATATCCTCACCTCTCGTTCTTTCCTTTAATTGCAAAAGAGTGAGGAAGCCCTCCTTTGTTGTAAAATCCTGGAAAGCCATTCTGACAAATACAACAAGCTGAGCTGTTTGCATTACATCCAGGGATTCATCGAACTATAGTGAAAAATGTTCACGTCCTCTGACCTCCTTGTCACTGTTGCAGGGCCAAGCGGTTGTGATGTCGTTTTTGTTTTTAAAGTCATTAAAAACAGTCTCTGCGGTAATGGCCATTGCTTCCTTGAATAAATCGCCATCTGTAAAAGGCTCCTTGTGTTTAGCCAAAAGGTGACTTACACGAAATGATGCTTCAATAGCAGCCTTATTTTGAGCGGCATGTTTTGTGAAAAACGATTGCTGGGCCTTCAACCCCTATTTCAGCTCAACTTTCCAGACACGAATTATGCTTTTTGTGGGGTAGGTGTCTTTAAGTTCCTGGTGTCTGGTGTGGTGGTGCCACTCCAGATTCCCTCTTTTAGTCAGTGCTTGTGTTTGGTGGCACAACGTACATACACACTTGTCTTTCACCAAGGTAAATAGAAATTCCTCTTCCCATTCTGGATGGAATTTGTATGTTTTCGCCTACTTTCATGGAGCTTCCCCCATGCTATCAGGATTTCACGAGCGAGTGCTGATTGCATCACCTCTGATCTGAGCCGACATTCACCTAATTAATTAGCTTGTTTATTTCGGCTTTTTTTCTTGAAGATGTGCTGTGTGCATCCCGACTACCGCTGCACCACTGCATGCTTCGCGACCCGGAGGTTGGGGACAGTGCTGTATATAGATGTTTGCGACAGTCTGTACTGTTACCCAATCTGATTGGTCACTTTGATGCAGCACAGGCTACGCTGAAAACACGGTGCATGGCGGGGGTGCTACATACATGCACACTGGGCAGAAAGAACGGAACTAAACCTGCGCAACCCGGAAACAATCTCTCTTTACAAACAGCTTTTTAGTGAAAATATTGCTGTATTACCATTATCCTAATTAGTATTACTTACTTTTATAATGCTCACATTACAACAGTATTTGCGTATTTATTTTTGATTTTTCTTCGGGATCGACTGGGAAAGTCTCAAAGATCAACCAGTCGATCGCGATTGACAGGTTGGCGACCTCTAACTTACTCCAACAATGACTTTAACTACCTTAATTTCCTTAACTTATTGACTATACTCAGCATTTAACACCATCATTCCTACAGTCCTGTTTGAAAAGCCCCAGAAAACCTAGGCCTCTGTACCTTCCTCTGCAACTGGATCCTCGACTTCCTAACCGGAAGACCACAATGTGTGCGGATTGGAAATAATATCTTATCCTTGCTGACAGTCAACACTAACACACCTCAGGGGTGTGTGCTAAGCCCACTGCTCTACTCTCTCTGAACCCCTGGTTGTGTGGCTAGACACAGCTCAAACAGCATCTAAATTTGCTGATGATACAACCACTGTTGGCAGAACTTCAGATGATGATGGAAGAGCATACAGGAGTGAGACGTACCAGTTAGTTGAATGGTGATGCAGCAACAACCTTGCACTCAACATCAGCAAGCTGATTGTGGACTTCAGAAAGCGTAAGATGAGGGAACACAAACCAATCCTCACAGAGGGATCAGAAGTGCAGAGAGTGAGCAGTTTCAAATTCCTGAGTGTTAGTATCTCTGATGACTTATCATATTGATGCAGCTAGAAAGGAGGCAAGACAGTAGCTATATTTCATCAGGAGTTTGAGGAGATTTGGTTTGTCAACTAAAACACTCAAAAACATTCACAAATATTCTGTGGAGAGCATTCTGTCTGGCTGCATCACCTTCTAGTATGGGGGGGGGCGGGTGGCTTCTGCACAAGATTGAAATACGTTGCATAAACTTGTAAAATTAGTCAGCTTTATCATGGGTACAGCTTCCGTCTCCGTGGTATCCAAGACATCTTCAAGGAGTGGTGCCTTAGGAAGGCGGCTTCCATCTTTAAGAATTGCCTCTTCACACTGTTACTGTCAGGAACGAGGTTCAGAAGCCTGAAGGCACACACCCAGGGATTCAGGAACAGCTTCTTTCCCTCTACCATCCAATTTCTAAATGGACATTGAACGCATAAACACACTTCACTACTTTTTATTTCTGTTATTTTGCTCTACTTATTTTAACGTAACTATTTAATAGACACATATATATATATACTTAATGTAACTCAGTTTTTTCTCTATATTTATTTATCATGTATTTAATTGTACTATTACTGTAAAGATAACAAAGTCCATGACCTATGCCAGTGATATTAAATCTGATTCTGATGAATATAAAACCTCTTCCCTTTCTGTACCTTGCAAGAACACTATTCCCTTCTCTCATTTCCTCCATTTCTGCTGCATCTGATCTCATGATAAGAGTTCTCATTTGAGGACATCAAAATATCCTCTTCTTTTCAGAGAATGGAGTTTTCCCTCATTGCTAGTAATGTAGTCCTCAGGTACATCTCCTCCATTTTCTACACATCTGCTCTCATCCTATCTGCCCCCTGATATAACAAGGATGGGGTTTCTTTATCCTCACCTACCACTCCACAAGCCTCTGCATCAAAAGCACCATTCTCTGCAAGTTCCAACATCTCTAATGGGATCTTACCACCAAGCACATCTTCCCATTTCCTCTCCTCTCTACGTTCTAAGGAATCAGTCTCCATGACTCCCTTGACCAATCTACCTCATATTGATTCCCCTCGGTATTTATCCCCACAAGCATGTTAATTATTACGTCTGCCCCCACACTTCCGCCCTGACCACTATTCAAGGCATTAAGCAGAACGGATGTAGCTGTTCACCTGTAAATCCATCAGTGTTATATATTGCATCCAATTTTCTTGGTGTAATGAGTTCTTCAGGACGGAGAGCATTAGGATCTGAGGTTTTTAGAGAACTGAATTGGTTAATTGTTGTTTAATGAGTGTCATTAATCATTTAGAGTTCCTTGTGTTTTCCTTGAGTGACTCGCTCTTTGTAAAATGGTCTCCTGGTGCCTTCTGTTTAAACTGATGAAGTTTACTTTCATAGATTCAGGGATTTCAAGTTCCTTGTACTATTTAAGGAGATGCCTAATTAGCATCAATTGCTGGGTCCTAGTTTTGAGAATATTACTTCTCATGATATCGCTTGTCCGAGCCATTGATGTTCTTTTGGAATTATTTTGAATAAACTTTCATCACCATCTCTACATCAGGAAATCAGTCTTTCCTCTGCATTTGGGTTCCAATGTTGCCAGTGCATATCGTGATACTTGGTAGTGCTTCCTCTACATCATCGCAACCCGATGCTGACGGTGGTCCAGTTTGATGAACACTTTCATTCCGTCTGTCACTACAGCCAGGATCTCCCAGTGGCTGGGTATTTTAATTCCATCCCCTATTGCCACACTGACCTGTCTGTCCATGGTCTCTTCCACTCCCATGTTGATGTCAGACACAGGTTGGAGGAGCAACACCTCATCTTCTATCCTGTTAGTCCCTATCCAGATGGCAGCAACACTGATTTCTCTAATTTTCAGTAACCACTTCTCCCTGTTCTCCCTCCTTCTTCCTACTTGTTTTCTCTTATTCTTGTGACCCAGCCTATACCTTCTCTCCCCTCCCTCACTTTCATGACCTGCCCATCACCTTCACCTTCCTCCCTCCAGCTTCCTACCTTTTTCCCTTTATTTCATGGCCTACTGTGCTCTCTTAGCTGATTCCTTCCTCCTCAGGCCTTTGCTACTTCCACTCAACACCTCACAGCTTCTCACATCTCCTTTTCCCTCTCTCTCTCTCCCCCCTTGCTTCCCCATACTCATCTGGATTTACCCATCACCTGCCAGCTCGTGCTCCTTCCTCTCCCACTACTTTGTTATTCTGGCTTCCTTGCCAGTCCTGATGAAAGGACTCGACCTGAAATGTTGATGGTTCATTTTCCTCTATAGATGTGGCTTCCTCCAGCACATTGTAGGTATTGATCTGGTGAATTTGTTGGTAGCTGTGTGAACTTCATTCCATATAACCATATAACAATTACAGCACGGAAACAGGCCATCTCGACCTTTCTAGTCTGTGCCGAACGCTTACTCTCACCTCATCCCACCGACCTGCACTCAGCCCATAACCCTCCATTCCTTTCGTGTCCATATAGCTACCCAATTTTACTTTAAATGACAATATCGAACCTGCCTCGACCACTTCTGCTGGAAGCTCGTTCCACACAGCTACCACTCTCTGAGTAAAGAAGTTCCCCCTCATATTACCCCTAAACTTTTGTCCCCTAACTCTCAACTCATGTCCTCTTGTTTGAATCTCCCCTACTCTCAATGGAAATAGCCTATCCACGTCAACTCCATCTATCCCCCTCATAATTTTAAATGCCTCTATTAAGTCCCCCCTCAACCTTCTATGCTCCAAAGAATAAAGACCCAACTTGTTCAACCTTTCTCTGTAACTTAGGTGATGAAACCCAGGTAACGTTCCAGTAAATCTTCTCTGCACTCTCTCTATTTTGTTGACATCTTTTCTATAATTCGGTGACTAGAAGTGTACACAATACTCCAAATTTGGCCTTACCAATGACTTGTACAATTCCATTTAAACCTTACTGCTGTTGTGAGGCTGACAATAGCTACATCTGCAAGGAGGACCTCCACACCCAGGCATTCAGCCATCAAGTCCATTGCTTTAAAAGGAAAGTTCCGAGACAACATCCGATCCAATCAGCAGTGAACCCTACAGTGCAGCATTGGTAACAAGTAATAGACAGGAAACCTTTTGTGTTCCTGAAGACTTGACCAAAAGTTTAGGTAACTTTGTGGGCTGCTTTACAGACTATATGTGTGGAGGAGGTGATTTGGGCTGTCCTAAGATAACAGTGAAAGACAATAAACAAAATATTTAATGCTTCCCAACCTCCAAAAGCCCAGGGAAGGCATGGAATTTGGATGACATTACTGGTGTCACCATTACCAGGCTATGGAGGCTAAAATCTGTACCTGCTTTCACTGTCACTTCCACTTTGTTGTGAAGATGAATTGACTCCATGCCACTCAGTGATCAAAATCAGGTTTAATATCCTGGGTGTATGTCGTGAAATTTGTTGATATGCAGCAGTAGTATATTGCAATAGATAGTAATAAAAACCTGTGAATTACAGTAAGAAGTATATATATTTATAAAATAAAGTTAAGTAAGTAGTGCAAACAAAAAGTAGTGAGGTAGTGTTCATGGGTTCAATGCCCATTCAGAAACCGGATGGTAGAGGGGAAGGAACTGTTCCTGAGATGTTGAGAGTGTGCCTTCAGGTAGCGATGAGAAGAGGGCATGTTCTGAGCGTTGGAGGTCGTTAATGATGAATGCCACCTTCCTGAGGCATTGCTCCCTGCCACCCAGTGATTAATAACATGGCTCAATGGAGATTAGGGTGAGCACTGCTCCCTATCATTTCCAGGGCAGTGTATGAGTCCATGGAACTGGGGTAGAACATTGGGAAGAGCCCCTCTGAAGAAGTTTGTAATCTAAAATAATAATCAAAGTCATCGATCAATATGGCATGGCTATGGACCCTTCAGCTTAAGCTGTGCTTGCTGCCCAAGGTACCCACTCAGCTAGTCTGAATTTCCTGCATTCTGCCCACATCCCTTTAAGCCGCACCCTTCCATGTGTCTATCCAAGTGCTTCTTAACAGATAATATTGTACCTACTTCAACTCCTTCTTATTTCATATACTCACAACCCTCTACATGAATAAGTTGCCCCTTGAGTCCCTTTTAGGTCTCCCCCCCACCTTAGTTTTGGAATTTATTAAGATTGTTAAAATCCATCTTAATTCCCACCTCTACTGAAAGAAATTTGCACATTCTTCCTGTGACTGCGTGGGTTTCCTCCGGGTGCTCTGGTATCCTCCCACAGTCCAAGGATGTACCGGTTAATTGGTCAATGCAAATTGTCCAATGATTATGCTAGGATTAAATTGCCGGGCAGCACGTCTCGAAGGGCCAGAAGGGCCTATTTCACGCTTTATTTCAACAAATTATGACCCTCATAATTTTAAACATTTCCATAAGCTCACTCCTTATTCTCTGACATTGTAAGGAATAGAGATTTAACTTGGCCAGGCTTTTCCTGTAACTTGGGGCCCCTCGTTCTGGCAACATGCTCAGAAATCTTTTCTGTGCTATTTCCAGTTTAACCAGGTCTCTCTTGTAACAGTGACCAAACCTATGCACAGTACTCCAAGTGTGACCTCACTAATGACGTATACAACCGCAACAATAAGTAAGAGTTTAAATGATCTACAGTAGTCACTGATAGTATTACCAACTTTTTAGCACCATGTGAAATATTTCAGATTTAATAGGCAGGATATGTGGGAGCTTGCCCTGTCTGTAGGCAGCTGAGCCAAAAACTGAATGTTTAGAATGACGTGCAGGAAGTGACGAGAATTTCTCAGTGTTGTTGGACTTCACACTTACACTTACAATAATTTTCCAGGTGTTTTCTGTCTCAGAGGATTTAAAAGCTCTACTCCTGCCATTGCAGTTATAATCCAGCCTTACGGTCATTTCCTAGCCTTAACAGACACTCGCTGATTATTCACTGTCAGATACTAGTTATATCAAATTATTTCAGTCACACCTGAACATGATGTCCATACACAAGTCATTGCTGTGATACCCCACTCTTTGTTGTAGTCCTTTAGCCATTTCAGTAATCTTACACGTATCACTGGCATACTGTAGCCATTGCAGTCAAGCAGCAGCCATTTTGGTAGTACTGTATTACAGCCACACTCCAGCTGTTACAGTCACACTTTACCCAGTATCATCACACTCTAGTCATTACAGTCAATCTGCATCCCCCATTATAGTCACTCCCAAGCCATTACAGTCACACTATACCCAGTATCATCGCACTCTAGTCATTACAGTCAATCTGCATCCCCCATTATTGTCACTCCCTAGCCATTACAGTCACACTGCTACATCTGTTACACTCTAGCCATAAGTCACATTCCAGCTTTTGCAGTCATCCTCCAACTCTTACAATCATACTACACTTATTGTTGTCACACTCCAGCCATTACAATCCCATTCTAGCCATTGCAGCTACATGCCAGGTAGTAAACCTATTAACTCTGTAGGATTTTGTGCATAAAACATGCAGGTCATTTTATGTGCTTGATAAAAGCCACAGCCCTTTACTTCCATTACGAACAAAACAAAAGTGGTTTCCTTACACTAACATCATTATGTCAGACACCATCTCTTAAAGTGAACACAGCAGCTCAATAATGGTGTTTGTGAATTATGTAGAACAGTTTCTATTCTGAACAATATGTATCATCTACCACCCATTACATTACTCTACAACACTGTAACTTTTCCACCTGTTGCTGTTGCACTCTAGCATTGCAGTCACCTTAGGCTGTGAGATGTGTAATGAACTAGATTTGATTAGAGAGCTTAAGGTAAAGGAACCCTAAGGAGCCAGTGATCATAATATGATATAATTTACCCTACAATTTGAGAGGGAGAATGTAAAGTTAAATGTATCAGTATTGCAGTGGAGTAAAGGGAATTCCAGAGACATGAGAGAGGAGCTGACCAAAGTTGATTGGAAGGGGACACCAGCAGGGATGGTGGGAGAGCAGCAATGGCTGGAGTTTCTGGAAACAATTCAGAAGGTGTAGGATAGATACATCCCAAAGAAAAAGAAATATTCTAAAGGCAGGATAACACATCTGTAGCTGACAAAGGAAGTCAAAGCCAATATAAATGCAAAACAGAGGACATTTAATAAAGAAGAAATTATTGGGAAGTTAGAGGATTGGGAAGCTTTTAAAAACTAACAGGAAGCAACTAAAAATGCCATAGGGAGGGAAAAGATGAAATAAGAAGGTAAGCTAGCTAATAATATCAAAAAAGATACCAAAAATTTTTCAGATATATAAAGAATAAAAGAGAGAGGAGAGTAGATATTGGACCACTGGAAAATGACACTGGAGAGGTAGTAATGGGGGACAAGGAAATGGTGGATGTATTGTATAAGCATTTTGCATCAGTCTTCACTGTGGAAGACTTTAAGAGTGTCTGGGGGCAGAAGTGAGTGCGGATGCTATTCCTATGGAGGTCAGAAGGTTGATAAGTCACTAGATGGACTACATCATAGGCTTCTGAATGAGGTAGCAGAAGAGATTGTGGGGGTATTAGGTATGATATTTCAAGAATCACTAGATTCTGGCATGGTTCTGGAGAACTGGAAAGTTGCAGTTGTCACTTCACTGTGCAAGAAGGAAGGGAGGCAGAAGAAAGAAAATTTTAGGACAGTTAGCCTGACCTCAGTGGTTGGGAAGATGTTGGAGTTGATTGCTAAGGATGAGGTTTTGGGGTGCTTGAGGGCACATGATAAAGTGGGCTAAAGTCAGCATGGTTTCTTCAGCAAAGATCTTGTCTGACAAATCTGTTGTAATTCTTTGAGGAAATAACAAGCAGGATAGACAAAGGAGAATCTGTAGATGTCTTGTACTTGAATTATCAAAAGGTCTTTAACAAGGTGCCACACATGAAGCTGCTTAGCAAGATATGAGCCAATGGTATTAGAGGAAAGATATTAGCATGATTAGAGCATTGGGTGATTGGCAGGAGGCAAAGAGTGGGAACATAGGCAGCCTTTTCTGATTGGCTACTAGTGACTAGTGGTGTTCCACAGGGGTTGATGCAGGGACCATTTCCTTTAACGTTGTACATCAATGTTTGGATGATGGAATTGATGGCTCTGTGACCATGTTTGTGGATGATACAAAGATAGATGGCAGAGTAGGTAGTGTTGAGGAAGCAGGGAGGCTGCAGAAAGACTTAGATAGATTAGGAGAATGGACAAAAAAGTAGCAGGTGGACTACAGTGTCGGGAAGTGTATGGTCATGTACTTCGGTAGAAGGAATAAACACGTTGAGTATTTTCTAAACAAGGAGAAAATTCAAAACTCTGTGGTGTAAAGGGACTTAGGAGTCCTCATGCAGGATTCCCTGAAGGGTAATTTGTAGGTTGAGTCAGTGCTGAGGAAGACATATGCATTGTTAGCATTCATTTCAAGAGGATTAGAATATAAAAGGAAAGATGTAATGTGGAGACTTTATAATGCACTGGTGAGGCATCACTTGGAGTATTGTAAGCAGTTACGGGTCCCTTGTCTCAGAAAAGATGTACTGACATTGGAAAGAGTTCAAAGGATGTTCACAAAAATTATTCCAGGATTGAAAGACATCATATGGGGAGTTTTTGATGGCTCTTGGCTTATAGTGGCTGTAATTTAGAGGATTGAGGGAAGATCTCATTGAAACCCATTGAATATTGAAAGGCCACGATAGAGTGGATGTGGAAAGGATGTTTCCTACAGTGAGGGAGTATAGGGCCAGAGGGCACAGCCTCAGAATAGAGGGATATCCATTTAGAATAGAAATAAGGATGAATTTCTTTAGCTGGAGAGTTGTGAATCTGTGGAATTCATTGCCACAGGTGGCTCTGGAGGTCATTGAGTGTACTTAATGCAGAGATTGATAGATTCTTGATAAGTCAGGGCGTGAAAGGTTCAGGGGAGGAGGCAGAAGAATAGGCCTGAGAGGGAAATAGATCAACCATGATCAAATGGCAGAGCAGACTTGACGGGCTGAATGGCCTAGTTCTGTACCAATGTCTTTTGGTCTTATGTTCTTATGTTCCATTGTCAGTCATTGGTTACTAGAACTGGTTGATCTGATAATTAAGCATGTACTGACATTATTATATGCACTTTAATTAATGGCCTATCAAGTAATTAAGATGTCTAAAATACTCTTGGTCATGTTGTAATTTTTACCATTACTTTATCAGTGATTCAGTGTCTGATTGCTGTATAAGCCCAATTTGTTTACTGCTGTGGTTTAGAGAAGGAAATTTACTTTCCTGAAATGTTCTGCGTTGATCTTGTCTCACCACTTGTTACATACACCTGTTAGGGTGCATTCTCCAGTTACCTTATAAGGTAACCGTAGCCTTCAGCCAGGAGCAGATGTCATCAGGTGGTTCCCAACCTTCACTGAGTGTTTCGACCCTTAACCACGACACTCTCCAGTTGGTGGGCCGGCAGTGGTGGCCAAATCACTGCCTGTCTGCCCCTGGCTTCCAGTTCCCCTCCTCTCGCCTACTCCAAATCCAACAAGAGGCTCATTCTGCCTCTTCCCCCATCCTACGAACTGCTTGTTGTTTGCTCCTTTCGTCCAGGCCCAGATCTGACAACAACCGCCATGCTGATTTGGCTGGGAAACCTCTGCAGCCGATCTCCACAGGGAACAACCATGCCTGCCATCCCTTGTCTTTACACTCCTGCAGTAAGGGCTGGTACTTCAAGGCCTCTTCCCATCCCTCCAACAGCACAGTCAACTCAACCAAAATTATTTTCTTGTCTTCCGTTGACCACAGTACAATGTGGGGGCGTAGGGTTGTGTGCACCATATCCAGGAACGGCAACTTCCTTCCCACATCGACCCTCATCTCCTAGGACCTGGCCGTTAGCAGCAGATTGGGCTTTGGTTGTTTGCAGTTACTTTTTAATCCATAATACAATTAGTAAATTATATTATGGATTAAAAAGTAACTGCACTTTGTCTCAAACCACTGCACTTAAGAAGGTCTACCAGCACCTTCCCTGAACAACAGAAGACAGAAGTCAAACACTGGCCAGTTCGGCAACATCCTCATCCTGAGCTTGAAATTGAGAAACAGACCTCAAGTATGAAATAGGATGAATACCAGTTAATTTAGTTCTAGTGGTTTTGTTTGATTAGTGACCAGGGCAACAAGATACCAGGATACCTTTTTTGATTTTTAAAATGTCATTTTGAAATTTGTGGTGTTAAGTCCAGCAGTACAAATCAGTCAGGCTGTACTTGGGGATCCTATATGTTATCCTGTGTTTCTGGTCACCGCAACACAGGACAGATGTGATAGCAATAGAAAGAGTGCTGATGAAGTTCACAGGGATGTGGACTGGAATGGAGGAGATAGGCTGGGTTGATTCTCACTGAAATGAAGGAGGCTTATACAGGTTTATAAGTTGATGGGGGCATGGATAGGATAGATTGACACAGTCTTTTCTCTGAAATTAGAGGGCATAGGTTTAAGGTGAATGAAGAGAACTTTAAAGGAGATCTGATTATCTAGTTTTCACTCAGAGGGTGGTGGGTATATGGAACAAGTTGCCAGAGGATGTGGTAGAGGCAGGTATAATGACAGCATTTAACAGGTATTTGGATAGATGACTTGGAAAGAAAGAGAGGGATACAGGACAAATGTGGGCAAATGGGATTAGTGTAGATAAGCATTATGGATGAGATGGGCTGAAGGGCCTATATTGCTCCATGTATCTGACTTTAAGTGGCTCAATGGGATTTTCTAGCTCTACCCTAACTGGCAAGCCAAGCTTTCTCTTCTGAAGGATGCCACAGTTATAAGTAGATTGCATTGGTTCCTGCATGAAATTGGAATACTGAATAGAGCTAAATCCTTTCGAACCTGATGTGAGGCTTGTTACTGTCTGATAAGGTACTGAATGGCAAGGTATCAATTGATATTATATTGACCTTTCTGCTTCTACTGAGGTTGATAAATGCCACTATCAGAATTCAGGTTTGCCCATCTTCCCTTCAGATGGGTCAACAATTCACCTTATACACCTCACATCTGACTCAGAAGATGTGTGGATGTGTGTGTGTGTGTGTGAGAGAGAGAGAGAGAGATAAGGAGGGAGGAAGAGAGAGAGAGAGAGAGTGAGATAGGATCACTGAACTTCAACTATGGAGTGTTTTACCCAAATGCTCTGGTTTCAAATTCAAAGTTCAAAGTAAAATTTATTATCAGAGTACATATATGTCACCACATACAGTCCTGATGTTCTTTTCCTGTGGGAATACTCAGCAAATCTATTAAACACTAACTGTAAACAAGATCAATTAACAACAAAGTGTGCAAATGCAAACATGAATAAATAGCAATAAATAATGAGAGCATGCAATAACAAAAGAAAGAGTCTTTAATGTGAAATATTTGGTTGTGGGAACAACAAAAATAGAATGAATGTAGTTATCTTCTTTTGCTCAAGAGCCTGGTGGTTGAGGGGTGGTAACTGTTCTTGAACCTGCTGGTGCGAGTATTCCCACCTTGCAAAGACAAGCCGGGTGGTCAGGTAACTGACTACTGTAACTTGCCCCTAGTGTGTAAAGGAGGGGTTGATAGGATGTAAGGAGAGTGGATGGGAATGTGGGATGAATATTTTACAAGGATAATTAGTGGGAAAATAGGATTGATTTGTGAGTCAGCATAGACTCAATGAGTTGAATGGCCTGTTTCTGTGTTATAAGGAGATATAGAAGTGTCAGCAGGGTCAGTGTTGGGAGGATATCCAACACCTGGCAGGGGAGAGACCATGATCATTAAAGGGTTAATGGCACCTAATGGTGACTCCTTTGCTTGCCTCTTTGGAAACAGCTCTATTTCCAGCTTTAATGTCTCTATTTTTCCCTTTCAGGGTTCTTTTGAAGTCCCTGACCTGGAATTACACTCTCGGGGTTTCATGAATGGTCGTTTTTCAGCACGCCAAGGGCGCGGCCTAAAAACTTTGCTTGCCTTCGGAGGACCGAGATTTCGTGGCTCTGGAGACGGGGGGTGGGGGGGATCGGAGGTCAGTATCTGGGCAGGAGATCGATGTGTTGTGGGAAATGGAAGATCTAAGTTTGTGTGCCCAGAGACCTGAGATCTTTCAGAAAAAAGCAACGCAACAGACTTTTAACATCGTAAATCAGTGAGACGTTTGTTATGTCTCCCTTCTCGCTGTGAAACAGAGACATTTCTTTCTCCCTTATTCGGGAGGGAGAGAGCCTGTGGTATGCTGAATGCCGGGTGAACGATGTAGTCTTTGGAGTTCTGCAAGTCTGTGCCTTTGCTGTTGCTTTGCTCACACTCGGTGGCCAGTACCAATGCTTTCTTTTTGCCAGTGGGGGGGTCTTTGTTTGCTGCCGCTTATGAGTGGGAGGGAGGAGAACCGGGGGAGGTGGTTTTGGGGTTCTAACATTTAACTGTCATTCATTCTTTGGGGGCACTCTTCTATTTTCATGGATGGTTGCGAAGAAAAAGCATTTCAGGATGTATATTGTATACATTTCTCTGACATTAAATGCGCCTTTGAAACCTTACCCCCTAAAAGGGAAGGATGGATGAAACTGAGGAGAGTTAACTTCAGGCACTCAGAGTCGGTAGCTTTAGGGTGCCATGCTGCAGGGTCAGAATCTCATTGACCCGACATGATGAGGAGGCCAAAAATAGCCAGGGTCAATTAAAAATAAACAGAAGGTGTTTTACCTTCTTGCAGGCTTCATTATTAAGGAGACAGGAAGAGAGGAAGCTGCGGATGAAGCATCCAGCCATTTTCCTGCTGTGTGTTCTTTCGTTGGATCAGGTGAGACTGTGTTTGTTCCCACATTCAATCCCATTGTACCTGACCTGGTTCTGCCCATCTGCCTTAGCCTCCTGACCTTTAACATCCTTGCTTAGGAGAAGTCTAGCACAGTTTTGAAATCTCCTTTTAATCGCCAGCCTTAACAACTTCTCAGAGAGTTCCAGATTTCTGTGCAGCTTATGTTGGACTTGTCACAGGAGCAGAGCTTTGGAAGTGATGTAAATGCCGCCAGACTGCGAGCCAGCTCCCATAATTCTTCTGCTGTCCCTGACAGTAGTGTGCGCCAATCTTCTGAGTAAGATGGCCAGCCCCAGTTCAGAGTCAGCTTGCAGATTCCAGTACATTCGCTCCCACAGCCCCTCCCTGCTACTGTCAAATCAATCAAGTTGGCTCTTCATACATCCCAGGGGCTGCCAGAGACGACAGCATGTTTACACAAGCAATGGCTCTCTGCACTTTCCCTGTCAAATTTCCAGACAACGCTTCTTCTTCCAAGTGTATTGACTGGGGGCAGGGTATAGGGGTGCTGATTGATGCACAGTGAGTGGGGGAAGGAGGGGGTAGGCCAGATAGAATCGGGGATTGTGATGGAGGAAAAGAAAGATTCCAAACAAGACAATATATGAAGAGAGCATAGGCTATCTGGTGCAATAGATTTGGTGTTTGCTGCTTTAACAAGGTGACTGTTGGGAGTGAACTGAACAGTAAAAGTGATGAGCAGCAGAAATCTGCAGGTTCGGAGTAGCGGGGCATCACTTAGGTAGTGAGGCATTTAAGAAGTACTGTGGCACGGAGGTTACCCCTTCCAGTGCCAGCTGGATTCATGAGCACATGCTCAGTCGCTGCTTCTCAGGGTTCGGCACCCACCGTCTCTGGCAAAGTACCCAGCAGTTCATACCCCGGGACTGGCAGTCCACTTGCTGCAGACGGCACAGCCTCCTTCTCCATCGGCTCACTGTCTCCAAAAGCTGCTTGGAAACTCGCCTCGTGGCACTTGTGGATATGAATAGAAAATTGACGTTTTGGCCCGAGACCCTTCTTCAGGACTTCCAGCACCTGCAGAATCTCCTGTGTTTACAATGGCACTTGTATCTGAATGTTCTTTGCTGCTGAGCACCTTTAGTCAGGTTGTAATGTAACAGTGGCATCTCTATGGCAAGCAAAGGAAGGGCGATAATGTAACAAACCACGTTGTAATAGAAAAGGGGCAATAATCTTGCAACAGAGGCAGCACTGCAATATTGTGGAGAGAATTCCAGAATACACCAGGCTGTAATCTAATCACGTTGCAATATGATAGAGGCAGAATTGAAGTATGACACTGTTAAAGTGTTGGATGTGGTGGTGGACCATTACATTGCAATAAATTCAGCTCTGTATTATAGTAATGACATCAGTGCATCAGTCAGCAGTGCTGTATAAGATTAGAGTGCAGAACATTAATTGATATTTAACCAAGCTGGTTTAATGGAGGTGATGTTGCAACATAACAAAACACATGCTAGCACTGCGTTTTATAATTTAGCAATACACACAGAGTAATGTAAAGCTAGCATTGCATTTTATAATTTAACAATACACAGAGTAATATAAAGCAAGCACTGCATTTTATAATTTAGCAATACACACAGAGTAGTGTAAAGCTAGCATTGTGTTTTATAATTTAACAATACACAGAGTAATTTAAAGCTAGCATGTGTTTTATAATTTAGCAATTCACATGAGTACGGTAAAGCTAGCATTGCGTTTTATAATTTAGCAATACACACAGAGTAATGTAAAGCTAGCACTGCGTTTTATAATTTAGCAATACACACAGGATAATGTAAAGCTAGCACCGCGTTTTATAACTTAGCAGTACACACGGAGTAGGACCTTTGAGCCACACCACACTAGCAACCCCTGACATAGCTGGTTAACCCTTGCCTAATCAGTGGACAATTTATAATGGTACATATTTGGGGGGAACTGGAGGGCCCGGAGAAAACCCATACATCCCACGGGGAGGACATCCAGAGACTCCTTACAGAACGGCACCGGAACTGAGCTGCAGATTCCGGAACGCCCCGAGCTGTAGTAGTGTCCTGCTAACCACTGTGCTACTGTGGCACCCGGAACAGCTGTGAGTAAAACACAGAATTCTGCAAAATAACAGCAGCAAGTCTATAATTTAACTGCCTTAATATACATTGTTATGACGTAACTGAGGCAAATATAGAAAAGAAGGCACTCAAAACCACCTTGTGATAATCCGAAGGCACTGGGCTAATATTACGTAGAGTGTGTTTTATAAAGTTACGGCCAGAGCTACACTATACCCCTTGGGTAAGACTGACCATAATATGGTGGAATTCTTCATTAAGATGGAGAGTGACATAGTTAATTCAGAAACAAAGGTTCTGAACTTAAAGAGGGGTAACTTTGAAGGTATGAGACGTGAATTAGCTAAGATAGACTGGCAAATGACACTTAAAGGATTGATGGTGGATATGCAATGGCAAGCATTTAAAGATTGCATGGATGAACTACAACAATTGTTCATCCCAGTTTGGCAAAAGAATAAATCAAGGAAGGTAGTGCACCTGTGGCTGACAAGGGAAATTAGGGATAGTATCAATTCCAAAGAAGAAGCATAGAAATTAGCCAGAGAAAGTGGCTCACCTGAGGACTGGGAGAAATTCAGAGTTCAGCAGAGGAGGACAAAGGGCTTAATTAGGAAGGGGAAAAAAGATTATGAGAGAAAACTGGCAGGGAACATAAAAACGGACTGTAAAAGCTTTTATAGATATGTAAAAAGGAAAAGACTGGTAAAGACAAATGTAGGTCCCCTGCAGACAGAAACAGGTGAATTGATTATGGGGAGCAAGGACATGGCAGACCAATTGAATAATTACTTTGGTTCTGTCTTCACTGAGGAGGACATAAATAATCTTCCAGAAATAGTAGGGGACAGAGGGTCCAGTGAGATGGAGGAACTGAGCGAAATACATGTTAGTAAGGAAGTGGTGTTAGGTAAATTGAAGGGATTGAAGGCAGATAAATCCTCAGGGCCAGATGGTCTGCATCCTAGAGTGCTTAAAGAAGTAGCCCAAGAAACAGTGGATGCATTAGTGATAATTTTTCAAAACTCGTTAGATTCTGGACTAGTTCCTGAGGATTGGAGGGTGGCTAATGTAACCCCACTTTTTAAAAAAGCAGGGAGAGAGAAACCGGGGAATTATAGACCGGTTAGCCTAACGTTGGTGGTGGGGAAACTGCTGGAGTCAGTTATCAAGGATGTGATAACAGCACATTTGGAAAGCGGTGAAATGATCGGACAAAGTCAGCATGGATTTGTGAAAGGAAAATCATGTCTGACGAATCTCATAGAATTTTTTGAGGATGTAACTAGTAGAGTGGATAGGGGAGAACCAGTGGATGTGGTATATTTGGATTTTCAAAAGGCTTTTGACAAGGTCCCACACAGGAGATTAGTGTGCAAACTTAAGGCACACGGTATTGGGGGTAAGGTATTGGTGTGGGTGGAGAATTGGTTAGCAGACAGGAAGCAAAGAGTGGGAATAAACGGGACCTTTTCAGAATGGCAGGCGGTGACTAGTGGGGTACCGCAAGGCTCAGTGCTGGGACCCCAGTTGTTTACAATATATATTAATGACTTGGATGAGGGAATTAAATGCAGCATCTCCAAGTTTGCGGATGACACGAAGCTGGGTGGCAGTGTTAGCAGTGAGGAGGATGCTAAGAGGATGCAGGGTGACTTGGATAGGTTGGGTGAGTGGGCAAATTCATGGCAGATGCAATTTAATGTGGATAAATGTGAAGTTATCCACTTTGGTGGCAAAAATAGGAAAACAGATTATTATCTGAATGGTGGCCGATTAGGAAAAGGGGAGGTGCAACGAGACCTGGGTGTCATTATACACCAGTCATTGAAAGTGGGCATGCAGGTACAGCAGGCAGTGAAAAAGGCAAATGGTATGCTGGCATTTATAACGAGAGGATTCGAGTACAGGAGCAGGGAGGTACTACTGCAGTTGTACAAGGCCTTGGTGAGACCACACCTGGAGTATTGTGTCTAGTTTTGGTCCCCTAATCTGAGGAAAGACATCTTTGCCATAGAGGGAGTACAAAGAAGGTTCACCAGATTGATTCCTGGGATGGCAGGACTTTCATATGAAGAAAGACTGGATGAATTGGGCTTGTACTCGTTGGAATTTAGAAGATTGAGGGGGGATCTGATTGAAACGTATAAGATCCTAAAGGGATTGGACAGGCTAGATGCAGGAAGATTGTTCCCGATGTTGGGGAAGTCCAGAACGAGGGGTCACAGTTTGAGGATAGAGGGGAAGCCTTTTAGGACCGAGATTAGGAAAAGCTTCTTCACACAGAGAGTGGTGAATCTGTGGAATTCTCTGCCACAGGAAACTGTTGAGGCCAGTTCATTGGCTATATTTAAGAGGGAGTTAGATATGGCCCTTGTGGCTACAGGGGTCAGGGGGTATGGAGGGAAGGCTGGGGCGGGGTTCTGAGTTGGATGATCAGCCATGATCATAATAAATGGTGCAGGCTCGAAGGGCCGAATGGCCTACTCCTGCACCTATTTTCTATGTTTCTATAACAGACTAGAATGAAGAAGCTACTGCAACAGAAACATACCAAAGTAAACTTATCATCAAAGTACCTATATGTCACTACATATGTACATCGCTGAGATAAATTTTCTTGTGGGCAATCACAGTAAATACAAGAAGCTCAACAGAATCACCGAAAGACCAGACCCAACAGGACAAACGACCAATGTGCCATAAAAAGCAACAAACTGCAAATGCAAAAAGAAAGAGAGACAAAAAATCATTACTGTAGGTAACTCTTTCCAGGAGGATACTGGGCATACTTCAAACAGACTGAGCTGAGGGAGAAGGATGTGGTATCATGATGGCCAAGACAGTGGAATGAACACTGGGAAACAAGTGCCCGAGAAAGGCTACACACAGGCTCAATAGTCAAGGAGTCAGAGTTGTACAGCACTGAAACCAGCCCTTCAGAGACCTCATCCCTGCCAACCATTTTGTGCATCTGCATTCATCCCATTTAACCACGTTGCTCTATATCTCTCTATGACTTGCCTTTCGAAGGGTCTGTCTGAATGTCTCTTTAAGTGTAGTAATTGTATCTGATTCCACCATCTCCCGTAGCAGAGAGATCTAGATATTAACTACTCCCCATACAAAAAATCACTCTCAAATCCTCTTTAAAATACATCTTAAACCTATGTCCATGATTTTTGATATCTCTGTCATGGCCTAATGTTAAGTATGGCCTAATCAATGTCTTCTAATGTTGAAATATAATGACTGAACTCCTGTGATACGTGTCCTGTCCTATGAAGAGAAGTTTGCTATATGCCTTCTTCAGCAACTTTTCAGGGAAAGAGCCTTTGAGAGAGAGGAGTTACCTAAGCCTGGGTGAGTTGTGAGACTGACAGAGAACATGATATTCAACATGCAGTGAGTGTCAGTAATACTCAGATCAAACTGACTGGTGACTCACAGCCATGACCAAAGGCCTTATCCTAGGACCCTGGACCCTGGGACCAAATGGGAGAAGCTAAGAAGGAGAGAGATGACGATGAAATGTATGCAACCTCCTGAACAAAACAGGAAGTTGCAGAATATTCTGTTTGATGCCACTGCCATACAAAACGTGGCTGTTTTATTTGGTAAACTTGGGATTTCAAAGGGTTGATTATAGCCATAAAATCTGGGCACCAGAAATTCTGCAGAAGCAGTGGGATAATTTCACACAGGTAATGTTACCCAAGGGAATATATATTGGCTGTAAGCAGGGTATTAATTCTTTAAAGGTTAATCCATCACTCTTTGCTGTTAAACCTTTTTATGTGTTTTCCAAATTTACCGCAGCAATTTATGCCTGTATCTTTGCAGTTCATTTTATTTAGCTTAAAACCCCTAATTTCAGATTAAATAAAATCACTTTCAATATTTAGATAAAATTCATCACATTATAACCACCCTTCCTTAAGTGCTTCTTAACAATCTAATTACCTCATTTTCATTACACAGTAGTAGCTCTAAAATAATCTTTTTCTCTTGTTGGTTCTTCAACACATTGATCTGTCAAAACCATCTCTTACACACTCCATGAATTCATGCCCCACACCATTACTGTTTATTTGGTTTGCCCGATCCACATATACGTTAAAGTTCCTTGTGATTGCTGTATTACCCTTGTTGCACCAGTCTCTAATTTCCTGATTTATACTCGAATCTACAATAAGGTCACAGATAAGAAAACTATGGACAGCTTCCATGACTGGATTCTGCTCCTTTTTATTCTTAGCTCTAAGCAGACTGATTCAATTTCTTGATTTTCAGAACTTTTCCTCCTTATTGCCTTTAGCTCATCATTTTTCATTAGAATTATCCTCCCTCCTTTTTCTAATTTGGCTGTCTCTTCTAAAAGTTAGGTGTTATGGAATACTGAACCACCAGCCTTGGTCACTTTGTAATATGTCTTAGTATTAAATACCACCATTTTATTAGTATTCGTGCCACTAATTTATTGATCTTGTTACGAATGCTATGTGCATTCAAATAAGGAGCCTTCCATTTTATCATCAATGTACTGTACTTAAATGCATGCAGCATTAGAAATAAAGTGGATGACCTTGCTGCACAGCTGCAGGTTAAAAGATATGACATTGTGGCCATCACCGAGTCATGGCTAAATGATGGATGTGATTGGGAGCTGAATATCCAAGGATACACAGTGTATAGAAAAGATAGGAAGGTAGGTAAAGGGGGTGGCGTGGCCCTGATGGTAAGTAACGATATCAAATCAATAGAAAGAAGGGATATAGGATCAGAAGAGGTAGAATCCTTATGGGTAGAATTAAGAAACGGCAAGGGTAAAAAGACACAAATAGCAGTTATATACAGGCCTCCAAACAGCAGCCGGGGTGTGGACTACAAGTTGCAGCTGGAAATAGAAAAAGCGTGTCAGAAAGAAAATGTCAAGATATTTATGGGGGATTTTAATATGAAAGTTGATTGGGAAAGTCAGGAAGGTAATGGATCTCAGGAGAGGGAGTTTGCAGAATGCCTACAGGATGGCTTTTTGGAGCAGCTTGTCCAGAAGCCCACCAGGGGACCGGCTGTTTTGGATTGGGTGCTGTGCAATGAATCTGAGGCGATTAGGGAGCTGGAGGTAAAGGAACCCCTTGGAAGTAGTGATCATAATGATTGAGTTCAGTTTCAAATTTGAAAAGGAGAAGCTGGTATCAGGTGTATCGATATTTCAGTGGAACAGAGGAAATTACAGTGGTATGAGAGAGGAACTGGCCCAAGTCGATTGGAAAAGTAAGCTAAATGGAGGGACGGCAGAGCAGAATTGGATGAAATTCCTACAAGAAATAAGGAAAATGCAGGAAAAAATATATTCCAAGAAAAAAGAAAATGGAAAAATGGCACAAATGTGGCTAACGAGAGAGGTTAAGGCAAAAATAAAAGCAAAAGAAATGGCGTACAAGGAAGCAAAAATTAGTGGAGAAAATGAGGACTGGAAGACTTTTAAAAACTTACAGAAGGAAACTAAGAAAGTCATTAGGAAAGAAAAGATGAATTATGAAAGGAAGTTGGCGATTAACCTAAAAAAGGATACTAGAAGTTTTTTTTAAATATATAAAGAGTAAAAGAGTGACAAGGGTAGATACGGGACCGATTGAAAATAATGCTGGAGAAATTATAATGGATAACAAAGAGATGGCGGAGGAACTGAATGAGTATTTTGCATCAGTCTTCACAGTGGGAGACATGAGCAATATACCTGATAGCCAGAGGTATCAGGGAATAGAATTAGGTACAGTCAAGATTACTAGAGAGAAAGTGCTTGAGAAGCTAAATGGACTAAGAATAGATAAGTCTCCCGGTCCGGATGAGGTGCACTCAAGGGTTCTTTAGGAGGTGGCTTTGGAGATTGTGGAAGCATTGGAAATGATCTTCCAGGAATCAATAGACTCTGGCATGGTTCCGGAGGACTGGAAGGTCGCAAATGTAGTTCCGCTATTTAAGAAAGGAAGGAGGCAGCAAAAAGAAAATTACAGACCTATTAGTCTGACATCGGTAGTTGGAAAGATATTGGAGTCAATCCTCAAGGACGAGGTTATGGAATACCTCGAGGTGCATGACAAGATAGACCGAAGCCAGCATGGTTTCATGAAGGGAAGATCCTGCTCACCAACCTATTGGAATTTTTTGAGGTAATCTTGAATAAGATTGACAAGGGAGATGTGGATGTTGTGTATTTAGATTTTCAAAAGGCCTTCGATAAGGTGCCGCATATGAGGCTGCTTAATAAGATGAGAGCCCATGGAATTATAGGAAAGATATTGGAATGGGTGGAGCATTGATTGATAGACAGAAAGCAAAGGGTGGGAATAAAGGGATCCTATTCTGATTGGTTGCCGGTTACTAGTGGTGTTCCGCAGGGGTCGGTGTTGGGGCCGCTTCTTTTTACGATGTATATCGATGATTTGGATTATGGATTAAATGGTTTTGTGGCTAAGTTTGCGGATGACACCAAGATAGGTGGAGGAGCAGGAAATGTTGAAGAAACGGAAAGGTTGTAGAGAGACTTAGTTAGTTTAGGAGAGTGGGCAAAGAAATGGCAGATGAGATACAACGTTGACAAATGTACGGTTGTACATTTCGGAAGAAGAAATAATCGGGCAGATTATTATTTAGATGGGGAGAAAATTCAAAAATTGGAAGTGCAAAGGGGCTTGGGGGTCCTCGTGCAGGATACCCTAAAGGTTAACCACCAAGTTGGATCGGCGGTAAGGAAAGTGAATGCTATGTTGGCATTCATTTCATGAGGAATAGTGTATAAGAGTAAGGAGGTGTTGATGAGGCTCTATGGGGCATTAGTGAGACCTCATTTGGAATACTGTGTGCAGTTTTGGGCCCCCTATCTTAGAAGGGATGTACTGATGTTGGAGAGAGTTCAGAAAAGATTTACGAGGATGATTCCTGGAATGAAGGGGCTAACATATGAGGAGCGTTTGTTGGCTCTTGGATTGTATTCATTAGAGTATAGAAGAATGAGAGGGGATCTCATAGAAACGTTTCGAATGCTGAAAGGGTTGGACAGAGTAGATGTGGAAAGGTTGTTTCCCTTGGTGGGTGAGTCCAGGACAAGAGGCCATAGTCTTAGAATTAGAAGGTACCCAGTTAAAACAGAGATGAGGAGAAATTTTTTCAGCCAGAGGGTCGTGGATTTGTGGAATACATTGCCACATACAGCTGTGGAGGCCCGATCATTGAGGGTGTTTAAGGAGGAGATTGGCAGGTATCTAATTAGTCAGGGTATCAAGGGATATGGGGAAAAAGCTGGAAATTGAAACTTAGATAGGTGAATAGTTTAGCTCATGGGGGAGCTGTGGAGCAGACTCGATGGGCTGAATGGCCTACTTCTGCTCCTTTGTCTTGTGGTCTTGTGAATATGACAGAATTCCCTTGGGTAACTGCATCTGGGCGTCACTGTAGCGTAGTGGTTAGCTCAACGCTCCGGAGTACCGGCGACCCAGGTTCAATTCTCTTTGCTGCCAGTAATGAGTTTGTATGTTTTCCCGTGAGTGCGTGGGGTGGGTATTCTCCGGGTGCTCCAGCTTCCTCCTGCAGTACCGACCGGTAGGTTAATTGGTAATTGCAGATTGTCCCATAATTAGGCTAGGGCTAAATCAGACATTTGCTGGGAGGCATGGCTTGAAGGGCCTATTCCATGGTGTATTTCAATAAATAAATAAATCTTCAAACACATTCAGAAAGTTCAACACTATCCAAGCCAAGGCAACCCACTTCATTGACACCCACTTTTTAAAATCCAAATCTACACTACTCGCTACAGTGTGTGTCATCTGCAGTAGGTATTTTATTCACACGTGATGTGGACGTCACTGGAAAAGACAGCTCAGATATTCCATCCCTCGTTGCCCTTGGGAAGATGGTGATGAGAGGAGCTGACCTGATTCTGATAAAGGTTCTCTCCATCGTGTTGGGAGGGATTCTGCTATTTGGAACTGAAACAATGAAGGAATAATAAAATATCTCCAAATCAGGGGCTTTTTCCCGGGGCTGAAATGGCTAGCACAAGAGGGCATAGTTTTTTCATAGTTTTAAGGTGCTTGGAAGTAGGTACAGAGGGATGTCAGGGGTACGTTTTTTACGCAGAGAGTGGTGAGTGTGTGGAATGGGCCGGCGACGGTGGTGGTGGAGGCGGGAACGATAGGGTCTTTTAAGAGACTCCTGGATGGATACATGGAGCTGAGAAAAATAGAGGGCTATGGGTAAGCTTAGGTAGTTCTAAGATAAGGACATGTTTGGCACAGCTTTGTGGGCCGAAGGGCCTGTATTGTGCTGTAGGTTTACTATGTTTCTAGGATTTTCCTGCTGTCCTTTTCCCTCTGTAAGAAAGCACCACTGGAACAGCCGAGGAGAGTAAACACGGTGTTTTTTTTTTATGTGTGGTGCCTACCTCAGCTGGTGTTGGAGAAAGTGGGTGTTCAAGGTGGCACAATGTGGCGCAACATAAAGATGTTGTCATGAATTGAAAAGACGGTCCTGCAGCAATACAACTGGGCTTCTTCAAGACCATATCACAGGCACAGCACCCCTACTGACCTGGAGGACAATGTCAACACTTGCACACTACCTATTCAATTGGAGAATCCTTGGCTTAGTCCACTCAATAACTCCAGCCTCAGTTTTTGTCCATTCTGCCCGAGCTGCCACACGATTTTATGCGATCTCCTGGTTTGGAGAATGGAGGAAGTGCTGAGGTCTGAGTTTGGGGAGGTGGATGGGAGAACAGAGAAACCATCTGGCATGCTTGCCTGCATTGCTCAAAGCAGAGAGTATAAGAATTAGGAAATCAAGGTGCTGATGTATAAAACATCGGTTTGGAGTACTGTGTACAGTTCAGGTCACTCCATTCTGGAAAGGACGAGCAGACTTTGGAGAGAGTACAGAGACAAAACCCTCTTATCAGGATGCTGCCGGGATTAGAAGGTATGAGCTACAAGGAAAAGGTAGACAAATTTGTTTTCTCTGAGCATTAGAGGCTCAGGAGAAACCTGACAGAAATTTATGAGAGGCAGAGAAATGGTGGGCTGCCAAAATCTATTTCCCAGCATAGAAATATCAAATGCTGGAAGGTGAGAGGGGGAAGTTTAAAGGAAATGTGAAGGGCATGCTTTGACACAGAAAGTGGTAGCTGGCTGCACAGTACGCTGGGATAGTGATGTACAGTGGAAGCAGGTTCAACAGTGGCACTTAAGGGTCTTCTAGATAGACATGGAAATATGCAGGGAATGGAGGGATATGGATCATGTACAGGCAGAAGGGATTAGTTCAATTTGACATCATGCTTGCCACAGACAGACACCAGGGCCTGTTCCTGTGCTCTACTGCAGTGTTCTGCTCTTTTGGTCTACTACAGTACAGAGAGGTACTGGAGAACTAATACTTGTAGCTTGTGGGGTGGGTGTGAAAGACTTGAGAAGAGATTGGAGTGGGGTGATGGATAACTCAATTGCAAATTTGTTCTGAATAACTTTAGAACGTTATGTCTCCAGTAGACTTGATTACATTCCTGGGCGCCAGATAAGACGTCACTGGCGCCATCGCTAAGCGACGATCTATTAAAACAACAGTTTCTCGCAAGAGTTCTGTTGGGGTCTTGATTATGTGTTATACTATGTTTGAGGCGGAAATGGTTTTAATTATATAGGTTAACAGGTTTGTCCAGGTTTTTTTTCTTGTCTCTTTGATATGATTGTCTATGAGAACTGCTTTGTCTTTCTAATTTGTTGGTGCTGGAAGGGGGGCGGTTAATGTTAATGATCAGTGTCTGACATTGCTAAGTGACACTCACAGATGTTACTAAGTAAAGGGTTGAATGCGAGGAGTGATGTGGGGGGTGGGAAGGGGGTACCTCAGGGCTCCACCACCAACTTATAACAACAGATCCAGGGGAAGAGGAGCAACACAGATAAGTTAGAAACATCTTCTAAATGATGACTCCCACCTTTCCCTTACAGAAAAAAACACACAAAAGTCTGGCTGGCAGGCCTGACTGCAGCTAAGAAGATTGTAGTCCAGCATTGGAAACCTCCCCATGATATTTCAAATACTCACTGGCTTCAGAGCTTTTTGGACATTTGTTACCTGGAACTTTCATCAGCAAGAGTAAATGATGCACGAACAGACACAATCTTAATGTGGACAAATTTGATATCTAACTTAAAAGATCTTTTGTTAAAACAGGAATGCTTTGTCTGTGTATGTACTACTATTCAGTTGGTTGGTAGAGGGGAGAGGGATGGGGGAGAGAGGGATGGAGGGGAGAGGGATAGGGGAGAGAGGGGTGGAGGGGAGATGGATAGGGGGAGAGAGGGGTGGAGGGGAGAGGGATGGGGGAGAGAGGGATGGAGGGGAGAGGGATAGGGGAGAGAGGGGTGGAGGGGAGATGGATAGGGGAGAGAGGGGTGGAGGGGGAATGGTGATGAAGGTTGGGGGGTGGCTGGGTTAAACAGTCAAAATGTAATTGGCAACTCGTTGTATTGAATGTAATTTGTTGGTGTTGCAATAAAAAATTAGTAATAAAAAAGAGTGTGTGTCTAAGGCCTCTGCATTTCAATCATATCTGTAACCCAGCATGCCTTCCACACTTCTATTTTCTTACGGGGAAACTGCACTCGTGACCTGAGTCTGCCATCAGAGTACACTGATTTTGAGGATCAATACATTTTTTCAACATCTTAAAACAATGTTGTTTACTGAAGTACTCATGCCTGTCCCCCCTCCACCCCTCTCTCCCCCCATCCTTCTCCCCTCCACCAACCAACTGAATAGTAGCGCATACACAGACGAAGCATTCCTATTTTAACAAAGGATAGTCGTTTAAGTTAGATATCAGATTTGTCCACATTAAGACTGTGTTTGGTCGTGCATCATTTACTCTTGCTGATGAAAGTTCCAGGTAAGAAATGTCAGCAGTAGTAGTCCTAAATAGGAATATTTGATGATTTGCATCAGAGCTGCAGGCAACGAGTCACCACTTATCAGCATCATCTTCGGAGATCTTTCTCCGCTCTAATGATTGATTGATAATCTCTGAGTTTTCTTCTCTTAATTTTGTTAAGAACTTTTGTAAGTTATTTTGATTCTGGTGCAATTGCTAGGCTACGTTCGATCCTACAAACTCTGAATTCCTCCTGCAGGCTGTTCTCAGAGAGATCCAAAGCATCTTCAATCCCCATATGGGACAACTGTGAAAGACAGAGACAACTTGTAATGTATTTAATATTTCAGTAATATTTGAGTAATATTGTAAATGCATCGTTTGATTAAGCATTCTTTGTTTACATAATACATTTCAGTTTATATGCAAGAAGTGTAATACAAAGGTCTTAGGCCCATGTAAAAAATTCTGTAAATTGAAGATGCTTTCAAAAATAATGAAATGTTAAGTTTCTAAATATCAAAAAACATACTATAAAGAGCAGTAAACAGTAAAAAGCTAAATCAAATCGATATTTTGTGTGACCAGCCTTTACCTTTAAAACTGCATCAATTCCCTTAGGTACGCTGTTGTGCAGTTTCATAAGAAAGTCAGCTGGTAGGTTGTTGCAAGCATCTTGGAGAACTTGCCACAGTTCTTCTGAAGACTTTGGCTGTCTCACTTGCTTCTGTGGAATTCTCTGCCACAGGAAACAGTTGAGGCCAGTTCATTGGCTATTAAGAGGGAGTTAGATATGGCCCTTGTGGCTACGGGGGTCAGGGGATATGGAGGGAAGGCTGGGGCGGGGTTCTGAGTTGGATGATCAGCCATGATCATAATAAATGGCGGTGCAGGCTCGAAGGGCCGAATGGCCTACTCCTGCACCTATTTTCTATGTTTCTATGTTTCCAGGTAATCCCAGAGAGCTTCAATGATGCTGAGATCAGGGCTCTGTGGGTACCATCTGAAACGTTATAAAAAACCTAGGGTGTCTAAGGCTCTTGCACCATGTCATATGTGAGCGCTTTACTAAAGCAAAACTATGAACAAGTACTCCAGGCTCCAGTGTTTTCCTTTTGATTAGTTTCTGGAGTTACAAACCGTAACAGTGGAGATAAGTGAGTCTTAAAATGAACCCGAAATGACCACCTACCTGTTGAAGCACAGCAAAATGTTCGAGTTAAAAAAACACAGCACGTGTTTCTTTGGAAGGGGAGAGAGATGAAAGAGTTAAAACAAAGGTAGAAAAAGGACAAAATTCGCGGGTTCATAGACAGTAAGTATTGGGTGATAATAATAAATTTAAAAGATGGCTACATTGGAAAGACACACGGATTTTGTTGCACAATAGTACCTGGATGATGTATAATGAATGAATTGAGCAGTATTTTAAAGCCATTGTCCAATGAAAAGCTAGTGTCAGTGTTGCTGAGTGCAACTGGTGGAATAGCATACAGTTTGCTTAGAACTTTAACTGCTCAAAAAAAAAGCCAAAATGAGATTTTCTGATATCATGAAGGTAATGCAGGGACATTTAGAACCAAAACCATTGTTGATTGTTGAACACTTTAGGATTCATAAGCAGAATCAAAAAGAAGGGGAGCCCATTTCAGCCTACATGACTGAATTGAAGGAATTGTCCAAGTATTTTCAGTTCCATGATGGGCTTAAAGATGCACTAAAGGTCATCTAATTTGTGGAATCTTTCAAGAAAGCATTGTTACGTACCCTGTAACCGGGTTGCCAAACCAGCAGAAATGGATCACTCAGTTGGAGTCTGGATTACTAGAACTAAGAAAGTTTTATTAAAGAAACAAGCAACACAGTAATCGAAAGGATAATAAATGCAACAGTTCAGCAATGATAAACACACATGTGCACAGAATTAAGATAACAGCATCAATCAAGCTCTATCGTTGTCTAGGGGTAAATGACCAAACTTCAAAGTGACACAAAAGTTCAGTTCGATTTAATAGTTCAGTTCGCAGTAATCGTTGCCATGGCGATGGACAACGTGGGGGGAGGGAGAGACAGAACGAGAACGACTGATCATTCAGAAACGGCTTCCACTCACAGACCGGCGATATTGCTCACAAGCAGCAGCTCCCGGGCGGGTCCTTTGTGATGTCACCTGAGGTCACCGACTGTGACCCCTCCTCCAGATGCGGTCGATCCTCTGCAGTGAACCCGGCACCCAAGCGAGGGTGGACACACACCGGGTTCCCGCTGATCGTACCTTTCCACCCTGTGCGTTTAAGGTCCGGTACTTCCCACCGACTTGTGGGAGGCGCACCGCTTCCAGGGTCTCGTTACCTCGGGTGTCGTGTGTGTCCTGCCTTAGCGAACCTGTCCCTTTTTATCCCCCTGCTGGGGCATCGCCCGTCCATCACTTCAAACAGTTCAGGGTTCAAAGGGGGAGCCGCTCCAGACAGCTCTCTCTCTCCCGTCCCTTCATTACACATCTCCAGATGCTGCTTTATTGTCCCTTATCTCTCCTTCCCCTGAGGACAGGTGGCAGACCAACTGCTGATCTCACAGGACAGCTAACATCTATGTGTATTCTCGTCACAGCATTCAAAAACAGCTCCAAATAGAAGCTCACCTTACATTTAAAAAAGAGCAGTTGAAATTGCTGTATCAATGGAAACAGCAGACATAGACGCAAGTGAATTGTAGTCAGGAATGAAAGTCAATGTGAACTAAATTGCAACATCTAAACAGAAATCTGCCTGGCCGAACAAATTGTGGCATGGGCTCACAGACACTAGATCAATGCAGGTTTAAAGGCAAAACTTGCAGAAAATGCAACAAAGTAGGATGCATACAAGAGCATACAAGGCAGACAAAACAAATGGACTGTACAGGGAAGAGGAAAAGATACAAGTCAAGTTGCAGTTTCAAAAAGAGCACTGAAGTGCATGCTGTTGATGAAAATTTTGATAATGGTAAGAGTGACACAGGACAAAGTAGACCTGAGACTTACAAGGTGAAAGCCAGCAAGTGACGGTTACACCAGAAGTGAACAGCAAATTGTGGGGTCTGCACTTGGGTTTCCAGGTGATCTTGCTACCTCCCAAAAATTGTGCCAGTTAATGCTGTAAATTCCCCTGGTGGGCAGGTGAATGGTAGAATCTGACAGAAATGTATAATTATTGTAAATGGGTGGTTGATGATTTGTGCGGATTCAATGGGCTGAAGGGTTGGGGTTCCATGCTACACAGCTGCAACAAGGCATAGTTGGGGAATTGAGGATTATCTGGAAAAGACAGGTAGGTGGAGATGAATCCATAGTCAGATCAGCCATGATCTTATTGAATGACAGAGCAGGTTCGATAGGCCAGATGGTCTACTCCTGCTCCTACTTCTTATGTTCTTATGCTCTTGTCAGTTAACATGTGCTCTCATTGTGTTGGGCACGTGGCCAAGTGGTTAAGGCGTTCGTCTAGTTATCTCAAGGTCGCTAGTTCGAGCCTCAGCTGTGGCAGCGTGTTTGTACCCTTGAGCAAGGCACTTAATCACGCATTGCTCTAGTCTGTGCGAGCAGTGGCGCCCCACACAGACTTCCAATCTGCGTCTTGTAAGGCATGAAAATGCCGACGTTCCCTCCCCTCCCTCATTATAGGTACGCAATTCCATGGAGACATTTATCAGGAACCCTTATGCAGGGCTTCTAGTATTATTGAGGATCCCACTCATCCATGCAGCATCCTCTTTGATTTTCTACCATCAGGCGGGAGACTCCGATGCATAAAGACAAGAACAGTCAGGATGGAAAATTGTTTCTTCCCTCAGACCATTAGGCTACTGAACTCCCTGCCGCATCACATTCAAAGTGTCACTGGTTAATCTATCCTGTACCTTACAATATTTAATTTATTCACCTTAGTTTGTTATTTATGCATGATTCATCTGTAGATTTTGTCCTTACTTTCACAAGTTACTGTGTGTTATGTGTTCTACTGTGCTTTACACCCTGGTAGGGGGAAATATCTCATTTGATGGGATACATGTTTATAGTTAAATGAAAATAAACTTAATTTGACAATCGAAACACCCAAAATATTGAAGTAAACTACGCAATTGTTACTAGTAAAATTGTAATCTGCTGTTATCTTTGTGATTAAAGTGTATAAAACCCTGACGAATTTTAAGTTCATATTCTTCTAGGAAGGTCACCCACTATGTCTCCTCTCAGTGCCTGCTTTCGCTGAATAAAGGAGAAATGTGCAAATTCCACACAGGCAGAGGTTAGGGTTGAAATTGAGGCTCTGGTGCAGAGGCTCAGCCAGTTGTGCTTCTGTGCCTTTGTGTCTCAAGTTATAGAGTAGGCTCCCATAGTAGGAGGAGGCAAGGTGCTGAAACCATGCTGGTTCTAATGCCAGGTATGTATTATCCATTTCCTCTGCGTATCACCAGTGTCTTTCATATCATTTATTAATATACTGTAATGCTGAGACCCAGTTCTAACATCTGGAGGCATCTGGCTGTTTCATGCGGAGATCTGAATGTTAATCCGAATGCAACTTCTGGTTAGGGAATGGACGAAATAGAGGTCCAGTTTACATTCCAGCATCTGAATTGAAGCCATGCAGTTTTCTATAGTGTTTAGTCTCGTGAGCAGACACCTGATTAGATGGAGAAGTGGACATCTGGAACTTGCAGGGGATGATGAGATTTTACAAGGGACGTACATAGAGCAGGACCCAAATTGAGTGGTCACAGAGTAGAACCAAGCTTTCACTTTTATTTCATTATGTTCTTTATGAAGTGAGAAAATATTGGCAGTACTCAAAGGTCAGGCAGGATCTTTGGAGAGGGAAAATTGATTTAAAATTCCATATAAGACCGTAAGACACAGGAGAAGAATTAGGCCTTTTGGCCTATTGAGTCTGCTTCACCATTTAATCATGGCTGATCCTTTTTTCCCCCTCCTTAGCCCCACTCTCCAGCCTTCTCCCCATATCCTTTGATGCTATGTCCAATCAAAAACTTATCAAGCTCTGCTTCCAAGTTGCCTGTGGCAATAAATTCCACAAGTTCACCACCCTCTGGCTAAAGAAATTTCTCCATAATTGCTGTTTTAAATGGAAACCCCTCTATCCTAAGGTTGTGCCCTTTTGTCCTTGACTCCCCCGCCATGAGAAACATCCTTTCCCCATCTACTCTGTCTAGGCCTTTCAATATTCGAAAGGTTTCAATGAGATCCCCGCTCATTCTTCTAAATTTCAATGAGTACAGACCCAGAGCTATCAAACATTCCTTCGAATCTTTCATTCCTGGAATCATCCTTGTGAACCTCCTCTGAACCCTCTCCAATGCCATTACATCTTTTCTTAGATGTGGAGCCCAAAACTGTTCACAATAGTCAAGCAACACACATCAAAGTTGCTGGTGAATGTTGCAGAAACAAGTTCGGTGGGGCAGGAGCAAGCTGAGACAATAGGTCTGCCAGGACAGGCAGGTTTGTGGAAAATAGTCAAGGTCAGGCCTCACCAGTGCCTTATAAAGCCTCAGCATCACATCCCTGCTCTTGTACTCTAGATCTCTTGAAATGAATGCTAACATTGCATTTGCCACTGACTCTACCTGCAAGTTATTCTTTAGGATGTTCTGCACAAGGACTCCCAAGTCCCTTTGCATCTCAGATTTTTGGATTTTCTCCCCGTTTAGAAAATAGTCTGCATGTTTATTTCTACTACCCAAGTGCACGACTATTCATTTTCCAACATTAGATTTCATTTGCCACCCTCTTACCCATTCTCCTAATCTACCTAAGTCCTTCTGCAGCCTTCCTGTTTCCTCAACACTACCTGCCTCTCCACTAATCTTTGTATCACGTGCAGACCTGGCAACAAAGCCACCTATTCCATCATCTAAATCACTGATGGTGGTGTCATCAGTTAGTCTCGCAAGACCATGGATCTGCGCCTGGAAAGTTTCAGGGTGCAGGCCTGGGCAAGGTTGTATGGAGGACTGGCAGTTGCCCATGCAGCAAGTCTCCCCTCTCCATGACACTGATGTTGTCCAATGGAAGGGCAAGGGCCGATACAGCTTGGCACCAGTGACGTCACAGGGGTTGCCAGAACAAAGTTGAAGGCAATGTCAGACTGCCTTAGGGACTCCAGCTCTGGATTTGTCCTCAGGGTTTACTCCCGAAGCATTTCCCATGAGTGGGTATGGCCGCAAGGCAGCGGTGGTTTGAAATCAGAGTTTTCCCTCTCTTAGGTGGACTGCCTTCCCAGGCTGAAGAGCTCCATCTACCCGAAGCACTGGTTTTAAGGCATCAGGACCTGCCTTCGTCCCATCTCCTGTCAGTAGAAACAGTTCCGCCGAGCTTAGAGGCTAAGCCACATGAGAAGGCCAGGAGTTGGACTTGGTTGTCAGAGGCTATTGAGGCGCATGCCGTGAGGAGCACTTTTAGGTAGTGGGAGCTTGTCCGCACTACCACCCCTCAGCTTGACAATCATTGATATACAGCATAAAAAGAAGTGGTCCCAACACTGACCCCTGCGGAACACCACTAGTCACTGGCAGCCAACCAGAAAAGAATCCTTTTTATTCCCAGTTGCTGCCTCCTACCAATCAGCCAATGCTACCAATCATGCCAGTCACTTTTCTGTAATACTGTGGGCTCTTAACTTGGTAAGCAGCTTCATGTGTGGCACCTTGTCAAAGGCTTCCCGAAAGTCCAAGTATACAACATCCACTACATCCCCTTTATCTATCCTACTTGTAATCTCAAAAACTTCCAAAAGGTTTGTCAGGCAAGATTTTCACTTAAGGAAACCACGCTGACCTTGTCCTTCTTGTTCTGTCATCATGTACTCCGTGACCTCATCCTTAACAACTGATTCCAGTATCTTCCCAACCACTGAGGTCAGGCTAACTGGTCTAAAACTTCCTTTCTGCTGCCTTCCTCCTTTCTTAAAGAGTGTAGTGACGTTTGCAATTTTCTATCCTCTGGCACCATACCAGAGTCCAATGATTTTTGAAAGATCAATACTAGTGCCTCCAGAATCTCTACTGCTACCTCTTTCAGATCTTTTGGGTGTAGTTCATCTGGTCCAAGTGACTTATGTACCTTTAGGTCTTTCAGCTTTTTGAGTATCTTCTCCATTGTAATAGTAACTGCACTCACTTCTCTTTTCTCACACCCTTCAGCATCTGGCACACTGCTAGTGTCTTCCACAGTGAAGACTGAATCAAAATATAATTTAGTTCATCTGCCATCTCCTTGTTCTCCGTTATTATTTCTCCGAACTCATTTCCTAGCTGTCCTATATTCACTCTCAACTCTCTTTAATTTTTTACATTTTTCAAAAAGCTTTTACTATCTACTTTGATATTGTTTACCAGTTCACTTTCATATTTCATCTTTTCCCTCCTAATGATTCTTTCAGCTGCTCTCTGTGGGGTTTGAAAAGCTTCGCAATCCTCTGTCTTTCCAATAAGTTTTACCTTGTTGTATGCTCTCTCTTTTGCTTTTACATTAGCTTTGACTTCCCTTGTCAGCACTGTTTTGCCATTTTAGTATTTCTTTGTTTTTGGAATACATCTGGCCTGCAACTTCCTCATTTTTCCCAGAAACTCAAGCCATTGCTGTTCTCCTGTCATCCCTGCCAGCATCTCCTTCCAATTTACTTTGGCCAACCCTTCTCTCATACCACTGTAATTTCCTTTACTCCACTGAAATACTGCTACATCAGAATTTACTTTCTCCCTATCAAATTTCATGTTGAACTCAATCACATTGTAATCACTGCCTCCTAAGTGTATTAAGCTCCCTAATCACCTCCAGTTCATTACATAACACCCAGTCTAGTATAGCTGATCCCCTAGTAGGCTCAATGACAAACTGCTTTAAAAAGCCATCTCGTAGGCATTCAACAAACTCACTCTCTTGAGATCCATTGCCAACCTGATTTTTCCAATCGACCTGCATGTTAAAATCTCCCCATGACTATCATAACATTGCCCTTTTGACTCGCCTTTTCTATTTCCCATTGTAATCTGTGGTCCACAACACAGCTACTGTTGGGAGGTCTGTATATAACTGCCATCAGGGACTTTTTACCCTTGCAGTTTTTTAACAATCCACAAGGATTCAACATCTTCTGATCCTATGTCACACCTTTCTCATGATTTGATACCATTTTTTACCAGCAGAGCCACACCACCCCCTCTGCCTACCTTCCTATTCCTCCAATATAACGTATAACCTTGGACATTCAGCTCCCGACTACAACCATGTAGTGACGGCCACAACAGCATACCTGACAATCTGTAATAATGCAACAAGATCATCCACCTTATTTCTTACACTCTGTACATTGAGATATAACACTTTGAGTATGGTATTTGTTACCCTTTTTGATTCTGCATCCCTAATGTACTGATACTCACCCAGCTGGCTGCAATTTTGTCCTATCATCTGCCTGCCCTTTCTGACAGTCTGCAAGCTATCTTGGCATTATTAACCATCTGTCCTATCCTGAGTCCCTTCACCCTGGTTCCCACCCCCCTGCCAAATTAGTTTAAACCCTCCCCGACTGCTTGAACAAATCTGCCCCCGAGAACATTGGTCCCCCTTAGATTCAGGTGCAACCCGTCACTTTTGTACAGGTCAGACCTCCCCCAGAAGAGCTCCCAATGATCCAAGAACCTGATGCCCTGCCACATGCACCAGCTTCTCAGCCACACATTAATTTGCCACATCATCCTGTTCCTACCCTCACTGGCATGTGGCACAGGTAGCAATCCAGAAACTACTACGCGGGAGGTCCTGTTTCTCAGCTTTCTGCCTAGCTCTCTAAATTCACTCTTCAGGACCTCTCTGCTTTTTCTTCCTATGTCATTGGCACCAATATGTACCACGACATCCGGCTGCTCTCCCTCTCCCTCCAAATTCCTGTGCACACAACCCGAGACATCCCTGACCCTGGCACCTGAGATGCAACATACCAGTCAGATGTTCTGTCCACATCCACAAAATCTCCTGTCTGTTCCCCTGACTATTGAGTGCCCTATAACTACCACTCCCCTTTTTACACTCTTTCCCTTCTGCACCATGGTCCTTTGCTCAGTGCCAGTAACCCAGTCTCCATGACCTCCTGGGAGGTCATCCCCTACAACAGTATCTAAACGGTATGTTTATTATTGAAGGGAATGGTCACAGGGGTGCTCTGCGCTAGCTGCCTATTCACATTTCCATTTCTTCTCTCACCCAGCTACTAACCTCTTGCAGCTTCTTTCTTTTTAAATCTTTTTATTGAATTAGTAAAAAGGTAAACCATATAGGCACTGATACACTGTTGCAATATAACTTTACAAGAGATATTAATACACAAAAAGAAGTTAATACAAACAGTGCAGTTTAGATATAAAATAACAAGGTAATATAATAGTATACTAATTTTCATACATGTCAATAAGGAAAGAAAAAAAAACCCAACCCCCCCCAAAAAAAACCCATCGTGCAACTAATCTGAAAAGCAAAGCAAAGCAATGGACTAACGAGGTATCAAGTAGAGTTAAACAACTTAAAACAATCACGTCCTCAAACCCGACCTCCATTAAAAACAGTTAAAAAGCAAGAAGGGAATGTAAATATGGACAGAGAGAGAAAAAAATTTACATTAAATGAAAATGTTGAATAAAAGATCTCCAGGTCTGTTCAAATTTAACTGAAGAATCATAAAGATTACTTCTAATTTTCTCCAAATTTAAACATAGTATCGTCTGGGAAAACCAAAAGAACGTAGTTGGAGCACTAATCTCCTTCCAATGTTGTAAAATACATCTATTATTATTTCGGCGGATGACTGGGCGCATATTTTACAACTAGTCAATACTTCCTCTATCTGTTCTAAACACTCCCTAATTCAATTTAAAGTTGTCCATAGAGCACACATGTCTAAAGATAAATTAGCTCATTTTTATTCTCATATTAACCCTCTTTGTGACAGATGTCACGGGGAGATAGCTTCCTTAACTCATATGTTTTGGTCTTGTCCTACTTTGGAAACTTTTTGGAAAGACATTTTCAGTATTATTTCAAAGGTATTGAATATAGATATTTCTCCCCATCCTATTACTACTATCTTTGGATTACCTAAAATTTCCAGCAATCTTTCCCCTTCAGCCCGTAGATTGATTGCATTTCTTACTCTAATGGTGAAAAGATATATTTTCACCTCTTGCAACTTCGAGGTGATTACTTCCCTGTAACTCTGATCAGTTATCTCCTCACTCTTCCTTACAATTCAAAGGTCATCCAGCTGCTGCTCCAGATCCCTACCACAGTCTTCAAGAAGCTGCAGTTGGATGTACTTCACACAGATGTAGTTCTTTATTATGTGATGAAAACGAGCATTGTGTTTACCCATTTTCAGCCTCAGAGGTTTTGGGTGGGTGTCTTGCAGAGTTATGCTACATCTGGGTGAATCCTGATGCCACCCGTTGACTACCCACCAAGGAAGTGTCCAAGGCTCTGGGAGAGATTATAAACCAGAGAAACTCAGAGTACTTTCCAATGTAGATGAAGTGAGTGAAATCCCAAAGTGCAGTTATTGTGGAAAAAGATAATCGGTATTTTTGGACAAGTGAGCATTGAATAAACCAAAATGTATGGTATGACCACTTCCACATTGCAGCATTGGACAAAGACATGAGCAAAGCAATAACTGCCTATCTGGGTTGAGAGAAGTGAGATTCCTCTTTGCTAAACAGTGATAACAACTCCATTTGGCAGACATCATTTAGAATAAACAGAGACATCTAACCAACTGCTTATGCAGATAATCCTGCTCTGGCATCACAGAGTGATTCCAGGAATGAAGTGGAAATGGCTACCCGTGTACATGTCGTTACTCTAGGTATCTGTTATCCAAAGGTTAATTTAACAAAGACCATCCACCTGAAGCTTTCTGCCTTTCCAGGGGTTTGGAACTGTGGCACAAGCTGTGGAGCCACTGCTGTCTAGCTCCAGTGACTCAGATATAACCGTGACCTCCGGTGCTGTCTGCATGAAGTTTGCACTGGGTTTTCTCCGGGTGCTCCTGTTTCCTCCCCAATGCCAAAGGCATGCAGGTTGGTGGGTTAACTGGCCACTGTAAATTGCCCTTAGAGTGTTGGGGTGGTTGAATCTGGAGGGAACTTGTGGGAAAGTGGGGGAAAATATAAAAAAGACAGAGTCAGTATACGTAAATGGGTACTTGATAGACATTATGGACAGCGAAATGAAGGGTTTGTTTCTGTATCACTCTAAGCAGACTACCTACATTATCTAGGAATAAGATCTGACTGACTGAGAAACGTAGGCGGAAAATTCACGACACATTACAATATAAATTGTCCACTACCAGCAGGGATATGGAGCTCAGACAGTGAAAGCAGCTGAACTCAGCAAGTAGGTCCTGTGCATGTCTTTACCCAACAGCTCACATACAGGAATAGCTGACATTCAGATAAATGGATGATTGATGATCAGAGCCATACTTACTGTACTTATATCTGAGCAACCCCTGCTGTAATTACCCCCCCCCATGTACTTTACTTAGAAAATATAGGGTAATGACATCAGCATAAGTCATTATCTTCATTCAATTACCAAACAATTCAATGCATTCACTGTCCAAATTTCATCATTACTAATATCTCATCCCGACAGACTACATCAATGAAACATTTGGAGTAATTGTACTTATCAGTCCTGCACAATTGCAAATCTGGAGAATGAAACACAACCCCATCTATCCTTGTCTATTTTTAAATAGTTTATTTTCCTATTCTTCCTATCAAAGTGAATGACTTCCCATTTTCACACTTCATACTCCACCTGCCAGATCTTTGCCCATTCATTTCACTTATCTTATCACTGACTATATCAATTTTCATTGTCTTCACAACAACATGGAGAGGACATAAGAGATTTCTGCTGGGCAAATGGATTCCAAATTTTAAAAAAAAGCTGAACCATAAAGGTAATAATCTCTGGATTACTTCTGAGCTGTTGGTTAATTGACATAAGGCCAATATTATAGAACATAGAACATAGAATAGTACAGCACAGTACAGTAAACACAAAATAATCTGTAGATGCTGTGATCAAAGCAACACTTTCAGTACGCTGGATGAACTCGGCAGGTCGGGCAGCATCAGTTAGAAACGATGAGTCGACGTTTCGGGCCGGAACCTGATGAAGGGTTCCGGCCCGAAACGTTGAGTCATCGTTTCTAACTGATTCTGCCCGACCAGCACAGTACAGGCCCTTTGGCCCACAATGTTGTGCTGACCCTTAAACCCTGCCTCCCATATTGTCAAGTTGAATGCTTGGCTGCAATTTTGTTGGGGTAGAGGTGGGTTTCAGTTCTTGAAAAGTCTCTGTAAGACTTTCACTTGAACTGGGCTGGGAGATGAGCCTTGAGGAATTGAATAACCAGGCTGGAGAAAAGGGAGGAGAATTCTGGTTAGGGGGAATTTGGAAAGCTAAAGAGAAAGAATGAGGCAAAATGGGTACTCATAATCCAAACAACAGGAATTCTGCAGATGCTGGAAATTCAAGCAACACACATCAAAGTTGCTGGTGAACACAGCAGACCAGGCAGCATCTCTAGGAAGAGGTACAGTCGACGTTTCAGGCCGAGACCCTTCGTCAGGACTAACTGAAGGAAGTTAGTAAGAGATTTAGTTAGTCCTGATGAAGGGTCTCGGCCCGAATCGTCGACTGTACCTCTTCCTAGAGATGCTGCCTGGCCTGCTGCGTTCACCAGCAACTTTGATGTGTGTTACTCATAATCCAAGGATGTCAGAATGCACAGCTATAGATATGTCTATTCATCTAGTCCAGGGGTTCCCAACCTTTTTTATGCCATTAACCAAGGATCCACAGACCCCAGGTTGGGAACCCCTGATTTAGACATAGGTTAAAAGATATAATTGAAGGCTCTCCTTATCAGAAAGCCGCAGTATTGATGACATGATGGATGAACTCGTGGCACAAATAGAAGTAATGGGTAAATCTAAGAATGTTGGTTGCAAAATGACCATGTTTAGGGATTAACTATTGTAGGATAGTCAAGATGCAGCAGAGAAAGCCAGGACTGAAAGGTGAAAGAGTTGGCTCAGATAATTCAGGGTACAAGAAAGTCAGTTTGAAGGAGGATTCATTTTCTGAGACAAATTCACAAGCAGTGGGTCTTCGGACTGGCTCTGCAGCCTGGCGTTTCACTATCTCCAGGAACAGCCTGGAAGACGTGTGCCTCAGGGGAGTAAACCCCGTGGATGACCTGGTTCCTCACCGATTTTGTTGTCTGTAGCATCTTGGGAGACTGAAACATCAAGACACCAGACAGTGTTTGCTGCTATGGGAAGAAGGCCTCCATACTCAAGCAATCGTGCCCCCCCCCCCACTCTCTCGATAGTGAGTGAGAACCTGTCAGTCCTCGAGTTGGGGGACTTGGAGAAGTGACATGGAAGATTGTAACATCATGACAGCGAGTTGCTGGTCTCTGCTCTTGGTGTTGCAGGAGCGACCTCTCTCTTCCTCGCTGGAGTGAGAGCCTGTCTGAGATACCAGAGTTCTGGGTTATGGACTGTAGTTTTTGATGGACTCTAGATCAAGGTCCCTTTGGGACTTTTGCTATTGCTTGCATGATGGAGGGTGGGGTTTAGTGTTTCTGCTGGTGCAAATGAGAGGAGAGTGTGGGGATGGGACAATGCTTGTGTGTTGGGAGCTTTGGGGTTCTGATGTTCCTATCATTCATTTTATGGGGTTTCTTGTTTTGTGGATGTCTGTAAAGAGTAAGAATTTCAGGTTGTATATTGTATACATTGGGCTGGCCAGTGGTGTAGTGGCATAAGCACTGGACTTTGAGGTGGATGGTCCTGAGTTCGAATCTGCGGGGTTCCAACCTGGGCAGCATCAGTATCTGCGTGGAAAAAAGGTCTGGCAATCTACTTCCATATCTTGCCATGAAAACCCTATGGATAACTACACTATCCATGGGGTTATTACTCAACAACAACTATATATTAGATTATGAGGACACTCAGTCCTCATTTATTGTCATATAGTAATGTATTCATTAAAAAATGATACAATGTTCCTCCGGTATGATATCACAGAAACACAGGACAGACCAAGACTAAAACTGACAAAAACCACATAATTATAACATATAGTTACAACAGTGCAAAGCAATACCGTAATTTGATAAGAGCAGACCATGGGCACGGTAAAAAAAAAATCTCAAAATCCCGATAGCCCAACATCTCATACAGATGGTAGAAGGGAGAAACTCTCCCTGCCATGACCTTCCGGCACCGCAAACTTGCTGATGCAGCATCCTGGAAGCACCCAACCACAGTCCAACTCTGAGTCCGTCGGAAAACTTCGAGCCTCCGACCAGCCCTCCGACACCGAGCACTGAGCACCATCTCTGCCGAGCGCTTCGACACTGACCCCGGCTGCCAAGCAACAGGCAAAGCGGAGATCTGGGGCCTTCCCCTCCGGAGATTTCGGATCACACAGTAGCAGTGGCAGCGAAACAGGCATTTCAGAAGTTTCACCAGATGTTCCTTCGTGCTCTCACGTCTGCCTCCATCAAATCAGAATTGTGCACAGCCTCCTACTTGACAGATAACAGATATTCATCACCGGAGAGGCCGCGCGTGCTGCGTCATGCCGCCATCTTCTCCCCCCGCCATCGGTCTTGTTATCTGATATTTTCTGATATTAAATTGAACCAGTTTGGGTGGAGCTAAGGAACAGGAAGGAGTTGGACATATTTGGTGGGAGCTGCTTATGGCTCCCCAGATGGTAGAGTTAATACAGAGTCCAGTGTAAATCAGAAATTTAGAAATGAATGGAATAATAATTAGATAATTTAATTTACATACAAACTGGACAACCAATTATAGTGATAATAGTGTGAAGGATTTCATCCTATTCAGCTCGCTGCTCAGCGAGGTTTACTTGTCTCTGTGCTGAACTGAGGCTGTGGCCTGCAGCTACCAGGCTCCTGGATCGGCTGTGACTGGCGTTGGGTCTCTGGATGTTACTTGTTTACTTTTATTGTTTACCCAATTTGTTTTTGTTCTGCACATTGGGTGTTTGATGATCTTTTTTTTAATGGGTTCTGTTGCATTTCTTCGTTTTGTGGCTGACTGTAAGGAGACAAATCTCAAGGTCGTATAATGTATAGATACTTTGATAATAAATGTACTTTGAACTTTTGCCAATTCACAGAACGTACATGTAACTCTTGGTTCAGCTAGTGGCTTAATATAGGGGGTGATAGCCCCTGGCCCGGCCAAACTTGTGAAATCTCGTTTGGGTGGATGCTGTACGATGTGTCCCCTGTTACAAATCAGTACCCGGAAATAACAAACAGTACACAATATGCGATTAAACAATTGAGCCTTATAATTCTTAATTTGACTATATGGTTTGCACGAGACCGGCAACAAAGAATAGACAATTGAGTCAGGTTTTATAAAAACAATCAAACATTTATTAAACTCTGCTCAATATTAAAAAAATAAACAAATGAAAAACTTAACCAGAAGTAAACTGCTATGCGGCCATTTAGCAAACCGCCACTCAGTACTAGTTCTGGAAGCGATAAATGCAAAAACAGTTCTTAAAGTGGTGAATTCAAAAACAGTTCTTAGAATGGTAAATTCGAAAGTCCAAGAGATTTATACAGTCAATTAGGGGAGACTTTCCCGAAGTAAAGAATTCCTTGAAGACACGACATCACTGTCGATCCCAGCTAGATCCTGCCTTGTCCGCAGGATTCACGACGACAGAAATAAAACAGTTTAAAGGCTCTGATCTTTCCCTCTGGATACTAGATCCTGCACAGCCTTTTCTGCCACTTTTAGCAGAGGCTACCTCATGCAGATCACTCTTTCTTGAACAAATTCAATAATGGTCAATTCTATCCAAAACCGCCGAACGACTCCTTCAGGTTCCTGTCTTCACTCTCCAATACTACTGAAAAGATACATCAACAAACCTTGCAGCGATTGTTTAAACTGCCGGCCCAACACTTTTGTACCTTACAATAGAGCATAAAACTCCGATTTAAATCAAAACTGCGTCATAAGGCAAATACGCAGCGGAGCGGAGTACCTAGCTGACGTTCTAACTGGAAAACCAATTGCGTCACCACAGGGGTCTCCTCTTATACCCGCAGTGAACATGTCATCACAAGACCTCACAACGGCGGGAAAATTACATCAGGTGACCTCCAAAAGACCATTACATCATGGTCATAAGACAGTCACAAGATATCCGTGAGGTATGTAACAGGTTAGTAAAGAAACAAGCAAAAGAAAAGGGCCCATTCGCATGAAACAGTGTAATGCACAACGTTGGAGCTCTCTGATAAGGCTCTTCATCCACCATCCACCTCCTCCGATTATCGCTGACCTTTGGACTCTCACTCCAAGTCCACTCCATCCGCTGGTGTACCAATGCTCTCCAATCGTGTCTTCTCTCCTCATCTCTCCCCGGCAAACGACCGCGAAATCCCAGCTCTCAGACACACAAGAAAGAACATCCCGCTCATTGGCTAACATGCCCTGTTATCTTGAGTCATAAGTCAAACATTGCTGCTACAGAGAAACCATTAACTTAGCAGTGGAACATTACAGAGAAGCTATTGCATTAGCAGTGAAACCTTACAGCGCGTTACACTCTCCCCCTACCAAATTTAGTCATGTCCTCATGACGTTGAGATAATTTGCCAACCCTTCCTGCAAAACACAGAGTCCAATTCAGGTGCACAGGGCAGTGACATGGCTCCCCAAAACAGTAGGGGTCACACACTGTTCCCCGGGTGCTATGTAGTTCAGCCTATCCGGTGGTCTCCTAATTCTCTGAGACCACCATACCCCCTCACCTAACTCTTCAGGTTCAGATACTGCTGGGGATACTTCCAGTCTACCTGGGGATGCCTCCCCGACCTATCACTAGTGCCCACCTGCAACTCAGAGCCCTCTGTCCCGTGGCCAAGCCCCGCGTCCTCCCCTGCAGAGTCCCGCTGCAACCCAGGCTGCCCACAGATAGCACCCCCCCCCACTTCACCTGACTCAGCGGGAGAAGGGCCGGGGGTCTCTTCCTCAATCAATGGGGAGTTAGCAAAAGGAGGCATATACCACCCATCCGGGTCCTCATCCTCTGAATCAGTATCTCTGTTAGGGGTGGGGGGCAGCTTAACCTCTCCTGCTGTTGGCCCTGCAGTCGCCTGGTATGTAAACCTTACAGCGTGTTACATACAATGGATTGAAAAGGCTGCTAAAGCTCTATGGGTGTTGGGGTGGAGATATGTCTCTACCAACGCAGGTGTAAGTGCTGTTTCCCTCCACTAGCCTGCAAGGCACTATTGGGCAAGGAGCAACACCTGCTTAGCCCCCTGATCAGGGTCACGTGAAGCCAGGGAAGCAGGTTGTATGAACAGCTGGTGCATATCACAAGTCCTGATTATGTGATCATTGATGCCAGGCAGAAAATCTCTAAAGAGTATTGATAATGGCCAGGGTTATCTTCTTGTAAAGACACTGCCCAGAGGAAGGCGATGGCAAACATCTGAAGAAAATTTGCCAGGAACAATCATGGTCATGGAAAGACTGGGATTGCCCACATCATACAACTTGGCACATAATGAGTGGAATAAAGCTATGGCATTTTTGCAATGAGAAAGGCAGAGTTTTTAAAAGAAAGAAAGGTGTTGCTGTTTGGACAGCCCTGGTTGTCATTGTATGGGAATCGCAAAAAGATAATTCATTAGGAAGGCAAATGGCATATCGACATTTGTTGCAATATGATTTCAGTAGGAGATTGAAGACATCTTTTGCTAATCATGAGGACCCCTGGTGAGTGGTACCTGGAATACTCACTACATGTTGTCTCCTATCATGCAAAACAAACAATGCAGTGATATTTCATGTGACTGAAGTCCTGTGAGGGAAGATTGCACAAACTGCCAGCATGTTGTTTCGTGTTTAGATAAATGACAGGTGATCTCATTGAAAGGTATGAAATTCCCAGAGAGCTTGACAAGGTAGATAAAGAGTGTTGGCTAAAAGCAGGAGTTACAAAATTAACATGGGATGTTAGAGATGAGAATTAATTTATTTACTCAGAAAGTACTGCATCTTTAGAATCCTCCACAGCGGATGGCTGTGAAGATTTCATTGCTGAGACTATTCAAGACGGAGCTCAATACGCATGTGGATAAAAAGGGAATGAAGATACATTGATAATTTTGAAAATTGTTTTATTATTGTCATACCTACTGAGGGTTTGTATGCCATCCATACACATCATTTCATCACATCAGTACACTAAAGGAAAAAGGTAAAGTGGAAAGCAAAATAAAGTGTTACACAATTAGTTCAGGATTTATCGTCCTGTCTTACATGACATGAAATTTCAGGTTTACAGAATAAAGATAAAATTACTATAAATTACAAAATAAAGAAAGAATAATGGGGTAAATTCCCTCCCCCTACCTTCACCTTCTATTCCCCACTCTGGCCTCTTACCTCTTTTCACCTGCCTATCACCTCACCTGAGCCCCCTAATCCTTCCCTTTCTCCTACAGTCCACTCTCCTTTCCTATCAGATTCCTTCCTCTCCAGCCCTTTACCTTTCTCACCTACCTAGCTTCACCTATCACCTTCCAGCTGGCCTTCTTCCACTCTCCCCCCACCGTTTTAATTCTGGCCTCTTCCCCCCTCCTTTCCAGACCTGATGAGGGGTCATGGCTCATAATGGCAGCTCTTTATTCATTTCCATGGATGCTGCCTGACCTGCTGAGTTCCTCCAGCATTCTGTGTATGTTGTTGTGGACTTCCGGCATCTACAGAATTCCTCACCTTCATAATGAGTTTGTGTTCATAGACTGTTCAGAAATCTGATGACAGAGAAGATGAGATGGAGCCAGGCAATAAGGTACAAGGCCATAATGAGTAGATTGTGAGGTGAGGAGTCCACCCCATTGTGCAAGGAGATTGATAAAGTGCATTACATAGGGTTAGCACAGGAAAGTGGCACTGACTTCAAGATCAGCCTCAATGACAGAGCAAGAGGAAAATATACTACCTGTACTTGTTTTATACTTCTTTTATTTTGTCATCAGATTTGGCTGTGATATACTTTGTCCTTCATTGCTATGTTTAGGGCCCAGCACTGATCCCATCTCAAAGTGAAAAACAGTCATAGTCATAGTCATACTTTATCGATCCCGGGGGAAATTGGTTTTCATTACAGTTGCACCATAAATAATAAATAGTAATAAAACCATAAATAGTTAAATAGTAATATGTAAATTATGCCAGTAAATTATGAAATAAGTCCAGGACCAGCCTATTGGCTCAGGATGTCTGACCCTCCAAGGGAGGAGTTGTAAAGTTTGATGGCCACAGGCAGGAATGAATTCCTATGACGCTCTGTGTTACATCTCGGTGGAATGAGTCTCTGGCTGAATGTACTCCTGTGCTCACCCAGTACATTATGTAGTGGATGGGAGACATTGACCAAGATGGCATGCAACTTGGACAGCATCCTCTTTTCAGACACCACCGTCAGAGAGTCCAGTTCCATCCCCACAACATCACTGGCCTTCCGAATGAGTTTGTTGATTCTGTTGGTGTGTGCTACCCTCAGTCTGCTGCCCCAGCACACAACAGCAAACATGATAGCACTGGCCACCACAGACTCATAGACCATCCTCAGCATCATCCGGCAGATGTTAAAGGACCTCAGTCTCCTCAGGAAATAGAGAAGGCTCTGACCCTTCTTGTAGACAGCCTCAGTTTTCTTTGACCAGTCCAGTTTATTGTCAATTCGTATCCCCAGGTATTTGTAATCCTCCACCATGTCCACACTGACCCCCTGGATGGAAACAGTGGTCACCGATACCTTAGCTCTCCTCAGGTCTACCACCAGCTCCTGTCTTTTTCACATTAAGCTGCAGATAATTCTGCTCACACCATGTGACAAAGTTTCCTACCGTAGCCCTGTACTCAGCCTCATCTCCCTTGCTGATGCATCCAACTATGGCAGAGTCATCCAAAAACTTATGAAGATGACAAGACTCTGTGCAGTAGTTGAAGTCCGAGGTGTAAATGGTGAAAAGAAAGGGAGACAAGACAGTCCCCTGTGGAGCCCCAGTGCTGCTGATCACTCTGTCGGACACACAGTGTTGCAAGCACACGTGCTGTGGTCTGCCAGTCAGGTAATCAAGAATCCATGACAGCAGGAAAGCATCCACCTGCATCGCTGTCAGCTTCTCCCCCAGCAGACCAGGGCGGATGGTGTAGAACACACTGGAGAAGTCAAAAAACATGACCCTCACAGTGCTCGCTGGCTTGTCCAGGTGGGTATAGACACGGTTCAGCAGGTAGACGATGGCATCCTCAACTCCTAGTCGGGGCTGGTAGGCGAACTGGAGGGGATCTAAGTGTGGCCTGACCATAGGCTGGAGCAGCTCCAGATCAAGTCTCTCCAGGGTCTTCATGATGTGGGAAGTCAATGCCACCAGTCTGTAGTCATTGAGGTCGCTGGGGCGCGGCGTCTTTGGCACAGGGACGAGGCAGGACATCTTCCACAGTACAGGAACCCTCCGGAGTCTCAGGCTCAGGTTGAATACATGGCGAAGTACTCCATATAGCTGAGGGGCACAGGCTAATACCCCAATGGTTAAAGCTGACATATTTATAATGACCTATTTATTCTACATCTGTTCTCCGTCAGTTAAGGTTGAGCATCCCAAAATATTACCCCCAGTGCTGTCAGCTCTGACCTTACAGAGTAATGTTTTCTGTGGTGCCTTATCAAATGCCTTTTGGAAATCCATCCTGTTTGCTACATCCTCAAAGAACCTTGAGCAAACTAGTCAACATGATCTTTCTTTCATAAAAGAAGTGGATTATGATTTTTCTAAAACTTGTGCTTCTATTAACTTAATAATAAACCAACATTTTCAAAAAGTTCGAAGTGATGATAATTGGCTCATCATTTCTTGCTTTCAGTTTCACTTGTTTCCTAAATATCAATGTTACATTTGCTACTTTCCAATCAACCCAGACTTTTCCAAATCAAGGGGACTTTGGAAGATCACAAACAATACATTCACATCTTAAGGCTCTAGGAGGCAGGGCACTGGTTCTTGGGGACTACGTTCTCTCTCTTTCTCTCTCTCTCTCTCTCTCTCTCGACTAAAATTGTTATATTTACTTGCTTATTTTGTTAAATAGAGTATTATGTTAATTTAAGTTTATGTTGATTAGTGGTCTGTGCTGTTGTTGCAAAAAAATTGTTTTTTATGGCATTTATAAACTTGATTTGTATTTGAACACTCTCCAATCCTGTTAGTTTGCCCTGTAACTCCTCAGTGGTAAATTGACTGTTTAAAGTCCCTCCCTCCTTTCCTTTGAGCCTTTTCGACTGTCATTGGGATGCTTTGATGATGGAATATCCTCTGTTTTGATGTAGGAAAGAAAATATCTGCTGAATGTTTCCACCGCTTTTTTTCTGTTTAGTAAATCGGCAGCCTTATTCTCAGAGCATATTACCCTTCCTTAGTGTATACGGGGATGTTCTCAAGCCTGTCCTTATATCTGTTGATTATCCTTTTCTCAGGCATTCTCTAGGGATTGAGGATGATTTGCTTTCACTCCCATTTTCCACTCTCAGGTGGCTGATGAGTTCAATAAAGGAACTTCCCTTGATGAGACAGAAGTTACCTGACCTTGGGTTGTGAAGTAATTCACATTTTTCACTGCTTACACAAAGCTTCTGTGTGCTTCTAATGCATGGCCTCGAGGTTCTCAATGCCATCCCAAGTATGCCTTCTCCAATATGTGTGGTCTTAGGCCACAGACTCCCAAGAGACAGGTGAGATGTTGCATTTTTTCTCAAACAGACTTTGAGAACATCCTTGAATCCTTTCTTCTAAGCAGCAGGTAAGCTCTTCCCATGATAGATTCATAATAATAAAGAGTCTGATCTATGTGTCTAGTATTGGGAATGCAGATGTCATGGGCTATGATACCACATGAGTGGATTTAGGGCCACAGTGCTGGAGAGGATGGCCAGAGAGAGGACTTTGTGATAACTCACTTGTCCTTCCTGCAAACCTGGAGACAACAATGGTGGTATATCTTTCCTGCGGCTTGAGGTGCCTGCTATAGGGATTCCAGTCTTTGGAATCAGGGATCACTGCTGCTCAGTATATCATGCAATTTTTGCCAGGTCTGAGCTTCGGATCTTCAAATTACCTTTCGATCAATTGGTCTGAGGCTGCACTGGTGCACTGTAGGATATGGAAAGTTTTGTCTTCCCTCTCCAGGAGTTTGTTAGTATTTTTTAGTTTGTTACCTGCAAGAGTTTCTGTGGTATCTTTGTGAAGTAGCTCCTAAAGAAATAGACTTCAGATTGCTATGTCCACATGAACCAACTATTGGATTGTGCATATGGAGTGAGGCTGAACTTTGACAGGAGAAGAGCACAATTGTAAACTCAAGTGAGACTGCAGACATTGGAATCTAGAGAAAAATAACAAACAATTGGGAAGGGTCAGCTATTCAAACAGCATCTGCTGAATTGTAGGTTGAAGTTCTACCACAGGACGTCTCCATCCAGCAAAATCAGACAAGGACAAATCAGTTGAAGGAGAGCAGAGAAATTCTGGCCACAAGGTCAAGAATCAGCTGTCCCTTTTTGTCTGACATAAAACACATGAAGGGAATTTTAAAAATACTCAAAAGAATACAGAATATAGAGTCACCAGTCTAATATTGCACATGTGAAACCGCAACCCTGCCACGAGAGGGCGTCCTTGTACAGAAGCTCAAGAACTGTAAAGCTGTTGTGGCGCTAAGCCACTGAGTGACTTACATACAGGCTGCTTATTGATTATTACCCATGGCAGCTATTGATCTGGCCAGCTAACCAGTCTGCTCTGATCCTTACTATTCTAATAAGGAGATCAGTATATTAATTCATTTTCTGAAACATCACAAAGGCAGAGGTAGATCTGCTTCTTCTGAGAGTAATCTGCTGGTAATCATTAACTCTCCATGATGTAGAACACACCCAATTGGAATTAATGGCATTAAATTCATGCACATTTGGTCCAGGCAGGTGATTCTGCTGCACAACTTATGACTGTTTCACCTTCTGCAAATCACACACTTCAGCTGCTTCCAGTTCATTCATCTCATGAAATAAACTCCTGATCTCTCAATCTACCTTTTGTGTCCTTGCATTTCATTTAACCATATAACCATATAACAATTACAGCACAGAAACAGGCCATCTTGGCCCTTCTAGTTCGTGCCGAACTCTTACTCTCACCTAGTCCCACCGACCTGCACTCAGCCCATAACCCTCCATTCCTTTCCTGTCCATATACCTATCCAATTTAACTTTAAATGACAACATCGAACCTGCCTCAACCACTTCTGCTGGAAGCTCGTTCCACACAGCTACCACTCTCTGAGTAAAGAAGTTCCCCCCTCATGTTACCCCTAAACTTTTGCCCTTTAACTCTCCAATCATGTCCTCTTGTTTGAATCTCCCCCTCTCTCAATGGAAAAAGCCTATCCACGTCAACTCTATCTATCCCCCTCATAATTTTAAACACCTCTATCAAGTTCCCCCCTCAACCTTCTACGCTCCAAAGAATAAGGACCCAACTTGTTCAACCTTTCTCTGTAACTTAAGAGATGAAACCCAGGCAACATTTTAGTAAACCTCTCCTGTACTCTCTCCATTTTATTCACATCTTTCCTATAATTCAGTGACCAGAACTGTACACAATACTCCAAATTTGACCTCACCAATGCCTTATACAATTTCAACATTACATCCCAACTCCTATACTCAATGCTCTGATTTATAAAGGCCAGCATACCAAAAGCTTTCTTCACCACCCTATCCACATGAGATTCCACCTCCAGGGAACTAGGCACCATTATTCCTAGATCCCTCTGTTCTACAGCATTCTTCAATGCCCTACCATTTACCATGTATGTCCTATTTTGAATACTCCTACCAGAATGTAGCACCTCACATTTATCAGCATTAAACTCCATCTGCCATCTTTCAACCCACTCTTCTAAGTGGTCTAAATCTCTAGATCTAAATCTAAGTGGTCTAAATTTGTCCTCCTGTGCTGCACTTTCTCTGTAACAGTAACACTATATTCTGTACTTTTGTTGCTTTTCTCTTTGTACAATCTTAATGTACACACTCAGTGGCCACACTATTAGATACCTCCAGCTCATGATCCTCTAATGCTGGTGCCCCTACACTTCAAGGTCTCTTTTTGTACTAGTCAGTTAATATTAATATTGTAATTTATAGTTTTTATTATTATGTATTGCAACATACTGCTGCCATAAAACAACAAATTTTTGACATATGCCTATGATATTGGTCCCAGCATATTTATGCAACTATAAAGAAGGCAAAACAGCAGCAATATTTCAATAGGAGTTTGAGGAGATTTGGAATAACACTCGACAACCTCTACAGATGTACCATGGAGAGCATTCTGACAGGCTGCATCACTGTCTGGTATGGGGGGGGTGGGGGTGGGGGTGGGGGGCTACTGCACAGGATTGAAGTAAGCTGCAGAGAGTTGTAAAATTAGCCAGCTCTGTCATGGGCACTAGCCTTTGTAGTACTCAGAACATCTTCAAAGAGTGGAGTCTCAAAAAGATGGTGTCCATCATTAATGACCCCCATCACCCAGGACAATGCCCTGTTCTCATCAGAAGGAGGTACAGAAGTCGGAAGGCACACACTCGCCAATTCAAGAACAGCTTCTTCCCCTCTGCCATCCTATTTCTGAATGGACATAGAACCTCACTACTTTTCAATTTTTATGTTTTTGCACTACTTATTGGATATACAGTATATACACCTACTGTAATTCGCAGTTGTTTTCTATATTGTCATGTATTGCATTGTACTGCTGCTGGAAAGTTAACAAATTTCACCACCTACACCAGTGATATTAAACCCCACTCTGATTCTGATTAGCTGATTAGATACTTGCATTAATGGGCAGGTGTACAGATTTACCCAATATAATGGTCACTGATTGAATTGTCTGGGAGGCATGCTAATTTATTTTTCCACTGTATCCCTGTACATGTGACAATAACAGACCAACGCCCCACATCAGTAGACAATGAGTAAGTACAAGGGAGAATGTAAAGAATGAGCAAAGAACTTCAACAATGTCCCTTCTCCATAGTTGCCAAATCCACAGCTCATTTATTTCCATAAGGCTTCCATTATAATGTAGTGCTGAGGCTTTATAAGGCATTAGTCAGACTGCATTTATTAGTCACATGCACATCAAAACATACAGTAAAATGCATTGTTTGCATCAGATCAATCAGCTAAATTTGGAGTATTGTGAACAGTTCAAACACCATATCTTTGAAGGATGTGCTGTCATGCGAGAGGATCCAGAAGAGGTTATGAGAATAATCCCAGGAATGAAAGGATTAAAGTATGAGGAGTTTTTGAGGACTCTGGGCCTGTACTCATTGGAGTTTACAAGGATGAGGGGGGATCTCACTGAAATTGACTACATATTGAAAGGCCTAGATAGAGCAGGTGTGTAAAGGATGCTTCCAATTGTGTGAGAGTCTAGAACCAGAATTGAAAAGTGTTCCTTTCGAACAGAGATGAGAAAGAATTTCTTTCGCAAGAGGATGGAGATCTGTGGAAGTCATTGCCATAGATGGCTTTGGAGAGAAGTCATTTAAAGTGAAGTCTGATCAGTACTCATTGGGGGTTATGAAAAGAAGGCAGGAGAATGGGTTTGAGAAGGAGAATATATCAATCATGACTGAATGGCAGAGTAGACTCAATGGGCTGAATGGCCCAATCTAGTCCTATTTCTTATCAACTTACGGTCAATGTCAATCACTTACCTGTCTTTAATGTTACATACAGACACACTACACAGATCAAGCCACAGTGATATTAATCGTGCTTCTCTCTAAGGGGTGATGATCGCTCCTTGAAGCCATGATGAGAGAGGTTTTTTATTTCGTATTTCATATAATCACAGAAAGATACATTACGGAAACCAGCCATTCAGCCCTGAGTTTGAAGTGATTATCACTTACACTGGTCCTACATTAACACCGAGTATTATGCTCACTGTTTCTACCAGCTCCTCTCTGAAATCTACCGCTCACCTACACACTACGGGCAGTTTACAGCAGCCTATCACCCGCAAATCTTTGTGATGTGGGATGAAACCGGAGCACCCAGGGGTAAACCCACGTGGCCACAGATAGGAACTGGCTGTCTGGGGCTGTCAGATAATGGCTGTGCAAGTTGAGTGCCTGTCGTCTTCTTCCTTTATAAACCCGATGCATAGCTGTGGTCATATACTCAGACATCCCACCTCTCCTGGAAGTTCTGGGAGTCTCCTGCATATTGATAGTGGCTCCCTGATGCCCGCAAATTATATACACTATCCCGGAAATCGATTTTTTTGAGAGCGAGCGAGAGAGAGAGCAAGAGAGAGCGTGAGAGAGAGTGAGAGCGCGAGAGCGAGAGAGAGAGAGCGCGAGAGCAAGAGAGTGCAAGCACAAGAGAGAGAACAAGAGAGAGCGTGAGAGGGAGAGACTGAGAGACAGAGAGAGAGAGCACGCGCGCCATGGCAGAGTGTTCCAAAAAAAGAAAATATAAAACGTACTTCACCTGAGACTACACTAAAGTGTACCCCTGGCTAATAGGGGTCAGAAATAATGACAGTGTTGCTTGCTGTACTGTTTGCAACATATATAGGCATCCGTTAGTCTCATGAGACCATAGATTTTCACCTTGGAAGGTTTCCAGGGCACAGGCCTGGGCAAGGTTGTATGGAAGACCCTAATGTAGTTGCCCATGTTGCAAATCTCCCCTCTCCACGCCACCGATGTTGTCCAAGGGAAGGGCATTAGGACCCATACAACTTGGCACCGGTGTCGTTGCAGAGCAATGTGTGGTTAAGTGCCTTAGTCAAGGACACACACGCTGCCTCTGCCAAGGCTTGAACTAGCGATCTTCAAATTACTAGACAAATGCCTTAACCACTTCAGTAACTTTTCTATTGCCCATGGTGGGTTAAGACTGTAAAAGATATGTTGAGGTGAGTTTAACAGGTGTCATTCATTCATTAGCATAGCTAACATTATTTAAGCTAGCTGGCTAGCTGCCAAGGAGCTACTCTATTGTAGACATCCCACCTCTCCCGGAAGTTCCGGAAGTCTCCCGCAAATTGATGGTGCTACCTCCCTGAAATGAGTTTTTGCAGGGTGGGATGTCTGTATACTTGCCTACATGTGTGGAATGCTACAAGTTTTTATGAAGAAAACGAGCTTTTCTGCAGTGCATTGGAACACAGTTCCAGGCTTTTCCAGTTATCTAAGGTGCTGTGTTCCTATCCCTCTGATGGTGAGTGCTATGTTCCAGGTAGCTGGACGCTCTCATTATAACAGCCTTTTGTTCCTGTTCTTGTGGCCCTGACTGGAGTGAACAAGACCCACTCATTCAATTTCAAGTTCAAGTTTAAGTGGCATTTAACCATCCATGAACACCCATGGATACAGTGTTTATCCGGGTCCAAGGTGCAAAACACAGCACCAACAGTTACGCACAGCACAAAGCATAAACAGCACATATAAAGCAGCAGTAAAATACTGTCACACAAAAAAATACAGTCCAAGACCCTGAGAAGAACTTTGCAGCAGTCTGCAGTCGAACGCAATACGGCTTGTCTTCTCCCAAGCGAACACTCTGCAAATAAAATTCCTCACAGTTCCTACAGTTCTGCTTGACTTGGCAAAACTTCTGACGTATCATGGGTGCAGTGCCTTGGCTCTACACTAGAGGGAGTTGGCAGCATCCAATGAGCCCTGTGCTCCTGCTCTCGGCACAGGGAGAAGCCTATGAATTCCCCTGGGTGAGGTGGCTTCCTCAGCACCACTTACCCCTCCTTGGAAAGTGGAGGCCAGCATGCCGGGAGAGACGTCTAACAACTTCAGCTCTGGCCTGGAACAAGATAGCTACACAAAATGCTGGAGGAACTCAGCATCTGTGGAAAAGGTCCTAATGAAAGGTTTCGGCCCGAAACGTCGACTGTTTACTCTTTTCCATAGATGCTGCCTGGCCTGCTGAGTTCCTCCAGCATTTTGTGTGTGTCACTTAGATTTCCAGCATCTGCAGATTTTCTCTTGTTTGTGACGATAGCCACTCTGATCAGTCAAGTCCAAGTGGACCCAGAGCGTTACTGTGATGTCAGATTTTGGTATCTGCTTGACCTTGAACTCCTGGACTCCTCCTTGAAGAAACCCAGGCTCCACCAGTGCTGTTTCCGTGAGAAGTGGACGTGGGATCCATGTTCCTTAAAGATTGACTATCTCTGCTACATCCTCTTCTGGCAGCTTGGCCTGTCTTTCAAGCCCTTTAGCTCCCTGTCACACTGGAGATATCAATGACCTACTTATCGCAGCAAAACGGATCACCAGCTCCAGCTACTGTATCTGCGTAGAGTGGCAGGGACATGTTACCTCCTCCGGTCATTTCCAGGCATAATAAATTCAAAAAGGCACTTCAAAAAGTGAGGGGGAATGAGTCCTTCGTGCAGCCAAACATCAATATCCCTGCAAGGTGAACTTACGGCTTTCTGATTCAAATAGGATCCAGAGCTGACAACACTGGCTACCTAACCTGGATGTTTCAGATGTCTATGTACAACCCGGTTTGCAAAAAGCATGGCATGTGTTAAAACAAAATCATGTGATTCATGCTAGAAACCTGAAAGAAATTTGCACTATTAATAATGTAGGAAGTGGCAATACATAGCCAATGTTTAATGTCACAGTGATTGCCAAGATCAAAAATCTCAAATATCGTTCTATTCTTTAAGAATTGAGGAAATCAAAAGACAGGAAATTTTCGGCCAGTTAGCCTGACTTCTGTGGTTGGGAAGATGTTAGACTCCACTATTAAGGATGAAGCTTTGAGACACATGATAAAATAGACCAAAGTCAGCATGGTTTCCTTAATGGAAAACGTTGCCTAACAGGTCAGTTGGAATTCATTGAGGAAAATACAGTAGGGTAAACAAGAGCCAGTGGCTGTTGTGTACTTGGATTTTTGACAAGGTGCCACACCTGAGGCTGTTAATCAAGATAGGAGCCCATGGAATTACAGGAAAGATACAAGCATGGATAGCCTGCCAGAGGCAAAGAGTATGAATAAAGACAACCTTTTCTGTTTGGCTGCTGGTGACTAGCTGTGTTCCACTGGGGTCAGTGCTGGGTCCACTAGTTCTGTTAATGCTGTGGTTGACAGAAGTGACGGCTTTGCAGATGATACAAAGATGGGTGGAGGAGCAGGCAGTGCTGAGGAAGCAGGGAGGCTGCAGAAGGACTTGAACAGATTAGGAGAACAGGCTAATAATTGGCAGATGGAATACTGCATAGAGAAGTGTATGGTCATGCACTTTGTTAGAAAGAATAAAGGTGTAGACTATTTTCTAAAATAGGAAGTTAATTCAGAAATCAGAGGTGCAAATGGACGGAAGACTTAGTTCAGGATTCCCTAAAGGTTAACGTGCAGGTTGAGTTGGTAGTAAGGAAGGCAAGTGCAATGTTAGCATTTATTTTGGGAGCACTAGAATAAAGCACGGATGCAATGCTGAAGCTTTATAAGGCATTGATTGAACCACGTTTAAAGTACTGTGAGCTGCACTGGGCCCCTTATCTAAGGAAGGATGTACTGGAGAAGCTCCAAAGGAGGTTCACAGGAATGATCCTGGGAATGAATGTGTTAATGTATGAGGATGATTTGATAGCTCTGGGCCTATTCACACTGGGGTTTAATAGAATACTGGGGGATGTCATTGAAAGTTGCTGAATACTGAAAGGCCTGGATAAAGTGGACTTTGGGAGGATGTTTTCACTAGTGCGAGAGCCCAGGACCAGAGGACACAGCCTCAGAAAAGAGGGACATCCCTTTAGAACAGAGATGAGAAGGAATGGCTTTACCCAGAGGGCAGTGAATCTGTGGAATTCATTGCTGTGGAGGCCAAGTCACTGGCCATACTAAAGTGGAGGTTGATAGATTCTTGATTCATAAGGGTATCGAAAGTTACAGGGAGAAGGCAGGAAAATGTGGTAGAGAGCGAATATAAATAAGATTAAATGATGGAATAGACTGGATGGGCCAAATGGTTTGATCCTGCTGCTATGTCTTATGGCTTTATGGTCTAAGTTCATCCTAATTTTTCATACAGCCTGCGTCTCTTATTTCTACTACATACCTAACTGACCCTACATGGGCACCCTCCACCCTCCTGCGCTATAGTGACATGGACATATTGAAGCTTGCCCTAACAACCTTCCCATTAAGACAGCTATGAGAAGGCTTGTAGCTGCTGGACAGTCCTGCAGCACAGCATCCCAGTCTCTGATGCAGGCCCAGCTTCCAGTCACATCCTCATGTCCCAGATCACCAACCAAACCTAAATGTGTTATTTACTTAAGAGATGTGACTTCCCCCTGCTTCAAACTCTGAGGTAACTGCCTGCTTCCTCAATGCAATCTATATCTGATGTTTAAACTCCTAGTGGAATTAAACAAAAATCCAGACACTTAATGCTGATGTGCATGTTCATATCTCTCTGATCTCCACAAACTCCCAGATGTAAAACAATTTCCTTTAATAAGCTAGTTTTATATGTCTTATCAGAGAAGTTTTTCATTCATTCAATAGTCTTTAGATTTATACATTTATTACTTACTTAATAGCAATTCTCTGATCTTGATCATAAATATACTGAACAATGACAAAATAGAGTCTTGGAATCGTACAGCACAGAACTAGAACCTTCGAGCCAACAAGTCAATGCTGACCATCACCTACCCATTTACATGAATCCTACATTAAGCCTACTGTCCCCACATGCTATCAACCCAAGCCCCGCCCCCACCACCACCACTCCAGGTCCCCTAGATCTACACATTAGATGCCTATTGCAGTTTCCAGTTATTGCAGATTGCACTTTCTGAGGAAGCTTAAACAAGCATCACTCCCCACTAATATCTTAACTACATTCTATAGAGGCGTGGTTGAGAGTGTGCTGACCTTTTGCATCACAACCTGGTACTCCAGCAGCAGCGCTGTCGACAAAGAAGCCTTGCAGAGGGCGGTTAGGGGGAGCAGAGAAGATTATTGGGTCTCCCTACCTTCTGTCCAAGACCTCTTTCAGAGTCGATACCTCCAGAAGACACGGTACATCATTAAAGACCCCTCACACCCTCTCCATGAACTGTTTGGTCTTCTGCCATCAGGCAAACGTTACAGGAGCATCAAAACTAAAACCACAAGGCTACTAAACAGCTTCCTCCCACAGGCAGTCAGACTGCTAAATAGCTGCTCCACCTGACTCTGCTTTGGACACTTTTAACTTGTACTGGACACTTAGAACTTGATTTTAACTGACATGTGGCTGTTGTGTTTTACTATTTATTGTTATGTTTATTATTTAGTGTTGCGTTTGTTATGTTATGATTTCACTGCTCTTGAGAAACACTGTCTCATTCTGCCCTGCAGAGCTGATGTACGGTTAGAATGACAATGAAGTTTTTTGAATCTTGAATCTTGAATTGAAATTGCTGACTTTGGAATTTGGGAGGAAACCAGAACACCTGAAGACAACACACACAGTTATAGCGAGAACTTGCAACCACCACCCAGACAACACCCAAGGTCAGGATTGAACCTGGGTCTCTGGTTCTGTGAAGCAGCAGCTTTATTAGCTGTGCAACTGAGCTGCAGCTAACAAGGACTAAGTGAAGAACTAAACTGAAGAGCAAGAGAAATGCACTGAGGTGAGCTTAAGTGTTACCTCATGAACCTTAACCCCGTAGGTTCTGATCTGCAGCAGCTTCACTTCAATTAACAACGGTGGCAGAAAAGGTGTGTTGTTAGTAGTGGTAGTAATTATCAGAGGCAGAGGGTCAGTGAGGTTGGCTTGTATATTACCAGCTGTGGATTATAACTGAAAAATGTTCCAAGAAAGGAAAAGTGTCTGAGACTTACATTGTGTAACTGACTCAGTAAAATCTTAGCGGTTAAAGATAAATAGGGGAGAACTAAAATAGCAGAGAGAGCTAAAACCTGATTTATATAATGTGAATAAAAGGAAGATACTACTGGCAGAGAGCAGTTAAAAAGGAAATTTTTAAAGATGAAGCTTGGATTAAATTGATTTGAAATGCAATGCCAAATTTGGATATTTATTGGGTAGAGAAACCTGTATAAGGTTTCTGCAAGAAATCAATATGGCTTCATTCTTTTAAGCCAATCATTTTCTGTCTGTGAAGGTTGAGTTTGAATATTTTATGATCTGCAATCAGGGAGAAAGTAACTGAATATAAGGGAACCTTGCGGATATCAATTAAAATAGGAAAGAAAAGTCATGAAAGGGAGGGAACTCATCAAAGCAGTGTGTAATGATATAGGTCGAGGAATGGAATTGATGGGGCTGCTTTGAGGTGTAGCATGAACTCAATGGGCTGAATTTACTTCAAAGACAGTCGAGTTTATTGAACAAGTATATGTATGCCCCAGTTTGTGATGCTTGAACCTGGACTTCTGAGGTCGGGAGAGTGGAAATGCCGGTGCACTGTACACCTATAACATGATTTTAACTGACATGTGGCTGTTGTGTTTTACTATTTATTGTTATGTTTATTATTTAGTGTTGCGTTTGTTATGTTATGATTGCACTGCTCCAGGGAAACGCTGTCTCATTCTGCCCTGCAGAGCTGATGTACGGTTAGAATGACAATAAATTTTTTTGAATCTTGAATCTTGAAAAACTCTCCTGCACAGGATTGCTGCCATTGTCGGACATGATGGACAACCACCACCATATGTATCCAGAGGTTCAATGAGAAAACTTACTTGCAGTAGCCATCACGAGCAAATTGTATCTGAGACGTACACTCACAAATGTAAATTAAACATAAGTTATACAAGAAAGAAACAAAAATCAAAACAAAGTCCATTGTAGTACTAAGAGATAAACAATGTCACACTGTTGAGGTAGTGGTTGGGGTTGTGCAGATTGGTTCAAGATCTAAGTGAGTGAAGGGAAGTAGCAGTCCTTGAATGTGCTAGTGTGAGACGTCAGGCTTCTGTACCTCCTGCCCAATGGTCGTTGTGAGAAGATGGTGTACAGTGGACTAGATGGTAGAGATCTTTGATGATAAATGTTGCCTCCTTGAGGCAGTGCCTCATGTAGATACTGTACATGGTCAGGAGAGGCAAGTCTGTGATGTATAGGGCTGCATTATTCTTCCATGGAAATATGAAAAGATGGAAAAATTAAAGAGGCAAAAGATATTAGCACTTTGTTGCTGCAACCAAAATCAGGAAATAGGTTGAGTCCTACCCAAACCGTGGTGGCACTGATGAACAAGGAAAATGGACTGTCTGGCTGTCACTGCCATTACCATTACCACCATTATCTTCTTCTCTCTCCTCCTTCCTTTCCCCTTCCGTTCATTTGGAGTCAAGGATGACTTACTTCCTCCTCAGTTCTGTGGCGGCTATAGTGGGATCTGCAGATTCTACCCATGGGGAAGCTGATGTTTAACAGAGCAGGCAGGAGGGTAATGTGGGAGGTGGTCCTTCCCTTCTGCCAATTTTGATGCACGTCCTGTGATGTGTTAGCAGAAAGACGTGAGATTCTCTGTACCACTCTGGATACCCTTCCTTGTTTTGAATGATCATGGGCTAGGGATTTCCATAAGTTAATAAGGGTTCATTATTTCTCAAGAAGGTTTTTGTTATGATATGTACAAGTGATTATACATAAAAAAGGAATAAGATGCTGGAAATTATGTTTGCAAGTGTGCTGGTGGTACACAAACAGAATGAATGTTGTGTATTTTGGAGAAGGATATTGATGGGTGAACTGTGCTATAGGAATGTCTCAACAGACTTAGTTGGAAGAATACAAAACCATATAACGCATTGAGAGGTCTGTGACTATTAAAATGCCTGAATCAGAGGGGTTTGGATTTCATTGTATTCGAATTTCGGCTGTTCAGAAGGCAAATAGTATGTTGGCTTTACAAAAAAGGGGTTTAGGGAATAAAGACAAGTTCTTTAGTAACATACAAAATGCTGGAGGAACAATGGGTCAGGCAGCATCCATGGGAATGAAAAACAATTGATGTTTCAGGTCAAGACTTTTCTTCAGCACTGGAAAGGAAGAGGGGAAGGTGCCAGGGGGGAGGGGAAGGAGGACAGCTGGAATGTGATAGGTGAAGCCAGGTGGTTAAGAAAGAATGGCCTTATCATTGGAATATGAGGACCGACAAGTCAGAATGGGAATGGGAATTGGAATTAAAACGGTTGAGCGCTGAGAATTCCGCTTTTGGTGGATGGAGTGGAGGTGCTCAACAAAGTGGTTCTTCAATTTACAGCAGGTCTCACTCGCGCAGAGGAGGCTGCATCGGGAGCATCGGATGCAATAGGCGATCCCGACAGATTCACAGGTGAAGGGTTAAAAGGATTGTTCAGGGTCCTGAATGGAGGTGAGTGGGCAGGTGTAGCACTTTGACTGCTTGCAGGGAAAAATATCAGGTGGCAGATTACTGGGGAGGAACAAATGGACAAGGGAATCACTAGAGGAGTGATATCTGTGGAAAGTGCAGAGATGGCGGGGCGGGGGGAAGGTAAAGATACCTTTGTTAGTAGGATTCCTTTGGAGATGGTGGAAGATGCGGAGACTATGTGTTGAATGTGGAGGATCATAGGGTGGTAGGTTAGGACAAGAGAAACTCTTACTCCTGTTAGGGTGGCGGGAAGATGGGGTGTGTACAGTATAAAGGTCTTTTGCTTCTGTTCTCTGAGCTCCACATGCAGGTTTGCTCTCCTTTTCTGAGAAATAAAACACCTTCCTTAGAGAGAATGGAACAGAGGTATAATTCAGAATAATTCCTGGGATGAGGATACCCCTAATTAAGTAGATGCATCTGAAGTTAGAAAGAGTGATGTAATTGACACTTATAATATTGTTAAAGGATGAACAGGGCTGGCACTTTGTGGAGATTTTGCATCTCTGAAGAATATGGAACTATGAAAAGAAGAAAAAAAAGTCTAAAAATTGGAGACTTGACAACATTTGGAATTCTCTTCCCCCGAGAGCTGTAAATATTGGGCAATGAGCAGGGTCAGTCAGACCAATGGATTTTTGCCCACTAAGATAGTGAAGCGAATGAAGGAGTTGTCCTGATGTTATTGATTGGAACATGTACTGGTTTTTTATGTGCTTCTGATTGAGGAAATGCTGTTGTGAAATGTAGTTAGATAATAGACAGTCTGTGTGTTTGCCAATAGCCCCAATTCCACAGCTTTCAAAAGTAGCTGAGGAGTTACCCGTTGGAGTTTAATGTACCTGTCAGACCTCTCTTTATGCTGCTCTAAATCATGTGGCACAGACCTTTCCTCTTCCTGTAAACTCTGCTTAGTCTCATATTACATCTACCAATATCTAGGCATTAGAAAAGTAGAAACCTCTGGATAATCCTTCAGTGTAATTTATTTTAATTGAGTCAGCAGCTAATATGTTGCACCTTGATCTATAAATCACATAATCCAAGTTGGCACTCATGCACAGACTGTGGGAGTGAAGCTCGATCAAAATGTATTCTTTCCAGTGAGATATTAAACTGAGCCTTCAGCTGATGCTTCGGGTGACTATGAAAAATCCTATGCTTATTACTTAAAGGCTACAAGGGGAATTATTTTTTTGTAACATGACCAATATTTATTCCAAAATCAACATCAGTGAGATAGATTATCTGGAAATTTTTGCAGCGATATTAGAGGGATCTTGCTGTGTGAAAGAGGCTGTTGTACTTCCAGTGTTACAGATGGACTATACTTCAGGAGTCCTTAATTAGTAGTGAGATATTCCATGGAAGTTGCTTTAGAAGTGTAATAATATATGTTAATATAAACATATACATACCTGGCATAGAGACATCAGGGTCAGAGTACTTTCCTAATCCTTCATCCACAATTTCCCAAGCAGCGTTCTCCTGAAAGTGAGAAAAAACTTTGAGCTGTAAGAGCTAATTGTCAATTAGTGAAAGAAAAGAGAAAGATCAGATAGATTGACATTAAAAAACACAGTCTATTCTTTAGAACAGCCTAGGAACAAAACAATTCCCTCAGAGATAAAAGTCACAAAAATGAGAAACTGGACAAAGATGTGTGGACCATCAAAGATGGAAGCTGAGGTTGATGAGAAAGCAGCTCAAAGGAGAAAGGTCGGGGATGAAGTTTAGATGGACAAAGTGGAAGACGAGAACAATGTGGATTCTATTTTAGTGAGAGAGCTTGTAGCAGAGGTAAAGGAAATAATGAACTACCAATTCATCATGAGACCATTTCTAATGCATACTATTCCCATTAAGCTCAATATGGTTTTATATCCTCCCCCAAGATTTGAAAATAAACACAGACTTGAGTTGAGGTAATCTAATTCGACCACTTCAATTTACAGTAGGGAGTTTTTCCCCTTGCTTTAGGGGACTGGTGCGGGTTTTGGGGAGGATGGTTGATATCTCATGCAGAGTCTGGCAGAACCTGGGTGGAGGAGGAGGGAAGGAAGGTGCCAATCATGATTGCCTTCCTCTCCTTGGCATTGGTAGATCTAATGTGCTGGTATTTCATGCTGACGTTGGAGAAAGCTCCCACAAAAGCCTCAAGAGCTCTGTGGCAAAGACTTTGCCTGTTTCCCATGCCTTCTGCTGCCAGCAATCTATTGGACCAAATTCCTGGTGTGCAGTGGCTGTGATGTCATCAAGCTGGCTGAACAGCCAATCACATTAAACAGTTCTCACAGACGAGAAACCAGGAAGCAATTTACATTAACTTTTTAAACATTACATAGAGTCATAAAAAAGTGCACATTTGATTAAAAGAGAAGCTAAGAGTTTCTAAACATTTTTAAAAAGTACAAATGTAACTATTATTACATTTTTACGACATTATTACATTATTACGACACCCCGGCTGAAATCTGGAGGAAAACACACAGAGGATGCAGAGGAGGATCAAAAAGGTGAGGGAAGAGGACCGGGTCGAGACAACAGAGGCTTATGGAGAAGAGGAGTTATAAGCCGTGTCGCCCCTCCCTCATCATGGGCAATCTGAGATCGCTGGGTAATAAAATGGACGAATTGACGGCACTTGTCAGAAGTCAGAGAACATTTCAGGAGAGCAGTGTCACGTGTTTTACTGAAACTTGGCTGCACGAGGACATACCCGATCAAAGCGTTTCCATAGAGGGCTTCCAGACTGTTCGAACTGACTGGAATTGCACTGAGAGCGGTAAGCGTAAGGAAGGTGCGCTCGTGGTTCTGGTAAACAACAGATGGTGCAATTCTGGTCATATTACAATCAAGGAACGTGTTTATAGCCCGGATATTGAACTTTTTGCTGTTGGACTCCGGCCATATTATTTGCCAAGGGAAATCTCGTATGCAATTGTGGTTGTTGTGTACATCCCTCCCTCTGCCAACCCGACGTCAGTATGTAACATCATTTACACCGTCATAGCCAGATTACAAACCCAACACCCGAGTGCCCTCATTACCATCTCGGGTGACTTCAACCATGTTACCATGGCTAGAACACTGCCCAACTTCATGCAGTATGTGAGCTGTACAACCAGAGGGGAGAGGACTCTGGACTTGATGTACGCTAACGTTAAGGATGCATACAGCTCCTCTCTCCTCCCCCCATTGGGAAGGTCAGATCACAACCTGGTGCATCTAAAACCCTGCTACATGCCTCTGGTGAAGAGTAAACCTGCAACCTCGAGGACAGTGAGGAAATGGTCAGAGGAGGCTTACGAGGCGCTCCAGGGTTGTTTTGAGATGACAGACTGGCAGGCACTCTGTGAGCCACATGGAGAGGATATTGATGGGCTCACAGAGTGCATCACTGATTACATCAATTTCTGTGTGAACTGCAATGTTCCGACAAGAACTGTCCTTTGTTATTCGAATAATAAGCCATAGGTATCAAAGGACATTAAGGACACCCTGAACGCTAAAAAGAGGGCATTTAGAGATGGAAATAGGGAGGAGCTCTGGGCAATACAGAGGGACCTGAAAGCCAGAATCAGGGAGGCTAAAGACAGGTACAGGAGGAAGCTTGAGTGGAAACTCCAGCAGAACAACATGAGAGAGGTCTGGAGTGGGATGAGGACCATCACTGGGTTCCGGCAAACTAACAACAGAGGAGTTGAAGGCAGTGTGGACAGGGCCAATGAACTTAACCTGTTCCTTAACAGATTTGACATTGTGGCCCCTGCCCATCCCCCACATGAGTCATCTGTTGTCGGCCCCAACCAACACATATCCACTCTCCCCTCCTACCCCTCCTCACAGTCCCCCACCCTGCTCTCATGACTATACCCCTTCCCCACACGAAACCACCACGGTGGGCTTCACAGCTGAACGGGTGAGCTGAAACGTCTCAACTCAAGCAAGGCTGCAGGACTGGATGGTGTCAGTACCAGGGTGCTCAAAGCCTGTGCCCTTCAGCTATGTGGAGTTCTTCGCCATGTATTCAACCTGAGTCTGAGGCTCCGGAGGGTTCCTGTGCTGTGGAAGATGTCCTGCCTCGTCCCTGTGCCAAAGATGCCGCACCCCAGCGGCCTCAATGACTACAGACCAGTGGCGTTGACCTCCCACATCATTAAGACCCTGGAGAGACTTGTCCTGGAGCTGCTCTGGCGTATGCTCAGGCCACACTTAGATCCCCTCCAGTTCGCCTACCAGACCCGACTAGGAGTTGAGAATGCCATTGTCTACCTGCTGAACCGTGTCTATACCCACCTGGACAAGCCAGGGAGCACTGTGAGGGTCATGTTTTTTGACTTTTCCAGTGCGTTCAACACCATCCGCCCTGCTCTGCTGGGGGAGAAGCTGACAGCGATGCAGGTGGATGCTCCCCTGGTGTCATGGATTCTTGACCTACATGACTGACAGACCACAGTACGTGTGCTTGCAACACTGTATGTCCGACAGAGTGATCAGCAGCACTGGGGCTCCACAGGGGACTGTCCTGTCTCCCTTTCTCTTCACCATTTACACCTCGGATTTCAAGTACTGCACAGTGTCTTGTCATCTTCAGAAGTTTTCTGATGACTCTGCCATAGTTGGATGCATCAGCAAGGGAGATGAGGCTGAATACAGGGCTACAGTGGGAAACTTTGTCCCATGGTGTGAGCAGAATTATCTGCAGCTTAATGTGAAAAAGACTAGGGAGCTGGTGGTGGTCCTGAGGAGGGCTAAGGCCCGGTGACCCCTGTTTCCATCCAGGGGGTCAGTGTGGACATGGTGGAGGATTACAAATACCTGGGGATACCAATTGACAATAAACTGGACTGGTCAAAGAACACTGAGGCTGTCTACAAGAAGGGTCAGAGCCATCTCTATTTCCTGAGGAGACTGAGGTCCTTTAACATCTGCCGGACGATGCTGAGGATGTTCTACGAGTCTGTGGTGGCCAGTGCGATCATGTTTGCTGTTGTGTGCTGGGGCAGCAGGCTGAGGGTAGCAGACACCGACAGAATCAACAAACTCATTTATAAGGCCAGTGATGTTGTGGGGATGGAACTGGACTCTCTGACGGTGGTGTCTGAAAAGAGGATGCTGTCCAAGTTGCATGCCATCTTGGACAATGTCTCCCATCCACTACATAATGTACTGGTTGGGCACAGGAGTACATTCAGCCAGAGATTCATTCCACCCAGACGCAACACTGAGCGTCATAGGAAGTCATTCCTGCCTGTGGCCATCAAACTTTACAACTCCTCCCTTGGAGGGTCAGACACCCTGAGCCAATAGGCTGGTCCTGGACTTATTTCCTGGCATAATTTACATATTACTATTTAACTATTTATGGTTTTATTATTACTATTTAATTATTTATGGTGCAACTGTAATGAAAACCAATTTCCCCCGGGATCAATAAAGTATAATTATGACTATGACTATGACTATGACTATGACTATGACTATTACTATGGAATTACAAAAGTATAGAAATTGTGGACTTTTTTTAGGGTTGCCAGTTTGTGAAACTTAATTATGGATTAATTCATCAAAAGCTATGTGTCATTTAATCCAATACTTTATTTGTTGAAATACAGTGCAATATAGGTTCTTTCAGCTTTTCAGCCGGCAACCCCTAAATTAACTCCAGCATAATCATGGGACAATTTACAATAACCAATTAACCTACCAACCGCTGCACCTTGGAACTGTGTGAGGAAACCAAAGCACCTGGAGGAAACCCACACGGTCAAGGGAAGAATGTACAAACTCCTTACAGACAGGGCAGGAACGCTCCATAAATCCTGACCTACCGATCTGTCAAGTAATTTCCTTTGATTGCAGTGGAGAAGGGTGCAAGCAGCACATACCATGAATGCACACAGCTGCATTTCCTTTTCTGTATTAAACTACGCGTGACGGCCTCAACTGTAACCTCTCATACCCTGAGGTTACTGTCAGTGTTTCATATAATGTCAGTAAACACCAGTGATCTCACTAATGCAAATGTAGGAAATGAGATTCTCCATTAATCTGGGTCTCAATGTTGTGTGAAAATCCTTTTCTCCTTTCGTCATTTCTGCCATTACTTCACTCTTTTATTAATTGAGTCAAAGAGTTTGCGTCAGGTGCTCTGGTTTGTTCCCACATCCCAATAGAATGCCAGTAGGCTAAATGGCCATTGTAAATTACCCCAAAGAACATGGAACAGTACAGCTCATTATGGGCCCTTCGGCTCATGATGTTGTAGTGACCTAAAGTGGGTGAGAGTAGTGTAGGTAAGAGGTGAAAGAATCAGTGGGGTGTTGATGGGTCTGTGTGGGAAGTGGTATAAAAATGAAGGGAGTGGTCTGCTCCTTATCATTTGAACTTCAGATGTCTTTCTGTTGATGATCTTTATTTTTAAGAGTCCTGGTATCATACAGATCCTTTGGGTCATCAAGCAGCCATTCACACCGATCATTCTATAATCCCACTTTATTCTCCCCACATTTTACCACTTACCTACACACAAGAGGCAATTACTCTGAACAACACTTTTTTTTGAAACTTGCTTCCTCAGAAATTTTTCTTGTTTACGATAGACCACTTAAATCTGAACATAAATATAATTTCAGACTACTTGTATCACTTGGTCTGAAGTTATATTTATGTTCAGATAAATATAATGTGGAGAAACAGGAAAATAATTTTTATTCAATATAATGCATTTAATTGCATTGCGGAGTTGACGCTTTGCAATAGTTCAACTAAGCTAAAAATGTTTTGCTGATGATTTCTGTTTGTATTCAGTGTCTGAGGCTTCTTGTTTAAGTGTCCAACAATAATCAGCCAACATAGGTGTATTCCTGTTTTGCCCTGATACTGTTTCCCTATTACTGCAATGATCTGGTGAAGCCTTTCACTATGCTCGTCATTGACAGCATCAAAATTTGCAGGGAAGAAATCTAAATAGGAATGCAGAAAATGAATCTTTAGAGACATGTTGCACTTTGTGCTTGAAACGTGTTGTCAACCAGCTGCTGTTTGATGCTCTGTAAGAAGAAGAAGAAGAAGAAGAATGCCTTTAACTCCGAGTGGAGTCATTGGGACACTGTCATGATGGCTTTTTTTTTTAGCAGGCTTTCTTATTTTTACAAGGCCAAGTTGCTAGCTCGACGTCCAATCCAGCATGGATGGAAAGCGTGCAAGGGAGCCGGCTGGATTCAACCTCGGGGGCCTTCGCTCCAAAGTCCGGTGCTGATGCCACTATGCCACCAGCCAGCTTTCATGTTCCGTATTTGCCAATAAGTTTTTCAGCAACTCCCTTGAATGCCTTCCATGCGATTTTCTCTGGTCCCAGAAGAAATTCTTTGAATTACTTGTCATTGAGGACCTGTTTGATTTGTGGACAAACAAAATGCCTTCCTTATCTTGGAATCAATTATTTTGACTTGAATTAAGAATTGAAATAACAAATATAGGTAACTTCAAAAAAAATTGTGCACGATAGGGAAATTTCATGGTGATGTTCATGATCAGCAGCCCAAACTTTATAAGATACACCCAAATGTATTCAGGAAGCAGAATCGTTGTTGTCCAGTGTTACCTGTAACCTATCAACCAATCAAACTCATATTGTTACAGTGACAATGTGCAAACTCCACACAGATAACATTAGAGGTCGGATTTGAATCTGGTGCTGCAGCTCGATCAGCAGTGTCACTCTGCCCAGCCTAAAACTCTCCTGGTGAATGGAGTACCTTTTGCTCTTAAACCTTGTGTTCGATTTTTCCAGTCCTTCTCAGTTCAATGAAGTGAGCCTTTCTGAAACTTTAAATTGTCTTTTTGATGTAGATGCTTACTGGTAATTGAATCTGGAGTGATTTGTATGGTGTCAGCTGCAGTATTGGGGTGTTTATATGCATTGTTCATATCCTGGTTGGAGGCCATTCAGTTTACCCCTGTGTGCCCAGTGTACGTCTCTGTCTCTCCAATATTCCAAAGTTATGGAATGAACTCTCCAGCCTCTTCTCCACATTTCTCACCACCTCGGTAAAGCAGCTAGCACAATCAAAGACCCCACTCACGCCAGACATTCTCTCTTCTCCCCCTCCAATGTCCACAAAATACAAAAGCTGAGAGCACATAGCAGCAGGCTCAGGTACAGCTTTCATTTGGCTGTAATAAGACTATTGAACAGTCCCCTAGTATGAACAGATGATCTCACAATCCCCCTCAGCAAGGCCCTTTCACTTTATCAGCTCCTTCACCGCACATTCTCTGAACAGTAAAGCTTTATTCTGCATTTGTTATAGCTTTTTCCCTTCTATTATCTCATTACATTGATGTGATAAATTTATTAGTATGAGTAACATGCAAAACAAAGTACCTCAGTACATATGACAATAATAAACCGATTTATCAATTCTAAATTTTACATTTCCATTTCATCCAGATACCTAGTTACAGAAAGAGATTGGGTAGAGCTAGAACTTTATAGAGGTGTATACAATCATCAAGAGCATAAACAGTGTAGGAACTCTGCATCTGTTCTCTGTGTTGTGCTTTTATTATGGTAACTAGTCACGTGGGTGGAGTGGGGTAAAGCAAAGGCAATAAGATACGTATTCATGCTTTGTTCTGAACAGTTTGGTTCTGGGGACCACCTAGTGTCATATCTTTTGTTGACCACTTAATTTATGCGTAATTATATTTAGTTACACTTAATTACATCGCTTCAAGATTGCATGTTTTGTTAGTTACTAATAAAGGATCGAATACATTTCTTCGACTTTGTGAACATCATTACTGGAGTGATGGGAGGGCATTTCATACAAGGATAACAAGCCATGCTAGGATTCCAGCGACGGCAATTACTTTGTTAGAATTGGCCACTATAGACAGGATGAATGCATGCAGTCTTTTGTTCCATCTAAAGGGAACCATGAACTAGAAAGCATAGGATTAAGGTGAGAGGGAAAAGATTTACCTGGTATGTGAGAGGCAACATTGTCACACAGAGTGTATGGAATGAGCTTCCAGAGGAAGTGATTGCGGTAGGTACAATAACAACATTTAAAAGACACCTAGACAGGAAAGATTTAGGGGGCTATGGGCCACAAGTGGACAAACGGAAATAGCTTAGATGGGTGTCCTGGTCATCGTGGACATGTTGACTGAAAGGCTTGTTTCAGAGCTGCATTGCTCTACGACTTTATGAAAACTGCAGCCTTATGTCAGGTGTGAACTGTACACTGGAATTACAAGCTCAATGTGCTCTGCCAGTTGTATGTGACCCACAGAGATCCATGGACCATACCTCCCTACTGTGACACCTCTGGGATGGGTTATAATGGAGGACTCATCTTTGACCCTTTGGTGAGGAAGAATGATGTTCAGAGACATTTGAAAACACTCGTTATGGATTAACTACAAGTCAAAAGTAAAGTGACTTGAAAACACCATACCCTGTAACTGATCAGTTAGAATTATAACCATATGACAAAATATTTAAATTAAGCAAAAAACTTAGGTAACCTTGTTTTATGGGGAAGCAGGTTCCAAGGTTTGGTAAGTGAGACAGAAGACATTGATTATGTATAAGCACACCAACCATTTGTTTACAGACATTCAACCAAACATCAAAGTTACCCAAAGTTATAAGAACTACAACACTAGACATTCAGTAACACTTCAAACTGGGCAGGTACTTCATTAAGTCTCCCTAAGTTACACAACTACAAAACTAAACATTCAACAGATAGTCAGCATGTGGACCCTCTCATATTTGCAGCATACTGTACTTTCCCAATGGTTCTTCAGCACTGGTCGCGACCTCAGTGTGAAAAAAACCCCTGGGGACAAAGGAAAAGCCAGTGAGTTCCTCACACGTGATATTATACCCCTGAGGCACTTGGAACTGGACAACAGTGCTCTGGCATGCAATGAGAAAGAGCTGCCGCACCCCTTGAATGGGTCAATCAGCAACCAGCATGGCAGATTTGGCTTTTCACCCGCAAGTAGACTAACCCTTCACATTACAGCTTGCCTTTATAATTAAAATGAATGAAATGAAAGGTGTTGCTGTCTATGTGCCGATTATAGCTGTAGTGAAGTGCATTAGCAAACCCCATCCCCAACAACCCCTTGTTCCAGAATGCTCTTATTTGCCACAGAACTCACTGGATATACTGTACTTCCAAGAAGGCAAAGACATATTGAACAGCAGAGGACAGATAGGCGGTAGTAACTTTCAGAATAGCTATGCATAATGGAGCATAAACAAAACAAATGTACTTGGGACAGGACTTAGATTTGCTGGTTCAGAGGCAGGAAATCTATTATTAAGCAGAGAACAAGCTGATCCTTATATATCTTTATTTGTCAATTTATTTTACTCTAGCTATAAAACATCTTGATCTTTGTGATTTAACGTAGAATTCTATCTCTGAATCTTCACATGCTTCAACATACTATGTGCTTGATTTATTCAAAGGAGAAGGCTAAATAGACCTTTCCCATTCCACACCTTGTAAGCACATCTTCATATTAAACTATGACATATTATACTCTTTTGTAATAGATTACTGGTCATTGATTATTACAGGGTTATAACTAGTTGTAATTTTTTATGCTCATTTTTTCTTTGTTGGCTTCCATCTCCAAAGACCCTCTTATTGACTCCTAAGAAATACAATATGTACTCAATTTTTTGGCAAATTTCTCTACTTACTAATTTTTTTTGCATGCTTTTGCAGATTTTCTCTTTACTCACTGTGAGGTGCTGGAGAAAATATCCATTATCTGGAGAAATTATTGAGGATCAATATTTTCTTGGCTCAACTCTTGTAATGTTATCTTTGAATGAGTTAGCCACAAGTTCCCCTTTAGACCTAGAGCACATACTGTAGTTCAGCTCTACAGTGTTGTAAGTGTTATTTTAGTATGGGGTATTAATCTGAAGACCACCAAATTTTCTGGAGTGCTCCACTTAATTCTCCCTTAATTTAACAACTCCTCCCCTAGTGATTGTAACTTCAGATGCCAAGGCCTGAACTCTGGAATTTCCTCTTAAATCTTCACTGCCTTCCACAAACATTATGCCTCTAATCAGGCTTTTGGTCATCTGCTGAAGATCTTTTCATGAGTCTCTTCCAAAATTTACTTGTTATTGTCCCCGTGACTTTAAAGGCACTATGTGTTGTACTGCGTGTGACTAGCAAAAGTGTGTTCAGCCATGCTAGTTACAAAAATGAATATATTTGAATATATTTCTTTGCTTTCTTCATTAACTGAGGTGTGATTTCAGCTCAATCAGGCTTACTGGGTAGGATGTGGCAGTGACTCACTTTGTGTTATGAACCAGATTTAGAACACAAAACGATGGAGAATATTGTGAGGAGAGAAGTGGGTGAACATAATTCCCTAGCATCCCCCTGCCCATTATTTAATTAGAGGCATTTATCAATGCCTGCCTTATAATGGAGTAAAGGAATGTTATTGCTATTATCTATATCTGAAATTACAGCATATAATAAAACTTTGGAATGTAATCACTTTAATTATTACAATGAACGACACTTCATGAAACAAGATCCTGCCAAGCACATTAGTTAAGGTTCATTTAATTCAGATTATCTTTCCATGAACATGCATGAAGGTGGAACATCAGATTTGATTAGGGAGCTTAAGGTAAAGAACCCTTAGGAGGCAGTGATTATAATCTGATAGAATTCATTCTGGAGTTTGCAAAGGTGAAGCTAAAATTGATATACTGACATTACAGTGCAGTAAAGGTAAGTACTGAGACATGAGAGAGGAGCTGTTGAAAGTTGATTGGAAAAGGACACTAACATGGGTGATGATGGAACAGCAATGGCTGGAGTTTATGGAAGCAAATTGGAAGGCATGGGATTATTTCAGCACAAAGAAGAAATATCCTAAAGGGATGATGAGCCAATCGTGGCTGAGAAGGGAGGTCTAAGATAGCGTAAAAGCAAAAGAGAATGCATACAGTATTGCACAAAAATAGCAGAAAGTTAGGAGATTGGAAATGTACAGAAATCAAAAGGAAGTAACACAAACAATAAGGGAGAAAAGATGAATATGAGGGTAAGCTAGCTAATAATATAAAATAGGATAACAATTTTTTTCAGGTATCTCAGGAGTAAAGACAGGCAAGAGGAGACACTGGACTGCTGGAAAATGACACTGGATAAGTAGTAAGAGAGAACAAAGAAATATCACAAATATCTTCATCAGGACTCCCGATGAAGGATCTTGGCCCAAAACATTGACTGTTTATTCTTTTCCATACATGCTACCTGTCCTGCTGAGTTCTTCCAGCATTTTGTGTGTGTTGCTCTGGATTTTCAGCATCTACAGATTTTCTCATGTTTATGATTACCCGTCAACCATCTGGCTCATGAACCAGTGAGGATAACCTCACTCACATCAACACGGAACTGATTTCACAACCTATGGACTCACTTTCAAGGACCCTACAACTCATGTACCCAGTATCTATTATTTATTATTATTTTGTTTTTTCTTTTTTTTGTATATGCACCATCTGTTGTCCTTTGCACATTGGTTGTTTGCCCATATTTGTGTGCATTTTTCATTGATTCTATTGTGTTCCTTCTTAGTTACTGTGAATGCCCACAAGAAAATGAATCACAGGATAGTACATGGTGACATATATGTACTTGATAATAAATTTACTTTGAACTTTGAAGTCATTGGGTATATTTAAAGTGGCGGTTGATAGCTTCTTTATTAATAAGGATGTCAAAGTTTTCAGGGAAAAGACAGGAGAATGGGGTTGAGAGGAAATATAAATAAGCCATGGTTGAATGGTGGAGCATTCTCAATGGATCAAATGCCCTAGTTCTTATGGTCTTAACACTTGAATATTCAAGGAAGTACTCATTCAAATGACAACATACTTATTTAAAATATATTGGAATGAAATGTTAAGAAGAAACTATCCCATGAAAATGTGGTTTGTGTTGAATAAGGCTAGGAAGTGTGTGAAGGAAATGAGTTAATTTTGTCATGTGTTAATTGGAAGTTCAACTAAGATTAGAGGGCTTCACAGTAATTGATCATTCAAAATTGATAAAATGGTGTTTTGTAACAGTTGGCAGAGAATTAACCCTGCAGTGTTCAGTTTTTGTTGAAGTTCAAAGGGAGTTTTGCGTTTGAAGTTAATGAAGCCTGTTTTTCATGCAAGTACACAATGGTTCATCACCCATTCCCCATTCTTGATACTAGATGTCCTTTCTGGTACCTTTGGGTGACAACCTATCCCAGGTGCTAAAATGACTTTGTCTTTGATGTTCTAATAGGTGAGGACACTTTGCTTTGCACTTTACACTTTTTTTTGTCTCCAAACTACTTGCACCTGATTAGACACCTAAGTTTAATGGTTTCAGTGGCAATTCTGGCATCAGCTTTTTGCCACACTGTGGGCCACGACAGTGGAAAACCATGAGGAATCGTAATGTTGGCAAAATCACTCCTTCTTTCTTGTAGAATTCCTAGGTGCTGCACAGCAGTTCCTTTACTTGAAATAGTTTATTTCAAATACAATTTCACAAAAATGGTATTGACTTCAAAGGTGAGATTTCTCCATTTCTTGCTCTCCTTCTCCCTCTTTCTCTCTCTGTAGTGAAGTGCGGGTGGTCTGCAGTTCACCCTGAATAAATCTACTTTGCCTGTGGTCAGCAGGGGTGGCAAACTTTTAAAGCAATGTTGCATTCATTTCTAAAATAGTGTGCCAATCCATTGTGCCATCCAGTCTAATTGTGGTTGTCCACCAATTCCATGTATCAATGCTAATCAAAATGAACCAGTTTCTTACTTCCTTACCATCTTTTTTTTCCTGTGGAGTTCTGATTTCTCTGAGTGACGCTGTAATGGTTCAAGGAATGTCTGAAGGTGAGCCAGCACACTAGAGAATCTCCACAGGAGTGGCTTGATAGTACAAGTAGATACAGACATGGTAATGCTAACTTACGTTACTTGCAATGATGATGACAAGCAACTGAAGGACTACTAAACCTGTCTGGATGCTAAATTATCCACTTACGTATACACAATCGGATGGACAAATTGAAATAGGACTGGCTCCAGAGTCAAACCTCCTGGTATGTCAGTAAGTCTTCATGTGGTGATTTGGCAGTACTGCTGTTTCACTAAGTTTTGGATGGCTTTGTCGGAGAGTCCTGTGGGACAGTTTGCTTTAGACAGTTTATATCTTGTACCTTGGCTGAATCTAGAGTGAAACTCAGATTTATTCAACAGACAGACCTGGCGGAGGAATTTTGAGCTTCCCTTCAAATATTAACCTGCTTCTTTCAAGGCATGCAGTTAACACAGGGCAGAAACTGTGAAAGGGCACCTAAATCAAATGAAATTATTAACAACACTAAGCTTTGCCCATATATGAAAAGTATATGACATGTTTAGATTCTTTTCAGCTCTTCTTAATTTGTAGGAGGTAATGAAGGTCTCTTATTCAATTTGAAGTTAACCCTTCAATTGCTTTTGTTATTACCACCATACAAATAGTACTCCAATGCCAGAGTCGAAGAATTAATCTTATAATGGGGATTGGGCAAGCTGGACTTTTAATTTGATCAGCATGCAGACTACCATAAGGTTGATGCTGCTGGGAACTCCAGATCTGATGCCCACTCAATGCCAATCTGATCCAGCCGTGATAGACTTGGTCTCACTTATTTCTGTGCTGCAAACACTGGCAGTGTTTCAACAATGACTCTTCCAGACCTTCACATTCTGTAAAGAACCTCTTCCATTTGACCTTATACCAGTCTGTTGTTCTGAACTCTTGCTCAGTGGCTGGTGACAGTCTGTATGTTTCCATCAGGCTATTGAGTAGATCTACAGAGAATCTTACCTGAGATTACATCTTTACAGAATATCCAGTGATGTTAGATAGTGTCAGGAGGCAAAACTGGCGTCTTGTTTGTGGCATTGCTTTTGGAAATAGCACCTTGTTCCCTATAGCTGCCCCGCGACTGTGGTGTACAGTACATTTGAAAGTGATAGGTATGCGATTGAGCCAACAACTCGTGAGGAACTTTCTCTTATATTTATGAATGTGAATCCTTGAAATGTTTTCTGATATTATTCATTAATTGTTCCTGAGTGGGCAAAATCTCCTTTCCTATCCCACCAACATAAACTTACGCTTTGATCCAATTCCTTTGACGAATGCATAGAATTATCACCACAGCTCCTAACATGAGCTCACCCTCCAAAGCCTCTGCCCCGAGCCCCAGTCTACATTGCAAATACAAAATCTTCAACAGCGTCGCTCTCACTTTTCAAAAATACACAAGTATGAAACAGCGAGACAGTGTTTAATCTGGTCGCTGCTTTATTTATTTTCGAAGTTCAGTTATGGGGAGCAGAGATTTGAAGCAAAGCTCGAAGGGCACGCTGCGTGTCCGTGACATCACGGGCCCGTGGCAGAGAGTGCTTTAATTCCCAGCATTGCCTGCCCGCAACTCCAGTAAAAAGGGCAGTCTCCAGGTTCAATCCGGGCCGCGACACAGCCTCCTACTGCGGGCAACACGTACCCAAAAGGGGCCTCAGCTCGCCGACTAATTGGCAGTCCACTTTGTTTATATCAGGAAAGATGTGTTACTGTAACTTCAGTTCCTAGTTAAACACGATTCGTTTCAAACGGTGCATGCGATTCTTTTTTTCAAAAGCAAAAAGAAATCAAAATGAAATCAGAACCCATCCGAATTTGATCTATCCTAGGAAGCTCGTCTCAAATCAGCGGCCGAAGTCCACTTGATTCTGGAAGTTGGGGTTTGGAAACGAGCTTTCAAAGCGCGGGTCAGCGGATGGCGGTGTCTTGACCGCCTATGTACACGCGCAGGGCAGACCCGGCGACCATTCACCAATTTCACTTTTAACTCGCCCCAGAAACTCACCTCGAAAATTAATATCTACGAATTGCAGGGTCGGCTGGCATTCAAGCATTCGCCTACTTATCTTTATCTAACCAGACGTCACTGTAATTATGTGTCTTCCCTATACCTGTGTGTGTCCAATCTATCCAGATTTCTTTGCACGAATACAGATGTGTACATTTGACTGCATTCATCTAGACTTGAGGATCCCCGTTGCCTCTTTATGTGGATATCCGTGTGTATGAATTGTAATTCTTTCTAAACATACGCGAATAAATGTCCGACGTCAACGTGTGTGTGCGTGTCTTTGTGCCTGTGTGTTTAATCATACTTGTTGTGTTCTGTCTCGGAGGTGTGTGTGTGTATGTGTGTGTGTGTGTTCCTATGCATTGTGTACCGATGAGTTCGTCTGTATGTTTTTGCGTTCACTTGAGTGTGCTTATGTTTATGTTGCGGATTTGTAGCTGTATTTATGCCAATATCCCGGTGCGTGCTTGTCTCCTTGTGCTTCAGAGAAACCGTGGCGAAGTTTGGACCGCTCCGAACAGTACGCGACCGGGGTAGGACGAGCAGCCGAGAGTCAGGGGGACCAGCCCTCCGCAGGAGCCACTCGTGAGGCTGGCGCAGATAACCTGGCGCCCGGGAACGCTCGCAAAGAAACTCTCGCCGGCAAGAGGAGGAGCGCTTTAAATTCTTTTCCTTCTATTCTTCAGCGCCAGGTTATCTGGCTGAGTTGGATAGCTGATGGCACCCTGCATTAATTTCTGCATCTCCGCGATGTTTTATAGAGACAGACATCTCTCTTCCTCACACACATGCACCCACCCACCCACTGAAACAATGAAGAATAGATGTAGATGTGCCAAGAAGATAAAAGCAGGATACTCGAAAGGGAGCAGAATGTAGGAGAGAAACGCGATCCAAAGAGAGCAGAGTATAAAAAAAGGCCAACCTGCGCTTTGGAGAGCAAAGATCTGAGTGAGTGTGAAAGGCAGGTCCGCTCACTCAATGCCAACGCAAATCTAGCAATAGATGCACCCCAGTAGTGATTCAACTGCGGGGATTCTGTCTTTCAGGGGAGAGGTAGTCTCAAATTCAGTGGATTAAAAAGGGTAAGGAAAAATAAATCAGCTGCAAGAAAAAAACCCAGAAAGTTTGTTTTTTTAACTAGAGGTTACCTTAGTTTATAGAGGACCAGGGATTGTCCTGCACCCTCACACCTTTGCGGGCGGTAGTCATCATGCTGACCCTCGGCTTCCTATTTGCCCTGTGCGCTTCACTGGAGTTGCTGACATTCAGCTCGCCAGTCCGGGCGAGCTCGCATCGCCGCTACAAGAGGGCTCTGGCTGCCCGCGCCGAGTCCAGTCCCAGTCCCAGTCCCAGCCCCGGAGAGCAGCGCTGCTGGCCGGCAGAGAAGAGAGGCTGGGGCCGGCGAGTTGCCTCCACAGCCCAGCTCGCTCTGTACCCGTGGGCTGCGGAGTATGGACACCCGGAAGGCTGGAGCCGGGCGAGGAGCAGCTCATATCCTGATGGGAGCAGCCTGTACCTGGGCGGGGAGAGCAGCGGATATCCCAGCGAGTGCGGCGGAGCTGCGGCCGCCAGGGGTTTCGGCTACCCCGGCGGAGGCAGCGGCTCGGCGGCGGCAGACAGCGCCGGAGGCGGCTTGCCAGCACCTCGAGGGTGGTCGTCGGGACCGGCGGAGTGCGACCCCTCCGTTGTCACGGCTGTCTATCTGTCCGGCGACAAGGGACGCCTGCAGCTGCGGCGAGACTCAATAATGCCCCGGGGACGCTTCACCGCCGAGATGTGGCTGAAGCCCGAGGGAGGGCAGAACAACCCGGCTATCGTGGCAGGTAAGGGCGGGACGCCAATGAACACCCCACAACACACCTCAATACCTTCAGACAGCCCACCGACAACACCAACGCTACAGTTTCACCAGGGGCATAGCAAGTGCTAACACTGCACGCATTTCCGGGCCATCACCTGAAACAACTCACACTTCCTCAGGAAAACATATACTACATGCTCACCTGGCGCAACACCTGTAATCCTTCTATATCCACTAGAAGGACATCCTCTGTGACAACTCTACACCCACATCTGTATCAACTAGACACTAAAAACAGGAAAATTATTGGTTTCAACTCATAACCACAGCAGAAACATTATCTATACCAAATCCAACCCCACGCCCGAGAAGTCATTGTACACTGGATACTAACAACAGAGACACTAACACCAGACACTAACAATACGCTTCACAACCACAACTGGGTAGCAACTATTCAGACAAACCAGGGGCATGATCAGTACTAGTATTATACACACAGCTGTGGCACTACTGCATCACAGACATCAGCACTACTCACATCATGGACAACAGCGCTGCCAAAACTTCACGCTCATGCTAGGGACACCAGCTGTACCGACTCTATATGCACAGCAGGAAAATCACGTGTAACAACTCGCACTGTACCACTGTGACTCCCACATCAGGAACACCACCGTTTAAACTTTACACTTACATCAACTGTAACAACTCAGCCATGACAGGAATATCACTCGTTTCGACTCTACACCCATGCCAGGACTTCACAACCACAACAGGTTCATCTGTGTGAACTATAAATTCACACCGGGAACAACGACTGCAGCAGCTCACAGGTGTCTCTGGGCTATCAACTCTACCAACTCTACACCAATACCGGACTTCACTAGTGCCAGCTTTAAACCTACAACAGGGATATTACCTGTAAGATCTTTATACTGAAGTAAGCAATATCATTTGCACTAATTACGGATCCACATGAGGAAGGACTGTGTAACAGCCTTTCACTCACACCATGGACATCACCAGTCTTAACATCTCACACACATGCACACACCTATGATACTGCCTGTGCCAACAACACATTTACACCACATATCAGCAATATATGCATATATTTTGCACTCCAGCCACACATACATTCAAGGGACATCACCTGTGCCAACTCTACAGACAAACCAGGGACATCATCCATAATAACTCACACTCACACCTGGGTCATCTCTTGTACCAAATCTGCAACCACAGCAGGGACATTATTTGTACAGACACTGTGCCCAACAGCAGGCACATCACCTGTAACAATTTCACACCCACAACAGGCTCATCAGCTGTAAGATCTTTACATTCAGCCAAGCAACTTTGCACATACATGAGGGGCTTTTCATGTAACAGCTTTCCACTTACACCACAGACAACATTGTGATAGCACTTTACACACACACACACACACACACACACACACACACACACACGCATATCTGGGACACCTTCTGCACCAGTGTTATACCCAAACAATAGACATCACCTGTACCAACATTACTTTAACACCTAGAATGTCACCCGTATCAATATTACACCAAGGATATCAGTTGTACCAGTGTAGCACTACCTGCACCAAGGTTACACTCACACCACAGACTTCTGTACCATCACTGTACTAAAACACAATGAATTCCAAATGTACCAACATTGCATTCACACAACAGTTATACCAATATCACACTCATACCAAGGACTCTGTCTGTACAGACTACACCTTTACCAGGGATATCATTTGTACCAAATCAACACCCACATGAGTGATATCACCTTCAACATCACATCGATACCAGGAACCTTATCTGTCCCAACTTCACACTCACATCTGGTACCAACTCTAGATGTGTATCAATGCATTGATTGCAGCAACTTTATGCACACAACACAGACATCAATTACATCATCTACTTCTGCATGGCAGCAATATCTCCTATACCAACATCATGCCCTCAATAGCTGTCCTGTACCATGACACACTAGTACCCAGTGGCATCACCTGTACCAACCACACATCCACAAAAATGAAGTGACTTGCACAACCAACACATACGTACCAAGAGCATAACCTGTTCCATCTTTACACCACACAGGGACATCACCTCTATATCTAAATGCTCACACTAGGGGTATTGCCTGTATGAATATTACATGAATACCAGGGATATCTCCTGTATTAATTTAAGCCTGCACCAGGAGCATTGGATGTAAGAACTTTACACTCAACCAAGCAATACCATGTGCACCAACTTTGACCTATATAATACAGATGTCATGCACGGTCCTTGACTCATACTACATACATCACCTGCACTAATTTAGTCATTCCCACATGTGACGCTACCTGTACCATTGTTATACTTCCTTCATAGACATCACCTGTAGCAATGTTGCACCCACACCAAGGATAGCACCTTCTCCATCATCACTGCTGACCATTCAACCACGACAGTGGCACTGCCTGTACTAACTTTACTCCCACAATACATTTACCATAATACCCTTAACACCAGGGATTTCCCTGTATTACCAATGCATTGACACAAAAGGTATCGCCCATCTGCTCCAGTGTTGAACTCACATTAGGGATGTTACGTGTGCCAATTTTTATCACAGCAGGGACATCAGCTGTGCCAACTTAATATCAATATGAGTATATAACATCTATGCGTGGAGCCAAAAGAGTTGGAGGAGACCTTAAATGGTTTTTTTTGCATCTGTATTTACTTGGGAGATGGACACAGAGTTTCTAGAAGTGAGGCAAATCAGCAGTGAGGTCATAGACTACACAGATTTCAGAGGGGGAAGTGTTTGCTGCATTGAGGCAAATTAGGGTGAATAAATCCTCAGGGACTGACAAGGTGTTCACTCGGACCCTGTGGGAGGCAAGAGCAGAAATTGCCAGGGCCTTAACAGAGATATTTAGACTCTTACCGATAGGTGAGGTAGCAGAGGATTGGAGGACAGCTAATGTTCCACTGCTTAAGAAAGGCTCTAAAATAAACCAGGAAGTTATAGGCCAGCGAGCCTGACATCAATAACACAAAATAATCTGCAGATGCTGTTGTCAAAGGAACACTCACAATGCGCTGGAGGAACTCAGCAGGTCAGTCAGCATCAGTTGAAAAGATTAGTCCACGTTTTGGGCCGAAACCCTTCGTCAGGACTGAAGGAAGAACTTTGGGGAGGGTTTGAAGAATGCTGGTAGTTGAAAAAAACAGTAATTTTAAAGACAAAGGGGTGGGGGAGGGGAAGCAGGGAGGTGATTGGCAGGAGAACAATGCGAAGTAGTAGAAGGAGGCGGAACTATGAGGGAGGTGATGTAAAATAGGGATAGAGGAAGGGAGGGGGAGGGAATTACTGGAAGTTGGAGAATTCTATGTTCATACCAAGGGGCTGGAGACTACCTAGACGGTATATGAGGTGTTGCTCCGCCAACCTGAGTTTAGCTTCATCATGGCAATAGAGGAGGCCATGTATGGACATATCTGAATGGGAATGGGAAGCAGAGTTGAAGTGGATGGCTACCGGGAGATCCTGTCTGTTGTGGCGGACGGAGTGGAGGTGCTCGACGAAGCGGTCCCCCAATCTGCATCGGGTTTCACCGATGTAGAGGAGGCCGCACCGGGAGCACCGGATGCAATAGATGACCCCAACAGATTCGCAAGTGAAGTGTTGCCTCACCTGGAAGGACTGTTTGTGGCTTTGAATGGTGGCAAGATAGGAGGTGTAGGGACAGGTGTAGCACTTATGCTTACAGGCATAAGTGCTGGGTGGGAGATCCGTGGGGATAGACGTGCGGATAAGTGAGTCATGGAGGGATCGATCCGTGCGGAAAGCGGAGAGGGGTGGAGAGGGAAAGATGTGCTTAGTGATGGGGTCCTGTTGAAGGTGGCGGAAGTTGCAGAGGATAATGTGCTGGATCCGGAGGCTGGAGGGGTGGTAGGAGAGGACAAGGGGAACTCTGTCCCTGTTGTAGTGGTGGGAAGATGGGATGAGGGCCGAAGTGCGGGAAATGGAGGAAATGCGGGTGAGGGCATCATTGATCACCGTAGGAGGGAAACCATGATCCTTAAAGAAGGAGGACATTTGAGATGTCCTGGAACGGAAAGCCTCATCTTAGGAGCAGATGCAGCTTTTGCAAATATTCAATGAAGCATTAATAATGAAAATGTGATTTATGAAAATGCTGTCCTCAGAATGTCTTTTACTCACGAATCAGTGAAGCTAATTCAGGGCCTTCAGTTCTTCATTTTCTGTAGGTATCCTTCATATACTTGTAAACAAAGTGCCCATCTCCCCAATGACATCATCTGAGTGGATGCATTTAAATATCTAGAGCAGCAAAAACATTTAAATATTCTCTCTCTTCCAGATCCTGACTTTCATTCAAACCTGAGAAAATCTGCAGATGCTGGAAATCCAAAGCAACACACACAAAATGTTAGAGGAACTCAACAGGCCAGGCAGCATCGATGGAAAAGAGTAAGCAGTTGATGTTTTGGGCTCAGACCCTTCACCAGTCCTGAAGAAGGGTCTTGGCCCAAAACATTGACTGTTCATTCTTCTGCATCGATGCTGCCCGACTTGCTGAGTTCCTCCAGCATTTTGTGTGTGTTGGCTTCACTCAAATCTCCCACCCCGCCACATGCAAAAATGCCATTCCCTATTCCCAGTTCCTCCGTCTCCGCCGCATCCGCTCCGAGGATGAGGCTTTCCATTCCAGGACATCTCAAATGTCCTCTTTCTTTCAGGATCGTGGTTTCCCTTCTACTGCCATCAAGGATGCCCTCACCCGCATCTCCTCCATTTCCCGCACTTCGGCTCTCACCCCATCCTCCCGCCACCACAACAGGGACAGAGTTCCCCTTGTCCTCACCTACCACTCCACTAGCATCCGGATCCAGCACATTATCCTTCGCAACTTCTGCCACCTTCAACAGGACCCCACCACTAAGCACATCTTTTCCTCTCCACCCCTCTCCGCTTTACTCAGGGATCGATCCCTCCGCGACTCCCTTATCCACATGTCCATCC